>NW_026262690.1:119962659-122362659 GCF_021869535.1 Mytilus californianus
TATTACATCTTCATAAAAGAACGTGGTGCAGATATCTCTCAAGAATTTTCCTAGAGAAAAGAAATTGCAATGCCGTAAAATTCGCTTGCTAGTTCCGTAAATCTCAGTGAAATCCTACAATAAAATGTCCGCTCCTAGATTGAAATACAAATCTGTGTTACAAACTGCTGCTGAAAAATGTACATTGTATGAAAACAATCGATAAACGTGTTTTAAAGTTACACAGGATCAATTAAATCCAAAGCATGCACTGCTCGTGAACTGTGATCGAAATGTCAATTACCTACAATGACAAAAGAAATACATTGTGTGTATTCCGTCGCTATACATGTTGTCTGTCCAACGTCCCCACCTAAAAAGAAATAAAAATACTAAGTTTTCGCTATTATAAAGCTTCGTCACGTGACGCCACAATCTGGCGCGAGACAAAGACGCGCGCGGGACCTAAAATAGAATAAAAACTTTCCAAACTAAATATAGAAACTTAACCAACACACTAATATGGACCTTTCAAAGAAAGAAACAAACAAACAAACAAACACACAAACAAACATACACATATATCAATCAATCAATCATGTTTCAGAACGGGAAAGACCGTTTACAATTGCTTTTTTAAGCAATTGATTTATATTTATTATTATTATTCTTTTTCTTCCGCCGTTTTCAAAGTCAAAAGTCAAGAAAAGTACGCAACATATCAAAATGATCTTTAGTACCAAGTATCGGGTTAATAAAAGCTATCTTGTATTAGGGGCATCAAAGTGTACTATTTACCTTATAGGAGTTATCTCCCCAATTACAAAAACCATTGTTATCGCTACTCTTCATAAACTATAAGAGTTAGCGGCAAATGTTTTTTTTTAAAATGTTCCTTGCCACATGTCGCAACTTTAAATAATTTTAACCGAAGCGATCCAGTGACTTCTTATAGGAGTTATTTCCCCTTGAATATTTTACTTTTCAATATGCATATGAATCTCATGAACCGTAAGTTGTAAAGACCTAGGGTCTTTTGATTTGTGATCATTGGACCATAACTTGAAAATATAGGTCAAGGTCAAAGGTCAAGGTCATGTAAAAAAGGCAAATTGTGTGTTTTTGGCACTATTTAAAGAGTTATGTGTGGTTTAGTGCTTTTGTAGGTTGACATTGACCTTTAACCTTACTACTTGTTAAGTGATCTCTCAAAAGATAAATCCCATGTGTTTAGATATAGTATTTAGGCTTTCTATTCCGTCTTTGCATGATCAAAGTGGATCCGTTCTCTGTGTTAACCAACCAACCAACCAACCAACCAACCAACCAACCAATCAATCAATCAATCAATCAATCAATCAATAAATCAATCAATCAATCAGTCAGTCAATCATTGCATGCATGTTTCTGTCTCATGTGTTTAATATTAATATAGGGACCAAGATCTTATTTGTTTCTATTTCGATTGTTTAAAGAGACCATATCCCACGTGTCTAATTAATTAATCAATCAATCAATCAATCAATCAATCAATCAATCAAGCAACCAACCAACCAACCATTCAATCAATCATTGCATGCATACATGTTTCCGTCTCCTGTGTTTAATATGGGGTCCAAGATCTCCCTTTTTTTCCCCGCTTGTTTCAAGAGACCACCATATCCCACATGTTAAGTTTATTAAACAACCAACCAACCAACCAACCAACCAACCAATCAATCAATAAACCAATCAACCAACCAACCAACCAATCAATCATTCATTCATTGTATGCATGTTTCCGTCTTATGTGTTTAATACGGGGTCCAAGATCTCCTTTGTTTCTTTTTCGCTTGTTTCAAGAATTCCTATCCCACGTGTTTAATTAATCAATCAATCAATCAACCAACCAACTAACCAATAAATAAAACAACCAACCAACCAATCATTCATTCATTCATTCATTGTGTGCATGTTTCCGTCTCATGTGTTTAATACGGGGTCCAAGATTTCCTTTGTTTCTTTTTTCGCTTGTTTCAAGAGACCCTATCCCACGTGTTTAATCAATCAACCAATCAACAAATCAATCAACCAACCAACTAATTAATTAATCAATCAATCAATTAACCAACCAACCAACCAACCAATCAATCATTCATTCATTCATTCATTCATTGTATGCATGTTTTCGTCTCATGTGTGTAATATTGTATTTACATCTCTTCCGAAAAAAAAAAATCCACATGCTTGTTATCAGATGTTCTGGGAAACTACATGTCTAATTGACCCATAAAATTTGCAGTCAGCAGGGTATACATGCATTACATCTTCATAAAACAACGTGGTGCAGATATCTCTCAAGAATTTTCCTAGAGAAAAGAAATTGCAATGCCGTAAAAATCGCTTGCTAGCTCCGTAAATCTCAGTGAAATCCTGCAATAAAATGTCCGCTCCTAGATTGAAATACAAATCTGTGTTACAAACTGCTGCTGAAAAATGTACATTGTATGAAAATAATCGATAAACGTGTTTTAAAGTTACACAGGATCAATTAAATCCAAAGCATGCACTGCTCGTGAACTGTGATCGAAACGTCAATTATCTACAATGACAAAAGAAATACATTGTGTGTATTCCGTCGCTATACATGTTATCTGTCCAACGTCTCCACCTAAAAAGAAATAAAAATACTATGTTTTCGCTATTATAAAGCTTCGTCACGTGACGCCACAATCTGGCGCGAGACAAAGACGCGCGCGGGACCTAAAATAGAATAAAAACTTTCCAAACTAAATATAGAAACTTAACCAACACACTAATATGGACCCTTTAAAGAAAGAAAGAAAGAAAGAAAGAAACAAACAAACAAACACACACACACACACACACATATCAATCAATCATGTTTCAGAAGGGGGGAAAGACCGTTTACAATTGCTTTTTTAAAGCAATTGATTTATATTTAATGTCTGTATTGTTGTGGGGATGTATAAATACCCTGCCAGGTCCGGTCTGTAATTTTATTGCTTGTTTTTTCTGCCTTGTATCGATCTGGTGAGTTAGCCCTTTCAACAGATTTTTATAAGTCACGTGTTCATATGTTGTACTGTAACACCACTGTCCCAGGTTAGGGGGAGGGTTGAACACCAACAAACATGTTTAACACCCCTCACATTCTATATGTACCTGTTTCAAGTCGGGAGCCTATCATTCAGTGGTCGTCGATTGTTGCTGTATATCATATCTGTTTTCCATTCATTCTTTTGTACATAGATCAGGCCGTTAGTTTTTTTGTTTGAATTGTTTTACATCTGTGATTTCGGGGCCTTTTATAGCTGACTATGAGGTATGGGTTTTGCTCATTGTTGAAGGCCGTATGGTGACCCATAGTTGTTAACTTCTATGTCAATCCGTCTCTGTTGGAGAGTTGGCTCATTGGCAATCATACCACATCTTATTTTTATAGTTAAAAGTCCTGTAATTCTCGAACGACAAACAAATTAAAATTCTTTTTTCAATCAAAAATTGAACGAATCGTTCTTTTGTCAATCTCAACAGCGCAAAAAGTGAAATAAACCAATCCCAGCATACCGGATTAACTTCAGATTAAGTTTACTATGTAGTATGTGAAAAAAATTGTATGAAGAAAGTCCCAGAACTGTGGCATGAAAAAAGTGAGCTAATTTGATCAAATCTAGCCTTGTGATACAATTTCTAGAAAAAGTATCACAAAAAAAGTGGAGTTCTTATACAGTATTTGAGTAAACGTCTTATTTTCAATGAATAAACTCAGGAATGACAAAACGTGAAATCGTCAAAATCAAAAGGGTGCTTTCTTTCGTCAATCCTAATCTTGTGATAAAAAGAACTGAGCAAAACCAACAAGTCTCCAAACCTTTGTTTGCTCTTAATTAACATTGACCAATATACCATGAATATAGGTTCAACTTGCCAGTTGGACATGTTCACTTTAAAATCATTCTATACACCAAATATAGTTGACCTATTGCTTACAATATATTCCATAAAATGAGGTCGAGGTCAAGTGAACCATGTCTGACAGACATTTACTCCTTGCATATACCAAATATATTTATCCTATTACTCATAATAAGTGAGAAAATCACGACATGACAAAACTAGAGACAAGAGCCTTTGTCGCTCACCTGTATCTACTGTGGTTATGAAAATCATGTAAAATAATTCTTGGTTAAAATCATAATAAATAGTATAAGATACCCTAATAAGGATTGAAGCCAAGTTTGGTTTAATTTGACCCAGTGGTTAAATCAAAAGCAGAATATTTTTGAAAAAAGTTTACAAAAATTACCAATAAATTGCAGAAAATGATTTTAAAGGACAATAACTCCAAAAAGATGTCAATTGACGATTTTGGTCATGTTTTACTTATTTATAGAGCTTACTTTGCTGAACAATTTTGCTGTTTACAGTTTATCTCTATCTATTATAATATTAAAGATAATAACCAAAAACTGCAAAATTTCCTTAAAATTACCAATTCATGGGCAGCAACCCAGCAACAGGTTGTCTGATGCGTGTGAAAATTTCAGGGCAGATAGATCTTGACCTGATGAACAATTTTACTCCATTTCAGATTAGCTCTAAATGCTTTAGTTTCAGAGATATAAGCCAAACTGCATTTTACCCCCATGTTCTATTTTTAGCCATGGCGGCCATCTTGATTGATTGGCGTAGTCATCGGCTACATTTTTTAAACTAGAAACCCTAAGGATGATTTAGGCTAAGTTTGGTTTAATTTGGCCCAGTAGTTTCAGAGGAGAAGATCTTTGTAAAATACTACAAAATTTACGAAAAATTGTGAAAAATTTACTTTAAAGGGCAATTACTCCTTATGGAGTCATTTGACAATTTTGATTTTGTTGACTTATTTGTAGATCTTACTTTGCTGAACAATTTTGCTGTTTACAGTTTATCTCTATCTATTATAATATTAAAGATAATAACCAGAAACTGCAAAATTTCCTTCAGAGGAGATGATTTTTGTAAAATACTACAAAATTTACGAAAAATTGTAAAAAATTTACTTTAAAGGGCAATAACTCCTTATGGAGTCAATTGACAATTTTGGTTTTGTTGATTTATGTGTAGATCTTACTTTGCTGAATAATTTTGCTGTTTACACTTTATCTCTATCTATTATAATATTCAAGATAATAACAAAAAACTGCAAAATTTCCTTAAAACTACCAATTCAGGTGCAGCAACCCAACAACAGGTTGTCTGATGCGTCTGATAATTGCAGGGCAGATAGATCTTGACCTGATGAACATTTTTGCTTTAAATGCTTTAGTTTCAGAGATATAAGCCAAAAACTGCATTTTCCCCCTATGTTCTATTTTTAACCATGGCGACCATCTTGGTTGATGGGCGGGGTCATCAGATACATTTTTAAAACTAGATACCCTAAGGACGATTTAGGCCCAGTTTTGATTTATTTGGCCCAGTTGTTTTAGAGATAAAGATTTTTGTAAATGTTAAGGGACGACGACGAAGGACGACGGGAGCCAAGTGATGAGAAAACCTCACTTGGCCCTTTTTGGCCAGGGGAGCTAAAAACTATATTTTTGTTCAAGCATTCGCTGAACCATGAAAATGAGGCCAAGGACAATCTACATAGGATAGAAGGAAACTTCGTAACATATAAATGTATCTGCATACTAGGTATAAAGCATCCAGGACTACCTTCTGAAATATAAAGCTCACAAATAGTATACAAACATGTCTTTGCCATCGATCGTATCCTTATGTCTCGCATTCTAGGAAGCAATTCATTCAGGCATTTTTGTGCATTCTTCAGGCGATGTCAGGGTTAACTAAGGGCATTTGTTTCTGATGTCAAATGATGATTTAAGTCCTATGGTGTTTGTAGAACTTTGTTTTGCTGATATTTTATTCTGTTGACAAGCTCTATTTATCCACACGGATTTAAATTAAAAGACCTTCAAGATAATTTAAGAAAAAAATCTTCACTTAAGGGCGATAACTTCATCAAGAAGTCATTTTCTAAGTTTGTGGTGGTAATGGATTTTTACATTCTCATGTTTTTTTTTCACGTTTATAATTGTGTTCAAGATATAAAGACACTTCGTCTTACTTTGGTACTTGTGTTCTAATTTAAGTAAAGCAGCCACCGATATATTTGGTGGTGAAAAACCCACTTACTTTGTATGACCCATATGAGCTAATAAGATTTTATAAGAATGTAACAAATTCTTTTAATATAAAGCCTAATTAGTATGTGTTGACAATTCCTTAAATATAATATATTTAAACAATTTATTTACATAAAAGTTTAATACTTGACTGATAATCTTCGTTTTCCCCAAAATCAACAATATTCATCATAAAAACATCAAAGCATAAAACATCATCAAATTCTGATTCAGACTCATTCTTAACTTGCTTTTTTGCTTTAATATGTTTATTCTTACTGCGACTGGAAGCCCTTTTCAATAATTTTTTTATGTCCTCTTTTTCATCTCCAACGTCTTCACATTGAAGATTTCCAGGTGAAGCACCCTCATCCTTGATTTTGTGGATCACAGATTGGTCATAAGTTGTTTTTTTTGTGTGTTCATTATAAAACTCATTCTTCCCACTTTTAGCAAGTCTTTGAAGTCTGTCTTTTATTTTCTTTGAAACATTAGTCTTCAAATTCAGAACTTCCAATATTTTTACCTTTCCCAAATATGCTGCAAAATCAAGTGGAGTATATTTATGAACATTTTCTGTATCAAATAAAATTTTTCTTCCTTCATTGACCCATAAGATTAGACAAGCTTCCTCCTGTCTGAAAAGCATCAGATAATGAAAAAATGTGTTTCCATGGAAATCTAAGGGTTTACTCCATAGTTCTGCAAAAGATTCAGACTGTATCCTTCTTTGAAACTCTGACAACAGAATTCTAAAAGTTTGCTTTCTGTTGGTTGCATATTTACCAATTGCTGCCGTAACCAACCCACTTAGTATACAAAAATCTGCTGCATCGTGTCTGTAAATCCATGGATATCTTCCTTGACATGTTAACTGATCATTTAATACAATAATATTATGAAAAGAAACTTTATTTTCTAATGTAATGCTGTGGTCAGACAAACTGTCGTTTCCAAGAGGCTGCAGGTTCTCCGTGTGTATCCCAAACCTTTGATAAAACACAAACTCAATATGGCTAAACATCTTGTTTACAAGCTCATTACCTGATGAACTCCAGTATAAGTAAATGTATTGTGCAACAAGCTCCAGTAAGACATGATTTTCAAATACATGTCTCACCAACCTCTCACAAAGGATGTGATGATATTCTGTATCAATTTTAATAACTAATTCATTTTCCAAAGCAGTATAAACTTCACTCCGTATTAACTCAGTTATATCATGTAATGAACCAATCTGCAGTAGGTAAAGAACCATATAATCAGATGACAGGAACATTGCTATTGACATACATGGATGAATAAACTTGTAAATGCCGTCGTGGAGTTTGAGGTACTTGTTGTTCATTCTGTATGCTGCTTTTTCTATTGATATTTTCTGATCTTCATTTGAACCAGGGTTTTCAGGTATGAATTCAAACCGAAATAATATTTGATATAATTCAGCAAGTTTTCTGCAGAGATTATGATCATTTAGATCTAGATAATGATTACTATTTACCAAAATATAAACTAGAATACAGTACTCATTTACTCTGTCTATAGAATTCGAGTTTTTTCTAGCAGTTTTATAAAGTTCTTTCAGTTCTTCAACAAGAAATCTTGGAGGATTGATAAAATATTTTTCTCCTAAATGCAAAAAAATTCTTTCAGAACAAAACAATGAAGCACACACGGGGAACCCCTTCCATGGTTCTTCATTCTTAATTTTTTTGATGGCATGTTCATCGAGTGTAACTTGTACAGACAAATCAGTCAAAAGTTTTGGATCCTTGAAATTACCCTGACTGGAAGCTGATATTGCAATGTTATTCACTTTCATGTGCCTTTTTAACATTTGTTCTTTTTCTTTAGCTGTTAAACAACTGTTTATGTCTATAAATGCTTCATTCTTCAATTTATTTATTTCTGGTACACTTTTCACAATGTCTAAATCAAAATTCCTGCAGGTCAATATCACTTTGGTATTTCTTTTCAATAAAACTTGTGAATGGTGTTTCATAAAGTCATTGAGAGAATCTTGAGTGTACTTTTCATCATCTATTATTAGTAATATTAATGGATGGACAATATCTGTATATATTGTGTAATTTTCTGATAAATCTGCTTTAATAATCATATGATCATTATTTTCATAAAATGAAGCTAATTCCAGACATATTTTACTTTTCCCTGTTCCTTCTCTGCCAGTGATGACCACTATGTTATTTTCTTGCATTTGTATATCTATAGTATTACAAACGGCTGGCTTTAAAAATGTTTTATCTTTTCTGTGTTCTAAAATTGCCTTGTAAATCTTGACTGAAAAAATATGTAACATAAATATAGTGATATAGATATACACCAATATACATTATTTAGAATCTTCTTCTTCTCTTCATCCTAATAAATAGTCATCTTATGAGGAAGACATAATTGAAAAATAACATAAACGTTTATAATTATGACTGCAATATAAACGTTTAGTCTCACCCGCGAGTGCTGATGTCAGTGTTATGTATGTATGTAAAGGCTACTTGCAGAAATAAAATAAAAAAGTGCACACTCTGAAATGTCTTGCCTGCTATACTGATTCAACTTATGTTGAAAAAAATGAAAACAACACGTTATAAATTTAATCAAGTCTCAGACAAAAAGGTTATACTACAAAGTATTACACAAAATTATCCATGATAAATGAACAGAGTTCCAATGTCCTCCACGCTGCACATATTTTATGTGACCTACCGTATTAGACTATTTACCGGATTTGTAATAACATAAGCAACACGACGGGTGCCACATGTGGAGCAGGATCTGCTTACCCTTCCGGAGCACCTGAGATCATCCCCAGTTTTTGGTGGGGTTCGTGTTGCTCAGTCTTTAGTTTTCTATGTTGTGTCATCTTTACCATTATTTGTCTGTTTGTCTCTTTATTTTTGGCCATGGCGTTGTCAGTTTGTTTTCGATCTATGAGTTTGACTATCCCTCTGGTATCTTTCGTCCCTCTTTTATCTATCCTAGGGAAATAACTAAAAAAAAATTTTGTTTGTTACTTAATTTTTTTTTACAAATATCGTAAAGAAATGAAGGCTTGAGAGCAAGTACAATGCAATTTCCAATATAAATAATATTTTTAAGGGGCATAACTCCTTTAAAAATATTTGAGCGGCACTGATTTTCTAACTTGTCCGAGTCATTGCTGATATAAAACTTTGATATAAATTTGATAAAAATCTAGCAAGAATTGTACACATGAGAGCCCCAACAATGAAATTTTCCATATAATTAATATTTCCAAGGGGCACAACTCTTTGAAAAATAGTTGATCGGCACTGATTTTCGAAATTGTCTGAGGCATTGCTGACAGAAACCTATGATACAAGTTTTATAAAAATCTGGCAAGAATTGTACACGTGAGAGCGCTAACAAGACCAGACGGAAAGACAACCCGGTATTTCAATGTCCTCCGCAATGCGTCGCGCGGGGGACAAAAATGAGGTAAAGGTAAGATGATCTCCACCAGACATGTGCACCTTGAAATCATTCCGTACACCGCATTTAGCTAACATATTGCCGAACTTATCTGAAAAACAGCCGTAACAATATAAACTTAAAGTCGACGTTTGAACCATGAAAATGAAGTCAAGGTCAGAAGAATAAGCCAGACATGTATATGCACTATACAATTACTTCACACACCAACTATAGTTGACCTAATGCTTATCATTCTTATAGTTCCTAAGAAACAGACCTTATCGTGAAAACTTAACACTGACCAATGATTCATGAAAATGAGATCAAGATCAGATGAACTCTGTCAGACAGACATGTACACCTTGCAATCATTCCATACACCAAATATAGATAACCTTATCATTCATTATAGTACCTGAGAAACAGACCTTACAATAAAAATTTAACAATGACCAATAAACAATGAAAATGAGGTCAAGGTCATATAGGGTCTGCCAGACAAACATGTTTGTACCTTGCAATATTCTTCGTGTACATCTACAATCATTCCATACACCAAATTTAGTTCACCTATTGCTTAAAGTATATGAGAAACGGACAAAAATACAAAAACTTAACTAGATCAAAGTACCATGAAAATGAATCCAAGGTCAAATGAAACCTGCCATACAGACATCGACACCATACAATCATTCCATACAAGAAATATAGTTCAGCTACTGCTTATAGTATCTGTAATAAAGGTTTGACCACTTAAACCTGACACCTGGGAGAGGAATTTGTAAAAGTGAAAATTCACTTGTTTTCCAATCCCAATAAAATTGTCATTTTGTAATGTTTACGTTATTATTATTTTCAAAATAAAATATTGTTTACACTAAACCTGACATTGATCACTGATCCAGTAAATTATGTAGAGGTCAGCCCGACACGTAGACCTTGCAAGGATCCTATGTACCAAATATAGTTATACTATAACTTATAACAGGTGAGAAATTCATATGACAAAAAACTATTCGCTGAACCATGAAAATGATGTCAAGTACGATGAACATATGACGGACAGAAACTATGTAACATTACATAAATGTAAACAAGGTATGAAGAATTCAGGTCTTTTATCCCATGAAGTATATTTAATTTTTTACAAAAAATTTACACCATCGACTCTGCTGCTGTAATCCTGTTGTTTTGTTTTCTTGACTTTAATTGAAGGCGAGACAAAAATGAAAAAAAATATTTTCAAAATGTTGATTTAGATATTATCTCTTAATCATAAAAAGCTTCTGATAAAATTCACTAAATTCTATGAAAATTTGACAAAGTCATTAATGTCTAAAAGCTTTGTCCTCATGCTGTAATTTAGTGTCAATAACTGCAAAAATAAGTCCTTTAAACAGTAAAATAGGAAAATGGAAGAAAAAAAATATTTTCAAACTTTTTAAATGACTAATGTGGTTTGATATACAAAGCTCTGTCAAAGTTTCATAATATTCCATGAAGCTTTTGCAAAGCATTGGTGTCTAAAAAACTGTTAACTTAGACTGTATCTTAATGTTACATGTTACATGAAAGTCTATGTAACAGCTTTCGATATATCGATAGTATATCACTAATAATTTAACAAGAGGCTGTCATAATGGCAGCAAACTGGGTTGTTGGTGTTCCATGTATTAGAGTCAATGTAACAGTTATCAACATGATCATAGGCCACAACTGCTAGACAGTTTGTTACATCGTAAGTGGAAGTTGTTAAATCAAACTTGAACTTCATTTTGTCATTAGAAAAAAGAGATTAAAATTTGAAATGAATTTGTTCTCAAAATATTGCACGGAATGAAAATTATGAATTCATTCCCTATTTAACACCAAAACTTCTCAATGGCAAAAGTTAAAATGGTTATATTGAAACTTCAATCTTGACCTGGATTTTGCCATGAGAAACATTTTAAAATTTGAAACTGTTCTGTAATTATTTAACTAGAACAACATTTTTTTTTATCAATTATGGAACATAACTCTAGAATAGAAAAAGTGAAAAAAATTCAAAATTAACTTGACCTAAATTTTACAATAAGAAAAAAACATATTGAAATTAGCTCAGGTTTGATTCAACTTTTCTCAGTTTATGACAGAGAAATGACATAAGTAACATTTTTCTATCAATCGAAAAGCATAACTCCCGAACAGCATTAAAGGGTGAAAATATAAAATATAAAGCTTACCTCCATTTTGTCATCAGAAACAACATATTTAAATTTAAATTTAAAAAAAAAAATGATCTTCCATAAGAACGTATTCTGAAACTAACCCATTAGAAAACTTTACATTGGATGTCAATAAGACAAAAGAAACACCAATAGGTTGCTCTATGACATCCGTACTTTATTTGGCCTTTCAAATTTTTTAATTCAAGCGCCACTGGTGTGTATTTTGTAGACGAAACACTAGTCTTGCGTACACAATTTTAATCCTTGTATCTATGAGACAAAAAAAAACATTTTTTTTTTCTACTTAAGTCATTATATAACTGATATTTCTAGCCATGTTTTAACTCCTTTATGTATAGGAAATACAACTGGTACCTGCTAAAGGGCTGTGAGGGCCTATGTCATGTTTGTAGAGAAAACAACAGGAAATGAAAATGTAATGTCACAATTAAGTAAAACATATTTTTGAAAGGTATATATCTGTCATGTCTGTCCTGTTTTTTAAAGGAAAGTTTGTGCTTATGCCAGATCTTTTGAGATCTCAGTTAAATTTATACACAACTGTAGTACTTTACACTAATAAAATAGGTCAAAGTCTCAAATGGTCCGGTTGCAGAAAAAATGAAAAAAAGTCCTAAAACAATTCTACAATAGCAGATGCACAACTTCAACATATGTTCAATATTTCTGTGAAGTTTAAGGGATTCGGGTTGAAAACTGTAGAAGAGTTGATTACACAAATTAGGTATCCACTTTTGACTGCCCGCTTGACCATCCACCCGCCCGGCCGACATCACCATACTATAAGCCGGTTTTGGACTTCGTTCAACCCGGCCCATAATCAAAGAACCCCTGTGAATATGCTGACATACCCACGCCCCCACATTGTCCCTGGGCAGACAAAATCTCACTATATACCTAAATTCAAAGACTCATAACTCATACAAAAGTTATCTGACAAAAATTTCTTGTAAAAGCATCTACATATTATGTCCTCATTTAATACAAAGTTTCATACATTCTGTTGTGTGGTTTCAAAGGAGTTGCGCTGACAAACTGTTGCAGAAGTAAATTATGGCAAAAATTATAAATTCAAAGGGGCATAACTTCTAGAAAGTGAAAGAAATTACTCATGGAAAGATTGGATGAGTAGGTTGAATAATTTTAAATTATGTTTAGGTATGGCGAGGACAAAAAAAGAACATTAATATAGCACTTTTGCTGACAATTGCATTAACTACAGTTCTTAAGAAGGATAAGCACTTTTTCAGTATATAAAATAACTACATGTGAATCAATGATAGCGGGTCCTTTAATTTGAACTGATCCAAAGACATAACCCAAAGTTGTGCATATGAGATAATAGGAGACTATATTTCAGTGTGTGTTCATTTTGTAGATTTAGCAGCTAACCTGTGCTACTTCTTGTTAAGGTGGCCAGTGCCTTAGGAAAGACTTGGAACAATTGTTGGTTTCCGAGTAGTTGCGATGACAAACTGCTGTTTTAGTATATTTATGCCAAAATTCTAAGTTCAAAGAGACACAACTCCTAGAAAAAACATTGGAACATAATTTCCTGTCAAAATGCACATCTACATAGTACATGTAGTATGTCCTTATTATCTACAAAGTTTCATGAAATTCTGCCGTGTGGTTTTAGAGATGTTGAGATGACAAGAACAGAACTGACTGACGGACGGACGGACAACAGGTAAAAAAAAACTTTGTTGCATGGGTTATTAAAATAAGGAGTTTGGACAAAGATAGGATTACTAATGAAAGAACTATCCTTCACAGTTCATATCATTTGGACTCTGGTGGATAGTCATTTCATTTGTGATAGCATTACCAAAGAAAGAACTATCCACCAAAGTCCAAATGATGTGAATGTAAGCTCCTATAGGTCACTGTAAGGCATTCGACATGGGCTTTTATAGTTTGAGACATTTTTTTACTGAAGATCATTTGTTGACCTCTAGATGCCGTTTAACGGCATTTGGAATAAAAAAGTATTTCGATCATTATTTCATTGATTGCTGTAAAACCTTTGTCACATTTTGTTTATACGTGATGTGATTTGTATGGGCTTTGTTCGTTGGGACAAAATATAAATGGCGTTGAGGGGAAAACTGTTTGAGGCAACATTTAGGTGTTGAAAATGTTTTATGAGTGCTCACAATGACCTCACAGTCTTAACCTTTTTACACGGAAGTCGAATCTTATTGACAAGTACGAAATAAATGCAACATACACAACACATCAGAAAAGATCAAGAAGATATGCATTGTGGTGTTAAGCATACTCCAATCGAAAACAGGAAAAGTGTATCTGACAGATCATAAAAGAGTACACACATTTTAAATCATCATTGATAAAGATACCAAGGGATATTCAATCTCATCAGTAAAGAACAAACAGACAATACCAAGTCAAAAAACGAAAAACGACCAAAGGACAAACAACAGTATACAAAACAGAAAATGGAAAATTAAAGAAAGAGCAACAAGAACCCCACAAAATTTCGGGGTTGATGTTAGGAGCTCCGGATGGGTTATCAGATACTGCTCCACATGTGACACCCATTGTGTTACTCTTATACCAATTTTGGCAAGTTATACCAAGTGATATGGCATAACGCATAAGCAGATTGGTAAAAGACTCACATCTAGCTATAAGACATCATCAAGTTCATAAACCATCTGTCATGTGAATTTTCTAACCCTGAAGCAAAGAGTGATCTCACCCAGGTTCTCCGGAAAGGTACGCAGATCATCTCCAACATACTGCACCCCTAGTGTTGCTAATGGAAATACAAACCCGGTGATAAGTCTAATTTGTTAGGTCATATTCGAGAAAAAAAGGAAGGGATAAGTATCTTGTCCTAGGGAGGGATAAATCCTACTTTGTAAAAAATCATTCTGATTCAAACGAAAAACTCTCTTAAACTGACATTATTAAGATACTTTTTTTTTGATTGACAACATATTTGTCACGTTTGGATGACGTATTTTTCAACAAACAATCAGCATTCCAATGGGAACAAACTGTTTCCCTCTTCTTGCCGACTTGTTCCTTTATTCATATGATGCTGACTTCACACAGGAACTTCTTAGGAAGAAAGAGAAGAAGTTAGCAGTATCCTTTATTTTTACTTTCCGCTATATAGATGATGTTCTCTCACTAAATAATTTAAAATTTGGTGACTATGTTGAACGCATATATCCCATCGAACTTGAGATAAAGGATACAACAGATACAGTCAAGTCAGTCTCATATCTTGACTTACATCTAGAAATTGACAATTAGGGTTGGTTGAATACAAAACTTTACGACAAAAGAGATGATTTCAGCTTCCTAATTGTGAACTTTCCATTTCTATGTAGCAGCATTCCAGCAGCGCCTGCATACGGAGTATATATCTCCCAGTTGATACGATATTCCAGGGCTTGTATCTTCTATCATGATTTCTTTGATAGAGGGTTGCTGCTCACAAGGAAGCTATTAAACCAAGAGTTCCAAGTGGCGAAGTTGAAATCCACCTTCGTAAGTTTTATGGATGCCATCACGAGTTGGTTGACCGTTATGGAATATTTATTTCACAGGTTATAGCGGATATGTTCCTATTGTCGCAACTACAATCCCGTCCCTTTTCCCGAATGTGACCTACCGAATTAGACTTAATACCGGGTTTGTACTAACATGAGCAATACGACTGATGCCACATGTGGAGCAGGATCTGCTTACCCTTCCGGAGCACCTGAGATCACCCCCAGTTTTTGGTGTGGTTCGTGTTGCTCAGTCTTAAGTGTAAGCCAACTGGTGATGGCATCTGTTAAATTTTCAAAGGGATGATTCCAACTTCACTATATGGAACTCTTGGTTTAACAGCTTCCTTGTAAGCAGTAATCCTGTATCAAAGAAATAATGATAGGAAATGCAAGTACTGGAATATTGTATCAAGTGGGAGATATATACCCCATATGCAGGCGCTGCTAGAATGTTGCTACATAGAAATGGAAAGATGATACTTGGGAAGATGAAATCATCTCTATTATCGCAGACATAACTATGATGAGCTGCTGACCAAACATGAAGTTTAGTAGTATTGTAGAAATATGTGACTAAAAAAGTTCTTTCAACATACTGAAAATTCAAAGTATTGACAGTATTTTCCGTGAAAAGAGTGGCAAAGATAATTACTGGATTAATGGAGGGAGGGACGAACTGAAATAGAGATAAGATGAATTCACTAACATACCACCCAAAATCCTAGAGAAGGGTTGAATGTTAGTGTACCTTCTTTTTGGAAAGATAGCTACCAATAACATTTATTATATTTTAATTCCATATTGACTGACTGCTTTACTTAATGATGTTAATTATAAATCAAAAGTTTTCCACATGCACCTCATTCATTGCATAAGAAACAAACAGTAGACATTTCACAATATGTCAAATCAAATTGTATTCCTAATGCTTTGTCATTTTAACATAATGGTATTAATTTAGTAATTCATATATAAAGAGGATATTATTATACCTTTCTAAAATATAATGAACTGTATATACTTCATTTACATGTGCACTAACAATGGTCATAAATTGTCCATTACGATTGTTCATATATATACATTTTAACGAACGTAATCTATGAATTACTGATAAATTATTAAGCCAGGGATTTCGTTACCACAAATTACTTAAAAACTTTACTAAATTCTTCCACAGATATAAAGATTTGGTTTTGAAGTTTGGTTGTACCTGTAGAAAACTTATTTCAAATGGGATTGCACATCCTCAGTTTACGGCAATATTGTTTACCGTGCCCGGAAATTTAGAAACGATCCTGGTAAACTTATCGATTCTTTAAATAAACTTATTCTAAAAGGTTAACAATTCAACACTATAATTATATCATTAAATATTGGTTTTATTGGAACTAAAAGAGGGACGAAAGATACCAGAGGGACAGTCAAACTCATAGATCGAAAACAAACTGACAACTGATACTAATATTGATTTTGTTTTCTGTAACTGTATCTTGGCATTGCACAAGGTCATGTTATTCTCTGACTGTTTATGACGTCTTTACACTAAATCCATTGGAGATTGGATGTGAACGGATTGATAATTTAGTCTTAGATGCATGATTGTTTTTATTAGTTGTTAGTGACTTTGAACTAGCTGTCAGTAACTGCGAGTACTCTCAGATCTGTACTTAGTGTCTTTTTGTTGTTTGGATGTACAATTACCCTGCCACGTCCACTTGTATTTGTAGTATTTGTATTTTTATCCATCTGATGAGTTAAGCCTCTTTCAACTGATTTTTATAGTTCGTTCTTATGTTGTACTGTTACACCACTGTCCCAGGTTAGGGGGATGGTTGGGATCCCGCTAACATGTTTAACCCCCGCCACATTCTGTATGTATGTGCCTTTCCCAAGTCAGGAGCCTGTAATTCAGTGGTTGTCGTTTGTTTATGTGTTACATATTTGTTTTTCGTTAATTTTTTGTACATAAATTAGGCCGTTAGTTTTTCTCGTTTGAATTGTTGTACATTGTCATTTTGGGGCCTTTTATAGCTGACTGTGCGGTATGGGCTTTGCTCATTGTTGAAGGCCGTACGGTAACCTATAGTTGTTAATTTCTGTGTCATTTGGTCTCTTGTGGAGAATTGTCTCATTGGCAATCATACCACATCTTCTTTTTTATATGTATCTCTCGGTTTATCTGGAAACGAACTAAATCAATGAAAGCAAATATTTATATTATTCTACAAAAAGAAAGCATCTGGGTTTGAAGATGTATGTAAGAAAACAATTTGTATTGAGCAAATATTAATATAACATTTTGATACTTTGTTTTCAACTAAATGGACATACAGACCTTGAGGTATTATTTTCAGTTTAAATGAAAACGTCTTCGTTACTTCATTATCATATATCAGTATGCACAAATATCTTCCTGCATTCTCCGAAATTGTTTGCTTGATTGTCAGAGATGGAACAGCAAGGACACCTCCACTGTACTGATTATCACTAGGGTCTATCTCTGTCCTTTTTTCACCTTCTCTATACCATTTGACAGCTATAAGTGTTTGTTGATTATCACAGCACTGTTCCATAGTAATATCATCTCCTATATAAACATTGTATACTGTTGCTTTTGACTGTAAGTCAATGTCTGAAAACAAGATACTAAATATTTAGAACCTCACATACTGTTATTGAAGTTATGGATGAATATAGTTGTTAAATTTTTTAAATGACCAGTAGAAAATTCATCATGTTCCATTTTGATTTATTACCACAGCTGGTCATCAAACGTATCCTGGTCCAAGTAATCAATGCTTTATTAAAACATTTAGAAAATTCAAGCTGGTATTTTTTTTTTTATTTTCAAACTGTCATCTGCCTACGCAATAAGGGCAATAATTCAAACAACAAAAATGCACACATTGTTATGCAAAGCATACCACCTCTAGTAATTCGACGTTTCAGAAACATAACTCGAGGATCTAAAGAGCCTGTGTCGCTCACCTGAGCACAATGCAACAATAATATTTGTGTTCAACATGTTGAATGGAAACTGTGTTGGCCAATGTATGGTCTTGTTGATCATGTTTATCCATCATAATTTTTAGGATAAAGCAAAATTGAAAAAATGTGTTTAAATTGTAATTTAAGGGTTACAATTCCTGTGAGGATTCCATTGAAAATTTCATTCATATTGACTTATTTAAAGTATTGTTTATCATTTTTGTTGTTTGCCACATCCATAAACTAGAGGCGCCAAGGAGCCTGTGTCGCTCACCTGATATTTTTGTTTACAATTTATGCATGAAACAATGCAACAATAATACTTTTTCTAAAGGAAACTGTGTGGACCAAAATCTAATCTTTCTTATGTTTTAACTGCTTTCAACCCATTTATCATTTCAAGTTTTCAAGGTTAAAATACACATTTTAAGTATGACATGCTGCTGTTTCATGGATAAACATCTTTTTTTTTTAATATATTTTGTATATCATTACTTGTAAAGGATTATCAAGGAAACTTTAATTGATTTTGTCATGTTTATTATAAGTTTTTCAATTGGTTGTCACAGCAAAGTTACTGATCATTATAGAGACTGACAACAGAATTTTTTTTCTGGATTCAAGATTAGCATCTTTTAAGGTTGGTAACCTGACCTTTGAATTAAGAATCAAATTGCATAGGTATTACTTTAATCGAAAAAGAAGAGAGCCACAGAGAACTCATGTTTTCACTAAATAGAGACAACCTTTATAGTAGTTCTAACATGTGTGAAGCTGCCTTTTGTTTGTCATTTTTAAGTTGTGACCATATTTGTCTCTGACTCATTGTTTTTTCTTTTGCTTCTTGACTGGATGTTTTGATCTTATCTTTTCCAAAAACTAATGGGATGAGTAAAATAATAAAAGATATCAAATTTTAAATTGTGTTTATTATGAAAAATGTGAAATGATCAAATACTTCAAATGATGCATTAAACTATTCATTGTCTTATAAATGTTTTATTTGTACAAAATGTGCATTTAAACCATTCACTTACCGGTATATACAATATTTAAATTCTATTAAAAAAACACATGTTCAAAGTCAAAATATGACAGTAAATGACAGTATATATGACAAACAACACACTGATTACATAGGATATGTCTAAGAATGGTTTCCATAACTTGACCTTTAAAATGCCTTTAAGTTAATTTGTAGGAAACACTTGTTGAGAAGAATTTTCAGCAGTTTTTTTTTCCACTCAAAAGTCTAGATTCTATATTTCATTTCCTCTGAGGCATTTAACAAATATTACGTCAAAGTAATTGTCATTTTTGTTTCCTTTCTATTCATTGTATACTAAGTTATACCATAGTATCTCTGTTTTAAATTTCATTCATATCTTTTCTAGTGGATTTTCTTTATTGTAAGATTAAAGAGTTACTCCATACATTATTGTTGTATGTAAATATAACTACCATTGAAACGACTGTATAATTCCAATTTTCTTCAGCAGTTAGTTTACTAAATTTACTTTACATTGGCTTATCATAATAAAGTATCCTCATTGTTCACAAATTTCTACTCTATAAAGCAAATGTTTACATGTATTGTTCATTAATTACTGTTTTATAAATTTCTACTACACATATATCTAATGTAAGCAAACAAATGGTTGAGTAGAACAACAGTTTAATGCTATATTCGATGTTTTTTCCAACATTCAGCCCTTTCCATGAATTAATGATTTATACATTTTGATAAACTTGTACTTAGTTTTTCTATTGTACTTAGTATAACAAACAATTGAAACCATAAGATACCAAAAATGTCAGATTTATGCATTTTTGACAATTTGAAGATCTTCAAGTATTATATGAAATTAAAATATGTAGTTATTATACAAAAACTGATTCATTTTGTCCGATGATACATGAACATGCGAGCATTTTTTATTTATAGTAAATGGATCAATGAATATTGGATAAGATAAATATACAGGCAGATAAATTTGGCATTATAAAAAGTAAATTGTACATAAACATGATAAATGTTTAGTAAAATATATATAATGAACAAAAGTACTGAAATAAGTATCAGGTTATCTATATAAAACATTACAATAAATAAGTGCACATAATTAGTGTTTATTATACAATTGATAGAATTGAAAGCAAGGATTTTAACATTCATGAACATTTTGATGATTTAATCATAGTTCATCAAACAGCAAGTTAAAATTATTAATTTGTAGGAAGAGAATTGTGACATGGAACTTGTGGTCTTCAAAACTCCTTTATTTTACGTTTATATTAAAGAGACAGTTTTTTTATTGGTTTGGAAGTTTGGCTGTAAAGCGTACTATAAAAAAAGGATTTTACATCCAATTGTTACGGTGAAGCTGTTTATTAAGCTCCTAAATTAGGATACTTGTTGTTCCTCTGTATACACTCATTCCTAAAGGCATTGGATGATGTAAACTTCCCACTTACACCATTCACCATTACACCATTCATCATACACCATTACACTATACACCCTGTGCCATTACACCATACACGTTACACTTTTGCACCATACATACACCTTACACATTACAACATAATGCAATTTAATTTCAAAGAAAGCGTGCGACTACAAAATTATTTATTTATTTTTGAAAATCAAATTTTGATCACAATAATGTAAATTAATGTATCAAATTAAAAATCAGTTCTTATCAATATTTTGCATAGTTTTAAATGTCGTACACCATTCCCTTTACACCATACACGTTTTTTGGAAGTTTACACCATCCAAGGGCTGTAAACATGTGTTGCTATCCAGATATAACATGTACACTTGTGGTCATACATCATGTCAATGCTTATATTTTTGCATTGTGTATGGTCATGCTTTTCTTACACTTCTTATGACGTCTTTACACTAAGTCCGTCTTTGTAAAAATAGTGTTTTTATCAGTTGAAATAGGGATTTGAACGAACCTACAGTAACTGCGAGTACATTTACATTCAATTTTGTTAGTTTGTGTATTTTGTCTATATGTTATTTTTTTTTGTGATAAGTGCTGACCTGATGGGTCAAGCGTCAAGCGGTTTCCAACTGGTTTACTGCTTATTCTTATGTTATGTTGCTACACCACTGTTTCAAGTTTTGGGTGTTACGTTTATCGATCACAGACATGTTAAACCCTGCCATATTTTCATTATATGTGTCTGTCCATAGCCAAGAAATCTGTACCCCAGTAGCTGTTTTTCAGTGCTGTCTCTCATATTTGTTTTAGTTCATTTTTGTATTATAAGGCACACGTTTGAATTCTTTTACATTTTATCATACTGGACCTTTTATTGTCCACTATACGGTATTGGGTTTTGCTCATTGTTGACGTCAGTACGGTGACCTGTATTTGTTTAATCTTTTTCCTTTGGTCTATGGATAGTTGTCTTATTGGCCGTTATACCAAATCTATCAATTTCTTTATGAATAGTAACTTAAAATATAAATCAAACTAAAAGGACTTAAAATTGCATTGCTCTCTTGAATACATTGGGACTACTAGAAGAAGCCCGCGAAATCGCGGTACAATTAGGCAAGTGTTGAAACAAAGAGTTTTTAAATTTCGCGGGCAGTACGTCGACTGAGCATGCGCGAAAGCGTATAAGACACGAATCGAAAACGGTCTCCGAATTGTGTTATTTTCTCAAAAATTGGCGTTTTCTGTGGAAAAAAGATTGTTTCAAAGACAAATTTAGCAAGTACAAAGCACTACATTTATACGTCATATCACAAATATTTCCGACTTTGTACGGTTTCAGAGGAGATGCGGCCTAATAAAATAGGTCTCTTCCTTTAGTAATATAGATATTACAGAGATGGTTTTATGATTGTGTTCAAAAACAAATATTTAATGCATATGTATATATAAATATATAAACAATAATTGTAGTAAATATCAGGAGTGTTCACATGCAAAGTGCATGGCACTCTCCACTGATACATTGAGCACTCAGGTAGTAGAGGTGCTAAAATGTAATGTCTCCAATCATTGCCTATTTGAAATGAATGGATTCTTACTCCTCTTCCACAGCAAAATTGTTGACCAATCAGCAAGGGTCTTACTGCTTTATGGAAGTCAAAGTAACACACTTTCAAATTTCTTTACCTCTGCTACCCTTACCAAGTGTACATATAAAGAAGAAAGCTTTGTAAAAAAACTTTCTCCTATACAGTCCTTGGATGATGTAAATTTCCCACTAACACCATACACCATTACACCATTCACCATTACACCATACACCCTGTGCCATTACACCATACACGTTACACCTTTGCACCATACACCTTACACATTACACCTACCGAAATTAATTTCAAAGAAAGCGTGCGACTACAAAATTATTTATTTATTTCAAAAAACGAATTTTGATCACAATATTGTAAATTAATGTATAAAATTAAAAATCAGTTCTTATCAATATTTTGCATAGTTTTAAATGTCGTACACCATTCATTCACACCATTCCCGATCGCACGTTACACCATTACATCATTCCCCTTACACCATACAGCATAGCACCATACACCTTCTACCATTGCACCATACACGTTTTTTTGGGAAGTTTACACCATCCAAAGACTGTACAGGTAATACTGAATATCAGGAGTCTTGAAGCCCACTATTTTAAAGAACTCATTTTTATTCCTACTTATGAAAAGGCAAATCTGTTGGAGTGGAAACCCATTTTTGCTTTAAAACCACTCCATGCACATTTAAGGTTGCATTTTCAGCAACCTTAAATGGGCCATATTTTTTCAGCGGGTTTAATTTTCATCGGTTCAAGCAAAGCTGGTATAGATACATACAATAATCATTGTGTTGCAATGGCCACATAAATTACTTTATGATCTGACAAAAAGGAATCAAGAACATCTGTTTCAAAATTTACCTTACTATCAAAATGTAGGAAAGTTTAGTCCAACAATGTGCCATAAGATGTAGTAGCTTTAGACACAATTTGTGAACAGCAAAATTTATCACTCATGAACTTTAAAAAAGAAGTGTTTCCAGTGTTTAAATCAAAATTAAAGTCTTCCATTATGATAATTTTTGGGTGCCTTAAATACACATCAGGAAGAAGGTCTGCAAGGAAAGTATATTTCAGTTGTTGCAATTTGCAGTGTGGTGCTTTGTAAACAAAGACAACACGAAAAAGACCTTTGCTGGATGATATTATGTCTGCTATTATAAACTCTAAAGTTGGAGTTGAATAAGTGAATGTATTGTGAAGAATACAATCAGTTCGATAATATAATTCCAATCCATGAGGTGGTCTTGTATTAAAGTTTGTTTGCTTTTGGTCTAAGCGAACTGGTGGTTCAAAACCAGGTACATAAAAATCATCATTTTTATCTGTTGAAATAAGTCTTGATTCAGCAATACCAATACTTCAGCATCCAAGATGTTAGGGTCTGATTTTAGATCATTAAAATGAGCATGCAATGACCTTGAGTTGTTGAAAACTACTTTAAAATAGTTACTTGATAAGTTATACAATGGCTTAAAGCACAACTGTAGAGTTGCATCTGTCCTTAGCCTGTATAATTTTTGTCGAACACACTCTGCTACAGCTATTGCTTCTCGATTAAGATCCAATATCTGTAATCCAGTTAAAGATGTAACTCTGCTTAACGCAACATAGTGAATATGTGGTATTTTCCCTTTACGTTTTGATTTCAGACTAACAACAACTTCGTGTAATGTATCTCTTTGTGATTTATGAATTGTTTTTTCCGGCTGCTGGACGAAGAGGAAACTGGATTCTTTCAAAGGTCTTATATTTATAAGTAAATGACCTTTTAATGTCAAACATTGGAGTCCAAATTTTATCAACATCTTTTCTATACAAGTGTGAATATTTTCTTCTATTGTTAGCACCAATTCTGACATCCTCAAACTTAACCCATATGATACTTGGTCTTAATGATTTATTTTTGCACTCAATCAATTTAAGTTCACATGTTGAATCATTTGTGAGACCATCAGTGACTTCAATATTAGCTGTAAGATCAGATTTCATCCCAACTGCTAATACTACTTCTTTTGCAAGATTGGCTGTATCAGACTGTTTTTCTGGTAAAAAACTAAGTAATTTTGTTTTTACAGATGCCAGTAAATCCCCACAAACTGTGTCACTTGCTTTAACTTTAAGTTTTTGTGAGCATAATTTAGATATGTATTGCAAATTGAAATCAAAAATTACCGTTTCTTTCATAGGTGGAAGGGGGAAACCAAAACTACAGATTAGGTGACCTTTTTTTCTGCATGTTTTTGAATGTTTATGAACTTGCAAATTGACTAAACTAGTGTAATTTTCCAAACGTGAACAGGAGACATATTTATCAATAAATGCTAGTACATCTTCATTTGAATCGCTTCAATAAACTGGTGCATTTTCAATCCAAATCAAGATATGAATATGTGGTGAATCTCTCTGTTGAAATTCAACCCTATAAAAAAATCTGTTATTTTCCCAATAGGATTATGATCACTTTTCAACACGAAGTTGATAAACTGTTGGACACGATAATCAAAATATCTAGAGCATGTCACAGGGTCTTTCTGAACAAGTTTTGATTTCTGATTTCAATTCATTTCTTCCAATTCACTGTCAGTATACTCTTTGCCATCATTTAATTTGCCTAGAATTCGTAATAATTCTTTCCATTTAGTATCTGCAGATGAAAGAGAGCCAAACCATGTTGGAAGATCCAACTGCCTGATCATTGCAAACAAATCTTTCTTCCTCTTTTCAAGGTATACTGGAGAGTTTCTTAAACTTCTAAAGATATAATAACCTTCATCCAATCTTACAATATCATTTATAGTATTAGGATTCAGGACATCTTTTGCTGTCCATGTTTTTCCATCTGTTTTTCACCTTCTAAGAGCAAGATTGACCTAATCACTTACGTTTTTAAACTGAATTTTCTTTTACTTGAAAAATATGTTTGATACAGACTGTGCTACTCGCCTATCCATGGACCTTGGGTCCCATTTGACACTATCAGTATAGTGAACAGAAACAGACCTCTCTTTGTTATCTGTCCTTATTGTTCCACCAAATATAGTTGGAAAAGATAAATACTCTGCATCAGGATCACTGTGGATTGTCACCTGGAATGTATCTAACAGTGTATCTGTATTTCCAACATGTGTTTCATTTTCATCTACTTCACTGAAATGATCTGAGTCATCGTCTGTATCATTTTGATCTTGATTATCCTCTTGTTCCGTATTATTGTTTTGATTTTGTGTTTCTTCATCATTCAATTTTGCTATTTCTGTAATCCAAACCTCATTTATTTCTATTCCAGAAGACTTGTATAAGTCACTTGTTCTCATCAAATAATGTAATGCACAAATAACAGCAAATGGTCTGACATTTTCACTAAAATCACACTTTTTAAATACTATTTTCTTCTTCAGTTTAACTGATATTGTGCCCGATTTCTCTAACGTATGTGGAAGTGAACTTATTGTAGGTTGAACTTCAGCAGGTACATTTACAACATTGCCTTTAACTGACCACTGTCCACCTCTTCGAAATTGTCTAATTTGCATAAAAGGAATTCTTAATGATAACAGTCTCTCTTCTAAAGGATACAAATTTAATTCTTTTAGTTTTTTTAGGAAATTTCATTTTATTGGCAATTGAAAATCTAGGAATTTTTTGTTTTTTAATTGCATTAGGACAAGTGTGGCATATCCATTCTATGTGCTGTACAGATTTAAAATTAGTAAAGCAATGAGACATGTTAGAAGGAGTATTCATTTTAACAGTGTTAGCATTAACTACAGAATCACAGAACCAAGTTTGATGACATGAAGTACATATATATGTAGGACATTCATTAATTTTTTTTTCAAAATTTCTTATGCAAGCATCAAGGGTTATACCTTGAATTCTGTTCTTTTTAATCTGACTGATTATAACTTCTATCTTTGTCTAGGTTTTTCTGTCTAGAAATCTGTTTTGCCAAACGCTCAGTCTCTAATTTTTCTTGGTTTGACCTATATTCTTGTTTTCTATGGAAGTTTCGTTCGGACTCATGTTTTCTGTACCTTTCATCTTGTCTTGCCATTTTTTTCTTTTCTGCTTTTTTTTCTTTTCTGCTTCATTTCTTTTGACAACATCGTTTTTTCTTGCCTCTCTTTTAGCAGCAAGTTCTCTATTTTGAAATCTTCATCCTTTCTATTTTCTCTTTTAGAAAAAAAGTTCTCTTTGTCTCTCTCTCTGTCTTAAATCAAGATTACCTCTTTGAGACTTCTTACTTTCTGCTTCAGCTTTTCTATATTTTGTATCCTTTCTAATTTCTCTTTTAGCAGCAAGCTCTTTTTTTTAAATCTTCATCCTTTCTTACTTTTCTTTTAGCAATAAGTTCTCTTTTTTGAAATTTTCATCTTTTCTTTCTTCTCTTTTAGCAGCAAGTTCTTTTTTTGTGAAATCTTCATTCTTTCTAGCCTCTCTTTTAGAAAAAAGTTCTCTTCGTCTTTCTATCTGTCTTAAATCAGAATTATCTTCGAGACTTCTTACTTTCTGCTTCAGCTTTTCTATAATTTTCATCCTTTCTTGCTTCTATTTTAGCAGCAAGTTATCTTTTTTTGAAATCTTTATCTTGTCTTTAATAACTTTAAGCTTTTAATTCTTTTTCCCTGAATGTTGTATTTTTTCTTCTATTTTGCATGTAGTTTTTCATATATACAAATGTTGGTACCTTTGCAATAACTTGACTCTTTGACAGAACTGCTTGATCATCTTTTCATTGCTAACAGAATGTTCCTTGCCACAAAATTTTATATACTGGTAAGCAATTTTACTTCGATTTGTGTTCCTTAGTTTCTGATCTTTAAAAGAACTCTTGATCTGCTTCTTTAGAACTGTCACTGTATCTTTACTACTGATGCATGCAGGTAGAATTTCAAATTGTGAGTTTAAATCAATTTGTAAACTTGTGTGAAAGGCATACAAGTAACTGACAAGGTCGTGTAAGTCAGCAAATCCAATCACGATACTTTTGGCAGAGGAATCTAATGGGTTATTCAGTGTACATTCTGAGTGAGAATGAGGGTAAAAAAAATAGTAAACATGATTATAATAACAAACTGCCGAACATATAGCTCCAATCATAATGAGAAATTTGTTTGACTGCTTTATACAATTTTGAATTGCTTCTTGTAATGTGAGAAAACCAGTCAACTCTTGGTACTGTAAAGCTAAACCAAACAGAATATTCTGATTGTAGATTGTAAAAATCCCTTCAAGAATTTCTATCTTGACGGGAATTTCATAAAAATTTAAAAACAAACTTTGAAATAATCCCTGTACAGTTAATTCTTGAACATGCGTCCTGTAAATTTCATCTCCTTTTTCTAAAATGTAATCCAGATTCAGTGCGCTTGGATCTAAATTTAAAGTAGTTAGTGTTAAGAAAACTAAACAATTTCAAGTACATTGGTTTCCCCTGCTTTGATCAGCAAAATGTGTGTCATACTGGTTCAATGTTCCAAATTTAAGAAAGTGTGCATTAAAAGAATTGAAATTTTTTGATACGTCTTGTTCTGAATTATTTTCAGATTGTTCATTTTGGTTTTGAAACAGATCAGTTTGGATATTACTATGAGAATCTTTCTTTGCATAACTATTGTTTGATTCATTTAACAGAATATCTGTTTGTAGTATATGAGAAGTTTCCTTTGCACAGTTATTACTGTTTTGATTCTACTTACTGTTGTTTGCATTTGAGTGGAGGTCAGTATCCCCCATATTATTTGAGTTACTGTTGTTAAGGATGTCAGTATCATCCTTGTCAAGGTCAAATTTTGTACTGTTAATGGGGCCAGTATCCCCAGTCAAGTTCGTCAGTTGCTGTTTCTTTGGGTTCTTCATACCACGTTTAGCTTCTGCTGCTCTCCAATTTTTCTTCTGAGCATCTTCAAAAATCTATAATACATATATGTAAATCATGTAAATAATGTACAATGCTGAGGACAACATATTACAAATGCATAATATGAAATGAGATAAGCTAGATGGACAATTGGATAAGAGTGATTGGGCAAGACAAAGTGCACACACATATACATTTTTATCATTATCGATATTATGTAAATCAACAATGAATAAACTAGTCCGTACCATCAACAATGACCAATGAAAACAGATTTGTTTGTTGTTGCAAAGAAAGAAAAAAAAACCCAGTCAAATAGATTATATTTGATACAGTTAAGGTAGATAGGGTGTCTTCCTCCATCTTAGATTTTGAAATACCAGAAAACAATCGGTCTAGATCTTTAATAAAAGGTGCAAATTTTGAGAGTAGTAGTTAATTCATGTGTAAGAATTTTCATTTCAATATAGGAAATGACATATCTTATCATATTTATGGTTGTATTTTACAAAAAAAACAGAATACTTTTGTTTGATTCTATTTTTCCAACTTTGCCACATAAGGGGAGGCAACTCAAATGTAAGGGCAGATAATTCAGATAAAGTTACTTTTACAATGTAATGTGTTAGGAATTTATCTATTTTATTATGTAGCAAGAAAACGGGTCCCGTGACCCCATTTTTTCTTTTTCTTATCTGAAAGCATACTATTAAAGATATCTTCTCATATTTTATCTCAAAATTCTATGGTGTAGTTTTCGTTTTATGGCAGAAATTGGGTTTTCCATGCATAATCCATACAAAATCTGTCAATTTTGCACAACCTGTAGCGTGAAAATAAGCCCCGTGACCCATTCTTTTAATTATTATTTTTTAAAAAGCATGATATAAACTACATTTTGGCAAATTATTAAAAAATTCTATGGATTATAATTTAGACACCCCATCTACCTTAATAGCCTAAAGTTACAAATGCAACTGGAAAACTCTTTGAAAGCTACATTTCCCTTGTTCAAGGGAAAATAAAGTTTGAAAACTGACTTTCCAGTTTCCAAGAATGACTTACAATGGGTGACAGGAATTGGGACTCCTAGAACACTGCAAAAATTACATCTTTTTATTTTATTTTTGTTAAATTTTCAACAATCCTTAGGATATACAGTGACAAAACCCACCCCCTTCCAAAAACAATAATATTTGAAGAAATTTTCTTTTTAATTTCATAAATTTTGAGGGAAAAAAATTGCCCCCCCCCAAAAAATTTTTTTTTTTCTTTACTACTTTGCATATACAAAAACTAGATCAAGATCAAATAAAGAGCTGCGCCATGCACCTTTTCATCGAATAAAGTTGCATTACTCCTCAATGTCACAACAGAAATCTATAAGAAAAACTAAAGGGAGCTTATCTTAATTGATATAAACCAGCCACCAAAGTTACATGAAAACTGCTCAAAGCATTTTTGAGTTATTGTCCGAAAACTGGAAAATCTCCCTTTTTCTATGAATCAAATCCCATAACTCTGAAAACGTAAAATCTTAAATCTACAAAATATCAAAAGGGAGCTTACGTTATTCAATAGAAACAATTCACCATAGTTTCATGAAAATTAATTAAAGCGTTTTGGGGATATTGTCCGAGATGTTGACAACGGATGGACGGACAGACGGCAATGGTATACCATAATACGTCCCGTAAACGGGCATTAAAAAACATTAACTGAAGATTGAAGGTCAAATGAAACTGTTTAGACAAACATGTACACTTTTTGATCATTCTTTTTACCAAATATAGTTGACAATCTGCTATTAGTATCTGAGAAAAGGACCAAATCACATAACTTACCTTGGTGACTGACCCACCAAATTAAGTATATGTCAGGTGAACAGACTTAAAGACCTAGCAAGGATTCCATGTATATATTGTTATCATATTACACACAATAAGTGAGCAATTCATGTAAAAAAAAATTTTTCAAGCGGTTGCTGAACCATGAAAATCAGATCGTAACATAAGGTTTCTATATATAGACAATTATATGAATTTGAAGCATCCAAGTATAATATATTACCTTCTGAAATTTAAAGCTTTAGACAAAAAGTTTACACCAGTGTACCAATGTCATCAGACAAGCATATACCTATCTCACATTCTGTGACTTTTTTCGCACAGTAAACACATATATATTTTTTCGGGGAAAAAAGGGGGGGGGGGAGTCTACTCATGAAGTCAGGATAAATTCTAGTATCCTTTTGTAAAAGTTTGCAACTCTCCTTAACACAAATCTGTATGGAGTTTCATTTAACATAAAAGTCATGGGAAAAAATTCATCTAAATTTAGTATTCTAGCTATACCAGTATTAAACAGATCTTTCATTTAAACTGATCCTATTCATATATTATATCATAATCTGAAACATTTGCCCATTTCTATTTCATATAAATACTGATCCATTATTGTTTTAAACCTTTAGCATGCTTACGGTTTGTGAAAGTTTTCCAAGTAAGTTTAATTTTCTAACTTTTCAATGAAGAGTGTTTTCCTGCTATATCTTAATACCACAAAGAACCAATATCACAACAAAGTCCAAAAAATATATATGAAATTCATGACACTGAAAATATGGTCTTCATTCATGTAAAGTAAATGGTATGGTTAAAATATTTCTTCAATATTCATTCAATACCAATACTTCATATTTGATTTATCCAAGAATATGAAAACAAGGGACACAATTCAATTACAAAATATTTTTCCTAAACTTCTGTAAAGTATAAAATGAATCATGTTTTCATTTTCAAAATGAATTGTTAACTAAAACTTCATACATGAACTGTAATTCAGTTTCTACATATATAATTAAAGGTCCACAATAAAATGAATATATACAAAGGCAACACAGTACAACAGAACACTGCCATTTTCTTACTATTTTGGTTAAAAAAATCTTCTAAAAGTCTATTGATTTTTTGAGTAATATAAATTAATTTGTACATCTTGAGTTGTTGATCAGTTTACTATTTAGCTTTCAAAATTTCTGTTTATCTAGTAAAGTTTTCATTATATTGAAGGTTGAAACACTTAAAATTGTCAAACTTCATCATTTAACTTGTATTTAAAGAATTGCTTAACAACTTGTTATATATATAGTGAATAATTAGCACAGGTAGCTTCTTTTCAATTACTTCTATAAGTAGTCAACTGACAACTTGGGCTCTGATGTCTAATTGTTTTCAAAATTATAGACAAACATGTACAAAACGTTTATAATAGTCATTTAGGGACAATAAATTATATAAGGAGTCAACCAATAATTTCTGCCACTTGAATTATTTTAAGATCTTGCCTTGCTGATTATTTTTGCATTTCAAAGTTACTATCTATCTATTATAACAAGATAACAGGCAAAAATAAAAATAAAAATATAAAATTGGTTATTCAAGGGCAATAAATCCTATAAGGAGATGACTGGCAATATCCTACATGCTGATTTATTTGTAGGTCATGTCTTGCTGATCATTTTTTTAATTAAAGTTTCTTTCTATCTATTATAATTTTAAAGATAATAGACAAAAATGAAAAAAAAATTGGTAAAATTCATCATTTAAGGGCAATAACTCCTAAAAGAAGTCGTCTGATAGTTTTTTTTTATGTGAATGGACGTTGGGTAAATCTCATCATTCTGAACATTTCTTCCCCTGTAAGATTTTCTATATTCACAAATTTCATATTGACTTATTTGTAGATCGTACTTTGCTGAACATTATTGATTTTTTCAGTTTATCTCTATCTATAATAATATTCAAGATAATAACCAAAAACTGCAAAATTTCATTAAAATTACCAATTCAGGGACAGCAACCCAACAACGGGTTGTCTGATTCGTCTAAAAATTTAAGGGCAGATAGATCTAAACCTGATGAACATTATTACACATGTCAGATTGCTTTAAATGCATTAGTTTCAGAGATATAAGCCAAAAACTGCATTTTACCCCTATGTTCTATATTTAGCCATGTCGGCCATGTTGGTTGGCAGGCGGGGTCATCGGACAATTTTTTTAAACTAGATACCTGAATGATGATTATTGCCAAGTTTGGTAAAATTTGTCTCAGTAGTTTCAGAGAAGTTTTTTTGTAAAAGATTACAAAAATTTACGAAAAATTGTTAAAAATTGACTATAAAAGGCAATAACTCCTTAAGGGGTCAATTGACAATTTTCATCATGTTTTTAGATCTTACTTTAATTTGCTGAACATTATTGATGTGTACAGTTTATTTCTATCTATAATAATATTCAAGATAATAACCAAAAACTGCAAAATTTCCTTAAAATTACCAATTGAGGGGCAGCATCCCAACAACGGGTTGTCTGAATTGTCGGACAATTTAAGGGCAGATAGATCTTAACCTGATGAACATTATTACACATGTCAGATTACTCTAAATGCTTTAGTTTCAGAGATATAAGCCAAAAACTGCATTTTACCCCTATGTTCTATTTTTAGCCATGTCGGCCATGTTGGTTGGCAGGCGGGGTCATCGGACAAATTTTTAAAACAAGATACCTAAATGATGATTATTGCCAAGTTTGGTAAAATTTGTCATAGTAGTTTCAGAGGAGATGTTTTTTGTAAAAGATTACAAAAATTTACGAAAAAATGTTAAAAATTGACTATAAAGAACAATAACTCCTTAAGGGATCAAATGACAATTTTCATCATCTTGACTTATTTTTAGATCTTACTTTGCTGAACATTATTGCTGTGTACAGTTTATTGCTATCTTTAATATATTCAAGATAATAACCAAAAACTGCAAAATTTCCTTAAAATTACCAATTGAGGGGCAGCAACCCAACAACGGGTTGTCTGAAGTGTCTGTAAATTGAACGGCGGACAGATCTAATCCTGATAAACATTTTTACCCTGTTAGATTTGCTTTAAATGCTTTTGTTTCAGAGATATAAGCCAAAAACAGCATTTGACCCCTATGTTCTGTTTTTAGCCATGTCGGCCATGTTGGTTGGCAAGCGGGGTCATCGGACATATTTTGTAAACTAGATATCATAATGATGATCGTGGCCAAGTTTAGTTAAATTTGGTTCAGTAGTTTCAGAGGAGAATATTTTTTGTAGTTAAAAAAAAAAAAAAAAGAGAGAATATTTTTGTTAAAGTTAACGACGACGACGGACGATGACGACGACGGACGACGACGACAACGGACGACGGACGTCAAGTGATGAGAAAAGCTCACTTGGTCTTTTAGGCCAGGTGAGCTTAAAATTGTACCAAATTCAGATTTTTATGATTATTGTTTATTAGATATTGATGAGTAGCTTAAACTCATACAATATTGACGAGGATCTGATAAAACCCGAAGGGATCACACAGCCACAGATTCAATATTGGATTTTTTTGCAAGTTGTTCTCATGAAAAATATTGATCCAATGTCAGATTTTTCTGATTATCTAACTAGTCCAAGTTTAGATGAGTGGAAACTCTAATATACAATTTTGAAGAGGATTTGAAAATGAAGACACTTTCCAAGCAACAAATAAATATGGTAACATAATTTCATGGAAATAAGATGTGCTAAAGGCTTATACATCAGCATACCAAATATCACTGAATCATCATAAACTGACCTAATCTAAAACTTTTACACATTGTTGATGCTGCTGCAACCGGAAACAGCATATCTAAGTCTATCTCTTTCTGTCAAAGTGAAACAAAAATGATGAAGGACAAAAAGATATACCTTCTAACATACATGCATACAGGAAGAAAACATTTTACCACTTTTTTACCAGACACATAAACATTGCAATTTTTCTTTTAATCAAATACAGCTTAACTATTTCATTTGTACTAATAGGTCAGGTGCATTAAAGTTAACAGTGGTCACTTCACCATGAAAATGAGTCAGGTGAAGCTTTTAGACAGAGCTGACAGACATGTACACTTTCAAATGCTTCTATCTAGTTCATTTATTACCTATAGTTCTTTTAGAAACAGACTCAAACAAGAAATATAAAGTTCATCCACGAACCATGAGAAAGTGTCAATGTCAGGTGTACCCTGCATGATAAAGCCGAATAACGGTTGAGACCAGACTATCAAGGATGTCTCCAAGGTTTTTTTGTTGTTGTTTTGTTTCATTTTGTTGGTTTTGGTTTTTTTTTTTGGGGGGGGGGGGGGGGGGACTCATCAGAACCCCATAAAACCCCTACGCTATCTATGCTGACGGTTATAGAAATACGAAAGTGAGGTCTCACATTATACATTATATTAAATTTTATTTCAAAATTATGATACGGGTTATAATTTGAAATCAAAGCATTGATTTAACATGTTCAATGTTTTTTTAATCTGATTGAAATACAGATCCTGTGTTCATGCTTCGCTTACAAGGACCTGACAATGCTCTGTTCTACTTTTTGTTCTAGTTATTATTACATCAGACAAGGAAATCGAGCTTTCAAATATTTTGAAGGTGTGTATCATTAAAAAAAACGGAGGATCCCAAAAAGACTCTTAAACAGAAAGTACAGCAGAATTTCAGATCCTTGTAGGCAAAGCGTGGAAACAGGATCTGTATTTTATCTGATTGAATATTTTTTTTTACTTCCAGTTTTCTATCCTTGTGTATAAAAGGAAACACTTCTGAAAGGAGATGTTAATTCAGATTCAGATAGATTCAGATGATTTACTTCTTCTGACATTTCAGAATAAGCTATTGACAATTTATATTTAAAGATCATAACTTCAAGTTAAATTATAAAAAAAAAAGACTTTGTAACATCTGAAACATTTATTATTTTCCGTGCAATACACATCCATGCTAGTGTCCTTCAATTCCTGTAATCAACATAAGACCCTTAATCGTAGATAACAAAATAATTTCATATCAAAGTAAAAGTCTCAAGTTAACCTATAATCAGTCATTTAATAACAACACTTTTACATGAATTAAATTGTAAAATGAAGAAACCCTGTATCCCAAAAATCCATCCATCTTTAACTTATCATTAATTTGAAGTTTCAAGGGTTTTTTCATTGTCTAAGCTTAAAGTTACATACCGGTAGTTGATTCTTGAGGAATTTCCTATTTTAGGTCATTAAAATCACCTCAATTTAAGCTCAACTTCTCCTTTCCAGCAATTTATTTGATAATTAAAATTGTTATTGTTGGCAAAATTTTAAAATGAATTTAACATTGAAACAACCAAAGACTGTAATAACAATAAATAATATCTCTCACATAGGATAAGATTTAAGTACTTAACAGATGACGACAGACAATGACAGATGACTGATACCAAGTGAAGGGAAGCGCTAACACTGGTCTTTTGCGCCATAAATTATAATCATTTATATCAAAAATTATGATATACTCCGGCGAGTATTAACTCAATAGGGTATATCTAATTTACATCGTAATAATTTGGTCAATGCAAAATGATACCTTTCAATAGTTTAGAAGAGTCTTTCAGGAATTTCATCAAGCAGGAAAAATGCAGGATGTTTGAAAATATTTAATGACATCATGGTGTTAATGATCCTACTATACCAGAACTGAAAGTGTCCACAAACGGTCATGTTTGACCTACAAAATTAATTCTGAAATTCCATTGACAGCAACCTCATTTGGGATTTCGGTCCAGTAAAATACTAGAGACTCTAAAAGAGCCTGTGTCGCCCACCTGGATCTATGGCATCTTCAACTATGGCCACTCTCCAACATTATAGACTAGAATATATTTCATGTTCTTCTGTTTTTGGTTGATCGTGTCTTGCTGATAATTTTTACTGTTTACAGTTTCTCTATCAACTATAATAGTTGTCGCTCAAAATACAAAAAATGGGTAAAAAATGTCATTTATGGGCAATAACTCCTATCAGAAGTCCACTTACAATTTGCACTATGTTAACCTTTTTGTAGATGTTGTCTTGCTAATAATTGTTGTTGTTTACAGCTTTGCTTAATCCAACAAAGTTTCTCAAAAAATGCAAAAATGGGTAAAAATCAGAGTTGACTGACAATTTTGGCAAATATGACATAAAGCGCTTCGGACGCATGAAATTATTAAACGTGTTGTTTTCAATTTTTTACATCACTGGGTCGATACCTCTGCTGGTGGACTATCAGCCCCCGAGGGTATCATCAGCTCAGTAGTCAGTACTTCGGTACTGACATGATTTATAACAAACTTTTCTAAAATTGCCCGTTTATAAATTTTGAATTATAAAGAAACTAAGGTTTCAACTCCCTCAGGCAAAGTTGACCTTAGATGGATTTGGCTATTTGTTTTAGGTATTTTTGTCATATAGCTCTTCAACTGTTTCGGTACTTATACATCCCTCGGATTTCAAATGTTTGGCTTTGAGCGTTCCTGATAAGGTAAATCCAGAAAAGCGCTTCGGACGCATGAAATTATTAAACGTGTTGTTTTCAATTTTTTATAGATATCGTCCTGCTAACATTTTTGCTTTAAAGTTTCTATCTATACATTATAATTTCAAGATAATACAGTCCACCACACAGCCCTCTATCTTTCGCTATTCTGGAGCGCTCTTTCATCTGGTATTAAATGTCAGATAAGCTAGTATTATCTAAGTACTTGTCACTTTCAATTAAATATTTTATTGTTTCAATTTTTATCTGTAAAAAGTTGAACTATGTACAAGATGGTGTAATATGACTCCTAACAATATAAACACAACCTGACTACAAGTTTTGTCATAGATGGAGATTTCACATTATGAAAAAATTAAGAACGAAATAAGAACAGTAATTAATTATTTTCATGCTTATTAATTGTAATCTTTTACAAACTGATTGTTTATATAACACTGAAATCTTAATTATTGATTTTAGAGTCTGAACGTTATGATTCTAATAGGGTGGGATGTGGCTGGTTCCTAAGTCAATACAAAATAAGATTGCTGTGTGTGGCTTCTCCGCTAAGCACAAATCATGAAGAGTAACCGCAGAGAGTGGTCAGCTCAGAATTGGAATGTTGTTTCTCAGATGACTAAATGATAAAATAACAATTACATTTGTCCTGAAATGTGAATAAGGGTGTGTGTGTGTGGAGGGGGAGGGGATTCTGCTAGAGCCTTAGTGAAATTTACTAAAAGAATAAATTGTGAATCCTGATATTTACGGATTCATTTGTGTAAAATTTAAATGAACATTTTTTTTTTCAACTCCCCTTTTTTGTTCTTTATTTTAGTAACTTAAATTGTGCGATACCTGTAAACTGCAAAATAACTGAAAAGATGAACTTTGAAAATGCCAATTGTCGTACAGATGTGAAACATATGCATATTTAAATTTAAAATTTTGTGTATCTTGCTTTTAAAATGTTTTTATTTATTATAACTAGTAGGGGGCCTCGGTGGCCGAGTGGTCTAAGTAGTCCAACTACTCTATCACTATCCAGTCAACACTGAGGTTGTGAGTACGAATCCCGCACAGGGCAGGTGCACTCGACTCCAATGTTAATTGACTAAAATTGTCAGTTTTCCTACCGAAGTTCTGTGGTTCTCTCCGGGCGCTCCGGCTTCCTCCACCAATAAAAACTGACCGCCACGAAATAGCACAATAGTGTTGAAAGTGGCGTTATACACCAATCAATCAATCAATTATTATTATAACTAGTTGAAATGTTTATACCAAACAGTTACTTTCGGTTGATTTTTTTTTCATTCCTAACAAAAAGTTATGAAATTGTTTATTCCTTTATGTATATAATATGTTTTATATATACACCTGAAATTATATTTCATGTTCTGCACAAAAACAATGCCATCTATGTACACCAGTTTATCACAAAGGATGCAGAAATTATCACTGTAGCTAGAAAGATATCTGAACCGACCCAACCTGTGTAATGTTAATTTTACTGATAAAATTACAAATTTGACAAATTTCATTTAATGAATGTTGACAGTCACTTAAGTTTTATGTTGTTTTTATCTCAACAGTAGTTGTGTAAAACTTTTCAATTTGAGGGCTGTGTGTAGGACTGTATGGGGAAAAATTGTTATTTAATGACAATAACTCCTTTAAAGAGTCAATTAAATATTTCTGCAATATTGACTTATTTGTAGATTCTCTTGAAGATTATTTTAGTTTTTCAAAGTTCCTCCCTATCCATAATAGCTCTTTATCATAGTACTTGATAAAACCCGGCATATACATACAAAAATAGTTTTAATGAAAATGGGAGCTACGATCCGTTAAAACAATAAAAGAAGAATGTGTCTTAGGACACGAATGCCCCCGCTCAAGCTTTGCAATTTTCAAAGTTAAAAAGGGGCATAACTCAAGAATGGTAAATGACTCACGACCCACATTTGAACTCTGTCTACCTATTGTCGTTCATAGCATTGTGTATGAGTGTCATAAAATTTGGATGAGACAAATTTAAGTTAGAGTGCGGAAAAAAAAATATGCAGTTTTCCAAGTTATAAAGAGGCATATCTCTAGAACGGTAAGTGACTCACTGCCCAAATTCGAACTCTGTCTGTGAATTGTAGTTCTTAACATTGTGTATGAGTTTCATAAAATTTGCATGAGGTAAACTTAAATTAGAGTGCAGAAACGAAAATGGGATGGACGACCCCATTGACTACGGCGGAGGCATACAAAGTAATAAATGTAAAAGTATGATGATTTACTGCTCTTTGATAATCAGAACAAAACTTGTAGAAAAATCCTGATTTGTTTTTTATTTATGATTAACTTGAAACTTCAAATTTTTATTTTTTTATAATAGCCTGCTTGATTCACGTGAAATTTGAAAAACATATTTATTTTTACATCTTTTCAATTTATAAATTTTTGCATTTGACAAATCATTCTTGACTGTTTTCATAAGCAGGACAGAAATTACCTACTGTTAAAATCGTTGATAGAAGTCGTTTAAGCTGTGGTAAGAGTTTGAACAGTTTGAATAATGACCACAACTTTCAAGTCCTCTTAAAATGATCCAAAACTGTGTGGAAAAATTTCTGTATCCTAGCTATACTGGAAGTAAATATTAAGTTAGTAATTATACTTTCAACCTACCGTAAGTATGTAATGTCATATCTTCTGTGTGGAAGGCAGGAATAAGTTGTAATACTTTCACAAATCTTGTCAACCAACCAACCGTTAACATATAGTTCAGACAGCTACTAAATATTTCGTTTCTCAGACCAATAGCATTTCTTACTATACATCGGTACTTTCCTTCATCATCAGCATTAAAATTAATTATTGTCAAAGATGGCCTTTTCCCAAAATCCATTTCATATTTTTCCTTAGATGGAGTGAGTTGTATGATTTCACCCATTATTTCTTTATGCCAGGTAACTGAACGAACAGGAATGTATGACTTAATATTACATTCTATTTTGACATTGTTTCCTTTCAAAATCATGAATTTATTTTCTTTTCTTTGTACATACAGTCCGAGCGTTGAATGCAAAATGCTTGTTACGTGTGGAACTGTAAAAATAAAAGGGATACAACAATAAGTATGACAATTTTACAAAATATTTCTTCATACCACATGTCATTGAAGATCTCACAAGACTTATCGTAAAAATTTAGCTGATAGATTCTAAGCTTTTAAATGGAGTCTGTAGTGGACGACACTTTTTTTAAAGGGAACTAACTGTTATATGCATACTCAATACATATGTAATGGCATTGACTTGGTAAATTGATACTTGGAAATTAACCCTTATATATAGACTAAATGCATTATGTATGTCTTAGTTTTGAGTCTATTAATAAATCTAAATCCAAAACTGAAACAGACCATTTTGTAAGCGAAATATTCTGTCTCATACAAGTAGAACGAGTGTTCATGCAAATGACTCAAATGAGATTTGAACCCAGACCCCAATAGTAAATGGCTGATGTTTTCGCTACAGATAAAAAAGCACAAACTACCTAGTTAATTTTTTACTAAGATCCTCTTAATATGGCTTATGGAAATATTCAGTAATTGTTTTGTAATTAAAAATTGATAATTTTATCGACACACTTACCACTTATGAAGAGAAATCCTATGAGAACTGAAAAAAGAACTCATATATTAGTATAATTAATATCAGTCTTAGTTTAGGGTTTGAAGTTTGCCTGTTCCTGTAAAATTCTTTTTATTAAAAACAGGAAATCACACCCTAAATTTCACAGTTATGTTGTTTATAAAGCCCTTAAACTTAGATACGATTGATGTTAACTCATGATTCCTCTTAAAGGATATCAATTAACACCATAGCAAGATTTTTGAATATTGTTTTATTGATACTTACATTGATTTTGTGTATGATAAATTAACATATCTAAATATGTATTCACTATACATTTCTAAAAAGTTATGGTCCTACATCCTGTCCATATGTTGTACTTATATGTTGGTACTGCCAAAGTTTTTGCTTTTTCTCATACTTTTTATGATGTCTTTACAATAAATCCGTGTGATGTGCACTGATAGATATTTTGGCTGAGAAAGCATGATTTATTTATTGTTGATTTACTTAATTGGATTATCTTTCCGTAACTGCAAGTACTTTAAGATTTGCCTTCTAAAAATAGAGGGCCAAATCAGCTGATACGGGTCCCTGTTGGGATTTTTAAATCATTTGCTCCTTGCTCACAGATTTATATCAAGTTAAACATAGACACCAGAATGGTTCAGTATCTGTACATGTGTATATTATACTTTCTAATTTTTTCACCTTGTTAACACTTAATAAGTTTCTGTCTTTGTTTCAAATACTAAGTAAGTAATCTTCAGAACAACAAAACTGGCAGGAAAGTTTAAAATTTATCAGACACGAATTTAAAAAAGACTTCTCAGTGGATTACCAAAATAAAACAGCTATCACACATATAATATACTTGATGAAGTTAGCATATAATAGTGGATCGTGGTGACCATCTTGATTTGTTATATAAATAATAACATTCAATAACTGGACGATGAAACACCAATTTCATTCAGGAATTTTGCGGTAACACAATTCGATCTGTGCTTGGGGTGAATCTGGAATTGATATTGTAAATATTAAAATCCCATAACTGATGAAAAATCACCGTAATATGAAAATGGTTTAATTCAAATGGGAACCTACTTTTAGAATTGGCATCACAAATTAAATTCAACTTATCAGTGAGAGCAAACATAAGGTATCATGAGACATTTAAAAATATTGATCTGTTTTTATGGTTTAATACTAACCTGAATAATAGCCATCTTTTCGATGATTGGTATATCTCTTGAAATTATCAGAATTGAAAGATACCATGAACATTTCAGTATAAATTACAATCAGTATGAAAAAAGTCACTAATGGACAATCGTACCAATGAATGGTAACATAGTTAGTGGTTTACACTTATTGATCATGATCATTAATGAGGGGAATAGCATGTTTGTTGTTCCTGAGATCCTCAAGGCAAAGCAATAGTAGATATCAAAGGGAAAACAAAATTGTTATTGCACTGATAACTAGTAATTCAGTGGTTTATTTTATATAAAAAAAAACCATAATGATTTACAAAGAAATCGACATAAACCATATGATTTAAAAAAAAAACCAGTCAAAAATATATGCACATGATTAATGAGAAGTCATTTATGTGATAATATCTGATTTACTATAATCAATACCAGGGATTTATATGTCAAAATTTCCATGCACAGAATCTCTGATGTCACATGTTATTAAAAATATATATTAGTACACCAAATAATTCACAATTCACAGGAAGACGATGGACTAATGGAAAACATACATTTGATCTATTATAGTAATCGAAATATGTCAATTTTCATGGAGATTTTACTTGTTTTAACTCGTGTGAAAGAATTTATTATTTTGAAAACCGTTTTTTATGATGACAACAACAGACACATATTGTTTAATATCTAGTTATAGCAATTAGATGTATTTTAAGTTTAAGATATTTCAGTGTTTTATCTTACAATGCGAAGAGTCCAAGCAACGCCAATAATCAATGACGTCATTTTTGCCCAATCACAAATATTTAAAAATGAAAAAGCACGGGAAATACGATTGCAAACGATTAACCGAGATAATAGTCTTTGAAACTATTTACTTTCAAATAGTCTCTAAAATGAAATAGCACAAATAATTAAACTCAACATTGAATGACTGGCGCCTAAGCTTCAAACAAGGTTAAACCCCGCCACATTCTGTATGTGCCTGTCCCAAGTCAGGAGCCTGTAATTCAGTGGTTGTCGTTTGTTTGCTGTATATCATATTTGTTTTCATTATTTTGTACATAAATAAAGGCAACAGTAGTATACCGCTGTCCAATAGTAATAAATCGATTTAACTGAAACAAATCCGGGTCACAAACCAAAATCGAGGGAAACACATCAAATATAAGAGGAAAACGACGGAACAACATAAACACTGAACTGCTACAAAAACAAACGCCAACATACTAGTACACAGAAACGGACTATTTGATAACAACTGCCATATTCCTGACTTGGTACAGGACATTTTAAGAAAAAATGGAAGGTTAAACCTGGTTTAATGGCTAGCCAAACCTCCCGCTTATATGACAATGTTAACAATACCGCTAAAATGAAAACATTACGTGACAGGAATACATTACAACTAAACGCAAGAACACTCAGAACAGAGAAATACATAAATAAATAATGTAATAGTACATTACAACATGTAAACAACAGAATAACAACGGACACTTCTCATTTACACCACAATAGAATTATGAACTGTGCGTCTCACGAATGTATCAACGCAACAAAGAGTGACTGACGTCACAAGTAAATATCTAAAAATAGAATATAAAATTGGGATTAAGTTTGTATTGGTGTTATTTTATGTATTTTTTAACCATTACAAGAATATTTATATAGAATTGTGTTAGTAATGGTGTAATTATTTGTATTTTCTAACCATGTCGGTTTTTTCTTCTAAATCAAAACTGTAAAAACAAATTAATCCTGTGCATATAGTAGCTTTAAACTAATATTCATATAAATAAACTCGCTGATTAATTATCTTAACTTTTACATACATGTAGAAAATAACAATAGAATTCAAACCACAAACGATAAGACATAACACAAATCCAATCAGAATTACAAACGAAACATCATAACTAAATACATGAATGTTGGATATATAAATACCGAGACACGTCTAATAGCAATGCGAATTCACACTCGGAAAAACAGTCATATTCGGGATTAGGTCACGGTCGGTACTTTACAGACCAGACGACGTAGATGGTAAACCACAACCTTTTATCATCTATTTAAAATTATATTGTATTTACCTGTATATATGATGACTACCACTATTAAGAAAAATGAAGCATGCGTTGACCAGGTACCTAAGAATAAAAAAATATTATCATTGATCAAAAGCAAAGTTCTTTCATAAACAAAACGCTTTACTAGTTGTATAGATCAAGTAACAAAATGAGCAAAGTGTTTAATAGAACTCGTTGTATACCTCCAGTAAACAAATGAGCAAAATGTTTTACTCGTTGCATACCTCCAGTAACAAAATGAGCAAAATATATACTAGTTGTATACCTCAAGCAACAATCTACTTAAATGTAGTGAATACACAAGAGTAAAGTGCATTTTCCGTAAACATTTTTAGTGTATGGTCTATATATACCTTTTGGTAGTTCACTGATTTAGATCATTAACTATGGATACTCTCCAACATTGTGGACTAGAATAGAATTCATGACAAAAATCTTGTATTGCTGATCATTTTTTCTGTTAACAGTTTATCCCTATCTCCTTTAGCTTTTGCCAAAAACATAGAAAAGGGTAAAAAAATCGTCATTTAAGGGCAATCAAGAGTCTACTGACGATTTATGCAAAATTTGACTTATTTGTAGATATTGTCTTGCTGATAATTTATTTATTTAAAGTGTCTATCTATCTTTTATAGTTTGCAAACTACATAGGCAAAAACGCAAAAAATAGGTAAAAATTGTCATTAAAAAGCAAGAAATCTAATAAGAAGTCGACTGATGATTACGACCATGTTGACTTATTTGTAGATCTTATCGTGCTGATAATTTTTGCTATTCAAAGTGTCTATCTATTTATTATAATTTTGGAGATAACGGGCAAACGCATTAAAAATGAGTAAAATCGTCAATTACTTCAAAAAGAAGTCGATGAACGATTTAAGACATATGAATTATTTGTAGATCTTTTCTAGTTAATCATCTTTGCTATTTAAAGTTTCTTTCTACCTATTATAAGTTTTAAGATTATAGGCAAAATTGAAAAAAAATAAATCTGGTAACATTTGTCATATAAGGTCAATAACACCTATAAAAGTTGTTTGACAGTTTTTATTTAACAGACAATAGGTAGATCTCATTATTTTTAACATTTTGTTGTCTCTATCAGAATTTCTCTTTTCATATTGGTCTTCAAGATAATAGACAAAACTTGCATTGTATCCCTATGTTCCATTTTAGCCTTGTCGGTCATGTTGATTGATAGGCGGGGCCCTCGGACACAATTTTTTAAACTAAATACCTAATGATGATTGTACCTAAGTTTGGTTCAACTTGGCGTAGTAGTTTCAGAGGAGAATATTTTCATAAAAGTTAACGGACGACGACAACGGACAACTGATGATGGAAGACGGACACCAAGTGACGAGAAAATCTCACTTTGTCCTTTGGGCTAGGTTATATATCTAAAAAAAATAATTCAATCCTCTCATATTCAGGTGGAATTGTGTAGAAAAGATGATAGTCAATGATTGTAATGTCTATTTTTTGATATTTTTTGCAATTAATTACCAACTTGTTTCCACTCTACAAAATCAAGAACTCTGACATATTGTATAGACTTCTGTTTATTGTTAAAGAAATTCAGGTTGACCTAAAGATGAAATTTGGTAGTTTGTGTCCTTTGGTTGCTGTCTCAATAATGTATTCACGTTACTCTTTCATAGATACTCCAAAGAGTCTGTATTGCTCACCTGATACTTTTTGTATTATATTATACATATTCTTCAAGGCGATCAACAGATAAAGGAAAAAACAAACTGGTTTATCTGTTCATAAGCAATGATAAATTCGGCTAAATTTGTGACCTTGAACTTGCAGACACATTCCAACATTTCTTGCAACAGACCCTATTATACTGGCAAATTATGATGCAAAGTATCATTATAGTACCTCAAAGCATTAAAAAGTTGTTATAAAACGGACAACAAATTTGGCCCGTTGATATGATTGTAATTTTAGAACAATAAGATATATAGCAAACATGTTTGGTGACACCAAGAGTTGTCAGCGATTCCCCAAGGCTTATTAACGCTTTCATTCACTCATGGTTAACATGATTTTTTTTAGAATTTTATATATATATACTATGGTGTAAAAGTGGTAAACAGTATGTTGGTGAGTCAGGACAGCCATTTCACAGACATATGAATGGACATGGTAGTGAAAAGTAAAAAAACAAAAATACCGAACTCCAAGGGAAATTCAAAACGGAAAGTCCTTTATAAAATGGCAAAAGCAAAAGCTCAAACACATCTAACGAATGGAACACAACTGTCATATTCCTGACTTGGTACAGGCATTTCCTTATGTAGAAAATGGTGGAATAAACCTGGTTTTATAGCTAGCTAAACTATGAATGTAAACCAGACCTTCGGTTCAGTTGATATCTGAAATCCCTTGACCCCACAAAGGCAAATCTAAATTGACCGACCATTACCATCATCGACCAAACCACTGATTGGTCTTGGCAGGAGAGACCTAATCCGGAAAGATTTTTGGATAAGAAATTTAAAACGTTGGCACTCAATGGTATTAATGAAAAGGTGTCGTTCAAATAGTGCATAACTGCCACGGATGTGTAAGTTTAATTTTGGATGCATATATATGCATCCTCCGCTGTAAATACATATTATGCGGAAACTTTGAGATTTGAGAATTATACAAGCATGGTTGAGTTCTCAATTTGTATTACGTTCAAGATTGTCTAAAAAAAATCAGCATCGATTCATAAGATTCTTTTTATATCATACTAGTGAAAGATTTCTGTTATTATAAATATTTATTGCTACTTGTATTTACCTTTTACTTTTTTACTTTTTAATGTTGGTCTGTACACTTTAAATTTAATTTTTGTATTGTTATCAGTATAGTTTTTCATAATAATCTAACGCTATACTAAGAAAGATCATTGACTTTTATCTAGACGTCTTATAAACACTCCGCCATAAGTTAAGCACCACCCATTTCAATTTCGATATATTTCTTTCTCTTAATGAAATTTTATATAAAAGAAATATTATATAATTCTAAAATCCTGCTTTGTGTTTTTATTTTTGCGTTACTGTTTTTGACTAAACACAACGGATTTTAGCACGTAGGCGTCTACGGGCTCGGAGAACAATAAAGCACCCATAATTAACTTTAAGATACCACAGGGTAAGACAATAGTGGGCTAGAACACCACCGATAAACTTCACGCAATTGGAGAAGAAATCACTGGTCCGATAAAAATAGTCTTTTGATGAAGTCGGTGGACAGCAGAACACGTGTTTGGAGGGAAAGAAACACCTTATATCGAAACAATAACATTCTTGGTACAACAGCTTTCGATGGAGGCGATGTAACAGTATGGGGATGTTTTCCCACAACTGTAAGCTTTATATGCATGATATTGACGGTATCTTGAATAGAAAAATATACCGGGATGACATCCTGAACAGCATAGTATCGTCTTATATTGATAACTACGCGTTAGCTGATAGACCAGTCTTTCAAGATTACAATGCGAGAGATCATCGCGCACGACTTGGCAACGATTACCTGACGTCGGAATTAAGAAACACTATACCTGGGCCTGCCATGGCACCTGATATGAACCCCATTGAACATGTATGGGACTTTATCGGCCGTAAACTTAACCAGAGACAACCAAAATGTGCAGCAATACCAGAATTGAGGGTCGCCATGGTACGTGAATGGCAGAGATTTCCACAGTATAAGCTACGACGATTAATGTAAGGAATGAGTAGACGTGTATAGAATCTCTTCCGGAAACACAGAAGCTATACACGATATTGACATTATTTACCTTAATTAACAGTTGATTTATAATTGATTGCTTTCCGAAAAGATGAAAATTGTATCATTTTTTGAAATAAGGGAAAATGATAAACAAATGAAATCTTTTTATTGTAATTTTAACTTGTTTTTAACATAAAACTGAAAGTTCCCTTTACAACACAGAAAGCATAAAAAAACCTATTTTATATATTCTTTAAATCGCACAAGATTAACCTTATATTCCACCAATGTCAAAACGATTTAATCTTTTGAAAAATATTTGATTTTTTTATTTGGAAATTTCCAATCATTAAAAATTTAAGGTGGTGCTTGATTTATGGCGGAGTGTAAAAAAAAAAAAAAACACACACACTCACACCTTAATTTTTAGTCTGTATCAAGTGATCTCATATAATCAGATTTTTCTAACAGCTATTTCAACCATGCATACATATTGTGTCTAAGTTTAGAAAGCTTAGAGCTTAAGTGACTTTAACATAATTCAACCTAATTTGAAAACCTATTTGTTCCAAGGCGTTGTGTCGATAGGGGAAGTTTTTACCGCTAATACGGCTGAAAAATATAACATATTTATGAATAAATGGAATAATATTCTTTAGAGAATCTTCGAAGCTGATGAAATTTTTACTTACCGAAGCGTCTCATAGACATTTTAATTTACAAAATAATGAAAACAATCTGCATTATAAATCACGCGAAGTACATTCCGATCCTAAATTGAAACGTAAATTAAATGTACCCCATTTTTTGACATTTGTACTTATTATGTCGGTTTGTTTTGCTCACACATTGTTGTCAATATAATGGAATTCTATGCGACTGTTATATATGTGAGAGGTTTAGCTAGCTATAAAACCAGATTTAATCCCCAATCTTCTACATAAGGGAATGTCTGTACCAAGTCAGGAATATGAGAGTTGTTTTCCATTCGTTTGAAGTGTTTGAGGTTTTGATTTTGCCATTTGTTAAAGAACTTTCCGTTTTGAATTTTCCTTGGAGTTCGGTATTTTTGTTATCTACTTTTTGCAAATCATCAACGAGCGCTTCCTAGATATCTTACACATTGAATCCAGGAAATTACTTCAAAGATTAAATAAATGTCAACGAGACGGCTTACTTTTCGACGATTATATGCGAGAGCAGATCACCTTAACTCTCAAACTTATTAACAACCAAAATCACAGAATCATAGAGTCAAAGGAAAAGGGAAAAATATGCAAGACCTCTATTAACAATGCAATTAATTTGTTTGCAATTGCTTTGTCTGAGACTGAGATTAAAGTCGTATCAACAGGTTTTAATTTCTGTTCCACGTTGGCAAAATTGATACATTACTATTGGCAGATAATCTTGAAAAATTAGCTTAATCTCTCAGAATTAATAAAATTTGTTTAACAAGGAAAAACATTAACGCCCAGGGGGAAATAAGTGATCTCGACTCAGAAGCAGAACAAGATGTCGAAAATCCAAGATGCAGGGAAAAAAATTCATGGATTCCTAAATCCAGTAAATGTGCGGCTTTAGAACATATAAATAACAAAATTAACATATCTGTCCACAACAATTACCTAAACATTTAACAATGAATCGTCTGAAAAAAGAAGAAGCTGTGCAGTTGCTTAAAAACAGAAACGACATATTGAAAAAAACAAACACATAAAGGGAACGCTGTTGCTGTCATACACAAATAGTAGTTTTTCCACAAGGCAGAATGTCAACTTTCTAAAGAAATATTTTATAAGAAATTACGACTCCCAAATTCAACCTAAAGGTCACCACAGAGAGAACAGGGTCATATACATGAAGATAAATTTGAACACCTGAAACCTAAAATTTCGAAGTCAAGACGTTTTTATCATCTTCCTTAAATACTCAAAGTCAATAATCCAGGTAAATAGTTTCTGCTAATAACCTTCACAGAAAATAGCATTTGTTTTTACTTTAAGACAACATGTAGAAAATATACCATCCTACATACAAAATACAACACACCATCTTCAGAAAATGAATCATTGAATCTTCTCCCACTTGAAACAATCCTTGTGTCGCTAGAAATTACCTATGTCTTTACTAACATCCCCATGAAGATAGTAAAGAAGCCTGTAGTGAATTCTGGAAATCTGGCATCATATCAAACTCACCACAACTGAATGTTTAGTCAAGATCCTAACTTTTGTGTTGATATGAAATAACTTCACATTTAATGGTGAACACTATCACCAGGTTGGTCAACATGCCAACAACGACCGTCCCTCAAAAAAGTTTACTTTGAAATCTCTGACTATAAGATCACATTCCTTTACACTGCTACACAAGTGGATAGAATCATATTTGCAGGTCTGTATTCAAAGTACATAGGCAAACAATTTCTTGATTATCCTTGTTTCAAACAAACTTTTTTTAATTATTCCTATGATTGAAAAAGTATGTGCACAACCAATAAATACTTTATAATTATGTAGATTATGTAAATGAATATAAGAAAACTTTGTTGTTTTTTGGCTGCGCATGATGTTTCCACAAAAGAAATATGGACGGATCACTTCAACAATAGTAATTTTCTGTGTATTCATGAACAGATGGATATAATGACTTAATTGTGACGACATAACATAAAACAATTGGGATTTAGCACTATAAAACCAGGTTCAATCCACCATTTTCTACATAAGAAAATGCCTGTTCCAAGTCAGGAATATGACAGTTGTTGTCCATTCGTTTCATGTGTTTGTGCTTTTGGTTTTGCCATTTGGTTGGGGAGTTTCCGTTTTGAATTTTCCCTGGAGTTCAGTATTTTTGTGATTTTAATTTTGATGTTATTTGTTTATGTTTCTTGATATTATGCATTACCTTACACTATGATAATTTTGATGAGTTCTGAAAAAACTTTATTTTCTTGGACCAAAAATATATTGTTTTGGCTTTCTTACGTGAAGTTGAAACTGTTGAGTCCTGCAACTTTATCTCATAAACTGTATCTGTTCCTTTGGGTGTTATATTTCTGAAATGTCAATATAAAAGATCAAATAAAATTAAATCTGCCCCTTCCTATACATGCCTCAAGACACAATGACATCACAGATAGTCATATAAAGTATTCGAACGAATAAAACCTATTCATTACCTTCAATTGTGAAGATACTGAAAAGAAGATGCTCCCAAGAGCCTGAATCGCTCACCTGGTGAAAAATATGCTCTTTTGATATTTCTATTTTATATTTTTTATTGCATTCAGTTACGTTTGCTCATTTGTAGATCTTTTTAGTGGCATTTTTGTAGGTCTTGTATTGATGATCATTCTTACTGTTACAGTTTAAATATGATCGTTTATGCCAATCTATTAAAGTTTTGAGAGAGAAAAAACATATCATTTGATGGCAATAAATCCTATATCTATCTAGTGAAAAAATATGTTCATGTGGACTTTTTTGCTGATCTTTTTTATTTAAATGTGTTTTTTCTAACTCTTATAGTTTTTGATAAAAATGGAGGGAAATAACTTCTATGTGGAGTCAGTTGATAATTTTGGACATAATGACTTATTTTTTAGATCTTATTGCGCTGAACATATCGCTCTATCTATTGAAGTTTGTGCAAAACTGCAAAATTTGACAAAAAACATCTTGCAAGAGCAATAACTCATCTCACAGGTCAACTTATTTAACAATGTTGACTTATTTATAGATCTTATTTTGCTGAACATTTTTGCTATATCTATTGCTGCTCTCTATCTTTTTTTGTTTCCGCATTTAGGAGTTGCATTCATAAGGTATCATTGTTAAAATACTTAAGGTAGATGGGGTGTCTAAATTATAATCCATAGAAATTTTTAATAATTTGCCAAAATGTAGTTTATATCATGCTTTTTAAAAAATAATAATAAAAAGAATGGGTCACGGGGCTTATTTTCACGCTACAGGTTGTGCAAAATTGACAGATTTTGTATAGATTATGCATGGAAAAACCAATTTTCTGCCATAAAACGAAAACTACACCATAGAATTTTGAGATAAAATATGAGAAGATAGCTCTTCTAGTATGCTTTTAGATAAGAAAAAGAAAAAATGGGGTCACGGGACCCGTTTTCTTGCTACATAATAAAATAGGTAAATTCCTAACACATTCTATTGTAAAAGTAACTTTATCTGAATTATCTGCCCTTACATTTGAGTTGCCTCCCCTTATGTGGCAAAGTTGGAAAAAATAAAATCAAACAAAAGTATTCTTTTTTTTTATAAAATAGGTCATTTTCTATATTAAAATGAAAATTCTTACACATGAATTACTTACTACTCTCAAAATTTGCACCTTCTATTAAAGATCTAGACCGATTGTTTTCTGGTATTTCAAAATCCAAGATGGAGGAAGACACCCTATCTACCTTAAACAAAACATTGTCAAAGTCCCTTAACTCCTGTAAAATTGGTCAAATCACAATGATGTATAGTAAGGTCAAGAGAATAGTGTTAAAAATTAGGAAGTGATATCCAATTTTTAAATAGATTTCTACAGGCACAACTAAATTTCCAAACCAAATGTTTGAAAATAATAAGTTATGGTTATAAGAAATTTGTGGTAAAGAAATCCCTTACCCATATAGATCAGTATATAAGTTACTTTTAATTTTCACAATTATATACATATTTTACTTAAAATGTTTATGTCTAATACCTGTTGATTGTTGGACATTTAATATCTTCTGGTAAAATAGAGGCAATGCTCTTCAAACATCTGTAATCTGAAATAGAATGAAAACATATTTGCAATAAAAGAACCGTAATAAGTGAGCTCACATACCCGATGACCAATGATCCGATACACTTTTGTATTGTCATTTCAATAACTTTGAAATATGTTGTATATCTATGCGAGTTCTTAAAAATTACTCAATTTTACTCGGTTGCCGTGATAGTTTTTGAGAAAATTAAGGTTGGAAATTGGGGGTGTTTGCATTTTGTAAAAAAAGTAAGCAAAATTATAAAATTTTTGTAGTAGATATTGTCATCATAAATTACTTAGATTGGATCCATTTTGAAACTGATAATCGAAAAAGGGAAAAATAAATCCAAACAAGAATGACTAGTTTATAATTAAAGGCATGCTAATGAAATCACGAATAAGATGCTGATTTTTTTTGAAACTTTAAAATGTGGAAATCATGCTGTTCTTACAATGTAATTTTTCTTATTTTCTCCTGCCTTTTATCATGCTTTCTCAAAATAGCAAAATCAAATATATGTTGCCGTGCTGAATTCGGAGATAAATTGCAATAAACACCCAAATTGTGTCCCCACCCCTTTTAATTTTGTAATCTCAAAGTATGCAAAAAAATGCTCAAGGTTGATGGCTGACAATTTCAACATCTCCTACCAATTTTCTCTGCAAGAATATCGGCGTCTTTTTTCAGGTTCATATTGCCTATTACAAACAACCTTGAAAGAATAAGACTGTTTTCGGTAATAGAATAGACTGTTGGCACAGAGATATGTCTCGCCTTTTTGTGTTTTTGATAGAATAATTCAAATCTTGAAATTGAAATGGCAATATTTAAAATGTAAAATATGCAAAAATTTAAAGGTCAATAGACCATGACTGAGGGTGCAAGGCCAAATAATCTCCATGAAAACGAGATGTATCAGTGCTTATACAACTGCATACCAACATATCATTGACATAAGTTGTACCCCTTAAACTGAACTGATCACATACTTAAACAAATTGTAAACGCTGCGACCGCCGCTGGAAACGGCTTACCTTACTCTCGCTTTTTGACTCCATCAAGGCGAGGACAAAAAATGCATACCAAATGCCATTGACTTATAAGTGGTTTCCTTTAAACTAATCTAAACACAAACTTTTTTAATATTAAAATGTTTCAAAGTCAACAAACCATGTTGAGGGGTTGGGGTCATATAATCTCCATTGAAATGAATTTTCAAATGCTATAACAGCATACAAAATATCACTGACTTGACATTAGTGTAAAATAAGGAGATGTGGTTTGATTACAAATGAGAGCAAAATTCAAATGAAATGGCTGAAAAAGCAATTATAGGCAACCGTACGGCCTTCAACAATGAAAACCTCTACCGTATAGTCGGCTAAAAAAGGCCCCGACAAGAAAATGTGAAACAATTCATTTGAGAAAACTAACGGATTAATGTATAACAGAATAATTTACAAAAGCAAATATGACAGACATGAACCAACGACAACCACTGACATATAGGATAATGATTTGGGACAGACACATAAAGAATGTGGCAGGGTTAAACACGTTTAAAGGCGCCACCCCATCCCGACCCATCCCTAACCTGGGACTGTGGTGTTCATTTTAAACTGATATAATAGCAAATGTTAAAACTTTAGCATGATAACTATGCCAAACAATCAGTACATAGACCATGACTGAAGGGACAAAACCAAATAATCTCGGAAATAAGATGTGCCAAAACTCATACAACTGCATATCAAATATCATTGACTTATCATAAAAAGTTCACCTTAAACATTTAATAGAGTTGTATGAAAAAAGTTTTACTAGAATTTAATAAAAACATTTAGAGTTGTCTACAACTGATCATAATGTGCATGATCGTGGACAATGAAAAGTCAGCTTATTAAACAACATAAATAATGACAATCGATTCTGGTTTTATTTTATTTGTATTGTTTATAATTATTACAAGACTAACAGATAAAACTGATGATTCATAATAACATCACTATGGGAAAAACAGAGATTTGCTTATCTTATATAGTTCCCAACATGAAAGTGATGAAAAAAAAAGGGATTCTTCGTAATTGTTCCTTACATAAATGTTGTACAAAGAACAACGAAAAGGAACAATTATGTTCGTCATCTGAGTGACATATTTTCATACCTTGTCATCTCATGATTAGTATAAACTACTAACGGTTTTGTTCAAGAACTAGTATTGATATTTTTTTTCCATTAAGGTGAATATGAAGCAACACGAGAAGTAAATGTGTAAATATACTGAAAAAAAAAGAAACGCATCACTTATATTTTAACAAATAAATTGATAACAGATATATTAATGGTAAAATTGATACAAAATTAATATATAACAGCATATTGCAGTACATTTCATGTCACATCTCTTACATCGAGTATCAACAATGACATCACACATTTCAAAAAGTCAGTATCTGATGTGGTGTTCTTTATTCTGCCTTTTTAACCTTTTTAAGTCTTTTGTTAACAAAACGCGCGTCTGACGTAGATTCCTCCTTGCAATGTCTTCAGATTACTTGAAAAATTTACTTTGAACCTGTAAATCTGTCCTGCGCCGAACATTGTCCGTGTCAAGGCGGTGAATCGTGCTAATACGCTTACCGGATTCGCAAACAATGACAGAAAGATTGACGTGTAACTTAGATTCTTGTATATAATTTCCCAGTGTGAAGTATTTTTTACTGTTTAACCCTATTTAAAGAAGACGAGAGCTAATGATTATAGCCCTTCAAAGACAATTTATATAACCATTAATTTGGCCAATTGTCAAATTACAACATTAGCAAAGTAACATCATAATCAATTACTTTGCTTGAATAAATAATAAGATTACACATTTTTACCAGGATAATCTCACAAAGAGAATGTTCATGACATACAACTAATTTTGTTTTACACTGAACCAACAAAGCAAGTTACACCTATGACTTTTTTGAAACCTAGCTTTCGCCTCGGTTGACAATATTTTTAATTTTCTTTGGGTTATAACTGATCTTTCGACTTTAAGTACATGATATTTGTGAATCTATTATCACATTCTAATTTTCTAAAATACACATGCTGTATATTCAAAATGGAAAAAAACAGGGTTTCAGTGTTTAGACTTTGTTTTTTTTTAATGAAGAAAAATAACTGAAACATATCGATGACACAGCTGTTTTACAATTTAGAAAATAATTCTGTTATATGCTGCGGTGAAAAATGATAAGCAATGTAAAAGTGAATGGATGTGAAAAGATCAAGGCCACATCTACATTTTCTTTGTCATAAATGGAAAAAATCAGAAGATTCATCATTGTCGCCATTTTGTAATGGCAGCTGTTCATACAAATAGCTAAACTTATCGTTTTGACATCATTTGCAGTATATTCTTGTTATTAAATCGTTTTTGTAGCATTCTACTGAATATATTTCAGGAAATTCCTTCTTTTTTCTACATAATTGAATTTGTGATAAATTGAGGTTTGACCTTTGAACTCAATTTCGCAAAAATGGGACCACACCGGGTTTTTACGACGAAACTTTACTTATTGTACCCATTTTCCTCTTTCCATTAATATCTAATATAAGTGTGTATTCTTCCGGTACATTAAAGTTTTAAAAAATTAACTCTGGTTGCAGTACTATTAGGGGTGAAGGAGAAAAAGTGGGTACATATGTGAACTAAAGTGTGCATAGTTACTTTATACTGTTTTCTCTCTATTCGTTACTGTTTACAAGATAACTCCCAAAAACATCAAAAGTTCACGAACATCATCATAAAAGTACAAATCTCATATCAAATCAATTACCGGTAAAGGTTTAAGTCAAATCAGCATTTATGTATCTTGTGTTGCTGATCATTTTTGCAGAATCGTTCTGTAAATCATACTTTCTAAGAGAATACTAGTATGCAAAATCGCAAAAAATTGTCAAAAAATCTTCTTTTAAGAACATTACCTTCTAGAAGTTATCATCACATAGTTTGCATATCTGAAGATTTCATTTGATAATTTTGGTGAACAAAAGGAAGTAGGTAGATTTTGACATTGATTGAAGTTTGCCACTGTCATATAATCTATGTATCATGATTTCAAGATATGAGAAAATTAATGTATTTCAACCTTATGTTCTATTTTGTGCAATGCTGGTCATATTGGTTATTCGCCGAAACAAAAATGCAGCTCTAAAGAGCCTTTGTTGCTCACGAATATCTATGTGCATCTTCAACAATGGATACTCTCCAACATTGTGGACTATTCTAGAATTCATGACAAAAATCTCGTTTTTGTTGATCTTGTTTTGCTGATCATTTTTTCTGTTTACAGATCTCTATCTTTTTTAGTGTTTGCCATAAACACAAAAAAAAAAAATGGTAAACAAAATGTCGTTTAAGGGCATTCACGCCTATAAAAAGTATACTAACGATATATGCAAAATTTGACTTATTTGAAGATTTTGTGAAGCTGATCAGTTTTGATATTTTAGATGTTTATCTATCTGTTATAGTTTTCAAGATAATAGGCAAAAATGGAAAATATAGATAAGAATCTTCATCAAAGAACAAGTACTCCAATCAGGAGTCGACTGACGATTTCAGCCATGTTAACTTATAGATATTGTCTTGCTGATATTTTTTGTTATTTAAAGTAGTTTCATCTATCTATACTAGAAAAAGAAAAAGTAATAACTCCAATAAGGCATGAACTGATGATTTCGGTCATTAAATTCATTCGTAGATTGCCTTGCTGATCATTTTTGCCTTTTTAAGTTTCTATTTATTAATGTTTTTTAGATATGAGACAAAAAACGCAAAAAAATGATTAAAATCGTCATTAAAAGGTTATAACTCAAAAAGGGGGTAGGTAGGTATATTATATATATAAAAAAAACCGACCATCAATATATTTATATTATTCCTGTCCCAAGTCAGGAACTTTATATGTTATATATCAATGTTTTTTGTAAATATTTGTCATAGATCATGGCAGATCATGGATTGTTTCTGTTAAATCTATATACAACTTTTATAGAAATGGACGGTTTAGAGCTTAAAATATTGTACAGACATATTTCTATCATTAAAGACTGTTTGTTGCTCTCTAGATGTCTTATGATTATTCGTGTAATTTGATTGCTGTGTCAAAACTTTTTCAAAGTAAACAGCAATGCCAATGCACTTCACTGATATTTACCTGCTATCATTGCTTTATCACCATCACATTTTCTGATGTAACAGCTACAGTCCTCCTCTGCTGGTTTACAGGAGCAGGGGTCCTTTGGAGGTATTATGTAATCATAATTCTGTCTGTAGTCACACCTACAACTGGCGTCTGTGGATGAATTTCCATTATTAGCTAATATCTGTCCACTGGCTTCGCATAAGGACTTACTTAATACACATTGGCTATTGCCATCAGTTGTAAAAGTGAATGGCTGGTATTGACTTTCATCACAAGGAATTTGGTCTGGGTTTGGTGCTAATCTATATTTGAAACCTGAAAAAAATGGATCAATGTGACCACTGTCAGATACCTACATGTTGTAAATTTCAGGGCCAGTCATATAAGGAGATATAGTACATGTGATCAGAAAGTTTGGTTTCAGAACAAAACCTTATTGGTAAGGTATAAACTTGCAACCATGTATGTTCACTGTGCTCCTGCCCCAGTCCAAGTAACCTTGGTAACATAAAAGTTTACAATAGGAACAATTACTGAACCTTGAAAGAATACAGACAAAACAAAACATCACTAGACAAACAGTATTGCTTACTTTCGTCTAGTGTATAGTTGTATCATTATCAATCATACCCAATCATCTTATTTTCAAATTACATGCATTGTATTAACGCATGACAAATCATGTACAGATAACAGCTATTTACCATACACAAAACAATGTACAAAAAACAATAGGATAGATAATACCTTCGGCATTTCTTCTTGTGTATATAGTAAAGTTGAGGGCATCATGTTCTGCATATGGTATTGTTAACCGCTTCAATTTTGCTAATGGTGTCACATGGCAAAAATACCCACACTAGGTACATAGGATGAAATATCTAGTTGTGTATGACCACCCTTGTGTTTCAAATTTCATTCTTTCAGATCCTTTATAACCATTGTAATCAATATCTTCTGATAATTAACAAATTCAGGATTCTTTCCGATACCCAATATTACGTTACTTATGTTGTCTCCCTTTGCCACAGCTTGGTTTTATAAATAAATTGTCTGTCAGAAGAAAAATCCTTAAACACAGGCATATCTTTCGATTACATGCCTTCATTTACAAGCAATACAAACAATCTACAGATATGAAATGGATATATTTAGAAACAAGTTAAAGAGAAAGAATTTTGTAAAGATTGTGATTGGGTTGTTGCCTCACTGACATATACACCACATCTCTTTTCAAGTATATATCTGTGGTATAATCTTTAAAAAGTCTTTAATAAACACTTACGTAGATACAAGTATCTTGTCTTGGGGAGGGATAAATCCTACGTTGTGAAGAATAACTCTGATTCAAACAAAAAATTCTCTGAAACTGACATTATCTAGATGCTTGATTTCTTGATTGACAACATATTTGTTACGTTTGGAGGACGTGTTTTTCAACAGACTGTCGGAATTCCAATGGGAACCAATTGTGCCCCTCTTCTTGCCGACTTGTTTCTTTATTATAACGAGGCTGACTTTATACAGAAACTTCTTAGGAAGAAAGATAAGAAGTTAGCAATATCCTTTAACTTTACGTTTTGCTATATAGATGATGTTCTCTCACTAAATAATACAAAATTTGGTGGCTATGTTGAACGAATCTATCCCATCGAACTAGAGATAAAGGATACTACAGATACAGTTAAGTGTGCCTCATATCTTGACTTACATCTAGAAATTGACAATGAGGGTCGGTTGAAAACAAAACTTTACGACAAAAGAGATGATTTCAGCTTCCTAATTGTAAACTTTCCATTTCTATGTAGCAACATTCCAGCAGCGCCTGCATACGGAGTATATATCTCCCAATTGAAACGATATTCCCGGGCTTTTTCCTATCATGATTTCCTTAATAGATGATTGCTGCTCACAAGGAAGCAATTAAACCAAGAGTTCCAAATGGTGAAGTTGAAATCATCCCTTCGTAAATTTTACGGACTCCATCACGAGTTGGTTGACCGTTATGGAATAACCGTTTCACAGATGATATCGGATATGTTCCTTATATCGTAACTACAATACCCTTCCCTTTTCACGAATGTGACCTACCGAATTAGACTACTTACCGGATTTGAAATAACATAAGCAACACGACGGGTGCCACATGTGGAGCAGGATCTGCTAACCCTTCCGGAGCACCTGAGATCACCCCCAGTTTTTGGTAGGGTTCGTGTTGCTTAGTCTTTCGTTTTCTATGTTGTGTCATCTGTACTATTATTTGTCTGTTTGTCTTTTTATTTTTGGCCATAGCTTTGTCAGTTTGTTTTCGATCTATGAGTTTGACTGTCCCTCTGGTATCTTTCGTCCCTCTTTTACAACAAGAGTGGACACACTGAAATGTCTCGCCTGTTTTAGTGTTCATAATTGAATTTATGTTGAAAGTAAAAAAAATGAGTTTATATAAGCTTTACATTAAATTAACATTTAAATGATGAATGAACATGAAGTCAAGGTGAGATAAACCTTATCAGACAAACATGTAGGCCGTACAATCATTCCATACACCAAATTTATTTAACATATATTGCCTAAAGTATCTTAGAAACAAACCTCATTGAGGAAACTGAACTTTGACCAATGAACCATAAAATGAGGTCAAGGTAAGATGACACCTGTCAGACAGACATATACACATAACATTCATTCCATACAGAAAATTTTATGAACTTATCACTTATCTGCCAGTTGGAAATGTGAAACAAACAACAGAAACTTACCATTGACCAATGAACCATGAAAATAAGCTCAAGGTCAGATGAAACCTGTCAGACAGACGTGCACACCTTACAATCATTTCATACACCACATATCGTTGACCTATAACTTATAGTATCTGAGAAGAGGACCAAACAAGAGCAACTTAACATTGACCAATGTACCATGAAAATGAGGTCAAGGACAAATGACACCTGCCAGACAGACATGTACACCTTACAATCATTCCATACACCAAATATAGTTGACCTATTGCTTATAGTATTAGAAAAACAGACCAAAACACAAAAACTTAACATTGACCAATGAACCATGAAAATGAGGTCAAGGACAAATGACACCTGCCAGTCAGACATGTACACCTTACAATCATTCCATACACCAAATATAGTTGACCTATTGCTTATAGTATTAGAAAAACAGACCAAAACACAAAAACTTAACATTGACCAATGAACCATGAAAATAGGTCAAGGACAAATGACACCTGCCAGACAGACATGTACACCTTACAATCATTCCATACACCAAATATAGTTGACCAATGGCTTATAGTATTAGAAAAACAGACCAAAAATCAAAAACTTAACATTGACCAATGAACCGTGAAAATGAGGTCAAGGTCAGATGAAACCTGCCAGACTGACATGTATCCCTTATAATCATTCCATACACCACATATAGCTGACCTACTGCTTGTAGTATCTGAGAAACGGACCTAATCACGTAACTTTAACCTTGATCACTGATCCATGAAATGAGGCTGAGGTCAGGTGAACCCTGTCTGATGGACATGTAGACGTTGCAAGGAACCCATATACCAAATATAGTTATCCTATTACTCATAATAAGTGAGTAATTTACATAACAAAAAAACTAAACTTTTTTTTCAAGCAGTCGCTGAACCATGAAAATAAGGTCAAGGACATTGGACATATGACAGACGGAAAGTTCGTAACATAAGGTATCTGCATACAAAGTATGAAGCATCCAGGTCTTCCACCTTCTGAAATATAAAGCTTTATACAAATAGTTTACGCCGCCGCCGCCGCCGCCGCCGCCGCCGGATAGTAATACCTATGTCTCACTTTCTGCGACTTTCGTCGCAGGCGAGACAAAAATGACTGACAGACTTAGAGCACTAAGCTGCTATCAAGGCTGTCTAGTAATTTCAATATACCTAACTAATCATAACTAACTAATGAATGTTTGAATCATGACAAAATTGTATACTGGCAAATTCATTTAACTGAAATACAAAGAAACTATAGAATGACTCTGCAGTATTCATATTTATTTATTAGTTATTCAAAGTGTCCTTCATATCCCCCTTGTGTGAGTTACTTTCTAGTATCATACATAAAAAGGCTAACAGGAATTGTTAAAATAAAATTGGCCAGTACAACAGATCACACATACAACAAACTCATCAGACATAAACATCTGCGCTAAGAGCACAGTATACACCCTGATTGTGCATATTTTAATTGCTGAAAAAATAAAATGGGATATCAAAAATTGCTCTATAGAAAAACATGCATGAGGACACTCTTATACATAAAAAATATTGTGACAAATATTGTAAAAGTCCCTTTACTTTCAAAATCACTAACAATCTCAAGTCTACATTCATCAATCACAGAGACAGTGTTTAGTGTGTAGAAATTTTATCGACGCATAACTCTGGGATGACATATCGGATTTTTTGGTAAATAGAACGGTATGTTGTGTAAAAATCTAGTTAATCAATCCAAGCAGACTCAAATTATGGTGCAACATTTGAAAATCTTACTTAAATCTGACATTCTGTAACAATAGAACAAAAACCAGAAAAATAAAAAAAAGATGAACGTGAGCTTCCTTTTTAAAACAATGTCAACAATAATGTTAAGTTTTTAAGAAAATCTATACAAGTATACTGGAGATAGTTCACCTACGAGAAAAAAATATAAAAAATTGCCTTAATGCAATAAATCTATTATCAAGTGTTAAAAAATGCCTTAATCAAAATGTTAAAGTCCATTTGTCAAATGGTATATTGAACCCCTCTGAAAAAGGAACCTGAGGTTAAAATACCATGTTATTATTTTTTTTTTTTATCTAATTGTAATTTGAAACCCCCTTCCTGGAATACTATTATATTGAACCCTATATTTGATTCAAGTAAAAATGTTTAATCTTTTCTTACTTTTTTTTCATTCAAACCAAACACTTATCAAAGTATTGTTTCTATATAAAGTAGTTTGAATAGCTATGATAATTTGAAAATTTAAGGTTTGTTAGGGTTAAATTTGCCATTGTAGGGGGTTCAAAATACATTGGCTAAGTGAAATGTTTAAACATCTTTTTTAACATGTTCTATTCATCCCAAAGACTTATTAAAGCATAATAACCATTTGAAAAAATTTAAATAGTTATGACTTTTAAAATCTGATGTCTATTAGGGTGGTTCAATTTTCCATGGTAGGCGGGTTAATATATTTCCATGGTAGGTTGGTAAACATATTTTCATGGAAAAATTGAACCATCTTTAGATTTCTTAATTTTAAATAATCAAAGCATTTAATAACAATGCTGCGATAAGTATCTAGATCTTGAATGAAAAGCATATGTTTGAAAAGACTTTGTAACACTTTTTCTTAGCCATGGTTTTCTGACTATGGACAATTGAGCCCCCTACCCTAAAAAGTCAACATATGAATTTATGATAACATTTACACAACTTTAACTATTTATAATGCTGTGATACGTATGTTGAATGAAAACCATATGTTTGAAAATATTTTATAACCCTTTCTCTTAGCTAGCGTATTTTGACACGTAACCATGGAAAATTGACCCACACCCTAATACGTCAAAGTTTGAATTTATGATAGCATTTACACTTAACTAGTTAAAATGTGAAAATAAGTATTATGCATGAAAAATATGTTTAAAAAGATTTTATTACACTTTTTCTTAGCCCTGGTATTTAAACCCTTTACTATGGACATTGTAAACCCCTACCCTATTAGGTCAAAATATGAATTTATGATAGCATTTACAACACTTTATACAATATATGTACATTGTCACTGTATTACAGGCTCCGGATTTGATACAGACACATACAGAATGTGGCGGGGTTAAACGTGTTAGCGGGCGCCAAACCCTCTACATGTTCACAATAACTTTTCAATGAATGTAAATAATGGCTGATCCAGTTGTGATATGAGATTAAATATAAACATTTTTTTAGATATGAAAAAAGATGTGCACTGTGGTACAATTAAACAACTATCCATAAAAAGCTGAACAACATTAGAAAGTCCAAGTTTTTTTTTGTCTCCACGATGTCGAAAAGTGAGCTTTAGGCGTGCTGTTTGCAGCGGCGGCTTCAACAATGTAATAGTTTGTGATAAGGTCAATTTATGCGGGAACTACTAGCATTAGATCTATGAAATTTGGTATGCAGTTAAATTAGCATTAGCACATCTTAATTCCATTTGATCTTGTCATGGTCTATTTACTTTTAAACTTTTGCTTAGTTTACATATATTAGTTTGTACATAAGTCAGTCTAAGGGAACTACTAGTGGAGATCAATGATATTTGGTGTGCAGATGTAAAAGTATTGGCATTAAAAAAAACATCTTGGTAAAAATTTGATCAACCAAATTTAGGTAGTGTTGTCAAAATAAAATTTCAATTTTATATATATATGAAAAAAGATTAGGTTAATAAGGCCCTGAAAAGGCCCATATTTCTAGGTTTAATTTTAAATTAGGATTTATTGACCAATACCACAATGAATTATAGCTATTTGTTTGAAAATTTACGTATTTGCGTTATTTTCATAACGTCACAAAGAGCACTTTTCTCTGACTTAGTTTTTTTTTTACCTGTTTATCATAGAAAGGTGGAATGCTATTCAATACATGTTCAAGTGTAAAATGGAGGGACGTATTACAAATGTAAGCATTCGCTAAATTTTTTCCCCAGGATTGGTGCATGTAGGGTGGCTACTTGTGCTATTAACATTATTGTGTACTGAATATTTTCACCCAACCTCCTATTGGTTCCATAGAACTAATGGACGATGCTTTTTTGCAGGTTCTCCACGCATTTTTGTCACAAACTACTAATTCAAATTATGGCAAGTTTTACATATAGTATATAGTTTAGTATTTAACTGGATCGACCACCCTCTTAAAGATTTCTATGAAGGTTCTATGCACGAACTGAGAAACGTTCTTTGTTATGCAGCATGCTCTTCAGATTTGTTAACTGACATCCCATATGTATATATAAATACATGTGAACTGTATTATGTAAATCAATCAGATGGCAGAAGCGTTGTGCAGGATCTCCATTCTCCACGTGATTGTCAGCATAAAGTATGATTTAGGACAACATAGACTGTTGATTAGCAGTGTAAGATTTTTGAAGAACCCTGATGAAGTTGTAAACTGCTGTTTCCCAACGACGGCGTCACTAATGTATTTAAGTTTGTGATAAGGTCAGTTTAAGGGAACAACTTGTGGTAGGTAAAAGATATATGGGATGCATTTGTATTATCATTGGTACATCTCATTTCCATAGAGATTATTTGGCCTGCCTCATCAGTCATGGTTCAATGACTTTGAAAATTTTGCTTATTTTACATGTATTAGTTTGTGATTGAGTCAGTTTAAGGGGACCAACTAGTGGTAGTACAATCATAATCGGTATGCAGATAATTGGCGCATCTCATTTTTATGGAGATTATTTGGCTCTGCACCCTCAGTCATGGTCTATTTATTTTGAATGTTTGGTATAATTCACATGTTAAAGTTTGTGATTAGATCAGTTTAACAGGAACCACGTATGTTAAGTCAATGATATTTGGTATGCAGTTTTATAAGCATTGGCATTTCTTATTTCTATGGAGATTATTTTGCTATGTACCTTCAACCATGGTTCATTGACTGAATGTTTTGCATAGTTTGCATGTTGAGAAATTGCCATATAAAATTCAACATTTGCATTATACTATCTGTAATACAAAAAGGCGAGATATATCTGTGTTTCAACAGTCTATTATTTCTATTTTACAAACACAAATTTCTGCCAGATCCAAATATTTATTTACCAGAAAAACTGCTATTAAACTGCAATATGTTTCTATGTGTTTTTTACCATCTGCTCTGCCTACTGAAGAGTCCTAAGTACAAATGGTCATTCTTTTATATTCACATTAAGGGACGAAACTCACAAGGCTAAACAGAATAAAACAATTATCTCACATTGTTGAACATTAAAATTATTTGGTAAAATGAAACAACTTTTGCATAATCCTTCTTTCATTATTTAACACTGTCATTCAAAAAGTTTGTTCTTTGTCATGATTTATAAAACATAAAAAGATATCGAACTTTTGGAATGAAATTGTAAATGAAAATAGAAGAGTAAGTGTTGATTTTTTTTGTATAAGAATAGATTAGCGTTGTTATTCTTTTAACTTCAACAACAAAATTCTGCACTTCCTTTTTTATTTAAAAATTAGTAAAAAATATGTCATTTCATTTACTCAACACAATTTATCTTATTTGACTGTTAGAAATTAAAAAAAAACAAACATGAACATAGGACATGGATTTATCTATTTATCATTTTACTACATATATTTTTTTATATTGGTAAAATATCTTTAACATATTGTCTACCAAGCCTTGTGGTTCTAGACAGAAAACATGTTCAGAGATGACACTGAAATACCACAAGACTCGACCATTGTGTGAGGTATTGTCATCAATTTGCCTCCATCGTCTTCAGTAAACTTTTGAAATTTTGGAAAATCATTTTTTTGCAAAACAGAATTTGCAAATAGGAGTCAAACCTTGCGGCAATCTTCATTTAAAGATACTTCACAATGTTTCAGATTTTGAAATTGATTAGAAATTTTTTTTTTTAAATGACAGTGGGGGTCAAACATTTGCCTGAATTTGCTAAGATGTTTTGAGGAATTGCTTGCCATTGTCAATTGGGATTTTGAGGTTTTTTGGCCAATCAAAATCAGAGAGTTGGCGCCGAGGATCAAACCTTTGGGAACAATTTATAACAAACAATCTCAAAACATTACAGCCAATGATGCACAAATACCCGAAGGATGCTCTTCTTCTAATTTTGAGTTTTTAGTGCATAGGTAATAAAATCAAAGATGGATACCACTGGGGAACATTATTTAACGTAGAACTATATTTGAAATGCATTCAAATAGCTTTTTCTTTGAAACTGTCTCAAACATTTATCACATTTTTGAACTAATGATATAAGGATGATCATATACTAATTTTGAGTATTTGGTGAGTATTTGGTACCAATCTGAAATAAAAAATGGCTGATACCAATGGAAATAGTTAACATAGAACCCAATGAGAAAGACAATCAAAACAAAGCATGCATAAATGCTACTAGGGTGGTGAACACCATGCTAAACATACACTGTAGTTTAGCCCACAAATTCAATTAAAAAATTACCTATAAGTTCTCCTAAACAAGAGTGCTCACGCTGAAATGTCTCGAATACTATACTGACCATTGATTTTATGCTGATAGTCATAAATATAAAGTTTCACTACAAGTATCACATTAACATTTATGATCCATAAAAATAAGGTCAAGGTCAGATAAACCAAGCCGGAAATACATGTACACCTTTAATACAATCATTTCATACACAGAATATAAATGACCTATTGCTTATAGTATAAAAGAAACAGACCAAACCATTGAAAATTATATTGACCAATGAACCATGAAAATGAGGTCAAGGTCAGATGAACCCTGCCAGACAGACATGTACACCTCAAAATCATTCCATGCATCAAATATAGTTGACCTATTGCTTATAGTATCTAAGAAACAAAGGTAACCAGGAAAACTGAACACTGACCAATGAACAATGAAAATGAGGTGAAGGTCAGATGATACATGCCAGACAGACATATACCTTACAATCATTCCATACACCAAATATCGTTGCCCTGTTTCTTGTAGTTTAAGAAAAACAGACGAAAACACAAAAACTTAACATTGAGCAATGCACCATGAAAATGAGGTCAAGGTCAAATAAAACCTGCCAGACTGACAAGTAAATCATAAAATATTTCTATACACCAAATATAGTTGGACCTATTGCATACAGTATTAGAAAAACAGACCAAAACACAAAAACTTAATATTGAGCAATGAACCATGAAAATGAGGTCAAGGTCAAATAAAACCTGCCAGACTGACATGTGCATCGTAAAATATTTCCATACACCAAATATAGTTGAACTTATGCATACAGTAATAGAAAAAGAGACCAAAACACACTAACTTAAAGTTTACCACTGAACCATGAAAATGAGGTCAGGGTTAGATGACACCTGCCAGTTGGGCATGTACACCTTACAATCATTACATAGTTACCAATTATAGTAGACCTATTGGTTATAGTATCTGAGATATGGACTTGACCACGAAAACTTTACATTGTTCACTGATCCATGAAATGAGGTCGATGTCAAGTGAAAACTGTCTGACAGACATGAGGACCTTGCAAAGTACGCACATACAAGATATAGTTAACCTATAACTCATAATAAGAGAAAAATTAACATTACAAAAAATCTTAACTTTTTTTTCAAGTAGTCCCTGAACCATGAAAATGACGTCAAGGACAATGGACATACATGTATGACAGACGGAAACTTCATATCATAAGACATCTTTATACAAAAGTATGAAGCATCCAGGTCTTCTAACTTCTGAAATATTCAACTTTTAAGAAGTTAGTTAACGCCGCCGCCGGATCACTATCCCTATGTCTATCCTTTCTGCGACAGGCTCGACAAAAAGGGAACTAACTTAGTACCATCTCCATAAGATTACTATTCATATCATGCATATCGTGCAACTTCAGTATGAAAGTCACAAAATACCATGAATCAAATCAAAATATTGCCGTGTTCACACTTGTATTGTAGTAAAAATACTATTGAAATCTGTATTTAAATACGCAATTAGAGATTACTTAGCGCAAATAATACATGATTTTTTATCTTTATAAATGTGCGCGTTCGTTAATAAAATATTCGCCATCGGATGCGGATCCTCTTTATGCCGAAATACACTCATTTCATTGTTATTCCAACAAATATGTCATAATTAATTGATAAATATTCAATAAGCCCATTTTAGACTAGGTTCCCATATAATCCTAGAAAGATCGTAGCTAGTCGTATATATAAAAATAAGAAGATACGGTGTGAATGTAAATGAGACAACTATCCACTTACTACCAAAATACGGGGATTTAAACAACTATATGTGATCGAACGGACTTTAAAGATGAGCAAAACCTATACCTAGTGGATTTTTGGATTGATGTAGCCTTGTCAATTGCAAGATGCCAATATTTCGGAATTCGTCCATAAGTGCCAAGGATTTGTATAGTCTTACTATACAAATCTTTGATAAGTTCAGAGAAATCACATATAAATAATATTACCGGTACCAGTTTTGATGCACCAAATGTTCAATTCGATAATTTAGTCTGTTCAGTGATGATCGAGGCAAAAACATTTGAAAATCCAAAAACCTGATTCAAACGACGAAGAACTGATCAAACCAAAAAAGACCTAAGTATTGCCAAATATGGGCAAAATTATCATGAATATAAACATATTAAAGGCCCAACTTATTTATGAATTATGGATTAAGCAATTTAAACGATACGGCTTATTTTATCGACAATCGACTGTGCACCATTTGCGAAATACACACACAAAAATTACTCTATAAATATCATATACTTTTTTGAATGTGTAAACTAATTGTCATAGAATGGCTGTGTGCATTAGTAATCACTTTTAAAAAAAATCACCCTTTTGAATTTCAAATGTTTGGTTTTGAGCGTTCCTGATGAAGGTAAATCCAGAAAAGCGCTTCGGACGCATGAAATTATTAAACGTGTTGTTTTCAATTTTTTGAAACTTTTCTTAGTTTTAATGCACGTATGTATTACAAAATCTTTTCTTAACTAGCCCATATGTTGATTTATTTTAATTGAAAATATTTCGCGCACCAAAAACATGTTGTATAACTTTTGCAAATTAAACACTGAACTGATATATTTCTAGATAATATCCCTTGATATTGAATAAATCATTGAATACCATTTAACAAAAATTAATTATCTTTTTTTTTAATTTGGGACCTAACATCCTTCTTTCAAACATGACGTTTTCAGTTACGTATGTAATTTTTAGGACAACACAAGTACTAAAATATATATTTTCCGTCCTTTGAAGATTAAGATCTAACCATTTGCAACACAATTATATCCAGACTTACCTATTCTGATTTTCTAAATATAATCCATGAAAATATTTCATGAAAAACGAATAACTTTTGTTATGTATTTATTTTTTTAGAAAAAAAAACGTTCAACTAACAGTCTACTTACGATAATGACTGCCTAAAACAATTGGGATTGTTTAACTTTTTATTATGTGTGAATGAATATTCGTTCAACTTAATACGAACGTGAGTAAGGAATGTGTGTGGCGAATGAATATCAACTCTTCATATAACCAGAGGCTCAAACGAACCTGTGTCGCTCACGTGAATCTAAGTGCATCTTTATCAATGGCCACTCTCGAACATTGTAGACTAGAATACAAGAAATTGTTGATCTTGTATTGCTGATTATTCTTTTCTATATACAGATCATCTTTATCTGCTATTGCTTTTGCCCAAAACACACAACAAAAATTGGAAACATCGTCATGCATTTAAGGGCATTAAATGCTCGAAGAAGAGGACAGAAACTTCTACCTTGTTGACATTTGTGTAGATCTTGTCTTGCTGATAATTTTTGCTGCATACAGGTTTTCTTTATCTTTTGATTCTTTCGCCAAAATTGCAAAAATTGATAAAACAAATAATCAATAAAGGGTAATAATTCTGTTAAGGAGTCGACTGACAAGTTCAGCAATTTTACATATTGGTAGATCTTGTCCTATTGATAATTCTTGCTGTTTACTGTTTCTAGTTAATAGGCAAAAACGCAAAGAAATTATACAAATTATCTTTTAAGGACAAACAATCCTTCACACTTTCGACTGGCGAATTTAGCAATATTCTTTTGGCAATGTATAGTTTCTTTATCATAATTTTTAAGATAATAAGCAAAAACTAATATAAACCATATATAAACATTGTCATTTAAGGGCGATCCTTTGACAATTTTGATCAGACGAAGGACGACGGACGACGGACACCAACTGATGGCAATTTAATCTCAATTGCCTATTGATTCGGTTGATTTAAAAAAAAAAAGGGAATTTCAAATATATTTTTGATAATATTTTATCATTGTTTTTTGCATCAGCAAAAAGATACTCACATGTCCTTACACACACTTTTCTAACACTACTTTACACAGAATAGCAAGGTTACAATCATCTTATTTTTTATTTATTTTGCATAGTTTACAAATGATTGTTTATGAATTAATGGTCATGAATATCAGATAATATGAAAATGGTACTAAAGTTGAATACAACATCCGGATTTTAAATGTTTTAAATATCTTGTTTGAATCAATGCACTTGAGTTGTCATTTTTTCTATTTGGACAAGGATCACAATAGAGCTGACAAAGTATAATAAAATTGTCAATGCGGTATATTTCACTCGCAACATTTTACGAAAACATTATTTAAAAAACATTAAAATCGGAATTTTTAATTTATCTTTAGTACAATTTTCCATTGTCAAAACGCAGAAAACCGATAGTATTTATACAAAATAAGAGTGCTTCCCTTTAAGGATAGATTGAAACGACGACACCCATTTAATCATTAAACATCAGGGGTCTGTTTATGGAAGCTGTCCTCAAACCCATCTAAGGAATACATTAGGATAATGTTAGGACAGACTTACGACAAGTCTCAGCATGCACATTGAAGTTAACTTAGGACTATCTTAGCTAGGAAGCCCTAACCGCTGTTCTAAGTGTTTGCGTAAAGGAAAATATGATATCAAAGGTTAAAGATTTTTTATAAATGCATCGAATTTCACCAGTATTAAAAATTTTAAAAGGGCATTAGCTACGAGATATAGAAAAAAATAAGATATGATTTTTTTTGTTCAGTCATTAATGAAAGTGAAATAGTGAAATAATAATTCGCTTTTAGCGGCCAATTTAGTTCCATTTTGTCAAAATAAGCTAAGAAACATCGCTTATAAATTATTCACTTACAAGTGAATAATTCGACCTCATTGAATCCGTATTCATGTGACTTTCAATTCAACCCCTTAGCTGGACATGGGTTGCGCATGTAGTAGGGTGCCCATTGTCCAAAAAGTCCTCCAGTTTACGAGTTTAAGTTAACGGATAACACACGGGTATTTTTTTTTGCAAATTATAGGAAAATCCTTATATTTTAAAATCATGACTGTCGTCGTAAGTTCCCATGGTCACGATTTTCTAAATTTCGTGTTTTACAGGGTACCCCCAGATACCGTATTGTACGGGATATCTTTAACATGAAAAATAACATTATTACGCTCTTTGTTGGTGGTTAAAATAGAATTTAGAATATAGTTTATACATAAAATATATCATATAACAAAAGCGGAAAGTATTTAAGTGATGTTGCCATAATTATTTCAGCATTTTAGTGAGACTAAAAGTTTACCCTAAATTTACCACATTTTCATCGAAAGCAAAATTATTACGTGTATCATCACGATAATTTTTACTCTGATTAAAGCAATAAGACACGGTGCATGTGTGTGCCAAATGTCATGTGTGAAATAAAAGTAGTTTTGAAGAAATAAGCAATTAAAAACACAAATTAAGTCAACATTTTGGCATTGCTTAAAAACGGATTATCCCTTGACATAATCATTTTGTTGCTTACACTATTAGCTCATTAACAAGGACAGTGGTCACTCATTACATTTCTCTTTTTTGATTGTTGTGTGGTTGATTTACTTGTTTTGAATAGCCAGCTAACTTTGTAAATTATTATTTTCTTCAGAAGAATATGTTTTGTGTCTGTTTTTCAATACTTTAAACTTTTTATTGAAATGATATTTTTGCTATAATTGTAGTATAAGAATCAAATCGGTCGGTTTCGTGTCACACCCGGAATATGGCACACCAAGTCTATGTTATGGTCTTGCATGATGTTTTCGACCTAAATCCCCCTTGGTGTGAAAGACAACACAAATGTTTTACCGTTCCTGCTATAAATTATACACCAGCAGAAACAACTGCAATAATTTCAAAGCTGAATTGGCAATAGGTTTGTTCGAGCAAACCACTAAAGCCAATGACCTATATGTGCCAAGCTGGCAGCAGGAAAATTTTTTCCGGATTAAAGATTTTTTCCGTCTGTTGCTACGCATTCTTAATTTTTTTCCGCGGCTTTTCTGCGCCAAAATTTATTATCACTTTTGTACACATTTATATCCTTAAATATCCTGCATTTCATGTTGCAGAGTATTCATTTTCATCCGGTCTTGTGCAAAATCAGTGATTTTCAGTTCATACCAAGTTATTGATTTTCAAAACCCTCCTCCCTACCCTCCTTTCGAAATCAATTGGTCGTTCCCTTACTGAAAGCTAATGAAAGGAAGTTATCAATTTATAGTCTGAGAAAAGTATGATCATAAACATCATTACCGTAAAAACTAGGATTATACTGGTACAGCATGTTTTACTAACTGACTGAATTATGTCGAAATTCTTAGAGAAAAGGATTATATGCATTCTCGGCGCGATATAGCCTTTTTGTGCTGATGCGGCGTAAAGCTGTCAACAATCAATCAATAAATACATTCTTTATATGCCTGTTCCAAGTCAGGATCGAGCCGGTATTTAAGTGGTTGTCGTTGTTTCAAGTTTGTCAATTTTTTTTGGGCAAATTGTTTTGTTATAAATTATGCCGTTAGTCATCTCAAATGAATTGTTTCAATTTTTTTTATATCCGAGCCTTTTAAAGCCGACCATACGGTATGGATTTTTCTCATTGTTGAAGACCGTACGGTTGCCAATAACTGCTTACTTCCACATCTCCTTATTTTTATATTATATGAGTATTACATGAAATTAACATTATCAATGTTCCATGCAAATGAGGTAAGGTCAGATGAATTCGACAACAAAGACATGTACACTTTGCTACCATCCCATACACCAAATATATTTGACCCACTAATTAATTATAGTATCTGAGATAAGGACTTGACCACTAATACTTAACCTTGTTCACTGATCCATGAAATGAGGTCGAGGTCAGAAGAACCATGTATGACCGACATGTAGACCTTGCAAGGATACCAAAAATTAGTAACCAAATATAGTTATCCTAGAACTCATGAAAAAAGAGATGCGAAGGATACAAAAGGAACATTCAAACTCACAAGTGAGACATTCACATAACGAAAAAAAGCTATACAGTTTATTATAATTAGCAGTCACTAAACCATGAAAATGAGGCCAAGGACAATGATTATATGATAGACGGGAACTTCGTAACACAATGGATATATATACAAAGTATGATAATCCAATTCCTCTACCCTCTGATATATAAAGGTGTACAAATAGTTTTCGGTGTTGCCGCCTCCACCATCAGAATGTATGCTGTATGCCTCGCATTCTGCGACTTGCTTCGAATGTGATTTAAAAAAGAATAACTAAAATTAGTTATCTTACCCTAACTACCTGGTCGGTGGGCTTCCAACTTAACAGAAGACAATGAAACGTAATAGCTACTGCTACTTTCGGAAATTTTTCTATTTTGTTTCAATCTGATAAGATTCTTATCTATATTAACTCGCGTGCTTGTATATATAAGCTCACATGTGGATTTGAATTGTTACAACCCTCTTTTTGTAGACAAACTTCATGTCAATTGTAGGCCAATTTATGCTCAATAAAGCACATAAGTGTGTAAGATGAAGTGTTTAACCTGTTTCTAATTATCATTTTGTTTTCATAACTTTGACGGACAACCCTCCCCCTTTTTCACCGTTTGCAGTCTTTCTTATTTCTATAGAGCAAAGATATACTCAGACTTGCTAACTCAATCCATTATACGTTAATATTACACCAGTTTTAGAACTAAGTACAATTGTATGTGCTTCCACACTCACCAAAAGAACACCTTCTATAAAAAGACGGAAAAATTACATTTTGGAAGGACAACTTATAAATGTAAATATCTAAAAAACATCTCTAAACATCACCTATATCGAATCTTGTAAAAAAATTCCGAATTTGGACATTTTAATAGGTCAAGGTCACTGTTGTTTAACAGGTGAATGAAAATTGTAAATATGCACCCTACAAGTACACATGTCAATCTCGAACCCTATTTGGCAATATGAATATCAAATTAGTCCTAAATATAGCAACTATAGTTATAATTCTTTGAAATATTTGAATTTACTTTGCTATAAAAGCATATATGTAGGTATATATAGGGGCGACCAGCTGTCTAAGCGTGACTCTGCGTTTTCCTTGAAATTTTAGCTTTGACCTTTGACCAAAATTTAAAAAAAAAAGTGACCACTGTAGACAACGACGACATCAATATTTCGATGAGGCTTGTTCTCCTCTTTCCAATGATATCAAATACAGCCGTGTGTTATTCCGTTAGCCCAAATCGGTAAAATTCGTTGATTGGGCACCCTACTAATGTATTCAGCTATAAAAAGGAAAAGAATGTCAACATTGAAATGAACCATTTGGTTGACTGATTCGATCCACAACAAAATCATTCTTATACAGGTAAACACGACGATAAACATACTTTTTAATCTACGATATGAAATCAAACAGACTTATCAAAATCCAATTGCACGTGGTCACTAAATGTTTATATTTATATTTATGTTTATAACGGGTTAAATGACCGTCGACAGCCTTCGGAGGTCATCTCGAAGGTTGATTAGATGGCGTCTAGACAAAAATACACACGAAATGTTGATACATATTATCGAGTTCATGCATTGTTAATTGTTAATTTTAGACTTTTTGTAATTTGGATATACGTTTTAGTATGTTATAAATCAAATATGAGAATTTGAGTCAAATCGGTGAACATGAATTTGACAGCTAATGCCCCATTAAGATAAAAAATTATAATTATCATTAGTATTAGTATTATAATAAAGATAAAAAATAACATTTATCTAATACTTGTACATTCAAACTTTATAAAACAAAAACAAAACACAAAAAATGTAAAATACGTTTTATATAAGAATTGAACAACTTCTTTGTAAATAATGACAACTAAATATATATGTTTGAGGGAGTTTACTTCGAAGTGTTACGGTTTTATACTTTACATAGTTCAAAGGCATATGTCGAGAATCTTTTATATAGATACAGAGTTCATAAATTATTTCATTACGGTTCACAGACGCTTGGAGAATGGACCCCCTTTTTCTGAATCTTTGTTTGTTTTGTTTTAACTTTTTAAATGTAAATATTATTTAATATTTTAATTTTTTTTTTCATTTATATAATGTGATTTATTTATATATAATGACCCTCTATTCTTAGTTTTCACTAGCAAATTAAGAATAGAGGGCCTCATAAAGATGAAGAGCAGCAATTAAAGCGCTGACTGATCTTCTGCTTTTTGTGTTCTTTTATGTGTATGTACTGCTTTACTGTCATAGATGGATATCCCATATTCTTTCTTTTCTATTCTTGAATATTAAAGCGACGATTTACTAAATAAAAATTAAAATACCACAAAAAAAGGGGATTCATACCCCATACGCCTATGTAACGGACGTGATGATATATATTCTCTTGTGTATAATATAAATGTCACCTAAATAGTTCAGTGGATTACTATAGTCCCTAACGCAGTGGTCTATTACTACAAAAAATATTTGCACTGATCCCTAAATAAACATATATAAGAGTGCTTCGATAAACAGGCATCAGTTCGATAAACTGAAAAGGTATGTGCAAAAATAAAATGAATAAAACGGTTTCCAACGTTCATATAATTTTGTATGTTTGGTTGATTGGAAATTACTCACCTGTCAGATACAATTATTTTTAAGGGTTTTCCATTTTATTAGAGGGTACATAAATTTTAAAACTGTATCTGTTTTAAAATAATGGTTTCAAATATAATAATGATGTTGAAATAGGTGTTAGCATTCGCTTAAACACATTGTTTTTAATAAAACATTTCAACTAAAGTACAAAACAATCAATACTCAGAGTCAACATGAAGTTTCAACGATAAACAAGGGCCAATACAATATTTTAACATATTTTTCTCAATTCGCTTTATTTATACTAGTATCCTTAACAAAACTTCAGTGTACATCATTAATAGCATTGAAAGTCCTGTTCACAGGTTGGTGCGTTACTTTATACATAAAAGGACTTTAACATTTGTATTAAGACAGCTATAAAAATTTCAGAGGGCTGAAATTAACTTTCCAGCAAAAATAAAATTCAGAAATTAGAAGCATAAAAAATGATAACAACGTACCGAAAAAGAACGAAATTATAAATCTAAGTTTTGGAACCACTTTTCTATGTTCAAATACCAAAAATAGAAAATAGAAAGAGGAACTGGCAAAAAATGCATATCATTATCCTTTGTTCCTGTGGTACAATTTAAGACAAAGAATCGTTCAATTTAGATTTTTTTAAAGGAATTCGACCTATCGGCAATGATACAACCTTCTAAACATTACTCTTTACTCAGATTTACCCGCTCTATCGTAAATAATGTTGATTCACTTTTATATTATAAAATGAAGTAATGTACAGAGGTGGAATATACCTAATATCGTTATCGTTAAGAAAAAAGGAGGAATTTCTGGAACATTTATTGTCCCACGATTTGTTAAAAATATTCAGCAACGGAAGTGACATCGGGATGAACTGAAATATGATTACCTTCTCTTCCAATCTCTTCACCTTTTCCGCAAATTTCTTTGTATGTTGAGTCTTTGGTATCAAAAAGACACAGATATGCTTTATCTTTACACTTGTTATCTGATCTTAAAAACCACTGAGAATTGTCCGGACATTTCCAGGTAAATGCATTACAATGAAGCAAATACATCTACAAAACAAATTATTTCATATTTAAAAATAAGTTGCTGCTTTGGTTATAATGAAATCAGTGTTACTGCAAATCCAGATGATGCGATTTATTTTTGATCTATAAAGTTTAACCCTTTACCAGTTTTAGCCATTTCCGTCGGTTTTTGTTTTTTTTTCAAATATCGCTTATGATTAAATACAATCAAAAGTGAATCTTCTTAATGTTTTGTATTTAGAAATAAAATGCTTCGCTGGGGCGCAGCTTGATACGACCGCAGAGGTCCAACCCTGAACAGTTGGGGCAAGTATGGACACAAAATTCAAGCTTGATACAGCTATGACTTTGGATTGTCATTAAATATTTGACACAGCATAGGTTTCTGACACAGGATGAATGTGGTGTAAGAACTGGACAAAATTTAATTTACCTATTATGGTGGAATATCCATAAACTAAATTGTTTGTTAATTTCAATATATCAAAGAATATGTAGAATTCAATGTTTGATGTAATGTAATAAAGTTGAAATTTGGACCGTTTTTGTTCAATGTGGACCAATTTGGTAACATGTATAAATAATCAAAAATCTAAATACATGGGAGCCCATTTAAATACATCATAAAGGTATTAAAATAGAAAGTGACATCATAGTCATGGCTAAAAATAAACAAAAATCCTTAATCAGCAACATTTAAAGTAATATCTAAAAATAAAATTCCTTTGTAACCATAAAAGCCCATTTAAATACATCATAAAGATATTAAAATAGAAAATGACATCATAGTCATGGCTAAACATAGCAAAAAACCCTTAATCAGCATCATTTAACAGTTATATCTAAAAATGGAAATTACATCATAAAGGTATTAAAATAGAAAATGACATCATAGTCATGGCTAAAAATAAACAAAATCCGCAATCAGCATCAGCAACATTTTATAGTAATATCTAAAAATAAAATTCCTATGTAACCATAAAAGCCCATTTAAATACATCATAACAGATATTAAAATAGAAAATGACATCATAGTCATGGCTAAACATAGCAAAAACCTTAATCAGCATCATTTAACAGTAATATCTAAAAATAAAAATTTCTTTGCAACCATAAAAGTAAAATAGAAAATGACATCATAATCATAGCTAAAAATAAACAAAAATTTTTTTTATTGGCAAATTTTAAATGGAGTTTATTATACTAAAACAATAAATTTGCAACCATAAACATGATAAAACCCCATTTAAACACATCATAAAAGTATTAAATAATTCAACTACATCATAAGGCTATAAAAATAGAAAATGATTTCATAGTCAAGGCTAAAGGTAAACAAAAAACCTTCATCAGCAAAATTTTATATTGGCAAATTTCCAATGAAGTTTATTACACTAAAATTGTTGGCAAATTTCCAATGCATTTATTAACAATAAAGTTATTGGCAAATTTCCAATTTACATAATTTAAAAGCAGTGTAGATGAGATATTTAAATGAGTTTGAATTACCAACCTTACACTGCTTTTAAATAATGTTCTTTACTCAATTATTTGTCTATTAAAATGGAAACCCTTGTTTTTTAACCTTTTTTCCCCTTATTCCTTAAACATTAGAGCCATAACCCCCCCCCCCCCCCAAAGCCAATTATTACTTTCCAATGTAACCTAAATTTCCAATATACATAATTTTAAATTTCAATTCCTCATGATATATAACCGTATCATTATTATTTTCTTTCATATACAAATCTGAAACAACCATCTTTAAATGGAAAATTTTAAAGAAAAAAAAAGGAAAAAAAAAAATCCTACCCCCCACACATTTTTTCAACCCCCTTTTGATTCATCATCCCCCACCTCAATCACAACCTTCAATTTGTGGTATGGTACATTGCAATACAATTTCACAGAGATCCATACACTTGAACACAAGTTTTTGTTGCAAACTAAAAAAATCCTTATTTTCGACCAATATTTGGCCCCTTATTCATAAATGTTTGAGCAATTAACCCCAAAACTCAATTCCTACTTTCTCTTCGTGATAAAAAATAACTAACTTAAAATGTAAATTTTAAACAAAAAAAAAAGGAAAAAAAAAATTACCCCTTTTTTGACCCCCGCCCCCTTATGATTCATCACCCCCACCCCCCTTTCCCCCCAAACCAAGCTCAATAACAGCCTTGCCTTTGTGGTATGGTACCTTGTAATACAATTTTAGAGAGATCCATACACTTGAACACAAGTTATTGTCTAGAAACTAAAAAATGCTTATTTTAAACCCCTTTTAGGCCCCTTATTACTAAACGTTTTGGGCAATTACCACAACACTCAATTCCAGCTTTCCCTTTGTGAAATGGAACCTTGTAGTAAAATTTCAGAAAGATCCATACACTTACACACAAGTTATTGTCATGAAACTAGAAAAATGCTTGTTTTTTGCCCCCTTTTGGCCCCTTATTCCTAAAATTTTTAGGCAATTAACCCCAAAATCAATCCCAGCATTGACCCTTTGTGATATGGAATCTTGTGGTACAATGTCAAAGAGATCCATATGCTAACACACAAGTTATGTCTGGAAGTTACAAAAATGCTTATTTTCGGCCCCTTTTTGGCCCCTAATTCCTTAACTGTTGGTACCATAACCCCCAAAATCAATCCCCACCTTCCTATTGTGGTATTGAACCTTATGGTAAAATTTCATTGAGATCCATTCACTTAAACTAAAGTTAGAGTGCGAAAACCATTGTGTATTCGGACGACGACGACGACGACGACGCCAACGTCATACCAATATACGACCTCAAAATTTTTTTGCGGTCGTATAAAAACCAGGAATATGGTTCAATGTACATATGTTCTATTTTACTTATCATTAGATGTTATTTTTCTTAAATCCCAAAATAAGATAATAAACCATTCAGTCAGATTGATCGCCATGGAGAAACCTTAAGAAAGATATTAAAGCATATTCGAATCATCATATCATAAGTTTTACAAATGTTAATTTTAGCTATGGTTTGATATGTCTCGTACACAACATGAAGCGAGTTTGTTAAACATATTCTTCTACAACTCTCTGTTGACAAATTCCGAAATGTTTAAGAAACTAAGGTTCTGAACTTCAAACTCCCCCGTGCAAAAGTTGACCTCTGATGAATTTTGGTATTCTTTTTATGTACCTTTTGTCAGTTAGCTTATAACGTTTCTACTCAAAATATATTGCCCTACTTTTCAAATGTGTCGGTTCAGGCGTTCCGGATTAATGTACATCAACAAAAGCGTAGCGGACGCATGATTTTTTATAAGTGTATTAATCATTGTAAGATCGTACATTAACTTATACTTTTAAACTGTTATACCAATTGATAACTTTGAAATATAATGTTTGTTGTGAACTTTCGTTATGTAAATAATTAAAGATTGTATCAAATCTATAGTCACTCACCATTAAAATTGGAACTAATAAAATGCCAACTGGTCTGCTCATTTTTAATCATAATCGAATACCAATCCTATATAGCATAGAAATAAATTTTAAAAGTTAGCCAGATTGTCTATTTCATTTGGTCCATTAGTAATTATTTTGAGGAAAGCTCAGGAACATGTGCATTTGCCATTCTTAGCAGTGTATTCAAAAGGTTGCTTTCATCATTTTTTAATATTTAAAAAAAAAAATATTTATGATATATCTATGGATACAAATAGATGCAACAATGTATCTAGCAATACTATAGAATTGAATAAGTCATATTTAGGTCAGGGAAAAGCGTCCTTCACTCTGTGAAAAATAATGAATCTAGTCCCTGGTCATTTTTTCTTTTGAAATTGAAACTGCATTGAAAGCTCAAAAGAAGCACAATTCTTGTGAAATTTTAGGCAATGATATGCACTTGTGTGTTAAAATCATCCACGTCTGTGCTGTGTTAATTTTTTCCACAAAGATATCAAAATGTAACGCTCAGAAATGAATTTCGAGATATTGCAAAAATTCCGGCATGTACTGTTTCTGATATCTTTATGATTCTTTTAATCCAATCGGGTCTGTAACGCAATGCTCCGTTGTTTATACTCCAGTACTGATGGTTCATGAGCCGGGGTTTTGTCAAGGAATGTATTGCTATATACATGTATAAGTACCAATACCTTATAGATGAATATTCAGTGTCGACTTCACAAATGATACAGGATGGTCTTGAGTTATAGATTGTAGGTGCTGACGTTATTATAAGTTATCTACGTTCATATCCGTAGATATGGATATTTTAACACCCTGAAGTATCCAAGTACACCCTGAGGCGAAGCCGAATGGTGTACAGGGTACTGAAGGGTGTTAAAATATCCATATCTACGGATATGAACGTAGATAACGAATTTATCCCCGGTCTTAGTCCTAGTCTGTCGATTTTTAGAGAAATTCGACCACAAAGTGTAACGTGAAAGCAACGTTTTTTTTTCATTTTCTAAAAAATCTTTTATTGAAATTTGGGAATTTGACATATCTTTTACGGGGTGTAGGGTACTACCTTTGGTAGAACCCTACAGGTAGTCAAATATAAGACGTTTTTAATACGGAGACAGAGAAACTGGAGTGGGTGGAATTTGGCGCTCAATGTTGTGAGAGTTACATCATAGACGGTGTGACGTCAACGTGGGTCATTTGCATAGCTAGGTCAGTAGTCCCATTCATAGACAATGTGGCAGCCAAGTGATGCATTTACTAAAATGAGTGCAAATGATCGACAAAATAAGATAACATCGTTAGTGGATTACATATTTAATTACAGTCATCATAAATAATCTACAGAATTCTATATTTCACAAGGAACAACCATGGAACTAAGGACGTCCCCCGAGTAATGGATAGCAACGTCCGGGTATATGGGTTAGCAACACCCAGGGGCTATGGGTTTTGTAACGACGTGCGTTATCCAATCAAAATCCTTGAAATATACTAAGCCGGGGATAAGTATAGTTTTATTGAATTTACGTTTCCCTTTTTATATATCTTTGTACTATTATGTTCCTTCAGTCATATGACTCTTGACGTGGCTCCGTAGTCGTGCATTCAACTTTCGGAATTTTGGCTTTAGGCGTTCCTGATACGGACGGGTCCAGAGCTATGATTCGGATGCAGAGGTTTTTCATAGTGATGTTTGTATTTTATAAATCCTTGTTTTTTATATTTTACCTTAGTTGTACTTTATCGGAAAAGTGTATATGTCATTATGTTTTACCATATACTGTTTGTACAATCAACTTCAAAAACATTTTTGTTGGCGTCTTTGTTAGATTTATTTGTATGTTTGTCTGAATTTCTAAGTCAGTTGTGTTTAACTTAGTATTTCTATGAATTCTCAAACATCCGTAAACTATATATTAATAATAGTAATGGTATTTAATTTCTAGACCCCGTTCACACTAGCATGTTTTGAATCAATCAATATTTGAATCGATATAAATTTGAATCGATATAAATTTAAATCGATATAAATTAATCGTAACGATCTGTAATCTGTCTAATCCGAACCACTGCGTTCACATCACAAATAAGTATCAACCGATCTGACTTTAAAATTACCTGTGAAATTCTAAACACTGTGTATAGATAGAAATAGTTGATCAAATACTGTGTTGATAAACACGCTTGTAAAAAAATAAAGGATGAAGTTAATGTTTCACTTAAATTACAACTTCAAATGTTGATACAGCTGTTCGTATAGTTTTCGTTAATTTTCATCCCTTTTATGTTGGTAATCTATGTTGTAATGAATTTCACGTGTAATTTTGTTGCCATACATGCACACAAATTAATTTCGATTTAATAGTTGTAGTTTAGATCGATCTCTGTGTCCACATTTAAAGTTAGATCGGTTCACATTAAATCGAAACTAAATTACCTCTTTTGGTGTTTTAGTTTAGACCGATTAAAGATCAATTTAAGGGTTCAGCTTGGGCTTAAATCGATTTTAAGTGAACCGATCTAGTTTAAATCGATCTAAAGGTCCAGGTGTGAACGGGGTCATAAATTATTCTCTCTCTTAGATATCCTGATCACGAGGAGCTTAAATGCAGGCGACAAAAACTATCATATTTAAACTGTCGTCTTGCACTTTTAATTGTTGTACAATTTTAGCTTTTTTGAACACCTATTCAGTAATTTCAAACATAATGCCATACAAAAACATGATGTTATAGGCCTTTACCAAGATCCTACAAACGATTTTACTTTTTTTAAAGGCATCAGGACGTCATCAGTGTTTTAGAAATTCCTATAAAAAACTAAATATTTACAAAGATGAATACTTATTTAAGTGATAAGGAAACACACTGACATTAGAGAAAACAATGTAAATAAAATCAATAATTTATCATGAGGGCAAAGATGGATTTGGATATTTAATGTCCGTTTTTGTCATATAGCTCTTTATCTGTTTCGGTTCTAATACATCATTGGCTTTCATATATTCGGCTTTGATCGTTCCTGATAAAGGTAAATCCAGAAAAGCGTTTCGGACGCATGGAATTTGTAACGTGTTGTTTTTATTTTTTATTTTGAATCTCACAACTGTGATAAAAAAAATATTCTAATATGACGTGCTTGTTTCGCTTTTTAAACAACACCGTGATAAAATTCTCGATATATCTATACTTAGCGCAGACTCAGAGATGTGCATATTGGTGGTTGTTACTATTTACCTCCCACGTAAATCCTCATGTATCGTAACCTATGTGCAAACACTATGCCGATATCGTTATGTTCAAATTGAAATTAATAAAGAAACTACAGAACCGTTATTCCTATTTTAATGCATAACAAAAAGAATTAATGCACAAGAGCTTAAAAAATGTATAAAATCAAAATAAAATAAAATTCCGCGAAATTTCGTTAATGATCTTTAACGTCCGATGTCATAACATGACGTCATACGAATGAAAACTCTCAACGCCCTAAGTTCGGATACTATTGCATTAAAGTGGAGTTTTGAGGTAGGTGGTGTTTCATTTTCTGTTCTATTGCATTATACGCTCATTTGTGGATTTCAGCAAGTCAACATGGCGGCTCACTCCTTAGTTACGACATGTCAGCTCTGGATTTGAAGTAAATAGTAGCCAACGAAACAAAAAATGCTTGGGTTAAGAATTGTGAGAATTGGACACATGTTTTTCTAGTAGTTATTTAAGAAATAATCCATGTAAGACTTATATTTATTTGAAATCTGTAGCTCTTATCTTACCGGGGGTAAAATAGAACAGCCATACATACGGCAATCTTACCTTCGATTCAGGTTTTTTAATTACCGTATTTGTCCTATTAGACGCTCAGGATAAAATTCGAATATCACGGCCCAGGCCATGTGTAAATGTCCAACAAATCTATGGCTTCCATGAATTATTTCTTAAACATTACTCTTTCTTGCTAGTATAGTATTACAATGTCTAGCTAAAACTATGACAATGTCATTTATTAATTACATTGTATCAATAACCACCGTTCTTAAATCTGTGTCCGATAGAACAGTTGAATGGATACTAGTGTCGACGTACTGCAAGCATCACTAAATATGCTTCTATCAGGAGAATTTTAAATATATTTTAAGATACATAAGATACATAATTTCAAATGATATCAGGAAAAATATTTCAACCAGCTAGTACACATAGTGTGTTAGTGAAGCCGTGAAATATTGGTTCATGTATTTTCACGCTAGACAAACTTCTTCGTGCATATATTATTTCGTATTCCATCTATGATGTTCAAAAGTGCGGAATGACCACCGATAAATACAGTTGGGACATTGAAATTAATCAAAATGTACTTAAACACACATATTCGCACCCGACTTCAAAATCCCCCTGGTATTTGACTAAAAAATATATTTAGCCCATAACACAAAGCAATCTCGGATGCAATTCTCTTTCACTATAATGATATATTACGGATTCGAATGTGTCGAGTTTTGTGATTGGATAACAACACAGAGATGTCAGTATATATTCAGAAAACTGCCGGGGTATATACGACGTTTTTTACCCAATTGGAACCTCAACAACGTCATCATAACGAACGTTACTATACAGATCACATAAAGAACGTCAGAGGCTCACAGAGGGAAAATATTAACGTGTATCCGTCAATAATACGTTTTTAATTCAAAACCACGCGATTTACACATCAAATATTTAATTAATGTTTTAAAGTGTTATTACAAATTATTGCATACACGATAGAATTATATTCACATCAAATTACAAATCCTTCACGTATGCGGAAAATATATATACTGCATGGTGAATGTTTAACAAATAACTGGTCTGGAAAAACATTAAGGCAAGGGTAATCCGTAATATATGTGTATTTCAGGTTTCAGACGGGGTATATAATGTGACATTCCCGGCTTAGAGTTTATATCCCATTCGCCTTCGGCTCAACTCTAAGCCGGGAATGTCACATTATATACCCTGTATGAGACCTGAATAACATATAATATGATCAAGATATTCGTAAATGAGGTAGTAGAACAACAATACAAATAAACCGGTCCACTGTTTTCGATTGTATACCTGTTTTTTTTTTTTTAGTGATATTACATGCGATCAGATCGATTTACTTCTGTTTGGCATGCATAGTAGTTTGATCCATGACTTCATCTTATTCCGAATACTTGACATGTTTTGAGCAGAATAACCACGCATTTCACTTAAAATGCATTGTATACATTGTCCGCTACTTTTCGAGAGCAATATTTAAAAATTCGTAAGGGTTCCGCGGAACCCAGTGTCTCGCCTACTTTTGCTGTTAGTCGCAGGCTAAACAAAAATGGGGAAAAAATTATTAAAAATTTTTCCTCTAGATACTATCTTTTGATTGTAAGAAGTTCTGTTCAAGTTTGGTAAAAATCCAAGAAGGTTTATGAATCTAATAAATGTTTTAAAAACTTTAACTGCAGACTGTACGTAATGGAATAAAAATATGTCCATCTATAAGTAATATACGGAAAAACAGGCAATAAATTTTTACAAAATTTCTTTCTAGATACTAGCTTTTGATCATAAAGAAGCTTCTGTTCAAGTGTGGTACAAATCCAGGATAGTTTAAGAAAGTTATTATAAAATTTGAAAAACTTTAACCACAGAGTGAATGTTATGTTAACTGGCAGAAAAACTAAGTCCATTTATGAGTAAAATAAGGAAAAACAGGATTTTTTTTTTACAAAATTTTCTTCTGGATCCTATCTTATGATCATAAACAAGCTTCTGTCCAAGTTTGGTTGAAATGCAGGATAATTTAAGAAAGTTATTAAAATTTCAAAAACTTTAACCACAGGGTGAATATTTGTGGACGCCGACGACGACACGACGACGACGACGCCGACGACGACGCCGACGGAATGTAGAATCGCTATGTCTCGCTTTTGCGACAAAAGTCGCAGGCTCGACAAAAACGATTTAAAAAAAAATGTGAACAAGATAGAAGGCATTAGGGCCTTTAAAGCTGACTTTTTCTTGTTTATAACTGTAATTTAGTGGAAAAACATGTTATATATTCCAAATAAGTGTCAAAACATACTACAATGTTGATCAATTTTAACCCTTCTCAATTTAATCCTTTATAAAATGAACAATATTTTTTTCAATTTCATTCCCTGCTACCTTTGTTGTCAGAGTATATATTACAGTGGCGAAACCTGGAGTTTAAAAAACAGGATAAGAAAACTTAGGGACAGTGAAGAATCAGAAAAATGCGATATGCACGCGAATTTTCTACTTAAAGAGACCACACACCCCCCTTTCCCCTAAAAAACAGTTACACCCCTCCAAAAAAAAAAAAAAAAAAAAAAACATACACACACACTCTGTGTCCACATTTAAAGTTAGATCGGTTCACTTTAAATCGATTCAAACTAAATTACCTCTTTTGGTGTTTTAGTTTAGACCGATTAAAGATCGATTTAAGGGTTCAGCTTAGGCTTAAATCGATTTTAAGTGAACCGATCTAGTTTAAATCGATCTAAAGGTCCAAGTGTGAACGGGGTCATAAATTATTCTCTCTCTTAGATATCCTGATCACGAGGAGCTTAAATGCAGGCGACAAAAACTATCATATTTAAACTGTCGTCTTGCACTTTTAATTGTTGTACAATTTTAGCTTTTTTGAACACCTATTCAGTAATTTCAAACATAATGCCATAAAAAAACATGATGTTATAGGCCTTTACCAAGATCCTACAAACGATTTTACTTTTTTTAAAGGCATCAGGACGTCATCAGTGTTTTAGAAATTCCTATAAAAAACTAAATATTTACAAAGATGAATACTTATTTAAGTGATAAGGAAACACACTGACATTAGAGAAAACAATGTAAATAAAATCAATAATTTATCATGAGGGCAAAGATGGATTTGGATATTTAATGTCCGTTTTTGTCATATAGCTCTTTATCTGTTTCGGTTCTAATACATCATTGGCTTTCATATATTCGGCTTTGATCGTTCCTGATAAAGGTAAATCCAGAAAAGCGTTTCGGACGCATGGAATTTGTAACGTGTTGTTTTTATTTTTTATTTTGAATCTCACAACTGTGATAAAAAAAATATTCTAATATGACGTGCTTGTTTCGCTTTTTAAACAACACCGTGATAAAATTCTCGATATATCTATACTTAGCGCAGACTCAGAGATGTGCATATTGGTGGTTGTTACTATTTACCTCCCACGTAAATCCTCATGTATCGTAACCTATGTGCAAACACTATGCCGATATCGTTATGTTCAAATTGAAATTAATAAAGAAACTACAGAACCGTTATTCCTATCTTAATGCATAACAAAAAGAATTAATGCACAAGAGCTTAAAAAATGTATAAAATCAAAAATGGAGTTTTGAGGTAGGTGGTGTTTCATTTTCTGTTCTATTGCATTATTCGCTCATTTGTGGATTTCAGCAAGTCAACATGGCGGCTCACTCCTTAGTTACGACATGTCAACTCTGGATTTGAAGTTAATAGTAGCCAACGAAACAAAAAATGCTTGGGTTAAGAATTGTGAGAATTGGACACATTTTTTTCTAGCAGTTATTTAAGAAATAATCCATGTAAGACTTATATTTATTTGAAATCTGTAGCTCTTATCTTACCGGGGGTAAAATAGAACAGCCATACATACGGCAATCTTACCTTCGCTTCAGGTTTTTTAATTACCGTATTTGTCCTATTAGAATCGAAATAATTCATGGAAGCCATAGATTTGTTGGACATTTACACATGGCCTGGGCCGTGATATTCGTTAATTTTATCCCTCGCTGACGCTCAGGATAAAATTCGAATATCACGGCCCAGGGCATGTGTAAATGTCCAACAAATCTATGGCTTCCATGAATTATTTCTTAAACATTACTCTTTCTTGCTAGTATAGTATTACAATGTTTAGCTAAAACTATGACAATATCATTTATTAATTACATTGTATCAATAACCACCGTTCTTAAATCTGTGTCCGATAGAACAGTTGATTGGATACTAGTGTCGACGTACTGCAAGCATCACTAAATATGCTTCTATCAGGAGAATTTTAAATATATTTTAAGATACATAAGATACATAATTTCAAATGATATCAGGAAAAATATTTCAACCAGCTAGTGCACATAGAGTGGGTGACGCATATTCGCCGCAAAATTCGTTCATTTCCACCTACATCCGACCTACATTCGAATATTTGAAACGTTTTATGTAGGTTTCAGAAAGTTTACTAAATGAAAAAAAATGTTTGATAAAGGAATTCTCTTCAAAACATTGTTTAAATGTTTTAAAAATGAACGCAAACTCAAGAGGAAATCAAGTTGTTCTTGTACCATGGGGGACACATTTTCGCCGTAATGTATGATATGACCATCCTCATTATCCTTGTATATTATAAGAACAATTGTTTGCAATTACATGAATTAGCTTGAGAGATCATTCCTATACGATTTTTCTAACAAATATTTACTTTATGACTGCGCATGCGTGCCATATAAATCAGTCCGATAGAACAGTTGATGATTGGATACTAGTGTCGACGTACTGCAAGCATCACTAAATATGCTTCTATCAGGAGAATTTTAAATATATTTTAAGATACATAAGATACATAATTTCAAATGATATCAGGAAAAATATTTCAACCAGCTAGTACACATAGTGTGTTAGTGAAGCCGTGAAATATTGGTTCATGTATTTTCACGCTAGACAAACTTCTTCGTGCATATATTATTTCGTATTCCATCTATGATGTTCAAAAGTGCGGAATGACCACCGATAAAAACAGTTTGGACATTGAAATTAATCAAAATGTACTTAAACACACATGTTCGCACCCGACTTCAAAATCCCCCTGGTATTTGACTAAAAAATATATTTAGCCCATAACACAAAGCAATCTCGGATGCAATTCTCTTTCACTATAATGATATATTACGGACTCGAATGTGTCGAGTTTTGTGATTGGATAACAACACAGAGATGTCAGTATATATTCAGAAAACTGCCGGGGTATATACGACGTTTTTTACCCAATTGGAACCTCAACAACGTCATCATAACGAACGTTACTATGTGACGTAGTCTTAGGCCATACAGATCACATAAAGAACGTCAGAGGCTCACAGAGGGAAAATATTAACGTGTATCCGTCAATAATACGTTTTTAATTCAAAACCACGCGATTTACACATCAAATACTTAATTAATGTTTTAAAGTGTTATTACAAATTATTGCATACACGATAGAATTATATTCACATCAAATTACAAATCCTTCACGTATGCGGAAAATATATATACTGCATGGTGAATGTTTAACAAATAACTGGTCTGGAAAAACATTAAGGCAAGGGTAATCCGTAATATATGTGTATTTCAGGTTTCAGACGGGGTATATAATGTGACATTCCCGGCTTAGAGTTTATATCCCATTCGCCTTCGGCTCAACTCTAAGCCGGGAATGTCACATTATATACCCTGTATGAGACCTGAATAACATATAATATGATCAAGATATTCGTAAATGAGGTAGTAGAACAACAATACAAATAAACCGGTCCACTGTTTTCGATTGTATACCTGTTTTTTTTTTTTTAGTGATATTACATGCGATCAGATCGATTTACTTCTGTTTGGCATGCATAGTAGTTTGATCCATGACTTCATCTTATTCCGAATACTTGACATGTTTTGAGCAGAATAACCACGCATTTCACTTAAAATGCATTGTATACATTGTCCGCTACTTTTCGAGAGCAATATTTAAAAATTCGTAAGGGTTCCGCGGAACCCAGTGTCTCGCCTACTTTTGCTGTTAGTCGCAGGCTAAACAAAAATGGGGAAAAAATTATTAAAAATTTTTCCTCTAGATACTATCTTTTGATTGTAAGAAGTTCTGTTCAAGTTTGGTAAAAATCCAAGAAGGTTTATGAATCTAATAAATGTTTTAAAAACTTTAACTGCAGACTGTACGTAATGGAATAAAACTATGTCCATCTATAAGTAATATACGGAAAAACAGGAAATAAATTTTTACAAAATTTCTTTCTAGATACTAGCTTTTGATCATAAAGAAGCTTCTGTTCAAGTGTGGTACAAATCCAGGATAGTTTAAGAAAGTTATTAAAATTTGAAAAACTTTAACCACAGAGTGAATGTTATGTTAACTGGCAGAAAAACTAAGTCCATTTATGAGAAAAATACGGAATAACAGGATTTTTTTTTTACAAAATTTTCTTCTGGATACTATCTTATGATCATAAACAAGCTTCTGTCCAAGTTTGGTTGAAATGCAGGATAGTTTAAGAAAGTTATTAAAATTTCAAAAACTTTAACCACAGGGTGAATATTTGCGGACGCCGCCGACGACGACACGACGACGACGACGACGACGACGACGCCGACGGAATGTAGATCGTTATGTCTCGCTTTTGCGAAAAAAGTCGCAGGCTCGATAAAAACGATTTAAAAAAAATGTGAACAAGAAAGAAGGCATTCGGGCCTTTAAAGCTGACTTTTTCTTGTTTATAACTGTAATTTAGTGGAAAAACATGTTATATATTCCAAATAAGTGTCAAAAACATACTACAATGTTGATCAATTTTAACCCTTCTCAATTTAATCCTTTATAAAATGAACAATATTTTTTTCAATTTCATTCCCTGCTACCTTTGTTGTCAGAGTATATATTACAGTGGCGAAACCTGGAGTTTAAAAAACAGGATAAGAAAACTTAGGGACAGTGAAGAATCAGAAAAATGCGATATACACGCGAATTTTCTCCTTAAAGAGACCACACACCCCCCCTTCCCCCAAAAAACAGTTACACCCCTCCCTCCCCCCCAAAAAAAAAATATACACACACACACACTTAATCTGGTCCTGTACTAGCTGCTATTGACAGTAACATTTGTTTTTAATAGAATATATAACAAATAATGAAATAAATAATCTTTAAGTCTGATGGAAAGGGAGCTATCATATGGTGCTTTATTTCTGTGTGAAAAGTATAACATAGGCTTGGTCAAACAGAATATTGTTCTTCTTGTTTTCCATTTCTAGAACGAAAAAAAAAATTACCGTCAAGACAAATAGTAAATGAAACATTTAGGACGTATTTTCTGTTAAAAAACACATATCTCCGCATAACACATTATATGTATCTACGACTCAATCTGACATGTCTGCGCTAGTATAAAGATTGTTAACATCACAAACAGTAAAATATACAATGACGATGCTTTTTATGAAATTTACGTGTTCTACATCATTATCAAACTGATTTAATGCATTGGTTTCTTGCTCTGAAAAGTACTTTATTTGAACCTTTTCGTTGTTTTTTAAACGAAGATGCACGGAAATATAAGATTTTAGTCCATAGGAATTCTGTTTATTCAATGGATAAAAAACTGGACCGCACTAAAAAAAAAAAAAAACCGGACTACATTCGAAAAAAACCGGACGTATAAAAAATCATTTATTCTAAATATGTCCATCTCCATAAACTTAATATAGATATCAGGATTTTTTCCTCCATGCAATAACAAGATTTTGAGTAAAGTGTCTGTTTATTTTAGGATATATAGATTCCAAGTATGCATTTTCTTTGACATTTGCATTGGTATGTGCATAAAAATGGCTTTATTCTATATTTTGGAATAAAAGCTTTGTAAGGCTAATTTAAACTTTATAACACAAAATAATGTAGGGTTGATAATATTTTTTTATCACAAATTCTAGCTTACCTTGTATTATCTTGTATATAAAGTTCAAACATCTATTCCATGTCTTATTAGTATATATACGTATGTTTGTTTACATTTTTGATCATATTCACTCGAAAAAAAACGTAGTCACACTCGAAAAAACTCCCGATCAAGTCATTCGAAAAAACACGATCCCAGCCAGACACTATAACAACTGTGACGTACACAATTGCTTGAAGAAAAAAAACAGTAGTAGAGTGAAAATCAAAAATCGATAATCTTAATTTTCTTTCGTCTTGAAGTAAAACAAAACTATGTTAAATTTTATGCACGGAGTTATGATTTGGTTCAAATCTTGAAATATGTTTGATATTACAAAGTTTGTTCGATAAACAGCAGAAATATGTACGAGCAAGCATATTAATCATGGCCTTTTCTCAAGATAATTTTGGTTGGAAGGAATGACTTTATTCAGTAGTAAAACAACTTAATAAGAATGCGGATCCCTCCATTCTCCAAGGAATTGAAAAAGGCATATTAATCATGGCCTTTTCTCAAGATAATTTTGGTTGGAAGGAATGACTTTATTCAGTAGTAAAACAACTTAATTAGAATGCGGATCCCTCCATTCTCCAAGGAATTGAAAACACAATGTTTATGTGTAACAGAATAAATCCATAAACAATATTGTCCAAACTACTCCCAAAGCACAAACAAACAAAACGGAAAACTTTGATTCTGACTTAACATCTACTGCAGGAGAATGAACAAGATGTATTGATCAACGAAACAAAATCTCCGCACGCACTTGACAGCCCAAAGCAAAGCAATGCATCCTTTTATTATTATTATTTGACAGACAAAAGTCCTCAAAACACTACACCGAAATGTATGAAACCTACCTCAAACCGGGAATGATTGCAGTTGCTCAGAAAGGGTATTCAATCTTCTTTGATATTAATTTTTAGTCATATTTGATAAAACAACTAATATATTATGTAATAATGAGCCAACATAAAAATAATAACCAGATTTGTGATTGAAAAGCGCGTTGAACGAACAGTATTTACTTGAATATTGAACAAAAATAAAGTTCTAAACATGTAATGGGGGAAATAATTGGGTCCCCGTTCCATATAGTAAGTTGTTTTCTCCTGATATTGACATCAATCGATGTATTATCTAAACAACAAAAAAGCAAGATGATTTCTATTTGCAGATGCAAAAGCTTCATTAGAAGGCTGATTACCTAACCAATATTATATTAATTGCAGTTTAAAATGATAAAAAAAATCCCATGACCTATAAACGATAAATTAATTTTATTTTTGTTGACGTATAGATATTGATACCTCTAGAAACATTTTGCTTTTGGCGCAATTTTATAACTTTTGGGGGATTTTTTAAGAATTGCATTTTTTGTAAATATTGCGCAATTAACATTTCAACTTGCTATTGATTGGGAATTATGGCATTTTGTTCGATAAGGTTCATATGATTTTTAAGGGGAAAATGTCTTACAAGAACCAGAAAAAAACATTTAGTTTAATTCTTGCAAAAGTCAGAAATGGTCATTCTTAATCATTGACCTTGATTTAACGAAAATTGCACCGTACGAATTATTTACGACCGAATAATAACAGATAAAGCTTCCGAATGATATATAATATAACATATGTTAGCGGTTGGTGCTTTACATTCGTTAACTTTGCGTCTTTTTAAAGAATGTCACTCGCCCAGTAAGCCAGTACTTTTAGATACAGATCAAAGTTTAGATAAAATTAAGCCTAATAAAAATCAAACGTTGACATTTCAAATTTTAATTCATTGTTGTTTTTATTTTATTTTATTTTCAATTTTTCTAAAGCTCTTGTAAAAATACATATGTTAATTGAATACTATGCAGTGTTTTAAGATAAAAACAGGGCATGCCACTTGTTGAAAGTAACAAAAGTTGGCAAAAATATATATCATGAAACAATTACAATAATCTTGTTTACTTCCCGGCCGTTGTACCATGTATTAATGTATAGTTTCAACAAAGAAATAATTCGGGATAAGTAAGATTTAAGTTTTACATTACATACGAAAATGTCGTAAACAGTTTATTATCTGACTACAACTAAGAGCTCGTAGATTAAGTTTTTGCCACTTTTTGTTCTTGTCATGTCAAGATATTTGAGGGGTTTCTATTGTTACCCTCAGGATATCAAATAAATAGATAATTACATAATCTTTATTTCATATAGTAACATATTCAATCTCAACCTGAAAACGAGTGGCTGGTTTTCTTTGTGTAATGATTATCTTTAGTTAGATATTAAACTTTCAATGGTGTTTATAAACGCAGAGTAAAATTTGAAATGTTTGACTTATTTAACTATGAAAAATCAATAAAGGGGAATATCAAATAATAAGGATATTTTTGTTTAAAATGCACATTTTTGAGTGAAATACAGAATCCAGTTCATTAAAATTCAAATTGACCTCTAAGTTTTACTAAACAAAACAAGTACAACATTGTATGATTGTATGAACGTTGTCTTAATTTTGCCCAAGCCTATTTAAAAAAGTGAAACTGCATCTACCAATTTAAACAAATTGACTTCTACATCCTCATGTGAACATAAAAAAATTTAAACTAAAGTTTATGTAACACATCACACTTCAGCGTTACCACCAACGAACTTCGGCGTAGATATCGACAAGATAGCACCACAATGCCACCATCGCACTTCACCGTGATCAAAAACACACATCAGCGTCAAACCATCGCACTTCAGCGTGACTAGTCCTATCTATATATCTGATACTTGAGTTTATTCATTTTGCCATCACAATTTATCTTCAATTTTCTTTTTCCTTTCAAATACTCCTTATAAAGTTTTCTTTTATCAGAAGTTACCTCCATTCGTTAGTATTTAAGAAGTTTCAAGTCTGCAATCTAGTAAGACTCATTGGTATCTTTTTCTAAAATAAAACCTTTTGATGACTTTCCCTCCCGATCCAATTTTTTAATAAAATAGATAAATCCACTTTTTACCAAGCTTTGAAATAGTCAGCCTTTGTCGCAATTTTGATGCATCTATATCCCTAACCAAATAATATGGACATTTTGTTGAAACCTCCATATGTTTACACCAAACTTGAAGTCATTTCTAAATAGATTTCTGTTCTTTCCCTCTATTCCTTTAGTAATTTAACATTATCTAAATCCATTTTTAATGTAAGAAAAATTTTACTCAAGTTGTTGAGATATGTGTATAAACGTTTGCCGTTTACTTTGCGAAACACAATTGAAGTAGCTCTTAATAAAATTGAGAATGGAAATCAGGAATGTGTCAAAGAGACAACAACCCGACCAAAGAGCAGACAACAGCCGGAGGCCACCGATGGGACGTCAAAACAGCGAGAAAATCCCACACCTGGAGGCGGGCTTCAGCTTGCCCCTCAACAAAAATGTGTACTAGTTCAATGAAAATGGACGTCACACTAAACTCCAAAACATATAAATGAACTAAAATTTAAAAAAAACATACAAGACTAAAAAGGCCAGAGGCTCCTGATTTTGGACAGGCGCAAAAATGCGGCGGGGTTAAACATGTTTTGTGAGATCTCAACCCTCCCCCTATACCTCTAGCCAATAAGTAGAATAAACAAACACACAGCAATACGCACAGTAAAACTCAGTTAAAAGAAATCCGAGTCCGATATCAGAATAGGTAACAAAAGAAACTAAGCAAAATGACAATGATACATAAATTAACAAATGACTCCTAACAGTAACTGACATGCCAGCTCCAGACCTCAATTAAACTGATTGAAAGATTATGTCTTCATCATATGAAAATCAAGCACAATCCCTCCCGTTAGGGGGTTTATTATCATACCATCACAAAAGGAGGAGAACATAACCCGTATCATGCCAACAACTTAAGTTTGTTTTCTAGAAGAATATTTGTAATTGAAATAGTCTCTATATAAAATCAATAAGATGTAGTATGATTGCCAATGAGACAACTCACCACCAGAGACCAAATTACGTAAAAGTTAGCAATTATATGTCACTGTACGACCTTTCACAATGAGCAAAATCCTTATCCCCGGCTTAGTATTTTTCTATGATTTTGATTGGTTTACGCACGTCATTACAAAATCCATAGCCCGGGTGTTGTAAGCTGGTCCTAGACTGACTACTACACTTTGTTCATAGGACCAGATTACCATATACCCGGACGTTGCTACCCATTACACATGGAAACTTCACGCGCGTTTTCCTTAGTTCCATAGTTGTTCCTTGAGAAATATTGAATTCTGTAGATTATTCATGATGTCTGTAATTAAATATTTAATCCACTAACTATTTTATCCTATTATGCTGATCATTTGCACTCATTTTAGTAACTGCATCACTTGGCCGCCACATTGTCAATGAATGGGACTACTGACCTAGCTATGCAATTAACCCACGTTGACGTCACACCGTCTGTGACGTAACTCTCACAACATTGAGCGCCAAATTTGACCCATTCTTGTTTCTCTGTCTCTGGATTAAAAACGTCTTATATTTGACTACATGTAGGGTTCTACCAAATGTAGTACCCTACACCCCCTTGAAAATATGTCAAATTCACAAATTTCAATAAAACATTTTTTAAATAATGAAAAAAACGTTGCTTTCACGTTACACTTTGTGGTCGAATTTCTCTAAAAAGTGCCAGATTTGGACAAAGACCGGGGATAAATTCGTTATCTACGTTCATATCCGAATGATATGGATATTTTAACACCCTTCAGTACCCTGTATTTGTATCCTGTTTAGACAGAATATTTTGTGTCATATATGAATGGACCTTTAGAGCCTGAAATAAAGATTATCTTATTTTATTTTATCTTAATTGTATACGCCAGACGTGCGTTTTGTCTACACAAGACTCATCAATGACGCTCGAATCAAAACAGTTGGAAGACCAAACTAAGTGCGAACTTGAGGAGCATTAAAACCGACAATTAAAAAAAAAAAAAAAAAAAAAAAAAAAAAACGGCGTCTACCGTATCAACAAATTCTCGCAACCTCACAAAAATTAACTCTGTTTATAAGAAATCATTCCCTCCTACACTTAATTTCGGTGGATTATATTTGTAAAAGATTTCATAAAGCAAAGTCATAAACAGTACAGGAAAACATAATCAAAGGCAATTCCCAGAAAAATGTACAATGTTCACCAAAAAAAGGCACCTTTTAGTAAAACTAGCAAATAATGTTTTTTTTCCCCAAAAGAAATTTAAAGGCAAGGAGTGAACAGCAGAATAGTTTTAACTTTTATCAAAAAGATGATTAAGTCAACAAGACATACGCGGGAAACAATACCTTTATAAGTAAGTTTTACTAACAATATCACCGTAAAAAAGTCAAAATATCATTTCTTATCGAATTCCTAAATGTAGGAATGTCACCGTTGTCTGAGCAGAAAATTGATGAATCAGGGTTATGTCAAAGAATGTCTCGTCCTTTTTCTAAAAAAAATCATCGGAAGATACCAAGAGCTTGTTGATAAATATTCCGTATCAACTTCACAAATAATACATGATGGTCTTGAAGTATAGGTTCTAGGTACTGACGTTGTTTATCATCTTAATTACGTGTTATAGTGTTCTTTTTATTCGTCTATGTATATTTTTAACCTTTACTGTTTAGTCCATTTTTGGAATATACTTCTGGTGTGGATAGGTATTTATACATCCCGCCATTGTGCTTTTGTGCTATGGTATTTTTTGTATTCTTGTCTTTCATTTTTGCTTATGTACTTTGTCTTTAGAGTGTCTATATGCCATTTTGTTATTCTTTGTTGAAATAGTTATTTGTTTTATAGTGATTAAGATTGTAACACAATGTTGAATGCTGTTCCCATATTTGCGACATTATTACCTATTATGTCTGTTTGTTTTGCTCACAAATTGTTGTCAATATAATGGAATTCTATGCTATACAACTGAGAGGTTTAGCTAGCTTTACAACCAGGTTTAATCTATCATTTTCTACAAAAGGAAATGCCTGTACCAAGTCAGGAATATGACAGTTGTTTTCAATTCGTCTTTTGATTTTGCCATTTGATAAGGGAATCTCGGTTTTGAATTTTCCTTGAAGTTCGGTATTGTTGTTATTTTACTTTTTGCAACTGTTTACAATAAATCTCTATACTTGCTGTCAATTATTGTAACTTTAAAAATTATGTCTGTTTGGGTTGCTCACCAATTTTTAAATATCACGGAACTATTAACAACTGTCATAAAAGTTGGAGGTTTAACCAGGTTTAACCCACCATTTTCTTCGGGAAATGTATGTACCAAGTCAGGAATATGACAGTTTTCTAATCGTTCCATTGGTTGATATAGTCTAACGTTTAATTTTGTCAGTTTTAATGGACTTCTTCCCTTATGAAATCAATATAAATATATCCCTCTTGCAAAAATTGTTTCTCAACGTAAATGATATGTTCATAAAACTCGAGACATGACTACAAAACGCGTATATCGAACCAATTGAAAAATATAAGCCCAAATATCACCATCAGGAAAGGGAAATTGCCAATATGAAGGACATAACGTCCCGTTTATCATATATTTTGGTATGGATATAATCATTTGAAATTCTAACATTCTTATATCAATGTGAGAAAAGGACATCAGTCATTATTAATGTTTGATTTAGTAAAAAAACAAGTTTAGCTTAAGATATTTCGTTTGTATATACAGAAAATCTTGATTGTTTACCTATATATCTACTTTTTATTTTAAAATATCTTAATATCTTCTAGTTTTGTAGGTTTATTGTTAAGCAAACAATTAAATCGTCGGCCTTTATCAATTTTTATAGATTAACAAAGACGATAACGGTCTTTAAAACGTAACTTTATTGAATGTTATGCTTCAGTACTTATTGATTATCATATTTATTTTATTATTCTGTTAGTTTAATTTTTGTTAATTTTTCAATATGAATTGTAGAAAAATTATGTTTGAATACTATAAATACGATAGAAACAATACAGCATATTGGTAAACACATATTGTCTGTCCAATACGACTTTAGTCTGATTGAAAACTTCAAAATACAGCACAATCTTCTAAATAATAACAATTTGCTTAAAAAAATAAATTGTCGCATTTTCCTACCATTAAACTTGTCCACATTCGAATATGAAAGTAAATCGTACAGTAAAATATTTTAAAAGAACGTGATACATTTATTTCTTTCGAATCCTTGTGATTGAAGATACACAAGCTGAACTAAGTTTTACATGAATTGTCAATACCAGCTGCAGTTTGGTACAAATTGCAATATAATTTTGTCATTAAATAACCTTCGAATGAAATTAATTAACACAATTATGAGTCTATTGTTAATGATACATCAAATAAATACATTTTTTTAACATTTAACTACAGTATATATACAATTTATGTATGATTGTAGATAACAAAATATAACTGCTACATACCAATATTTATAATAACGATGAGGGGTCTATAATAATGTGACCAACATTGAGTACGTCACGCTAAGTTATTCATGGAGACGACACTTAGGGGAGATAATGTACTGTGTGTATTTTTAGGTTACAATGAAGTAATTATTTACATAGGCGACAGTGGCCTTTTGGGTTCTGCGTTTTCACTATCAAAAATTTACTTCCTTTTAATATTACTGCAACTGACCTCGAAAAAGACGCCTAATTAACGAGTTTAATGTACCGGAATAACACACGACTGGAAATTGTTTTAAATGATAGAATAATGTCTATATTTTAATTTTCATTTGGTCGTTAAAATTTTCTTTGGTCACATTTTTGTATTTTAGTCTGTTTATGGGTATCCCTCAATTTATGGTTTTGGGTAGTCACTTTAAGATTTAAAAAAATGAATGTTTTATTCAATTTTAGGCTTTGTTCGTAAATATTTTCGATGTACATATCAGCAAGGGTCATCGAAATAATGAAGACATAAATAATAAACCATTCCCGACTAAAATTTTAAAACTTAAAAGTTGGCAGGTTTTAAGCTGGAAATTTAACGCATTTTTCTTTGAAAACGAGAAAACATATGATTTAAAAACATAATTTTATTTTTGAGTTGAAAGAATACATTATTGAGATACAGCATGCAAATTTTGATGGAAACTGCAAATAGGATTATTAAAAATCAAGATATCATAACATCCCTTATACCTTTTTCTAACCACGGAAATTATATATCCGTCATTCACATCCAGTATTTATAGTAACATTTATGGTCCGCTGAAGTCAAATAAAAACTAACACATGTTATGATGATGCAGGCCACAGATGTGATAGTTTATGTTTACAAAATCATTCATATCAAAAGATATATGTATAAAATTTGCATACACTACAATTATAAGTACCAATTGTGAATTTAAATAGACAATACTTTAGTTACAATATGAACCAATAAGCATATTATGTAATAAGTCAAAAAACAAATGTCATTTAAAATTAAAATTTTTGAAAAGTCAATCAATTTAGAGTTATTTCCCCTTGACTATAAATTTGTTAATGATAGTGTAACATCTCAACTTTTGGGAGCAGATACCGCCATCATGACGTATGAAGCTCTTTTGGAGTGAAAACGCTGCCCTAAAGTAAAACTGCATCAACCGTCATCCTACTAATGCAAATGATAAAACTTACAATTCTATGTCCCGTTAATAAAAAATTTAAAAAGTTATGCTACAAATGTATATACTAAAGATACACAATTTACAGATATTGTGTTCAACAACTGTTTCTAATTGATTTAACTGAAATAGATGAAATGATGACAAAATATACGGACATTGAGTTCCACAAATGTCCTTTATCCTAAAAGACACAATTTACAGACATTGTGTCCCCATATGTATCTCTTGATGCAAACAAATCTTATACTGAAAAGACACAATTTACAGACATTGTGTCCTATCAATGTATCTACTTGATACAAACCAATCATTTACTGAAAAGACACAATTTACAGACAGTGTGTCCTACCAATGTATTCACTTGATACAAACCAATCATATACTAAAAAGACACAATTTACAGACATTGTGTCCTAACAATGTATCTACTTGATACGAACCAATCATATACTAAACAGACACAATTTACAGATATTGTGCCAAACAAATGTTTTTATTTGATGCAATAACAGACCAAATATGTTTACTAACGACTGAATTCTTACAGCAACAACATACATTCAATAATTGTATTAATACCTATTTTCCCCTCAAATAACTGTATTTCCTTATATATTGTTATTTGTTTACTGCTTAATATTATATTACTAAATGCAAATAGGAGATTTTAAGATTCCAGTCCCAGCAAGCTGGTTTCTGCCAATTTCTTCTCAGAAAATTTTGTCAATCCAATGGTAAACGGATGAATTTCGGGTTTTAGGTTGTCCGTGTATCAGCTTAAATGAGCGTCATAATTCACCTTTTCCAATTGTCCACCGTTTCCATATAAACATGAACTGTTATTCTGTATGCGATATGCAACGAGCTGTGACCCAAAAGCCCTGTGCAAAATAAAAAATAATAAACGGCAGTAATTCATTCACAAAATAAATCATATCATAATCAGTTGTGAGACAAATTAACATGACTAAAGGTTAGAAATTTGACCTGATTATCTAATATACAATTTGAATGCGTCAGATTTCCATCTACCTAAAGTTCTTATAGCTTCTGTGGACAATCCTTTTGCACTTGCATCTGTAGCGAAGCCTATTCTGAAACTATGAGGTTTGTAATATGCTCTGCTGATCTCACAAAAGTTCAAAGCTCCATTCAATGCATGTTGGAATAATTGTCTAGAAACAGCTTCTCCACTGGAGTTGAGAAATAGTGGAACTGCAGTGTTTGTTCTCAAAGATAAGTCACTTGTAAGTGCCGTTACTGCACAAATATTGTCATTTTTATTCTTAACTATTTCTAAATGGAATTGTTTTCCATTTGAATGTTTGAAGTCCATGAAACTAATTACATGATTGTAATTTTTGTTGTTGACTGTCATCTCACTAATTCTTAAAAGAGCATGGTATGCTAGGGTGAACATTGCTTTGAACAAAATTTGATCATACCTATTAGATATTGTCTGTTTTAATGCGTTTATTTATTGATTCAAAATCGTACTAGTGATTGGAAGTCTCATATCTTGATTTCTTCCCTAAATGCACTGATTTCAGTACCTTATCAATAATGAATGAATCGGTTGGATCAGGCCAATTAATAATTTTGTGTGTAAAACCAATTGTTGATATGTATGTTGAGATAGAACTTGATGCAAGATCTTTGTTTTTCAAATGTGCTATAAATAGTATGAGATCTGAACTAGTAAGTGGTAACTGAAATCTAATGCCATATCCTTCAGCAAAACTCTTATAGTGGAGAAGTGCTATTCCATAAGTTTTTTGTGAGGAGTCAGATAAGATGTTGTTAAAAATTTGATGTAAGGGTTTTTGTAGCTTGGCAAATCTGGTAGATTGGGAGCTGGTTTGGGAACAGTGTCTGCAATATTTTTACATTGTGTACAAAATAATACACATTGTGTTACAACTATGCAGTTTAGAAATCACTGGAACAATCATTGATACTCATGGAATGATTAGAACTTTCTCCTTCACTTAAATAACGTTTCCAGAATGATCATAACAAAAGATGTGTAATTTAAACATCTACAGTTATCTAGAAATTTCCGTTACAAGTATATATACAAGTATGCAGACCCTAAAGTTAGACATAGACATAGACATCGATAGACATTAATATTCTCAGCAGTTGGATTGACACTTTTATTTACAAGCTACGTACATTATACTAAGAGTGTGACCTATTGGACGTAATATTCTGCGTGGATTCCCGAGAAGATTTCCGGATAAAGAAAAGACAAAAGATCAGACATATATTTTGACAGTTATGTTGACATTTCTTTTTGTGTAATACTTCTTGTAAACTTGTGTATAATAAATCTTGTTAACTTTTATTATTGATTTGTGTCTTTTGTTGGCTACAATTAAAAAGGCGATTTTCTGGCCGTAACAGGAATTGGGGGCTCGTGTCCGGGATAACGTAAATATCTCATTGAAAATTTTCAGTTTTTTTATTAGAACTAGCCAACAAATTTCTACAAAACGGCATTTGATGCCGGTAATTTTTTTTAAAACGCCAGACCTGGAGGGTTTTGATAATTTCAAGAAAGTGGAATTAGTGTTGCTTGCTAAACATCTGAAATTAGACTTTAGAGTATCTATGAGAAGACAAATTATAAAGAATTTGGTAATAGACAAATTAGTTGACGCAGAAATTTTATGTGAAGAGGCTCTTGAACTTAAAGTCGAAAATGTTGACGCTATCAAATTAAAGCAGCTTGAATTAGAACATGAACTTGAATTAAAACAACTGGAAAACGAAGTTAAATTAAAGCAATTGGAAAAAGAAGATGAACTCAAATTAAAACAATTGGAAAAAGAAAAAGAAGAAAAACAGGCAGAACTTGAAATGACGGAAAGGTTAGAGATGGAGAAAATAAAAGAACAAGAAGATAAATTTAAATTAAAACAGGCAGAACTTGAAATGAGGGAAAGGTTAGAGATGGAGAATATACGAATTGATATGGCCAAAGAAGAAAGCAACACTAAAGTAATGCAGCAAAAAATATACGTTTGGTTACCAGATTTTGTGAAAAAAACAGTCGATAAATGTTTTCCACAATTTGAGAAAATTGCTCATAATTTGAAATGGCCAAGTACTTATTGGACTACAATACTGCAAAGTGGTTTTGAGGGCAAGGCCGCTGAAATTTACTCAGCACTTTCATTCGAACGAAGTTTCTGATTATGACACGGTAAAACATGAATTTTTGAAAGCTTAAGAGCTAGTACCAGAAGCATATAGACAGAAATTAGATCTTATAAAAAGTTTGATTCACAAACCTATGTTGAATTTGCTAGGGAAAAAGAAGATTTATTTGATAAATGGCTTACGTCAAAGAAAACAGATAACAATTTTGATAACCTAAGACAATTGATGTTAATAGAAGAGTTCAAACAATGTGTTCATTTAGACTTAAAAACACATTTAGACGACAAAACTGTTGAGACATTACATGATGCAGCTGTTATTTCAGATGATTATACCCTTTCACATAAAAGAAGTTTCAAGGGTAAAAATTTTAAATCTTCGAGTGGAAATAACAAAAATCAAAGCACTGAGCGTACTGATAGTAAGCCTGTTGCACAGAATAAGAGTCAATCTAGTTATAATATGTCTAGTCCAAAATTTGATACTTTTGAGAAGAATTCACTGACTTGTGCGTATTGTAAGAAGAATGGTCACCTGATGGCTGATTGTTTTAGACTCCAGAAGAAGAATGAAAGAGATAATAAGCCCAAGGCTTGTACGACACCCCCTTGTTACCAATACGTTGTAATGTCCTGCGAGTCAGGCTTTTAAGTCCAGTTTTTGTGACTACATGGAGGATTATAAACCCTTTATGTCTGATGGGTTTGCTTCTATTGTTGATAATACTACTCCTCAGCCTATTAAGATTTTACGGGACACTGGAGCTTCTCAGTCTTTATTGTTAGAAGGTGTGTTGCCTTTGTCCGAGGAGACTTCTTTTGGTGCCTCCGTTTTGTTACAAGGTGTGGAGTTAGGTTGTATAGATGTCCCCCTCCATCGTATTTATCTGATGTCAGATTTGATAACTGGACCAGTTGTTGTGGGTGTTTGGTCCTAATCTCCCTGTTGATGGTGTTTCATTATTGCTAGGAAATGATCTAGCTAGGAACAAAGTGGTTGCTGAAACAATTGTTACCAGTGAACCGGTGGTGGATGTTAAATCACCTGAAGATAATGCTGAACTGTATCCAGCTTGTGTTGTTACTAGGGCGATGGCTAGAAAACAACAAAATGAGGATTTGCAAGAAGACCAGTTTATTTACATGGACCTTTCTGTCACTTTCCTAGGCGACATTGAAGGTCCTGGTAGCTCAGAAAAGGCCCTAATAAGACCACCTAGTGTTAATTATGCCATGGTCAGACGTAAATAGTAGGGTTGTCAACTCGGTGAAGATTTACTAATCGATTACTCGTTGAATTTACCGAGCGATACTCGAGTACTCGCTCGGTAAAACATTTACAAAATGGAAACACAAAATTATAAAAATTATGCTCTGACGGTACAGAGGTGGGGGAGTGACTACGATTAGCTAAAAGTGTGAGCCTTGGAAAAATGCTCGTGTTCATATATCCTACATGTACCTCTGTTTGGAGAAATTTTTAATGACAGTTAAATGAAAACATTCGAATGGTATTTTAATTTTGATTAATATGTTATTTTCCAGGAGGCGCTCCCAATAAAATTTAATTTGTGTTTAAACTTAAGAAAGCAACAACATTCTAACAGGTAACCGATTAGTCAGTATCATTTTGGTAATCGATACTCGGTACTTTCGAGCGATACTCGAGTACTCGAGTACTCGTTGACATCCCTAGTAAATATCCATTCATTAGACCGAAGGAAATTTGTCGAAGAACAAAATAAAGACCCTGAGGTTCTTCAGCTCCACAAGAGAGCTCAACCACAGGAGGAAGCAGACAACATGATATTACCATCAAGACGGCTTTTTAATGAGGAAGTGGCGGCCTCCTGATGCTACACCAGAGGAGGAATGGAGAGTGGTATACCAAGTGGTGGTGTCTAAAGTATATAGGCAAGAAATTATTGGTCTTGCCCATGACACCCCCTTGGCTGGACACTTAGATATAAGTAAGACTTGCCTTAAGATCTTGCAGCATTTCTACTGGCCAAGACTTAGAAATGATGTCGCAGAATACTGCAAATCATGCCATATATGCCAGGTTGTTGGTAAGCCTAACCAGAAAATACCACCACCACCACTTCTGCCTATTCCAGCCTTTGAAGAACCTCATTGATTGCGTTGGACCTTTAACAAAGACCAAGACCGGAAATGCGTATTTATTGACGATCATGTGTACATACAATCGCTTTCCTGAGTCTATTCCGCTAAGAAATATCAAGACACCAACTATTGTCAAAGCTCCTATCAAGTTTTTCACGCTAGTAGGACTTCCGAAGTCTTATACAGTCCGACCAGGGTTCAAATCTCATGTCAGGTTTATTTCAGCAAGTCGTGTACCAGTTAGGGATTGCTCAGTATAGGTCAAGTGCTTATCATCCAGAATCTCAAGGTGCCTTAGAACGTTTTCATCAAACATTGAAGAACATGATTATAACTTTTTGTCTTCAATTTGACAGAGACTGGGATGATGGAGTTCACTTTCTACAATTTTGTGGTTCGTTAGGCTGTTCAAGAATCCCTTGGTTTTAGTCCCTTTGAGTTAGTGTTTGGTCATACTGTAAGGGGGCCTTTGAAATTGTTTAAGGAAAAATGGCTTTCTGAACACACTGACATGGATCTTCTAGACTATGTATCTAGATTTAAAGAAAAATTGTATATTGCTTGTCAAATTGCTCAGAAAATTTTAAAAACTGTTCAGAATAAGATGAAAATATAGTATGATGAAGATGCCAGGGACAGATTTTTCAGCCTGGTGATAAGGTACTTGTATTTTTGGCAGTCCCTTGACATCCATTACAAGCTAAATATGGTGGTCCTTATACCATAGAGAGTAAAATCAATGATTTGAATTGTATTGTAAAAACACCAGGTCGGCGTAAACAAATTAGAGTGTGTCATATTAATATGCTAAAACCATATTTTGAGCATACTAACGAATCTGAGAGTAAACCAGTTGCCACTTTAGCCATGGTTAAATTGGAGAACAATCATGACAAACCAGATGTAATTGAACCACCTTTGAGTTCTAAAACTATGGAAGAGACAGTTAGATTGAATCTGTCTTTCGATCGTAGAGAAAAAATAAAAGCTTTGGCATTTTCTTTTAAAAACCTTTTTCCAGATGTGCCAAACAAAACCACTGCTGTTTGTCATCATGTTGATGTAGGCGATGCTTCTCCAATTAAGCAACATCCTTACCGGCTCAATCAGCTAAAACTTGAATTTATGAGACATAAATTAAATATATGCTTGACAATGATATTATTGAGCCGAGTAACAGTGAATGGAGCTCTCCTTGTCTCCTTTTGCCCAAACCAAATAAAACATTTCGTTTCGTAACTGATTTCAGAAAAGTAAATTCAGTTTCAAAATCTGTTTCCTATCCGATTCCAAGGATAGACGATTGTATTGACAACATTGGTCAAGCAAACTTTGTGAGCAAATTTGATTTATTGAAAGGTTACTGGCAAGTTCCATTAACGCAGAAAGCTCGTGAAATATCAGCTTTTGTCACACCAGATGGCTTATTTCAATATACTGTAATACCGTTTGGCATGAAAAGTGCTCCAGCTACATTTCAAAGAATGATCAATAATGTTATAAAAGATTTAGACTGTTGTTATGCTTATATTGATGATATCATTGTATGTAGTGATAGCTGGGAACAGCATTTAACACATTTATATGATACTTTTGATAGATTGTCACAATCAAACTCGACTGTTAATCATGGTAAATGTGAATTTTGTGAGGCCACTGTTGAATATTTAGGGCACACAGTTGGACAAGGTCAGGTGAAACCTATTATGTCTAAAGTGGATGTAATTACCAAATTTCCTCCTCCTACAAATAAAAAACAACTTATGAGATATTTAGGCATGATTGGATTTTACAGGAAATTCTGTTCAAATTTTGCTACTGTTGTTCAACCATTGACTCATCTTTTACGGAAAGATTCTAAATTTATCTGGAGTGTAAATTGTCAAAACGCTTTTGAAAATAGCAAATCACTTTTAATCAATAGTACAGTTCCGGTCACTCCAGAATTTAAACTTGCGTTTGATGCAAGCGATGTAAGAATTGGAGCTGTTTTATATCAAGAGACAGATGATAATGTTGAGAAACCTATATCATATTTTTCTAAGAAATTAGATAAACTTCAGAAAAATTATTCGACTATTGAAAAAGAGTGTTTTGCACTATTGTCTGCACTTCAACATTTTGATGTATATTTAAATCCCACTATGCTTCCTATTCTTGTTTATACTGATCATAATCCTCTCACCTTCATATATAAAATGAGAAACAAGAACCGGAGATTGACTAGGTGGAGTTTATTGTTACATGAATATGATGTTATTGTAAAACATATTAAAAGTAAAGATAATGTAATAGCAGATGCTTTATCTTGAATTCCTTAAAACACTTTGTATATACTAAGTATTTTTGTACATATTATTCATGAAAGGGTTTTGTTACACTCAAATTTTTTAAGGGGGGAGTTGTTATGCTATTGTAACTATCATATTTATTTAGTTGGCCTAATTTGTTTTGTGTGGCCTATTATATATTTTTACATTGTGTACAAAATAATACACATTATGTTACAACTATGCAGTTTAGAAATCACTGGAACAATCATTGATACTCATGGAATGATTAGAACTTTCTATTTCACTTACATAACGTTTCCTGAATGATCATAACAAAAGGAGCGTAATTTAAACATCTACCGTTATCTAAAAGTTTTCGTTACAAGTATATATACAAGTATGCAGACCCTAAAGTTAGACATAGACATAGACATCGATAGACATTAATATTCTCAGCAGTTGGATTGACATTTTTTATTTACAAACTACATCATACTAGATTGTGGCCTACTGGACGTATTATTCTGCGTGGATTCCCGAGAAGATTTCCGGATAAGAAAAGAAAAAATTTCAGACATATATTTTGACAGTTAAGTTGACATTTCTTTTTGTGTAATACTTCTTGTAAACTTGTGTATAATAAATCTTGTTAAATTTATTATGGATTTGTGTCTTTTGTTGGCTACAATTAAAAAGGCGATTTTCTGGCCGTAACAATACGTTGTTATGATATTGTAACTATCATATTTATTTAGTTGGCCTAATTTGTTTTGTGTGGCCTAAGAAGGTTTATATTATATTGTGTACAAAATAATACACATTGTGTTACAACCATGCAGTTTAGAAATCACTGGAACAATCAAAGATACTCATGGAATGATTAGAACTTTCTATTTTACTTACATAACGTTTCCAGAATGATCATAACAAAAGATGCGTAATTTAAACATCTCCAGTAGTCTAGAATTTTCCGTTTCAATCATATACAAATGCAGACCCTTACGTTAGACAGAGACATAGATATAAACTTGGACATCGATAGATATCAACATTTGCATCAGTTGGATTGACACTTTGATTTACTAACAACATCATACTAGATTGTGACCTATTGGACGTAATATTCTGTGTGGATTCCCGAGAAGATTTCCGGATAAAGAAAAGATAAAAGATTTTGACAGTTAAGTTGACATTACTATTTGTGTAATACTTCTTGTAAACTTGTGTATAATAAATCTTGTTGAATTTTATTATTGATTTGTGTCTTTTGTTGGCTATAATTTAAAGGTGATTTCTGGCCGTAACAACGTATTCTATGAAAGGATTTTATGACCCCAATTGTCTAATCTGTTAGTTTTCTCAGGGATACCCTTCTTGGTATGACACCTGCGCAAGCAAAGTTGAGTGTACCAATGATCGATTGAAGTTCCCTCAATGTATTTTTTTCCTTTTGTAACACTACGGTTATAAGATTGTGACATTTTGCAAGCTAATCGATGGGAAGTCTAACTTCCATCAACCTAGTGTCTATTTCGTAACCAACAAAACTCATGGGATGGCTGGAATGTTTTTTCCTTTGTAATTGGTATACCCATATCTTTACAAATTGCAAGAAAACGTTGTATTTTTTTCTTACACCCATCTTCAGTTTTGTCGACTATCATAAAATCATCTAAAATATGCACGATGTTTTGAATAAGTACTTAATGTTTTGCGATCCATTCAAGTGCTGAGGTAAAATTCTCAAAACATTGACAACCAGAACTACAACCCATTTGCATATTTTTATCATAATAGTATTTCCCCTCCCACATCAAGCCAAACAGTTTATATTGTGATTCTTTTGTGTTTATAATTCTAAATGTACTGGATATATCAGTAATTGCACATGCAACTGAGCTACAAAGGTACGTTGGTCTGACAGAAATAGAGAAAACAATTTCTTAAGCAGCAAAATACAAAGATGACTTTGAAAGTGGAAGCCATTTCGGTGAAAAGAATTTAGAGGTTAGCATTTAACCTGTTTTTCAATCAGTTCTACAAGATGTCAAATCCTTTGGAGATGTCAATATCCGGATTGGATCATCTACGTTACAGTTGAAGGCTGGGCGAAAAGATCAAAGTCAGTACTTAGTACCAAATGTTCCTGGAATTGATCAGATAAAACAAAATTTTTTAAGAAAACTCACAATTACGCAGAAAAAGAAACCAATACAAATATATGCAAGTGTAATATTACCTGGTGGTAAGTTCTTAGTTCTTGACTATAGAAGATATGATGTATTTCTGTCCCAGTAATCAAGGAATCTTTATGAGAGAAGTAGTGACACTGACAGAATATTCACACACCTGTTGCCTTGAAAGAAATTATACATTGGCTGTTGTGCTAGGATTTTCAAACCAGACAGTGCTGGTAGATAAAAAAAAGAATACAGTTATTGAAACAATTAACATTTCTCATCGCAGTTTAGCAGTAGCAAGTGATGGGCAAATTGTGGTCATCAGCAAGGACCAGAAAAGTACTACAGTGAATCTAAATGATATGTCTCACACAATCTTAGAAGGAGTTAGAGCAACAAATATATCATTATTCAAAGGGAATATCTATGGTACAAGTAACGATATCAAAGTCTACTTCTACAAAAGTACTGGAGAACTATTCTGGACATTCAAACACCATGACATTTATAATCCATACGGACTTACATTAGACATGAATGGCTTTGTGTATATAGCTTCTGATGCAAACAGCGGTATCGTGGTAGTCTGACCAGATGGTAAAACCAGTAAGACAATACTGTCATATGATGAAGGAATCAGAAATCCATCGGGAATAGACATCTACAGAGAAACAGGAATGATGATAGTAATTAATGGTAATAAACCACATCAAACAGGTTTTGTTTATGAAATCTGAAAATTGAAATAAATAAGCAAAGCACATTATCAGTTATTGTAGTGACGATAGTAGTATCAGTGATATTAGTTGGTGATATTGATGCAAAATTCAGAAAGAATTTTGTAAAACCCTGTGATCAGTGTATCAATATATTGTTGATCGATAATAACTAAGTATTTTTATTAATAAAAAATTTCAAGTTTCGAAATATTCAACAAAGTTTCAACAAAGTTAGGAATGTCTAAAATCTAAACAGACTGTTTGTGAATGCGGACAGCAGAAATTAAATTTAAATGCACTTATCAGTAAAATACGGTTCAGACATGATCTCTTATCTGTTAATCACAACAAAGCTAATGCCAAAAGGAAAAATTACAAACTAAAAGAACAACATTCCAAAGTCGACATATTTTATCAGTCCAAGCACAATAACTTTAATTTTTTTTTTTATAAATATATTATAATAAAAGGTGGTATAAAATGGCTAACAAAAGTTATTTTCCATACATAAATAATTTCTATTGCAAAATGACATTGACCTTGCTGATATAAGCCTTTGATATAGATTTCATAAATATTCGAAAGGAACACAATGCAATGTTCAATATATATTATCTTTTAAAGAGACAAAAAAAAAGATAATTGATCAAAGCTGATTTTCAATCTCACCCCAAACATTGATAGTATTATAAACCTTTGATATAAATTCCACCAAGAACCAAGAACTGTCGGTGTGAGATTGCTTACAACGCACTTTTCTTTATCTAAAAATTTATATTTCCAAGGGCATAACTCTTTTAAAAAAAGATGATGAGCATTGATTTTCAAATTCGTCCTACATTGCTGATATAAACCTTTGATATGAATTCCATAATTAATCTGGGAGGAAATGTACACATGCGAACGCAAACCGAAGAACGCCCTGTATTTCCATGCCCCTTCCCCTTTCGCACCGCGCTGTACATATGACATCGAATATTTTCAAAATTTTACTCTGGATACTGTTTTTTTTTATTATCACAATTTTCTGTCCAAGTTTCTTGAAATTCCAAGAAAGTTTGAGTTATTGATGCCTGAAAAAATTTAAATACAGGCAACCTAAATGTCGATGAGAGACATGATAAAGGCTAAACAAAAATAATTTTAGTAATGATAGTAATGATGAAGTATTATATCAAACAGATATAATTTATACAATTTGAAATATCAATTTCTTATTTTGTTATTAAAATTATCTTTGCCAAGCTTGGAGTAAAATGAGATGAGAGATATATATACGTATTATTAGACAGCAACAAAATGACATATAAAAGCAAACATGTCTTGAGTGTCTAGATAAGTGTGAATATAAGTGATTTCAAAAGTCAATAAAACCACATATTTACCTATTCAAAACAAATTGTTGATACAGAGATAAGTCTCGCCTGTGTGCATAAAATTTAGAAAAAGACATTATTATGGACAGCAACATTGCTAATTAATTCAAAGTTGCTGTTCATATCAAACTGACTTAAGCAGAATATTGATATGTTCTGATAACACAATGTTACTGCTATATCCCTATTTTTGATATTTTTACCTATTATGTCTGTTTGTTTTGTTCACACATTGTTGTCAATATAATTGAATTTTATGCAACTATCATACAAGTAAGAAAATGCCTGAAGCAAGTGAGGAATATGACGGTTGATATCCATTCGTTTGATTTGGTTGAGCTTTTGATTTTGCAATTTGATTAGTGATTTTCCGTTTGAAATTTCCTCGGAGCTCGGTATTTTTGTTATTTTACTATAATGCAACTTCACTCAAAATATCATTGATCTATCACAAGTAGCTCCTATCAAACTAACTTAAGCAGAAAACTAAAAACTGTTAACCTTGTCGTCGTCGCCGGAAAAGAAATCACTATGTCTCGCTTTCCGCGACTTTCGTCGCAGCCGAGACAAAAATGTGTTTCTAGTGATCTAGTAATCACAGATTCCCCGCTTGAAGAAAAAACTCTGACCTGTTTTCTTACGTTTGTTTTATCACTGAATCAAAATCTATTCTTGAACAGTATATGTCAAAATCAAATTTGACCTGCATTTTATAATCAATGACAGTTTGCTTAAATTTAGAAGGATCTAATCAGGTGATACTTTAATTATCCTCTTGAAACCAACAAAGAGTTAACTCAGGGCATAACTATTAAACGGTACATGTCAAAATTGAACTCATCCAGCAGTTAATACTCCAAGACATTGTGTAAATATCTCAGAAGATTAACTACATCAATACTTTAATTGTCATCTAGAAATTCAGAATCTAAACTTGCAAAGACTTATGGGCGGACGGATGGACTTGTGCCTTACATTATACCCCTTCCTTTAACAAATTTAACAAACCATAACAAAAGTGTTAGTAAAACTCATTGAAATCAACCTGCTGATGTAAAATCATGCCATCCAAATTTTAATATCAGTAGCAAACCCTCACAGTAGATTTCACACAGTAATGTCATAAAAGCGAGTCGAAGTATATCAAAGGGACATTCAAACTCATAATTCGAAAATAAACTGACAACGCCATGGCTAAAAAAAAAGAAAAAGATCAACAAACAATACACAACATAGAAAACTAAAGACTGAGCAACACGAACATAACAGTTCATTTTGCCACAATCAAATGGAATGACCAGGGTATTGAATTTGTACACAAATCCATTATAAAAAATGCTTAGCATTTTTTTAAACCATAAAAAAGAACGCCGTTTCAATGTCAGCAGTGGCTGTACATATTTTATCTGTCCAAGGACTGAAACAAGAGTGCACACGCTGAAATGTCTCGCCTTTACTAACCATTGATAATATGTTGATAGTCCTAAATATAAAGATTTACTACAACTATCAACCTTACAATCATTCAATACAATAAATATAGTTGACCTATTGCTTATAGTTTCTAAGAAACAGAGTTAACCAAGAAAACTAAACATTGACCAATGTACCATGAAGATAAGGACAAGGTCAGATGAACCATTCCAAGCAGACATGTACACCTAACAATCAACCTATGCATTAAATATAGTTGACCTATTGCTTATAGTATCTAAGAAACAAACTTAACCATGAAAACTTAACATTGACCAATGAACCAACAAAATGAGGTCAAGGTCAGATGATACCTGCCAGACAGACATATACAGCTTACAATCCTTCTATACAAAAAAGATAGTTGACCTATTGTTTATAGTTTAAGAAAAACAGACCAAAACACAAAAACTTAACACTGAGCAATGAACTTTAAAAATGAGGTCAAGGTCAAATAAAGCCTGCGAGACTGACATGTGCTTCATAAAATATTTCCATACACCAAATATAGTTGACCTATTGCACATAGTATTAGAAAAAAGACCAAAGCTCATAAACTCAACTTTGACCACAGAACCAATCAAATGAGGTCAAGGTCAGATGACACCTGCTAGCTGGACATTTACACCTTACAATCATTCCATACACCAAATATAGTAGACCTATTGCGTACAGTATAAGAAAAACAGACCAAAACACAAAAACTGAACTATAACCTGACAGTTGGACGTGTACACCTTACAATCCTTCCATACACCAAATATACTAGACCTATTGCTTATAGTATTTGAGATATGGACTTGACCACGAAAACTTAACCTTGTTCACTGATCCATAAAATGAGATCGAGGTCAAGTGAAAACTGTCTGATGGGCATGAGGACCTTGCAAGGTACGCACATACCAAATATAGTTATCCTATTACTCATAATAAGAGAGAAATTAACATTACAAAAAATGTTAACCTTTTTTTTCAAGTAGTCACTGAACCATGAAAATGAGGTCAAGGACATTGGACATGTGACAGACGGAAACTTCGTAACATAAGGCATCTATATGCAAAGTATGAAGCATCCAGGTCTTTCACCTTCTAAAATATAAAGCTTTTAAGAAGTTAGTTAACGCCGCGGCTGCCGCCGGATCACTATCCCTATTTCTAGCTTTCTGCGACAAAAGTCACAGGCTCGACAAAAATACTCCGACAAGAAATGAAGACATAAGAGTACTAGAAATTATCTTTTCCATAAACCCTCTATTTCAAAGAAGCATAATTTCTTTTGAAAGAATGGTGGGCACTGTTCCAAGACCTTGCAGAGTGGTATAAACTTTTGACATAAATTTAATAAATATTTGACATATTATTCCATTAAGTCTGCTTAATTCTTCTGACAAATCATTAAAAATACACCTCTCTCTTATCAATTTTAGCATTTTTCACAAAAAAATTGATTGCTTTTAGCCTCTCTTACAGGGATTTACTTACAGGGCTTCAACATAATTAAAGAACACTTAGAAAAACGGAAGAAAATTAATTTTTTTTCATTGATCGTAAAGTTTAACAATTACTTTCCACATTGTGGACCATTAGGTTTAGGTTATATATGCAGTAGATGTAGCTGTATCTGGATAAAATTTTTCACAGAGGACTATATTCATCGAAAATATATCAACTCTATCAACTCTATCGGAAACATGAGGTGAAATGATCTTGTTTGGAGCATGAAGTGAAAAAATAGTGTTAGCACATTTTTCTTATCCCAGGGAAGAATCTTCTTCATAAACGCTTTTTTCTTTAAATAAAAGACAAATTTGTCAATAGAGTTGGTACACGTTCCACTAAGACTTCTTAATTTAAAACAGATATTACCCATTCTGTGATACTCAGGTTGCAGGTTCTACACACCATTTCAATCTGTATATTACTTAAGGCTATGCTTGTCATCCAAATATTAAACAAAGACTTCAGAACAAATTTATTTTCAACAGTAAAATAATACATTTTGTAAAAACAAAGGACATTTTTTCTAACTCATTAATCATAGAATTTAAAACACATTATAATGCACCTTGAAATTAATATTAAATCACTACCATAGATATCTTTAATAAAATAGCACTTAAACAAGAGCGTTGTCTTCCATGCCTTGGATTTCAAATATGATTCTATAAAATTAGTATCTTAACTCATTATACATCCCTTCGTACATAACTGAACCTATGCTTTCGAAATTCCGATAAAATTATTTTAAAACACCACATGGTAAAGGGCTGAGATTACCTCTCTCATCTGAACAAATTATTTCAACTTTTATCATAAAAAATCCCAATCTAATGACACAATGCACTGAATTTTAGTTTTCGAGACTTCCTCTCTCTTCTTAGCAAATCTGAACTAAAAGGTGGTCATACCTTATGCATTTACGACTGAAAATATGTGTTTTGTGTTGCCAACCCTGCATTCATTTAAATCTTACATGAATCCTGATAAAGAATAATTAATCATTTGACAAATAATCAAACTGAAATCACCTATGACTATATACAAAAATCTATCATCCATACATTGTATCCTTGCATCTGTACCCTTTAAAAGATATAACCCTAAACAAACTATTTATAATAACAAAACATCTCAGCACTCTTCAAATCAAGTGCAACTCATGCATGCCACAAAAAGACAATACTTCTAAATTACAGTTTATTATTGCACAGTTGAGTGTTTCCTGGTAAAATTCAGAGATTGCCATAAGTATTATCTAACCACTTTATATATTTTGATGAGAAACTTCAAAAGACTATTTGAAATTAACATTTAATTCATTATTGCACTGTTGTTTTGATTAGACGCTTTTTCTGTATTAAATACAGATGTGGGGGTACAGAAGTTCTCTTATAATTCACAATGGAATTTCCATTATCTACTGGTATGCCCCGCCCACCGTTAGCAACACATGGCAACCCAGCATCCTAGGTCACGCTAATCAACAAAATGGCGGTTATTATGAACATTGAATAATAACAAAGTAAAGAATTTGTAATAATTTTGTTCATATATTTGTTTTTGTGTTAAAGTATGATGAAATAGTTACTCTTGAAGGGTTGAGAGATTCATATTTATACATTTTGTATACAAAAAGACTACAAATATCTTATTCACTACATCATGTCATTCCATGCAGACTTTCAGATCAGTAATTTTAATTTCCATCTCATTCCAATGAGTTTGTATATAATTTTTGATCCAGATTGATTTTAAAGTGAGAAAACTTGAACTACCTCTAAAATAATTTGATTGTCAAAAAACTGTGGAATAGTTCTTGTACAAATATTTTGCTGGAAAATTGAAATTTTGTACATTTGTAAATCTGTCCATCCAAAAGATGATAAATATTATGAAGTTTTCAGTTGAAACTGCTTCCAAGTACAAATATTTTATCATTTGAATAAGTTAGGGATAATTCTTAGTGATTGAAATGGGAAAGGTGTCAATTCTTTTTTTGATGAATCTTTACTATGTGATAAAAAATATCAATTTCAACTCAATTTGTACACCAATTGAAATATTGTTTCAGAATATATATATATATATTTTTTTCATTTTTCAAAATAGTATGTAAACATTATTTTAAAAACAAGCACTACCATCATATTCCTTTATAACTGATTTATAAATAACTGTCATTCATTAAGTTTTTTTTTTTTCAAGTTGACAACTTGACCTTTTTTCTACCCTCTTATATTGATTCCTTTCCCAAAAACAAATCCTGAACGATTTAATTGTAAAACTTTCAAGTTATGCTAGACCAAATGAACTGTTTAGATAAGAATGTTTGACCTACGTTATAACCGACAACACGTGCTGCTATAAAATGTTTAGACATGTGGTAAATTTAGCACATGTGATTGGTCAATTAACTGATGATTGACAGGAGAGTGGAAAGGTGTATTGAGAATGGAAATGGAGAATGTGTCAGAAAGACAAACACCCATGCTTGATCTTGAATCATTTTTTGCTCCATCAGACTAAATTTTATGTGAGTATTGTTTTAAATTCATCACATAATGGCTACATATTTGAGTTTTTCGATGAGCTACACAAGTGAATAAATGGATAAGCTGCCAAAATTAAAACAAAAATAAAATTAGTGTATCTTTCTGTTTGTTTTTCAAAATTTTAAGCTGAATTTATTTAACAGTCACCAACCATCATAAGGAATTTGCCAAAAGTGTGACATTCAAGGCTTAATGAGGAAAATCTAAAGATCACATCTGTTTCTTACATCAGAGTAATATTTTTTTTTATATGTATACAATAAGAATTACATATTCAAGATTCCAAGTAAATATATGATAAAGAATTAGTCATCATAAATACATTATCATGATACAAAGTGGTAATATTCCAATCTAATTTTCTCATTTTTGAATTGTCTTGATATACAGTACATCAGTATTGTTGTCAATAACAAACTACACCTTTATAAAGCAAGTTAAATCAAATTTATCAATCTTTTACCTGCACAATGTATTTACACACCAATAAAAGCAATCAGTAACCTTGTACCATTGATCTATAGCACATTTTCTTTACACAAACACAAAAGAGGACAAGAGTCCCAAGCCAGGAGCCTCTGGCCTTTGTTAGTCTTGTGTGTATTTTTAATTTTAGTTCCTTTATATGTTTTGGAGTTTAGTGTGACGTCCATTTTCACTGAACCAGTACACAATTCTATTTAGGGGCCAGCTGAGGACTACCTCCGGGTGCGGGATTTTCTCGCTGCGTTGAAGACCCATTGGTGGACTTCGGCTGTTATCTGCTCTTTGGTCGGGTTGTTGTCTCTCTGACATATTCCCCATTTCCATTCTCAATTTTACATTCAGTGATCTGCACCTTTGCACTATAGCACTATTTCTTTACAAGTTTTACATAACTAATAAATCATTACCCAAGGAATTTCATATCCATAATAAGTCTGGTTAAAAGGGTCTAGGATCCAACTCCGAATTTCCAAGCTGAAATTGAAAATCTAGATTCAAAGAATGGCAAAATTTAAATTAATCAAATTAAAAACATAAAACATCAAGGTTATGAAGCTGTGATATTTTTTTGTTGGAAAGTCAGGAATTAAGGCTATATTAATGATTTCATTCTTCTGATTTGTTTGTTAGATGCATACTCCATTGCATGCAAAAATCTATTACTAGTACCCTGGGAATTTGTGTTGCTGTCACAATGGATCTATGTTTTATTTCATGGTTTCATAATTATTTAGGGACTTACCATATGGTGCAACCATTTCATCATTGTTACCCAAGACTTCCCCAAGTTCACATCTAGCTTTTGGAGGGGTTCATGTTGCTCAATCATTTGTGAGAGGATTTTTTGTACATTGTTGGTAGCCTTTCTGTAATTTTTTATAAGACCTAATTCAACTTCTTTTCTGTTTGGGTTCATGTTGGTCAATCTTTAAATTTTTGTTTAGTTTTAGCATACCTCTCTTTTTTCTGAAATAATCGGATGATGTATAAGGAATTCATTTTTTGTTTTAAATAAAAAAATTAATAGATTATATTGTATCTTCTGCCTATTTTTCATACTCCTATTAAAGTTAAGCCATTGTTTGTAATTCATTGTTTGTTGTCAACCAATTATGCACTTTTTTACACGTGTGGATTAGATTCTAATATTAGCAAACTGTTGATGATATTTAGTGGACAGATATCTCAATGACAATCATACATTGGTTTTGCTTAGGTCTAATATCTACTTACTAGTGAACTATATTGTTTCCTCAATCCACTAAGCATGTCTTGTACAGCTTGAACCTGGTCTTTCTTCCTCTGGAGGTCACATGGAATTTTACTATAGGATGGAATTTCATACTGATTACTTCCTGTTCCCATCATGCTCCTTAGATGTTCTATAGGCTGTGGGATATATCTTACAGGATCCTGAATTGTTAAGGGACGATTTTGATTTCTAACTACTGCTGCAGTAGGAATGTTGGTACTGTTGCCTTTGATATTATTAACATACCTGTCATTGCTGTTGGTGTCACTATGTTTATTACTTACTGAGACAGGGGACTCAATTTTTGAAATTGGCAAAGGAGGTTGGTATTGCTCCCATTTTTCCTTTTCACTACTTAGATAACTCTGACCATCACCATTTGGTTTATTTTGCCTCAGAAGCGTTGTTGCATCAACTCGAGGTATATCAATTCCCATCATTCCCCCTGTTGCCAACTAGTTGGTTATTCCTTACTCGTTTATAAATGTTGTTTTATTGTTGTTTCTTCACATTTAGGAGAAGGATGGTTTTCATGTTTGACACTGCTGGAAACTGGAGGATACATTTTTGAATTCTGTTTGTGTGGAATTTGAGGCAAGCGAGGTAACCGACAGGATGGTAACTCAACGTCTTCTTCTGAGCTTGTTGACAAGTTTTAAGATCAGGAAGCCTGTAATCAAAATTTTCATTTATATTTTGTCCTGGAATTTTTGTTTTAGAAAGTTCATCATTAAGTGCCTGTTCATTTTGCATCATTGGTTTGGAATTTGACGCTGTAACAACAGTTAGAAGATCTTCATCTCAATTTTCTCCACTGGTTCCTTGTTTGATTTTCTTTTCAGTACAATCAGACATTATGTTTCTTTGTTTGATCATAGTCTTAAATTCACAACTTGGAATGCGTACTGGTTTCTTGTTTAACAAGAAAAGTTCTTGTTTCTCAAATGGAACAGAATTTTCTAGTTCTACGATTTTTTTTTTGATTTTTTTTTTTTGGTTTCTTGCAAAGATGAATGAATATTTCTCTTAATCACTTCATCATCCCAATCTTTAGAGTAAGTTTGTTGTTTTGCAAGTGAATTCTGAATATCTGAGAGTTTACTCATTGACAATTGCTGAGTTTTAACTTCAGATTTCTCAGATGATGTATCAGGGCAAAAGTCATTTTGCTATTTATTGGGAAATTGTGTTGAATTTTTAATATCTGTAATATTAGCATTACCTCCAATATTCAGATGATTTTGCGGAATTCATGGAATATCATCTCCTATCCTAATGCTGCTATTTTCAGCGGGAATTGATTTATTATTGACAAATCCAATGCTCCAGTGTTCTTCTGAAGCATGATTACCATTGTTTGCTAACCCACTGCAGTTTTCAGATCTGGAAGAAACTTGTTTGACATCCATTGTTGGCCCTCTGCTCCAATGTTTTTCCCCAGTCGCTGTTATCTGTACAACTTTATGTCTTATGTTCTGGTCTGATATATCCACAGCTCCAGATTTCTGGTGAAGCTTGTTTTATATCATCCACAAAACCTGAAACCCAATTTTCATTAAGGGGTTTGGCCACGTTTTTTATGAAACCACTTCTAGAGTCTTCTGATGCATAAGGTTATGATTAAGATATAATTTTGTCCTTTGCAGTTCCATGTATTCTGGTTTACTCACTGTTTTCATGGGTTTCTGTTTGTATCTTTGCTGTTTAGGGACTACGTCTGTTCCTTTCTTATCATAAAAGGACTGATTTTTTTCTGTAACATTGGCAAAGTCGCCTTTATGACCAACATAATTTGATCTTATGCTCCATTTGTCATCAGTAACTAAATCCCAATCGTCCTCTCTCTTTTTTGATGTACCCCATTAGATGTATTTATTGTCCATGCATTTCTTGATGACTGATCTCTGTCATTTGTATCTATACCTACTGTGAGTAATCTATGTGTAAGTGTTTGATGAACAAGATTATCTCCTGATCCATTTGAAGGTGAAATAACAGGTTACCTTGGTTTTGGACAGCATGATTTCTTTGAAATGTAATCATCGTTATTGCTGTTTAGCATTTTTATTCCATTTAACATATTTTCAATAGTTGGGTATTTTGGGGGATATTTCCAGCTCCTGCTCACCTAGATCAACGCAAATCTGATTACATCTTTTTATTTAGAAATATACAAACTTGTCCCATAACACCACTTTATAAACATGATGAAACATGTTAACAACGTTGGATTTCTAACAACAACCAAAACCGCAAATTTTCAGGTAGATCCAGTATATCATCATTCGCATGATTAAGGAATAGCATGAATTCAATTTGTGAAACATATTTTGAGAAGCGGTTTACATAAATTTCCTAAAGAGTAATATGTTTGACAGGTGTTTTATGTTGCAGCCATTTTTGGGTTTAGAATGACCACAAATGTTGAATAAGACCAGTATTAGATAAAAATTATGTTTAGGACAAAAAGTTTCAGTGGTCTAAAATATATTTCTCATCTTCATGATTGAAGTAATTTTTTGCAAAGAAAAGGCAAAATCTATGGTGCATTAGAAATAACTTGAAGTAGCAATTTTTTTATACAAACAGGACAATATCTTCAAGTGTAGCATTTATTAGTTTTTTTAAGAGTTATTCAATTGCACTTTTATGGGAAGGGTTGTTTCACGGCTTCATTCTTTTTTTTTCAATTGTTTTATTTTTTTTTAATGTCTGGGCCTTTTATAGCCTACTATATGATACGGGCTTAGCTCATTATTGAAGGCAGTATACTGACCTATTGGTGCTTACATACATATTAATCGTCTATGATAGGTAGTTGTCTCACTGGCAATCATACCACATTACCATGTTTCTATATGGTTGGAAACCTGGAACCAATATTACGGAACAGGACATGAAACTTGAAGCAATGATGTTTGAGACATTTACTTTTAACACTATTGAGTTTTTTTTAGTCATAAAAATTCAATTTAGGTTTGACAAAACCTAAAAGCTCATTTATATATATATATATGTGTTAAGGTTGATATTAAGACAAAATTTAACCACAGACTGACTCTAAAAGTTGATTACCATGGAATGCTTTCGTAACTTTCATCATAGGCTGGATAAATAAAGGCAACAGTAGTATACCGCTGTTCGAAATTCATAAATCGATTGAGAAAAAAACAAATCCGGGTAATAACTAAAACTGAGGGAAACAAAAATTGTCATTCATGGGCAAAGACTCCTATAAGATTTGTCTGACAATTAGGGCCTGTCTGTAACATTTTCCCAGATATTGGACGATTTATAGCATATATCAATCCTTATTTTAAATTTTTTTTTTGGAACATGGAGCATAAAGTAGAAGCAGTATTGACGATTGAAGGCAGTTTGGCACAATATTCTCAAACGGTAAGGTTAGCGTCAAAGGACATCAAGTGATGGCAATAGCTTAAATGACATAAAAGGGCAAGGTAAGATAACGATTTATCAACCAGACAATTTTGAATGTGAAGAAACAGAAGAAAATACTTCAAAAGGGAGACAATAATCAAACAGAACTATTGGTTAAAAAAAAAGCTGTAGAGATATATTGATTATCTAATTCAATATAGTACACAACATTTTATCCAATGAAATCCCAATCTGAACAAAGACATATGAAATTCTCCGTAATAGCAAAACTAACTGTGTGGAACTGTTTAAGAGGACTAAAATAATGTCTCCTCTTCGTATCTAGAAGTCACTTGGATAAAGAAAAGGTCCAACACACATTGTATTAGTAAATGGTATTGTTAGGGCAAATACTATTCTATATATATGTAGGACTCAAATCTATCGTTGGTTCCAGATTTCTGGCAAATTCCTAATCTATGGTAAATCTGACGTCACAAACGTCAAACAAATAATAAATCCATGAAAATTTTTTGGTTTTCTCCTAATCTATGTCAGATTTTGATATTATGTAATTTTCCGTGAAAAAGAGTAAACTATAATGTCCACGCCGCAGATAACGATGACAGTTTTGTCATATAGAAGGAAAGAAAAGGTCAGTTTTCAAGGACCATAATCCAGAAATTAATAATATTTCAGAATTCGAGTTTACGGTAACGGAAATCCCTGCAAATGAGAAGATGTACTCATCGGATTCGGATGTTATAAGAATACTTGCGAACAAACCCATAGTCATTCGTAGCAGCAAAATCGATTGTGCAGGCAATTTCACGCAAATGAATATGTTTTTGTTTTTGTGTTTTCAGTGTTCATGTTTCGTGTTTTTTTTCAGCTCCGTGTTTTCTTATCCTCGTCTGTGTTCCTGATGTTGCCTTGTCTTTTCATTTTACGAGATTTTACTGGACTTTGGTATGTTTTTTTGCTTTTCTTTCATATTTTTCTTTATGCTATGTTGTTTTCTTGTTATTTTTTTTTATCCCTATGGTACTCTTCAAATTTGTTTTAAACAAAACATACAGCATTTTTCAGTTATATAACAGCGACAACCTGAACTGTTGTAGCAAATTATCGTTCTTGAGATTCGGAAGCAAAAAAAAAATCTGTCATAGATTTTTAATAACTATTTACATTATGTTCAGTAATATTTATGTCGAATAACTGTACTGTTGGAGAGTTTTTTTTTAAAGAAAGCCACTTGTTTGAGGTTAGTAATTGATCATTACAGGATTTTGACTTAAATCGTCATCAGTTCAAAAAGATTCATGTGCGGGAGGTTCTCGCTGCATTGAAGACCAATTGGTGGCCTTCGGCTGTTGTTTGCTCTATGGTCGGGTTGTTGTCTCTTTGACACATTCCCCATTTCCATTCTCAATTTTATTAACACTCAAAATAAATATTAGGTAAAAAGTCAAACTGTTTAATTATTTTCATACAAACTGCTTTTTGGTTTGTTAATGGACTTAAATGACAAGGTCAACCAGGTACGATGCGCAGAGTAGGATATGCTTTTCCTCCCGGGGCACATCATTTCACTCCTAAAGTCTGTATGAGTGTATATCACTTCCTTACTAAGAACATTTTATGGTTGTCATCACGATTTGGTTGACAACTATTTAATGTTCATTTCAGAAATGGTTATGCTACCGGTGTCAACAGGTTGAGTGATTAAAATAATTTAAAGAACATAAATTAGATATACATATTTTAAGGACAGACAACACTGCAAACTTCCTGGTGTTTTGGTAGTGAAAATTGAAAACTTATTTGTAACTAATGTAGCTCTTATCGAAGCAAGAGAACGTACCCTGAAGGAAGATATCTTTTAAAAGACCAGGTAAAAAGCTATGAAATTCATACAGTTTTGATTATCTGAAATGTGCCTGCTCTGGATAGAACTTTATCATTATGTTAAAATTACACTTTATTTTTATTCATTATGAACTAGAGAAAATTCTGATTCCAGTGATATCTAGTTTTATACAAGCATCTTTATTAACAATACCACCACTAAGGGTCAGTTATGCATGGTCCCTCAATATATGACGTCATAAAAGATAACTATTGATTGCAGCCATAAATTTGGATTATAAAAATCTGCAATGGATTTGGGATGGCCTGAAGTCATATTTACAATAGATTAGGAATCTGCCATAGATCTGGAACCCACCATAGATTTGAGTACTACATATATATAGTAAATAGAAGGAAATCCTAACTGTTTTCAATACATTTAACAATTTATGATATTAGGGTGCTGCATGACTTTAAACTCGCACTACACACAAACAAATATATAGTTAAGGTCTTGTCATGACAATTGAGACCATTTGTGGGTTAGGGTTGGGATAAAAAACATGTTTACGATATGTTACACTTATATGCAGAAGGCAGGGCATATCCCCAAGGGTCAAAACCTTTTGTGAACTAGAAATGTATTACACCAAGTAGCCAAATACTTAACTACCAAACATTTGAATGTTCAGGTGACAACTTATAGATAACAAACTTAGTGTCCCAGTTAATGGACATGTAACTTTCATGTACGCATCCTTTTAATGAACACTGGCCATCACAATATTCATGGTAAGGTCATTTAATAATACATACTTTCTTATCTTAGTCTTCAAAATATTAATTTACAGGTGTCAAGTACCCTTTGCATTAAATGCAAAAGTAGAAGGAACAAATCAATTAGATTATATTGATCGCACAGGTATACACACATTCAGAGATGTCAATACTTTTAAATCAAACTGTAAGATGTTTGAGATTTTGAACAATATTATTAACAATATTTCAACATCTTTTGAAAAATCATATCTGAAAATACAGGTTTAAATCTGAATAATGATGAGCTTTGCTGGACAGGTGACCTACATTATTTTTTTCCAATTGTCGCGAATGCATGTTTTACATCTTGAAAATTGCCTCAAAATATGATCTTGTACTGTAAATGTACATCATCTACACCAAAAATTTGATATTTCCTGAATTTGTACCCATCCCCATCCCCACCCCCACCCCCTCTTGGATAGAATAATGAGAATTGATAATTAAACAATCAAAATCAATACTGCATGTGATCATGTCCTGATTGATGTCTGCGTTGGAAGGAACGAAGTTTGAAAGCGTCTTTATAACAAGAGTGCACACATTGCCTTTTCTTCCGTTCTTTATTAATCACGACTGAACCTTGTCAATCTTTAAGATAAAGGTTTTAATATAAGTATCACATCTAATTTTTCAGTGATCCATTTGAATAAGGTCAATAAAAATTTAAAAGATGACCTTGCCAGACAGACAAGTTCATCTATATATCATTCCATACAACACATGTAGTTGACCTTTTTCTTATGATAACTGACAAAAAAAAAGACATAGCCACAAATACCTAACATTAACATATGAACCATGAAAATGAGGTCAAGGTCAGATAAAACCTACCAGTCCCACATGTACACCTTACAATCATTATATACAAAAAAATAAAGTTAACTTTTGCTTATATTATCTGAGTTAACATTGATCGCTGTTCCATGATGTTAGTTCAAAGTCGGTGAACCCTGTCTGACAGACCTTAAGACATTACAAGGACCCCATATACTAAATATGTCTATAACTTCAAGTGAAAATTCCACTTCCCAAAAATCTATACAGTCTTTTTAACTACTTGCTGAATCATTAAAACAATCCAAAAGACAATGGTCATATAACAGAAGGACAATTTGTAGCATATGACATCTGAATTCAATCAAAGTGTGAAGCATCCAGGTCATCTACCTTCTGAATATAAAGCTTTATACATATTGTTCACAATGTCTCTGTTGGATTAATATATATCTATGTTTAGAAGTTAACTTTTGCTCCAGGTAGGACAAAAATGAGTTCTTGTCTGACATGTACAACTTTAAAAGATATTCAAATCATACATAGTCGACCCATTTCTAGAAATTAACCTAATCACACATGTTACGACATAAATACCGACTTGTAGCCAACAAAAGACACAAATCAATAATAAAATTTAACAAGATTTATTATACACAAGTTTACAAGAAGTATTACACAAATAGTAATGTCAACTTAACTGTCAAAATATGAGTCCAATCTTTTATCTTTTCTTAATCCAGAAATCTTCTCGGAATCCACAGAGAATTTTACGTCCAATAGGTCACAATCTAGTATGATGTAGTTTGTAAATAAAAAATGTCAATCCAACTGCTGAGAATGTTGATGTCTATCGAAGTCGAAGTCTATGTCTATGTCTAACTTTAGGGTCTGCATTTATATTTGTTTGTAAAGGAAACTTCTAGACAACTGGAGATGTTTAAATTACGCATCTTTTGTTAAGATATTCTGGAAACGTTATGTAAGTAAAATAGAAAGTTCTAATCATTCCATGAGTATCTATGATTGTTCCAGTGATTTCTAAACTGCACAGTTGTAACACAATGTGTATTATTTTGTACACAATATAATGTAAACATTCTTAGGCCACACAAAACAAATTAGGCCAACTAAATAAATATGATAGTTACAATATCATAACACCTCCCCCCTTAAAAAATGTTTGAGTGTAACAAACACTTTTCATGAATAATATGTACAAAAATACATAGTATATACAAAGTGTTTTAATAAGTTCTAGATAAAGCATCTGCTTTTACATTATCTTTACCTTTAATATGTTTTACAATAACATCATATTCCTGTAACAATAACTCCACCTAGTCAACCTCTGGTTCTTGTTTCTCATTTTATGCATGAAGGTGAGATTTATATATACATCAAAATGTTGAAGTGCAGACAACAGTGCAAAACAGTCTTTTTTAATAGTTGAATAATTTTTCTGATGTTTATCTAATTTCTTAGAAAAATATGATATTGGTTTCTCGACATTATCATCTGTCTCTTGACATAAAACTGCTCCAATTCGTACATCGCTTGCATCAACGGCAAGTTTAAATTGTTTTTCAAAGTCTGGAGTGACCAGAACTGGACTATTAATTAAAAGTGATTTGCTATTTTCAAAAGCGTTTTGACAATTTTCACTCCAGATAAATTTAGAATCTTTCCGTAAAAGATGAGTCAATGGTTGAACAACAGTAGCAACATTTGAACAGAATTTCCTGTAAAATCCAATCATGCCTAAATATCTCATAAGTAGTTTTTTATTTGTAGGAGGAGGAAATTTAGTAATTGCATCCACTTTATAATAATAGGTTTCACTTGACCTTGGCCAACTGTATGTCCTAAATAATCAACAATGGCCTAGCAAAATTCATTTTTACGAAGATTAACAGTCAAATTTGATTGTGACAATCTATCAAAAGTATCATACAAATGTGTCATTGTTCTTTCCAGCTATCAATTCATACAATAAGATCATCAATATAAGCATAGCAACAGTCTAAATCTTTTATAACATAATTGGTCATTCTTTGAAATGTAGCTAGAGCACTTTTCATGCCAAACGGTATTGTGACAAAAGCTGATATTTCACGAGCACTCTTTGTCAATGGAACTTGCCAGTAACCTTTCAACAAATCAAATTTGCTCTCAAATTTTGCTTGACTAATGTTGTCAATACAATCGTCTATCCTTGGTATCGGATAGGAATCAGATTTTGAAACTGAATTTACTTTTCTGAAATCAGTCACGAAACAAAAGGTTTTATCTGGTTTGGGCACAAGGAGACAAGGAGAGCTCCATTCACTGTTACTTGGCTCAATAATATGATTGTCAAGCATATATTTAATTTCTTGTCTCATGAATTCAAGTTTGAGTGATTTGAGCCGGTAAGGATGTTGCTTAATTGGAGAAGCATCGCCTACATCAACATGATGACAAACAGCAGTGGTTTTGTTTGGTACAAGTGGGAAAATATTTTTAAAAGAGAATACCACAGTTTTCAATTTTTCTCTACGATCAAAAGTCAGATGTGCAAATTTGGAATCTAAATTTGACAAAATTTCTGAATTTTTCAATCTAACTGTTTGGTACATAGTTTTAGAACTAAAAGGTGGTTCAATTATATCTGGTTTGTCTTGATTGTTTTCCAATTTAACCATGGCTAAAGTGGAAACGGGTTTACTCTCACATTCATTACGCTAAAAATATGGTTTTAACAAATCAATATGACACACTCTATTTTGTTTGCGCCGACCTGGAGTTTTTACATTATAATTCATATCATTGATTGTACTCTCTATTGTATAAGGACCACAATATTTAGCCTGTAAAAGATATTCCAGGGACTGGTAATAATACAAGTACCTTATCACCAGGCTCAAAAACTCTGTTCCTGGCATTTTATCATACCATATTTTCATCTTGTTCTGTACATTTTTTTAAGTTTTTCTGAGCAATTTGACAAGCAGTATACAATTTTTCTTTAATTCTAGATACATAGTCTAAAAGATTCAAGTCAGTGTGTTCAGCAAGCCACTTTTCCTTTATCAATTTTAACGGTCCCCTTACAGTATGGCCAAATACCAACTCAAAGGGACTAAAACCAAGGGATTCTTGAACAGCCTCTCGGACCTCCACTTCCTCATTAAAATGCCCGTCTTGATGGTAATAACATTCGGCCACTTTGTCTGCTTCCTCCTTTGGTTGAGCCCTCTTGCGGAGCTGAAGAACCTCAGGGTCTTTATTTTGTTCTTTGACAAATTTCCTTCGGTCTAACGAATGGCTGTTTACGTCTGGCCATGGAATAATTACATTTTTGTTAATACTAGTTGGTCTTATTATGGCCTTTCCTGAGCTACCAGGACCTTCAATGTCGGCTAGGAAAGTGTCAGAAAGGTCCATGTAATCAAACTGGTCTTCTTGCAAATCCTCATTTTGTTGTTTTCTAGCCACCGCCCTAGTGAAAACACAAGCTGGATACAGTTCAGCATCTTCTTCAGGTGATTTAACATCCACCAACGGTTCCCTGGTAACAATTTGTTCAGCAACCACTTTGTTCCTAGCTAGATCATTTCCTAGCAATAATGAAACACCATCAACAGGTAGATTAGGGCGAACACCCACAACAACTGGTCCAGTTATCAAATCCGACTTCAGATAAATACGATGGAGGAGAACATCTATACAACCTAATTCCACACCTTGTAACAAAACGGAGGCACCAACAGACGTTTCCTAGGACAAAGGCAACACACCTTCTAACAATAACGTCTGAGAAGCTCCAGTGTCCCGTAAAATCTTAATAGGCTGAGGAGTAGTATTATCAACAATAGAAACAAACCCATCAGGCATAAAGGGTTTATAATCCTCCATGTAATCACAAAAACTTGACTTAAAAGCCTTTCATTCTTCTTCTGGAGTCTAAAACAATCAGCCATCAGGTGACCATTCTTCTTACAATAAGCACAAGTCAGTGACTTCTTCTCAAAAGTATCAAATTTTGAACTAGACATATCATAACTAGACTGACTCTTATTCTGTGCAACAGGCTTACTATCAGTAAGCTCAGTGCTTTGATTTTTGTAATTTCCACTCGAAGTATTAATATTTTGACCCTTGAAACTTCTTTTATGTGAAAAGGTATAATTATCTGAAATAACAGCTGCATCATGTAATGTTTCAACAGTTTTGTCGTCTAAATGTGTTTTTAAGTCTAAATGATCACATTGTTTGAACTCTTCTAATAACATCAATTGTCTTAGGTTATCAAAATTGATATCTGTTTTCTTTGACGTAAGCCATTTATCAAATAGATCTTCTTTTTCCCTAGCAAATTCAACATAGGTTTGTGAATCAAACTTTTTATAAGATCTAAATTTCTGTCTATATGCTTCTGGTACTAGCTCATAAGCTTTCAAAACTTCCTGTTTTACCATATCATAATCAGAACTTCGTTCGGATGAAAGTGCTGAGTAAATTTCAGTGGCCTTGTCCTAAAAAACACTTTGCAGCATCGTAGTCCAATAAGGCTTTTCAAACGGTGGAAAATATTTATCGACTGTTTTTTCACAAAATCTGGGAACCAGACGTATATTTTTTGCTGCATCAAAATGTTCTAATTTCGACTGGACTTTAGTGTTGCTTTTTTCTTTGACCATTTCAATTTTTATTTTCCCCGAACACTGTTTTCCTTGTGCACGCATCTCCTCCGTAACCGCAAAAGAAAGCGAGAAATTTATTTTACCAAATTGCTCGTTATATCCTCAGGATGTTTTGTCCAATTTCGACCGAAGCGATACGTAAACTCCATATGAGAGTTATTTCTCCTTCTGTATTTGACATAAGGGACATATAAATGTATAGCATGAATGGTAAGTGATAGAGACCTAAGGTATATTGATTTGAGTTCCTTGGTTCATTTAAATGAAATTGAGGCCAAGGTCAAAGGTCAAGGTCATATTCTAAATTTTGACTTTTCCTTGTTATTTGATCTCCTCTGTCACTTTTAAAATTACAAATTAAAGAACTAGTGCAAAATGTTTGCTTAATTGTGATTAAGATATGATACATTTGGTCTGAAATAATCTAATGATATCTTATATGAGTTATTGTCCCTGAAATGATTCAATTTAAGGTTAATTGATTATTACTCCAACTTGGTACATGATATAGCCAGAGGGTCTTTTGCAAACTGTTGGTTGACATATGACCTTGAAAAAAGTAAACCGGAAGTGACCTTGAGTGAACCGGAAGTAGTATTTTTTGCACTTATTTCACGGAAAAGTACCTAGAAACCAAATATTTTTTGAATGATCATAGGTTAACCTATCATTTGAGACCGGAAGTGACGTTTTATAAACCGGAAGTAGCATATTATCTCCCTTATTACAGGCATAAGTATATATAAACCATATATTTTTTGGAATCAGTGTAAATAAAGCTATCATATGAGACCAAAAGTAACATTTTCTAAACCGGAATTAGCCAATTATCTCCCTTTTTACAGGCAAAAGTATATATAAACCATATGTTTTTGGAATCAGTGTAAATAAATCTATCATATGAGACCGGAAGTGACATTTTCTAGACCGGAAGTAGCCAATTATCTCCTTTTTTACAGGCAAAAGTATATAAAAACCATATATTTTTGGAATCAGTGTAAATAAAGCTATCATATGAGACCGGAAGTGACATTTTCTAACCGGAAGTTGACAATTATCTCCCTCATTTCTGGCAAAAGTCTATAGAAACCATATGTTTATTGAATCAGTATGAAGAAACCTATGATTGGACGCCAATAGTAGCGTAGAGTAAACCAGAATTAGCTTCTCATCAATTATTTAGAAAATTGATGTGGAAAGACCTTCAATTGTTCTTTGAACAATTTGTTTTTTATATTGTTATTACAATTCTTTTCGAAAAAAATTGACCAAAGTCTTGTGTCCGCTACTGTACTAAAACTACATGTCAAATTGACCTCAAAATTTGCAGTCATCAGGGTATACATGTATTACATCTTCATAGAACAACGTGGTGCAGCTACCTCCCAAGAATTTCCGTAGAGAAAAGAAATTGCAATGCCGTAAAAATCGCTTGCTAGGTCCGTAAATCTCAGTGAAATCCTACAATAAAATGTCTGCTCCTAGATTTAAATACAAATCTGTGTTACAAACTGCTGCTGAAAAATGTACATTGTATGAAAATAATCGATAAACGTGTTTTAAAGTTACACCGGATCAATTAAATCCAAAGCATGCACTGCTTGTGAACTGTGATCGAAACGTCAATTTCCTACAATGACAAAAGAAATACATTGTGTGTATTCCGTCGCTATACATGTTGTCTGTCCAACGTCTCCACCTAAAAAGAGATAAAAATGCTAAGTTTTCGCTATTATAAAGCGTCGTCACGTGACGCCACAATCTGGCGCGAGACAAAGACGCGCGCGGGACCTTAAATAGAATAAAAACTTTCCAAACTAAATATAGAAACTTAACCAACACAATAATATGGACTCTTGTCTGAAAATGAGGACTTGGGGTCCCTCCCCTCTTTTTATTTAGGGGGGGGGGGCTATTAAACCTGTTTCTTTCTATTACTAGTGGTTTTTTTTTCTTTCTCTCTCCTTGTAATGTGAATAATTGACTGGTAGACGTTAAAACATGCATTGAACAAATAAAACAAACAAATAAACAAACAAACAAACAAACTAACAGACTAACAAACAAATCATGTTTTCAGAGGGGAAAGACCGTTTACAATTGCTTTTTTAAAGCAATTGATTTATATTTATTATTATTAGGTCTTTCCACTTTTCTGTGGAAAGACCTATTGGTTTTCTTCTGATTATTATTAGATCTTTCCACTTTTCTGTGGAAAGACCTATTGGTTTTCTTCTGATTATTTTTTTTTTCTTCCGCCTAATTTTGTTCTTGCGATAAATATTTGTTTCGCAATATGTCGCTTAGATATTTGGTATATGATATCGAACAGTTTATGCGCCTTTGTAGGAGTTATTTCCCCGAACACTGTTTTCCTTGTGCACGCATCTCCTCCGTAACCGTAAAAGAAAGCGACAAATTTATTTTACCAAATTGCTCGTTATATCCTCAGGATGTTTTGTCCAATTTTGACCGAAGCGATACGTAAACTCCATATGAGAGTTATTTCCCCTTCTGTATTTGACATAAGGGATAAATAAATGTATAGCATGAATGGTAAGTGATAGAGACCTAAGGTATATTGATTTGAGTTCCTTGGTTCATTTAAATGAAATTGAGGCCAAGGTCAAAGGTCAAGGTCATATTCTAAATTTTGACGTTTCCTTGTTATTTGATCTCCTCTGTCACTTTTAAAATTACAAATTAAAGAACTAGTGCAAAATGTTTGCTTAATTGTGATTAAGATATGATACATTTGGTCTGAAATAATCCAATGATATCTTATATGAGTTATTGTCCCTGAAATGATTCAATGTTAGGTTAATTGATTATTACTCCAACTTGGTACATGATAAAGCCATAGGGTCTTTTGCAAACTGTTGGTTGACATATGACCTTGAAAAAAGTAACCGGAAGTGACCTTGAGTGAACCGGAAGTAGTATTTTTTCACTTATTTCATGGAAAAGTACCAAGAAACCATATATTTTTTGAATGATCATTGGTTAACCTATCATTTGAGACAGGAAGTGACATTTTATAAACCGGAAGTAGCATATTATCTTCCTTATTACAGGCATAAGTAAATACAAACTATATATTTTTGGAATCAGTGTGAATAAAGCTATCATATGAGACCGGAAGTGACATTTTCCAAACCGGAATTTGGCAATTATCTCCCTTCTTTCAGGCAAAAGTATATAGAAACCATTTATTTATTGAATCAGTATGAAGAAATCTATACTTTGACGCTATTAATAACTTTGAGTAAACCAGAAGTAGCTTCCTATCAATTATTTAGAAAATTGAGGTGGAAAGACCTTCAATTGTTCTTTGAACTATTGGTTTTTAATTGTTATTTTTTTTTTCTTCCGCCAGATTTTGTTCTTGCGATGAATATTTGTTTCGCAATATGTCGCTTAGATATTTCTTACATTGTATCGTACAGTGTATGCGCTTTTAAATTTCACCCTGCTAAGCCGAACAATTATCTTTGTAAGAGTTATCTCCCTATTTACTATTTATCAAGTGTGTGCATCTCATTCGTAACAAAAAAAGACATCGACAAAATTCTTTTTCTAATTTGTTCGTTACATCCTCAGAAATTTTTGGCTAATTTGGATCGAAGCGGTTCGATGAAATTTTATAGGAGTTATCTACCTTTACCAAAAAATTTGTTGGTATGTTTTTTTAACTCATAAATCGTTAACCGTATAACCCTGGAATCTTTTTATTCGAGGCCCGTAGGTCCAAACTTAGAAAATGAAGTCGAGGTCAAAGGTCAAGGTCAAGTTCTCAATTTGGACTTTTCCTTGTTTTTGCATTTTCTCCAACACTTTTAAAGATATATATGAAAGAACAAGTGCAAAATGTTTGCTTTATTGTAATGAAGATATGTTACATTTGGTTTGAAACAATCTAATGGCATCTTATAGGAGTTAGTGCCCCTGAAATGTCTAATTATAAGGTTAATTGATCATTACTTCAACTTTGTTCATTATAAAGCCATATGACCATTTATAAAAGGTTGGTTGACATATTACCTTGAAAAATGAAAACCGGAAGTGACCTTGAGAAAACCGGAAGAAGCAATTTTTGCACTTTTTTCATGGAAAGTACTCAGAATCAATATATTTTGTAATATAAATACATAAACTTATCACTAAAGACCAAAAGTGACTTTATATAAACCGGAAGTGGCCAATTATCTCCTGTTTTACAGACAAATGTATATAGAAACTATATATTTTTGGAATCAGTGTAAAAGAAGCTATCAAATGAGACCGGAAGTGACGTTAACTTCACCGGAAGTAGCACATTATCTCCCTTATTTCACGCAAAAGTAAATAGAAACCTCTTATTTATCGCATCAGTATGAAGAAACTTATGATGGGATGCCAATTTTAATTTTGAGTAAACAGGAATTAGATTCTTTTCAAGAAATTTGAAAATTGATGTGGAAAGACCTTCAATTGTTCTCTGAACAATTGGTTTTTAATTATTATTATTATTTATTAATTTCCGCCAAACTTTTTTCTTGCGATGAATATTTGTTTCGCAGTATGTCGCTTAGATATTTCTTACATTGTATCGTACAGTGTATGAGCTTTTAAATTTCACCCTGATAAGCCGAATAACTTTCTTTGTTAGAGCTATTTCTCTATTCACTGTTTATCAAGTGTGTGCATCTCCTTCGTAACAAAAAAAGATATCGACAAAATTCTTTTTCTAAATTATTCGAAACATCCTCAGGAAGTTTTGACTTATTTGGATCGGAGCAATTCGATGAAATTTTATAGGAGTTATCTACCTTTACCAAAAAAATTTGTCGGTATGTTTTTTTAACTCATAAACCGTTAACCGTTTAACCCTGGAATCTTTTTATTTGAGGCCCCTAGGTTCTAACTTAGAAAATGGAGTCAAGGTCAAAGGTTAAGGTCAAGTTCTCAATTGTGACTTTTGCTTGTTTTTGCATTTTCTCCGACACTTTGAAAGATACATATAAAAGAACAAGTTCAAAATGTTTGCTTTATTGTAATGAAGATATGTTACATTTAGTCCGATACAACTGAAAGGCATCTTACAGGAGTTAGTGCCCCTGAAATGTCTTAATTTAAAGTTGTTTGATTATAACTTCAACTTGATTCATTATAAAGCCATGTGACCTTTTCCAAAAGGTTGGGTGACATATGACAAAAATGACAACCGGAAGTGACCTTGAGAAAACCGGAAGTAGCTATTTTTGCACTTTTTTCATGTAAAAGTACTCAGAATCCATATCTTTTGTAATATATATACATAGACTTATCATTCAAGACTAGAAATGACTTTCGATAAACCGGAAGTGGCCAATTATCTCCTGGTTTACAGGCAAAAGTATATAGAAACTATATATTTTGGAAGCAGTGTGAAAGAAGCTATAATATGAGACTGGAAGTGATATTTACTTCACCGGAAGTAGTTAATTATCTTCCTTATTTCACGCGAAAGTAAATAGAAACCTCTGATTTATCGTATCAGTATGAAGAAACTTATGATTGGATGCCAATTTTAACTTTGAGTAAACAGGAACTAGCTTCTTTTCAATAACTTTGAAAATTGATGTGGACAGACCTTCAATTGTTCTCTGAAAAATTGGTTTTTAATTAGGTCTTTCCACTTTTCGGTGGAAAGACCTATTGTATTTGTTCTGATTATTAGGTCTTTCCACTTTTCTGTGGAAAGACCTATTGTATTTGTTCTGATTATTAGGTCTTTCCACTTTTCTGTGGAAAGACCTATTGTATTTGTTCTGATTATTATTATTTTCTTCCGCCAAATTTTGTTCTCGGGTAAAATTTTTGTTTCGCAATATGTCGCTGAGTTATTTCTTATATAGTATCGTACAGTTTATGCGCTTTTTATTTACACCCATACTAAGCCGAACAATTTTCTTTGTAAGAGTTATCTGCCCGAACACTGTTTTCCTTGTGACTACATCTCCTCCGTAACCGTAAAAGAAAGCGACAATTTTTTTTTTATAAAATTGCTCGTTATATCCTTCGCATGATTTGTCCTATTTTGACCGAAGCGATATGAACACTCCATATGAGAGTTATTTCCCCTTATGTATTTGATATAAGTGATATGCATTTCTATCTTGTAAACCATAAGTGATAGAGACCTAGGATCTTTTGATTTGAGGTCCTTGGTAAAAAGAAATGAAAATTAGGTCAAGGTCAAAGGTCAAGGTCATATTCTAAATTTTCATTTTGGCTTATTTTCACTTATTTCCAAAAATCGTATAAGATATCGACAAATAAGTTTTACTAAACTGTTAGTTGCGACATGTCGTAACACGTAATTTTTGATTGCAAGGGTACGTTGACCGTAGAGGAGAGTTTGTTCCCTTTTTATATTTAGAATTACATGTATGGTGGTATAACTCAATTACCAAGTATAATAAAGACCTAGAGTAATTTGATTAAAGGTCCTTGGTTTATGACCTTGAAATTGAGCTCAAGGTCAAAGTTGAAATTGACGTTCTAGATTTTGACCTTTGCTTTAACTTCATATTTAGACACGATAAAGCCATGGGACTCTTTTCATTAGGTTGCAATTTACATGAGCTTGAAAATACAACCGGATATGACTTTGTGTAAACCGGAAGTAGCTTTGTTTTGTACTTATTTGATGTTAAAGTATATAGAACCATATATTTTGGGAATCAGTGTCAAGTACATTATCAAATAATACCGGAAGTGACATTTTTCAGACCGGAAGTAACAAATGATCTCCCTTATTTCAATAAAATTGTTTAGAAACCATATATTTTTGGAATCAGCGAACATTAAGGTATCATTTGACACTGTATATTACATTTTAAACCGTATTTTAATATTTTCATATCAAAATGAATCGTAAGAAGTGAAAAGACCTTCAATTGTTCTCTGAACAATTGGTTTTTAGTTCAACTTCTTTTTCTAATTGTTTTAATTTAAATTCATGTTCTAATTCAAGCTGTTTTAATTTGATAGCATCAACATTTTCGACCTTCAGTTCAAGAGCCTCTTCACCTAAAATGTTTGCGTCAACTAATTTGTCTATTACCAAATTTTTTATAATTTGTTTTCTCAAAGATACTCTAAAGTCTAATTTAAGATGTTTAGCAAGCAACACTAATTCCTCTTTCTTCAAATTATCAAACACCTCCAGGTCTGGCGTTTTCAAAAATTTACCGGCATCAAATGCCATTTTGTATAATTTTGTTGGCTAGTTTTAATAAAAAGACTATAAATTTTTCATAAGATATTTACGTTATTCCGGACACGAGCCCCCAATTTCTGTTACGACAGAAATATCGACTTGTAGCCAACAAAAGACACGAATCAATAATAAAATTTAACAAGATTTATTATACACAAATTTACAAGAAGTATTACACAAATAGTTATGTCAACTTAACTGTCAAAATATGAGTCCAATCTTTTATCTTTTCTTTTTCCAGAAATCTTCTCGGAATCCAAAGAGAATTTTACGTCACAATCTAGTATGATGTAGTTTGTAAATAAAAAAATGTCAATCCAACTGCTGAGAATGTTGATGTATATCGAAGTCCAAGTCTAAGTCTAAGTCTATGTCTAACTTAAGGGTCTATAAAGGAAACGTCTAGACAACTGGAGATGTTTTAATTACGCATCTTTTGTTAAGATCATTCTGGAAACGTTATGTAAGTAAAATAGAAAGTTCTAATCTTTCCATGAGTATCTATGATTGTTCCAGTGATTTCTAAACTGCATAGTTGTAACAAAATGTGTATTATTTTGTACACAATATAATGTAAACATTCTTAGGCCACACAAAACAAATTAGGCCAACTAAATAAATATGATAGTTACAATATCATAACACACACAACACTGTATTGAAAATGAGTTCAAAGAGTCCTCTCAGACCAACATATACTCCTTTAAACTATTTTGTTCAGATTTAAGGTGGATCATTTGTATATATTTCCTCAAATAGAATTTTCTTATACTTTGCCAGAATGTAGATTTTTCCATGCTTTTTTCAAAAATATAATAAAATGTATGGTTCACTGTGCTATTTTTTAAGCTATAAGTCGTGCTAAATTGACAAAAAAAAAAAAGTTTTTGTGAATAAAAAGAAATTTATGAGATAAAATTTTGAAATAAAATTTGAGAAGATAGATTTTAAAATATGCTTTAAGAAAATAAAAATGAAAAGTGACGTCACCGACCATGTTTTCTTGCTACAAGTAAAAATTAATAATTCTCTATTATTTCTTTATAAAAATTTTACTATTTGAGCTATCTCCCCTTAAATGGCTAAGTTGACAATTTGATTCGAACAAACACAAATATTTGGTATTTTATGAATCAGTCTGAATAATGCAATAAATCACTTATTTTTCTTTATTCCAATAAACAGTCTAATCCATTGATTACTAATTATTAATTTGCAAATTTAAGCCAAGAACCAGACCTATTGTGAACTGCTATTTTACAATCCAAGGTGGCGGTATAGAGTTAATCTACCTTAAAAGACAAAACTAACACCATCTATAGTTGATCTGGAATTTATGGGAACAAAGAAAATAACTTTAGAATTAAGGCTGAACAATTAGACAATAAAAATTCAGTTAATTCCAGTTGAACGCTGTCAGACAGGCATGTTCCCTTACAAAAATTCTACAAAGCAAATAAAATGACCAGTTATTAAAGGGGCATTAGCGATGAATTAGACAACGCATTTAAGTATGATTTTGTTTTCGTTTCAAACATTTATAAAAGTGAAATATTATTTCGCTATTAGCAGCCAGTTTGGTTCAATTCGTCAGAATAAGCTAACCACATCGCTGATGTGTTATTGGCTTGCTAGTCAATTTTTCAGCTCATTTGAATTTGTATTCATGCAACCTTCAACTTGACCGTCAGTGGAGGTTGTGCACATGTTCAGCATGTGGTTCATTCATTAAAGAGAACAGAAGGTGAACATTGAATAGTGAAACAAAGGACACACTATGAAATCAAACAGAACTACAAAAATCGTAAAATTGTTAAAGATTATATCTATATCGGGTTATGAATATACTCGGCAATCATTGGGTCTCATCTCGATGTATGATTGAATGGCATCTAGCCTAAAATACTAAACAAATTCAGATACAAAAAAACGAGTCCATGCATTATTACTTGTTTCTTTTGGAATTTTTGTAATTTTAATATACGTTTCAGTATGCTAGAAATCAAATCTGAGAATTTGGTTCAAATTGATGAACATGGATTTGACAGCTAACTGATAATACCCCCCGCCCCCTCCCTGTAAGTTTCTGTAGACGACAAATGTATGAGCAATGGAGGATGAGAAAATGCACCACACTGTATAGTATGTTAACATGAAGCCTGACAACAAATGTAAGGTGCTTTGATCCATAGTTCCTGATAAAAATGAGATAAGAATTTCATGCATGATCAATATGTGAAAGAATAAATAAGAATTCAGTAAAAACGCAAGAAGTCTGAAAACAAATCTCAGAAAACTGTGATTTGTAGTTCCAGAGAAAAATGTGTCTATACCCCTAATGTAACGTAATCATGAACACTTAAGACTGGCATGAACAAGTTTATTGGTTTGATGAATGAGATATCTTATATAACTTCTCGATAAGGCTACCTAAGAATGACCCTCCAGTTTAAAAGATTTAAAAAGGAGCTTATCAAGGACTGGGAAAGCCAAGACATGGCATTATCATTGGTGTAAGTGCCATTACAAATACTATTGTGTTTGGTATAATTTTAAATATGATAAACACCAACCTATGACTGTATGTTATTTTATTTTGAGAACTTACTGTTGGTCACTGAAGCATTACATGTTGGTAAGATTGACATACTTGAAAGTGGAGCTATTTAGGGAGCGACTTTTTAATTCTTAAGCGGGTATGGATTTTCGATCCACGTAAGCATCAATTTTTGTGTAATAGTAAAAGTTCAATGATAAGTTAGTATTGATATTAAAAGACCTTCGAACAAAAAGGGACGTTTAGAATTGAACAGCCCTGTTTGTGAGGAGGTCTTTTAATGTCAATATTAACTTAATCATTGAACTTTTACTGACTTACAAACCGTCAAAAACATAAGAAAAGTACACAAAAAACCACTTGCAAAAACCTAATTCCCCTGAATTGGACGAGTCTAAATATATTCAACTTAAATGATAGTTAAACAGTACTCAGACTGATATATACAAATAACAGTTACATATAAATTGCATTGGAAACGGACCGATTAAATGGCAGTACATCATTTAATTATTTATTTATTATATTTTTTAGCATTTAAATAACACCATAGGGTAGTTTTATAAAATTAAGGGGTAAATCTATATTTTTGAATTCCAACTTTTCAAAATAACGATTTTTTATTTCATAAATGAGTAAATCCAAACCCTATAAAGAACCTCATTTACAACTGACCAATGAATGTTCTGCACAAAAACTTCTTGTTATATAATTATTTGATGTTTTCATCTGTCAGTAATCATGAAATAGATTCTTAAAGACCAGACCATATGAAAACAGTAAGTAAACTTCGAACAATTAATTATTTAAACAGCTTGTTTCACAACTTCTAATCGAACAGACCTAGATGCGCAAGGTCCTTCACAATATTCAGGTCAATGTTCATTTTGGTTATGATTCTGTAATTTTCCTACAATACGTTGCATGTAAATGAAAAATAATTAGTGTTGTCTGTTCAGTTTAATTAATTAATAAATCTTGTTTTGTTTGTTTTTTAAAATAAAAAAACTATGCCTGTAAACTTCAATGAATAAAATCGTATTAAATAGCCTAAATGTAACATCTTTAGCATCAAGTTATGTAGGTTTGAGTGGCTCGATTAAAACGTGTATAGATGAGATATTTTCGCAAAGTTGATCATCATTCTTAAATTGAAATTCAATGTATTATATGAAAACAAAACACTTTTATTTTAGTCGTCCGTCATTCCCTTACCACATCAAAATGAAGCATAAACCCCTTGACAAAAAACTTTTACCTTTCTTAGTTTTATAATCGTCTGACATAATCATATATTATAAATCTTAATAAAACTGTAGATAAGAACCATAGTAAAGAAAGATATTGTTCAGTTATGTAGTAAAAAAATAACCCCTTAAAAAATAAACAAAACATTTTTGCACAATTATTGAGTGATTTAAATGGAAATTTTACATTATAGCATTGTACAAGATCTTGTCTTCGTGTACTATGTATGAAGTTGATTGACTGTTGTTTGCTTTACGCCAAGTGGCAAATATTTCATGCATGTTTATGACGAGAACACATACATTTTAAATACAACAGGTAGGTCTTGCAATAGGTTGGACGTGAATTTTGGAATACCACTGGAAAATGAGGGTATATTAAATAAGGACAGAAATTTAGCCTTGCAACAGCTGGCCACATCCGGACCCCTCCAATAATTGGTGCAAGAGTTTTTAATTTGCAGAGAGTGTTGATCCATGAAATCTACTCTGAAGTCGTCCATCGATATTTACGTGTAGTTTCCAATATCATTTATCGCATCCAATTTAGGTTATATACTTTTAGCACTCTTTAGTAACTGTTAGAATTCTGCAAAACTGTATTGATTATTATCGTACTTTAGTTTTTGGTATGATATTTTATGCTACCGCTTTCCTGGTTGGTCTCGTGGGAGTGTGTTCGCCACGAGAGCTGGAGGTCGTTGGTTCGAATCCCGACCGAGTTAAACAAAGACGTTAAAATTAGTATTTTCTGTTTCAACGCTTAACAAGCGGCATTCAGCAGTAAGAGCACAGCCTGGTCGTCTCGGGGTCAAAAATGTGTCCGGGTAGGGTGAATTTTCTTCCTACGAACGGTTAGCTTGTGCACTTACACGTTAAAAAAACCGGCTCAGCGTGTCGGTCTAGTACAAAGCAGGGTTAAAAATTATATGATTTTTACATGTTTTCATCCTGAATGTGCATTCAATTTGCCGCTGGACGTTATCCATTATCATCATTTATTTTACCGTTACAGTGAAGCGTTTTTCTTCTACTGGTTTATATTACACCTTCTTTAATTTCCATCGATCGAATTCAAAAAAGGGCAGGTGATATTTTTTTAACCAGGCACTTGTGCCTGTTAGGATATCTTTGGCGAAAAATAATATTAAATCAAATGTGCCTGTTGGGATATCTTTGACGGTAAATATTATTAAATTAACTCCGTATATCTTTGTCATGGGGCGGTTTTGAGCTTATTATTCTATTTAGGCATCTTTCTAATTACAAAAGACTGTATAAAATTGAGAATGGAAATGGGGAATATGTCAAAGAGACAACAACCCGACCAAAGAGCAGACAACAGCTGTATGTTGACTCTTAATGTTTGATTTGTCTGTGTCGTTGGGTTGCTGTCACATTAATGTACACCTTTATCTCCTTTTATTCAAAACCAAAAGATTGGCTTGGGTATAGAAATATTGACATATCTTGATTTCTCCTGTCCGACAGAATACCCTTGCTAAAGGGGTGCGTCCGTTTGGCTATTCGAATGTATAAATACGCAAATGACAAAACCGATCAGTAAGACAATATCTAAAAAATAAACGAAACGGCCAAAATAAGATGAATACCTAATGCGGGATTTTCTCGCTGCGTTGAAGACCCTTTGGTGGCCTTCTGCTGTTGTCTGCTCTTTGGTCGGGTTGTTGTCTCTTTGACATTTAAACCATTGTGGTGACGTCAGCCTATTCATTTACCGTGGATTCTTTTTCTAGAATCAACGCTTCCTAAATCTGTCGCTGAAATTGACTCACCAAATGATATTCAATTGTTTCCTTTGTGTGCCTAATTTCATTAAGTTTGAATTGGCTAATTTACTGATTTCTGTTCACTAATGGAATTAATTTAAAAACTTACCTTAATTTTTGTAATTTTTATATGCCTTCACTGGGAATCGAACCCTTCCTTGAAATCTGTTATGTGTGACTGACATCAACACATCGACCAAACCTCTCGGCTACCAATGGGTTACATTATAGATGTCTATTTTATATATTTAAATGAACATCTGATAAACATCGGTTCATCGGACACACAGGGCTTGTACCTTTATATAGACACAATAGGCAGTCGTATAGTATGAGTTGGTAGCCGCGAGGTTAGCATGGTTAAAATCAATGAGTTAAAGATGGGATTTGTCGGTTTTGGTTCGAATCCCTGTATTCTCTCTGTTGTTCCAATTCTTAGGTTATCCTGTTTTTTTTCTAATTTTGCATGTTATAGTGGATATTTTTGTAATAATAGCGAGTTTTACCGGTTTTTTTTTTTAATTATTATTGGCTATTTCACATGTTTGAAACAAAAGTGATTACATTCTATGTGTCAATTTTTGTTTTATAAATATAAAATTGAGAATGGAAATGGGGAATGTGTCAAAGAGACAACAACCCGACCATAGAGCAGACAACAGCCGAAGGCCACCAATGGGTCTTCAATGTAGCGAGAAACTCCCGCACCCGGAGGCGTCCTTCAGCTGGCTCCTAAACAAATATGTATACTAGTTCAGTGATAATGGACGTCATACTAAACTCCGAATTATACACAAGAAACTAAAATTAAAAATGATACAAGACTAACAAAGGCCAGAGGCTCCTGACTTGGGACAGGCGCAAAAATGCGGCGGGGTTAAACATGTGTTTTGAGATCTCAACCCTCCCCCTATACCTCTAGCCAATGTAGAAAAAACAAACGTACAACAGTACAACAGTAAAACTTAGTTTAAGAGAAGTCCGAGTCCGATGTCAGAATAGGAAACAAAAGAAAATAAACAAAATGACAATAATACATAAATAACAACAGACTACTAGCAGTTACTGACATGCCAGCTCCAGACCTCAATTAAACTGATTGAAAGATTATGTCTTCATCATATGAATATCAGGCACAATCCCTCCTGTTAGGGGTTTAGTATTATACCATCATAAAATATATGAGAAGAACATAACCCGTGTCATGCCAACAACTGGTTTCAGAATAAATATGTTTAATTCCGATGCAAAGACCCTATAAGTGAATCAATATTAAAGCCAAAATATGCAATCTTTAATGACCTGACAACAATATCGTAACTATATCCCTTCTTAATAAGTCTGTTTAAGGGTTTTGTTAGCTTTTGAGGTGAATACTGACATTTTTGTGCTTTGTAAAGAATATTACCATAAAAGATTGGATGTGAAATACCCGAACGCATAAGATGTCTGCATGTTGAGTTATATTTACGAATGATGTCCTTATACCGATGATAAAAATTAGTAAATGTTTTGACTAGTTTATGATATCGAAAACCCTGGTGTAATAAGTTTTCAGTAATACATAAATTTCTCTCGCTAAAATCTAATACGTTGTTACATACACGAGCGAATCGTACAAGTTGAGATATATAAACACCATAAGATGGTGAAAAGGGAATATTATGATTTCATCTGTTTTACTACATAATTTTACAAAGGTTTGTTCGCAAATTCCTATGCGAGAAAATCGTGATGTGCCTAGAGTGCTAGAAAAATTTCGATAACATACTTATTATATATACTTTATATATGCTTTTTGCTCGGGTTGTTGTCTCTTTGACACGTTCCCCATTTCCATTTTCAATTTTATTAGAAATAATTTCGAATATGTCTTATTTTGTATAAACAGATAGTAATCATATGCCTGGTAATATAAAGATTTTTAAAGGTAGAAGTGTTATATTTGTATTTTGTTAACTAATTAATTGTGATCTGAGATTTATCAATGCATCGTTGGACACGATAACATGGTTATTTAAACTCACTTACATTACCTTCTAATTAAGAAAAGGCTTTAATTTTGAAAAGAAATTAACACAATAGTTTAAGTTATAGATACAATGGATAAGCGTAGATTCATGAAAAACAAACCATTCGCCCTCCGGGCTCATGGTTTCTTTTTCAAGAATCCAAGCTTATCCATTGTATCTATGTAGCATTCCCCATTGCCATTCTCAATTTTATTAATAAATAAATTATTAATATAAATTGTTGCCAACATGTGTTTTTACCCATTTTTGCTTTTGTGACAACTATACAAGATATAAAAAAACTTGACACAGCAAATTTTGTCATCTAGAAGAGACTGCCGTCGTTGTACGCTTCAATATATGAGTTATAGACCCTCAATGAAGATTTTTTTTTCTGTTCACTCCCCTCCTCCTAGTTTGACTGGATAGGATGAAATGTACCCACTGGTGTTGACTACGTTATTTCATGTTAAATGTCAAATACCGTCTGATTATTGACCGGGGATTTTAAATCAACCAAAAACACTTTGATTCTCTGAAATTGTAAATTATGGTATTTCGTTGGCTGTTTTTTCCCGATCCTATGCTGGACCCCCTGATTCTAAGAGGGCCTGTCTAATTAGTCATGCCCGATTAACTTTAAGTAAATTGAACCTCAACTTAAAGACCTACACCGGGTTGATAAGTTCGATGTACAAAAAGTAAACAATAGAGATCCTTTATGAAATCAGGTATCTTAGATAATTATTTTGCGTTGAATAACAATGAACAATGCACGAACAGGTTTGTAACGTTCGTTCAAAGCACAGTTTATTTTTTTACAAAGATCTTCACATTTTTAAGATTCCCTCTTCTCCTTCGTCAATATATTTTTTTTTTTTTTTGCAAAGATGGGATTTTTCTTTTGAGGAAAAAACACAATAATACACCCTGACAATTCTCAAATTTATTCTCTTATATTTATATATGGTAAAAAATATCATCAATCTTAAATGTTTTGAATGCATTTCAGTAGTAGCGAAAAAAATGGCAGCTTCAGACAATGACTTCTGTACGCTGTGTAAAGATGATGGAACCTCCAACGAAGCAGTCAAATGGTGCACAGAGTGCGAAGAATTTCTTTGTAAATACTGTGAAAAACATCATAGTAAATCAAGAATGTTTAAAAACCATAAAACCATGTCTTCAAAGGACTATAGGAATTTACCTTCATTCATGGAAAAAATTAGTGGTCAATGCAAAAACCACAAGAAGAATTTTGAACTTTACTGTTCTTTCCATGCCTGTCCCTGCTGTGTCCTATGTGTCACTGACAAACACCAGAAATGTCAAGAAATGAAGCCATTGGCAAACATTCTAAAACAAGTCAAATCATCTGCCTCAGTTCAACTTCTTGACGGAGATTTAAAGGATCTGCAGGAAAACTTTGAGACCATTATCAAATACGTAAAAAACAGGATTGATACCAACAACGTTCAGAAAAAAAAAGCCATGAAGGAAATTCGTTCCATGAGAAAGTCAATCAATGATTACCTGAAGAGATTAGAAAAAGAAATTCTTGATGATTTAGAATCTAAACATTCAAAGTTGCAATCTGAGATGAACACTCTTCTAGAGCAAATGGAACAGCAAGCCAATCAGACAGTTCAATTGCAAAGCGAGATATTCAAAATGATGAAACATGCAACTGAGCTACACATGTATTTTGGTCTCAAAGAAATAGAAAAAACAAATTCCAAAGCAGCGAAATACATAGACGACGCAGAGAGAGGAGGCAACTTCAGTGATAAGAACTTAGAGGTTAGTATTTCGCCTGTTCTTCGAACTGTTCTCCAAGATGTCCAATCAATTGGTGATGTCCATATCCGGACTGGATCATCTACTTTACTATTGAAAGCTGGGAGAAAAGATCAAGCTCAGTACTTAGTACCAAATATTCCTGAAATTGATCAAATTAAACCAATCTTCTTTAAAAAGTTGACAATTCCACCGAACATGAAACCATCAGAAATATTTGCAAGTTTAATTTTACCTGATGGTAGGTTTTTATTTCGTAACTATAATGGAAAACGTCTATTACTATTCAGTAATGAGGGAATCTTCATTAGAGAAGTTGTGAAACTAACAGGATATCCACAGAGCTGTTGCTTTGTAATTAATAACACAGTGGCTGTCACATTAAGTTCATCAAACCAGACAGCATTGATAGATGTAGAAAAGAATGAAATTATTGAAACAATTAATCTTTCTCATCGCTGTTATGGAGTAGCAAGTGATGGGGAGATTATGGTCATCAGCAGTGAACAGAAAAGTAGTAAAGTGAATCTAAATGACATGTCTCATACAATCTTAGAAGGAGTGTCTGCAACTAGTATATCATTATTTAAAGGCAATATATATGGTACCAGTGTGTGTGGTGAAAGAGTCAGCTGCTACAGAAGTAATGGAGAACTAATCTGGTCATTTGAACACCATGACATTAAATTTCCATTCCAAATTACATTAGACATTAAGGGGTTTGTTTATGTAGCTTGCACCTGGAATAACAGTATCGTGGTAGTATCACCAGATGGTACGACAAGTAAGACAATACTGTCAGAGACTGATGGAATCAACTCTCCTTTAGAATTAGACATTAACAGAGAAACAGGAATGATGTTAGTGTCGTGTAGAATTGAGGATAATAATAGTAATTATAAATTTTTTCATACAGCTTTTGTTTATAAAATTTGAAATGTGAAGTAAATAGCTATATGAAAAAACACCGATAGTAGTGTTGACAGTGATTATGATAAAAGTAATGATAGTAGAAAGTTGTGCTAGTGAAAAAAAAAACTATAATATAAAAAAAATTATAGTGTACCATGGTAAATAAAACAGCTCTAATTTGTATGATTTGAACTAGTAATGTTGTAATCTTATAAAGAAAAGAAAAAAAGATGTTCAAAGTAAATGGAGATTTGGGACATATAACACAGCAAAAAAAAAAGAAAGATATACAGGTCAAGGTACGGTCTTCCACATTGTTGTCAATATGATGGAATTCTATGCAACTGTCATACAAGTGAGAGGTTAAGCTAGCTATAAAACCAGAGTAAAAATCCACCATTTTCTACATAAAGAAATATCTGTACCAAGTCAGGGATATGACAGTTGTTTTCCATTAGTTTGATGTGCTTGAACCTTTGATTTTGCCATTTGATAAAGAACTGTCTGTTTTGAATTTTCATTGGAAATTCGGTATTTTTGTTATTTTACTTTTTTTCGACAAATGAATATAAAATCATCATAGATACCAGGATTGCAATTTTGTATCCGCGCCAGACGCGCGTTTCGTCCACAAAAGACTCATCAATGACGCTCGAATCTAAAAAAGTTAAAAAGGCCAAATAAAGTACGAAATTGAAGAGCATTGAGGACCAAAAATTCCTAAAAGTTTTGCCAAATACAGTTTTGAAAGTGTCTATAGTGTCCTGATAGGCGGGTGGTATCAATGGAAAAATTCTGCATATGTTAAACTGATTTAACCCATACATATGTGATTCCTGTACGATGCTATATGTGCAAGGTGTAGTTCCTTAATGTTAATCTTTGTTTTTCGGCTTTTTCGGAGGAGTCATATTTTGGTGGTTGATGTTGTCAATTGAACTGTGGGTTAAGAGCTCGCTAAACCAAAAGGGGCTGTGTGAGTGAGTTTTGCGATCACTTGACGTCCATCGACTGTCGTCGTTTGTCGCCCATTAATTTTTACAAAGATCTTCGATGAAATTACTGAGCCAAATTTATCTAATCTTGGCCACAATCAGCATTGTGGTCAGCATTGTGGTATCTAGTTTAACACTGCGGCTCATAAAAGCTTATATCGTTTTCTAGATCTATATACTTCTCCATCAATGGACACTATCAACAATTGGAGACTAGAATATTTTTCATGACTAAAATCTGTTTTTGTTTAACTTATATTGCTGCTCATTTTTTATGTTAACAGTTTCTCTCTATCTAGCTCTTATAGTTTTTGCCGAAATCACAATTTAAGGGAAATTACTCCTATAAGAAGGCAACTTGACAAATTTCATCATTAATTACTATATAAAAAGTCATTTACGATTTTGGCAATTTGAATTATCTGTTCATCTTTTGATACTGATAATTTTTCTTCTGCTCCTGTTAATCTATCTCTATTTATAGTGGATTTTAAAATGTCTATTTTATTCCTATGTTCTTTGTTTAGCCATGTCGGCTATGTTAGAAACCTTAACAACTTACCAGCGAATAGGTCAGTATACATGTAAATGTATTTTGAAGTTATATTCTTATAGGAGTTATTGTCCTTAATCTTTACCTTTTATTGATTTGTGGGCAAAAACTATAAATGCTATAGGAGATAGAAAGAAACGGTTAAAAAAAATTATCAGCAATACTAGTTCCCTGGATAACTTATAGTTGATACACAGGAAAATAACCCAATGCTATACGCTCAGTAAATTGTTACACAGCGCATAGTGCAATAAAGATTATTTAAATGTGTTAAAATTCAACAAAAAAAAAGATTTTAATCATGAATTATAACCGAGTCTACGAAGTTGGAAAGTGTTCATTGACAAAGGTGGACAAAAACCTAGGTCAGCGACAAAAGCTCTTAAAGCTATTTTTTCCAATGTTGATTGTGTGGACAAGTTTGGTTAACGTTAGTTCATTACCTTCAGAGGAGAATTTTTGGAAAAGTTACTTGACGACGACGACGAACGATGGACGACAGACGACGGACGCTAAGTGATGAGAGAAGTTCACTTGTTTCTTTATGGTGAATATAGGACTTTTGACAGATTTTGCAATGATGAATATTTTGTATTTGCAGTTCTTGAGAAATGCAGTATGTTTTGTTTTTAATGAAGTATTCTTGTTTTATAATTAAGAAAAATCCCGACAGCTTCTTTTTTGCATACGTGTTTTTACATATTACTCCTAGCTTAGACTTGTCCACTGGGTCGATGCCACTGCTGGTGGACGTTTCGTCCCCGGGGGTATCACCAGCCCAGTAGTCAGCACTTCGGTGTTGACATGAATATCAATTATATGGTAATTTTTATAAATTTCCTGTTACAAAACTTAGGATTTTCTTATCCCAGGAATAGATTACCTTAGCCGTATTTGGCACAACTTTTGGAAATTTTGGGTCCTCAATGCTCTTCAACTTTGTACTTATTTGACGTTATAACTATTTTGATCTGAGCGTCACTGATGAGTCTTATGTAGACGAAACGCGCGTCTGGCGTATTAAATTATAATCCTGGTACCTTTGATAACTATTGTCCATTATTTCTGACAGAGGTTGAAATTGACAGATTGAATGTCAATAATTTGGTATTGTTTTTTTTTATCAAAAAATACATCTTCCTTCTTTTTCTACAAAAATACAAAAAAATAGAACAAAAGATGTTATAAGAAGTAAAGATTAATCTATGCAAAGGTATATACTATAACATTTAGTGCAAGGGGCTTTCGATTGACCAACAAATTTAGCACATATTTGCATATTCAATACTCGTACAGTGCAGTAAGGCATAACATTTATTTAACGAGCTTTAAAACCGAAATCCTGTTTCGTAGCGAGTAAAACTTTATCCTGCAATTTGAGCTAAAACGTATAGCCTTTCCCACCCCACTCGTTGGATTGGTTTTTAAATGGAATCCACATGACTTAAATGCTAATGCAATTACGACCCCAAATTAAACTGTGATATAAACAGTAATTTGACCATTACCGTTCGCTATCAACGCAAGCAGGATACCAGTAAAGTATACTTCGTGTTATCTGTACACCTGTAATTGTATATTACAGGGGTCAATCAAGGATAAATCCCGAGTAATCTAATAACCTATTTAATAACAGTTCATTTTGCTGATTTGGCTGACGACTTGTGCACAGATTTTGAATATGGAGTTCATTACATTTGTTTTATGTTATGTAAATTTACTCACTAGTGTCATAGTTGTCATATTTGTTCAATGAGTGACAGTGCTTACCAGATCTCAAATCTTAGTTTATAAATGCAGCAAACACGAATTTGGAACCTCCTCGTTTATGTGTCAATCAACATAAAAATTGATGAGTTCAAATGGCTCTTGACTCTAGAAGGAAAACAAAATGGAAGCTGCTTGTTTAATTATGTATATTGTGATAAAGAGATGTCTTTATCTTTATCTGGTAAGTTGACAAAATAAATTGACAAAAACCAGGCATAGATAGTAAAGTGGCAGTGGGCGTTCTACATTTTTCAAGTTCACAGTAAAACTAAAGTTATGTTAATTTAACCAAATATAGATATATGTGGCACATGGACAGACTATTGGATAGGCATAAATGAAGAGCAACTATCAAAAGATTACAAATAAAATTACATACTAATTTTTTTTACTAAATCGATATCTCAGTAGCAACTATTCTACAATTAAAATTCAATTGTACAGAGACCAATTGAAGGTCTTTCTACCATTAAATTTCTAACTAAATGACGAGAAGCTACTTTCACTCAAAATTTATCATTTGGCGTCAAATTATAGGGTTGCAAAGGAGATGTGCACCCACGATAAACAGTATTCGGGGAGATTACTCTTACAAAGAAATTTGTTCGGTTTATCAGGGTCAAATTTAAAAGCGCATAAACTGTTCGTTGGTACATACCAAATATCTAAGCGACATGATGCGAAACAAAAATTACACGCAACAAACAAATTTGGCGGAGGAAAAAAATATTTAAAAACCAATTGTTTTGAGAATAATAGAAGGTCTTTCCCATCAAAACGATATATTTTGATATGAAAATATTAAAATCCGGTTTAAGATGTCATTTCCAGTGTCAGATGATAGCTCACTGTACGCTGATTCCAAAAATATATGGTTTCTATATACTTTTGTTTGAAATAAGGGATACAATTTGTTACTGCCGGTTTAAAAAATTCCCTTCCGGTAATATATGATAGTTTACTTGACACTGATTCCAAAAATATATGGTCCTATATACTTTTACATCAGATAAGTACAAAAAATAACTACTTCCGGTTTACACAAGGTCACTTCCGGTTGGCTTGCAACCTAATGCAAGAAGTCCCATGCCTTTATCATGCATAAATATGAAGTGAAAGCAAAGGTCAAAATTCAGAACGTCAAATTGACCTCAATTTCAAGGCCATCAAGCAAAATTTATTTAGTGAAAATATTTTGTCGATATATATTACAGTTTCTTAGGAGTAGCATGTACAAGCAAAAGCAAAAAAAATAAAACATGACCTTGACCTATGACCTCGACCTCTTTTTCATTTTGGTTGACCCAGGACCTCAAATCAAAAGATCCTATGTCTCTATTACTTATTGTTTATGATTAACTATTATATTTCACTTATGTCGAATACACAAAGGGAAATAACTCTCATATGGAATCTTCAGATGTCTTCGATCAAAATTATTCTCGACACTCTGAGGAAGTAGCAAGCAATTTGGTAAAATAATTTTGTCGTAATCTTTTATGATTGCGAAGAAGTAATGAGCACAAGAAAAACAGTATTCGGGGAAATAACCCTTAGAATGTAAAGTGTTCGGTTAAGAAGTGTCAGTTTGAAAAATATATTATCTGCTCGATATCATATTCCAGATATCAAAGTGACATCTTGCAAAACAACAAAACCTCGCAAGAAAAAAATATCAAAACAAAAGCAAAATGTCGTTCCACGAAAAAGTGGAAAGACCTAATGATAATCAGAACAAGACCAAAAGGTATTTCCACAGAAAAGTGGAAAGACTTCAAAATCAGAACAAAATCAAATGGTCTTTCCACAGAAAAGTGGAAAGACTTAAATGTATAATAAAAAATATACAGCTAGCATGTGAGAGTGCATCAGAGAAACAAGAAATGTTGAAACTTCAAAGCCAAAATACTCCAATACAATTGAAAATAACTGAAAAGTTATTCATAAATACATGACAAAAAGGCAATGTAATTCATCACTTTCAATTTTATGTAATTGAAAATATGCTCAATTACACATTACTTTAAAATTTGTAATTAATTAGTTGTGATTACAATTACAGACCCAGTCTAACTGAATGAAAACTTATATATTACTGAAGAAAAACCAGACAATGTTCTTGAAATGGGAAAAGCAAATAAATATGAGTTTGGACTAAAATAAGAACTCAATCATTCCCATTTTAATCTGTGGTGTTACAAGAGGTACATAAAAGACTTACTATTAAAACCAGCACTTAATTAAAGACCTTTGTGAGCACGCTCACATACTTCACGGCCCAACATTGTCACTGGCAAACAAAACATCAACAGATTGCTAAGTTCAAAAACTCATAACTCCTACCAAAGTCAACTGATAAACATTTCTTGTGGATATGCACATCTTCATATTATGTCATTATTATAAATATTCATGAAATTCTGATGTGTGGTTTCCGAAGAGTTGCGATGAAAAACTGTCGCATTAGTATATTTAGGCAAAATTCTAAGTTCAAAGGGGTATAACTCCTAGAAGAAAAAATGTTATCATAATTTTCTGTTGATATGTACATCTACATAGTATGTCCTTAACATATTCAAAATTTCATGAAAGTTTGGTTTGTGAATTCAAATGAGTTGAAATGACAAACTGTTGCCATAGTACACTTAGGAAAAATTCAGAGTTTAAAGGGGCATAACTCCTTAAAAAAATAGAAGCATAATTTACTGTCGATATGCACACCTATATAGTATGCCCTAATTATCTACGTAGTTTCACGAAATTCTGTGGTGTGGATTCAGAGGAGTTGCGATGACAAACTGTTGCAGTAGTATATTTAATTTAAAAAAACGCATAACCCTTAGAAAAAAAAAATGAATCATGATTTCCTGTCGATATGCAAATCTACATTGTATGTCCATATAATCTACAAAGTTTCATGAAATTCTGTTGTGTGGTTTCAGGGGAGTCGCAATGACAAGAACAGGCCTGACGGAAGGACTGTCGGACTGACGGACGAAATGAAGGACAGTCTGACAGACGGAATGACGGACGGACGAACGGGTCAAAAACATTATACCCCACGGAACTTTGTTCCGTGGGGTATAACTATATAATATCAGATTAATAGATAAAAAGAACATAAGTACAATATCAATAATAATAGGAAGATGTGTGTCCATGGACAACATACCCTGATTCAATTATTATATATCCGTGTTCATTGAACCGTAAAATCTGGGTCAAAATAGTTATTTGGCATTCAACTTATACAGTTCACCTTACAATGGACACGTGTACCATGTTTCAAGTTCATTTAGTCATAACTTCAAGGTAAACAACATAAACCAAAAGCTTAAAAATCGAGGAAAAAATACCAAAGGAATATTTAAACTCATCAGTCGAGTTCAAAAAGACTATTTAGCTGAGAATGTTCTAATTTCACGTGGTCACGTATCTATTTTCGGTGAACTATGAACAATGGGTCAAAACCAGAATTTGTTATTTAATTTAGAAAATTAACATTATAATGAACAATTACACTGAGTTTCAAGGTTATGTGACTACAAATTGATTTCAAACCAAAGTACTAAAGTACAAGGGACTCACACGATACCAGTATGTCCCTACAACTGTAAGTAGGGCATACAGGTACCATATCAGAAAGAATTATTGCATTTACTGGACGAAAGCTTAACAAACCTTACCTGCTGTTATTAAATCATATTATGCTACACTTCACACAGCAATGTCATAAACAATACAGGAAGACAAAATATCATGTTAGGTCTGTGACAGAACGTTGTGGGCATGAGAGGCATTTTCATAGACCTCAATCTACCATTAAATAAATTTTTCGATTTACTTGTAATTATTATAAAATTCTAAGGAAAAAAAGGAGATTTGACTTGGATGATATGTTTCACTTGTGGAGCAGGAACTGCTTACCTTTCTGAAGCTCCTGATTTCCACCTAATTTTTGGTGGGATTCAAGTAGCTCATTCTTTAGTTTTTTTACATTTTGGAACTATTGTTGGTCTTTTCTAGTTTTTATTATTTGGCCATAATGTTGTCCAATTTTATTTACAATTCCACCATGGTTCCTTTTCTTTCTTTTTTGCCTTGTTTCAAACCATACATTTATTAGCAAATACCTGATGCAAAGATTTTAAAGCAATATCTTAATCGGTTTACATTTCATTTGCCACATTGAAATACCAAAAATCATTTCCTTTTATAAATAATGCCACTGTAAAAAACTGGTGTGAAATACAAATTTTTAGAGAATTGCTGTTTAGCCAAATTATAAGCCGAGTTAGCCTGGCTAAAAATCAAGGAAGTACACCACTAATTCATGGCCCCATTGCTTTCTATGTTAAATTCCTCAATTTCAAGCAGACACAGCTCTTTTGTTTCAAGTTCAAATAAAGTGACAATCATTGCATGTCAAAGCAACACTTTATGGTGTCTTGTACTGGAAAAATCAACATACCTTTAATGGCATATAAGAAAGAACTGGTTCCCGGAACTTCGGATGTACAAAAACAGGTACTTCAGATCTGACATACAGGCAAAAAGTACCCTCTTTATAAAATTTGGTGCAGTTTTTTTAATATTCAAAATTATAAGTCAAAAAGTGTTCTACAATGATCACCAGTCATTCAGCTTTCATTTGATACCAACAATACCTAAATATTCTACATATTTTGAAAGCTACACTCATGCGTAGGAACTATTTTGTGTTAAATATGTACTACTTTCTGGTATGTGCTTTCTGGCCGGGCCGAATTAGTGGTGTTACACCTATAACAGAACCAATCTTGCTATACTGACTTCAGCATCACTTTATTTCATTCTATGATCTATTTCAAGCAATAAAAAACACATAAAGCTTATGTCCAAATACTATTTTACTAATTTTAAGCTCAAATTGGACTGGTAGTAACATATAGGTTATTCAAAGAAAACTGCATATGGATATTATAAATGGCCAATATACTTATTTTATTCTCAATATCATTGTTGTATTTAATAATTTCTGTTAGGAAAACAATGTGCTTACCAATAGTCATAATTTACCAGAGTTTGTTCATTTAATACAAATATATTAGACCAAACCTAAGACATAATTGAGAAAATTGTCCCCCCTTTTTTCTTCAAATTGGAAAAGGGACATTTTTGGTATAAACCATACTTCTGTGGTACAACATAGATTATAAAGAGCAATTTATATATTTTTCAGCTGGATAACTTGCTAAACTGGTTCAAAATTGCATGTACAGTGAGATTTTGGAATTCTTATATGAGTATATACCAATTGCCTAGATTGTAAAAGGCTATCATAAGAAAACCAATAAAACTTGAAAAATCATAGGATTATTTGACCAAGAGCTATTTTTTTACCATAAACAAGTCATTATATACATGTTTTATTGATTGCAATCCCAAATAATGCAAAAATAAGAATTTGGAGTCAAGTCTTAACTGCATGCATGTTGTGTGACCATAAAAGGCTAAAATACCTGATTATGTCAATTTAAGAGCTGAAATTTCCCATAAACAGAATTGTTCTTCAAAAAAAGATGATTAAACATGTTTACTTACATCAAATATGACTTATTTTCATTGGAATAGGTACAACTTCTAAAAATTGAATTTCTGATGATTCTCTGTAATAGGAAGTACACCACTAATTCATGGCCCCATTGCTTTCTATGTTAAATTCCTCAATTTCAAGCAGACACAGCTCTTTTGTTTCAAGTTCAAATAAAGTGACAATCATTGCATGTCAAAGCAACACTTTATGGTGTCTTGTACTGGAAAAATCAACATACCTTTAATGGCATATAAGAAAGAACTGGTTCCCGGAACTTCGGATGTACAAAAACAGGTACTTCAGATCTGACATACAGGCAAAAAGTACCCTCTTTATAAAATTTGGTGCAGTTTTTTTAATATTCAAAATTATAAGTCAAAAAGTGTTCTACAATGATCACCAGTCATTCAGCTTTCATTTGATACCAACAATACCTAAATATTCTACATATTTTGAAAGCTACACTCATGCGTAGGAACTATTTTGTGTTAAATATGTACTACTTTCTGGTATGTGCTTTCTGGCCGGGCCGAATTAGTGGTGTTACACCTATAACAGAACCAATCTTGCTATACTGACTTCAGCATCACTTTATTTCATTCTATGATCTATTTCAAGCAATAAAAAACACATAAAGCTTATGTCCAAATACTATTTTACTAATTTTAAGCTCAAATTGGACTGGTAGTAACATATAGGTTATTCAAAGAAAACTGCATATGGATATTATAAATGGCCAATATACTTATTTTATTCTCAATATCATTGTTGTATTTAATAATTTCTGTTAGGAAAACAATGTGCTTACCAATAGTCATAATTTACCAGAGTTTGTTCATTTAATACAAATATATTAGACCAAACCTAAGACATAATTGAGAAAATTGTCCCCCCTTTTTTCTTCAAATTGGAAAAGGGACATTTTTGGTATAAACCATACTTCTGTGGTACAACATAGATTATAAAGAGCAATTTATATATTTTTCAGCTGGATAACTTGCTAAACTGGTTCAAAATTGCATGTACAGTGAGATTTTGGAATTCTTATATGAGTATATACCAATTGCCTAGATTGTAAAAGGCTATCATAAGAAAACCAATAAAACTTGAAAAATCATAGGATTATTTGACCAAGAGCTATTTTTTTACCATAAACAAGTCATTATATACATGTTTTATTGATTGCAATCCCAAATAATGCAAAAATAAGAATTTGGAGTCAAGTCTTAACTGCATGCATGTTGTGTGACCATAAAAGGCTAAAATACCTGATTATGTCAATTTAAGAGCTGAAATTTCCCATAAACAGAATTGTTCTTCAAAAAAAGATGATTAAACATGTTTACTTACATCAAATATGACTTATTTTCATTGGAATAGGTACAACTTCTAAAAATTGAATTTCTGATGATTCTCTGTAATAGGAAGTACACCACTAATTCATGGCCCCATTGCTTTCTATGTTAAATTCCTCAATTTCAAGCAGACACAGCTCTTTTGTTTCAAGTTCAAATAAAGTGACAATCATTGCATGTCAAAGCAACACTTTATGGTGTCTTGTACTGGAAAAATCAACATACCTTTAATGGCATATAAGAAAGAACTGGTTCCCGGAACTTCGGATGTACAAAAACAGGTACTTCAGATCTGACATACAGGCAAAAAGTACCCTCTTTATAAAATTTGGTGCAGTTTTTTTAATATTCAAAATTATAAGTCAAAAAGTGTTCTACAATGATCACCAGTCATTCAGCTTTCATTTGATACCAACAATACCTAAATATTCTACATATTTTGAAAGCTACACTCATGCGTAGGAACTATTTTGTGTTAAATATGTACTACTTTCTGGTATGTGCTTTCTGGCCGGGCCGAATTAGTGGTGTTACACCTATAACAGAACCAATCTTGCTATACTGACTTCAGCATCACTTTATTTCATTCTATGATCTATTTCAAGCAATAAAAAACACATAAAGCTTATGTCCAAATACTATTTTACTAATTTTAAGCTCAAATTGGACTGGTAGTAACATATAGGTTATTCAAAGAAAACTGCATATGGATATTATAAATGGCCAATATACTTATTTTATTCTCAATATCATTGTTGTATTTAATAATTTCTGTTAGGAAAACAATGTGCTTACCAATAGTCATAATTTACCAGAGTTTGTTCATTTAATACAAATATATTAGACCAAACCTAAGACATAATTGAGAAAATTGTCCCCCCTTTTTTCTTCAAATTGGAAAAGGGACATTTTTGGTATAAACCATACTTCTGTGGTACAACATAGATTATAAAGAGCAATTTATATATTTTTCAGCTGGATAACTTGCTAAACTGGTTCAAAATTGCATGTACAGTGAGATTTTGGAATTCTTATATGAGTATATACCAATTGCCTAGATTGTAAAAGGCTATCATAAGAAAACCAATAAAACTTGAAAAATCATAGGATTATTTGACCAAGAGCTATTTTTTTACCATAAACAAGTCATTATATACATGTTTTATTGATTGCAATCCCAAATAATGCAAAAATAAGAATTTGGAGTCAAGTCTTAACTGCATGCATGTTGTGTGACCATAAAAGGCTAAAATACCTGATTATGTCAATTTAAGAGCTGAAATTTCCCATAAACAGAATTGTTCTTCAAAAAAAGATGATTAAACATGTTTACTTACATCAAATATGACTTATTTTCATTGGAATAGGTACAACTTCTAAAAATTGAATTTCTGATGATTCTCTGTAATAGGAAGTACACCACTAATTCATAGCCCCATTGCTTTCTATGTTAAATTCCTCAATTTCAAGCAGACACAGCTCTTTTGTTTCAAGTTCAAATAAAGTGACAATCATTGCATGTCAAAGCAACACTTTATGGTGTCTTGTACTGGAAAAATCAACATACCTTTAATGGCATATAAGAAAGAACTGGTTCCCGGAACTTCGGATGTACAAAAACAGGTACTTCAGATCTGACATACAGGCAAAAAGTACCCTCTTTATAAAATTTGGTGCAGTTTTTTTAATATTCAAAATTATAAGTCAAAAAGTGTTCTACAATGATCACCAGTCATTCAGCTTTCATTTGATACCAACAATACCTAAATATTCTACATATTTTGAAAGCTACACTCATGCGTAGGAACTATTTTGTGTTAAATATGTACTACTTTCTGGTATGTGCTTTCTGGCCGGGCCGAATTAGTGGTGTTACACCTCAACCCTCATTTATATCAAGGACAGTAATACAATTTGAAAATTAGTAAAATATGCTTAAGCATGCATTCTTTGTTTCAGTATATCATTCTTGTTTATTTTTCCGCTGTCTTTTAAGCTACTCTGGTATGAATTCTATGCTTGTTGGCAATACCTAAAAGTAGTAAATTTACCACTTAAGTAAGATTAACTTCTGGTTTTCTGTCGCAAAAAAAATAAAATTTTCAAGTAAGCCCAAAGAACTCAAAACCTAACTACAGCTTATATTACAGGGCTGACAATTTTAAATACTTACAGGCTTCTAGCAAAAACTGCAGATTTCAATTTATCTATCTTTTTTGTTTCTCGAGCAGTAGTATTCAACCAGCAGCTGTTGCTACCTTAGCTAGGTTTCTGTAGTAGCAACACCATTTTAATTATCAGAAATTTATTTTACTTCCAGCACATATGTATGACAATGAATTCTGATTTTCAAAGAAACATGTTTGCCACTTTAAGATACTGTTCCTTCAGAAATGTTTGCCTGCATGTATTATTGCGATATTCTGAGCAATCAACATAATACGAGTTAAATTATTGCGATTTCAGAAATGCTGCTTTCAAAATTTAAAATGTAAGATTGTAGTTTTACTTAACCTATCTTTGCAAAATTTTCCAATAATAAAAACTTCTGAATTTAAACTTTTATCCTAAATCAATTAGAAAATTAGAAAATTTATAGCAGTATACAAACATTCATATATCATATTCACCATCTTGGATTGTTGTTTCATGGAATACTCTGTGAAATATTGTTAAGACAACATTCGCAATGCTGTTAAAACGACGGAAACAGACCTAGCATGTCAGGAATCTTTATATCTAGACAAATAAAAAGACAATGTGATGGATCAAAATTAACCAAAGACATGTCATAATGCTGAGTGGGGAATAATGTGTCAACCAACAGCGATTGCCTTGCTTTTGCAAGTTGTTCTTTCGTTCAGCTCCACAAAATGAAATCACCATACTTTTTAAAGTTTAATTCTTTAATATTTCTCATAAAATTGATAAAAAGAGCTTGATTAAAAAACAATTCTCAATCTAGATTTGGTTACCATCTTTTAAAATAGTTTGACCCCTAACAAAATGTGTACAATTGTCTTTGTTTTATCAAAATGTATAGCATATTTATTGATAAACATCAAGTGCAAAGGAACTAGTTCTAACTGCCCCCCTTCACGATCAAAATATACTATTCGTTTTTTTTAAAGAACTCAAAGAGTAATCTATCACTATTTTACTTTTTTGAGTGACAAATAAACATCATATGATAATATGATAGATACATTATAATATCTTGAAAAAATAAGATTTGTGGACCGATGCAGTTACAAGATGTCCAGTGGAAAAACATAACATGTATATTCAGCGTAATGACATCATTCTTATACATTCTGTTTTTCCTATACCTACGTGCGAAGTGTGATTTATAATGGGATATCTCATTGGCCATCATATCAAATCTTTTCTAGATTTGTGTAGCTCAAAAGGTAACAGAAACAGCAAAATACTTTACCATACCCTAATACTATATCATGGCTCTACCTGATTATACTTTGAAATGACTTCAAAATCGTTCTTGTATTTCAAAAAGCAGCAAATATCAATTTTAGATCTTCATTTTCATCAGGCATAAGCCATAAGTAACACTACCAGATAAATTTGAAAGAAAAACAACTAATATACTTAATTTAAGCAGATATTGAGAAAATAATTCGAAAAATTACATATTCTCTGAGAATCTTAAGTTTCTTCAAATCAATATTATTTCTCCCAGATCCATCTGTTTTGATTATTTAGTTAAGGTATTAACTCAAAGTCAGATACATTTATTTCTATTTTATGAATAGAATAAACTGACCTTTCAATTTTCAAGGCTTAGTAGCATTATCTAGGCTACTCTGTCAACAGTTAGAACAAGATAATGTTTTAATGTAAATATTATTCGGATTTATAAAGTAGCCATAGATGTTTGTTATCAGGTTAAGGGTATTTTATATGAACATCAAGTGCATCCATGCATGGTACTGCGAACATGCACACTTTATGGTTGCCTAAAACTACTATTAAAGAGAAATAAACGCGTTCGAAATGTTAGTTTTTTTCTTCTTTAGTTCAGAATGAAGCCGTTTTAGAAACATATCTTATTTTCAGTATATCAACCTTAGGAAATACGCTAATTAAAAATATAATTTGAAAAAATATTGCACAGAACTCAAATTTAATATTGCTAAGTGATTGAAATTAAAATCAGAGACTGAGTATACTAGAAAAAGAGAAGCGAAAGATACCCAAGATACATTCAAACTCGTATGTCAAAAACAAACTGACAACGCCATGGTTAAAAAAGAAAAAGACCAACAGACAAACAACAGTAAACAAAACACAATATAAAAACTAAAGACTGAGAAACACGAACCCTACCAAAATATGGGGGTGATCTCAGGTGCTCCGGAAGGGTAAGCAGATCCTGCTCCACATTTGGCAAACCCGGTAATCAGTCTTATTCGGTAAGTCACATTCGGGGAAAACGAGACGGAATTGTAGTTACGACAATTGGAACATATCTGTCGTCATCTGTGAAAAGGATATTCTATAACGGTCAACCAACTCGTGATGGCGACCGTAAAATTAACGAAGGAAAGATTTCAACTTCATCACTTGGAACTCTTGGTTTAAAAGCTTCCTTGTGAGCAACAACCCTCTATCAAGAAAACCATAATAAGAAATACAAGCCCTGCAATATCGTATCAACTGGAAGATATATACTCCGTATACAAGCGCTTCTGGAATGTTGGTACATAGAAATGGGAAGTTCACAATAAGGAAGCTGACATCATCTCTTTTGTTGTAAAGTTTTGTTTTTCAACCGATCCTCATTGTCAATTTTTAGATGCAATTCAAGATATGAGGCAGGCTTAACTGTATCTGTTATATTCTTCATCTCAAGTTCAATGGGATAGATGCATTCAACAGTCACCATATTTTGAATTATTTAGTGAGAGAACATCATCTATATAGCGGAGAGTGAAGTTTAAGGATAGTACACCTTCTTTTCTTTCTTTCAAAGAAATTCCTGTATGAAGTCAGTCTCATATGAATAATCGAACAAATCGACAAGAAGAGAAGCACAGTTGGTTCCCTTGGGAAGGCCAATTGTTTGTTGAAAAACACGTCCTTCAAACGTAACAAATATGTTGTAAATCAAGAAATCAAGCCTCTTGATAATGGCAGTTTCAGAGAATTTTTTGTTTGAATCAAAGTGATTTTTTACAAAGTACGATTTATCCCTTCCTTTTAGTTTGGAATGGGGAATACTTGTGTAAAGTTAAGAAAAGTCGAATGTTTTAATACTATTGCAAGATGAAAAAGTCTTAGATTTTATATACTCCACATCTGATTCACGCCACCTCTAGAATAGGTAGTTTCACAATAACTTTGAAGCCTGGCTTTGATTGCTGATAAAATCTATGTTGAAAATTTAGAAAGAGGTTAAGCGAAGCACTTGGAAGACCCAACACTTATGTGACACCAAGGGACAAGTTCTACACACCATTTTGATTGGTATATTACGTGTGGCTTTACTAGACATCCAAATACCAAACACAAACTTCAAAACCAATTCATTTTCAACAGTAAAATAAAACATTTGTAAAATCAATGGACGTTTTGTTTACACATAATCATACAATGTAAAACACACTATAATGCTTCCTGAAATGAATTTTACATCACTACTGTAAATGTCATTTGTAAAATAGCACTAAAACAAGAGGATTATTTTCACCCCTTGGATTTCAAATATGATTCTATAAGTTTAGTATCTTTACTCAATTTTCATCCCTTCATACATAATTTACCCTCTATTATCAAAATTCTCATAAAAATGACTTAAAAACACCACGGGGTAAAGGGTTGATATAACCTCTCTCCTCTGCACAAATTATTTAACCTTTATCCTATAACATCCCAAAAAAATTACACAATGCATTGCAATTTACGCAAGAGACTTCCTCTCTCTTCTTAACAAATTTGAACCAGAAAACTTGTAATACCCTTAGCATTTACAACTGAGTTTTCTAATGCCAACCCTGCATGCATTCAGATTTGACATGAATCCTGATGAAGAATAATTAATCAATTGGAAAATAATCAAACTGAAAACCCCTATGGTTATATACAAAAATGTAACATCCAAACATTGTATCCTTGCACCTGTACCCTATAAACGATATAACCCTAAACAAACTATTTATAATATCAACACATATCAGCACTAATCAAATCAAATACAACTCATTTATGTCGCAAAAAGAAAAAAAAATCAAAATAGTGATTCCTGGTATTATCCAGAGATTGTCACAAGAAGTGTCTAATCACTTCAATATACCATTTGAAATTAACATTAAATTCATTATTGCACTATTGTTTTGACTAGAATTTTTTTTCATTAAATACAGCTGTGGACATGTGGAACAGAAGTTCTCTTATTTACCATGATAAACATTTGTTGACTTTGAATTAGGCTTTGCTCCATCAGACTCTAAATTTAATTTGAGCATTGTCTTAAAGGAGTAGGTCCGGTAATGGCCGATTTTGGCCTCAAATTTCAGGTTCATCTGAGGAAGGATTTTGGACACTTTTTAAACACTTAAATGTCTACTTCAGTCGATTCAATTAGCTTATGTGAAATATTTTAACTGATTTAGTCATTAAAGACGCTCAAATTCAAGCTTAAATTTGAAAAATTTATCAAATATGCCATAGTATGTCACTTTTCAGATGGTTTTTGTCAAAAATGAAAGTGGCCGCATCCGTGTTCACTCTCAACCTTTATATATGTTATGTGTTATCATTAAATACAAATAACATTTAAATATTAAGAATAAACACAAATGCGGCCACTTCTATTAAAGACGAAACACGTCTAAAATTTAACTCAAATGCTAAAATTGTGAAGATTGCAGTAATTTAGCATAACTTAATGATGCTAGTACTCGATATATGTGCATTGTATTGTCAAAAACAGCCCATATTTATGTAGCAGAAGTATTCTATTTTCCAATTAACATCTAAAAGTTTACATTTTAACAATTTTGTAAAACTGCTATATTTTGGGGTAAAAAAGTGGTCTTACTGGACCTACTCCTTTTACACATAATTGTTACATATTTGTGTTTTTGGATTAGCTACACAAGTGAGTGAATGGACAAGCTGTAAGAATTAAATTAAATTGTATCTTTCTGGTTTTTTACCTTGGAGCAATGCAAGTAAAATCATTTTTATCAACCTTTTAATATAAAAAAAAATACACAATGTATTTACACACAAATAAAAGCATTCATTGATATATAGCACAATTTCTTTACAGGTACATAAATGAACACATTCAGTAATCTGCACCCTTGAACTGTAGTAGCACCATTCTTCACAAGTATTTCACAACTCCATGATAAATCATTAGCAAAGGAAATCAGAGTCCATAATCAGTCTTGTTAAAAAGGTATAGGTTCAAACTCAGCATTTTCAAGCTGAAATTAAACATCAATGTTTGTAGAAATGTAATTATTAATTAAATCAACCAAATTTAGAAAAAAATAATACATAAAGATTGTGAAGCTGTGATTTCAAAGAATGTCGGGACTTTATTAATCATTTCTTATTCTTCTGATTTGTTGGATGGATGAATAACCCATTGCAAGCAAAATTATATTATCCAGGAAATATGTGTTGCTGTTACAATAGACAACTGTTTTATTTTCATTTTAGGGTTTCTTAATCATTTGGAGGCTTAACATATGATACAACAATTTGATTATTGTTACCCAAGTTAACTTCCAGCCTGAAGAGACTTCCATGTTTTTCAATTTTTTTGGTGTTGGGTCTTGTAACTTTTGTTTTTATTTAGTCTTTTTCTATATATTGACTATATCTAATGCCTCCGAGGTACCTTCTCTCTCTTTTTGAAATCAAACCCTAATCTTCCAATCATGATAAAAAAAATCATTCGTTCATAATAAAAGATAAAAGATTTATTTTGATGGATTTCACGTTGCTCAATCTTTAGATTTCTGTGTATATTTTATTATGCTCTCATTTTTCTACAAGTACACAGGAAAAATTGAAACATATGTTTTTCATATGTTTTATATATCATGTGAAAAACATGATTTTCATATGTTTTCATATGTTTTGTGCACATATGAAAAACATGTGTTTCAAAACATATGTTTTCTTATGTTATTTAACCATAAGAAAAACATAAACATATGAAAAACATATATTTGTTAGTATATCAATGGAGATAGTAAAACATATTCTTTTCATATGTTTTATATCAATAATATTGATTATTTGACCACAACCATGTTAAGTCAACCTATTCCTACTCCTTAAGTGGGGTTTTATTGCATTCATCTGGTCTGAATGTAATTCCAACATGAGTTTATATTACACTTTCCTCTGGTACTACTTAATAAAATGATTTCATATTTAGGCATAATGTGATAGATTTGAGAATCGTCAGACAGCTACTACCTGTTTTCCGATACTTTTGAAATACAAGATAAGCAAACGATACCAAAAGTATATTCAAACACAAAAGTGGAAAACAATTAAACTGAGAATGCCGTTGCAAAAAAAACGAAAAACGTAGGAAAGGCATATGACAGTACACAAAAGAGGTATATGCTTGATAGGACAACACATGTTATTTCTTCTTTCCTTTGAAATGGTTATCTGAGATGGAATATCAATGAAGCAAACTGGTTTCAGATCCTTATAAACTATCCATAAGCAAAGGACCAGTATTTCATCTATAGTACAGGTACAATACAAAAATGTTTATGGAAATTTTTATTGATCTATTACAAGTAGATCCTATGAAACTGAAAATTGCTAATTTATTCAAAGTCATGACCTAGGGCGCAGGGACTTGAATTAGTCGTAAAACTGATATGTACTGATAGTAATGTAATTTTATAGAAAACATCATTGATCTATCACAAGTAGTTCCTATCAAACTGACTTGAGCAGAAATCTTAACGCTTGTTGCCGCCTCGTTCGGAGGTAACACCTATCTCTCGCCTTCCACAACTTTCGATGCAGGCGTGACCAAAATAATGTTGATCAATGAGCGATGAAAATGAGGTCAAGGTCTAATAAACCCTGCCAGACAGACATGTAAATCATACAATCTAAAAATTTAAGCAATTGATAAATCATATTAATGCTATATCGAGTCTTTATATTCAGATTAGAAACTTGTGCTGAATAAATTTCATAAATAATCTATTTTGATCTTTATTGTCAGAAAGCATATAAGATAAAGCTTGTGACAAAAAAAATATAAATTACAACATATATACAACAAATCGTATAACAACCAACTTATCAAGAGTCCCGTGTCCTCAGTTCTATTGACTGTTTTAAAAAGGAACCTACACTTTGTACCTGTTGAAAATTCATCTTCTTCTTTTTCTTACTCTTCCAAATACTGCCCACATTCAACATGATGAATATTCTGGCAAGTTGGGCATGGTTAAAAACTGGTTAAAAACAAATTGTTGATCGATTTAGTTAGACTTTTTGGTCACTTGAGACTTGACTATCTCAAGAGACTTTGCTGTGACGATATCTGGTGGCAGTATGTTCCAATCCTTGACGGTATTTACGAAGAAGGACCATTTCCTACAATCTTTGGTGGCTGGCTGTAATAGGTAAGTATGATGACCTGTCCGACTAGAGCTTCTTGTTGATTTTTGTAGGTATTTACTCTTGTCTATGGCTACAAGGTCGTTTGTTATTTTGTAACACATGATGACTCGAGCTTCTTTTTGTCTTGTTTGTAGGTTTTTTCATTCTAATTCAGTTATCATATTGCTGACACTTGATCTATTTCTATGTCTGCTGGTTACATATCGTGCAGCTCGTCTTTGTACTTTTTTCAAATTTATCTATCTGGTTTTGCTGGTACGGGTCCCATACTGTCGTGGCGTATTCCATTTGCGGTCTTATACTAATCTTTTATGGGCATGCTCTTTGATGGATTATGAGCTGATGTGGAGGTTTCGATGTAAGAAATCAAGGCTTCGGCTGGATTGAATATATATTGTAGCTTTTTTTGTTAGTGAAACTGATAAAGTCAATATTTTGAGAAACAATTTCAGAGAAGTTGTGTTCATGATCTAAGATTTCGAGGATAAGTCCTGAGCGTAACGTTATCCGTGAATAATAATCCGTAATCGGTTTGCGTTTTAAAATGCTCCTGCGATTTAGATCCGTATGACGCAGACGACGCTGTACTAACTCAACTTTGACAGAGGAACAACACTAGGATTAAACGTCTTTTTAAAGGAATTTATTGGTGTATAAACTGGACTTTTATATGTTTATGAGTGACTTGGTCCAGTTTATACACAAATAAATTCCTTTTAAACTGCGGTTAATCCTTATAATTCTTTAAAATTGGAGTTAAGGAGTTTTATTTTTCTACTCGTAACCTCTATCACACGTAAATTGTATATTTGTGTCATTGAATTGACCTGGCGTGTGAATATATTTTTTGGTTAAAGCAAAAAAAATGTACTCCATGAAATTTACTATTTGATAACAAATAAGCTACAAAACTATCTTATTATCATTAAAATAAATGTTTTGTGTTTTTTTAATTCAACGATGAACGCCAAGTGAAAATGAATATTTTTAACGTCTAGCCGGTTTGTGTTATTATCGCCGCCAACTTGGTTTCATTGGTTGCAAAAAGTAGTTCCGTCAACGTCGTCTATCAAAAATTGAATAACTTCAAGAGTCACTACCGGAAGCTCTCTCGACCAATCATATAAACGTATTCCCTCATATGCAAATCATATAAGAATTATACAGCAGTACCTTTGCAGAATTGAGCAATAAATGGAATTAAACAGACGATTTACGTTTTGCGGAGTCTAGTAAGAAGATAGTTTTCAACTACTTAAAGTGATGGCAAGTTGAAATTATATACAAACTCGCGTGTCCCAACGCAACCGATGATTGAATCGCACAGACATTGGTAAAATGTACGCCACACAACTTTACACACATTTTATTTTACTAACATGTTGAAAAAAAGTGTATAAACGGTTAAAGTCGACGCTGTCAAGTTTTTAAAAACATAACAATGCACCATTTGAATGTTTACTCCAGCTGCAATCGGAGCTACCATCACTGCCTTTTACTTGAAGTTTTACACATGTATTTTTTATGTGCATGCATGCAGACTACTTATTTTGGGCATTGGCAAATTGTTTTGTTGTTCAACATTAACAACAACTAAAATAATGCAAATATAGACCATAAACAAAATATCCCTCAGACATGTCAGAGAGATTTAATACACTGTCAGTTTTTGATGTTTCAGAAATTTTCTAAGAACAAAAAGACTGCCACTAAAAGAGATGTATAGACGACTTTCGAATTCATGCACTTTCTCGTATATTTGTATGTCACAATGCTTATGTTATTACATCACAGTAAGATGACGTCGTTTTCCAAGATTGACCTCAGGTCAACTAGTGTGGCTCATTCAGAAAAAAACGACTCCAGATTTCTGTATATCTGACAGCAACCCAGCCTCAAACAAAAATATGCCAAAGGTCAACATATTAAATCATAGTCTTGTGACTGTTACAGTATTTTACATAAGACAAGTGTACATAACAACATTATGTCAATTTTTAAATGGTCCAACAAAAACAAAACCAGGCCCCTGATTTAGGGGACGACCATTTGATTCTGAGGGGGGGGGGGGGGGGGGGGGGGGGGGGGGGGGGCTGAGGCGGCTTCTGTCAAATATAATAAGGCCAAACTATTTATTTCCAACATAAAGGCGACCAGATTGTTTATTATTTATTTTCTGCTCATCCACAAAATAATTAACACAAAAATTGCCATCTCCTCTCCTGAAAATCAACTTTTCACTCCAAGTAAATGACCTTTTGTGATACAGATTACCTTTTAATAGGATACACACATCACATACAACTTCAAACAAATAGAGCAGTCAAATTAAAGTCTAGAATATTTATTCTATTTAACATACTATATAACAAAATATTAGGAAGTAGTCAAGAAGACATTATTATTTTTTCAGGGGTTGACAGGATACACGTAATCGTTATAACTTTTAACTTCACGGTTCTTTTGCAAGCAAATTTAATAAACAATGATGTTATACAGTTGGGGTTTTTTCACCTTACATAGGGCTTTATTTCTGATCTTATTTCTGTGTACACAATTCTAAATCTACATATTTCACCTTTATCAATATTAGAAAATCCGTTTGGACGATTCCATATACCATTATGTTTTAGGGTTTTTTAGCTTCAGTGTCGAGTTGGTGTATAGCATTAAGGGTTGTCTGCGAGAAATAAATCATTTTTCTGTTAGATTAACTAAATTCAAAACCAATATAAATATAGTTAACATATATATTTTATTTAACTGAGCAAATTGATCGGAATGTGAATGATACGTAGACCTAAAATTCTCTTTGGTCTATCCCAGTCATGACATTCGCTCGGGAATTTCTTCCATTGACATCGTAATTTAATTTACTTTGGATTATTGTTATCTTTAGATGTAATGTGATAGGATTTAATGTGATATTATTTGTCTCTTCTTCTATAGTACATAGTTTGACGTCATGTTTGTACACATGAAGTCTCTAGTCTAGTCAGATCTGAAGTATACATGAATATAGTTTACATTGGCACTAATATCGATTTTGTCATCAACAAATTAAAACATAACTAAATTTGTATTTTTTTTCTGGCGGGATGTATAAAGTCACACCCACGTTCGTTTAGATCTATAAAGAGGTTAAACTCCTAACTATCCTACTGTCTGTCGATACATTTATTTTTGGCATTGCACTAGTCATGTCTTCTTTGACTGTCCATGACGTTAAAATACTAAATCCCTGGGATGTGTTTTAGTTGATTTTAGTCTCTGATGCATGATTTTTTATTATTAATTGTTTTGGTTTTTAATTAGCTGTCAGTAACTGCGAGTACTCTCAAATCGTACTTTCTTGTTTACTTGACCTGTTGATACTAATGTATTGCTTTTTTGTTATTTAATGTTATTCAGGGTTATATCTGCTCTATATACCAGCTTTGATAAGTGTTTGGTATAACTATAAATTTTCACTTCGTACTATGAACATCAAAATTATTTATTTTGTAAAAATATTTCCTTTCTCTATTGGTACTGTACACGTATACCTAACAACAAAATTATTTTCATTTACCTGTGTTTAAAGTTATTACAAATGGCTGATATTTTTGTTCGGGCATATTGTTTTTCTTTAATTGTTTAACATTTCTTACCGATATAACATGTTACTTTTATTATTCTACCCTTAGTTTATTTATTTTGTATTTACATTGTGTCATAGGTCAAATTTATTTGTTCAGTGTATGTTCAATGGTGTTAATATGTCCTTTGATTGAGTTAAGCTATTTCAGTTGATATTTTATAGTGTGTCCTTCTATGTTGTGATGTTACACTATTGTTTCAGAAAAAGGGTGAAGGTTTGGTACCATTAAAACGTTTAAACCCGCTGCATTTGTTTGCACCTGTCCTAAGTCAGGAATCTGAAGTTCAGTAGTTGTCGTTTGTTGATGTGGTTCATTAGTGTTTCTCGTTTCTCGTTTTTTATATAGATTAGACCGTTGGTTTTCCCGTTTGAATGGTTTTACACTAGTAATTTTTTGGGGCCCTTTATAGCTTACTGTTCGGTGTGAGCCAAGGCTTCGTGTTGAAGACCGTACTGTGACCTATAATGGTTTACTTTTATAAATTTTGACTTGGATTGAGAGTTGTCTCATTGGAACTTATACCACATCTTCTTATATCTATGTACTCATTCTCAATTTTATTCTGCATATCCCACCCCTTCACTACGTCACCCTGCTCAGTCGCTCCGTAATTCTCGTATCACTGCTTTGAGACAAACAGAAAAGCAGGCATTATCAGCAACGTCATTACTCGGGTCATAATGTCTGAGGAGATGTAATCAGCGACGTCACAATTTGTGAGGAATCGTTATCAAGCTTGCTTTCGTCTAGCGTAAAACTGTCTTGGGGCTAGGCCGAGTTAGGGAGGTGAAAAAGTCAGTAATAGAACGATAAACAGATAATCAGGGTTTCTTAGTAAAGATACATTAAAATATCACCCACTGTCGCTAAGGACACAATTTTAATCATTTTAGCTCATTAGCTGCACTCACTCGCCAAAAAGGTTCATTGCGGCTCACTGGCTAATATTTTACGATATCAGTGTGTAGAAAAGCTGGTAATTTATACATATGTGTGAGGAATTGTAATTAAGCTTGCTTTCGTCTAGCGTAAAACTGTCTTAGGCCAAGTTAGGGAGGTGAAAAAGCCAGTAATAGATCGATAAATAGATAATCAGGTTTTCTCCGTATAGATACCTTAAAATATCACCCACTGAGGACACAATTTTATTCATTTTAGCTCATTAGCTGCGCTCACTCGCCAAGAAGGTTCATTGCGGCTCCCTGGCTACTATTTGACGATATCAGTGTGTAGAAAAGCCGATAATCTATACATATATGGTCAGATCATATGTTTTCGTACGTCATACATTTGTCATATGAATTCGTACTATGCATGCCTTTTCAATGGAAATTGTGACGCCACAATGCATTCTTCATAGCACGGAAACCCATGAAAAGAGGATATATATACATATGTCAACCAAAATTTTTCAGCGACGTCATAATGTGCGAGGAGACCCTATCAAGCTTGAGTTCATCTAGCGTTAAAACTGTTTTAGGGAGGTGAAAAATACCAGTAATAGAACGATAAACAGATGATCGATATTGTAAAATATCAATGTGTAGAAAAGCCAATGATCTACATGTATACATATATATATGTATATATATATACGCAATCATAGGTTTGAACGTTGTTTTCAATTTAGACTTGTTTATATTTTTCGTTTGGGCTAGTATTATATTTGCCTTCAGGTTTATATGATCCGTTCATCCTATTTTGACTCCTCAAAATTCAAGAGTCTATCCTAAATTGAGGTAAATTGTATGGCTTTCCAAATACCGTTTCGATTCCTAACATCACTGAAGAGACATTAATTGTCGAAATCCGGATATGGTGTACAAAAACCTTTGCACCTTTTGTTTGCGGTATATCATCTTTTCCGCAAGTTTATTGTTTTCTGTTTAGTATTAAATTTATATTTAAGATCCATTTATTACATCGGTGATCCGTTTATTTGGCAATCGCCAATTGCAGTCAGCAGGGTTTAAGAACATTTGTTGTTCGACCTGTTAGTCAAATGCGTTTTGTTAAAATATACTTTTTCACTTTTTTGGTTTTTAGGAAAATGTTGTTTGTGCTGTATTTATATCCCTCTAACAAGAAATTTGTTTTGCATGCACACGTATAAAAATTGCGGTTTTTATCCAACGCAATCATAGGTTTGAACGTTGTTTTCAATTTAGACTTGTTTATATTTTTCGTTTGGGCTTGTATTATATTTGTCTTCGGGTTCATATGATTCGTTCATCCTATTTTGACTCCTCAAAATTCAAGAGTCTATCCTAAATTGAGGTAAATTGTATGGCTTTCCAAATACCGTTTCGATTCCTAACATCACTGAAGAGACATTAATTGTCGAAATCCGGATATGGTGTACAAAAACCTTTGCACCTTTTGTTTGCGGTATATCATCTTTTCCGCAAGTTTATTGTTTTCTGTTTAGTATTAAATTTATATTTAAGATCCATTTATTACATCGGTGATCCGTTTATTTGGCAATCGCCAATGGCAGTCAGCAGGGTTTAAGAACATTTGTTGTTCGACCTGTTAGTCAAATGCGTTTTGTTAAAATATACTTTTTCACTTTTTTGGTTTTTTGGAAAATGTTGTTTGTGCTGTATTTATACCCCTCTAACAAGAAATTTGTTTTGCATGCACACGTATAAAAATTGTGACCAATTTTTATACGTGTGCATGCAAAATAAATTTCTTGGTAGAGGGGTCTAAATACAGCAACAACAACATTTTCCAAAAGACCAAAAAATAGAAAAAGTATATTTTAACAAAACGCATTTGACTAGCAGGTCGAACAACGGATGTTCTTAAACCCTGCTAACTGCCATTGGCGATTGCCAAATAAACGGATCACCAGATGTAACAAATGGATTAAACTATTAATTTAATACCAAACAAAAAACAATAAACTTGCGGAAAAGATAATATACCCCAAACAAAAGGTGCAAAAATTTGTACACCATATCCGGATTTCGACAATTAATGTCTCTTCAGTGATGTTAGGAATCGAAACGGTATTTGGAAGGCCATATAATTTACCTCAATTTAGGATAGACACTTAAATTTTGAAGAGTGGAAATAGGATGAACGGATCATATAAACCCGAAGACAAATATAATACCAAAAAGACCAAAAAGTGAAAAAGTATATTTTAACAAAACGCATTTGAGTAGCAGGTCGAACAACGGATGTTCTTAAACCCTGCTAACTGCCATTGGCGATTGCCAAATAAACGGTTCACCAGATGTAACAAAATGGATCTTAACTATTAATATAATACCAAACATTGTTTTGCTTGTTGGGCTTGTATTATATTTGCCTTCGGGTTTATATGATCCGTTCATCCTATTTCCACTCTTCAAAATTTAATTGTCTATCATAAATTGAGGTAAATTATATGGCCTTCCAAATACCGTTTCGATTCCTAACATCACTGAAAAGACATTAATTGTCGAAATCCGGATATGGTGTACTAAGTGTTGCACCTTTTGTTTGGGGTATATTATCTTTTCCGCAAGTTTATTGTTTTTTGTTTGGTATTAAATTAAAAGTTAAGATCCATTTTGTTACATCTGGTGATCCGTTTAATTGGCAATCGCCAATGGCAGTCAGCAGGGTTTAAGAACCTCCGTTGTTCGACCTGCTATTCAAATGCGTTTTGTTAAAATATACTTTTTTACTTTTTTGATCTTCTGGAAGATGTTGTATGTGCTGTATTTAGACCCCTTTACCAAGAAATTTGTTTTGCATGCACACGTATAAAAATTGCGGTTTTTATCCAACGCAATCATAGGTTTGAACGTTGTTTTCAATTTAGACTTGTTTATATTTTTTCGTTTGGGCTTGTATTATATTTGCCTTCGGGTTTATATGATCCCTTCATCCTATTTAAGTTTTTAACCTCTCTGTCCTGGACGATATTGAGGTCCCCCGTAATAACATGGCCATAGGGATCATATCTAAACTTCGACGATTCACAGTTTCAATTTAAAGGAGTATTATTTTCTACATTGACGTCTGATGTTACCCGCGTATAATTAAAAATTAAACTTCTGTGGGTTTTTTGTATGTGTATGAAATAATAGGTGGTTCTGTGTTATCAACATAGGGAGGTATGAAGTTTTGAATGGTAGAGTCATTAAATATACTAGATAGGTTGATAAAATTAATACCTCTGCTAATATATTTAATTTTTAGAAAATGACGTTTATGATGTTCAGGTTTGTCGATACGCTGGAACAGCCTATGGTGGCAAAAAGCTGTATTTATACGCGAATATTCATACAGCGGGCTGAAGAAAGAGATGGTGTCACACTCCTTGAAAATATCATGTAATTTACTAGTTGGTATTTGACCCAGTTTACATAATAATTGATGCCTACCATTGTTTTTAAATATAGATAGATTACCAAGTGTATAATTTATACAATGTTTAATTCGTTGATTTCGATTGATACGTTTGCCATGAGACCTATTATTTCGTTATCTTTTACCCATAATATTCATGATATCAATATATCACCACTGGGTCTTTTTAATTTGATCTCATCCACTAAAGTCATTCAAGTAGAACATTTGATGTCGGGTTTGTCCACATTTTGGAATATATTAATACATGTATAGAAATACAGTTGAGTCTGTTCCCAAATGCCTCCACAATTTGGAATATATTAATACATGTATAGATGTACTGTTGAGTCTGTTCCCAGATGCCTGAGATACACTTCAATATTTATTATTAATTGAAAATAAGTGGAATCATCTTTTAGAAAAGTTGTTCCTATGGTAATGAATCCCCCCCCCCTTTATAAGTTAAAAAGGCTACGTCTGTTTTTCCTTTTTTTAAAACCGCAAAATATCCCTAATTTTTTTTTGGGGGGGGGGGGGGGGATGTTCCCAACTTGTTTATTAGTGGAATTGTGAATCTGGCCATTACTCCTCAATTGTATTGATGCATACTTTTCATGTTGGGACAGTTTTCCTCATTTTTGAAGGCTGTATGCATGGTTGCCTATAATTGCTATGTCATTTGAACCTCTGTGGATAGTTGTCTCATCATGCTCATTGGCAATCATATATATTACATATTGTAATTTTTATATGTAACCATCCTTTAGAAAAGTTGTTTCGAATGTAATGAATCTCCTCCAGATCCCCCTTTATAAGTTGAAAAGGCTACATCTTCTTTTTATCTTCTTTAGAACTTTTTTTTTGGGGGGAGGGGGGGGTCCCAACCTGTTGTTTATAAGTTGTAATTCAGGCCATTACTTTTCTCAATTTAATTGTTGCATATTTAACATGTCTGGACTGTTTTTTTTTCTCGTTTTTGAAGGCTGTATGGTTGCCTATAATTACAGTTACTTTGTTATTTGAACCTCTGTGGATAGTTGTCTCATTGGCATATGACATATACTGATTTTTATATGGATTGCAGACCTGAAAAAGATGTTCAAAGCTGAATATGCTGCAAACTTCAAACAACCTACTACAACTTATTTACCATGAAACTGTTGATCAGAACTATATATAATTGATTTCATCCCAGTCCTCATACATGTACCACTATCAATCATCAGAACAAATGCAAATAATTATGATGTCATGAAAGGTTTTATATGCCCCCGCCGTAGCGGTGGGGGCATTAAGTTTTACCCTTGTCCGTCTGTACGTGCGTCCGTCCGTACGTCCCAAAATTGGTTTCCGTTCTCTAACTTGAGTTTGCCTCAATAAAATGTTATGAAACTTATACACAATGCTTATTACCACAAAACACAGATAAAGTTTGAATTTTGGTGGCATCACTTCAACCATTCTAGAGTTATGCCCCTTTAAAAATGGAAAAAAATTGCAAATTTTTTATTTTCTTCTAAATACATGTTCATATCAAGTAATTTTTAAAATTGGAGTTATCTTCCTTTGTCCATGATAATAGTTGAATCAACTACAATCAATGCTTTATACAATGCAATGTTTAATTTTGACTTCCACTAATAAAACACAGATCAAGTTGAATTTGGGTAGTGTCACTTTAACCGTTATTGAGTTATGCCCCTTTATAAATCGAAAGATTGCAAAATTTTTAGTTTCAATTCTGTAACTTAAGTTTGCCCCAACCAAACATTATGAAACCTATACACAATATTCATCATTGTTCATTACCACAAAACTAAGATCAAGTACAAATTTTTTGTTTCCGTTTTCTAACTTTAGTTTGCCTCAACAAAATGTTATGAAACTTATACACAATGCTTATTACTACATAATACAGATTAAGTACGAAATTTGGTGGCGACCCTTTTACCATTCTTGAGTTATGTCCGTTTATAAACATAACAAGAGTGCACACGCTGAAATGTCTCGCCTTCTTTACTAATCATTGATATTATGTTGATAGTCCTAAATATAAAGCTTTATTACAACTGTCACATAAACTTAACATTAACCAAGTAAAGTAAACATTGACCAATGAACCATGAAAATGAGGTCAAGGTCAGATGAACCATGCTAGGCAGGCATGTACAGCTAACAATTCTTCCATACAACAAATATAGTTGACCTATTGCTTATAGTTTAAGAAAAACAGACGAAAACACAAAAACTTAACACTGAGCAATGAACCTTGAAAATGAGGTCAAGGTCAAATAAAACCTGCGTGACTGACATATAGATCATAAAATATTTCCATACACCAAATATAGTTGAACTATTGCATATAGTATTAGAAAAAAAGACCAAAACTCAAAAACTTAACTTTGACCACTGAACCATGAAAATGAGGTCAAGGTAAGATGACACCTGCCAGCTAGACATGTACACCTTACAATCATTCCATACACCAAATATAGCTGACCTATTGCATGCAGTATTAGAAAGAAAGACCAAAACTCAAAAACTTAACTTTGACCACTGAACCATGAAAATGAGGTCAAGGTCAGATGACACCTGCCAGCTAGACATGTACACCTCACAATCATTCCATACACCAAATATAGTAGACCTATTGCATACAGTATAAGAAAAACAGACCAAAACACAAAAACTTAACTATAACCACTGAACCATGAAAATGAGGTCAAGGTCAGATGACACCTGCCAGTTGGACATGTACACCTTACAGTCCTTCCATACACCGAATATACTAGACCTATTGCTTATAGTATCTGAGATATGGACTTGACCACGAAAACTTAACCTTGTTCACTGATCCATGAAATGAGGTCGAGGTCAAGTGAAAACTGTCTGACAGCCATGAGGACCTTGCAAGGTACGCACATACCAAATAAAGTTATCCTATTACTTATAATAAGAGAGAATTTAACATTACAAAAAATCTGAACTTTTTTTTCAAGTAGTCACTGAACCATGAAAATGAGGTCAAGGACATTGGACATGTGACTGACGGAAACTTCGTAACATGAGGCATCCATATACAAAGTATGAAGCATCCAGGTCTTCCATCTTCTAAAATATAAAGCTTTTAAGAAGTTAGCTAACGCCGCCGCCGCCGTAGCCGCCGCCGCCGCCGCCGCCGGATCGCTATCCCTATGTCGAGCTTTCTGCGACAAAAGTCGCAGGCTCGACAAAAATTGCTGAATTTATCATTTCCGTTCTCTAACTTTAGTTTGTGTCAACCAAATGTTATAAAACTTATACACAACCGTTCTAGAGTTATGCATACTTACAAATAGAAAAATTTCTGAATTTTTAGTTTCTGTTCTCTACTTAAGTTAGCCTAAACCAAATGTTATGAGACTTACACACAATGATTATTACCACAAAACTCAGATCAAGTTCAAATTTGGGTAGCGTCACTTTTACCGTTCTTCAGTTATGTCCCTTTATAACTATATGATATGCAAGCGGGGGCATCATCTGTGTCCACATGTGGACACTATCCACATTTATTTTTAATAAATCTTGAATCTTTATATCAATATAAACTGAATGCCAATATAAACATGTTGGATTCTTTTACAGCAGAATATACAGTATGGGTTTTTTTCATTTTTATACGCCTGTTTACGGGACGTATAATGGTATACCGTTGTCCGCCTGTCTGTCCGTCAGTTGTCAATATATATGTCAGACATTAACTTAAAAACGCTTTCATAAAATAATTGCATAAAACTTTGGTGAATTGTTTATATCTATTGACGCGAGCTCCCTTTCTTTTTTTATAAATTTTAGATTTTGCGTTTCTGAGTTTATTCTTAAAAAAAAGGGGGATTTTTCAGTTTCCAGACTATAACTCAAAATTCTTTCAGCAGTTCTCATGAAACATTGGTGAACTGTTCTAGTGATGTAAGCTGCTGCCTTTAGAATTTTATAAATTTTACATTTCCAAGTTATGGGGTTTTATATATGAAAAAGGGGGGATTTCCCAGTATCGGATAATGTTTTCAGCAATCCTCATTAAATTTTGGTGAATTGTTTATATCTAGTGATGTAAGCTCCCTTTTTGATTTTCATAAATTTCAATCTAATATGACATTGAGAAGTAATTGAACTTTATTTTTTGTAAATGTGACGAGGGTATCATGCGCTCATGGCACAGCTGTTTATTGAAGGTGATATGCATATGGTTGCCTATAATTTCTTACATCAATTTTAGTTGAATTTTAAGGAATTGCTGTTATTTATATATACAAATCCCACGTCGATATATTACATGTACAACAATCAGACATCAATCCACGCCAACATGGATGTAATTGAAATACATCTAGAGGTCAATATATAGTCTCAAACAAAAGACAAAATAAGGAAAAATATAGCGAATTTTTTCGAATTATTATTATGAAATGTATATATTAGCAATATTTAAAATATATCGTTTAAAATATTTTGAGTTTTAGGTTCCACCTACCATTTTAGAAAACTAGGATTTCATTGCGGCTAGTCTATTAGAGGGGTATTTCATTGGTTGTAGATATGGAATCTTATTTTATCATGAAGTCAGATTTGAACATCGACTTGAGGAATGAAGGTGGAGTACAAAGTCTTAGATAACATTTTATAGTTATGAATGTTTCTTGATCAGTTAACTTAAATTAGGTGGAGGTATGTTCTTATTTACGACAGAGGGGCACTCAACCTATATCAATTTGTGCATGAAGCGATTGATAGTTGCTAGATACTGAATGCTTTTACCACAAATTTGTGAAAGTTTTAACCGGTAAATACGATAATAAAATTCATGTCTTTTTCAGGACTTCTGATCCAACCATGTAGTATGGCATATTATTTTATGATATGGTTTTGGTCGATGGATGTTCATGAAGGACCTGCAGTACAAAGTATATCACTGGATTGAGCTCTTTGCCTAAGTGTATTATGAAAGTGCTTTGCTTTGAGCTCAGTGCATTGTTATGCAATTCATTCTTTGTGAAATAAAGATTTGACAGACAACTCTCATGTACAAGGAATTGTCAAAGTAGTATCCATTCTATGTACAATGTAAGTAATAGGGAGATAAAAGCATTTTATTTAGATTTGAACCAAACATTTTTTGTCCATTAGCCAAATTTAAAAAAAAAAAACACAAATTTACCAAACAATGCTACTCGTGCTTCTAGAAATATGATGCTAGGTTGTTTTGTTACACTTTATTTTTAGCTCACCGTTCCGCAGGAACTGTGAGCTTTAGCCATCACTCGGTGTCCGTCGTCGTCCGTCTGGTGTAAACTTTTTCAAACATCTTCTCCTCTGAAACTACTGAACCAATTCCAACCAAACTTAAGCTGAATGATCCTTAGGGTATCTAGAATAAAGATTGTGTTTTATTTTCTGTTTCGTCAAACAACATGGCCGCCATGGCTAAAAATAGAACATAGGGATAAAATGCGGTTTTTGGTTTATATCTCAAAAGCCAAAGCAGTTAGAGCAAATCTGACATGGGGTAAAAGTGTTCATAAGGTAAAGTTCTATCAGCCCTGAAATTTTCAGATGAATCTAATAACCTATTGTTGGGTTGCTGTCACTAAATTGGTAATTTTAAGGAAATTTTGCAGTTTTTGGTTATTATCTTGAATTGTCTTAATGATAAAGATAAACTGAAAACAGCAAATATGTTCAGCAAAGTAAGATCTACAAATAAGTTTATATGACCAAAATTGCCAATCGATCCCTTAAAGAGTTATTGCCCTTTAAGGACAATTTTACACAATTTGTTTATCATGTTTTCTAACTTTAAAAAATCTTCTCCTCTGAAACCACTGAACTAATTCCAACCAAACTTGAGCTGAATGATCCTTATGGTATCTAGAATAAAGTTTGTGTTTTATTTTCTGTTTTGTCAAAAAACATGGCCACTATGGCTAAAAGTAGAACATAGGGGTAAAATGCAGTTTTTGGCTTATATCTAAAAAACAAAGGAGTTAAAACAAATCTGACATGGGGTAAAAGTGTTTATTAGGTGAAGTTCTATCAGCCCTAAAATTTTCAGATGAATCTAATAACCCATTGTTGGGTTGCTGCCACTAAATTGGTAATTTTAAGGAAATTTTGCAGTTTTTGGTTATTATCTTGAATAGTATTAATGATAAAAATAAACTGTAAACAGCAAATATATTCAGCAAAGTAAGATCTACAAATAAGTTTTATGACCAAAATTGTCAATTGACCCCTTAAAGAGTTATTGCCCTTTAAGGACAATTTTACAAAATTGTTAAATGTGTCCTTAAGGAGTTATTGCCCTTTAAAGACAATTTTTTTTTTCAATTTGTTCATCTAGTTTGCCTACTTTAAAAAATCTTCTCCTTTGAAACTGCTGAATCAATTTCAGCCAAACTTGGACTGAATGAGTTTCAGAGTATCTAGTATAAATTTTGTATTTATTTTCTTGAACATCAAGAAACATAGCCACTATGACTAAAATGGAATATAGGGATAAAATGTATTTCTTTGCTTTTGAAGAAAATATGACAGATACAAAGAACATCTCAATGGAATTTTTAAGCCACTCATTAATATACATTAGAAAGCATAAATAATCTTTGATGAAAGATTTAAGCAAAAAATTACAGGTGAGCGATTCAGGCTCTTGAGAGCCTCTTGTTATACATCTGTACTGCCTACTGACGACTCAGTCCTGAGTGTAAAGGGTCAATCAGTATGTTAAAAAAAGACCAAAATTCATAAGGCCTATCTAGCCTAATTGATTTATAAAACTATATTTCATTGTACATGTTCAAAATTTATCATTCATTTGTTTATTTCTTAATTTGTGTGGATTAACAGTAAATGTTAATTACTACAGTACACTTTCATACCACAACAAAACTGCCTTACTGTATTGGTTTCACTTATATTTGTATCCATATAACAAAAAAAATTGAAAAGAGAATATTTTTGCAATACCTTTTTCATATTGAATACCATAACTTTTTAGATCTTTAGAAATATTAAGTAGATGTTCATATTCACTTGAAATTTTATCAGATGACTTCTGTAGCAGTTATGAGTCTTTGAAGCATACTCACAAAGATTCTTTTGTTGATATCATTTTCATACTGGTCAAAACTTTTTTTTGCTTTGACCAGCTTTGGAGGAGATATTTTCAAAGAATTAATAAAAAATAACACAGAGGTTTAGTTTCTAGCTCATCTAGCCCCAAGCATCATGTCAGGCATTGTCATTACTAAAATCCATTAAAGGTCTTCTAATCTGAGAAACAATTTCGACATTTAAACGGAATCTTTCACTTATGATACTGATGATCCACCACAAAGTAATATAAATAGAACCATACAAATAGTAAGCAAATACATGTTCTCAGTTACCATCTCCCATATAAAAAAAATCACATCATGAAACTAGAGGCTCTCAAGAGCCTGTGTCGCTCACCTGTATTTACTGATGCTTTGGAAATCATGTAAAATAAGGTTAAAATCATAATTAATAGTATTAGATATTAGATATTATAATGATATCTAAGATAATAACAAAAAACTGCAAAATTTTTGTAAATTACTAACTCAGGGGCAGCAACCCAACAACGGGTTGTCGGATTCGTCTAAAAATTTTCAGGGCAGATAAATCTAAATCTGATGAACATTTTTGCCACCTGTCAGATTTGCTCTAAATGATTTAGTTTCAGAGATATAAACCAAAAACTGCATTTTACCTCTATGTTCTATTTTTAACCAAGTCGGCCATGATGGTTGGAAGGCGGGGTTATCGGACAAATTTTTTAAACTAGATTCCCTAATAATGATTATGACCAAGTATGGTTAAATTTGTCTCAGTAGTTTCAGAGAAGAAGATTTTTGTAAAAGATTACAAAAATTTACAAAAAATTGTTAAAAATTGACTATTAAGGGCAATAACTCCTAAAGGGGTCGACTGACAATTTTGGACATAACAACTTACTTGTAGATCTTACTTTGCTGAACATTATTGCTGTTTACAGTTTATCTCTATCTATAATAATATTCAAGATAATAACCAAAAACTGTAAAATTTCCTTAAAATTACCAATTTAGTGACAGCAACCCAACAACAGGTTCTCCGATTCATCTGAAAATTTCAGGGCAGATAGATCTTGACCTGATAAACAATTTTACCCCTGTCAGATTTACTCTAAATGCTTTGGTTTCAGAGATATAATCCAAAATCTACATTTTACCCCTTTGTTCTATTTTTAGCCATGGCGGCCATCTTGGTTGGTTGACCGGATCACAGGACACATTTTTTAAACTAGATACCCCAATGATGATTGTGACCAAGTTTGGTTAAATTTGACCCAGTAGTTTCAGAGGAGAAGATTTTTGTAAAAGTTAACAGACGACGCCGGACGACGACGACGACGACGACGACGACGGACGACGGACGCAAAGTGATGAGAAAAGCTCACTTGGCCCTTCGGGCCAGGTGAGCTAAAAATGAACCTATTTTGTGTTCCTCTCCTAGCTACAAAATGTATCCGTAATCAAAGATGTGGAACATATTCTATCATAATCATTTGGTAATTAATGCTATTAGTGTCTCTTCCATGCCGGTCTTGAACATACAAAACTAAATATTAAATAAACAACACTCCTAATCTCAGGTTGGTTGTCGTTGTGCAACACAGTTAATAATATAGAACCCTTTGGGAAAAACATAGAACTTCTTTCGTCATATAAAACACTGTCAAACATCCAAACATACTATCCACACTGATCTGTGTCCACACTTGTATTAAATATAAAACTATAATATTATTACAATCAAGGGTGGATCCAGGATCCAAGGAAAGCGGGATGATAATATCCAAAATGATAAAATCTCTGGCAAGCATGGCGAGCCAACCTTTGCTGTCGAAAATTTCATTAACAAAATTATATTTTTCAGGTCAAAAGGAGGGGAATGAATACTATGCCCCCTCCAAAGCAACCACTGACAAAACTTCAGTAAACAAATAATACTTTATAGATTGTATGCGTCCGCTGAATATTTTTTTCATTATCTGTAACTATTAGATACCTTTATTAATGTTGCCTGGGACTAATAGAGAAAGGGACATGCAACTAAATTAATTTTTCAATTTCATTGTCTAGCAAATTTTACCTCAATTATACATGGCTATTTTTGGGATCATTTCTCTGTTCAAACAGTGGTTATTAATTTTTCAGGCATTAACTTTGCCTGATATTTTATCATTAATAATTTATATATGGTTGGAAAGGAGATTTTTCGTAGGGTGAAATAATATATTTTTCATTGATGTTTCCAGAAAAAACCCCATTTAAAAATCCATTTTATCAAAGAATCTAAAAATCATACATTTCCTGTATCTAAATATTCAAATGAAATGTACTGTTAAAAAGCCATTCTTGGAAGAAAAATATAAATTGTATTGCATTTTGATGAGTTTAAACCAGTTAATTATATATAAGTAATGTAATTTTGGTATTGTCTCAAGTGAACCACTGATAATTGTGAACCAATTATTGATTAATTACAGATCAATATACATTTGTAGCACCGGTTTTACAAGTACTAGCACTGGAAATTTAGCTATTGTTGAATACTATTAAAAGTTTTAAGTCCCTTCAAGTCCCAGATCTGGCATGCGAAGTGATCAAATATTTTTTGGAACCGCATGGTTTTGAATATTTCGGGCCAGAATATTTATGTCCAAAATCTGCCAGGCACCCCCTCCCCCCTCAGAATCAAATTGAGAGTTTTTTTCATGACGTTGTTTGTGTGAGTTTAGTTATTTCATGATCAAGATTAAAAAGTGGTAGGTCTAAGATCTCAAATACAAGTTCTGTGCCTATCCTAAGTCCTAAGGGGACAACACTTCGCATGCCAGATCTGGGACTTGAAGGGACTTAAACCCTACTACTACAAGTGAAGTCCATAAAAATAAAACCTGAACAGTTCATCGCCTTCAAACTAGTTTAACCCCGCCACATTCTGTATGAGCCTGTCCCAAGTCAGGAGCCTGTAATTCAGTGGTTGTCGTTTGTTGTTGTGTTACATATTTGTATTCGTTCATTATTTTGTACATAAATTAGGCCGTTAGTTTTCTCGTTTGAATTGTTTTTACATTTGTCATTTCGGGGCCTTTTATAGCTGACTATACGGTATGGGATTTGCTCATTGTTGAAAGCCGTACGGTGACCTTTAGTTGTTAATTTCTGTGTCATTTGGTCTCTGGCGGAGGGTTGTCTCATTGGAATATATACCACATCTTCTTTTTTTATATGTTCACCATACTACCTCAATGATGAACATGCCAAAAAAGCATGTGGCAATCTCTATGAAAACTTGGCTGTAACGTGTTACACCACTGTCCCAAGTTAGGGGGAGGGTTGGGCGCCCGCTAACATGTTTAACCCCGCCACATTCCGAATATGCCTGTCCCAAGTCAGGATCCTGTAATTCAGTGGTTGTCGTTTGTTGCTCCGTTACATATTTGTTTTTCGTTCATTATTTTGTACATAAATTAGGCCGTTAGTTTTCTCGTTTGAATTGTTTTACATAGGTATGCGGTATTGGCTTTGCTCATTGTTGAAGGCCGTACGGTGACCTATAGTTGTTAATTTCTGTGTTATTTGGTCTCTTGTGGAGAGTTGTCTCATTGGCAATCATACCACATCTTCTTTTTTATATTTAAAAAAGTTTTAAAATTCTACAATTTATGTTATGCTGGCTGGTAATTCTGTTTTGTCTCACCTTGACGACAGAGGCGGTGATGTCAACAATTTGTTATTATGTCAGTTTAAGAGGGACCACTAATGTTAAGTCAATGATATTTGGTATGCAGTTGTATAAGCCTTGGCACATCTCATTTCTTGATTATTTGGCCTTGCCCCCTCAGGTTTACATTTCAGAAGGTAGAACACCTAGATGTTTCATACGTTGTATGCAGATACTTTATCTTACGAAGTTTCCATCTGTCATATGTCTATTGTCCTTGACCTCATTTTCCTGGTTAATTGGTCAATGTTAAGTTTTTGTGTTATGGCCTTTCTTATAAATACTAAAAGCAATAGGTCAACTATATTTGGTTTATGGAATGATTGTAAAGTGTGCATGTCTGTCTAGCAGGTATCATCTGACCTTGACCTCATTTTCCTGGTTAATTGGTCAATGTTAAGTTTTTGTGTTTTGGTCTGTTTTTCTAATACTCAAAGCAATAGGTCAACTATATTTGGCGTATTGAATGATTGTAAGGTGTACGTATCGGTCTGATAGATGTCATATGACCTTGACCTCATTTTCATGGTTCATTAGTCCATATAGGTTTTGTGGTTTGGTCTTTTTTTCAATTACCATGAACAAAAGATCAACTATATTTGGTGTGAAGAATAATTGTAAGGTGTGAATGTCAGTTCGACAGGATTTATCAACTTCCGAAGCAATGTTGTCGGCTCTCCGGACTTTCCCGAAGTCCTGCGTTTAACACCCTTGCCATCAGCCGTACTCACAATTACAAGATCTTGTAATCCGTGGTCTTCCGCAGCGCACGCATACATTTTTTTCATTAATTGCATAAAACGCTGTTTAAAACGAGCTGTTGTATTTACTTTAACGATTCAATTTTAATCTAACGACAATTTGTAGCCATTTGACTATTCTGCTGAAAGTGCGTACATGCGAACTACTTTGTTTACGTTTTCCAAGTTGACGACCGCCAGCGTACAAACCATGCAGGTATGATTATTACTTGTTTTAAACGAATTAAACTGTTTTAAATCATTGCATATGACAGAATTCAATTCGCCGTTTCAGAATCTAATGCATCATGGGTAATATTTTTTGGTGTACGCTGCGACGCCATTTTGTTTCTAAGGACGCCATAACGTTTACCGTAACTGGTACAAGAAAACGTCAACAATAATGGGTTGGACATGTGCCGTTTGCCCAAATACATCCAGAAATTCACAAAACTTGAGCTTTTTCAGAATTCCCAAAAACAAATTACGAAAAAAGTGGTTAAGTGCCTTAAACTTAGAGGAAGAAAACGTTAATACGGCAACAAGAATTTGTTCTGAACATTTTTTCGCTGGTGAAAAAGTTCTGAGTAATGGTATCCCCGACCTGTCAATTGGCAAACAAATTGGGAAAAAATGTGAACGCAAAACTCAAAAGATAGAAAAAAAATCTAAAGTAAAGCTAGATAAACCAGAAGCAGATGATAATTCAGCTTTCTTTCACAATGAATCTCGGACCTTTACTGCCTTTTGGTGACGCTTGTCAACCAATTTTGAAACCCCACGGCCACTGAAAATGAAATAGAACAGAACAAACTGAAAGAGAAAATACGAGATCTAGAAAAAGCGCTAGAACAAGAAAAAAACATAAACACTATCTTATCAAATGAAAAACATATGCTCAGTAATAAACTATTCAGATATAACAATTTCAAGAACAGTGATACAAAGATAAAAGAATTAACCGGCTTACCTGATAACCACACATTTGAGATACTATTTACACTATTTGACAAACCTAAACAGTATTGGTCTTATGATAAGAAGAATTTGGATGGAAATTTAGGTAGACACAGAGCTTTCAACACAAGACGAGTTTTTTACGTATTTACTGAGGCTACGACAAGACATAAGTGAAACCGTTCTTTCTTCTATGTTCAATATTTCAATATCTTCTGTTTCATGTATTTTGTCAACATGGGCCTGTCACATCAAATCAATATTTTCAAAAATTAATATGAACCCTACAATGGACGAATTACAGACATTATGTCCCCCTGATATACTTAAAAAAATTCCAAACTGCGTTATGATTTTGGACTGTACAGAATTTGAGGTTGATGAGCCTAGTGAACTTGATAAACAGTCGGTATTTTGGTCCGAATATTGGAGTCGTCATACGGCAAAGGTATTAGTTGGTTGCACTTTATGGGGGTCTTTATCTTTCATTTCCGACCTGTTCCCTGGCAGTACAACAGATGTTGAAATGTGCCAAAAGTCAGGCTTGTTAGATAATATTAAATCTGGCGAGGTATACATGGCCGACAAAGGTTTCACCCTTCAGAGACAGTTTCAGGAAAAGGGTGCGCAACTTCTGGTTCCTCCGTTTGCCAATAAAAATAAGAAACAATTCAACCCACAGCAGGTCGAAAAAACAAAGCACATAGCATCTACCCGAATTTTTGTAGAACAGGCGATAGGTAGAATTAAATCGTACAGATTCTTAACCAGGAGAATTCCGATATCTTCGTTTCAATTGGCTTTGAACAATACATATACAAAACATCGCTTACCTTACAAATTTCCAACGTGCATTTGTCACCGCTGCAGATCCTATACTTGTCGCTCGCCGTAAAGTGCTCATTGAAAAGTTTTGCAAACAGCTTTTAAATGAAAGCGAAGAAAACACAGAGGAAAACATAGAAGCATTTTATATTGCAGAGCCCATTGTAAATTTAGAAAACGTCTGTGACGGTGACCCTGACATTCCTGAGATTGACGTCAGAGTGTATGACGACGAGCTAGTGCTTGGGTTAGTCGACTTGTTAATTGAAGGGGAGATTGAAGCCGAGGAAGTGTACAGCATATGTTAATCTGCAGATCTCAAATCCGAAAACATTAAAGAGATAAATAATACCTCAAAACTTCACTCTTTGTCTATCATTAGCTAATATTAAGAATGCAATATTCAAACGTTGGTCATAAGAAATAATTACTTGCAAAACAGAGTTAAACTGACATCTGAATAGCAAACATGTCATTCTAAAATAGACAACAGCAAACAAACAAACAATCAAACATACAAACAATAGCGAAAATTGAAAAAAAAAAACAGGAAAAGAAACAGACACGAAACAAAACAAAACAATACATACATAGCAATCAGCAACAGAAAAAGAAAAGATTGGAACAGATAATTATACATTTTATTAAATAATATCTCCATCTATTTTCCCGATGATTTAATTTAGAACTGGACTGAAATTTAGTTAAATATTGTACTGTGATAACGGGGTAACGGCCCGCATTATAGCATCATTTGAAATGCACATTTTTCTCTTTATGAATATTTGATATATAAAATCAGTCACATGTGTAGTCATTAAAATTGTTAGAAATGAATAGAGATATTTCAATAATAAAAAAAGATCAGCACCCTCCCTACATTATATACATGCATTGTTTGCACCTGTCCGAAGTCAGGAATCTGATGTTCAGTAGTTGTCGTTTGTTGATGTGGTTCATAAGTGTTTCTCGTTTCTCGTTTTTTATATAGATTAGACCATTGGTTTTCCCGTTTGAATGGTTTTACACTAGTAATTTTTGGGGCCCTTTAAAGCTTACTGTTCGATGTGAGCCAAAGCTCCGTGTTGAAGACCGTACTGTGACCTATAATGGTTTACTTTTATAAATTTTGACTTGGATGGAGAGTTGTCTCATGCACTCATGCCACATCTTCTTATATCTATATATGAAATACTGCTATATATATATATAGCAGCAAGCATACATTACATTTATATGTCTCTCTGGAAAAAATTGGGCCTAGACTAGTTTGAACTCCACATTAGTTATTAAGCTAATGAATGTACTAATCTAATGATAGTTTTTAATATTTAATACCAATCATGCACAGTGTTCTACATGTAGGTAATTTGAGCATAGAGCTTTATAAGAGAGGCACAGTTTTAGGATGAAGGACACGCAAGACCGGTATTTTGTCTGAAAGGGAACATCTGAACATGTTTATATATCAAAAATTAATATTGAAACAAATGAATAAATTATTGTGTTTTTGCTGAATTTATGCTTTTTTTGGTCTCACCATCTGTAAAAGACTTATTTCCAGTGGTTAAAATATATTTTTATCTTTGATACATGCAGTATACATGTAGGCTAAAGTGAAGTTAAAGTGCAGAGGGGATATGCATCCCTCTATTGTTGGTTAACTGTACAGTATAATTAGAGCTGATACTGATGGTAGATAATTATTTTTTAGGTTTCATGTTACTGATTATCCGGACACTCTGTCATAACATAAGGTACCAGAAGTTTAGAAGTTAGAAGTTAAATTTCTAACAGATAGATAGGTTAATTTAACAGTATTTTACCTTTTGGTGAGTTTAGTCATTTGACTAGATGCCTTCAAGATTATTATATATACATGTTTAGAACTTTAATTTTTCAAAAATAAGACTTTAATATGAATTTATATTTATAGTGTATATTAAGGTATAAAACCACTAATTCATAGCCCCATTGCTTTCTATGTTAAATTCTGCAATTTCAAGCATAAATGGCTACTTTGTCTGAAGTTCAAATAAAGTGGCAGTTATTTCATGTCAAAACTGTACCTTATGCTGACTTGTGCTGAAAAAATCAACATACCTTTAATTGCATATTAGAGCGTACTGGTTCCCGGAAGTTTGATAGTACAAAAACAGGAACTTCTGATCTGAACAACAGGCCAAATGAGCCCTCCTATTAAAATTTCATATATTTCTTTATTATTCAAATAAAACTTTCAACAAGGGTTCTACAGTGATCCCAAGTCCCCAAGCTTTCATTTGATACTAAAACTACCCAAATATTCCCACTATTGACAAAGATACAGCTATGCGTAGGAACTATTTTGTTTAAAATATGTACTACTTTCTTGTATGTTCTTTCCGACCGGGCCTGAATTATTGGTTCTATACCTATAACAGCACCAAACTTGTTATATTGACTTCTGCTTGACTTAATTTCCTTCTATGATCTATTTCTAGCATAGAAAAACACATAAAGCTTTTGTCAAAACACTATATCACTGAATTCAAGCTCAAATTGGACTGGTAGTAATATATGCATTAAACAAAGAAAACTACATATGGATACCAATAGTGACAGATATGACACTTTTTCAATTTTTACCAGTTCTGATTTGTTAATATCTACTCAAATAACAGTGTTCTTACCTATATGTCTTATTTTTATCAGAAATTCTTCCTTGAATATAAATACAGTAGTCCAAACATAAAATATAATTGATAATTTTGTCCCCCCTTTTTTCTACATGTTGGAAAAGGAGAGTGATTTGGTAAAAAAATCATACTTTTATGTACAAACATGGGTCAACAAGAGCAATTTATGTATCTCCAAGCTAGACAACTTGCTAAAATGGTTATAAAATGCATTTCAAGAGAGATTTTGGAATTCCTATATAAGTATACACCAATTTTCGTTGAAATAAATAATTCACCAAGAAACACAATAAAACTTGAACACTCACTAGATAATTTGACCAAAAACAATATTTATACTATAAACTAGTCATAATATACAAGTTTCATTGGTTTCAGTGTTAGATAATCCAAAAATTTAAATTTCAGGTAAAATCTTAACTGTGTGCATGGTAAATGACCAAAAAAGGCTAAACTACCTTATTGTAGCAATTTGAGGGCTGTAATTTGACACTAACATAATTGTTACATAAAAAAAATAATGTAACATGATTTCTGACAACAAATGTGACCAATTTTCACTGTAAAGGGTATGATTTCTAAAAATAGAATTTCACATGCCTGTCAGTAATAGGTATAAAACCACTAATTCATAGCCCCATTGCTTTCTATGTTAAATTCTGCAATTTCAAGCATAAATGGCTACTTTGTCTGAAGTTCAAATAAAGTGGCAGTTATTTCATGTCAAAACTGTACCTTATGCTGACTTGTGCTGAAAAAATCAACATACCTTTAATTGCATATTAGAGCGTACTGGTTCCCGGAAGTTTGATAGTACAAAAACAGGAACTTCTGATCTGAACAACAGGCCAAATGAGCCCTCCTATTAAAATTTCATATATTTCTTTATTATTCAAATAAAACTTTCAACAAGGGTTCTACAGTGATCCCAAGTCCCCAAGCTTTCATTTGATACTAAAACTACCCAAATATTCCCACTATTGACAAAGATACAGCTATGCGTAGGAACTATTTTGTTTAAAATATGTACTACTTTCTTGTATGTTCTTTCCGACCGGGCCTGAATTATTGGTTCTATACCTATAACAGCACCAAACTTGTTATATTGACTTCTGCTTGACTTAATTTCCTTCTATGATCTATTTCTAGCATAGAAAAACACATAAAGCTTTTGTCAAAACACTATATCACTGAATTCAAGCTCAAATTGGACTGGTAGTAATATATGCATTAAACAAAGAAAACTACATATGGATACCAATAGTGACAGATATGACACTTTTTCAATTTTTACCAGTTCTGATTTGTTAATATCTACTCAAATAACAGTGTTCTTACCTATATGTCTTATTTTTATCAGAAATTCTTCCTTGAATATAAATACAGTAGTCCAAACATAAAATATAATTGATAATTTTGTCCCCCCTTTTTTCTACATGTTGGAAAAGGAGAGTGATTTGGTAAAAAAATCATACTTTTATGTACAAACATGGGTCAACAAGAGCAATTTATGTATCTCCAAGCTAGACAACTTGCTAAAATGGTTATAAAATGCATTTCAAGAGAGATTTTGGAATTCCTATATAAGTATACACCAATTTTCGTTGAAATAAATAATTCACCAAGAAACACAATAAAACTTGAACACTCACTAGATAATTTGACCAAAAACAATATTTATACTATAAACTAGTCATAATATACAAGTTTCATTGGTTTCAGTGTTAGATAATCCAAAAATTTAAATTTCAGGTAAAATCTTAACTGTGTGCATGGTAAATGACCAAAAAAGGCTAAACTACCTTATTGTAGCAATTTGAGGGCTGTAATTTGACACTAACATAATTGTTACATAAAAAAAATAATGTAACATGATTTCTGACAACAAATGTGACCAATTTTCACTGTAAAGGGTATGATTTCTAAAAATAGAATTTCACATGCCTGTCAGTAATAGGTATAAAACCACTAATTCATAGCCCCATTGCTTTCTATGTTAAATTCTGCAATTTCAAGCATAAATGGCTACTTTGTCTGAAGTTCAAATAAAGTGGCAGTTATTTCATGTCAAAACTGTACCTTATGCTGACTTGTGCTGAAAAAATCAACATACCTTTAATTGCATATTAGAGCGTACTGGTTCCCGGAAGTTTGATAGTACAAAAACAGGAACTTCTGATCTGAACAACAGGCCAAATGAGCCCTCCTATTAAAATTTCATATATTTCTTTATTATTCAAATAAAACTTTCAACAAGGGTTCTACAGTGATCCCAAGTCCCCAAGCTTTCATTTGATACTAAAACTACCCAAATATTCCCACTATTGACAAAGATACAGCTATGCGTAGGAACTATTTTGTTTAAAATATGTACTACTTTCTTGTATGTTCTTTCCGACCGGGCCTGAATTATTGGTTCTATACCTATAACAGCACCAAACTTGTTATATTGACTTCTGCTTGACTTAATTTCCTTCTATGATCTATTTCTAGCATAGAAAAACACATAAAGCTTTTGTCAAAACACTATATCACTGAATTCAAGCTCAAATTGGACTGGTAGTAATATATGCATTAAACAAAGAAAACTACATATGGATACCAATAGTGACAGATATGACACTTTTTCAATTTTTACCAGTTCTGATTTGTTAATATCTACTCAAATAACAGTGTTCTTACCTATATGTCTTATTTTTATCAGAAATTCTTCCTTGAATATAAATACAGTAGTCCAAACATAAAATATAATTGATAATTTTGTCCCCCCTTTTTTCTACATGTTGGAAAAGGAGAGTGATTTGGTAAAAAAATCATACTTTTATGTACAAACATGGGTCAACAAGAGCAATTTATGTATCTCCAAGCTAGACAACTTGCTAAAATGGTTATAAAATGCATTTCAAGAGAGATTTTGGAATTCCTATATAAGTATACACCAATTTTCGTTGAAATAAATAATTCACCAAGAAACACAATAAAACTTGAACACTCACTAGATAATTTGACCAAAAACAATATTTATACTATAAACTAGTCATAATATACAAGTTTCATTGGTTTCAGTGTTAGATAATCCAAAAATTTAAATTTCAGGTAAAATCTTAACTGTGTGCATGGTAAATGACCAAAAAAGGCTAAACTACCTTATTGTAGCAATTTGAGGGCTGTAATTTGACACTAACATAATTGTTACATAAAAAAAATAATGTAACATGATTTCTGACAACAAATGTGACCAATTTTCACTGTAAAGGGTATGATTTCTAAAAATAGAATTTCACATGCCTGTCAGTAATAGGTATAAAACCACTAATTCATAGCCCCATTGCTTTCTATGTTAAATTCTGCAATTTCAAGCATAAATGGCTACTTTGTCTGAAGTTCAAATAAAGTGGCAGTTATTTCATGTCAAAACTGTACCTTATGCTGACTTGTGCTGAAAAAATCAACATACCTTTAATTGCATATTAGAGCGTACTGGTTCCCGGAAGTTTGATAGTACAAAAACAGGAACTTCTGATCTGAACAACAGGCCAAATGAGCCCTCCTATTAAAATTTCATATATTTCTTTATTATTCAAATAAAACTTTCAACAAGGGTTCTACAGTGATCCCAAGTCCCCAAGCTTTCATTTGATACTAAAACTACCCAAATATTCCCACTATTGACAAAGATACAGCTATGCGTAGGAACTATTTTGTTTAAAATATGTACTACTTTCTTGTATGTTCTTTCCGACCGGGCCTGAATTATTGGTTCTATACCTATAAGTACAGCCTAGCTAGGTTTTATGAAAAAGAAGATCATACCTTAAAAGAAACTGTATTATTTGAAATATGTCCAGTTAATATCTGTATAGGACCAGCTTTAACCATAATTTAGCCCATGAGGGTCATGATCTATGGCTGGATCCTTACTAACAATAAAAGTCATGTAAAATATTGACTCAGAATTGATCTGTTATAAAAAAAGATGTGCTTCACAAGAGACCAATTTACACAATTTATATTTTCTTCCAGAATGGACATACATGAAACTGTAACACAGAGAAGCTGACTTAAAAGAAATCTACTTTGTATGTTGTGTGATAATAGAGTCAAATCTTAAAAGTCAATATATGAACAAGGGTCCTAGTCAAAATCTGGTACATTTCAGAAATTATACAATGAAAAGGCAGATTATTTAATTTTTTTACCAGCCACATTGATATTATCACCATTCATGAATATCAAGTACTGCTGTCAACAGAGGCAGATTTATGGGGGAGGACAGGGGGCCTGACCCCTTTTAGAGCTAAATATATGGTTTATTCAGACTTTTTTTATCTGTTCCACTCCAAGTTTTGTCTTATTTTGAGGCCCTTTTATAATCCCCCAATTTTTCAAAATCCTGAATCAGCATCATATCAAGGTCAGCCTGATTAAAATATGAAAATAAGAAGATGTGGTATGATTACCAATGAGACAACTATCTACCAAAATTCAAATGAAGTGGATGTAAGCAATTATAGGCAACCGTATGGCATTCAACAATGAGAAAAACCCACACCGTAAAGTTGGCTATGAAGGCCTAAAATTAAGAATATGTAACAATGCAATTGAGAGTTCAGTTCAAAGCCTAGCATATGTTTTTGAACCAGAATACATTTTAAAGTTGGAAACCTCTACTGAATTTTGGGTGTCTAGGTCAAACATAAACAGAATGTGAAATGGCATGGCTAATCTCCTTTTGATAATGTGCCATTAATTTATTATAACCCTAATAAAGAGTAGACTCAGTTTGTCAGATGCTATATGCAATTAGCTAACTATATTTGGAGTATGGTATGAGTGTAAGGTGTACATGTCTGTCTGGCAGGGTTCATCTGACCTTGACCTCATGTATATGTATAATTGATATTGTTAAGTTTATGTGATACTTGAAGTACAACCTTCATATTACAGATTTTTAACAAAAGTCCAATCATGATAAATAAAACAGATATAAATTTCAAGTTAAAGATATCTAACAATTTATTATTTGTGGGGATGGTGCATGACACTTCTACCAGGGATAAAACTCTTATGGCTGCATTGGCATATATAAAAAAAAACATTACTTTGGGATGAACATGAAAAGTTCCTAAAATCAATCATAATGCATGAGCAAAACAACTTGTGAATAATAATGAAATTGGCCATTTGTTTCACACAATTATTTTTGACTAGCTAGTGGGAACCAAAAAACATCAACACTGACCACCACCAATACCTAAGGGAGCTACCATTTGATTTTTATGAGGGGGTGGGGGGTGGTAGTTGTAATCTCTGTCCTGCCTTTTCATTTTTAACTCTATTCGGTCCTGCCTTTTTTTTATTAGTTTATCCTGACTTTTTTTACTGTGACATAAATTGTCATCCTGCCTTTTTTTGCCAAGTTGTTCATACTGCCTTTTAAATGGTAGCTCCCTGATACATAGAAATTTTGAACATTGTGGTGTTAAAAAGCTAAATTTCATCTACCTTGTGATAATTGGTAAATCGATTCATTACTAAAATAATGAGATGTGGTATGATAGCTAACTTGACATTTATCCACTGGGAATGTGAACAACTCGGACGCGGATCCGGGATTTTGAAAAGAGGAAAGGGGGCCCAAAACTAGACAAAATATGTAGCTGAACCGGTAAAAAAAAGTCTGGATTAACCATAAAAAAAGCTCTGTCTGCATGTAAGGTCATTACATATTGTATGATGGTAACTGTATGAAATTTTAATTATACGAGATGAATAAAGTTGATTCACCTCGATTTACAGTAGAAACAATTAAGAAATATATGCATACCGGAAAAAAGATACCAAAGGGCCAAATGCGCTTTTCTCACCACTTGGCGTCCGTCGCCCGCTTTGTGTACTAACACGTTAAAAATCCGGCTCAGTGTGTCGGTCTAGTAAAGAGCAGGCCGGTAAATATTCATATCACATTAACATGTTCTCGTCCTGCATATGCATATCAATTTGCACTGGACGTTAAGCAGCATTCCATCATCATCATCTTGATAGTTAACAAAACAAAGGGGACAAGATCTGTCATTTGAGACAGATGCTTAAAGATTTTTTTGTTGAACAAGTTTTGATTGATTGATTTAACGTCTAGCGATAAATATTACATATATATAGTTGTTCACTTCTGTATCATTTGGTCTCCGGTAGATGGTTGTCTCAATGGCAATCATTCCACATCTTCAAGTTTATTTTTGTATTAAGGAAGATCACGTTAATTCCATATGAAAATATCCTGCTATAATATGTACTTGACTTATTGACATGTTCACGGATATGACTCATAGTTATTTCTCATATTTAATTAAGACAGTGGCTTTTTTTGCCGGCGCTGGCAAAATACAAATTATGCTATTTTGCCGGCTCTGATTAGAATATCTTAATGAAAGCCGACAAAAGAGCATATTTGTTTAGGAATAGCTATTTTGCTGGCGCCGACAATAGAGTAAATTTATTATTTTGTCGGTTCTTTGTAAAGAATGAACTTTAAGATATATTTTGGAAAAGTATTACGAAAATGTGCATTGTCAACGTAAAATAATTAAATCATTACTCATATATAGTTAATTAAGATCACAGTAACATATAATCGTGTAAAAATCCCGCAATTCTAGCAAGAAATTATATCGAAACTACTTCTATTAATTAAAATATCAATCACAGTCTAATGCTACATGTATGTATGTATGGTGTAATAAAAAAATCAGTTACAAATCTCATTGCATATGAATTTGATTATACATTATACAGCCTAAGAAAATCAATCACATAGCTTTAAGATAACAAAAATTGTTAAAATTGAATTTGCATTTAAAATAAGAGGCAGTTCTTTGAATTGCATATCTTTAAACAAGTATATTTTTATCTGGTAAAATTGGCCTTTTTTACCTATAGCCGGATGGCATATTCTCTATTCTGCCTAGCCACTGCCTTTGATTAATGATTACGTTTCAGGTCTAACCCGGCCAGTTTTCAGGTCCAACTTTTGGCTCCGAGGAAATATTTTATATTGTTCATTTTTAAATTTTGATAACGAAATATACTGATCCAAAATCTTAACTTGGGAGAAATCCATTGAAAAAAATAATTAAAGTTTGGATAAGGCTTTAGTAGAATTTTTATTAGATCATTTTGTTTCCCCTTACAGGTTCGACTTTTGACAAAAAGAAAATATTTTTTCTTTTCTTTTTAAAAATACATTTAACTTTACATTTAATAAAATGTAAACTTGAAGAAAATATATTGAAAAGTTGAAAAGTTTATTGAAATTTGAATAAATCGAATCGTATATATCCCGTATCAATTCATTTCTTTTTCCTTTTTGGGTCTTTGGTGTAAACCCCAAAAAGTAGTTCCGACCACAAAGAGTAGTGTCCCTTTGAAAACTTGTCGATTACAATGGAAACTGACAGTTTCTATATCGTGACGTCACAATACAAAATAGCAAGTCCGCATAAACGAATAGTTACGCAGAAAATACAAAAAACCGGTGAAGGCAAGGATTGATTGCCGAGTTTATGAGCTTCAGTCCTTGCTTGGAAGTTGAGGATTTATCTGACATTGACCATGGATCTTTAAAAATGTTAAGTTTATGTGATACTTGTAGTAAAAAATTTACCTTGAAGACTTTCAACATCAAATCAATGATCAGTAAAGCAAACGAGACATTTCAGGGGTGCACTCTTGTTATGATTCAAAGATAACATCTAAAGCAAAATTTTGAAAATATTTTCCATTTCAATTTATCAGTATTTTACCGATAAATGGACTTTCTTTAGTTTTTTAAGTCAACATACAATTTTTGGTAATGTTGGTTACTACACTTTGTCCATCAGTTTGAGTGAAGCGTAATACAAGCGGATTCCAGCTTATGTTTATGACCGGTTGACAATGTGTTTCCGTTGAGTTTTATTTATGACGTCATTAAAAGTACAGGTTCGCGGAATTTTGACGTCATTCGCTCCAAATTCAATAACGATGTTTTTTATCCTAAATATTTCACATGGAACCGTATATTAAGAATGACCATACATTTGTCCTAGATTAGATTAAAAATAATTCATTGGGTTATTTTTAGACATGGTATTTCCCATCTGCCATGGTATTTGCTAGCAAATACCCCGGCACATGGAATTTCCTAATGACAAATACCCCGGCAAAGAAAAAAAAAAAATCTCAATACATAGAAATTGGTGAAAAATACCATGTCTCTCATCCAATCAAAATACAGCATTATTACATAAGGTGGAAATAGCATATGTAATAACCGCAAAATTGTTCTACTCATATTGCTGCCCGGGGCAAGTGGTTATTGGTTATTGTGCCCCGATTCCAAATCACGTGACTAGTAAATATGCGTATATCATGCGAATTTTTCGCACGAAAAACGCCCAAATCGAGCTACATCCGATAATCGTGCGTAAATTTACGCATGATTTTCGCATGATTCCCGCATGCAAAATATGCGTTTAGAGCTACGTGCGAATTACATGGAATAAATTTACGCATGAGAATCATGCGTTAATCAAAACACATGATTATCATGCGTAGACATGGTAAAACTATGTAGTGATTTTTGGATTTTTTTTATTATCTGGCTTTGAGTAGTTCTTTTTGTTAATGTTTTAACAACTTTTGGCATCTTCTATACTTTCAATTGATATACATGTACAAATTTATAGTGAAATTAAAAAAATATATATACTTGTACGGTTTGATTTTTATGTCACAGCTGTATTGCTGGAACTTTTGATGGAACAGTCAATGACAAAATGCTGTACTTTATTTTTAGGCAATGATAATTTCTTTCTTTATTTCCTTATATTCTCCTAGTTTCCAACTAAAATTTGTTTCTAATGCAATATACATACAAGGATTTTGGTAAAGAACTTTCAGTAGTACAATAAATTGTTGTCAAACAAGGTGAATATTGATGGTAACTCTGATGTAAAATCCATTTAAACATGCTACATGAATATTCAAAAGTAAAGCAACAATAATCCCAAGTATTTCAGTGCTTGCCTCTGGTTCATATCATATTTTGTTTTCACATATTAACTTGTTAAAAGTAAGGCTATTAGTTTTCTCTTTTTTCATGTCTGGGTCTATTTATAGCTCACTATACATGGGTTTTATTCATTGTTGGAGGATATATGGTGACCCATCATTTGTACTCTTGTGGAAACTTCATATTTCGCATGATTTACGCGTGATTCACGCATGATTTTCGCATGAAATGGCATTCGTGCGTATATCATGCGTGGCACTTTATGAGATATGTTATTAATGTTATAAGATATCTTGAAAATGAATGAATATCAAAACGGCTGATTAAACCTTATTAAATGTTTAGGAAATAGCTTCTGCAGAAAAAAGTTGGGATTTTGGGTCCCCCCCTTATTTACTTATAAATGAACACACTTTTGATGGTAAATGTTACACTTTTAAAATGGCTTTCAGGGTTGTAAGAATCATTTACACAGGCCAATAGAATATATATAAAGTAAAATTTTCTTTAAATTGCACTATGGGTGGTGGATTCAAAACTTGTTTGTGAAGAGTGACAGAAGACTGAAAAATATTGTCTTGAATAAGTCTCTGTATGATTTCATTGTTCTGAAAAGTTGATACAGGTATTTTCAAACTTTACTTACTTAATTGATGTAATCATTTTGTATGCCCCTGTTGTAGGCAATATGGACATTCATTGTTATCATTCACCGTCCGTCCGTCCCATTTTTATTTTGTGAAACTTATATATAAGGCTAAAAACCAAAGCTCGCAGACAAGAGTTCGAATTAGGGCAGTGAGTCACTTACCTTTCTAGAGTAATGCCCTTTTATAACTTGTAACTTGCAAATTTTTTTTTGGGGGTTCCGCACTCTAGCTTAAGTTTTCCTCACTCAAATTTGATAAAACTCATACACAATGCTAAAAACCAAAACTCGCAGACAGAGTTCGAATCTGGGTAGTGAGTCACTGACAGTTCTAGAGTTATGCCTTTTTTTAACTTAGAAAACTGCATTTTTTTTTCGTTTCCGCACTCTAGCTTGAGTTTGTCTTATCCAAATTTTATGAACCTCACACAATGCTTAGAACCACAACACACAGACAGAGTTCGAATTTAGGTCGTGAGTCATTTACCGTTGTAGAGTAATGCCCCTTTTTAACTCGGAAAATTGCAAATCTTGAACGGGGGCAATCGTGTCCTAGACACATTCTTCTTTATTACTTATTATTTAAGGATGTAGCTGTTGATTTTTTATTTAATGAAATCATGCACTGAAATTGTTTTTTTTTTAATTACAGCTGGTGTAATTACATGACCTTTTCCAAGAATGTGATTGCTGCTTGTGAATAGCACTGATGATTATATCAATGGAATTAACATCTATGAAAGATATGTGATAATATATATGATGGAATCCACAAAAAATAGTACCGGTCTTCTTGTATGGGAGAGCACTCATAAACTATACTAACAGACATACAGCGGTGTATACATTAGACCATTAGAAACCCAAGTTAGCTGGAATAAACTTTAGTCTGTTTGTCAACCCTAAGTACTTTCAGTTCATAATACAAATGAAACAAAATTATTGTATCAACATGAAAATAAAGTTGCAATAAGACAAATGTAGTTTTTTTAAATGAACTTAAACTAAAACTTATGTTGCAACCCAAATTTTAGGTTATTCTATTGTCAATCTTAAGAAATTTTGTCTAAAACCTTTAATTAGATATAAGAAGATGTGGTATGAGTGCCAAGGAGACAACTCTCCATCCAAGTCATAAGACCTCTATGTGTTCAAAAGAAATATGAAAATTTTTGTTCAAAGGGCCACCTTAAATGTTGTTTGCTGTACTTTTATCCACAGCCTTTCATCCCTAAAACGATTTGGGATTTCAAATTTGCTGAATGAAAAATTTTATATGTTACAGTGTACCTTCAATTTGCTCTCTGTAACATATACTGTATAAAATATAAAATAAGGAGATGTGGTATGATTGCCAATGAGATAACTATCCACCAAGGTTCAATGAAGTGGATGTGAGCAATTATAGGCAACCGCACAGCCTTCAACAATGAGAAAAACCCATACCGTAAAATCAGCTATAAAAGGTCCTGACATTAAAAATGTGAATTAATTCAATTGAGAAAAACTAACAGCCTAATTTATACCAAAACAATTTAGGAAGAACAAATACGACAGACATGAACCAACGACAACCACTGAACTACAGGCTGCTGACTTTGTTTATAGATTTTCTGCTGTGCATCTATCTGTCTGTTCTTGTGGTTTTGTAATTTATATCAAATGTTTATATCAGCAACTGTTTTTACAGGAATTGTATCCCTTTGAAATGTTTAATTTTTATGGAGAATTGCATTGTATGCACTCTCAGGCCTACATTTCTTGTCAGATTTTTATGAAATTAATTTCAAGGGTTGAAATTGGCAAGGTCTTAGATGAGTTTGATCAACTTCTTTTGCAGGAGTTGGGCACTTTGAAAATGAAAATTCTATGGAAAATTTAATTGTTAGTATTCTCGCGCCTTAATTTCTAGTCCTTTTGTAAAATGATTAAGGAAAGTCTAAAAGAATCAAACGAAATATATTGGAGTTATTGCTGTTGGACATATGAAATATGTGCATCCGCAGGGGGCATTGGAACACTGTTTTATAAATAAAAGTTTTCTCTCTTTATCTCTAAATTCCTAATATATCCACACAAAAAATTGTCAGTCCAATAACAAGAGATGATTTTATATACCTTGGGTAGCCAGCTTTGCATTATTTATTTATCTGACATATGTCAGACATATCTATATGGTTCAAATCATTTAGCTGAGCTGGTACAGCATAAAATATTCAAGACAGTCGGAAGCAATTTTCCGGATTTTTAAAGGACGAATAAAAATATCTGAAAATGAAACATTTGAAGAAAGCAGCTCATGACACTTGGGAACATCATTGCCAGTCTTTGCGTTTGTATTTCGTTTTACCAATAATGGTGTACAAAAATGAATTAAAACAAGTGTTGAAGAATTACTACAACCAGTAGTTTAACAGAAATTTTCACTGATTTCACACAGTCGCGAAACTGATCTATGAATGAGTATGTATAGCATTATTCCTAATAAATGGACATATATTTGTCATATGTTTACAGTCATGCGTTATTCATATAATTTTCATATGAAAAACATATGTTAATCATATGATTTTTTATAAACATATGTTTATCAAATGTTTTCATATGATTTTTATTGATCAAAACATATGTTTTTTATGAGGGGTTCTCAACATATGTTTTTCATATGTAAACATATGTTGAAATCTTTCCTGTGTAGGATGGAATCTAACATATTTGGCATTGCTGTTGGTGCCACTGTTACTTACTGAGACGGATGACTCAACTTCTGAATTTGGCAAAAGAAGGTTGGTATTGTTCACATTTTTCCTTTTCACTACTTTGATAACTCTGACCTTCGCCATTTAATATATTTTGTCTCAGAAGCGTTGTCGCATCAACTTGTGGTACATTCATTCCCATCATGCGTCCTGTTGCCATAGCAATATTCATAGCCGCCATCTGTTGCTGTTGTGGAGAATATGCCAGTACTGGCGAAGCAGACATGAGAGCATTTTGTAACATTTGTAATAAGCCTGGTAAAAGTGGCATATTTAGTAATGGCATCATTCCAATAACATTGGTATTTCCACTAGATAAAAACTGCAAATAAGCATGAGCAAGATGTGTAGGAAGACCTAAATAAGATTCATTAACACAGAGGGCTTGTTTAATACTGCCATTAATCCTGACAAATCCTGTTGTGAACTAGGTGGCAATTCCTTATTCATTGATGAATGTTTTTACATTGTTGGTATTTTGCTTTTCGGAGAAGGATGGTTTTCATGTTTAAAACTACTGGAAACTGGAGGACACATCTTATGAGGGGATGTGAGGCAAGCGAGGTACACGACTGGATGGTAACTCAACGTCTTCGTCGGAGCTTGTTGACAAGTTTTTAAGAACAGGAAGCCAATGGTCAAAATTTTCATTTACATTTTGTTCTGGAATTTTCATTTTAGAAAGTTGATCACTCAATACCTGTTCTTTTTTTAACTCAACATATTGCATCATTGCTTTGGAATCAGATTGTGTAACAACAGTAAGCATCTCTTCCTCCAAATTTTCTCCAATGGTTCCATGTTCGACTTTCTTTTCAGTAGAATCTGACATTATATTGTTTGATAACAGTCTTAATGTCACAACTTGGAATGCTTACTGATTCCTTGTTCAACAAGGAATGTTCTTGTTCCTCAATTGAAACAGATCTTTCCAGTTCTACGATTTTATTTGTTTCTTGCAAAGATGAATGAAAATTTACCTTAACCACTTCATCATCCCAATTTTAAGTAAGTTTGTTGCTTCACAAGTGAATTTTGAACAATTAGATGTGACTTCTGAATATCTGAGTGTTTACTCATTTACAACTGCTGAGTTTTAATTTCCGAGTTCATCTATGATGTGTCAGGGCATTTTGTTTACAAATGAATTTTTAATATTAGTAATACCTCTGAAATTCAGATGATTTTGTGGAATTCGTGTAATATCATCTGCTATCCTAATGCTTCTATTTTCTGAGGAAACTGAATTATTAATAACAAATCTAATGCTCCAGTGTTCCTCTGAAGCATTGTTGCCGTTGTTTGCTAACCCAATGCAGTTTTCAGATCTGGAAGAAACTTTATTGATATCCATTGTTGATCCTCTGCTTTTCCCAAGTCTGGTTGCTGATATCTGTCGAGTTTTCTGTCTTATGTTATGGTCTGATAGATCCACAGCTCCAGTGTTCCTGTGAAGCTCGTTTTATATCATCCACAAAACCTGAAACCCAATTTTCATTAAGGGGTTTGGCCATGTTTTTTTTATAAATCCACTTCTAGAGTCTTCTGATCCATACAGGTTATGATTTAGATCTAATTTTGTCCTTTGCTGTTCCAAGAATTCTGGTTTACTGACTGATTTCATGTGTTTCTATATGTTTTTTGTTTAAGGACTACATCATTATGTTCCTTTCTTATCATAAAAGTGCTGATTTTTGTCTTTAACATTGGCATCAAAATCGCATTATTACCGGCAGAATTTGATCTTATGCCCCATTTGTCATCAGTAACTAAATCCCAATCATCCCCTCCCTTTCGGTGTACTTCATTTGATGTATTTATTGTCCATGCATTTCTTGGTAAATTTTCTATTGTTAGTTTGCTGTTTAACATATTTATTCCATTTAACATATTTTTCAATATTTGTAGGTATTTTGGGTAGTATTTCCAGCTCCTGGAGCTCATCTGTCTAATCTTCATCATAATTTACTGGTTTTTCTGTTGATATTTGATTTTCATATTTGATTGCAAATTGTTGTAGTTAGTTTCAAATATTTTAATCTCTATTTTAGGTGGATCTGTATATCTGACTTCCTGATCTATGACCCCACTTGATAAATTTGAGGTAACAACAAATGTCCATCTGCTGCTGGATGGTTTTAAAGGCAAAATATTTTCAGGCTTTTTTAATGAAAGTAGAAAGAGAATAAGAGAATTTTGAATGTTTAAAATGAAATTATGTTTGTATCATATTTGTTAGACACCATAATTAAATGGCCCATTTTTTTTTAAAGTTTTAGTTTTTACTTAACTGAACACCTCAGAAAAATTATGAGACTAGAATTATCTAGACAATGTGCGAGCAGATCAAATAACTACAGCTCCTGCTTTCAATTGTAACAATAATCACACCCCTTGTTCTGTAAAGTTTATTGTTTCAGTAATCAGATTATCTGTTATGGCACAGCTGTTAAATAACTTGTGAATACTCAACTAGATCACTTCAATCTGATAACATATTTGTTATAAGAAATATACAAACATGTCCAATGACATCGATTTATAACTAGGACGAGAAAATGTAACACCTTAGATTTCTAAAAATGATTAAAACTGCAGATATGTTCAGGTACGACCAATTTATCATCATTCACATGATTCAAGAATAGGATAAATATAATTTGTAAAACAGTTTTTAAGAAGCTTACATATATTTCTATTCTATAAATTATAAATAATAACTAGAACAAAAATTTTTAGTGGTCTATAACATGTCTCATCTGCTTGTTTGGAAGTAATTTTTGTAAATAAAAAAGCAAAAATCTTTAATACAGAAGAAATATCTTATGGCAATTTAGAATATAATTGGGGTAATGCCTTAAAGTAACGTCTTATCATGATATGTATTAATATAAGTAGTAAAGTGTTTGGATATGAATAGATATCAAGATATCTAACAATTTATGATATGAGGGGACATGGTATGTTACCAAAAGAAAAAGGTTGTGTAATGGTAATTGTATATGGTTTATGTTTTGGATATCTTAACAGTTTCTCAGATGTTTAACAAAGTATGATAAGAGGAACATAGAATGATCCCTAAAGACAAAACTTATGGTACATTAAAAGGTAATGGCAATTTTATATGTTTAGAACATTGGTTATATAGTGTTGCCTTAATTCATATATAAAAAGACAACTGAAGATGTCAGGCCATGGGGACGCAATAATCAAACATGACTTTTCTTTCATATAGCAGTTATAGGGAATTATTGATTTTATTTCACTCAAAATCAACCTATATTTCATCCAATGACAAATTGCAGAACTGAGACAACTTGAATTATCCTGAATAGCAAAAATAGCTAATTGGAACTGTTTAAGCTGGCTAATGTCTCCTCTTCATCTTTAGAAGTAACTTGAGTAAAGAAAAGTCCCAGCAAGCACTTAATAGTACTAAACGTTTTTTTTTCAGTGCAGATAATACTATATATATATCTATAATTAAAAGGTGGAAATCTTAACTGTTTTCAATACATTTTTTAACAATTTATGGTATTAGGGGTGGGGCATGACACCCAACTTCCACCACACACAAAAAAAAAAATGGGACACAGATGATGCCCTCGCTTGCCTATAACCTTATAAAGGGACATTACTAGAGAACTGTAAAAGTGACACCACACAAAATTCAAACTTGATGTGTGATTTGTGGTAATAAGCATTGGGTATAAGTTTCATAACATTTGGTTGAAGCAAGCTAAGGTTAGGGAACGGAAACTAATTTTGGGACGTCCGTACGTACAAGCGGACAAGGGTCGCACTTAATGTCGCCTCCGCCGTGGTGGGGCCATAAAAATATTTCGTTTTACTGTAAAGATCTTGTCATGACAATTAAGAATATCTAAGATATGAACATTACGATATTTTACAATTATATGCAGAAGGTGTGGCATTTCCCCAAAGGTAAATCATAGCATTGTAGGTGCTGTGATGTAGCCAATTTTGTAGCTAATCAGACATTTTTCAGGATCATATTTTCAATATTTTTTGGCTTATTTTCATTTTCATAATCTTACTGGAAAATTTCTCAATATTGATGCAAAATCTTCTGATATTTCAATTTGAGAAAGGTGCACTAAATGTTTTACATCTTCTTTTTTTAATTTAATGGTTTTGATAAAGGGAAAGCTTCAAAGGTGTAGTATTTTTTTCATTGACATTTGACTTAATAATTTCAAGAAAGAGGCTTGGAAATGCTCTTTTTCAACATCAACAAAAAAAGTTAATTGATGTTCATTCTTCAATGAGATTTTTGTTCTCCTGTATTCAAATATACATGTACACATACCTTTAATATACTGTTGAATAGCAATATAATGGGAAAAAACAAATCAATTGTATTGAAGAAAATTTTCAGGTAAGAGTTATGCAATTTTGTTATTGTCTCAAACAAATTACTGATAACTGTAACTTAAATCAACCTCAATTATCCACTAAAATCAAATGATTTGAATTTAATTTTACAAGTGCAATAGAATCTGCATGCATTTTTATACCTACTTCATTTCTTGTCTTTCTTTGAAAAAAATCCAACAGCATATTTATTCTCAATCATTCATCTTTCAAACATAATTTACAGTATAATTGCATGTACTGTTAAAACTAAGAGGCTCTCAAGAGCCTGTGTCGCTCACCTGATTCTACTTTGGTTTTGGAAATCATGTAAAAATAGATTTAAATCATAACAGATACCCTAATAATGATTGAGGCCAAATTTGGTTTAATATTTGCCCCGTAATTTAATCAAAAGCAGAAGACTCTTGTAAAGTTTACAGAAATTACTAAGAAATTCATTGAAATTGTAGAAAACGACTTTATAAGGACAATGAGAAATCAGCTACAAAGTGCCAAGACTTGGTCAGCACCTCAAAAGAAACATTCATACCGCGTTTGGTTTCCATTAAGCGGTTTTCTAGAAGAAGACATTTGTATATGTTTCCCATAGGGTCCTTTATTAAACTAAGTCCGCTGTTGGCAGCCATCTTGGTTGATGGATTTGCTACAAAGTAACAACACTTGGTCAGCACCTCATAAGGAACATTCATGCCATGTTTTATTTCATTCCATTTAGTGGTTCTCTAAAAGAAGACATTTGTATGTATTTCCCATAGGGTCCTATGTTAAACTAAGTCCCCACTGGCGGCCATTTTGGATGATAGATCTCCTACAAATTTTCAACACTTGGTCAGCACCTCATAAGGAACATTCATGCCATGTTTGATTTCATTCCATTCAGTGGTTCTCTAAAAGAAAACATGTGTATGTATTGTCCATAGGGTCCTATGTTAAACGAAGTCCCCCGCTGGCGGCCATTTTGGATGATTGATCGCCCACAAAGTTAAAACACTTGGTCAGCACCTCATAAGGAACATTCATGCCATGTATTATTTCATTCCATTCAGTGGTTCTCTAAAAGAAGACATTTGTATGTATTTCCCATAGGGTCCTATGTTAAACTAAGTCCCCCTCTGGCGGCCATCTTGGATGACGGATCGGCTACAAAGTAACAAAACTTGGTCAACACCTCATAAGGAATATTTATGCCATGTTCGGTTTTATTCCATTCAGTGGTTCTGTGGAAGAAGTACAAAATGTAAAAAGTTAACAACGACGACGATTGACGACAGACGCCAAGTGATGAGAAAAGCTCACTTGGCCCTGTGGGTCAGGTGAGCTAAAAAAGTAATTACATGTAAATTATTGAGATGAAGAAGTGTGTATTTAGTAAGCTGTTAACAAGAGCATTTTCAATTACGTAAAGCGAGAGATACTAACTGTCGTCAAATAAGACTCTATTAGAGTGGAGTGGATTGTCAAATTCGTGATCACTGATAAGACTTATATTCTCATATAAAAATAAGGAGATGTGGCATGATTGTCAATGAGACAACTATCCACCAAAGTTCAAATGAAGTGGGCGTAAGCAATTATAGGCAACCGTACAGCCTTCAACAATAAGAAAACCCATACCGTATTATTATAGTTGGCTATAAAAGGCGCTGACATGAACAATTGAGAAAACTAACGGCCTAACTTATAACAAAACAATTGACGAAAATCAAATATGACAGACATGAACCAACATCAATCACTGAATTACAGGCTCCTGACTTGGGACAGGAACATAAAGAATAAGGCGAGGTTAAACATGTTTGTGAGCGCTCAACCCTCCTTTAACCTGGTAACAGCACGATATAAGAACAAATTATAAAAATCAGTTGAAAAAGGCTTAACTCATATCCATATCATATATTAACTTGATACAAAGCAGAAAAAAACATCTGACAAAAACACAGACCTAACGTGGCAGGGTATTTATACATCCCTAACTACAAAAAAGACACAAAGTACAGATCTGAGAATACTTGCAGTAATTGACAGATAGTTCAAAGCCATATTTCATTCATAACATACTAAAACGTAAATCCAAATTACAAAGAGTCCAAAAGAAACAACTAACAATGCATGGACTCGTTATAATGAATCAGCATTTCGTGCGTATTTTATACTAGAAGCCATCTAATTTACCATCGATATTACCTCCAAGAACCGCCAACAGTCATTCTTGCCTAGATATAAATATCAGTATTAATATAAATAGAATGAGAAGCACGTGGAGTTGTGTAATTACAATTTTTCCAGGTCTGTTTGTTTTCATTTCAGAGATTTAAAAAATGAAAATTATTGTTTTAGCTGGCTATGCATGATTTCTTGTGGGCCAAGTTCATCAAAGAAATGTTTTTTTCATGGTGGCTCCCTTGTTTCACTTTTCAATGTCGACATTCTTTTCTTTTTAAATAACTGAACAGGCTAATGACATGCGTAAATACTCATCATAGATACCAGGATTGAAATTTTGTATTTGCGTCAGACGCGCGTTTCGTCTACAAAAGACTTATCAGTGACGCTCGAATCTAAAAAGTTAAAAAGGCCAAATTAAGTACGAAGTTGAAGAGCATTGAGGACCAAAAATTCCTAAAAGTTTTGCCAAATACAGCTAAGGTGATCTATTCCTGAGGTAGAAAAGCCTTAGTATTTCGAAAATTCAAAGTTTTGTAAACATTTAATTTATAATTATGACCATATCAATGATAATTCATGTCATCACAGAAGCGCTGACTACTGGGCTGGTGATACCCTCGGGGAATAAAAACTCCACCAGCAGTGGCATCGACCCAGTGGTTGTAAATAAACTCATCATAGATGCCAGGATTGAAATTTTGTATTTGTGCCAGACGCGCGTTTCGTCTACAAAAGACTCATCAGTGACGCTGGAATCAAAAAAGTTAAAAAGGCCAAATTAAGTACGAAGTTGAAGAGCATACCCGTCTGCAGCCAATGTAGGGTTACATGAATACAGGTTCAACTGAGGTTGAATTATTGACATGCAAGGCAATAAAACATTTGCGATGTTTTTGATTTTTTTTCTTTTTACCAAATTAAACCAAACCGACTGCTTATAGCGAGATAGTATTTCATTATTTCACTTTTATAACTGTTTGAAACAAAACAAAAATCGTATTCTAATTTTTGTCTAAATCACAGCTAATGCTCTTTAATATCGATAGACATCTTGTACCACATTTTATTCAATAACTTCCAAAGGATGAGTTATGGATAAAAAAAAACTTTCATAATTCTTATCAACTGCTTCAATTTGATATATCACCTTTTCACTTAAATTCATAAATAATAATATAGTTTACACTTCGATTTACAAAGAAACTATTTGTAAGCGTATATCTAAAATTAAGTAGCTATTCGACCTCTCTTTTCTTATTTTCAGAGCACAAAAACATGTCTAAAGATAGCATTAGAATGATTAGGATGGTGTATAAGCTTTCTGCAAGTCATAAAACACAGCATTAGATTCATGATATAGTCTTCAACTCATTATTCTGCACCATCTTAAAATCCGAAGTGATCACATTTATCCATCATTACTGGATCAAAAACTATCATCTACTAGGAAGGCGTTAGTGTGCAAATACTTAACTACAAAAACATTTAAATATTCAGGTGACAACTTGTAGATAACAAACTTAATACTCAAAGTTTAGTGTCCTCATTAACGGACACGTCACCTCCCTGTACATATTTCATTTATAGAACACTGCCATCACAATATTTAAGGTAAGGTCATTTATACATACTATATTATTTTACTTTTCAAATATGCATATATATTTATATGTATTTTTGTCAAGCACCATTTACATAAAATACAAAAAAAAAAATTGGAACAAAGCAATGAGATTATATGTGATCGGAGATTTATATCATAGTGTTCGTAACTTAGACACTGCAACTATACAACTACAGACCGACACAGGAAAAAAGATGTATATGAACACACTCAATATTTCGCATACTACGAGGAGCTTGCCAGAGGACAGTCTGTGCAAAGTTGAGAACGTTTCGAAATCGACTTACTAATAGGTGCCGACTACGACTGGGACATTATCGAGGACCAAGTTATTAGAGGTAAAGGACCCACCGTTATACAGTCAAAGATCGAATATTTATTTTCAGGACCAATCAATAGACCAATCAATAGAAACATCAGCCAAGTCTTCGACATTTCCTTTAAACGTCCTTTCATCCAATCAATTTAAGGACACATAGATTGAAAAGTTCTGGACAATCTGAGTCAATTGGAATCAATACATGTGAAAACAAGGATTACACCGACTTTTTACAGATATACTTATTTACACAGCAATTGACTACGAGAACAAAAAGTACACGGCAAAGTTGACATGGAAACACGATCATCAAGATTTGCCTCATATATGGCCGTTTATAATAGTAGGACCGAGAATATATTTAGACGCCTGAACGTGGAGCCACATTTGCTACGAAAATATAGTACAATATTCAATTAACAAGAAAAGATATTTATTGAGAAGGTTCCAGATATGGAAGATGACAATAACAAACGCATGATTCACTACATTCCACACCATCCTGTGAAAAAAGATTCTGAGACCACCCCCATTCGTATTGTGTACGATGGCAGTTGTAAACCTCAGCAGATTTAACCAGCTTAAATGATTAACACAACCAACCTAAAAGACTTAACCAAAATAGTAATGCAATTTAGAATAGGAACATTTGGTATCAGTACTGTATTGAAAAGGTCTTTTTACAGATAGGACTATGCAAGAGGGATACTGACGCTACACGTTTCTTTTAGCTAGCTGATCCCACCGACCCGTATGGAAAATTTAGCCGAAAAGACCAGTAAGATGAACATACTGAGAATGATATGGAACACTGCAAAAAGATACAATGTCCTTTCAAAAGGTAAATGTAACTGATATCTAGTTAACAAACATTACGAAACGTGAGATACAAAGCAATCATCTCGAATCTACAATTCCTTGGGAATGTTTTTGTCAGTGTCCGTTAGGGCCAAAACCTTAATGCAGGACCTCTTGAAAGATAAATTTGAGTGGGATGAGCCACTGCCGCTAAAAGTACAACAGCAGTGAATGGAATTAGCTAGTGATTTGGAATTTTCAACTATCACTGAGTTACCTAGATATTTTTAACTGGGTATACAGATGAACAAAAACAGTTTCATGTTTTCGTTGATGCTAGAGAGCCTACGGATCAGCTATTGATATGACAAACGGACAGCAGTCAACATTAGTTTTTGCAAAGAGTCGTGAAACACCTTTAAAAATATTGACATTACCACAACTTGAACTAATGGCCGCTGTGATAGGAGCTAGAATTGAAGCACTTATAAATTCAGCTTTATCAATAAACAAATTCACGTAATGGTCGGACAGTCAAAATTAATAGTGGTATACTGGATAACAACGACTAAACATCTGAAGAAATTCCATCACAACAGAACGACTGAAATTAAATCATTTACAAAGGATTCAGAGTGGAAATATTGTCCTCTGAATGACAACCCTGCAGAGTTGCTGACAAGAGAGATTAGTGCTTCACAACTGCTAAATTCGAAACTGTGGTATAATGGACCGGAATGAATCAATATCTCAACTTCTTGGCCACAGTGGACACCTAACACATGCATTCTTTTAACGAATACGGAGTAAGAGGAGAACTTTACAAATACAATCGAAGTGAACAATACCCACGGAATTCATCGCATACTTGATATTATTAGATACATCACATTAACAGAGTTATTACGCATTACTTCATGCATTTATCGAATTGCCGAAAATCACGAATGGAAAGAACACAGAGCAAATTCATCAAATGCGAGGAACTGCAAGACGCAACAGACAAATGGATTTTCGGCGCTCAGATGATTCCCTTTGATAAAGAGATCAGGACCTTGAATTCGCAATCGAACACACCCAATACCATAATTCGACAATTACGGCTATACAAAGATGACAAAGAAATCATTCGTTGCCGCGTGAGAATTCACATATCATTCGCAAATTAGTAAAAATTCAAGATTTCCGTGCTTGTTGCCGAAAAATCCTAATTTTTTCAGAATCAATGATATCAGATGTACATAAGAATTTTAAACATTTCGGAGTATTAGCCAAAGTCATTGAGATTCGCCAAAATTTTTGGATACCGAGAATACGCCAGCAATTGAAAAAAAAAATCTCGTAAATGTGTAACTTGCCGTAAAGAAACAGAACGACCATACAGTGCGCCAGACCCTTCACCTCTACCAAAGACTAGATTAATGGAAGCACCGCCGTTTACCGTCATAGGTGTTGATTTTACCGGAGGTATGTATGAAAAAGCCAATAACGGACGAGAAAGCAAATTATTTAAATGCTTATTTACATGTGTGTCAACGCGCGCAGTACATTTAGAGGTCGTCACAGATCTTAAAGAAAAATCCGTTTTCCAATCGTTCCGAAGATTTACTAGCCGTATGTCTTTCCCGAGAGTGATGATATCTAGTAATGCGTCGACATACATGGATGCATTAGAACCTCTAGAGAGGCTAACTAAATCTGCAACCTTGAATGATGCGTTATCCGTCTGTGTTGCAAATTAGAAATTCATATCCAACAAGCTCCCTGGTACGGCTGTTGGCGGGAGCGCTTAATAGGACTAACAAAAATGTGCTTATGAAAATTTCTTGGAATATCGTACATAACATTTAGAGGATTTACAAACAATAGTCACCGAAATTGAAGCCTTTTTGAACGATCAACCTTTAGCGTATATGTTTACCGACATCGAAGACAAGGGACCTTTGGCGTCATCGCACCTACTATATGGGAGAAGGATAACCACTTCATAGTATCCAATACAAGACACCGAAGAAACTACAATTTTCATTGATAGAAACGAAATCTCTAAACGTGCAGAACTACAAACTTTTATAATTGACCAATTTTGGTCGCGGAATATTTAACATCGCTACGTGAATACCACATTAGTGAAAGATGTCGCACAAATCCATGAAGACAAGTATCCAAGAAACAAATGGACTATCGAAGTCGTTGATTCTTTAATAACGCGAAAAGATGGAATTACAAGAGCTGCCGAAATGAGAACAAAATTAGGGTCCTCTTCTCGACCGATCGTTAAATTGTATCCCCTAGTGATGTGTCCAGTATTCCCACGAGAGAAACAAGTGAAACTCAATAACCAGTTACTAGTAACATACAAAGACGATTACCGTTTCGTGAAGCTGCCGTGTGTGCCAGAAGAAACATTCATGAATGGGCTACTCGATAAACTTTAATGTTGATCAGTTAAGGTTAAAGTGTCTAAATTATTTTATTTGAGATAGACATTTATTTTACATTTCTTTTATCTATATTGTGAACTTCATTTCTTTAAGTTTTCATGGTTACATATTTCACTTTTGTCGGCCCTCAGAATGTCGGGATATACGCGAAGTACTAACATTGAACTATGGTAACGTTGTTACCATAACAATGTATTTCATGACGTTTTTGTACAGATTTCATTACGTATTTATTGAGATTCCACAACACTGCCAGTAACAAAAGTTTTAAATGTGAAACTTTAATACATGTATATTAATCCAGCTGAGAATATATTCTGCTTTATACATGTTTTAATTCGTAGGTAGTCCTCATTTAATTTCTGATCATCTTTTGTTTTGATATATAGAACTATTTTAAGGATACAAGCCCTCTAATAGGCTAATGTTCAACTGTAATTTACTGTATAACTACTGTCCAATTGTCCAGCCTTAATGATAGGGTCAGGAAATTTTCTTTATTTTGTATCCGGAAGTTTCAAGTGTAATATCTCTGATGTATAGTTACTATATTATATTAAAAAAAGTATGATAACAAAAATACCGATCTCTAGAGAAAATGTAATAAAATTTCCGATTGAATTAATATTTCCAAGGACATTACCCTTTTAAGAGTAATTGATTGACACTAATTTTCGAACTTGTCCGAGACATATATTGTTGATATAACCTATGATATAAGTTTCATAAAAATCTGGCAAGAATTGTACACATACGAGCTCTCACAATGCAATTTCCCATATAATTGATATTTCCAAGGGAAACTTTTTTTTAAATAATTGAACTGCACTGATTTTTGAACTTGGCCGAGACACCGTTGATATAAACCTATGATATAAGTTTTATTAAAATCTTGCAAGAATTGAACACATGATAGTACTAACGATGCAATTTTTCTTTTAACTATTTTTTCCAATGGGCATAACTCTTTTAAAGATAATTGTTCGGCACTGATTTTCGAACTCGTCTAAGACATTGCTGATATAAACCTACGATATAAGTTTCATGAAAATATGGCAAAAATTGTTCACGTGAGAGCGCTAATAAGACAGGACGGACAGACGAACGGACAGACGGACGCCCGGTATTTCTATGTCCCCCGCAACGCGTCGCGCCGGGGACAAAAACAAAGGAGACAACAATAATAACCATTTCTTTGAATAATCTGGCTCACAAAAAATCATTCTTAAAGAGATTAAACGATGATATACACATATCTTTATTCTATAACATGAAATCAAACAGAAAAAGAAAATCCTTATCATAGATAGCACCCGCATGTCTGTTTGTTTATATCGGTGTATGATGACCCTCAGTAGTCTTCAGAGTCATCTTGATAATAATTCGATGGCGTCTAGTCTAAAAAACGCACGAAATGCTGATACATTATAACGATTCCATGCATTGTTTACTGTTTTTTTTTTTTAATTTTAAAAGTTATAAATCATATATGAAATTTTGGTAAAATTGGTGAATATGAATTTGACAGCTAATGCTCCTTAATGATGAAAATATGCACCAAATTGTATGGCATGTTCACATGAAGCCTGACAACAAATTGCAGAGTGCTTTGATCCATAGTTCTTGGGGAAAATTTTTATACATGGGCAATATGTGAAAGAATATATAAGAATTCAGCAAAAACGCAGGAAGTCTGAAAACAGATTTCAGGAAATCATGATGTGCTGTTCCAGAGAAATGCAATGGAAATGTTATGGAATGGATGTATAGATGTTTTCCCCTTATATGTCGCTAATGTAATGTAATCATGAAAACTCAAGACAGGTTTACCTTTATACCAAATATAGATGACCTTTAATTCAACTGAACTAAGAAGTGAAAAAAAACATATGATTCTTTTTATCAATTTTGAACCATGTTGGTTTGATGATGAGTCAACTTGTTTAACTTTTCAATGAGGCTGCCTAAGAATATTTCCAAATGACCTTGTGACTTAATAGATTTTTTAGCTTATGAAGGATTATGAAAGCCAAACAAAAAAATGGCATTGTCATTGGTGTAAGAGACATTACATAACTATGTTGTTGGGTACAAATCATAAATATCATGAAAATCAACCTATGACTGTAGGTTATTTCGTATATGAGAACTTTACGGTGACCTATAGTTATTAATTTCTGTGTCATTTGGTCTCTTGTTGAGAGTTGTCTCATTGGCAATGATACCACATCTTCTTATTTTTATATTTACTCTTCGTCACTGAAACATTACATATTGCCAAGTGTGACACAATTGAAGTTGGAGACTGTTATATCAATATAAAGTTAAATATGTTCGTCAATTGTGATAAATTTATTTTCATTTCAGAAGGAGCGATAAAAATGGCAGCACCAGATAAGATCTTCTGTACACTGTGTCATGATGATGGAACCTCCAACGAAGCAGTCAGATGGTGCACAGAATGTGAAGTTTTCCTTTGTAAAGAATGTGAAAAACATCATAGCAAATCAAAAATGTTTAAAACTCATAAAACCATGTCTACAAAAGACTATCAAAATTTACCTACATTCATGCAAAACATTAGTGGTCAGTGCAGAGACCACAACTTTAATTTTGAACTTTATTGTTCTTTTCATGCCTGTCCCTGCTGTGTCCAGTGTTTCACTGATAAACACCAGAAATGTCAAGAAATGAAGCCTTTGGCAAACATTCTAAAGCAAGTTAAATCATCTGCCGCAGTTCAACTTCTTGAAGGAGATTTAAAGGGTCTGCAGGAAAACTTTGAACAAATTATCAAACACTTAAAAAGCAGGATCATTACCAACACTATTCAGAAAACCAAAGCCATAGAGGAAATTCGGTCAATGAGAAAGTCAATCAATGATTACCTGAACAGATTAGAAAAAGAAATTCTTGATGATTTAGAATCTAAACATTCAGAGTTGAAATCCGAGATGAACACTATTCTAGAGCAAATGGAACAGCAAGCCAATCAGATATGTCAAATGCAAAGCGAGATTTCCAAAATGATGAAATATGCAACTGAGCTACAAATGTATTTTGGTCTCAAAGAAATAGAGAAAACATTTTTCAAAGCAGCGAAATACAAAGAAGACTTAGAAAGTGGGTGTCAATTCAGTGATAAGAACTTAGAGGTTAGCATTTCCCCTGTCCTCCAATCAGTTCTACAAGATGTCCAATCATTTGGAGATGTTCGTATCCGGACTGGGTCATCTACCTTGCGATTAAAGGCTGGGAGAAATAATCAAGCTCAGTACTTAGTACAAAATGTTCTTGGAATTGATGATATCTGAAAATTCCCCAGGATAAGGAATCAGTAATATTTGCAAGTGTAATATTACTTGATGGTAGGTTTATAATGCGTGATTATACTGAAAAACGTCTATTGTTATTCAGTAAAGAGGGAATATTCATGAGAGAAGTTGTGACACTGACAGGATATCCATAAGACTGTTGCTTTGTTAGAAATATTACAGTGGTTGTTACACTAGGATCAACAAACCAGACAGCATTGGTAGATGTAGAAAAGAATGAAATTTTTGAAACGATAATTACTTCTCATACCGGTGATGCAGTAGCAAGTGATGGGAACATTGTGGTCATCAGCAGTAGTCAGAAATGTACTATAGTGAATCTGAATGACATGTCTCATACAATCTTACAAGGGGTGTGTGCAACTAGTATATCCTTATTTAAAGGTAATATATATGGTATCAAATTCTGTTTTAACACAGTTTGCTGCTACAGAAGTAATGGAGAAATATTCTGGGAAATTGAACACGATAACATAAAAAGTCCTATCGGAATTACATTAGACAATCAGGGATTTGTATATATAGCTTGCAACGGAAATAACAGTATCGTGGTAATATCACCAGATGGTAAGAATAGTAGGACAATACTGTCAAAGACTGATGGAATCAACTATCCTATAGACATAGACATTAACAAAGAAACAGGAATGATGTTAGTGTCGTGTAAATTTAAGAATGATAGTAACTATGAAATATATCATACATCTTTTGTTTATAAACTCTGAAATGTGAAGTAGATAGCTATATTAATAGACGATAGTAGTGTTGACAGTGATATTGACAATAGAAATGATAGTAAAAAGTTTTACTGGTGAAAAACATTATCATATTGATGGTTATGCTGTGCCATATAAAACAGCCCTAGCTTATTCATATGATTTGAAATGTATGTTGTAACTTTATAAATAAAGGTGTTCAAAGTAAATGGAGATATGGGACATATAAAAAGCAAAAAAATCACAAATATACTGAACTCCGAGGAAAATTCAAAAAGGAAAGTCCCTAATCAAATGGCAATATCAAAAGCTCAAACAAATCAAACGAATGGATAACAACTGTCATATTCATGACTTGGTACAGGCATTTTCTTATGTAGAAAACGGTGGATTAAACCTGGTTTTATAGCTAGCTAAACCTATAACACAACAAAAGCTAGAGGCTCTCAAGAGCCTGTGTCGCTCACCTGATTCTACTTTGGTTTTGGAAATCTTGTAAAAATAGATCAAAATCATAACAGATACCCTAATAATAATTGAGGCCAAATTTGGTTTAACATTTGCCCCGAAATTTAATCAAAAGCAGAAGACTTTTGTAAAGTTTACAGAAATTACCAATAAATTCATTGAAATTGTAGAAAATGACTTTATAAGAACAATGACAAATCAGCTACAAAGTAACAAGACTTGGTCAGCACCTCAAAAGAAACATTCATACAATGTTTGGTTTCAATCCATTAAGTGGTTTTCTAGAAAAAACATTTGTATATATTTCCTATAGGGTCCTTTGTTAATTAAGTCCCCCATTGGCAGCCATCTTCGTTGATGGATTTGCTACAAAGTAACAACACTTGGTCAGAACCTCATAAGGAACATTCCTACCATGTTTGGTTTCATTCCATTCAGTGGTTCTTCAAAAGAAGACTTTTGTATGTATTTCACAAAGGGTCCTTTGTTAAACTAACTTCCCCGCTGGCAGCCATCTTGGATGATTGATTGGCTACAAAGTAACAACACTTGGTCAGCACCTCATAAGGAACATTCATGCCATGTTTGATTTCATTCCATTCAGTGGTTCTCTAAAAGAAAACATTTGTATGTATTTCCCATAGGGTCCTATGTTAAACTAAGTCCCCACTGGCGGCCATTTTGGATGATAGATCTCCTACAAAGTTTCAACACTTGGTCAGCACCTCATAAGGAACATTCATGCCATGTTTTATTTCATTCCATTTAGTGGTTCTCTAAAAGAAGACATTTATATGTATTTCCCGTAGGGTCCTATGTTAAACTAAGTCCCCCGCTGGCGGCCATCTTGAATGATGGATCGGTTACAAAGTAACAACACTTGGTCAACACCTCATAAGAAACATTCATGCCATGTTTGGTTTCATTCCAATCAGTGGTTCTCTAGAAGAAGTTCAAAATGTAAAAAGTTAACGACGACGACGGACGCCAAGTGATGAGAAAAGTTCACTTGGCCCTTCGGGTCAGGTGAGCTAAAAATGTAAGGGGTTCCACGAAACCCTGTGTCTCGACTTCAATGGCTGTTGTCAGTGTAAAAGTGTATTGTTGACTTAAAAGTGAGTCCATTTATCAGTAAAATACAGAATATAAAAACTTTTTCTTTATTTACTATATCATCTGTCCAAGTTTCATAAAAGAGGGGCAAAAGATACCAGAGGGACATTCACTTTTTTTGTCGAAAATGAACTGACAACGCCATGGCTAAAAAAGAAAAATACTAATAGACAAAAAATAGTACACAAAACACAACATAGAAAACTAAAGACTGAGCAACACGAACCCCATCAAAAACTGGGGGTGGTCTCAGGTGCTCCGGAAGGGTAATCAAATCCTACTCAACGTTCGGCACCCGTCGTGTTGCTCATGTCATTACAAACACGGTTATGAGTCTTATTCGTTAGGACACATTCCAGAAAAGGGTACGGGATTGTAGTTATCTTACATTAGAAACATATTCGTTATCATCTGTGAAACGTATATTCCATAACGGTCAACCAACTCGTGATGGCGTCCGTAAAACTTTCGAAGGGATGACTGAATGCTTACAAATTTATCAAATTTATCATGTCAAAAAAGTTTAATCCAATACTGTCTGTCTGTGAATGTTAACTGTAAAAAAAAAAAAAGAAAAATACTGAAAATGAAAAAATATATTTTCAAAAGTTTACTTCAGACATGATCTCTAATTCATGATAATAATAAAAAATCTCCTGCCAGTTTCTTGTAATTCTATGAAGGTTTGATAAAGTAATTAATTTGTTACAAACTTTAACCCTAGATTGTATCTATTGTTTAACTGTAAAAAACTAAGTCCATCTAAGAGTTAAATACGGAAAAAGGAAAAAAAAAATTCCTGAGTACTGTATCTTGATCATAACTAAGCTTCTGTACGACATTCTTAAAATTCCATGAATTTTTGACTGAATTATTGATGATTGAAAAACTTTTACCCCATACTAAATCTGAATGTTAACTGTAAAAAAACAGAAGTCCATTTATCAGTAAAATACGGAAAAGTGAAAATAAATATGAAGCTTTGACAAAGCAATAGGTGTTTAAAAAAACTTAAGCCACATACAGAACCTAAATGTTGACGACGACGACGACGGAATCAACGATCGCTTTGTCTCACTTTTGCGACATTAATGTCACAGGCCCGACAGAAAAGAGACATACTTGTCATAATACGGTCTTCCAACACCACAAAAGTGTCCATAGTGCAACGATAAACGTGGCATTAGTGGGACGATTCTGCATATGTAGAACTGATTTATCCCACTTATGTGATGTCTTTATGAAGCTATCTAGCTAAATGTTAACCTTTGTTTGTGTGTTTTTTCAGAGGATTCTGTTGTCCGTTTTACTGTGCATTAAAACCTCGCAAGGCAAAAAGGGTCATGAGTAATATGAGGTAAAAGGTTTTTGTGGTTTGGTCTATTTCCCAGACTTTTAAAGAAATAGGTCAATTATAAACTGTGTATGGAACGATCGTCTGTCTGGAAGGGTTTAGGTATAGAACCACTAATTCAGGCCCGGTCGGAAAGAACATACAAGAAAGTAGTACATATTTTAAACAAAATAGTTCCTACGCATAGCTGTATCTTTGTCAATAATGGGAATATTTGGGTTGTTTTAGTATCAAATGAAAGCTTTGGGACTTGGGATCACTGTAGAACCCTAGTTGAAAGTTTTATTTGAATAATAAAGAAGTATATAAAATTTTGATAGGAGGGCTCATTTGGCCTGTTGTTCAGATCAGAAGTTCCTGTTTCTGTACTATCAAACTTCCGGGAACCAGTACGCTCTAATATGCAATTAAAGGTATGTTGATTTTTTCAGCACAAGTCAGCATAAGGTACAGTTTTGACATGAAATAACTGCCACTTAATTTGAACTTAAGACAAAGTAGCCATTTATGCTTGAAATTGCAGAATATAACATAGAAAGCAATGGGGCTATGAATTAGTGGTTTTATACCTATTACTGACAGGCATGTTAAATTCTATTTTTAGAAATCATACCCTTTACAGTGAAAATTGGTCACATTTGTTGTCAGAAATCATGTTACATTATTTGTTTTATGTAACAATTATGTTAGTGTCAAATTACAGCCCTAAAATTGCTACAATAAGGTATTTTAGCCTTTTTTGGTCATTTAGCATGCACACAGTTAAGGTTTTACCTGAAATTTAAATTTTTGGATTATCTAACACTGAAACCAATGAAACTTGTATATTATGACTAGTTTATAGTATAAATATTGTTTTTGGTCAAATTATCTAGTGAGTGTTCATGTTTTATTGTGTTTCTTGGCGAGTTATTTATTTCAAGGAAAATTGGTGTATACTTATATAGGAATTCCAAAATCTCACTTGAAATGCATTTTATAACCATTTTAGCAAGTTGTCTATCTTGGAGATACATGAATTGCTCTTGTTGATCCATGTTTATACATAAAAGTATGTTTTTTTTATCAAATCACTATCCTTTTCCAACATGTAGAAAAAAGGGGGGATAAAATTATCAATTATATTTTATGTTTGGACCACTGTATTTATATTCAAGGAAGAATCCCTGATAAAAATAAGACATATAGGTAAGAACACTGTTATTTGAGTAGATATTAACAAATCAGAACTGGTAAAAATTGAAAAAGTGTCATATCTGTCACTATTAGTATCCATATGTACTTTTCTTTGTTTAACGCATATGTTACTACCAGTCCAATTTGAGCTTGAATTCAGTGATATATTGTTTTGACAAAAGCTTTATGTGTTTTTCTATGCTAGAAATAGATCATAGAAGGAAATTAAGTCAAGCAGAAGTCAATATAACAAGTTTGGTGCTGTTATAGGTATAGAACCACTAATTCAGGCCCGGTCGGAAAGAACATACAAGAAAGTAGTACATATTTTAAACAAAATAGTTCCTACGCATAGCTGTATCTTTGTCAATAATGGGAATATTTGGGTTGTTTTAGTATCAAATGAAAGCTTTGGGACTTGGGATCACTGTAGAACCCTAGTTGAAAGTTTTATTTGAATAATAAAGAAGTATATAAAATTTTGATAGGAGGGCTCATTTGGCCTGTTGTTCAGATCAGAAGTTCCTGTTTCTGTACTATCAAACTTCCGGGAACCAGTACGCTCTAATATGCAATTAAAGGTATGTTGATTTTTTCAGCACAAGTCAGCATAAGGTACAGTTTTGACATGAAATAACTGCCACTTAATTTGAACTTAAGACAAAGTAGCCATTTATGCTTGAAATTGCAGAATATAACATAGAAAGCAATGGGGCTATGAATTAGTGGTTTTATACCTTTATATGGCCACGACCTATGTTATTAACTTTTATTATGTTTTGGACATAGCGTCTTTAACTAACCTTGGTCACAATCATCCTTGGGGTATCTTGTTTAAAATAGTGTTTCTAACTAGCTTTTGTCGCTATCTTAGGTCTGTTTTTGTGCATCTCCTTTGTTTGTGGACTCTATCCAACGTTGTAGACTAGAATACTATTCATGACAAACATCTAATTTGTTGAACTTGTATTGCTGCTTTCATGTTGACAGGAGTTTTTGTCCAAAATACAATGAGTTAAAAATATGAGGTCGTGGTCATGTGAACCCTACCATACACCATATATATAAGTGACTAATTGCTTAAAAAGTCTGAGAAATAGACCAAACCACAAAAACTAAACATTGTCCAATGAACCATGAAATTGAGGTCAAGGTCAAATGAAATCTGAGTCAGATATATACACCTAACAATCATTCCGTTCGCCAAATAAAGTTTACATAATGCTGAAAGTATCTGCAATATGGACTTGACCACATAACTTGAACCTTGATCACTGATCCATGACATGAGGTCGATGTCAGATGAACCCTACCTGATGGACATAAGAGAGGCGAAAAATACCAAAGGGATATTCAAACTCATAAGTCGAAAACAAACTGATAATTTAATCTATGAATGTTCTAATTTCACTTGGTCACGTGTCTATTTTCAGTGAACTATGAAAAATGGGTCAAAACCAGAATTTGTTAATTAATCTATAAAATTCTCATTATAATGAACAATTGCACTGAGTTTCAAGGTAGAGTGACTACAACTTGATTGTAAACCAAAAAATTAAAGTACAAGGCACTAACACGATTCCATAATGCCCCTACCACTATAGAGAGAGACAAAAAATAGGTGGGGGAGAAAAAGATTCTAAAAGTGGGAAGTGGGAGAAGGGTAACCTCTGTCCACCCCCTCATAGATTTTGGTTATCAGGTTAAGGGTATTTTATTCGAACATGTAGTGCATTCAGGCATGGTACTAAGAACATGGACACCATACGGATGCCTAAATCTACTATAGAGAATTAAATGAGTTCAAAATGTTAACCTTTTTTCCAAATCTTTTTTCTACTTTACAAATAAATAAGAATATGTGGTATGATTGCCAATGAGACAACTCTCCACAAGAGATCAAATGACACAGAAATTAACAACTATAGGTCACCATACGGCATTCAACAATAAGCAAAGCCCATACCACAGAGTCAGCAATAAAAGGCCCTGAAATGACAAATGTAAAACAATTCAAACAAAAAAATTAACAGCCTGATTCATGTACAAAATAATGAACGAAAAACAAACATGATACACAGAAACAAATGACAAACACTGAATTACAGGCTCCTGACTTGGGACAAGCACCCAACCCTCCCCTGTGTAAAGACGTCATTAATTTAGTCAAGAGAAAAACATGATCTTGTGCAATACCAAGATACTGGTATCGACACATTACTGTAAATTCAGACATTATTGAGAAAAATACGACAGGGTTATAATCACAATAATTTAAACTCGCATTTTAATTTATTTTCTATGAATTTAACAGTATTTTTCTCAATATCGCAAAAATCAAAATGGCATTTACATAACAAAATCGCAATAATAAATGCACGCAATAATTTCTGAATTTAGCAATGCGATTCACACTCAGTAAAATTCATATTCGGGAATAGGTCACGTTCAGACGTGGAAAACATGTCCTTAGTCAGTTTAGACACAGACACATCATATGGATCAACCAATTCGTGATGGTGTCCGTAAAATTTACGGAGTGTCATTTTTAATCTTTCCTCCTCATAACTTTGTTGGAGCAGTTTCTGCATAAGGAGCACACTCCTGTATATGAAGTTCATATAGTGTGAACATGCACGTGCATAACATATCAACTGAAATATTCTTGATTTCTTGATTTTGAAAAACAAAGCAACATTCTGTGACATGTTCTACACACTATTTTAATTGGTATATTACTTCCGACTTAACTAGACATCCAAATACCAACCACAACTTTGGAACAAATTTATTTTCAACATTAAAATAATACATATGGTAAAACAATGGACGATTTTTCTTACTCATAATCATAAAATGTAAAACACACTATAATACATCCTGAACTTAATATAACACCACTACCGTAGATATCATTTGTAAAATAGCACTAAAACAAGTGGATTGTTGTCTTCCATGCCTTGGATTTCAAATAAATATGATTCTATAAAATTATTATTATCCTAACTCATTCATCCCTTCATAAATAACTGAACCATATTATGTTAATCCCATAAAAATGATTTTAAAACACCACATACTAAGGGGCAGAGATAACCTCTCTCCTCTGAACAAATTAGTTTAATTTTTATTATAAAAAACCCCAATCAAATGACACAATGCACAGAATTTTAGGCAAGAGATTTTGTCTCTCTTCTTAGCAAATCTGAACAAAAAGCTGGTCATAGTCTCATACCTTATTCACGACTGAAAATATGTGTTTTGTATTGCCAACCCTGCATCCATTTAAATCTAACATGAATCCTGATAAAGAATAATCAATCAATTGGAAAATAATCAAACTGATAATACCTATGATTATATACAAAAATCTATCATCCATACATTGTATCCTTGCATCTGTACCCTTTAAAAGATATAACCCTAAACAAACTATTTATAATAACAAAACATATCAGCACTCATCATATCAAGTACAACTCATGCATGTCACAAAAAGGCAATACTTCTACATAACAGTTTTTTGCACAGTTGAGTATCTATTGGTATAATTAAGAGATTGTCACAAGTAGTATCTACCCACTATACTTATGTTGATGAGAACTTTAATAGACCATTTGATATTAACATGTAATTCATTATTGCACTATTGTTCTGACTAGACATTTTTTCATTTAATACATATGTGGACATGTGGTATGCAAGTTCTCTTATAATTAACTACGGAATAAAATGGAGAATGGAAACGGGGAATGTGTCAAAGAGACAACAACTATTCTTGACCTTGAATCATTCTTTGCTCCATCAGACTAAATTTAATATGAGTATTGAATTATTTTAAATTCATCACATAATTGCTACATATTTGAGTTTATAGATGAGCTACACAAGCAAATGAATTGATAAGCTGCCAAAATTAAAACAAAAATAAAATTAGTGTATCTTTGTTTGTTTTTCAAATATTTAAGCTGCCTCAAAACAGTCATCGACCATCCTAATGAATTTGCAACAAGTGTGGCATTCCAGGGTTTATGAGGACAAACCTAAACATCACATTTGTTTCTTACCTCTGAGTTATATATTTTATATGTACACCATCTGCCTTTCATATTTTAGATTCTAAGTGAAAATTTGATAAAGCATTAGCCATGATAAAACAATAAAATGATACAAAAAGCACTATATCAACAGGTATATCAAACCAGTAATGTTCAAGTCTAATTTTCTCTTTTTAGAATTGTCTTAATATACAGTACATCAATTTTGTTACCATAAACAAACTTCATCTTAGAGCAAGTAAAATCATATTTATCAACCCTTTACCTTTAAAATAATGCACAATGTATTAACACACCAATAAAAGCATTCAGTAACCTTGTACCATTAATCAATAGCACATTTCCTTTACACAAACAAAAAAGAGCACAGTCAGTGGTCAGCACCTTTGAACTAAGCACCATTTCTTTACAAGTTTTTCACAACTAATAAATCGTTACCCAAGGAATTCCATGTTCCATAATAAGTCTTGTTAAAAGGGTCTAGGATCCAACTCTGAATTTTCAAGCTGAAATTGAAAATCTATATTCATAGAATAGCAATAGTTAAATTTAGCAAATTTAAAACAAAGGTTGTGAAGCTGTGATATTTTTGTTGAAAAGTCAGAAATTAAATGATTTAATTCTTTTGATTGGTTTGTTAGATGAAAACTCCTTTGCATGCAAACTTCTATTATCCTGGAAATATGAGTTGCTGTTACAATGGATCACTGTTTTATTTCATGATTTCATAATTATTTGGGGACTTACCATATGGTGCAACCATTTGATCATTGTTACCCAAGACTACCCCAAGTCCACATCTAGCTTTTGGAGGGGTTCATGTTACTCAATCATTTTTGAGAGGATTTTTTGTAGATTGTTGATTTCCTTTTTGTAATTTTTAAAAGACCTGATTCTTATCTGGTTCATGTTTTACACCAATCATTTTTGGATAGTGTTTTGTGGATTGTTGTTTGCCTTTTTGTAATTTTAAAAAGAAATTATACTTCTTTTTTCGGTGGGGTTCATGTTGCTCAATCTTTACATTTAGTTCTGTTTCAGTATACCTCTCCTTTTTCTGCAATTATCGGATGATGTATTAGGTATTAATTTTTAGTTTTAACTAATAAATTAATAGATCATATTGTATCTTCTACCCATTTTTTTCAGACTCCTATTAAAGTTAAGCTATTGTTTGTTATTCAATGTTTAAGATGTTAACCAATTATGTTTTGGTGCACATTTTTTTTAACATGAGTGGATTAGATTCTAATATGAGCAAACCGTTGACAGATATCTCAATAACAATCACACTTTTTTTTGTGCTTTAGATCTAATATCTACTTACCAGAGAACTAGGTTGTTTCCTCAATCCACTTAGCATGTCTTGTACAGCTTGAACCTGATCTTTCTTCCTCTGGAGGTCATATGGAGTTTTACTATAGGATGGAATCTCAGACTGGTTACTTCCTGTTCCCATCATGCTCCTCTGAGATTCTACAGGCCGTGGGATATACTTTACAGGATCCTTAATTAAGGTATGGTTTTGATTACTATGTACTGCTGCCGTAGGAATGGTGCTATTGTTGCCTTTTATATTATTAACATATCTGGCATTGCTGTTGGTATCACTATGTTTATTACTAACTGAGACAGGTGACTCAACTTCTAAATTTGGCAAAGGAGGTTGGTATTGCTGACACTTTTCCTTTTCACTACTTAAATTACTCTGACCATCCACATTTGGCATATTTTGCCTTAGAAGAGTTGTTGCATCAACTTGAGGTACATTCATTCCCATCATTCCCCCTGTTGCCATAGCAATATTCATGGCCGCCATCTGTTGCTGTTGTAGAGAATATGCCAGTATTGGAGAAGCAGACATTAGAGGATTTTGTAACATTGGTAATAAGCCTGGTAAAAGTGGCATATTGGCTAATGGCATCATTCCCGTAGCATTGGTATTTCCACTAGATAAAAACTGCAAATAAGCATGAGCAAGATGTGGAGGAAGTCCTAAAGGAAGGTTCATTGAGGCAGAGGACATGTTTAAACCTGCCATTAATCCTGACAAATCCTGTTGAGAACTAGGTGGTAATTCCTTATTCGTAGATGAATGTTGTTTTATTGTTGTTTCTTCACATTTAGGAGAAGGATGGTTTTCATGTTTGACACTGCTGGAAACTGGAGGACAAATCTTTGAATTCTGTTTGTGTGGAATATGAGGCAAGCGAGGTAACCGACAGGATGGTAACTCAACGTCTTCTTCCGAACTTGTTGACAAGTTTTTAAGAACAGGAAGCCTGTGATCAAAATTTTCATCTATATTTTGTCCTGGAATTTTTGTTTTAGAAATTTCATCATTACGTACTCGTTCATTTTTCAACTCAACATTTTGCATCATTGGTTTGGAATTAGTTTGTGTAACAACAGTAAGCAGATCTTCCTCCCAATTTTCTCCACTGGTTCCCTGTTTGATTGTTTTTTCAGTACAATTGGACATTATGTTTCTTTGTTTGATCACAGTCTTAGCGTCACAACTTGGAATGCTTACTGGTTTCTTGTTCAACAAGGAAAATTCTTGTTTCTCAAATGGACCAGATTTTTCAAGTTCTACGATTTTTTTTGTTTCTTGCAAAGATGAATGAACATTTTCCTTAATAACTACTTCGTCCCAATTTTCAGAGTAAGTTCGTTGTTTCTCAAGTGAACTCTGAACAATTAATTGTGACTTCTGAATATCTGAGTGTTTACTCATTGACAGTTGCTGAGTTTTAACTTCAGATTTCTCAAATGATGTGTCAGGGCAACAGACATTTTGCTTTTTATTGTCAAATTGTGTTAAATTTTTAACATCAGTATTACCTCCAATATTCATATGATTTTGTGGAATTCGTGGAATATCATCTGCTATTCTAATACTACTATTTTCTGAGGGAACAGATTTATTATTAACAGATCCAATGCTCCAATGTTCCTCTGATGCATGATTGCCATTGTTTGCTAATCCACTGCAGTTTTCAGATCTGGCATCCATTGTTGACCCTCTGCTCCATTGCTTTTCCCATGTCTGGTTGCTGTTATTTGTACAGTTTTCTGTCTTATGTACTGGTCTGATAGATCCACAGCTCCAGTTTTCTGGTGAAGCTTGTTTTATATCATCCACAAAGCCTGAAACCCAATTTTCATTAAGGGGTTTTGTTACGTTTTTTATAAATCCACTTCTAGAGTCTTCTGATGTATACATGTTATGATTTAGATCTAATTTTGTCCTTTGCTGTCCCATGGATTCTGGTTTACTGACTGATTTCATGGGTTTCTGTTTGTATCTTTGTTGTCTAGGGACTACATCTGTTCCTTTCTTATCATACAATAACTGATATTTTTCTGTAACATTGGCATCATAGTCGCCTTTATGACCTACAGAATTTGACCTTATGCCCCATTTGTCATCAGTAACTAAATCCCAATCGTCCTCTCCCTTTTGATGAACTTCATTAGATGCATTTATTGTCCATGCATTTTTTGGTGACTGATCTCTGACAGTTGCATCAATACCTACTGTGGGTAATATATGTGAAAGTGTTTGTTGAACAAGATGACCTCCTGATCCATTTGAAGGTGAAATAACAGGTGACCTTGGTTTTGGACTGCATGATTTCCTTGAAATACTATCATCTGTATTGTTGTTAGTTTGCTGTTTAACATTTTTATTCCATTTAACATATTTTTCAATAGTTGTAGGTATTTTGGGTGATATGTCCAGCTCCTGAATCTCTTCTGTCCAATCCTCATCATAATTTACTGGTTTTTCTGTTGGTATTTTGATTTTCAGATTTGGTCGTAAGTTGTTGTAGTTAGTTTCCAATATTTTAATCTCTTTTTCTGGTGGATCTGTATATCTGACTTCCTGTTTCATGACTTCACTTGATAAATTTGAGGTAACAACTGATGTCCATTTGCTGCTGTGTGGTTTTAAAGGCAAAATATTTTCAGGCTTTGATGTACTGAAAGTAGCGAGAAGAGAGTAAGGAGATTATGAATATTTAAAAAGAAATACTGTAAATTTAGAAGTTATTGCATGCATACTTTATTGCGATTTTTAAAGAATGGACTAAAATGCGAGATTAGTTATTGCAATTTTAGGAAAATATGCATACAGATTTATATATCAAATAACAGAATTTGAGTTTTTATTATTGCAATACTCATCCTGTCACATTATTCGCAATAATAAAAACCTCGCAATAATTTCTAAATTTGCAGTAATGTTTGTATCATATTTATAAAATATAAATATAATTAAATAGACCTTTTTTTTTTTAAAAAGTTGCAGCTTTTATTTAGCTGAACATCATAGAAAAGTTATGACACTAATATAATCTAGAAAATATGCGAGCAGATCTAATAATATAAGCCCCTTGTTCTGTTTATTGTTTCAGAAATAAGGTTATCTGTCAAATGCCTTGTTAATGCTAACCTAGATCACTCTTATTTGATAACATCTTTGTATTTAGAAATATACAAACATGTCTCATGACATCAATTGATAACCAGGACATTATATAAATAACACATAGCTGAGAGGGTGATAGAGCAGATTGTTACCCCGCGAAAAAATTGTTAATCGAGGCGAAGCCAAGGTTGACAATGTTTTTCAAGGGGTAACAATTTGCTATATCACCCTCTCAGCTATGTGTCATTTAATTCATCATTCTGAATGTCCTGTCATTATTGTCTTTTGAGTTTTAAAATTAAAGTTCTTTACTATGATGCCAAGTACATAACAGCATTACAGTTTTTAGAAAAACAACAAAACTGAAGCAAGATGTATTTTTCATTTTGACAGTCTATGAAAAGGTTCTGAGGCCAAAACATGGAACTTAAGCATTGTCTTTAAAATTATTGATGTAAATTCAATTCAATGTTTTTCAAATTACCGATTTTGATTGGTCTACACGAGAGGGTGACATTCGAAAAATTCTCTCCAGCTGAGCAATGGGATAGAGTTAATTATCTCCCTCGTATTAGCCAATCAAAATCGTGCATTTTAACGTGAAGTATAATAATACTTTGTAACCATGACTAGAAAGAAAACCAACTAATGTTCTGATAGGACCACATGATTCAGGAAAAGCACAAATTCAGTTTGTGAAAGTTTTGATGATGATGGATGGATGGCAGTTTAAGGTCCAGTGGCAAATCAAGGGCATTTCCAGGACGAAAAAATGATAATGTAACATGAACATTAACCCAACTTGACATATTTTCATGGGAGTTTTTCAATTGCACTATTATGCTTCATTCTTTATGTATAAAAATAAGATGTGGAATGATTGCCAATGAAACAATTTTTTGCCTATAACTCAATGGTTGTTTTTGTTTGCAGTCTTTTATACTTGTTTTCTCGTTTATTGTTCTGGCATAAATCAGGTTATCTGTTTTTTCGTTTTAATTGTCTAAAAATGGTAAATATCTAATCCTTAACTTTAAAAAAAATAATTTACTGTTGTTCAGTAATGAAGGCATCTTCATGAGAGACGTATTGAAACTCACAGGATCTCCACAGGATGTTTGTTATGTTAGAAATAATACAGTGGCTATGTCTTCAGGATCAACAAACAAGACAGCACTGGTGGATGTAGAAAACTAGAGGCTCTGAAGAGCCTGTGTTGCTCACCTTGGTCTATATGTGTATTCAACAAAGGACACTCTCCAACATTGTAGATGAGAACAGAATTGATGACAAAAATCTCCGTTTTGTTCATCTTAGATTGCTGATCATTATGTCTGTTTAGTTTCTCTCTATCTTCTTTAGTTTTTGCTCAAAACACAAAAGAGGGTAAAAAAAAACTCATTTAAGGGCAATCACTCCAATAAAGAGTGACAGTCTAATAACTTTATCGGCAAAATTTGACTTGTTAGAAATCTTGCCTTGCTGATCATTTTTGTGATTTAAAGTGTCTATTTATCTATTATAATTTTTATCATATAAGGCAAAACTCAAATAAATGGTGACAATCGTAATAAAAGGGCAATAACTCCAATAAGGAGTTGTCAGACGATTTCCTCCATATTGTCTAAATTGTAGATCTTGTCTGCTGATCATTTTTGCTTATTTAAATTTCTATCTATCTATTATAATTTTTAAGCTATAAGGTAAAAACGCAAAAAATTGGTAAAAATCGTCATCGAAGGGTATTAACTCTAATACGGAGTTGATCGACGATTTCGACCATGAGACTTGTTTGTAGAACTTGTTTTGCTGTTCATTTTTGCAATTTAAAGCTTCTCCCTATCTATTATAGTTTTCAAGATAATAGGCAAAAATTCCATCTCTTAAAGTCAGGGTTCCACGGAACCCAGTGTCTTGCCTACTTTTGCTGTTGTCTATGTTTTCAGTGTGATAGGGGAATGCACAAAATAGATTTACAGTTTATGAATCTAATAAATGTTTTAAAAACTTTAACTGCAGACTGTATGTAATGTTAACTGGAAGAAAAACTAAGTCCATTTATAAGTAATATACGGAAAAACAGGAAATAAATTTTTACAAAAATTTCCTTCTAGATACTATCTTTTGATCATAAACAAGCTTCTGTTTAAGTTTGGTACAAATCCAGGATAGTTTAAGAAAGTTATTAAAATTTTTAAAACTTTAACCACAGAGTGAATGTAATGTTAACTGGCAGAAAAACTAAGTCCATTTATAAGTAAAATTTGGATAAATAGGATTTTTTTTTTTACAAAATTTACTTCTGGATACTATCTTATGATCATAAACAAGCTTCTGTCCAAGTTTGGTAGAAATCCAGGATAGTTTAAGAAAGTTATCAAAATTTCAAAAACTTTAACCACAGAGTGAATATTTGTGAACGCTGCTGCCGCTGACGGAATGTAGGATCGCTGTCTCGCTTTTGCGACAAAGGTAGCAGGCTCGACAAAAATGAAAAAAAAATGGTAAAATTTGTCATTTAAGGGCAATAACTCCCATGAGAAGTCAGCTGACAGTTTTGTAGTAAGAACAATTGGTAGAGCTCAACATTCTGAGCATTTATGCCCTTGTCAGATTTTCTCTATTTATAAAGGTTTTCAAAATAAGACAAAATTTGCATTTTACCCCCTATGTTCTATTTTAAGCCATGTCCGCCATCTTGGTAGGCAGGCAGGGTCATCGGACACATTTTTTAAAACTAGATACCCCAATGATGATTGTGGCCAAGTTTGAATAAATTTGGCCCAGTAGTTTCAGAGGAGAAGATTTTTGTAAAAGTTAACGACGACGTATGCCAAGTGATGAGAAAAGCTCACTTGGCCCTTTGGGCAAGGTGAGCTAAAAAAGTAATTATCAAAACAATGAAAATTTGTCAAAAATGTAATGGTGTATCAAGTGATGGTCAAATATTAGTCATCAGTAGTAAGCATGAAAGTACCATAGTGAATCTGAGTGATGAGTCTTGAACAATCTTAGGAGTTATTGAGACTAGTATATCATTATTCAAACGAAATATCTATTGTACCACAAACCATGAAAAAGAAGTCCACTGCTACAAAAGTAATCAGAGCTTCTGTGGACATTTCAGTCACATGACATTACCAATCCAGAAGGACTTGCTTTAGACATGAATGGATTTGTTTATGTTGCTTCTGATGGAAACAACATTTTTGTAGTAGTATCACCAGATGGTAAAACCAGTAAGACAATACTATCAAAGGCTGATGGGATCAAAAATCCATGGGCAATAGATGTCAACATAGAATCAAAGTGCTGGATAGCACCTGTGGAAAGTTTGCAACGGTAGATGTGTAATATTTCAAATAGGTTGTAAATGTGTAGATTGGGTGTTTAACTTTTTTTCCGACATTAAAAAAAAATTACTTAATACAACAAATAATTGTAACATGATGCTGTTACGAAGTCTCCAAAACAAAGCTCCCATAATAAGTCATTCCCAGGAAGGGGGTGGGAGTGACCCCAGGGAATTCACCTTTTATTTCATTTGATTTGTTTTATTGTCCCATACAAGAATATATATGGTTTCGGGGTGGGGATCTTGACCGCTTAAAAGTTCTCAAAACAGGATGGGGTGGGGGTGACACCAAGGGACACCCCCTATATTTCATTTGATTTGTTTTATTGTCCCATACAAGAATATATATGGTTTAGGGGTGGGGATCTCGACCGTTTACAAGTTTTCAAAAAGAATGGGGTGGGGTGACCCCTGTGGACTTCCTCTATATTTCATTTGATTTGTTTTATTGTCCCATACAAGAATATATATGGTTTATGGGTGGTGATCACGACCGTTTACAAGTTCTTAAACAGGAAGGGGTGGGAGTGAACCCAGGGGACTCGCCTTTTATTTCATTTGATTTTATTTATTGTCCCGTACAAGAATATATATGGTTTTCGGGTGGGGATCTTGACCGATTACAAGTTCTCAAAACCGGATGGGGTGGGGGGTGACACCCAGGGACTCCCCCTATATTTCATTTGACTTGTTTTATTGTCCCATACAAGAATATATATGGTTTAGGGGTGGGGATCTCAACCGTTTACAAGTTCTCAAACAGGAGGGGGTGGGGCAGATCCAGAGGGACTCCCGCTATATTTAATTTGATTTGTTTTATGATCCTGTGATCATTACTGAAAACCGTGTGTGTCTATCACTTACTGTTTTCAAGTTAAAGACATTTGAAAATTAAAAAAAAAAAAATCCCATAGGGTTCTATAGTAAATCCCTCCCTTCTGTTGGCCCCTCAAAATACCCCTAAATAGACCCCAAGAAGAAAAATAAGAAGAACTGAGCAAAACAATAAGTCTCCAAACTTTGTTTGGGAGACTTAATAGCAAGTAATATAATTACGAATTTTGTCATAGTCTGATTTTCTGATGCTGATTATGTAATAGGCCTAGTTTATTATAGTCCGAGTTTGTTGTGGGCCGAGATGAGATACAGGGATACTTTCGATACACTCAGGCTTTTACGTCTTTAATAAACATTGTAAAAATCGTAGTAAGCGTCGAAAAATGTTCATTCATGAAATACTTTAAACACTGTATTTATTTTCTCTTCAACCGGAGGACGGGAGGAAACCCCTGAAACCGGGATTATAGTACTCCCGTTGATATGGATCTCACGCATGTCTGGGGAATACCGATTAAAGCATAACGTAGAAACTGCTGTCTCGTGTAGATGTGTATTGATTTTACTTTCCACGCAGCGTAGATCCGCGAAGTAGTGTTTGTGATAGCCATTTTCAAAATGAAGTTGAATTATTTGAATTATCGATGAATATTCAGTACATTTTAATTCAAACTGTAAGCTAATCAAAATAGAAGTAACTCAAAATTTCAAAAGCATCTTCCTAGAATTAGTTGTCAAACACCAGTACTACATTATCTAGGAATAGAACACACATCCTAAAGTAAGATAGTCTGTCACTTCCGGTTTTAGGCCGATGCCTTAGGAAAGTTTTTGCTATAGCAAACTTTCCAAAAACAATTAATGACAGTGTCAAGTGAAATAATGGGTGATATAGATGATAAATCATATCAAACAGTTTTTGTTTATAAAATCTAAAATAAGTAAACACAAAATGAACGTTATGATAATGATAATAGTGATAACAGTGATGACAGTGAAATTAGTGATAATAGTGATAACAGCGATGACAGTGAAATTAGTGATAAAAGTGTTGATATTATTGATAATCATAATAATGATGCTGATGTATCACAGTATACAGCTTTCTATTATAAAATTTTTAATAAAAGTGTATCTGTGCAAACCTTTGAATAAAAGGAGATGTGGGAGCAATATATGAAAATAAGGCAGCATCAGTAATAAACAACAAAAAGATATCTAGAGGTCAACATATGGTCTTCAACAATAGACAATTGTCTATAGGCATTTAAGAGATTTGTGCACTCCTAAAGCTGGTTTACCCACTCACATTTTGTACCTATATCAAGTTAGGCTATCTGGACTATGTGTTGTTCGCTGTTCTTTCACTAGCAAACTTATTTTTAAACTGAAACGGTCAGTTCAGTCAATGTTCAGATGAAAATGACCATTTATGACTGCAATTTATTTACTCATGTTTGTATATCTGTTTATTGGTTGGTAGCTGTAGACTTGTGCAGTATTTTTGAAGATATCTTTTAATGTTTTATACAATCTGTTAAACTTTAAATCACCTCAAATCTAGAAGAGTTCCTAATAAACTGTTGCAATCAACACTAAAATCCCTCATTAAAACATTTTAATATCAATAAAGTACTAGACTTTGCACAGTGACAGCCTTTATGGGCATACAGTTACAGGGGAGGTAATAACGTTGCTAACGTAAAATGTTATTTTTGTGATGTCAAACTTTGACATATCGGGAAAAGATTCCTTTTTTCGACTGATTTTTATCATTCAGACTGATTTAACTTGAAAACAAGTTCATGGACCCCTCTTTTTTAAAATGAAATTAGGTTTGATTACGTATGAAGGTTATTTGTATCAATTTTTATGAAAAAGTCACTGATGAATTTTTTTTAAATTAGATAAATATACAGCAAAAAATGCCATTTTTTTTCTAAAATCATGAAACTTTGATAAAAATTAATTATTTCCAAAGAATTGATACACAAATTTAGAGCATACTTATGTCAAGAAGATTTTCCAAATGTTTTTACAAAAATCCGCTTTTGTTTTTCTTTTGAAACAAAAAAGTTAGGTATGTCTATCCAAAGGATAAAAATGTCAAAAAAAAAACGAAATTTTGAGTAAATGTCTAACATTTCAACCCCATTTATCTCTTAAAGTAGCACATTAAGGTATATTTTTTATTACATATTTGAATTGACTAGGTGAAAAATAGCTTGTATGCAAATTTTCATAAAAAAATGACTGGGGGATCAAAACTGTATTGTATGCCCTTAAGGCTGCAAAACCAGATAAATAGATAACAAGTACAAGATCATAACTAGAAATAAGTGATCAAGTGATCACAGATATCCCCACTTGCAGAAAAACTCTGACCTGTATTATACCATTGTGTCAAAATCGCAATTCTTTTTATCACATAGGGAACAAATAATTAAATTTTTAAGATAACTAAGGGAATAACTCTTGAACAGTAAATGTCAAAAACATAAAATTTAAAATTAACCCGAATTTTATGATCAATGACAATGAGTTTAAATTTCAAGATCTTATGAAGTGGTTCTTTAATCATCCTCAGGAAGCTAAACAAATATTTTTTTTCAGGTAACTAAGGGCATACTTTCAAACCACTTCTAAACTGTATTGCTTTCCAAAACCAAATATTGATGACAGGTTTTTAACTAAGATCAATTTATTAACCAAATCAATAAAAAAGAGATCTAATTTTCTAGGAACAAGTTCACAAAAGACCGATTGAGCCAAGCAGATGCTTTGTTTTTTTTTATGACTTTCATGATTGCATAAAATTTTGTCTGAATTGATTAAAAAAAAAATAATCCCAATAAGACTTGTTTTGGGTGGTTTTTACTCCTAAATTGTGTTTGTTTTCTTTATTTGCATTTACTTGGTGGTACCTCCAAAATCAAAATGTGGTTGTGGTAGTTTTACTTGGTATTTTGATGATGGATGAATCATTTCTTGGAAAAGCCGTTAATGCATTAACATTCTGAAAACACCTAACATTCCCTAGAGTTCATTGTTACCAGCTTTTACTAAGTACAGCAGTTTTTCATATATTTTTCAGGAAGTAAAATAACTTTTATTCCTGATTCAATTAAATTAAATTCACAGCTTTATTTGCTAATAAAATATTCTAGTTATTGACACCCTGATAGAATTCACCATATTGAAAGCAGAGTTGACTATGTTGCCACTTAGCTAAAAAATATCCCTGATTTATACCAAGGACACTGCTGCACATTTTGAAAGTTATTAAAATATACTCGAACATATGTTTCTCATGTTAGTATACCTTTCTTGTTTACTTTCCTCTATCTGTCGTTTTAGCTGCTCTGGTATGAATTCTTTATTTGCCATCTGTTGACGATATCTACAAATGGAAAATTTTCCACTTAAGTAAGATTAATTTGTGGATTTTTCTGCCAGTCAAAAATTATTTATTTTGAGTAAGGCTAAGGCCACCCTTAACAAATTCTTTGTTTGATGTTGCTAACCCATGCCTTGTAGGGTTGTGTAGGTAGATAGGGATTTTTTTTTTATTTGGCCAACAACACAAGTTACATGTTTTAGACAAGAAAAAGACATTAAAGCATGAACATTTTTTTTTTAAATTTGAAACGATTTGTACCATAAATTTTTTTGGGTGTGGAGGTAGGCAACATGAAACAATTTAAATTTTATTTTAGGCTTAATGAATTTATAACCAAACATGGAATGTCAGGAATCCATATGCTTATGCACTGATATAATATTATGAATCAAAGCTCAAATCTAGATCCTTCAATTCGAGAACAGCAATTAGCATTTAAGATGTTTATATTGATCAGGCACAAACCAAAAGCAACAACACTACCAACCAGGAGACTATTCTTCCTATTTAGATAGTTCTCCCTAGTGATATTCCACAACTCTAACACAATATATTGCTATAAGACTAAATACATACTTTCTCCTCTCTTCGTCTTGTTTAGCTGTCATTTCACTCATTTCTAAGACTTTCCTTAACATTTCCTCTTCTTCCTCATTAGACGATGGGATGGGTAATCTAGTGGCCTCTTGTTGTCTAAATCGTTCAGCCCAAACATTAGTAGTAGGTGCAGGTGGACTTGCAATCTTCACTAATTTAACTGAAGGAAAATAAATACAATGTCAAACTAGAAGGCTGATTTGCCTCATGGTCAAGGCATAGAGAAGTATCAATACAATTGCTAAAACAAATAAATATCAACAAATCAGATAAATGTAGATATAACCAAAACTCTTTACATAAGGCTGCCGTTTCCGACTCCATATTTCAAGCCATCCTTCTGCCTGAACACTTTGATGTATCACAATAACTTTTGTAAAGACAATGAATTACATCATAGTTTACAATCTGTGTTTAGTCCTTGTTTCAGGTGGGGTTTACGTCGATCAATTTTTAGTTTTCAATGCAGTGTATCCTTGATAATTGTTTTTTGTCGTTTTCTTTTTGGTCATGGCGTGTTCAGTTATTTTGACTTATGGGTTTTTTTTTTTACCATATTAGTATTTGTTCTCAATTTTTAGAAAGTTATTTATTAATACAGTGCAGGTTGTATGTACACAATATTTATCAAATACTACTCCACATTTTAGCAACAAGGAGTAGCAGTGTCCTCATAAAAAGTCTTGACAGTGGAAATATTTTTTTTTATACTTTCCATCTTATACAACTTAATAAATAATACATGATGGTCTTGAAGTATAGATTCTAGGTACTGATGTTGTGTATCATCTTAATTATGTGTTATAGTGTTCTTTTTATTTGTCTTTGTATATTTTAACCTTTACTGTTTAGTCTATTTTTGGTAATATCCTTTTGTCGTGGCTCGGTATTTATACGTCAGCTTATTAGAAAATTTGAATGTTAATTGTTTTTTTCTTTGAAGCTGTAACTACTATTTTTTCTCTTTAACTAGAGTATTTAGTATTTTAGAAGACAGAGACTGTCTGGAATCGAGGACTTGGCTTAAATGTTTACATTGGTGTCTTTAAACAATTGTACGTTCTGTAATTTTAAAGTTCGATAGGAAGTCATGAACAGAATCTACAAATATACATTGTTACAAATTGTTTTCGGATGATGTTTAAACATTGACAACAATTTAGATAAATAAATCCAATTACCTGGCTGTGTTGGTTTCTCATACCATTTCATTGTAGGCTGAGGCTGGGAGGATTTCTGTGGTTTTGTTCTTAAATGTTCAAAAATTGTAAATGGATAATATTCTCAACAAAATAAAATACAGTTACATAAATGTTTATGGACATTAAATTATTGCTGTTTTAATTGTCACTGAATACTGAAGATTAAGCTTCCAACTCTACTGTTACAGTAATAATTTTTTCTTCTGTGCTATTTCTACTGGTTTTTTTTCAGTATTAACAAGGGGCAATCAAATCTAAATGTATCAATATTCATATCAAATAATTTGTCTGATATTCCAAAATTGAAAGATCTCCACATAACAAATTTTAAATTTTGTTAATTATCAACACTAGATTCTACAAAATAATATCAATAGCCAAACAAGGAGATGTCTGCATTGGAATGTGTGTTCCAATAAGGTTATTATAAGTTTCAATAAGGTTATTATAACTTCACACAAATACTGAAATACCTACACAAGAAATGTTATGCCAATTATAAGTTTTTTTTATTTTTGTTAAAGGAAAACAACTGAATTCTAGTTTGTCTAGTCACCCATTTCAATCATTTATAACTTTGTTACATATAGTCATAAGTTAATAACTTTACTATTACATTATTTATTTAGAATTCACTATCAAAATGTTGTGATGACTTACTATGAGTTATCTCCCTTATATAAATCCTAACATTTGTCTATTTGTTCAATCTGACAACTTCCTAGAAAACAAGAACTCTGAATGAACTCATTAAAGGATACTCCTCCCCCCACAAAATAAAACCATCAAAAAAACTTTGTTTGCAGGGGTTTAAAATCATTTTAAATTTAAACAGTAATATTGTCATAAAGAAAACAAAAAAACTTTGAACAGAGTGATCAGCAATTCATATCAACAGCTTTCTCATTGGTAAAGACACACAAATGGTCTTTCAAATGGAAGCAATTATGAATGCTACCATTAAAATTTGTTGGCAAGTGGAGTATATACAAGGGCATTGTGATATACTTGTCAACATCATTTTTAGGCAATAAAAGAAGTTCAGATCAAAGAAGAGATACTGCTGACAAAAGTTTGCCCTAACAATTACACTTGTTAATGAGAAAATATGTAGTTAAAAAATTATATTTACCTCTTTTGTTGTATTGCTTTTATTTCTTCTTCATTTCTCTTTCTTTCCATCTCTTGCTGCTTTCTCAAGTGCTCCCTTTTCATACGTGCAAATTCTTCCTCCACAGTATCATCCATCCTTTTTGATGAAGTCTTGTCTACCTTGATCTAAACGAGAAAAGAATCAAAATAGCTAGGTAAGAGTGTTTGCAATTACCAACTTAATAAAATGTTTTGGTAAATACATTAAGCCTGAATTCAATACAAACTTTTAAATTAACCTCAAATTCAAAACATTGTAAAGGGACAAAGAAGTAATCCTTGCCAATCTTTGCAATATTGATGAATTGCTGTTTTCCTAATGTTCAATGGGAAGTATTTCATGTTTACTAAGGAAGATCTTAGCAATGATTGATTATTGGTATTTAACACCCATTTCAGCACTATTGGCTATATCATGGTGGCTAGTTTTTTATTGGTGGAGGAAGACAGTGTCTGGAGAGAACCACCATCATTAGGACAGGAAAACTGAGAGTGTTTGCCAATTAAGATTGGAGTCGAATGCACAACCTAGGTGTCGACAGGCTTGGGATACAGTAGATTAAACCACTCAACCACAAAGTCTAAACTTCATATAGGCACAACAAAGTTTCTGTCCTAATTGAATGAGCAACTGATTAATTATAAAATAATGCTTTGCATCTACAGAACACCTCAACTTCCTAAGAATCATAAACCATGTTATAAAAGTTCATTTCATTCCCTTTCTCCACCACACAGGCAAATTTGTCTCATGTGAATTGAACTGATTTGATGTGAGATTCACATATAAGCTCATTTGAGGTGCAATTCATGTGAATTTCACCTGAGATTCACATGAATTTAAATTCATGTGAAGTTCATGTGAAATTTGCCTGTGTAATTCCCTGGAAAGTAATGGTGGGTTGATGTCTAGACATTATCATTAATTATGTCAAAACCTCCATATTACTTTCCTCTAACCTGATCAGTATTCCTTAATTCCATTAATTCTTTATGTTGTTTCTGTAATTGTTTATTCTTCTCTTTAATTCTTTCCTCTGTCAGCTGTTTCTCTGTGTGTCGTACAGGCTGGACTTTCATCAACTCATTATACTGTTTTAGATGACGCTGTAACAATTCGGCTTTCTTGTCTGATTTATTCACATTCACGGGAGGTGCTGTACCAAAGATAGCACTTTGTAGGATACTAGATTTGACACCCTGTTCTCTGGTTTCCCTATCTCCCGCTGGATTACCCTAAAATTACAATTACAGAAAGAGTGAACACTATTACAAAAATTGATGTTCAAATCTATAAGTAACTTACAAAAAAAAAAGATATACTTTCTGTAAAACATGTGTTTCTGGTATTACCATGATCAGGTATGGACGAAACCAAAAGTATGGAAAGCCAAAAATAATAGATTAGGACTATAAACACCCCAAAAAAGGCCTCAACAAATCAGGCAAACCATTTGAAGTAAACTTTACTCCAGGGATATGCAACCGTATTTTTAGGATAATCACACAACTTGATGAACTGGGTATTAACCCACCAAGCATAAAATAACATGCAAATATCAAGCCAGTCCTGAAATTGCTGGACATAGAATTCAGTTCAAATATTTACACTGATACAGCAATTTAAATTTGATGAAAAATGTCAAATTAAATCATCCAAATGAGTACTTCTTTTGTGAACTCACATCCTGAATTTTAAAACAATCATATGCTTTATCGTTTTATCATTACACCAAACTCGAGATTGTTTTTTATGAATGACTATTACTGGTTGACCAGATGTTAATCGGTGTAAACAACGTCATCGAACAATTGGTTCTTCTTGTGACGTCATAACATAAGCATTGTGACATAGGAGATTAATTGGAAAGTGCACACATTTCAAAGTTATCTATACCTATACCTGTGAATTCAGCAATCTCTATTATGTTTTCATTCTTACAAATAAGCAATGGAATGAATGTTGTATTAATTCATATTTCAAATTCAGTTAAAACCGTCTTATAGTCCACTTCCATTAATTTGCTTAATTAATCTAGGATGCTTGTTTGTTGATCAACAATCTCAATAATAATGATAATAAATACACACAATAGTTTCTAAATTTGCAGTATTATTCAAATTACCATTTGATTAATATTGAGGTCATTGTTAAGAGATCCAAACAAATCTTTGTTAGAACTTGTTATCCGTACAGGGCTCTTTTCTTTTTCAATGTCCCTCTTCAGAGTTTTAATAGCTTCTTCTTTAACTTGCTTTTTCTACAAAGTAAATGAAACATTACAAACATGAAAATTTGGCGATGAGACACCATGCCCAGGTTCCATTTTCTCATTTTCATGTTTAGTAAACACCTGAATCAAAACCCTACTTTGACTTATATTTCAACAAGTTTTCATCATTATGAACATGTGTACTAAGTTTCAAGCTTATTTGAGTTCCATTTCATGGTAAATCATTAAAATTAAATCTTTAAACTGATACTGGACGGTCAAACAGATGCACTGAGTAAAAAACATAATGTCAGAAAGGCAGAAATATCAAAGGCATATTTGTCCAGATTTGGCTATACTTTAGGTCCTTTTTGGTTTATTAGATCTTTAAAGTTTGTATTAGGTTTTAGATTTCCCAATATTTTTCAACTCACAAAAGTACACTAGAAAAATAAATCTCTCACGAAAAAAAGTTTTTTACAGTATAATTTAGAACAACGTCTTTTGGAGACTGTAAACCATTTATTCATTAAGAATAATACTCATACGTCAAACAAGGATTTTCTCTTAAATAAATACAAAGCTTGAAAATCTAAATATTAAACCACTAAGAGATAACTAAGGGCTGTTCCAAAATTTATTGTGGTGGTTTGGATTAAAGAGGAGGGAAATTTATTGTGGTGGTTTGGATTAAAGAGGAGGGGGAGGGGATTGGAGACACTTAAATTAATTGATAGTGGATGGTTGCCTATTTTTTCTTTTTTTAGTATTTTGAAAGAAATTTTCGTTAAATGAAATTATATATCATGAGTGGTTGCCAATGATGATGATGATGAATTGCGGCTTAACGTCCAGCGGCAAATTAATATGCATATTCAGGACGAGAACATGTTAATGTAATATGAATATTAACCCTGCTTTGTACTAGAACAACACACTGAGCCGGATTTTTAACGTGCTAGTTTACGCTAGTTTACAAGGTAACAGTCCCAAGGAAGACATGTCACCTTACCCAGACACATTATTCGGACTCCGAGCCGACTAGTCTTTGCTTTTACTCCTTAATGCCGCGTGCTTAGCTGAGAAACAGCAAATACCAATATTAGTCTTTGGTTTGACCCAGAAACCCACAACCTCCCGCGCTCAAGGTGAACATGCTACCATGAGACCACTGAGGTGGTTGACATCTAACCTGTGTTTAATTCTAGAACAGCCCTAACCTGCTCAACCTTAATTATAAACAATATTTTACTTACAAAACATATATATTAACACATACAGCAATACGATGCAAGGATTGGAAAACAAGTGACAAGCCACTAATACAAATTCCTCTCCTTTTTTATTTTGTTGAACTTGTTCATGTCAAGTTCTGTAAACCAAATTATTTTTGTAAATATTTTTTGGCCTTTAGTCATTTTTTGAAAAAAACTAAGTTTTAAGCTCGAACTTACAATTTCTTTCAATGCCTTCCTTTTTTTCTTTTTATTGTTGGTGGATTCTGTCGTGATCTTTGACCTCTGTAGTTCATTTTTTCTATTTTCTTTTAACTGCATTTCCACTTCTTTCATAATTTCTGCATCATCAATCCTAAAAAATAAAACTTGTATTTAGAACATATATCAACTGATCAGGTTTAATTGCACTTGATACTAAATTTCATTAAAATCAGTGAAATCAAAGACCAGTTGATGAACTCTACAATTTTCTAGAGTTCATGATGTCATTATTGCCACAACAGAAGGGAAAGGTGAAAACTTTATGGTAACTTCATTTTATAAACATTTGATGAGTCTGCATAATTAAAGGTGTAATGTCGACAAAAAGCACATGTATAGATTGATGAGATTTTTTTAACATCAACAATTTTTCCTATTAAACAAGAGTGAACACACTTAAATGTGTCTTGTCTGCTTTACTGGTCATAATTGAATTTATGAAGATTTAAGATTGTTTTTCTTACACATACAACATTAACTTACATTATGAATGACACTATTCCTTGAATGCCGACAAATTTTTACCTGTAATTTGTCTGTAGACCAAGGAATAAAAACTCTGGCCTGAAGGTAAGCATAAACAAGAAACAACAAGTACAATCTGCTTAATCAATTACGACTTACTAATATTTTGAAAGTCTTTGACATTAAGGTCTTACAAAATGGATCATATTAACTTTATACTGATCAATGAAGCATGATAACAATTTCAGGATAGGAAATCAATGTTAGAGATTTACTCTATATAATCATTCTTATTGCCAAATACAGATGACCTTTAATTACCAGTAGATGATAAATAAACTAAGCATAAAAACAACACTGATAATTGAACCATGAAAATGATGTCTAATGTGGTTGTCAGTTGTCTAAAAGATGTCAAATTCTCTCCAAAGTATTAGAAAAAGTATCAGACATATCTAATAGTTCAATACATACCCATTACTCTTCTGACCTGAAGCAGCATTCTTCAAACTGATAAAAAAAAATTTTTTGTTTATTATCTTAAAATTTTATTTCCATCAGGGAATACAACTCTATTTCAATGAATTTTCTAGCTAGTGCAAAAAAAAACTCTTGAAAAAACATACATGTAATTCAATGAAATAACTTGTGTATTTGTGGCTATACTAGTAAAAAAAAAAAACAATTTGAACTAAGGACAGAAACATTTTTTTCTGAGAATATTACTCCATTCTGATAAGTGGAAGAAGCTATTTATACATGCATATATTTCCAATTCAGTCCTATGCATAACTTCTTCACATAGAATGAAACATAATCATGACTCCACAACCATACAACTTTAATACACAGACACAAATGGAACGCACAATTAATTTATTCAAGTTGTGTTTATATTTCTGGAGTATTACAAATTCAAGGAGATCTTCACAAATGTGCATTCTTAGTGGCAATTTGTAAAAGCTTAAAGTCCAGGTTTGCTTACAAATGAATCTTATTTTGAGAAATTTTCATTTCAAGAAAATTATCATTTGATAAATGTCAAAAAATATATTTGATTTAGTTATAATTTCTTTTTCATCACTAAAATCTACCGGTACTCATTTTTTTTTCAAAACTTACAGAAAATACATAGATGGAAAATATGATAGTACTTATGAGGGGGAAGGGGAGGGGGGGGAGGGGGAGGGGTCGGACCTTAATCGTGACGCGGAGATCAGGTGTTTTTAAGCTTGGGATTTCGGGATAGATCCTTTCGGGATCCAGTACTTCTTTTTTCGAATTTCGGTATGTCGGGATTTAAATTTCTTTAAATTCGGGACCTTGGGATTTCATGTTTTTAAGCCCGGGATTTCGGGATCAGGACCCCTCCGTCCCCCCTCACTAATGTTAGCATTTTAATGATAAAATGTGACATCAAATAATGGATATTCTGATTGGTACAAATTGTTCTTTGCATAAGTCAGATTTATTTTTTATGTTAAAAATCAAAATATGTGGCATAAGAACCTTCAAGAGACATCACTTGACAGATACCTTGAGGTGGAAGACCTGGGGTAAGAGAAATAATTCGTACAAATCTTAGTGAAGTCATTGATGTGTTTAATTGAGGTACTCAATTTCAAGCATCTGTGTACACAGACCGTTTACCTTGAATACCGACAATGACAGACGATAACAATACCTATTTGCATCTAAAAAGAAAGTTTTACTTTTATGTAAATTGAAGGATATAGCAGGGTTCGACCAATTTAAAATAAAAATGGCATATCCACCTTTTCCTTTGTGAAGTTTTTCCTGATTTGAGTACACTAACTGTTTTACAAATAAAACAAACAATTAATCGAAAATGTAATTGTAAATAATATTTTAGATCTGATGACCATTATCATTTTAAAAATTGGACTTAATTGTGTGTAGAGTTACTTCCCCTGGTTTTTTATCCATTTAAAAATTATACTCCTATTTTTTTTTTTAACTTCAAAAAAGAAAATTAAAATTATATTATTGAAAAAAAGAGATATTTTCAAGTACTAAATTGATAACATTGATATTCAAAGCTTATTCAATAATCCTATCTTGCAAAAGATCTTAAATATCTACAACCTTCCAAAATGTTTTACAAACAAATTATATAATATGATATTTGCATCAGAATCAATTAGACGCAAAATATTAGGCCTGAATAAACTCGGTAAATTCCAAATAAACGTGACTAAATTTGATTCGGAACATAAAAAGAAAATAATTAGTCAGGCAGCAAATAAAAAAGAAAAAACTGAAAATAAGGCCAATAAGGTTAATAAAAGTAGAGTCTATAAAGTTATACCTAAACCTGTTGATACGGATATCATAAACATTAAAAAGCAGGAAAGTATGCTAAGACAAACAGGGATTGACACAAAAATAGTAAAACAATTGGGTAAAGCTGGATATCTTTTAGTTACCCTAGCTGATAAACACTCACAACTTAAGTCTATCCCTTTATACGATCAAGGTCAAGAATATGATTTATTGCCATATAAGCCTAACCCTAAATTTTGTACCAAATGCGCAAGTTTAGGTCATTATGCCAAACAATGCAAAAAATCAGCCAATACATGTATAGGATGTGCAGGTAAACATGCCACCAAAAACTGCAATAATAAAATAACAAAATGTAACAACTGTGGCGGTAACCACCAGGCAATAGATAAATCATGCCCTCAATACATATTTCAAAAACAAGTATTGGAAAATATGTACTGTAATAAAATGTCATTTGAACAAGCTAAACAAAAGGCACAACAAAAAGGTGAAACCATAACTAAATTAATTAGCTCTCCAGTGTCGAAAGGTGAAACCAGAACTAAATTAATTAGATCTCAAATTGTATCACCTGGTAAATCATACGCTGACAGTGTTAAATCAAAAGTAATTAATAATGACACCTTTATAATTAACGAAAATGAAGCCAATGTGTCACAGGTAGATAATCCAGAAATAAACATAGATGTAATTACTGACAATGAGACTGTGAACATACAAATAGAAGATCAAACACCCAGTATTCCTAATAAAGATAGAAAAAATATTTGAGATATACGCAAAAATATAATTAAACCACCAAGCAAAGACGTAAATGATCTAAAAAACTGGGAAACACTAATTACAGGAATACGGAATATTGCGACCCAACAAGGTGATGCCTCTGTTACCATCATGCAGCTATTTGTTACCTTTCTAAAAAATCAATTCAGTACGGACATACTGATCGACGTAAATAATTAAAGAAATAATAAACAATAAGTAATTAAAACAATTAATTAACTGTAATGGGGTTACACATTTTACAGTGGAATGCGCGCTCACTTTATGCGAACGCAAATTCCCTTAAACATTATTTAGACACACATAATAACCCAGATATTATTTGTGTACAAGAAACTCACTATAAAGACAATAGGTATGTAAAACTACAGGGCTACCATCCACCCATCATCCGAAATAGAAAAATACCGATTCAACCTAAAGGTAAAAATAAAAAGAGAACTCATATAGGAGGAGGAGTAGCCATTTATGTTTCGATTCAAGTTAATTTCTCACAACTAAATTTTGATACTGATAACATAGAGGTAGTAGGCGTATCTGTAAACTGTCAAAATAATAAGATCAATATAGTTAATGTGTATAGACCCCCAATCAAGATATTAAATTTAATGACTATCAACAAGTAATGCATAATCTAACAGATAATATAGTGCTACTTGGAGATTTTAATAGTAGATCCTCGTTGTGGGGGTCTAACACAACAGATAGCAATGGCAACATTATAGAAAAGGTCATAGACCAAAATAACATGATAATTTTAAACGACGGTACCGATACATTTCAAACCGTCGGAGGTGACCGAACACATATAGATCTAACGTTGGTCTCCGCCTCACTAGCCAATGACAGCCAATGGTCAGTTTTAGACGATAAACTAGGTTCAGATCACTTCCCAGTACTCACTGTTTTAAATGCAAAACCGGTTAAAAATAAAGTTTGCACTCCACAAAGATGGATTTACGATAAAGCCGATTGGCACAGGTTCACTACTCTTTGTAACGAAATAAATGTAGATAATATACACCATGACGATATTGAAATTTTCAACCAAAATCTATGCGAAGTTGTTACTAAAATCGCAGACGAAACAATCCCGAAAACTAGTGGTACAGTTCATGCAAGAAAAAACTGTCCCTGGTGGAACGATGATTGTACAAATGCAAAAAAAAATAAGCGTCATAAACACAGAGTGTATGATAAAACAAAATCAGAACAAAATCATGAACTATATAAAACAGCAGTTAAAGAGTTTAAACGTATCTCTGATAAAGCAAAAACCGAGTACTGGCAAAATTTCTGTGACAAACTTAATTATAAAACTAATGTAAAAACAGTCTGGAACACGGTTAAAGGTCTCAAGGGAGCAAAAACGTCCACCCTACCGACACTTATTTCTGACTCCAAGCAAGCGGTATCAAATGTAGATAAGGCTAACATGCTAGCCGGAACTTTTGCCGAAGCTTCCAGTGATAATAATTTAGACCCCACGTTCAGAACACATAAATTAAAAACTGAAATAGAAAATCCAATTAATAGGGATGACGACGAACAACACAACAGGTCAAAGTTTAATATACCATTCAACAAAAACGAGCTATATAAGGTGCTTAAGACCAAGAAGACAACAGCGCCCAGTGATGACCGTATAACATAGGAAATGTTCAAACATATGCCTGATAGTATGATCGATATTGTGTTGCAATTAATCAATAAAGTGTGGGTAACTGGTCAACTACCACAGCTGGAAACATGCAAATGTAATCCCTATACTAAAACCTATTAAGTTTGACCCTAAATCATACAGACCTATTTCTCTTACATCAAATTTTTGCAAACTAATGGAAAGCATGGTCAATGTTAGGCTTAAATATCTATTAACAGAAAAAAATATTATAAAAGAAACACAAAGTGGGTTTCGTGAAGGTCGCTCTACAATTGACCACTTATTGGGTCTCGACACCGACATTAAAAAAGCCAAAGTACGTAAACAATTCCTACTAGCCGTATTTCTCTATATTGAAAAAGCATTTGATCTAGTATGGCGTTATGGTTTATTAAAAAAGTGTAAAGATTATGGTATAAATGGTAGGTTATTTAACTTCATAAAAGACTTCTTGCAAGATAGAAAAATACAAGTAAAAGTAAATCAAGACGCCTCAGACGATTACGATCTCATCAATGGTATTCCGCAAGGTAGTGTCATCAGCCCCACATTATTTAATATCATGATAAATGATTTAGTAGGTCTGGCTAAAAAACCCGCAGTAATGTCACAATTTGCCGATGACAGTGCCATGTGGTATAGAGGTGGAAATATTAAATATCTTACTAATAAAATGCAAGAAACACTTAATAACATTAGTGCATGGTCTAAAAAGTGGGGTTTTAAAATCTCTATAACAAAAACAGTAGGAGTTATATTTGGGGATCGTAAAATTTATTCCGTTAACCTAATGCTAGATAACCAACCAATCAAATTTCAGAAACACGTCAAATTCCTTGGTCTCATATTTGATAGACAGTTAACTTGGAATAAACACGTAAACTATTTACAAGAAAGATCCAAAGCTATACTAAACTTACTCAGGTATGTTCAAGCAAACAATTTTGGCATGGGTACTGATTCACTACTTATGCTATATAAATAACTACTTAGATCGATACTGGACTATGGCTGCCAAGCATTTAATTCTGCCTCACTATCGGTAAAATCTAAATTAGATACAATACAAGCTAAAGGTCTTCGCATAGTACTAGGGGCTCATAAATCGACCCCGCTAGAAACAATACTAGCTGAGTCAGGCGAAATGCCATTACAATTAAGAAGAGACCACCTTTCGCTTAAATATTATGCTGGTACTAAACAAAATCCAACAAACCCAGCTAATCAATTAGTAGATGACTGTATTGAATATCAAACTTTTAATCATAAATGGAATGAACATAATATACCATACAGTTTTAGAGTTCAAAATCTAATTAAAGATAACGATTTAGACAAAATAAATTTGGTAACAAAAATATCTCAAGATCCTCCGCCATGGATTGTAGGTCAAGCAACAACATCCAGTAACATCAAAGACAACGTCAGTAAAAAAGAAAATCCTCATATTGTTAAGTCAAAAGCGTTAGAGTACATTGACAATGCTTATAAAAATCATTTAAAAATATACACCGATGGCTCAAAAGACCCAGCCTCGGGTAAAACTGGATACGCCTTTCTTATACCATCAAAGTTGATTGCAAGTTATAAACGCACGTCTGACAATCTTTCAGTGTACACTACAGAAATGACGGCTATCTACCAATCATTAAAGTGGTAATTTTCAATCAAAAATCAGGACAAAAAGTAGTTATATTCACTGACTCGTATAGCGCTATCCAATCTATTCAAAATGATACATCAAGTAGACCCGACATCTTAGAACCGATACAATTACTAGCTTGCCGACTCAAACAGAAAAATATTGAAGTCACCATAGAATGGATACCAGCGCATGTTGGTATTTTAGGTAATGAACAGGTTGACAAACTAGCAAAACTAGCACTATCTAAAGATAAAATCGATCTAAACATTAGCCTTAGTGCAAACGAATTCATAGCAATAACAACAGCATTATATAAGAACAAGAGTGCACACGCTGAAATGTCTCGCCTTCTTTACTAATCATTGATATTATGTTGATAGTCCTAAATATAAAGCTTTATTACAACTGTCACATAAACTTAACATTAACCAAGTAAACTAAACATTGACCAATGAACCATGAAAATGAGGTCAAGGTCAGATGAACCATGCTAGGCAGGCATGTACAGCTAACAATTCTTCCATACAACAAATATAGTTGACCTATTGCTTATAGTTTAAGAAAAACAGACGAAAACACAAAAACTTAACACTGAGCAATGAACCTTGAAAATGAGGTCAAGGTCAAATAAAACCTGCGTAACTGACATATAGATCATAAAATATTTCCATACACCAAATATAGTTGAACTATTGCATATAGTATTAGAAAAAAAGACCAAAACTCAAAAACTTAACTTTGACCACTGAACCATGAAAATGAGGTCAAGGTAAGATGACACCTGCCAGCTAGACATGTACACCTTACAATCATTCCATACACCAAATATAGCTGACCTATTGCATGCAGTATTAGAAAGAAAGACCAAAACTCAAAAACTTAACTTTGACCACTGAACCATGAAAATGAGGTCAAGGTCAGATGACACCTGCCAGTTGGACATGTACACCTTACAGTCCTTCCATACACCGAATATACTAGACCTATTGCTTATAGTATCTGAGATATGGACTTGACCACGAAAACTTAACCTTGTTCACTGATCCATGAAATGAGGTCGAGGTCAAGTGAAAACTGTCTGACGGGCATGAGGACCTTGCAAGGTACGCACATACCAAATATAGTTATCCTATTACTTATAATAAGAGAGAATTTAACATTACAAAAAATCTGAACTTTTTTTTCAAGTAGTCACTGAACCATGAAAATGAGGTCAAGGACATTGGACATGTGACTGACGGAAACTTCGTAACATGAGGCATCCATATACAAAGTATGAAGCATCCAGGTCTTCCATCTTCTAAAATATAAAGCTTTTAAGAAGTTAGCTACCGCCGCCGCCGTAGCCGCCGCCGGATCGCTATCCCTATGTCGAGCTTTCTGCGACAAAAGTCGCAGGCTCGACAAAAAATGGCAAGCTAGGTGGGACAACTCAGGATACCCATGGAGTCGTTCTGTAAATACTACAGTTAACAAAAAACCTATATTCTATAAAGGTAACCGTTACCACTCAAAAACAATAACTAGGCTTAGGCTGGGTACCACTTTATTACCAGGTCAACTAGGCCAATACATCCTAAATATATCACCTATGTGCAACACATGTGGCACCAAAGAGGATATACAACACGTACTAATTGACTGTAGTAAACACGCCAAAGCTAGACAAAAACTACAAATAAACTTAAATAAGGTCACCCCTCAAAACCTAAATGTAAAATTATTACTAGACCCTCCAAAGGAAAATCAACAATATATCTGGTCGTGTTTGATACAGTATATTACAGACATAGACTACCATAAGGTTATATAAACTAAATGCCGTTCCACTTAAGGGCAAATTCTTATAAGGGTTAAAATATCATTTCGGACTTTCTCTAAAACATACTTTAAATCAATTTGTAATAGGCGTGTTATATTGGTTCATCCGTAGCCCGAAGTGCTTGGTGTCAATATAGCATATAAAATGCGACGATACATATTTCATCGTAAGCCCCCGCGGTGAAGTGTGTATCGAATCGGTTTAAGGGCTAATTTCCGATAAGGGTTCAATAGGTACTTCTGTTTCGGCTACTGTCAAAATTGTTTATTAATTAAATTGTAGTAGGCGTGTTATATTGGTTAATCCTTAGCCCGAAGTGCTTGGTGTCAATATAGCATATAAAATGTGACGATACATATTTCATCATAAGCCCCTGCGGTGAAGGTGTATCGTATAGGAAAGTTTAAGGACATATGTTTCTTTATAGGTAGTAGTATGTCTTTTTCTCATATTATTAAAGTAATAAAAATCTAAAATGTTAGAATGTGCTAACTCAACAAAGAACTAAAAATCGCTCACATCATTGGCTTTTTCTTTTTCCAAATTAGCGGCTCCCAAAAATATTTATTTTTGTTATTTTTGTGTTTAACTTTTGGACTTTCTTTTTTTTATTTTTTTTTTTTTACCATTCATTTATTAAAGCCGCAAGTCAAATCAAAGACTTTAAAAAATGGTACTTCGAAAGATCTGGTTTGCGCTAACCCAGTTTTAATTAGCGTGGGGCGTTTGTCTTCCTGCGGACAGCGTTCCAGTGTACTAGCACTATAAAGTCCTCAATATAAGTAGGCTAGCAAAAAGCAGTCAAAATTATACATACATCCTTTGGTTTTTTATTTATTTTATTTTCTTTTATTTATTTATCTTTTTTTTTTGTACATACAAAACCTTTTACTAATTATTTTTTCAAAATTCACATACACATATTTAGGCCTATTTCGATTCATACAAAATATTTGGCAACTTAATTCACATACACAATTTGGCAAAAAAAAATTTATCTGCTGTTCACTTGGCTGCTGGTGTACCAGGACAACGTTGCTGCCGGTCACTGCCGTTTGCTTTGCCTAGCTTTCCTCCTATTCCTACTTTTGGTGGCTCCGTTTTTTGTTGTTTTTTTTTTTATTTTATTTAAGTTCAATTTCATTCATTTACTCATCAAATTATTTATTTTTTAATTATTCTAAACTTCAAATTTTTTCTATATTTATCACTCAAATTATTCAATTACCCTATGGTAAAAACAAATTATTTAAATGCCCAAAAAGGCGCAAGCCAGGGCCGACCGTGCGAGGGCTGTATAGCCAGTCAAGGTCGTTCAAAACTCCCATCATCATCAACTCATTGATTATCGAGTATTTTTTATTTATATAAAATTAGTCCATCACAACCTATTCAATGGTCAAAGATGGTATTTTAAATTAAAAAACCAAAAAATGAAAGCAGTCATTCAGTAGGCATTCCAATTAGTGAATGTGATTAATAGTAACTCTGCTTCAAAATCTGCTGTATTATAACAAGAGTGCACACGCTGAAATGTCTCGCCTACTTTACTGACCATTGATTTAATGTTGATAGTCCTACATATAAAGTTTTACTACAAGTATCACATTAACATTTATGATCCAAGAAAATGAGGTCAAGGTCAGATTAACAAAGCCAGAAATACATGTACACCTTTGATACAATCATTCCATACACAGAATATAGATGACCTATTGCTTATAGTATAAAAGAAACAGACCAAACCATGGAAATTCTATACTGACCAATGAACCATGAAAATAAAGTCAAGGTCAGATGAACCCTGCCAGACATACATGTACACCTTAAAGGGGCACTAGCTGTCAAATTCATGTTCACCGATTTGACCCAAATTCTCATATTTGATTTATAACAATGTAAAACATTTATCCAAACAATTAAAAGTCTAAAATAAACAGTTAACACGACATGGGCATGATAACATGTAGATTCGTTTCGTGTGTATTTTAGTCTAGACGCCATCTAATTAACTATCGAGTTGACCTCCAAAGTCATCCGATGACCATATAAGCGATGTAAACATAAATAAAGATATAAATAGATTAAGCGAACTCTTGCTATTGAATTCTTCTAGGTCTGTTTAATTCCATATTATAGATTAAAAATATATGTTTATCATCGTTTTTACCTGTATAAGAATGATTTTTTGTGGATTGGATAAGTCAATCAAATGATTTACCTTTGTTTCACTTTCAATGTTGACATTCTTTTCCTTTAAATAACTTTACACATACAATTCATGTGTTATCCATCTCTAGCTAAAGGGTTAAATTGAAGTTCACATGAATACGGATTCAATGAGGTTGAATTATTCACTTGCAAGTGAATAATTCATCATCAATGTTTCTTAGCTTATTTTGACAAAATTGAACCATACTGGCGGCTAAAAGGGAATAATTATTTCACTATTTCACTTTCATTAATGATTGAACAAAAAAAATCATATATTAGATTTTTTATATTTCTCATAGCTAGTGCCCCTTTAAAATCATTCCATGCATCAAATACAGTTGACCTATTGCTTAAAGTATCTAAGAAACAAAGTTAACCAGGAAAACTGAACATTGACCAATCAACCATGAAAATGAGGTCAAGGTCAGATGATACTTCCAGACAGACATATCCACCTTACAATCATTCCATACAACTATGGTTGACCTATTGCTTAAAGTTTATACAGACCAAATCACAAAAACTTAACACTAACCCTGAAAATGAGGTCAAGGTCAAATAAAACCTACAAGACTGACATGTACATCATAAAATATTTCCATACACCAAATATAGTTGACCTATTGCATATAGTATTAGAAAAAAAAAGACCAAAACTTAAAAACTTCAACTTTGACCACTGAACCATGAAAATGAGGTCAAGGTCAGTTGACACCTGCCATTTGGATATATACACCTTACAAGCCTTCCATAAACCAAGACCCATTGCTTATAGTATCTGATATATGGACTTGACCACCAAAACTTAACCTTGTTGACTGATCCATGAAATTAGGTCGAGGTCAAATGAAAACTGTCTGGTGGGCATGAGGACCTTGCAAGGTACACACATAAATATAGTTATCCTATTAATCATAAAAAGAAAGAAATTAACATTACAAAAAATCTTTTTTTTTCAAGTGGTCACTGAACCATGAAAATGAGGTCATGGACAATGGACATATGACAGACAGAAACTTCGTAACATAAGGCATCTATATATATATATACAAAGTATGAAGTATCCATTTCTTCCAACTTCTAAAATATAAAGCTTTTAAGAAGTGAACTAAAGCCGCCGCCAGATCACTATCCCTATGTCGAGCTTTCTGCAACAGAAGTCGCAGGCTCGACAAAAATATAGTATACATTTCTGGGTAAACGATAGAGAAAAAGAAACTTTTACAGATGGAACATTTAAATTTTGACAGAAACTTTTCAATTAGCTTTCTTATAAGTGGATTCAAATTTGTAACTTATTCCTCTTGTGGTAATTCTGTTGCATGAATAGTCCGAGGAACTGTATCATCATAATTAATCTAAGATTGTTTCAATTTGTGAAGCCTGAACTTTTATTTTTAAACACCGGTCGGTACCTGCTGTACCTGTGGACTTAAAGAAAGACTCATGGTTGTTACAAGGAATTTACTCCTATCCACCCTCTTTGATTGTTGTCGTTTTCATCTGACACAAGCATGATGGTGAAAAGTTTAGGCTTTTAGCTGTATATAAATGTATAAATATATGAATATTTTATGTTGTTGTTTGAATGATTTTTTTTTTTTATGTTGATAAAGCTCAAATGTCCTTTTGAAAACACTCAAATGTCCTATTTTAAAAGCACAAATGTTCAAAAAATTCAAGCACATTTAAAATGTTCTAAAAATTCAAACACAAATGTGTGATAAAAACAGGCACAAATTTCCTATCAAAAAGCGCCAATGTTCCGGATCAGACTTAATAATCAGAAAAACAATATTTCTTTTGTCAATTGATGATTTTGCAACTAGTTGAAGCGTGTAATTATTTTAATAGGAACAAAAAACATTAATGCTTCATCTTTTTTTCACTTTTTTTTTATTTCAACACTTTTCCTTAAAAGTTATTAAAATAACTAAAAACATGGCTAACAGGGTTGTCTTTAGGGCCCAGAGGCCGGTTATTTCCCCCGGCAACTTCTGCTTGTGGACCCAGCTACTCTAGTGGCATGTGTGACCTGACTTTTAAAAAAAAAAAACCCAACAGAGATCAATATTTCTCTGTTACTGAGTTTTTGTTCCGTGATTTTATTGTGAACAAGAGATACATCGAGTTATCAGAGTGTTTGGGTCATTTTTACAGGTTAAAGCTTTTCAACGACGCTTCGAGTTTTTAAAGCGCTCAGATGATTTTGTCACTTCCAAATTTGACCGATATTTTCCAATATGCAGCGACGGTTGGATTTCTTTGGATTTAATAAGTAACTTATTTGTTTATTGGGCGTTTTAAGCATTTTATTTCAGAAATGAGGATGGTCAACGATTATTTTAACATACATTGAACAGGCTGTAGAAGTTTTCAATCAAATGTATCACACATAGAAAATCTAAAATTCCAAAACCTAAACTTTTAAAAAAAAAAAAAAAATTTTTTTTCTTGTTTTGTATTTTTAAACTTGGAGAGTATCATGATTTGTCTAAAGGTTTCTGTTTTGTTTATTAACTTTTTTAACATTTTATCACTATGTCATTGCTATTCTCAAACATCTTCAAATATTAGCTGTAAGTTGAAAGTCTGGATATTTAAATAAATGTGATCAAATTTACAGAAAATTTGACCCATGCTACAAATTTTAATCAAAAATTTACATTATCTTCTTTAAAAAATGATGTTTTGACAAGATTAAATGATGGCAAAAATTGACAATATCCAATCAATTCTAAAGACAGATTGAAACGGTCAATTTTAATAAAACTTTGCCAGAACATATATTGGGCCATACCTATTCAATGGTGTAAATTTAAAAAAAAATGATGGGAAAGTTTTAGGGTTACAGATGCCTACCCCCTTAAGATAGTTAAATAAATGATTTCACTGACCCGTCACAAGCCTTTGTGATTTTCTCCAACACTTACTTTTGATTTGTAGCCTCATTCTTCTTTAGCTTGTTTTTTAATTCTTCAGAAATTTCCTTCATTTCCTAAAAAAAATGCAATATAATCCTAATAATGTGTGGTTCAGATTGGACATGCACATTTATATATTTCATTTGTTCCATTTTCATGCATAGAGTATTCAGGCTTGTAAAGTCAGCACTGAAACTTTGTCCCCACCCCCCTTTTTGCCACAAGAATTCAGGAAAAAACTTGTTGTATATGCTTGAAAACTCCAGTAATTTCAAATCATGTGTGATCGTTTGGGATATTTTCATGAAAAAACCTGTTTCAATCATACAGTAGAAGTTGAATATGCTTATAAATGATTCCAAAACACTCCACGAGTACATAAAATAAGTTTAAATCATGAATTAGGGATATTTGTTTTTCATAATAACTGGAAGTTCGTATAGAACGTGTAAATTGAAAATAATTACGGTGAGAGTGTGTGGAAATTTGTACTTCATAGTTATTACTAGAATACCACTTTGAAACTAAAACAGTTCTATTCTGTAATTAATTACTTTTAAATATATCCAATACATTAATGTTTGAATGATCTTCAGCTCAAACAAAATACAAGCCTCAGTATGAAACACCAACTTGGAATGAATAACCGAATACGTTTTGTAGTTTATACATTGTAAAGCATAAGCTGGTTCTTTGCTAATTTCTATATTTTTTATCATTCTGGTAAATACAAGGGGATTCCAGTTCATGTTATGTAATGCTATGGGAATAACAAGAGTGCACACGCTGAAATGTCTCGCCTACTAAACTGAGCATTGATTTTATGTTGATAGTCCTACATATAAAGTTTTATTGCAAGCATCACATTAACATTTATGATCCAAGAAAATGAGGTCAAGGTCAGATAAACCAAGCCGGAAATACATGTACACCTTTAATACAGTCATTCCATACACAGAATATAGATGACCTATTGCTTAGAGTATAAAAAAAACAGACCAAACCATGGAAATTCCATACTGACCAATGAACCATGAAAATGAAGTCAAGGTCAGATGAACCCTGCCAGACAAACATGTACACCTTAAAATCATTCCATGCATCAAATATAGTTGACCTATTGCTTCGGTATCTAAGAAAAAAGTTAACCAGAAAAACTGAACATTGACCAATCAACCATGAAAATGAGGTGAAGGTCAGATGATATCTACCAGACAGACATATACACCTTACAATCATTCCATACACCATATAGTTGACCTATTGCTTAAAGTTTAAGAAAAACAGACAAAAACACAAAAACTTAACATAAGCAATCAACCATGAAAATGAGGTCAAGGTCAAATAAAACCTGCCAGACTGACATGTACATCGTAAAATATTTCCGAACACCAAAAATAGTTGACTTTTTGCATACAGCATTAGAAAAACAGACCAAAACACAAAAACTTACCATTGAGCAATGAACCATGAAAATGAGGTCAAGGTCAAATAAAACCTGCAAGACTGACATGTACATCGTAAAATATTTCCATACACCAAATATAGTTGACCTATTGCATACAGTTTTAGAAAAACAGACCAAAACACAAAAACTAAACTATGACCACTGAACCATGAAAATGAAGTCAAGGTCAGATGACACCTGCCAGTTGGACATGTACACCTTACAATCATTCTACACACCAAATAAAGTAGACCTATTGCTTATAGTATCTGAGATATGGACTCGACCATAAAAACTTAACCTTGTTCACTGATCCATGAAATGAGGTCAAGGACCTTGCAAGGTACGCACATACCAAATATAGTTATCCTTTTATTCATAATAAGAGAGAAATTAACATTACAAAAAATCTTATCTTTTTTTTCAAGTAGTCACTGAACCATGAAAATGAGGTCAAGGACAATGGACATATGACAGACAGAAACTTCATATCATAAGGCATCTATATACAAAGTATGAAGCATCCAGGTCTTCTACCTTCTGAAATATTAAGCTTTTAAGAAGTTACTTAACGCCGCCGCTGCCAGATCACTATCCCTATGTCGAGCTTTCTGCGACAAAAGTCGCAGGCTCGACCAAAACCTTGGAAAATCAAGTTTTTCTCTTATTTCTTGCTTATATTATCGTACTATATAATCTGCACCCCTGCCTTGTAATATTAATTTTGAAGGAAAAAAAAAGCGGACTATACAAGCCTGAATACAGAAACTGCAACCTCATATAACAAGTTGATGAGAATTTTATAAACAGATTCAGTTTTAGTTACAATTGCCCATTTTTATGAAGAGTTTATCCCTCCCGAAAGGTTCACTTTGTTTTACATGACATATAAAAGAAACTTCTCATATATTTTAGAGGTCCCTGTACTTTTAAAGTTATGCTATGTTATGTTAGGTTTAGTTTACTTTAGCTCTATATGGGTTGGGGCATCTGAAGTAAAAGAAGGCCAAGATATACATCATCTGCTTCAAAACAGTAAAGTTACCCTGATGGACTGCATGATATATCAAGAAGAGAGTATGTGTATGTGGTTAAAAACACTTGTACTGCTAAAACTGGTCTAAAATCAAAGACTAAGTTCTTTTTCTATGAACTTACACACAAAATTCACAATATATTTATCTTGAAGTATTGTAAAGCAAAACAATTTGCATGGAAAGGTTCATGTACCAATATACAAAATATCACTGACTACTTGTACGGGTTTAATGAAATTTGACTTTCCCAGACACGTCACATGGTTTTCCTCAAAATAATAATAATAACAAAAATAATAAACATTTCAATATTTGCTGAAAGCTTAAAGCATCCAATGTGTGAATAAGTTGAACTTATTTTAACTTTTAAACTGGATCTGACAAAAATAAAGCAGATAACAAAACAACAATTAAGTGACAACAAACAGACTGACAGACCGATCAAAAACATTCTGGCTTCATTGATAGGGGTTACATACTGACTAATACAATACCTTTTCCCTCCTGTGCTGTTCTGCTAGTTGCTGTTTTTTACTGATCGTCTTTGGCTTTTCTGACTTGATTTTAAGCCTTTTCCTGGCTTTCTATAAAAGCAAAAATTAAAATTCAGTATGCAAAATTACATATATACTTTAAAAGGTGAAGTAATTTCTGTTTATATGTTTATAGAATCAAGATCCAATCAAATACCAGTAAAAGGAACCCCAGAACTTACTTCTCTATTTTCATAATAACAATTATTGCCTTAATCAAAAGTCTATAATCAAAGACAATTATAGTGAATATATTTATCAAACTAGGATCTTTTACTAAATTACTGCAAAGTCAGCTAGAGAGGGCTAAAGGCAAGAAAAGGTATCCCCAAAATTATAAATAAGGTGCTTTACACTCTTTCTTATAAATTGAAGTGATTCATTTTAATGTGTTGGAATCAAGATCCAATAAAATAAAGGAAATCGAACCTCTGGACATGTTTTGATTTTTTTAAGGTCCAAATTCTCTACATGCATAATTTTCCTACCGAGGTCGGTGGTTCTCTCTGGGCACTTCTGCTTCCTCAACCAATAAAAACTTACTACCATGAAATACAACAATAGTGCTGATAGTGTTGTTAAATATCAAGCAATCAATCTACAATCTCCAGTATGTTCTATTTTGACCAAGCCCGACATACATACCTGTCAACCTATGACAATGAAAATGCATGTGATGACCTGCATAGAAGAATGAAATCTCAGGTCATAATGCGTACGTACTTTTTCGAGCTGAATTTTAGTATTTAGGGGACGTTTTTCTTATAATTTATATCAAAGTTTCAAAAACATGTCCACATGGTTAAGAAATTTAAAATTGTACATTTTATTATTTCATTGCAATTGGAGGCCATTGATAGATTTGTGTAACATTGCCTTTATTCCTGTTCATAGTCAGTCCATGACATACAATGTGCCAATTTGTGTTTTCTTTGCATACATTTGTGCAACTTTTAAACAGTATAATATAAATGTGGTTGATATTACAGTATAATAAAATAAAGTTAAACAATTAAAGGAGGTATAGATGAAAAAAGTAATTTTTAAAATTTTTATTTTTTAATTGTTCTAAGGTAGAACAATAAGTAAAAGTATTATTCTGATATGTTTTTACATTCAATTCATTTTAGATTTAATCTTTTTACAAAAAAAACATAAGTTTAAGGACTATATTGTGAATTGACAAAAAAGGGGAAGTAACTCAAATTGTTTTTAAAACAACTTTGAAATACACAAATTATTTACGACCTAAAGCTAAGGTAATTGGTTTTCATTAACAGAGTGTTTGACACCAAAGCTGTCAAGTGAAGCCATGCACTGAAATGGGTCACTTGAGCTGAGTTTACACAGTTAGTTGAACTTCTTGTCCAGGGAGAATTACGAATTTGCCGGTATTTTAAAGAAATCAGTTTATATCTAATCAGTCTGAAGGCTTAGGAATCCGGGTAAAAACGGGTTATTTTCCGAATTCCCGGGTTATTTGGTCACCCTGCGGGTGTTCCGGGTGACCCCTCAGAATTGTGAAAATCTCGGGTCACACCCGCAGGATCCTGGTCAGTTGACAGGTATGGGGCCCGATTAGGTGGTGTTTCATCTTACAAGGTCTATCCAAATTATTTTAGGAAAGAATTCTGCTTAAGCCAGTGCTAGGGCGGTCTTAAACTTGCAGTGAGGTGAAAGTTTTTTTACTCCGTGTTGAAGGCCTCACTGTAACTTTGAGATGAAGAACAGCAATAAAAGCGCTGTTCCTTTGCTTTTTGTATGTTTTATTTGCTGTGCATGTACTGATTTTGTGTCATGGATGGATCCTTTGTTTTTCTATTACATGCATTATACTATTTACTTACCCTTGTTCTTTGATTTGGCTTTTTCTTTGGATCTCTGTCCTTTAACCACTCATCGTAGGAATGAAACTTTTTCAGCTGTTTAAAATACAAAGTGGATGACAAATTGACAACTGCACAATAATGAAAGGTATTACTGAGGATTTATTTCTTTCTTGCTGATACCAATTTGTCTGGATGTAGGAAAAATTGTATTTTCATGGATATTTGATTTCCTGGTTTTGCCAAAGTCTACAAATACGCATATAGAAAATTTGTACTTTGTTGAACCATTCATTGTTTACCTTTACCCATGGAATCTATGAAATTGGTATCCCTATAATAATAACGAATCCACAGTAATTAAAATCATCCTACTAAAATTTACACTGTCAAGATCTGTAATTTTTTCACTGAATTTGTAGACTATCAATGCTGTGACAATTTTCCAACATAATTTGCAAGTTTACAATTTGATTTACAAAATATACTTCAAGCTATATTCTCACAGTATTTAATTGTGTTTGACCGACAAAGTGGGTAACATTTTACATGAAAACATACCCTATGTATTATTTCATTCTATTAAACTGTAGCTCTTTTTCGATAATCATTTACAGATTCTAAAACTAAATATAAAATTATATTTTGAATGATTCAATGTAAATTCCTTTGTAAGGAGTAGCACTAAATTGGTGCAAAGTCAATAATAAGCACTTTTAGAAGAAGTGACTATGATAATATTTTCCTTATAATGTATGAAGTTGGTATAAAAATTACTAAAAAGTTTGGTGAGTAGTTAAATCTAGCTTGAGTCTGCACAACAAATGATATAATTCTGAATCAATATTTTTTCTTTTCAAATCGCCATATTTCTAAAATATATTACATGTAATATTGACAAAGAGGAACTTATTCTATTTATGAGATAACTATTTTTAAATTGCTCTTGCTTAAAAAAAACCAACATATTATAATGTCTATTTGACAATTAAGTTGCAAAAAACATTGAGCACAAAGTGCACATTACCCCCACCCCAATGAGAAAGAATCCTGGAAATGTTTTTTTCACAAATAATAAAATAATAAAAAAGTCTTTAAAAAATATTTCTGACCATTAAGTGGCTTAAATTGCTGAAAAATTAATGGATTATATGGCTAACTCTAAAACTGACCTTGTCCAGCTTAAACTTGATTTCATTTCAATATTTCTGAGATATTAGAATAACTTATATTCAAAATTATATTTCAACTTATCGTATCAGGAAATTTGTGTGGGTCAAATTTTTTGCAAAATATATATTTATATGCATTATATAAAGCTTTGAAATGAGAAAAATAAACACAGCAAAAAATTATCTGGCCCTTTTAAGTCCCAAACCACAAACCAAACCCTGACGAGAAAATAACCTGATATATCGTAATAAAATAAAAATATATATATGTTTTCAAATATTTGATTGAATGAGTTTAATTATAGTTCACATTCCATACAAGGTACATAGATAGAACAGGAATTTCCAGAAACTTTCACCAAGTGCTATATATGTATGAAATGATGAGGTGGTGTGAAACAAATGATATTTTTGTCAATGAAAGTTGAAGTATGCTATGAGGGATATTAAAGTACAACATAAATAGTCCACTCACGCAACAAATCTGTGGAACATGTAAGTTCACAAATTTAAAGATGAGAACTGCAAAGCATAAATAGCCAGGGGATGGGACTTCTTGCTTCTTACTGATCAATATTTAAATGTGTCACTCTATTATAAATTATAATAAGACAATATCTCTTAATCTTTTCCAGGACTGATGATTAAGAAACTTCCCTCAAAGAACTCTTCTTCCATGAAGATTAACACAGAAATGATCAAATATGTTTTCCCACAAACACTACAGGACATTATGTTAACCTCTGAAACAAAACTGCAAATTTTTACCAACCATGACAGTAATCATCTATTGAAACTCCTTCGAAAAATTCCCATTTTCAATCTGACCCAAAAAGAAAGAAAACTAAAGGCTCTAAAGAGCCTGTGTCGCTCACCTTGGTATATGTGCATATTAAACAAAGGACACAGATGGATTCATGACAAAATTGTGTTTTGGTGATGGTGATGTGTTTGTAGATCTTACTTTACTGAACATTCTTGCTGCTTACAATTATCTCTATCTATAATGAACTTGGCCCAGTAGTTACAGTGGAAAATATTTTGTAAAATTTACAAAATTTACAAAATTTATGAAAATTGTAAACAAGAGTGCACACGCTGAAATGTCTCCCCTTCTTTACTAACCATTGATATTATGCTGATAGTCCTAAATGAAAGCTTTACTACAACTATTACATAAACTTAACATGATCCAAGAAAATGAAGTCAAGGTCATATAAACCAAACGAGAAATACATGTACACCTTACAATCATTCAATACACTAAATATAGTTGACCTATTGCTTATAGTTTCTAAGAAACAGACTTAACCAAGAAAACTAAACATTGACCAATGAATCGTGAAAATGAGGTCAAGGTCAGATGAACCATGCCAGGCAGACATGAACAGCTTACAATCCTTCCATACAACAAATATAGCTGACCTATTGCTTATAGTTTAAGAAAAACAGACTGAAACACATAAACTTAACACTGAGCAATGAACCGTGAAAATGAGGTCAAGGTCAAATAAAACCTGCAAGACTGACATGTACATCATAGAATATTTCCATACACCAAATATAGTTGACTTATTGCATATAGTATAAGAAAAAAGACCAAAACTCAAAAACTTAACTATAACCACTGAACCATGAAAATGAGGTCAAGGTCAGATGACACCTGCTAGCTAGACATGTACACCTTACAATCATTCCATACACCAAATATAGTAGTCCTATTGCATAAAGTATAAGAAAAATGGACCAAAACACAAAAACTTAACTATAACCACTGAACCATGAAAATGAGGTCAAGGTCAGATGACACCTGCCAGCTAGACATGTACACCTTACAATCATTCCATACACCAAATATAGTAGACCTATTGCATACAGTATAAGAAAAACAGACCAAAACACAAAAACTTAACTATAACCACTGAACCATGAAAATGAGGTCAAGGTCAGATGACACCTGCCAGTTGGACATGTACACCTTACAGTCCTTCCATACACTGAATATACTAGACCTATTGCTTATAGTATCTGAGATATGGACTTGACCACCAAAACTTAACCTTGTTCACTGATCCATGAAATGAGGTCGAGGTCAAGTGAAAACTGTCTGACAGGCATGAGGACCATGCAAGGTACGCACATACCAAATATAGTTATCCTATTACTTATAATAAGAGAGAATTTAACATTACAAAAAATCTGAACTTTTTTTTCAAGTAGTCACTGAACCATGAAAATGAGGTCAAGGACATTGGACATGTGACTGAAGGAAACTTCGTAACATGAGGCATCCATATACAAAGTATGAATATAAAGCTTTTAAGAAGTTAGCTAACGCCGCCGCCGCCGGATCACTATCCCTATGTCGAGCTTTCTGCGACAAAAGTCGCAGGCTCGACAAAAATTGACTATAAAGGGCAATAACTCCTTCAGGGGTCAATTGACAACTTTGGTCATGTTGACTTATTTGTAGATCTTACTTTGCTGTACATTACTGCTGTTTACAGTTTATCTCTATCTATAATAATATTCAAGATAATAACCAAAAGCTGCAAAATTTTCTTAAAATTACCAATTCAGGGGCAGCAACCCAACAACGTGTTGCCTGATTGGTCTGAAAATTTCAGGGCAGATAGATCTTGACCTAATGAACAATTTTATCCTGTCAGATTTGCTGTAAATGCTTTGGTTCCAGAGATATGAGCCAATAACTGCATTTTACCCTATGTACTATTTTTTAGCCATGTCGGCCATATTGGTTCGCGGGCGGGGTCATCGGACACATTTTTTAAACTAGATACCCTAATGATGATTGTGGACAAATTTGGTTAAATTTGTCTTGGTAGTTTCAGAGGAAAAGATTTTTGTAAAAGATTACAAAAATTTATGAAAAATGGTTAAAAATTGACTATAAAGAGCAATAACTCCTTAAGGGGTCAACTGACCATTTTGGTCAAGTTGACTTAATTGTAGATTTAACTTTGCTGAACATTATTGCTGTTTACAGTTTATCTCTATCTATAACTAGAGGCTCTCAAGAGCCTGTGTCACTCACCTGTATTTACTCATGCTTTGGAAATCATGTAAAATAAGGTTAAAATCATAATTAATAGTATTAGATATTAGATATTATAATGATATCTAAGATAATAACAAAAAACTGCAAAATTTTTGTAAAATTACTAACTCAGGGGCAGCAACCCAACAACGGGTTGTCGGATTCGTCTGAAATCTTCAGGGCAGATAAATCTAAATCTGATGAACATTTTTGCCACCTTTCAGATTTGCTCTAAATGCTTTAGTTTCAGAGACATAAACCAAAAACTGCATTTTACCCCTATGTTCTATTTTTAACCAAGTCGGCCATGATGGTTGGAAGGCGGGATCATCGGACAAATTTTTTAAACTAGATATCCTAATAATGATTATGGCCAAGTATGGTTAAATTTGTCTCAGTAGTTTCAGAGAAGAAGATTTTTGTAAAAGATTACAAAAATTTACAAAAAATTGTTAAAAATTGACTATTAAGGGCAATAACTCCTAAAGGGGTCGACTGACAATTTTGGTCATGACAACTTATTTGTAGATCTTACTATGCAGAACATTATTACTGTTTACAGTTTATCTCTATCTATAATAATATTCAAAATAATAACCAAAAACTGCAAAATTTTCTTAAAATTACCAATTTAGTGACAGCAACCCAACAACAGGTTCTCCGATTCATCTGAAAATTTCAGGGCAGATAGATCTTGACCTGATAATCAATTTTACCCCCATGTCAGATTTGCTCTAAATGCTTTGGTTTCAGAGATATAAGCCAAAATCTACATTTTACCCCTATGTTCTATTTTTAGCCATGGTGGCCATCTTGGTTGGTTGACCGGATCACCGGACACATTTTTTAAACTAGATACCCCAATGATGATTGTGACCAAGTTTGCTTAAATTTGACCCAGTAGTTTCAGAGGAGAAGATTTTTGTAAAAGTTAACAGACGACGCCGGACGACAAGTGATGAGAAAAGCTCACTTGGCCCTTCGGGCCAGGTGAGCTAAAAACACTTTCAAAAGGCAACATTTTGAGTTCTCACTGGGAAATTTTCGCACTAGTATTGGAAATATACAGATCATTTGAAGCAAACTTAGTAAGATTTTTGAATACAAATATATTTTTTTTATTTGGTCAGATGAAAAAAGATATGGCAGAGAAAATTATTTATCAGATTTGGTCTCTTCTGAACCTTGTTGGATTTTCATTTGTTATTGAATTACAGTAATTTTGGTGCAGAACGTGATACCAAATATTTGATGATTTAAAAAAACAGGTGAGCAATTAAGATTCCTTAAAGCCTCTTATTTTTCAAGCCCTAAAAAATTGACTTCATCATTGATTTAAAAGAGAACTTTACAAAAAGCAAATGCAAACTACACACAGGTTATACAAAATAAATATTCATAATGGAGAGCAAATAATATAAACCAGCAGAGAATTCTATTTAAACTACCGGGGTACATATACTATATATCTACACTATATATAACAGTCATCCTACCTTAAATATAGGTGATCTTCCTGGCAAACAATAATATATATATATTACCTATCTATTTTACAGCTGATAAGATAATCACAGTATGACAGGTGCTGCATTCAAAGCAGGACATTTTTAACCATCTGGAATACCTGACATGTCTCCGTTTTTACAGCAATTTATATTGTCCAAAGAAATGATGTACATATTTCTGGGACTACCTGATATGTCTCCCGGTTTTTACCTAAGTTTATAAACTTCTATGTAAACCAGGAGACATATCAGGTAATCCCAGAAGTATGTATAGCATTTCTTTGGTTGATATAAACTTTAAAATTCATAATACTATTGTAAAATGTATCAAATCAAATTCCACAATATATTAAAATAATCTATATATAGGAAATATAGATGTCAGTTTTTAAATTTTCTTCCAGGTTAATTAGATTGATTGATTTTTAGTTGCTTAAGGTCCAGTGGCAACAGGTTAATTAGATGTTTTATTTCAAATAATTAAAAATGCTGATAAAATTTTTTATGACTTATATCCAGTTACAAATATTTTATACATATTCAGGACAAGATCAAAATTAAACAATAAATTCATCAGACAGGAACTTTCTGCATAGAAGGTCGACAAAGAGTAGAAAATGTGGGAAAGAACTTTCTGTCCAAGTTTCAGAACATTTCATGAAGGTTAAACCAGAATTATTGATGTCTAAAAAATGAGTCTTTTTATAAAAAAAAAAATTAAAATTGTACAATATTTCAAAACTTTTGCTCTGGATACTATCTTTCAATCATATTTATAGTTGGTGGGATATAAAAAAGTGTTGTCCACCCCCATATATTTTTTTCTGGAATAGCCCTAAATGATATCACCTTTGAAATATGACTTGTAATCGAAATTATTTTTAAATAAATCTAAGCAAATTAGAAGATTATCCATAAACTGCATTAGTGCATATACATACATCTTCTTCTGTGATGAATTCTTCTTCTTCACCATCTCTGTATTTCTAAAATTAAATATATGTATTAGATAAAGTCCAGGAATTTCTAGGAACAATCTCTTGGTGTGTATAGAACTCTTAGTGCTTTCAGCATAGCAAATGACAGGCCTATATAAGAATTCATTTTTATGGGAAGTTTCTGTCAATTAATCTTTACTTTCTGTGCTGGGGACTGTTGTTAACCTTTCTGCTTTTGTTTCTTTTCCTTTGGGGAAGGGGGGATAGTTTGCCATCGTGTTTCTGTCTTAACTTGACTTATGTTATTTTATTTCATATTAATCAATGTTTTAGAGAAACTTCTTATGCATCATAAAAACTATCAAACTGACCAGATCCAATTTAAATAATTACATAATTAAAGACAGTAATATATATTTTACTTTGTAAATAAAATCAAAGAAGCTGTCCTCTTCTTCCTCCTCCCGAGTAAACCTTTGAGACTTTGGTTTTTTCCTGGACTGAAATCCTTAAAAAATAATAAATTATATATTCATGGCATCTAAAAGTTTGCTAAAACGAACATTTGCATTTAACTCAATTGGCATATATTTAAAAATAATCACATCATATTGAACATTTGTACTGTTTTTAATTAATGTGACCACACAGTCATTGTTAACTATCTTATACCAAAACTTGATCATCACACAGGATGGAGGAACATTAAAATGAACATGGGGGGTGTACAAACTGGAAGATATAATACCCTCTAGGATTGTAGGCCATGTATAAAAATAATAATATCATTGTTTTAACTAATCTCCCTCTAGAAAGAAAACTTTCTCAAACAAGAGGCTCTCAAGAGCCTGAATCGCTCACCTGTATTTCAGAGGAGAAGATTTTTAAATGTTAGCAAACTTGATGAACAAATTGTGTAAAATTGTCTTTAAAGGGCAATAACTCCTTAAGGGGTCAATTGACAATTTTGGTCATATCAAACTTTTTTGTAGATCTTACTTTGCTGAACATTATTGCTGCTTACAGTTTATATATATCTATAATAATATTCAAAATAATAACAAAAAACTGCAAAATTTTGTTAAAACAGTTAAACTACCAATTCGGTGGCAGCAACCCAACAATGGGTTGTTCGATTCGTCTGAAAATTTCAGGGCCGATAGATCTTGACCAAATAAACAATTTTACCTTATGTCAGATTTGCTCTAAAATCTTTAGTTTTTGAGATATAAGCCAAAAACTGCATTTGACCCCTATGTTCTATTTTTAGCCATGGCGGCCATGTTTGTAGATGGATCAAAACTTCGGATACAATTTATAAACTAGATACCCTAAGGAACATTTAGTTAAAGTTTGAAGGTATTTGGCCCAGTAGTTTCAGAGAAGATTTTTGAAATAGTTTACGACGACAGACGACGACAAGTGATGGCATAAGCTCACATGGGGCCCTTTGGGCCCCTGTGAGCTTAAAAGGAGATCTCCCACTTTGGAATTTTGAAATGTTGACACCTATTAAAATCAATGCAGTACTCAAAACCTTTTCATTTTTCTGTTTGCTTATAATATATACATCTATCTACTTGCTCCATCATTTTATCCTCCCTTTTTGCCAAAGTAATACTTTCTATAGATATAAGAAGATGTGGTATGAGTGCCAATGAGACAACTCTCCATCCAAGTCAAAATTTACAAAAGTAAACCATCACAAGTCAAAGTACAGTCTTCAACACGGAGCCTTGGCTCACATCGAACAGTAAGCTATAAAGGGCCCCAAAAATTACTAGTGTAAAACCATTCAAACGGGAAAACCAACGGTCTAATCTATATAAAAAACGAGAAACGAGAAACACTTATGAACCACATCAACAAACGACAACTACTGAACATCAGATTCCTGACTTAGGACAGGTGAAATCAAATGCAGAGGGTTTAAATGTTTTAATGGTACCAAACCTTCACCCTTTTTCTGAAACAATAGTGTAACATCACAACATAGAAAGACACACTATTATATATGAAAATATTCAAAATAACATGCACATTAGTATCTAAAACAATATACAGATTTTATAGATATGATAGTAACATGTTGAATTGTATTGTAATTAGTTGTCATCAGTTGTTATATCTTTTTGCTTTATTAAACAACATAGTGTATGTATACAAAATACAATAAAAGGCATTGTGGCAAACAATCTGTAACTTCAAATGATCTTAAAAGATCATCCTGAAAATGACTGAAATATTTGCCACTGAATATTAAGCAAATCTGACATTGAATAGAAAAATGAAGCATATATATGTTATGAATACTTACAATATCACTGAATATGGTTGTTATACAAATTTATTTGTTCAGAAATTTTTAATGAACATTATAACTGTTTACTTAATCCCCATCTTCAGATGTTCATAAAGATCACCCAGAATATGCCTGAAATATTTGCCTCTGAACATAAAGCAAACAACTATCAATCTATCTTTAAGAGGTCAGATTTCACAAGATATGCTTTAATGTATTATATGATCATTTACTATATTTTGATTCCAGAACTTTTAAAATAAATAGATTCTATCAAGGTTTTTGAGTATTATTAGTTACATAGTGTGCTAGTGACCTAATACGATATATATGGGGTCAGTAAATTCCATATGGGGTGAGAGCGTGTAACACATTTATCTTACCGACTATCTTAACATGTGGTATTTAGACTAGTGGCCTATCAAAGTAATCAAGTCTTCAATACTTAGTATTAATAACCTACTTCAATTGGTATATACAAAAACATATGCCAACAATAACAACTTGTTAACTTTTAATGTGTTTTATGAATTTATTTCAGTCGTTCATCATCATTACTTCATCTGTTGAAACCTTTCAGATTTTTCCTCAACACCGTGTTGTTTTTATAAAGGGACGTTACACCACTACTAACCGTGAATTGAAATAAGCCCCGCCTACTAACCCCATATGAAATATACACGGTCACAACGCGGTTGCTTTTAACCAATCATATTCCTAGAAATGTATAGGAGGTATGATAATTGAACATATCTCTCTCTCTGATTTATCAGTGTGGCACATATTTCCTTTTTTTTGCATTATTTTTCATGACATGTTTTTTCCATTAGTTCTCAATATTTCTGTAAGAGTTCATTCAGTATAGTAACAGATGTCACTTTTAATACAGAACTATTTATAGTTAGAAGCTTCAAGAAGTGTATGTTTTATCTGTTTTCCATTCATATAACTCTGTGAAGTAATAGATGTCACTATAAATAGAAAACTATAGCTAGTGGCTCTAAGAATTTTGCAGTTCTCATCTTCCTTTAATACATAAAAGTAACAGATGTCCCTATAAATACACAAGAGTGCACACGCTGAAATGTCTCCCCTTCTTTACTAACCATTGATGTTATGTTGATAGTCCTAAATGAAAGCTTTACTACAACTATTACATAAACTTAACATGATCCAAGAAAATGAAGTCAAGGTCATATAAACCAAACGAGAAATACACGTACACCTTACAATCATTCAATACACTAAATATAGTTGACCTATTGCTTATAGTTTCTAAGAAACAGACTTAACCATGACAAGAGTGCACACTCTGAAATGTCTCGCCTTCTTTACTAATCATTGATATTATGTTGATAGTCCTAAATATAAAGCTTTATTACAACTGTCACATAAACTTAACATTAACCAAGTAAACTAAACATTGACCAATGAACCATGAAAATGAGGTCAAGGTCAGATGAACCATGCTAGGCAGGCATGTACAGCTAACAATTCTTCCATACAACAAATATAGTTGACCTATTGCTTATAGTTTAAGAAAAACAGACGAAAACACAAAAACTTAACACTGAGCAATGAACCTTGAAAATGAGGTCAAGGTCAAATAAAACCTGCGTGACTGACATATAGATCATAAAATATTTCCATACACCAAATATAGTTGAACTATTGCATATAGTATTAGAAAGAAAGACCAAAACTCAAAAACTTAACTTTGACCACTGAACCATGAAAATGAGGTCAAAGTCAGATGACACCTGCCAGTTGGACATGTACACCTTACAATCATTCCATACACCAAATATAAAAGACCTATTGCATAAAGTATAAGAAAAATGGACCAAAACACAAAAACTAAACTATAACCACTGAACCATGAAAATGATGTCATGGTCAGGTGACACCTTCCAGCTAGACATGTACACCTTACAATCATTCCATACACCAAATATAGTAGACCTATTGCATACAGTATAAGAAAAACAGACCAAAACACAAAAACTTAACTATAACCACTGAACCATGAAAATGAGGTCAAGGTCAGATGACACCTGCCAGTTGGACATGTACACCTTACAGTCCTTCCATACACCGAATATACTAGACCTATTGCTTATAGTATGTGAGATATGGACTTGACCACCAAAACTTAACCTTGTTCACTGATCCATGAAATGAGGTCGAGGTCAAGTGAAAACTGTCTGACAGGCATGAGGACCTTGCAAGGTACGCACATACCAAATATAGTTATCCTATTACTTATAATAAGAGAGAATTTAACATTACAAAAAATCTAAACTTTTTTTTCAAGTAGTCACTGAACCATGAAAATGAGGTCAAGGACATTGGACATGTGACTGACGGAAACTTCGTAACATGAGGCATCCATATACAAAGTATGAAGCATCCAGGTCTTCCATCTTCTAAAATATAAAGCTTTTAAGAAGTTAGCTAACGCCGCCGCCGCCGGATCGCTATCCCTATGTCGAGCTTTCTGCGACAAAAGTCGCAGGCTCGACAAAAACTAAACATTGACCAATGAATCGTGAAAATGAGGTCAAGGTCAGATGAACCATGCCAGGCAGACATGAACAGCTTACAATCCTTCCATACAACAAATATAGCTGACCTATTGCTTATAGTTTAAGAAAAACAGACTGAAACACATAAACTTAACACTGAGCAATGAACCGTGAAAATGAGGTCAAGGTCAAATAAAACCTGCGAGACTGACATGTACATCATAGAATATTTCCATACACCAAATATAGTTGACTTATTGCATATAGTATAAGAAAAAAGACCAAAACTCAAAAACTTAACTTTGACCACTGAACCATGAAAATGAGGTCAAAGTCAGATGACACCTGCCAGTTGGACATGTACACCTTACAATCATTCCATACGCCAAATATAGAAGACCTATTGCATAAAGTATAAGAAAAATGGACCAAAACACAAAAACTAAACTATAACCACTGAACCATGAAAATGAGGTCATGGTCAGGTGACACCTTCCAGCTAGACATGTACACCTTACAATCATTCCATACACCAAATATAGTAGACCTATTGCATACAGTATAAGAAAAACAGACCAAAACACAAAAACTTAACTATAACCACTGAACCATGAAAATGAGGTCAAGGTCAGATGACACCTGCCAGTTGGACATGTACACCTTACAGTCCTTCCATACACCGAATATACTAGACCTATTGCTTATAGTATGTGAGATATGGACTTGACCACCAAAACTTAACCTTGTTCACTGATCCATGAAATGAGGTCGAGGTCAAGTGAAAACTGTCTGACAGGCATGAGGACCTTGCAAGGTACGCACATACCAAATATAGTTATCCTATTACTTATAATAAGAGAGAATTTAACATTACAAAAAATCTAAACTTTTTTTTCAAGTAGTCACTGAACCATGAAAATGAGGTCAAGGACATTGGACATGTGACTGACGGAAACTTCGTAACATGAGGCATCCATATACAAAGTATGAAGCATCCAGGTCTTCCACCTTCTAAAATATAAAGCTTTTAAGAAGTGAGCTAACGCCGCCGCCGCCGGATCACTATCCCTATGTCGAGCTTTCTGCGACAAAAGTCGCAGGCTCGACAAAAACTAAAGGCTCCAAGGAGCCTGCATTTCTCTCCTTAGACGTCCTCAAAAAAAAAGGGGTTAGTAGGTGAAAATTTTTTTGGGGGGGGGGGGGGGGGTAAAAATCCAGAAAAAAAATTGTATGTTCACAGAGTCCGCTTCCATAATTATACACTCCAATACTGGAAGTTCACCATTTTACATGTTTGGCTTTAAAATAAACACACATGCTGCATTTTGTTTAATTTGTTGCATTCTATAAAGAATGTATTGCATTTTTAGCCTTCATGGGTACTTTTAATGGAAATTCAGATGACAGAAGTCTGTGAATTTAGTTATTTAAATTCACATTCCACAAAATGGGATCGTTTAAAAATCATTTTTCAGAAATGGAAAAAATGTTCTAGGGTCGAGGGGTTTAAACTGGGGTTAATCAGGTAACTGGAACCACACATTTATTTTTATTTGGCCTAACAACAATTTTCATCAACTATTAATGAGTTTCAATGACTGCGAAAGGTAAACATAAGCACTTCTTACAATTAAAAGTACAAGTATTCATATTCCATGAAATTACTTTGCATACAGGGCTTTAGGTAAACTATGCTGTTGTCTGCTCTTTGGTCGGGTTGTTGTCTCTTTGACATATTCCCCATTTCCATTCTCAATTTTAAACAGTTGTTTACTGTGAATTTATGCTGAGTCATCATATGTAAGGCCCAGGATTTTCTCAATCTTCATGAAAATATTTAATAAAACTTTATATTTGGGTTAATTTCATTAAAACCTCTGAAGATAAACCAGACTTGGTAAATTCTACATGTTAATTTTTTTTACCCAATATAAATACAAAACTAGATGCTCCAATAAGTCTGTATCTCTCCCCTTCCTTTTATGTATGACTCTGTTAATAAATCAAAATGTTGGAAAAATCATAAAATATGTATTGCCATGAAGTCTACTAGAAAGGACTTAATGCAAAAAAGTATCTGCAAAATTAAGATGGTTTACAGCATTGTCAATTGATAAATTATTACAAGGTAAAGAATGTGTATAACAAACATAAAAACTATGGTACTTACTTCTTTGAAATACAAATTCCCCAAATACATCAACAAACAACTTTCTGAAGAACCAAGACTGAAAAAAAAGAACAGAAATCCATTCTTAATACAAAATAATTACATGCCCATAAAAGAAAACAAAGGCAAAGAAGCTGAATTTCGATTGGCAATAAAATGATTTGATTAATTCACCAGAATAAGACAGTACATGTCAGTCTTTATCCTTGTCAGGTTCAGGTAAAGTACTTTTGTATAGGAGTATAGAAGTAAAATTCATGTTTTATCGTCTATCATTTTACAATATTAAGTTTTGTAGATTTTTATCACTTTAACTCTTTCAATTTCTATTTAATATGTTATTAAACACCACAATAATATTGTCAGTTATGCTGAAATAATAGTCTTGGATACTGGAAGATTTAGGGGCTTTTAAGGGAATACTTTTCTGTACAACCTTCATGAAGAACAGAAAGTTTGGAAAGGCAATAAAAAGCCCCCAAAAAATACTTGGAGAAATACAAAAGCTAAAACCATTTAAAGATTTCAAATTTCAAATAAATAAATAAGATTTATATAAATTTTCAATCATATTATCCAAGAGTGACACTAGCTGCTGAAACTTAATCCTGAAAAACCCAACTTCATATATGCAATAAATAAAGTATATGTGATGTTTTTGAATAAAAATGTTAACGCAAAACAACATACGGCATAGCTTTCTTCATCGTCATCTTCCAGATCTTCATCAGTAAAATCTTCTTCTTCATCTTCACTTTCATAACAGTACTGACATCCACAACTTTGACAACACCCTACTATCCTGTCAACTAGAAAATAATATCAGTCTGTTACAACTCATGCCATACATGTGTTGACATCTTGCTAATGGTCAATTCTAATTTAATTTTATCAGGAACTGCTTTTATACAGGCTGTAAGAGACCTGCATTGCTTATCTGGCTCCAATTTATTACCATGACTAAAGACGGAAAAATGTTTGACAAGAATATCTATCCATAGAAAAGAAAGAACTTTTCAAACAACTGGTTCCAGGAAGCTCGATAAATTCTAAGACTATTGTCAGTACAAATATGATGTCTTTTTTGTTGTCCTGTTGTTGGTTTTCTGTCAAATTGACATAAACCACATTCTTCCTTTTATTCATATATATCTTATAATAAAAAAAAAAAAAACATACATGTATGTTTTATAAAATCTGTACTTTTGATTGGCTGAAAGCAATTCGAGGCATTCCAATTTCAAACTGTATTTCGCCATAAAACTCAACATTCAAGACAGCACGTTCTTCTCGTGACAACGTCACAACAATGCACATGATGCATAGGAAAACAAACAAAAAATTTGTTATAACTTGTAATTTCATGGTTGAATAGTATAACAATGTAATTATAAGAATTGAATGCTTCTTTTTGTAATTTTATAGGGTTATAAAAGTGTTGATTGTGCACACATTTTTGCAAAAGCACTTTCTACAAAATATACTTATACACCCCAATAAAATTACAAAAGGAAGCTTTCAATTCTTAAGTATTAGTATGCACAAACCTGCATATTTTCTTGTTAGCTGGAAATAGGCTTGACTAAGTCTCTGGAATGTTTCTGTTGCACCAGCATCATCTGGATTCTAGAAAATCAAAAAGAGACGCTCAATCTGACATAAAAAATCAGCTATATACTTTCAAAAGTACTTTATAATGACTTATTATCAATAGGCAGGACTTAAAAATGATTAAATCTACACTGAATTAGCCCAGTTTTCAAATTAAATATAGTTAAGTTATATTAACTTTTCATGCAACCTATTTGAAAAAATTTATTTCATAAGTTTTCATCATGAAGGATAGTGTGATATAAAAATAAGAAGATGTGGTATTGATTGCCAATGAGACAACTCTCCACAAGATAGTTAATATTTTCAAATGAAACAGCAAAGGAAACAAATGATTGAAATTACATTGAACACTGAACAACACTGTTTCAATGGGAAATAAAAGAAAGGGTTCCAATGGCAATGTCCCCTGTGTAGCACATATTTTATCTGTCCATAGGCAATAACTACAAAAAAGAAACTTTTTGGTTCTTCAAAAAGTTTTATAAATATCTTAGTGAAATGAAGGCTTGAGAGTGCTTAATTCAATGCAGTTTTCCATAAAATTAATATTTCTAAGGTGCATAACTCTTTTAAAAATAATCATTGGCACTGATTTTCTAACTTGTCCTTGACATTTCTGAATATACCTTTGATATAAAATCTGTCAAGAAATGTCCACTTGAGAGTACTTACAATGCAATTTTCCATATACTTTTATATTTCCAAAGGGCTTAACTCTTTTAAATATAGTTGATTGGCACTGATTTTTAACTTGTCAGAGACATTGCTATAATAAACCTTTGATATAAATATGACAAAATCTGCTGAGAATTGTACATATGAAAGAGGGCTTACAATGAAATTTTTTATTTAATCTATATTTCCAAGGAGCACTCATTTAAAAAAGGTTGATTGGCACTGATTTTCGAATTTGTCAGCGACATTGCTGATATAAACATTTGATAAAAATCAAGCGAAAATTGTACATGTCAGAGCGCTTACAAGACCTGACAGACGGACACACAGACTGAACCTTAATGTTGACAAAATCAAGGATCACTTGTCTTACTGTCATGACTTTCATGGTAAGTGAGACAATGATATCTTTAATTTAGTTTATCAAAAGTTCATAATAAATATCATACCTTCTTGATACAAGAAAGTGAATAAAAAAGCTTGGGAGCTCTGAGGGAAAAGACAGCAACTGTTTCTATTTTTTGGGGTATCAATATTTAGAGAGAGAAAAATGCAAGATCAGTTAAGCTAGCCACTGTGAAATATTTTTAATTTCAATATGGTGGAGGTCAGATTATTAAAAGTCTTTGTGAAGGCAACTTTATTTATACTCAAAAATAACTAACTTAATAAAATGCAACTAAAAGCATGAAAAGGACAACAAGAGTGCACATGCTGAAATGTCTCGCCTGCTTTACTTGATTAAATTAAATTTCATACCATACACCAAATAAAGTTGGCCTTTTGCAGATTCTCAGATACTGTAAGCCAAAGGGAGAAACAGACCTGATTGCCAAAACTGAACATTGACTATATTAATGAACCATGAAAATGAGGTCAAGGTCTGATGACCTTACCAGACAGACATGTACACCTTACAATCATTGCTTACAACAAATATAGTTGACCAATGGCTTACAGTATTTGATAAATGGACAAAACCATGAAAACTTGCCAGACAGACATGTCTACCTAACAATCATTCCATGATATATACCAAATATAGTGTCCCTATGGCTCATAGTATCATAGACATGATAGATAGAACCCAAACAGGAAAAACTTAAAACATTGTCCAATGAATCAAAAAAAAAGGTTAAGGTCAGATTAAACCAGTCAGACGGACTTTACATTCATTCCATACACCAAATACAGCTAATCTGTTGCTTATAGTACATGTATCTGAGAAACAGAACAAACCACAAAAACTTAACATTGACAAATGAACCATGAAAATTAGGTCAAGTTCAGATGAAACCTGTCAGTCGAACATGTACATCTTTCAGTCATTCCACACACCAAATATAGTTGACCTATTGCTTATAGTATAGGAGATACAGACTTGACCACAAAAACTTAACATTGATCACTGATCCATGAAATGAGGTTGAGGTCAGGTGAACCCTGTCTGATGGATATATGTAGACCTTGCAAGCATCCAATATACCAAACATAGCTATATATAGTTACCCTATAACTCATAATAGGGGAATATTTCACAGTGACAAAACAACTAAAACAAGTATTCTGAGAGTATTGCATAGCAATACATAGTCCCCTACCAGTTAAAAATTCATTGCACTGGAACAACTAACTTAATCTATAAGTTGTCCTGGTGTTAACATGGTTAAACTATACTAGAGGCTCTCAAGAAAAAAATTTACTATAAAGGGCAATAACTCCTTAAGGGGTTAATTGACCATTTTGATCATATTGACTTATTTGTAGATCATACTTTGCTGAACATTATTGCTTTTTAAGTTTATCTCTATCTTTAATAATATTTAAGATAATAACCAAAAACAGCAAAATTTCCTTCAAATTACCAATTCATTGACAGCAACCTAACAACGGGTTGTCTGATTTGTCTGAAAATTTCAGGGCAGATAGATCTAAACCTGATGAACATTTTTACCCATGTCAGATTTGCTCTAAATGCTTTAGTTTCAGAGATATAAGCCAAACAACTGCATTTTACCCATATGTTCTATTTTAAGCCATGTTGCCCATGTTGGTTGGCAGGCATGGTCATCACCTTGAAGGAAAATAAATTCAAGACCCCCTTCCAGAAGCAATGAATATTTCAACACCCCTCCAGGCTCCCTACAAATTTCTCAATACTTTAATACTGCCTGTTTCTGTATTGACCTGGTTATACCGTATAGCGGGTTATTTTGGCGGGGTGTTTATTTTCGCTTATTTTGGCGGATCAATGAAAATCGCGAAATTAAATTCCGCGCAAAATTTAGGGATACCTTCAGTACTTTCTAATAGTTAAAGCGTTTTGCAAACGATCTTATTTTGTCCGGTCAGCAGATCAATAACGGTATAGGTTAGTTTTAACAACATAAATGCGAAAGGGCATTGTACATACATGTATTTTAGAAAATGGTTATCAGGAGTGTATGCCCTTATTAATTAGTGTCAAATAAAGTAAGTGTAAGGTACTCTAGCAGGTAATTATCCTTATTAATTAGTGTCAAATTATATACATGATATATGAGTTGTAAGTCACTCTTGATAATTTTACAATCTAATTAGTAGGTACATCAAAGGTCCCTTCAATTTCGTACCTAATCAACCGTACAATTTACAAGAAGTTTGTATACCTGTGACAAATATCTAAGTAACTGGTTTTCTATTGATTAGCTGTATCTGAATATCATCAGTCATTCAGGTAAAAAGAATCATTTAACCATTTAACAATAGACACTTGTATGTCAATTTTTACATCTTTTTTAACTGCAAAAATTTCAGTACCCGCCAAAATATTTAGTTGGGATTTAAGAATCCACCAAAATAAAAACCGCCAAAATTTTTCGTATACTTTGTTGCCCCTTTTTACACCCGCGAAAATAACCCGCTATACGGTATTAGCTTACTGGCCCCTTGACTAAGCAGGGGCTGATCCAGGATTTTAAGTTCGGGGGGGGGGGGGGGGGGGGGGGGGGGGGGGGGCGCAAACTTAAATTTTTTTAAGGTAAAACTATAGAAAAATTCTTTATTAAGCTGAGGACAACCCATGCTTTGCAAATTTTAGAGGGACACACGCATGCCACACCCCCGCCTGAATCCGCCCCTGCTAAAGGGTTGAAGGCCAATACATATTGTTTTGGTAATTATATTGATGAGATTTCTGATTTCCAGTCCAGGTACTAAATCTATGCTAATGCAATTCTATTTATCTAGCAAACATAAAGTACTTGGGAAGAATATTCAGACATTAAAGTTCTACTCGGAAAGGTTGTGGAATGTTTCCACAAATCGTAACAAAAACTGATCATAATTAAATTTTCTTGTCATTAAAATTGTAAAATGTGTCATCCAATTTCTTTTAGATACGTCTATTCCAGGTTAAGGTTAAGTCCAACATAATTTGGAAGCGAAAACTTGCCACCAGAAGTGAAGAGTCTGTATTGCTTTTCGGCCTTTTTCCTGTATCGGACTGGGATGAAAAGCAAAATTTACTCATGATTTATGTCAACAGGGCAACGACTACAGTATTACACACGCTGATTTTTAACCGCAATAGGACTGATTTGCTCACATGGCTCATATCATTTAATAAATATCAATAATACACAAGGAACAAAGTTGCATACTATATAAATAACACATAGCTGAGAGGGTGATAGAGCAGATTGTTACCCCGAGAAAACATTGTCAACAAGGGCGAAGCCATGGTTGACAATATCTTTTCGAGGGGTAACAAACTGCTCTATTACCCTCTTAGATATGTGTTATTTAATTTATTATACTGAATGTTCTGTTATTACTGTCTATTAAATTTCAAATTCAAAGTAATAAACTATGTCGGCTTGTACATAACAATCATCCGTATTTATTAAAGCGCACACTTGAGCAAGCGTCTCCATGAAGGGTAATAGGGTATTTGCCATGGGATAGAGTAAATTGTCTCCCTCGTATTAACCAATCAAAATCTGGAATTTTGACATGAAGTATAATAAATATAAATATTCAATGAGGTACGAAATGGTAAGGGTACAAAATGACTATAATCATGACAAGAAAACAACGCCACCTATATCAGTCAAGGGTGTAACTTGAATAAGTTATTAGAGAAAAATAACATACATGTGTTATTACGGATACTTTCTCTTAATCTGTAGTAACATACATTGTATGTTTGTTATCAGTTAAATGTACCATAAAAATTTTTATTTTCAGTGGGCACTTGGGAATTCTTGAAACTTGCGCAGTAACTTAATTCATAACCTTGAAAACTAATTTTCCAATCCATTAATACATTTTTGATCAACCATGGTAAATCAATGAGACAAGGCTTTTTAGTGATAACTTAGCTGTAATAACAAGGCTTAGTTATTACAGGCATTTAACTTATTACATGAGACACTTGGGAATGACTAGGAAGCTTGCGCAGAACCTCATTACATGCTCTTATCATTATTTATTACAATAAATCAAATTACATTGTGATATATGTAGGAGAAAAGGCTTTGAAGAGATGTAGAGATGCTGTAATAACACCCTTTAGTTATTACAGGCATATTTTTTCTGTAATAACATGGGTATGTTATGCCTGATTGGCAAACTATGGGTTGTTATATCTTTCTAAAGTTTAATATACATAAAGACAATTATAATATCAATAGAACTAGTACACAATTTAACAAAATAAAGGATGTATAATGCCCCTTTGAAACATGTAACATACATATGTTATCACAGATTTTTGATTTTTTAGCCCTCAATAACAAATGTATGTTATTTTTCTCTAATAACTTATTTAAGTTAGACCCTTGACTGTATATCACAGTTTGTTAGTTTTTTACTTTGCTCAAGAACGTTTATTAGTTATACATCCTTGCTTTGCTTAAGTACCACACGAAGATAGTTCTCCGTTTCATGAAGAAACTTCATTTATAGTTAAGTTTAATGAACAAATACCGAATTTATAATCGTACATGCTTTCTGCAAATGATTTTAATACTAACGAGTACAGGATATCCCTGCTTCTACGAAGTATGGAATTCCCACCATGACGTCACTACATGCACTAGGTTGGATATATTTGGAATATTTCACAATACTGATTTTTCTGGATTGGAAAAGAAACGTAAATAGGGAAAGGGAGAGCTCGAGATACGATAATTTCATGAGAAACAGAAGGGAAATGTGTAACACAGTGTTTAAAGTCAATCTGTTCATTTGTTTATCTCCTATGAAATTTTGAGGTGTTTCCAACTTCAAAAATGGTTGACGTGAGAGGCTTGGAAAGTAGAACATCTGGCCAGCCATATAAGGAATTAATGGCTTGAAGCCGTCTTTACCCAAAAAATCAATTACATTTTTTGTAATAATAAACCTATTGAATATTACAAACCTTGTCTGGATGATGTTGTAAGGCAAGTTTCTTGTATCTTTTTTTAATTTCATCTGAAAAAAAAAAAACTTTATTAAAGAAAACAAGACATATTGATTTCATATCATGTTGATCACTATTTACCAAAGTGGACCTTGATACATGTTTAATGATTTTGTAAGAAAGTTTCAGAATTGTCAGAAAATTTCTGTGATTTTTTCTAAAAAAAAAAACAACCAAAAAACAAGAGTGTGAAAATTATTAATCTCTATCAAAATCAAGTTTGTTTTCTACATTAACAATTTTACTTGAAATTTGTTGTTAAGGTTCAACATGAAGATATTGACAGATATGGCTGTCCAGGAAGTTTATCAAATCATTTTCGTCACTTAAATTTGATAAACTGTCATCACAGAGATATGTATCGCCTTTTTGTAATTTGATAATGCAAATGTTGAAATTAAAATACCAATACTTTAACATGTAAGTTGTGCAAATATTCAAAGTCGATGAACCATGACTGAAGGTACATGGCTAAACAATCTCCATGATGTGCCAATGCTAATACAACTGCATACCAAATGCCATTTACTTATCATAAGTTGTTCTCTTTAAACGAACCTAAACACAAACATTAACTTGTAAACTATGTAAAAGTTTCAAAGTCAATGAACCATGATGAGGGGCTATATAATCTCCATGGAAACAAGACTTGCAAATGCCAATAAATTTGCATACCAAATATCATTGACTTAACATTAGCAGTTCATCTTAAACTGATCTTATCACAAACTAATACATGTAAACTAAGCAAAAATTTCAAAGACAATAGACCATGACTGAGGGGGCAGGGCCAAATAATCTCCATGGAAATGAGATGTGCTAATGCTTATACAACTGAATACCAATTAACATTGGCCTACCACTAATGGTTCCCAATGAGCTGACCTTATCACAAACTAATACATGTAAACTAAGCAAAAGTTTCAAAGTCAACAGACCATGACTGAGGGGGCAGGGCCAAATAATCTCCATGGAAATGAGATGTGCCAATGCTAAAACAACTGCATACCAAATATCATTGACCTACCACCTGTGGTTCACCATCAACTAGACCTAATTACAAACTAATACATTGTTGACGCCAACGACGCCACCGCTGCCACAGCAGCCGTCGGAAACAGCATACCTACGTCTCGCTTTTTGACTCCGTCAAGGCGAGACAAAAAGTGTAAATATATTTTCGCATGCAAATACTAAAAATCTACCTGTCTTCATGTTTTTGACAAGTTTATGACCCTCATCTAATTAACATTTACAACAGGTGTTATAGGTTGTGATTACAGGTAATCCGCTTATCACCATTGGATGGGTCACTAATCCCCTAATTAATAAAGCTCATAAATTATTGACCATCATAATTATTTTTCCCAGTAAAATCGGTCAGTCGGCATTTCAATTTCAATATTTCTCAAACGATCATACACTTTAATTTGCAGTTCATTTATCATAGTTTCGTCATTTCAACAAAATGTTTTCCACCACGGACAGTTCACATTTTAATTTCAATATTTCTCAAACGATCACAATTTGCAGTTCGTTTGTCGTAGTTTGGGCATATGAAGGAATTTTCGTCAAATTTTATATAACTTTTTATCAAAAACTTACAACAATTTCAATTAAAGAGGAAGAACTTTATTCAAAATATTCAGAAAGATTTCCACGATTCAAACAGGTGCTTCCTTTACTAAGTACAAATATATTTCTTACTAAGCAACTTGATTTAGAATATGATAATTTCCTGCCTTTTGTTAAACACGAACCAATCTGTAGATGAATCCAGATTCATTCTGAATTTATCATCCTCTTGTCACTTCCCGTTTTCATTTCATTTAAAAATTGAAAGTAAACGTGATCTATTCTTGATTAATTTACAATATACAGTCATTAGAATCGTTTCAACAAGGATTTGTACAAATCCTTGGTTCCAAGTTTATATATAGAAATGAATTCCAAATATCGATTTGACCATTTTTACAAGGATAATGATCATGATGATTATGCAGTGAAAAGTCGTTACAGTTCGTTCATTTATGCTGTGATTCCTGGTTTAAAAAAAAGAAACCCAATTTTTGTTGATCAGGAATGTCCCCTGAAAATAACTGAAGTGAAATTGTTTACTAGAAATCCAGATCCTTATTACATGTATTAGATCTTTTTATAATCTTCATACTTAAGCACCATGTCTATCAAATAACTGTCTGAGCATGCCTAAGTCCTTCAAAGATGTAAAGCTAGTACTACATATCTTTGGTCCCTTGCTGTTACCCAAAATCAGGTTGATTTTCATTTCGCGCAAAAGTGACTAAAGCCCTCAAAATCCTAGCTGAAACCCTGGGTTAACGTACGGCCTGAATAGATTATATTCAGAAAGGGATTATATAGCTATAAGAAGATGTGTTATGAGTGCCAATGAGACAACTCTCCATCCAAGTCACAATTTATAAAAGTAAACCATTATATGTCAAAGTACAGCCTTCAACACAGAGCCTTGGCTCACACCGAACAGCAAGCTATAAAGGGCCCCAAAAATGACTAGTGTAAAACCATTCAAACAGGAAAACCAAATGTCTAATCTATATAAAAACGAGAAACAATTATGAACCACATCAACAAACGACAACCACTAAACATCAGGTTCCTGACTTAGGACAGGTGCAATCAAATGCAGTGGGTTTGAACGTTTTATCTGGCTCCAACCTTCACCTTCATTTATATATAAATTACCTAATTTTGACCAACCAATTTGTTCTTTATGTAAGTATGTTAAAAATAAACTATGTGACCTATAGTTGTTAATTTCTGTGTCATTTGGTCTATTGTGGAGAGTTGTCTCAATGGCAATCATACCACATCTTCTTTTTATATGTGAAAGTTATTTAACATTATGGAATGAACTGAAGTAAATTTTTCAGACAATTAACTTGACAAAACGGAAGCTTGGTACTTATTTTTCTGTAAAAGATTGTTTTAAAAAAGAAAAACATTTAGAACTACAGGATTTTAAAAAGACAGTTAATTTGTAAATTAAGAATCACTCAAGCTCTCACTCTTTAAAAATTGAGACGATTGGATATTAAAAAAAACCTATAGATAGATCCGAGCATCTTTGTTTAAATTGCTCACTTGGTAAAGTTGAGGATGAGCTTTATTTTTTATTAGAATGTCCACTATATGATATCAAAGGAGAAGAATTCTTTCAATACATTTCTAACATTTGTTATAATTTTAAAAACTTAAATCTTCCAAAATTTTATGGTTCTTGACACAAGAAAATGTATCTCTTATGGAAAAAATGGGTTGTTATATTGGAGAGTGTTTTGAATTAAGGAGATCAGGTCTGAATATTGATACTAATAAACAATTTTCTCAAATAACATGTACAAGTACTTGTCTAAATTTAAACTTTTACATCCTACACAATCAGGTTTCAGGCCACATCATTCTTGTCAAACTGCACTTATTGATATCATTGACAAATGGCTGCAAGAAATGAATGGTGGTAATTTAAACTTAGCAATACTGTTGGACTTCAAAAAAGCATTTGATCTTGTAGATCATGACATTCTTTGCTTAAAGCTTGCTATTGACGGATTCAGTGAGTCTGCAGTAGGTTTTTTCAGGTCATACCTAAGTAATAGAACACAGCAAGTAAACATTTGCAATGTTAATTCTGATAAAAAATATGTGAAATTTGGTGTCCCCCAAGGAATTATACTAGGTCCTCTATTATTTGTCTTATTTATAAATGACCTTCCCCTTTGCATTAAAAATTGTAAAACAGACTTGTATGCTGATGATACTACTCTCCATAAATCCGGGTAAACATAGAAAATTTACATGATGATGTACAAGAAGATTTATGCAGAGTTGAAGAATGGTGCAAAATTAATAATATGTTCATCAATACCAAAAAAACAAAATGTTTGGTTACTGGAACAAGTCAGAAGTTATCAACTCAATCTTTTCAACCAAATTTACTAATAAATTCAGAAACACTACAAAATTCATCATGTGAAAAATTATTAGGTGTTAAAATTGACAGCACACTTAGCTGGACAAATCAAATTGATCAAATTTGTGCTAGCATTTCATCAAGAATATATATACCTTCTTTCTAAATTAAAGAAATTTTTAGATATTAATGCCAGGAAAGCATACTATAATGGGTATATTCTGCAGCTCATCGATTACTGCTGTATTGTTTGGGGAGAATGTGAAAATGAAGGGATGGTAAGAATATTAAAACTTCAAAAAAGAGCAGCAAGATTAATTCATGATGCAGACCCTTTATCCCCATCAGCCCCCTTATTTAAAGAACTTGGATGGATGACACTGAGTTGAAAACAGAATCAAATACCACAAATATTTACTGCTACATAAATGTATGCGGAAAGAAGCACCACAGTACCTACTTCAAAAGTTTCAACTTATATCTGTTAATAATCCTTATGCTTTAAGGGGTGTCACTCAAGGTAATTTGATAGTTCCTAAGCCAAAAACTGAACTGTTTAAAAAATCTTTTGCTTATTCTGGATCAGTTTTATGGAACGGACTACCATATGAAATGCGTAAAGTGCAAAACACTTTTTCTTTTAAACAAATTATAAAACAATACTTGAGACAGTCCCAATATTCAGTCTTGAAATGATTGCAACTATTACTCTTTTTTTTAGAATGTATGATTTTGATTTGTATATAATATCTATTCACGGGAGCGTCTTTTTACCACAGAACACCACATAATACCACAGAACACCACAACATACTACAGAACACCAAAAATATACCACAGAACTTCGAAATATAAATTCTTCAGACATTATATTATTGTTATTGTTAATTCTTTTTATAATTTGACATTTATTATTCAAATAAATTTAATTTTTCTATTTAGGGTCGACTCACTATCGCTACGCCCCCAACTGAATTGGCCTATTATTGGGTCTATACCAAAAACACCTACCGGTATTAAAACCATAATATACAAAAATATTTAAAGTCACAACAATTGTAATTCTGGGGTATATTTGTGACATTTTACTTTTTTTTAAATACATTTTAATTTTTTCTTGTATTTTATTTCTTCCATTTTTTAGAATGTTTACTGAGATGCATAACGTAATTATATCTTAAATCTATTTTGTATATACCAGAATTTATCGTTGTAGTTGTCATTTTTGTTTAATTTTATGTTAAGAGTTGTTACAATATGAATAAGTACATGTATATTATTAAATATTGAATAATATATAAAGCAGTCCTTTAAGGGCTACCAAATACTTTCAAAAAGATATTTGTAGTTGTTGTTGTACAGTTATTTGAGTTGACTAATAAAATATTATAAGTGTGTCTTTATAATAGTCAAAAATTTCAAATTTGATGATTTGGGACTTTTCTTTTGATGTGTGTGTATCTTCTCCAATTTATGTATAGAATTTACGCAGAGCCTTAAATTGTGTAGAGGCATGTTGGTAGTTGTCTCCAGCATTGTCCATGGAAAACGTTTTCTGACAACACTAGCGGCAACTCAGATGGACATCACAAACTAGTACATTAGCTTGGCTTTTGAAACACTGAATAGATTCTTGATACACTTGATGCAGTTCAAAACCAAATACTGTCGGCAAGTCAGATGAAACATTGTATACACATACTTTACTTGAGATGAAATAAAAGTCATTGGATTTTTACCAAATTTTGCATGCATTTAGAAATAGTTGAACTGCATCTAAATAATTAAAAACTGGCATATGTAGCATTACTATATAGATTCTATATTTTGAATCCAAAATGATGATCTGAGCGAGTTCACCGGCACATTAAAAGTACCAAAATTTAATGAGAGTATCTAATTTTGACACTCGTCGTAATCACCAATTCATCAAGCCAATTAACATGTCATTTAAGTTTTCACACCTGAGACATCAAATACCTTTAATTGGGTGTCTTCCTGCTATTCCTACATTTTGAAAATAAATATTCCTTCTATTCCAATCTTTCAAAAACAATGGCAATGCTTAATTAGACTATGGTGTCGTATGAACAATATGGGTTCTAATCGGTTAAACAGAAAAGTTTTCATATGGGCAAACATTATGAGTAAAAAACACATGTGTATAAAAAATTGGAATTTTCATGTAACGAAAACAAGCTTATATGTAGTATAACGAAATCAGAGATCTATATTTTAATTAGATTGGTAAAGGTGGTAACAAACTTCAAACATATAATTTATTTAAGAACAGTTTTGAAACGGAAACTTATTGTACAATTCCAATGTCATTTTCACAAAGGAGTTGTTTTGTCAAATTTCGATGTGGTGTAGCACCACTAAGAATCGAAAGGGAAATTTGAAAAATTACTTTTAGAGGAGCGAGTCTGTGATAGTTGTAAGGCTATTTTAGAAGATGAAGCCCATGTTATTTTATCGTGTCCTTTATATGACGATTTTAGAAAAAAAATATTTGACGAAGCAACACATTTTAATAGTGATTTTATGTCTTTTGATGATAAACAGAAATTAGTGTTTTTATTTACAGATGTTAATATGATTCGTAGCTGTGCCAAAGCCTTTTGTTAGAACTTTTTTTATATTTTCTACTATTAATATTTTCAAACTGTACATTGATGAAAATTAACTCGTTAGGTTTTATGGATATTTACCTGAAGTTAATTAGCATTATGTTTTGACAATCTAATCTGATGAATCCCTTGTTTATTCAACTATTCCTTCTATTCCTACATGGATTTCTTACAAATGACATACAAGATTTTAGGAGGAACAAACCATTTAATTGAATTATACCTTGCATAATCAGATGGCATTCAGAATTGGGAGAACAAAGTTAATCCTGGGAACAGTATATATATATATGGTCAATATATATGTTCCTGCTTAATCTTAATAGTGTAATTGGTGCCGGTAAAATTCATCATGTCAAGTCAACCTTTTTTTACAGAAAAAGCCTTTTTTTTTATAGAAAGTGTTTTTTTTTTTATAGAAAAACATTTATTTATAGAACATCATTTTTTTTTGTAGAAAAATATTTATTTATAGAAAATCATTTTTTTTTGTTATAAATTGTTTTTAAAAGATTTTTATAAAATATAGTTTAGTATTTCAAAGGTCTCCAAATATAAAAAAAAATCTACCAAATAACAAAAAAAGTTATGATCATTAAAGAAATGTAAATCTCAACCGGTCAATCGTCCTGTCATTAGTGTAGCCCGAATTATAAAAATAATATAATTATGAATTATTAGTTTTTCATTTTGTAAAGTAATTCAATGTTCTGTGGTATATTTTAGTAGTTTTATTGTATTTTGTGTAGTTCTGTGGTATATTTTGGGTGTTCTGTGGTATTCTGTGGTGTTCTGTGGTATTCTGTGGTGTTCTGTGGTAAAAAGACGCTCCGTCTATTCACTACATGCAATCTGTAACTGTTTTATATGTTCTAATTATGGTACATGTACATTGAACTATCATGACTATACGATTGTGTTAATATGTTGTATGTTTGCTTTTTTTCTTTTATTATTATTTTTACATGTATTGTATATGAGGGCCTCAGGGAAGATTAGTAATTGTAACTAACTGTGTTTACCCTCTTTAAATAAAGAATTTATTATTATTATTATTATTATTATTTTATAACCAATGCATATAATAATTTTATTTTTTAATAGACGTATTTACACTTGTATGCAAATTTGTCCGCCATTACGTAAAATCACACAGGTTCCCGTAAACTTTGACATCATAATTCAAAACATTTGACGTCACAATTAAAAAGTGATCGCTGCCTGACGTCAAAAGGTGATTCAGAGTAGATCTAAGGTCATTCGGAGGCAAAATATAGCTAAATACCAAAAGTGTAAATACGTTTATTTATATGGTTGATGGCTCCTATTCTGACCGATGCTAATATACTTAATTCTCGTCTCATGGGTTTTTGTGCTTTTAAGAATGCATTGTGACGTCACAATTTCCATTGAACAATGTTGAAAAAGCATGCATATGAATTCATATGACGTACGAAAAAATATGATCTGACCATACATGACATGCATGATAGATACTAAATATACATGTACACTGTGATGTTTTTTGTTGTAATTAACAATTATGTCAATCAATTGAAATTGATTTGTATGCCCTTTATGGGCCCTGTAATTTGGGAAATAAAAAATATTCTATAGTCCACTTCTTAATTTTAAATGATAGAAACAAGTGCCTGTGGGCAAAATGGTGGGTAGTACCCTTTAAATTTGCACCTTCTCCATAACATTGTTGGTATGAGCCTGCGTTATTGTAGCTATAAATTACACAAACTCTATCAAGACAAAGTTTAATGCATGAAGGTTCATGCATGAATAGTAAACGTTTCAAAATATATGAAAAAAATAGAGGTGGAAAAATTAGTCGGTCTTAGGTTAGATTTTTCATGTGCAGCATTTTCATAGTTCGTGAAAAATAAAAATTTGATATTAAATGGTATCTCAAGCCTTTGAACGTTTGGTTTTATCAATGAACTTGTTATACCGTTGGTAGCATCGTTTTGTAACCCTAAAACAGAAAGATATTTCTTTCGACCATCTGCAAGATTTAGCGCCATTCTTCATATTTTTTAGTAGGAAACTGGTTCCTTGTTTGATTTTTTCACTAGTTCGGCTGGCTCTCACTCAAAAAAAGACGGATTCCTTGTCTGTAGCAGATTTTCTGGTTAGGAAACAGAAGATTGTTGTTACGAAACCGAACAACAAGTGAAGTCCAAGATAGAGGATGAAATTCGCATTTACATGGAATCTGGTGTAATGTATAGAATACCTGCTTAGGTAGCAATAAACAGTTAGGAAAAAATATTAAAATTTTCCCATAAATTTTACCATCCCCTTTTCATTGCCTTCTTGCAATATTAAGCTTACTGTTTGTGTCATATATGTGCATATGTATGTAATCAGAATCTTCCATAGATTTCATATCCAGTATATAAAATGGTAAAATATAATTTCTTTTTGGTGTATCCATGGCAACAATCTGCATTTTTTTGTTATAAAATATAGCAAAAAGGGGGGAAAAGATGTCACATATTTCCCCAAAATTTGGCCAAAAGTAGAATTTCAATCACTTTAAGTAATACCTTTTCTGAAACTGTTTACATATATCTTTCAAAAAATCCAATGAAAATCATATGTCTTTCGTCTCATTTTTTTGTAAAATTGCGTCAAAAACTTCGTGTAGAAAAAAAGTGTTTGTAAACATTACATTAATTTCTGGACCGATGACCGGTCTAGCTATGAAAATACGGAGAGTCAAACAGAAAATAGCCCATGAAACATGTAAAAAATAATCTTGATGTTCTTATAAACCACCTTTGAAGGCTAAATAAGTACTCAGCTGTCTAAAAATGAATTTTATTACACAATAACTTTCATATTTGAAAAATCCACCGGGGCCAAAATGCGAAACCAAACTCCTAACTGTGTATTGCTACCTTAATAGTAAATTTTTTTTTCAAATTCTCCCTTTTAACTTATTTTCTGTGTTCTGCTAGCTAAAACGAGTAACATGACCTTTTATTTTTGAAAATTGGTTGAGTAATGAATATTTTATGAAGGTTAGCAGTTGACACTGAAACGCGACAAAAACTGATTTAAAGAAAGGTGCCAAGTCAAAGTGTAAAATCTTGTTTGTACCTCAATTTTTTGCCAAAATCTTAAAAACTGTACCTCTTTTGTCAGTTTTTTAATGTTGAAAATCTTTATAAGACCTCTGATGATGCAAAATTGTACAAAAATTTAACAATTTCAAGCATGAAAATGTTAATCTTTATGTTTAATGTATACCAAAGACTTGATTAAAAAACTTGGTAATGGGGAATCAATTTCTTACAGCTGAATCAACTATACATTTAATATATGTCAAAATGAAACATGAAATCTTGATAAAAATAATAATTTGATATATTCGCAAGAAAAAATACAAAACATTCAATACTTAGGCTACTACATACTGCGCAATCCTTCAGAAGGAAGGGTTAAGCAAATAGAGTACAATTATAAGCCTTGTGTCAAAATGTCTAATTTTGGTTGCTAAGGACTGTAAACAATAAAATTGACATGTATTGTCATTCTTAAACACTTAATCCCCTCAGAAGTTGATTGAGAATCTAAATATCAATAGATTTGTGGTATGAAAAGTCTTAAATTATACAATTCTGAGCTTGGTAAGTATGCCATAAGGTAGCAATAAACAGTTAGGAAAAAATATTAAAATTTTCCCTCATAAATTTTACCATCCCCTTTTCATTGCCTTCTTGCAATATTAAGCTTACTGTTTGTGTCATATATGTGCATATGTATGTAATCAGAATCTTCCATAGATTTCATATCCAGTATATAAAATGGTAAAATATAATTTCTTTTTGGTGTATCCATGGCAACAATCTGCATTTTTTTGTTATAAAATATAGCAAAAAGGGGGGAAAAGATGTCACATATTTCCCCAAAATTTGGCCAAAAGTAGAATTTCAATCACTTTAAGTAATACCTTTTCTGAAACTGTTTACATATATCTTTCAAAAAATCCAATGAAAATCATATGTCTTTCGTCTCATTTTTTTGTAAAATTGCGTCAAAAACTTCGTGTAGAAAAAAAGTGTTTGTAAACATTACATTAATTTCTGGACCGATGACCGGTCTAGCTATGAAAATACGGAGAGTCAAACAGAAAATAGCCCATAAAACATGTAAAAAATAATCTTGATGTTCTTATAAACCACCTTTGAAGGCTAAATAAGTACTCAGCTGTCTAAAAATGAATTTTATTACACAATAACTTTCATATTTGAAAAATCCACCGGGGCCAAAATGCGAAACCAAACTCCTAACTGTGTATTGCTACCTTATGTGAAGCGGTTGGTAAACGGATCTCCTGTAGTTGGTGATCGCAATACTGGTATACTAGTATTGTCCACAATACTGGTATAAAAATATTGTACCAGTATTGTATTCCAGTATTGTACCAGTATTGTGTTTTTTAAAAATAAACAATACATATAGGTAATTAATCTTTTATTAAAGGTGTCACATATATATGCATAATGATATTAACATATGATATGACAATTTTATATGGAATGATTGTATGTTTAACTGATGATGCCATTGATGGTACACTGTGATTGTAATCAAAGAAAGTTTTAAATCTTCTGCTGTTTTTTTTCTTAAGGGAACCGTACTGTCTCAGCATTTTAACAAACTCTTTACTTTCTTCTATGTTTTCTTCCAGCTCTCTCTTTCCAAGACTCAATAGTATATTTTAGTGAATTTTGTTTCATCAGCATTGGTATTATTTATTTCTTCTTCAGATGGCATTTCTGCAACCCCCACTTCCTAAATTGATATTTAGGTATTCAGTCTGTGGACTTTCTCTTACGCTTACTAGATTACAAGCTTGTTTAGATAGCACCTGTACGGCTCTCTTACTGTAGAAGTGCTTGTCTAGTATTAGTATTTGAGTATTTGTACCAGTAGATATATCTGCTACATTGTATTGCCCATGGTTCTGAATCAACTGCTTTAACTACCCTTAACATTCATGTAGACAAACTAGTTAATTTGATTATAATCAGGTTCCCCTATAAAGCAACTTTTTATGTTTAATGGATATTGATATCTTTTACCATATTTATTGTGAAAGATTAATAAGAAAATAAAGACAAACAAATGAATCTTAGTATACATGTATTAAAATATCTGTAAAAAATATACGATGGCATACATGTAAATGCTGAATTTACAGTGTTATAGTGTAATAATTTGCTTGAATTTATTAAATGATAACTCAGATAATAAAGCTTTTATTTTATTTTATCTAAATTGAATTAAATAAAATATAGAAATATGATAAAATTATTAGCAATTATTTATATAATTAACAATTGTTTTAAAAAGATGAGTTAATTACAATAATCTTTTGTTTATTTGTACAAGTTTAGTAATTATTTTTAACTGGTTGTTAATTGATTTCACAATTATCCTCTAAAATCTTTTGAGTTCATTTAATCTCCTTTTGATCTTCAGTATCTAATTTTACTTAAAATTCATTTTTCATTATACACCTTAAAGTAAAGTGAACAATACATCTACAATACTGGTATATCAGTAATGTACCAGTATTGCTGTTTTTATACGACCGCAAAAATTAAAAAATTTTTGGTCGTATATTGGTATGACGTTGGCGTCGTCGTCGTCGTCTCCGGCGTCGTCCGAAGACACATTGGTTTTCGCACTCTAACTTTAGTTTAAGTTAATGGATCTCCATGAAATTTTACCATAAGGTTCAATACCACGAAAGGAAGGTTGGGATTGATTTTGGGGGTTATGGTACCAACAGTTAAGGTATTAGGGGCCAAAAAGGGGCCAAAAATAAGCATTTTTGTAACTTCCAGACAATAACTTGTGTGTAAGTGTATGAATCTCTCTGACATTGTACCACAAGGTTCCATATCACATAGGGAAGGCTGTAATTGATTTTGGGGGTAATTGCCTCAAAATTTAAGAAATTAGGGGCCAAAAAAGGGGCAAAAAACAAGCATTTTTCTAGTTTCATGACAATTACTTGTGTGTAAGTGTTTGGATATTTCTTAAATTGTACTACAAGGTTCCATATCACAAAGGGAAAGCTGGAATTGAGTTTGGGGGTAATTGCCCGAAACGTTTAGGAATTGGGGGCCAAAAAGGGGCCAAAAATAAGCATTTTTCTAGTTTCCAGACAATAACTTGTGTTCAAGTGTATGGATCTCTCTGAAATTGTACTGCAAGATACCATACCACAAAGGGAAGGCTGGGATTGAGTTTGGGGGTGATGAATCATAAGGGGGTTCAAAAAATTTGGGGGGGGGGGGTATTCTTTTTTTTTCTTTTTTTCCTTTTTTTTTTCTTTTAAAATTTTCCATTTTAAGTTGGTTATTTCTGATTTATATTTAAAAGCAAATAATAATGATATGGTAGGAAATACACACCAAACAGGATGTGTAAATTATTATACAATAAGTATTGTGCAATAGCAAGAAATTTTCAATTGCACAGTATTGCACAATAGCAAGAAATCTTCAATTGCACAGTATTGCGCAATAGCAAGAAATCTTCAATTGCACAGTATTGCGCAATAGCAAGAAATATCCAATAGCACAATATTGCGCAATAGCAAGAAATTGTCAATTGTACAGTATTGCGCAATAGCAAGAAATATTCAATTGCACAGTATTGTGCAAAAGAATATACTTTGTATAAATTGCTTATTTCTTGATCAATTTCAATGGGGTTTTATTCTTGAATTCTTGGGGTTCTTTAATATGCTGAATCTAACCATGTATTAAGTTTTTGGATTTTGGGCCCTGTTTTTAAATTGGTCCACATTGAGGTCCAAAGGGTCCAAAATTTAACTTTGTTTGATTTCATCAAAAATTGAATTATTGGGGTTCTGTGATATGCCGAATCTAACCGTGTATTTAGATTCTTAATTTTTGGTTCCGTTTTCAAATTGGTCTACATAAAGGTCCAAAGGGTCCAAAATTAAACTTAGTTTGATTTCAACAAAAATTGAATATATGGGGTTCTTTGATATGCTGAATCTAACCATGTATTTAGATTTTTGATTATGGGCCCAGTTTTCAAGTTGGTCCAAATAGGGGTCCAAAATTAAACTTTATTTGATTTCAACAAAAATTGAATATATGGGGTTCTTTGATATGCTGAATCTAACCATGTATTTAGATTTTTGATTATGGGCCCAGTTTTCAAGTTGGTCCAAATCTGGGTCCAAAATTTAACTTTGTTTGATTTCAACAAAAATTGAATATATGGGGTTCTTTCATATGCTGAATATAACCGTGTATTAAGTTTTTGGATTTTGGGCGCCGTTTTTAAATTGGTCCACATTGAGGTCCAAAGGGTCCAAAATTTAACTTTGTTTGATTTCATCAAAAATTGAATTATTGGGGTTCTTTGATATGCCGAATCTAACCGTGTATTTAGATTCTTAATTTTTGGTTCCGTTTTCAAATTGGTCTACATAAAGGTCCAAAGGGTCCAAAATTAAACTTAGTTTGATTTTAACAAAAATTGAATTTTTAGGGTTCTTTGATATGCTGAATCTAAACATGTGTTTAGATTTTTGATTATGGGCCCAGTTTTCAAGTTGGTCCAAATCGGGGTCCAAAATTAAACTTTGTTTGATTTCAACAAAAATTGAATATATGGGGTTCTTTGATATGCTGAATCTAACCATGTATTTAGATTTTTGATTTTTGGGCCCCGTTATCAACTTTGTCCACATTGAGATCAAAAGGGTCCAAAATTAAACTTTGTTTGATTTCATCAAAAATTGAATTCTTGGGGTTCTTTGATATGCTGAATCTAACCATGTATTTAGATTTTGGATATTGGACCATAATAGTGAATGTCCAATTTAAAATTTTTAAGTTCTTAGACCACATTCATTCTGTGTCAGAAACCTATGCTGTGTCAAATATTTAATCACAATCCAAATTCAGAGCTGTATCAAGCTTGAATGTTGTGTCCATACTTGCCCCAACTGTTCAGGGTTCGACCTCTGCGGTCGTATCAAGCTGCGCCCTGCGGAGCATTTTATTTTTTAAAAGTTACAATACTGGTACAAAATTTTTATACCAGTATTGTGGACAATACTAGTATACCAGTATTGCGATCACCAACTACAGGAGATCCAAATCCTGGTAAACTTATATTTTTGTATGAAGCTCTTAAAATATTGACTGTCTGTCATTTGTCATGATTTGACATAAACAGATAAAGAACTGATAAAGATTTTTCGACTGATCTACTGACAATAGCGATAGACAAATGTAAATATATAGCAGGTCCTTATATTTCCCCCTGTAAAGGATTTTAATAGTATGTTAGATAGATTTCTTTAACAACGCAGTTGTTTATAAGTTAAACAGTCAAGGGACTTACTTAAATGAGTGATTTTCTAAATCACTGATTCAAGTAACATTATGTCCATAAAGGTTGGAAGTAAGAGTTGTCTTTCTTTAATAATCACCTATTTAAGTAGTACAAATTAATCACTAGACTAAGTGATTTAATTTTATTGTAGCTTTAAATATAGAATACTAATGATCCAGGGACTAAATATGTTGCTAAAATTATCAGAACCAACATCTGTGTTGATAGGATGACCAGGTCATGTCAGGTGATGACCTTGTACTAAATCTAGGATAATGAACAGATATATCATGTTAAGGAGGGGTATTTGCGAAAAATACCAGTCGAGAGAATGTTAAATTTCGCGAGCCGTAAGGCGAGGGAAATTCATTCTCAAGACTGGTATTTTTCGCAAATACCCTTAAGAACATGCTATATCTGTTTAATTACACCGAATGTTATTGTACAAAACGCATTGATGATCGTGACATTAAACGCATTGATGATCGTGACATTACAAGCGTCCAGTCGGATAGAGTATTTTTTGGCAAATACCACGGCAGAGAGGGTAAAAAAGGCATATCCTTTTTGCATATACCCCGGCGCTCTTTAAAAATGAACGATATTCATTTGATAAAAGTAAATTGGTGAAAAATACACTGGCTATCAACCAATCAAAACCCAGGATTCTTACATAAGGTGTAATTATGACATAAAAATCACTTGTTTAAGTATCATACCTCAATTTCCTTCCAAAAGATCACTTCTTTAAGTATCATTATTTTAATAACCCCCACTAATTTCAACACCCCCGAACAGTGAAATTTTGATCGCGAACAGTAGAATTTTATTACATAATCTATAAGATGAAACCTTGAATTTAACAGGAAAAATACTCCCATTGCTGGGAAAAATCTGTTAAGAAAGTATCAGTTCATTATGTAAAGCCATTTTTATAGCATTTTTTCAACTAAAATAGAATTTGCAGCTAAATTATTGCATCAAAGGCATAAACCTTGCTGCTTAAAAAGAAGCAAAAAGTTCATTGTTTTCAATTTTAATAATTAATGAAAAGATATTATCTAAACCTATGTGTTTAAAATTTTGGTAAAACTACAAAATCACAATTTGTGACAAAACTTCGAATTTGCTACTTAAATAAGTGATTTAAAAATCACTTATTTCAATGAGTCCCCTGACTGTTAAAGAAATCTATCTATTGGTCATTGACCAATATACATTTCTGTGCATTTTTCCAGCAGGTTGACTGCTAGTGAATATGGTTGAACTGAAAGATTCCAAAGATTAGTTTGAAACACTTGAATTATTTAGTTTTAAATGAAAATTGTAATTTTGACATTGAGAACATTATATATGTTTTAATTATTATAAAAAGAGTTGGTTTTGTTTTTACAACCTGTCCCCCTTTTTACAAAATTAAAAGCCATATTCACTAGCAGTCAACAGGAGCTGCAAAGTTGGGAAATCCCCTTCCGTATAAAACTGTAACCGAGTTGCTATTTATAAAATCGTATGCTCCCCCAAGAAAATTTTGACATTTTAGACTCAAAACCTTGCATTCTGAGCATACCTGGAGGTGATTTAGATGCTTGGGAAAATATAAATTTTGTCTTATTTTTGTTGTTGACTTCAATCAAATTTAATAAAAAAAATCATTTACAAAATGGGAATCTTCATGCCCTGAGTACCTGTTTTTTTTTACATATCTTTTTAAGACAACTAAAGAATTCTGTCCTTGAATAATGTAGATGATAGAATAATATTTAATTTTATTTCTATAATAATCGAATTTATTAAATATCTTGGTCGATTTATTTTGCGTAACTACGTACTTTGTAAACAAATGACCCCCCTTTTTTCTCAAAAGACTTGTACACGTATTTCAGAAGCATTGTCAAAAAATTGATATCTCCTCTGATTTTCTTTTTTTTGTAAACTGTTCAGTAAGTAGGAAACTAAAATCATTTGAACTAATGTTATTTTATTTGTGGTGACTGGTCGACAATATTCTACTTTCGTTTTTGACCTTCATTCTCTGGACACCACGTGGGCTTTGAAAAGGGAACTACAAAAGGTACTGTTTTCCAGATTCTTAACAACATTATATATTATACTTTCTTTTATTTGACTGATATTATTTCATAACATGCTAATGTCATCTTCTTTGACTTTCTTCGTTTTCTTGAAGCCAAAACCGAAAAGGGTATATTGATCGCTTCATATTGTTAATGACCATCGGAATGTCTCTCTTGTTATCTTTGCAAACATACGATACTTTCCGAATTTGAATAGACTACCAATCAGTGACCTGAATTTACGTGAACTATTTTAGTCAAAGGTAAACACTGATTTACATCCTTGTTTATCGCGACATTATCGTTAAAGCTGATAATTTCAATGGAACAATTATTTTTTAATAATCCGATTATCGTTTTACTCTATTTTTTTTAACTCATGCAAAAATAGCCAGCGGGGAAAGGACAATTACCAGCGAAAATAGCCGGCTGCCGGCTTTTAACGACATCACTGAATTAAAAATATCAAACGACCATTCTATTAAGAATTATGAGAGGCTAACTATACATGTAATTTTCTGAAATGACGATGATTTTAAAATACTTGTTTGTGTGTTACATGTGTTTCAAGAGAACAGTACAGACATGCGGTAAAAGAGCTTTCATGTCGATCCGGCCCCAAGTTGATACGTCCCAAGTCGTTCCGTCCGAAGTCGATCTGGCCCAAGTCGATCCAGCCCTATGTCTAAATTGATCCGTCCCCAATATAAAAATATGTACATGATGTATAAGGAATAAAAATAAAGATATATATATGAATTCAGTGTTTATGAGTTTTATAATAATATAAAAGGTGGACGGTAAAAATTGACGAATATTTGAAAATTAAATTTTCTTGTTAATTTCTTAAATCTTGAGGATAAAATTTTTTTTTAACCCCCCCCCCCCCCTCTTTTCCAAAAAGAAATAACATCTTTTTGTAAAATGTGGTACATTTTAAGAGACATCAATACACTTAAACACAAGTTATTATCTGAAAACTAGAAAAATGCTTGTTTTGGGCCCCTAATTCTTAATTGTTGGGACCATCACCCCCAAAAACAATCCCAACCTTTCTTTAGCGGTATTGTACCTTTTGGTAAAATTTCCTAGCGATCCATACACTTAAACTTAAGTTATTGTCCGGAAACTAAATGTCTTTGGACGACGACATGATGGCTATATACGACCCCAAAATTTTTTTGCGGTCGTATAATAAATATAATAAATAAAATTAATGAAATAAATATAAAAAATATGATACCTGTGTTTTATTGATTTAATACTAGAATACTAGAATACTACTGGAATAGAACTATGCATTACATTTAAACTAGTATATGACTGGTGAAATCTATAGTCTCTTTGAAATCAATATTCATGCATGAAGAAAGGGAATACACAGGAATGAGACAGCAACCCAAATGTCTAAGCTACAATAAAGTCTTCACCAATAAACAAAAAAAGAATAAACCACTTCATAAGATACTTCATCGAAGATACCAAATACAATAATGTTGAAGATACCAAATACAATAATGTCGTAAAAAGTGAAGGAATCGAATTGGTAGTTGTAAAAACAGTTAAAAATAATTGCTATATTTACACTAACAGGTAATTTTAATTTTTGGTTCAATATATTTTGAACAAGGATTTAATAAGGTCTGAAAGCTAATAAGGGAGTTAACACAAGGTTGATTTAATCTTTGTGAGGTGCCGATTTGTCTAGGTGCCGATTTGTCTTGGTGCCGAAGTGTCTTTCTGGGGGCCGATTTGTCCAGGTGCCCAGGTGCCGATTTTTTTGGTTGCCGAACTGTCTAGAATTCCTCAGTCGCTACCTGCATAATGATCAAGTGTCAGAACATAGTGTATTGTCCTTTCCTTCACATAATCACCCTGCTCAGTTGCTAGGTAATGATCACGTGTCAGAACATAGTTTATTGTCCTTTCCTTCACCTAATCACCCTGCTCAGTTGCTAGGTAATGATCAAGTGTCAGAACATAGTTTATTTTGCTTTCCTTCACCTAATCACCCTGCTCAGTTGCTACATAATGATCACTTGTCAGAACATAGTTTATTGTCCTTTCCTTCACCTAATCATCCTGCTCAGTCGCTACGTAATTATCAAGTGTCAGAACATAGTGTATTGTCCTTTCCTTCACCTAATCATCCTGCTCAGTTGCTAGGTAATGATCAAGTGTCAGAACATAGTGTATTGTCCTTTCCTTCACCTAATCATCCTGCTCAGTTGCTAGGTAATGATCAAGTGTCAGAACATAGTGTATTGTCCTTTCCTTCACCTAATCATCCTGCTCAGTTGCTAGGTAATGATCAAGTGTCAGAACATAGTGTATTGTTCTTTCCTTCACCTAATCACCCTGCTCAGTTGCTACGTAATGATCACGTGTTACAACATAGTGTATTGTCCTTTCCTTCACCTAATCATCCTGCTCAGTTGCTACGTAATGATCAAGTGTTAGAACATAGTGTATTGTCCTTTCCTTCACCTAATCACCCTGCTCAGTCGCTACGTAATGATCAAGTGTCAGAACATAGTGTATTGTCCTTTCCTTCACCTAATCACCCTGCTCAGTTGCTACATAATTATCAAGTGTCAGAACATAGTGTATTGTCCTTTCCTTCACCTAATCACCCTGCTCAGTTGCTACGTAATGATCACGTGTCAGAACATAGTGTTTTGTCCTTTCCTTCACCTTATCATCCTGCTCAGTTGCTACGTAATTATCAAGTGTCAAAACATAGTGTATTGTCCTTTCCTTCACCTAATCACCCTGCTCAGTCGCTACGTAATGATCACGTGTCAGAACATAGTGTTTTGTCCTTTCCTTCACCTAATCATCCTGCTCAGTTGCTACGTAATGATCACGTGTCAGAACATAGTGTATTGTCCTTTCCTTCACCTAATCATCCTGCTCAGTTGCTACGTAATTATCAAGTGTCAGAACATAGTGTATTGTCCTTTCCTTCACCTAATCACCCTGCTCAGTTGCTACGTAATGATCACGTATCAGAACAAAGTGTATTGTCCTTTCCTTCACGTAATCATCCTGCTCAGTTGCTAGGTAATGATCACGTGTCAGAACATAGTTTATTGTCCTTTCCTTCACCTAATCATCCTGCTCAGTTGCTAGATAATGATCACGTGTCAGAACATAGTGTATTGTCCTTTCCTTCACCTAATCACCCTGCTCAGTTGCTAGGTAATTATCAAGTGTCAGAACATAGTTTATTGTCCTTTCCTTCACCTAATCATCCTGCTCAGTTGCTAGGTAATGATCAAGTGTCAGAACATAGGGTATTGTCCTTTCCTTCACCTAATCACCCTGCTCAGTTGCTACGTAATGATCACGTGTCAGAACATAGTGTATTGTCCTTTCCTTCACCTAATCATCCTGCTCAGTTGCTACGTAATGATCACGTGTCAGAACATAGTGTATTGTCCTTTCCTTCATCTAATCACCCTGCTCAGTTGCTAGGTAATGATCAAGTGTCAGAACATAGTGTATTGTCCTTTCCTTCACCTAATCACCCTGCTCAGTTGCTAGGTAATGATCACGTGTCAGAACATAGTGTATTGTCCTTTCCTTCACCTAATCACCCTGCTCAGTTGCTAGGTAATGATCACGTGTCAGAACATAGTGTATTGTCCTTTCCTTCACCTAATCACCCTGCTCAGTCGCTACGTAATTATCAAGTGTCAGAACATAGTTTATTGTCCTTTCCTTCACCTAATCATCCTGCTCAGTCGCTATGTAATTATCAAGTGTCAGAACATACTTTATTGTCCTTTCCTTCACCTAATCACCCTGCTCAGTCGCTACGTAATATTGTAATAAAGCTTTCATGCATGAGACTCTGAGTAGAACTTATATGCACTATGATGTCTCAATGTGTGAAGAGAGGTTATCAAGCTTATTTTCATCATCAGTAACACTGTACAAGGTAGAGGGAAAGACGAGGAATAGCATGATAAATATTTTATGGGGATTCATATATAGAGACTAAAATATCCACTGCTCAACAGAATGTGAAGCTTTTTTCCCTTGCCAAAAAATTTCACATTATGGATTGCAGCTGATATTTAAGGATACACATGTGCAGAAAATCAGATAATCTATACTTGTGTATAATTTGGAGTTTAGTATGACGTCCATTATCACTGAACTAGTTAACATATTTGTTTAGGGGCCAGCTGAAGGACGCCTCCGGGGGCGGGAGTTTCTCGCTGCATTGAAGACCCATTGGTGGCCGTCGGGTTGTTGTCTTTTTGACACATTCCCCATTTCCATTCTCAATTTCATGATACTAATCATATGCTTTTTGTCGAGCCTTCGACTTTAGTCGAAAAAGCGAGACATAGCGATCCTACATTCCGTCGGCGTCATCGGCGGCGTCGTCCACAAATATTCACTCTGTGGTTAAAATTTTTGAAATTTTAATAACTTTCTTAAACTATCCTGTATTTCTACCAAACTTGGACAGAAGCTTGTTTATGATCATAAGATAGTATCCAGAAGTAAATTTTGTAAAAATAAAATTCCATTTTTTCCGTATTTTACTTATAAATGGACTTAGTTTTTCTGCCGGGAAATATTACATTCACTCTGTGGTTAAAGTTTTTGAAATTTTAATAACTTTCTTAAACTATCCTGGGTTTGTACCAAACTTGGACAGAAGCTTGTTTATGATCATAAGATAGTATCTAGAAGTAAATTTTGTAAAAAAATAAATCCATTTTTTCCTTATTTTACTTTTAAATGGACTTAGATTTTCTGCCAGGAATTAAACAACACTTTCACTCTGTGGTTAAAGTTTTTAAAATTTTAATAACTTTCTTATACTATTTTGGATTTGTACCAAACTTGGACAGAAGCTTGTTTATGATCAAAAGCTAGTATCAAGAGGGAAATTTTGTAAAAAAATAAATCCATTTTTTCCGTATTTTACTTTTAAATGGACTTAGATTTTCTGCCAGGAAACAACATATTCACTCTGTGGTTAAAGTTGGATTTGTACCAAACAGAAGCTTGTTCATGATCAAATGCTAGTATCTAGAAGAAAATTTTGTTTTCTTCCAGTTAACATTACATTCAGTCTGCAGTTAAAGTTTTTAAACATTTATTAGATTCATAAACTATCCTGGATTTTTACCAAACTTCTTACAATCAAAAGATAGAATCAAGAGGAATATTTTTATTGATTTACTTCCTCATTTTTGTTGAGCCTGCGATTAACAGAAAAAGTAGGCGAGACACTGGGTTCTGCGGAACCCTTACGAATTTTTTTATATCATTCAATCTTATGTATCAATAATGTGCCCACAAGGGCTCTGAGTGAGTGTCTGTTTGTTTGTAACTTAAAAAATGTTTTACTTATCTTTATATTAATTGTACATCAATACATAGACAGCCTCTGTGCCGGTGGACTCACATGTGGGAGGTAATGGGTTTGATCCAAACATATAAAAATTGGGTGTGCTGCTGCTCCACTGGTTGGCTCAGAGTTAGATTAATGTGTTGAGAAGGGAACAAAGGTCCGGAAACGGTCATATTTGCCAGTCATGACATAAACTGAAAGCTACATTGTATTTGTCCTAAACGGCAGATTGGGAATTAGGACATATTTTTTTTTACAGAAATAATTTCGTCATTTCATTGAGATCGGGTTTCTTAATCACTATTTTGCACATGTTTTTGTTTTGTAATCCTTTTCCAGTAATAAAACTGCCACTCCAGTAGAGTATGCTAATCCTGAGGGCCCTCCTAATAGCCATATTAATGCATCTGGGAAATATTGGCTAATGATAGATACCTAATCACTTTTTACCTGTTTTTAATTCACATCTGACAGTGATCACAAGCTCAGAACTTTAATGTAATATGAAAAAATCTAAATTTCATGACAACTTCCTTCATTATTTAATTACTTTTCAGCAAAGACAATCATCAATTCTGATTTAAAAATTAAAACTTGATTTAATTAAGTAGAAAAAAGTAATTTTTCACGAGTCAAAACTATAATAGTCCCAGGTCAAACGTGTGCTTTATTAGTCCCCTACTGACGAAGTCGAAGGGGACTCTAGGTTTGCACTCCGTCTGTCTATCTGTCTGTCTGTCTGTCTGTCCATCCGTCAGGCCGGCGAATCAGTTTTCCACACTTTTTTTCGTCATGCTTGAAGATATTGATTTGATAATGGGTATATATTTTTATCATGACAAGTTACAGATCAAGTTTGAATTTCCGTTCTGATGATTTTGTGCAGAGGTATGGTCCTTGGACTTAGAAAATTCACTCAAATAATCAGTTTTCCTCACATTTTTTTTTCGTCATGCTTGAAGATATTGATTTGATAATTGGTATATATTTTTATCATGACAAGTTATAGATCAAGTATGAATTTCCGTTCTGATGATTTTGTGCAGAGGTATGGTCCTTGGACTTAGAAAATTCACTCAAATAATCAGTTTTCCTCACATTTTTTTTTCGTCATGCTTGAAGATATTGATTTGATAATTGGTAAATAGTTTTATCATGACAAGTTACAGATCAAGTATGAATTTCCGTTCTGATGATTTTGTGCAGAGGTATGGTCCTTGGACTTAGAAAATTCACTCAAATAATCAGTTTTCCTCACATTTTTTTTTCGTCATGCTTGAAGATATTGATTTGATAATTGGTATAAGTTTTATCATGACAAGTTACAGATCAAGTTTGAATTTCCGTTCTGATGATTTTGTGCAGAGGTATGGTCCTTGGACTTAGAAAATTCACTTAAATAATAAGTTTTCCACACTTTTTTCGTCATGCTTTAAGATATTGACTTGATATTTGTTATATAGTTTACACCATAACAAGTTATAGATCAAGTTAGCATATTGTTCCAGTACAATGAATTTTTAATCGGTAGGGGACTATGTTTTGCCATGCAATACTCTCAGAATGCTTGTTCACTATGGAATAACATGCTTGAAATTGAATATACACTTAATCTTAAAATGTAAAATGATTTTATGCTAAACGAAACAAATGCAACTATTATCTGTTATCATGGTTATATTCAAACACTTCTAAAGGTAATGCAGTTAAAAATTCTGTGATTTCCTGTCAATTTGATAAACAGATCGAATCCCGGAAATGAATCTGTAATCACTCATACTTTACTATTAGCTTTAAACTTCCAGTTTTTATTTAGTCTTCAAAATCAAAAGAAGCCTTGGCGATTCCTGAGAAATTTACTATTTTGAGTCATTAAATTATTTCAATTTAAACTGTTGCATTCCATAAATTGTTCTTGAACGTTAAAGAAAAACGGTAAGAAAATTCTTGAAGTAAATGCGATGAAACAGTCAATTCTGATTCAAGTTCGTTGATGCCATGAATCTAGTGTGAATAATTTCATCAGTTTGAAAAAAGGGCCCTAACTTTTAAGTCATCTCAAAATAACCGAAATTGTATGAAAAAATTTCTAGATCCTTGGAAGGGACCTAGGGGTTAAGACTTCCTGGGGACTGTGAACTAACCCATTATAAATACAGCTCAGATGGTTCATATATATATATATATATATATATATACATGTATATGAGTTTATGTTGAAAATTAGGCTCTTTTAAGATTACATATATAAATTGTCTAAGTACAAATTTAGATATGTGTAACTGGAGAGCATGACTCTCACTTAAAAATCACATTGTCACCTAGGCCTCTAGGACTTCAACAATTTACCTTTGTGTTCGAAGTCAGCACTCTCTAACCCACTGAGCTAAAGAAGTACTTCCCTAGCTTAGGGCTGGCTTAGTATCTGCTATGCAAGGGAAGTAATCCTGCCACACTTTTCCCCCTTAAAAGTCATCATACCATTATGACTCTTCACAACACCAACCCAGGCTTACTACATAGTTTTTTTTTTTTATTTTAGCTCCAAATGTAAAAAAACAATCAAAACAATGATAATCTTTTAAAGTATTAACAACAGAAATAATCAAACCTAATTAATCATAATAACAGTGTAAACCTACATTTTTTTTACTTATTTTCATAACCATTTTATTTTCACATTTTCGCAATTTCCTAAGTGGAAAAAAAATGTGAGTGTAACTTGTCACAACTACGTTTAACTTTGATCTTCCCTTATATAAATACATCAGGAAAATTAGAAAATGTCAAAATAAAAATGCGAGAAATCATTTAGATAGGGCTAAACATTAAATATAATATTAGCCAAAATAAGTTTACAGGACATAGATTGTGTTATTATACTTCATGTCAAAATGCCAGATTTTGATTGGTTAATACGAGGGAGACAATTTACTCTATCCCATGGCAAATACTCTATTACCCTTCACGGAGACGCTTGCTCAAATGTGCGCTTTAATAAATACGGATGATTGTTATGTTCAAGACGACATAGTTTATTACTTTGAATTTGAAATTTGATAGACAGTAATAACAGAACATTCAGTATAATAAATTAAATAACACATATCTGAGAGGGTGATAGAGCAGATTGTTACCCCTCGAAAAGACATTGTCAACCTTGGCCTCGCCTCAGTGTTATTTATATAATGACATTCCATATTTTCTTTTGGCAATAAAAAATATGTGTCTCTCCTTCACAAGCGTATGACTATTTATTGCCTCTGTATCTTTTCTTCTTTTTTGACAAAACTGACAAGTTTTTAAAAATGTAAAAACTAGACTTTTTTTGTTAGGTTTGTAACCAGAACTACCAATTTTCGTCCTAATAAATTTTTGTCCTATTTTTATACGACCGCAAAAATTAAAAATTTTTTGGTCGTATATTGGTATGACGTTGGCGTCGTCGTCGTCGTCGTCTTCGTCGTTGTCGTCGTCGTCGTCGTCGTCGTCCGGCGTCGTCCGAAGACACATTGGTTTTCGCACTCTAACTTTAGTTTAAGTGAATGGATCTCCATGAAATTTCACCATAAGGTTCAATACCACAAAAGGAAGGTTGGGATTGATTTTGGGGGTTATGGTACCAACAGTTAAGGAATTAGGGGCCAAAAAGGGGCCAAAAATAAGCATTTTTGTAACTTTCAGACAATAACTTGTGTGTAAGTGTATGGATCTCTCTGACATTGTACCACAAGGTTCCATATCACAAAGGGAAGGCTGTAATTGATTTTGGGGGTAATTGCCTCAAAATTTTAGGAATTAGGGGCCAAAAAAGGGGCAAAAAACAAGCATTTTTCTAGTTTCATGACAATAACTTGTGTGTAAGTGTTTGGATATTTCTGAAATTGTACTACAAGGTTACATATCACAAAGGGAAAGCTGGAATTGAGTTTGGGGGTAATTGCCCGAAACGTTTAGGAATTGGGGGCCAAAAAGGGGCCAAAAATAAGCATTTTTCTAGTTTCCAGACAATAACTTGTGTTCAAGTGTATGGATCTCTCTGAAATTGTACTGCAAGGTACCATACCACAAAGGGAAGGCTGGGATTGAGTTTGGGGGTGATGAATCATAAGGGGGTTCAAAAAATTTGGGGGGGGGGGGATTTTTTTTTTTTTTTTTTTCTTTTTTTCCTTTTTTTTTTCTTTTAAAATTTTCCATTTTAAGTTGGTTATTTCTGATTTATATTTAAAAGCAAATAATAATGATATGGTAGGAGATACACACCAAACAGGATGTGTAAATTATTATATAATAAGTATTGTGCAATAGCAAGAAATTTTCAATTGCACAGTATTGCACAATAGCAAGAAATCTTCAATTGCACAGTATTGCGCAATAGCAAGAAATCTTCAATTTAACAGTATTGCGCAATAGCAAGAAATATCCAATAGCACAATATTGCGCAATAGCAAGAAATTGTCAATTGTACAGTATTGCGCAATAGCAAGAAATATTCAATTGCACAGTATTGTGCAAAAGAAGATACTTCGTATAAATTGCTTATTTCTTGATCAATTTTAATGGGGTTTTATTCTTGAATTCTTGGGGTTCTTTAATATGCTGAATCTAACCGTGTATTAATTTTTTAGATTTTGGGCCCCGTTTTTAAATTGGTCCACATTGAGGTCCAAAGGGTCCAAAATTAAACTTTGTTTGATTTCATCAAAAATTGAATTATTGGGGTTCTTTGATATGCCGAATCTAACCGTGTATTTAGATTTTTAATTTTGGGTCCCTTTTTTAAATTTGTCTACATTAAGGTCCAAAGGGTCCAAAATTAAACTTAGTTTGATTTTAACAAAAATTGAATTCTTAGGGTTCTTTGATATGCTGAATCTAAACATGTGTTTAGATTTTTATACGACCGCAAAAAAATTTTGTGGTCGTATATTGGTATGACGTTGGCGTCGTCGTCGTCGTCGTCGTCGTCCGGCGTCGTCGTCGTCGTCCGGCGTCGTCGTCGTCGTCCGGCGTCGTCGTCCGAATACACATTGGTTTTCGCACTCTAACTTTAGTTTAAGTGAATGGATCTTTTTGAAATTTGACCATAAGGTTAAATACCACAAAAGAAAGGTTGGGATTGATTTTGGGGGTTATGGTACCAACAGTTAAGGAATTAGGGGCCAAAAAGGGGCCAAAAATAAGCATTTTCTAGTTTCCAGACAATAACTGTGGAACGGTGTATGGATCTCTCTGAAATTATACTACAAGTTTCCATACCACAAAGGGATGGTTAGGATTTGCTTTGGGGGGTTATGGCTCGAACCGTTTAGGAATTAGGGGCAAAAAAGGGGGAAAAACAAGGTTGTCCTGGTTAATGGACAAATACTTTAGTACAAAACATAATTTAAAGCAGTGTAAGGGAGATAAATCAAATACATCATTGAAATTATCTCCCTTACACTGCTTTTAAATTATGTATAAAGTAATGGTTAATGAACAATAAAGATAATTTAAAACAGTGTAAGGGAGGTAATCCAAATACAACGTTTTGGTTACTTCCCTTACACTGCTTTTAAATTATGTTTAAAGAAATGCATATTTATAAAGGCAGACCAGTAAAAATATCTGCAAATGTTGCATCTTTTTTTTTTACAAAAAAATCCATATGAAGGTCCAAAGGGTCCAAAATTAAACTTTGTTTGATTTTAGCAAAAATTGAATATATGAGGTTCTTTGATATGCTGAATCTAAACATGTATTTAGATTTTTGATTTTTGGCCCAGTTTTCAAGTTGGTCCAAATTGGGGTCCAAAATTAAACTTTGTTTGATTTCAACAAAAATTTAATATTTGGGGTTCTTTGATATGCTGAATCTAACCATGTATTTAGATTTTTTATTTGTGGACCCCGTTATCAAATTGGTTCATATTGAGGTCAAAAGGGTCCAAAATTAAACTTTGTTTGATTTCATCTGAAATTGAATTATTGGGGTTCTTTGATATTCCAAATCTAACCGTGTATTTAGATATTTAATTTTGGGTCCTGTTTTTTAAATTGGTCTACATTAAGGTCCAAAGGGTCCAAAATTAAACTTAGTTTGATTTTAGCAAAAATTGAATTCTTGGGGTTCTTTGATATGCTGAATCTAAACATCTGTTTAGATTTTTGATTATGGGCCCAGTTTTCAAGTTGGTCCAAGATAGGGTCCAGTATTTAAACTTTGTTTGATTTCAACAAAAATTGAATATATGGGGTTCTTTGATATGCTGAATCTAAACATGTATTTAGATTTTTGATTATGGGCCCAGTTTTCAAGTTGGTCCAAATTGGGGTCCAAAATTAAACTTTGTTTGATTTCAACAAAAATTGAATATATCAGGTTCATTGATATGCTGAATCTTACCATGTATTTAGATTTTTTATTTGTAGGCCCTGCTATCAAATTGGTTCATATTGAGGTCAAAAGGGTCCAAAATTAAACTTTGTTTGATTTCATCAGAAATTGAATTATTGGGGTTCTTTACTATGCCAAATCTAACCGTGTTTTTAGATTTTTAATTTGGGTCCCGTTTTTAAAATTGGTTTTCATTGAGGTCCAAAGGGTCCAAAGTTAAACTTAGTTTGATTTTAACAAAAATTGAATTCTTGGGGTTCTTTGATATGGTGAATCTAAACATGTGTTTAGATTTTTGATTATGGGCCCAGTTTTCAAGTTGGTCCAAGTTGGGGTCCAAAATTAAACTTTTTTTGATTTCAACAAAAATTGAATATATGGGGTTCTTTGATATGCTGAATCTAACCATGAATTTAGATTTTTTATTTGTGGGCCCCGCTATCAAATTGGTTCATATTGAGGTCAAAAGGGTCCAAAATTAAACTTTGTTTGATTTCATCAAAAATTGAATTATTGGGGTTCTTTGATATTCCAAATCTAACCGTGTATTTAGATTTTTGTCGAGCCTTCGACTTTTGTTGAAAAAGCGAGACATAGTGATCCTACATTCCGTCGGCGTCGTCGTCGTCGTTGTCATTGTCGTCGGCGGCGTCCACAAATATTCACTCTGTGGTTAAAGTTTTTGAAATTTTAATGACTTTCTTACACTATCCTGGATTTCTACCAAACTTGGACAGAAGCTTGTTTATGATCATAAGATAATATTCAAAAGTAAATTTTGTAAAAAAAAAATTCCATTTTTTCCGTATTTTACTTATAAATGGACTTAGTTTTTCTGCCAAGAAACATTACATTCACTCTGTGGTTAAAGTTTTTGAAATTTTAATAACTTTCTTAAACTATCCTGGATTTCTACCAAACTTGGAAAGAAGCTTGTTTATGATCAAAAGATAGTATCCAGAAGTAAATTTTGTAAAAAAAAAATTCCATTTTTTCCGTATTTTACTTATAAATGGACTTAGTTTTTCTGCCAAGAAACATTACATTCACTCTGTGGTTAAAGTTTTTGAAATTTTAATAACTTTCTTAAACTATCCTGGATTTCTACCAAACTTGGAAAGAAGCTTGTTTATGATCAAAAGACAGTATCCAGAAGTAAATTTTGTAAAAAAAAAATTCCATTTTTTCCGTATTTTACTTATAAATGGACTTAGTTTTTCTGCCATGAAACATTACATTCACTCGTGGTTAAAGTTTTTGAAATTTTAATAACTTTCTTAAACTATCCTGGATTTCTACCAAACTTGGAAAGAAGCTTGTTTATGATCAAAAGATAGTATCCAGAAGTAAATTTTGTAAAAAAGTAAAAAAAAATCCATTTTTTCCGTATTTTACTTATAAATGGACTTAGTTTTTCTTCCAGTTAACATTACATACAGTCTGCACTTTAAGTTTTTAAAACATTTATTAGATTCATAAACTATCCTGGATTTTTACCAAACTTGGACAGAAGCTACTTACAATCAAAAGATAGTATAGAGAGGAATATTTTTATTAATTTTTTTCCTCATTTTTGTTGAGCCTGCGATTAACAGCAAAAGTAGGCGAGACACTGGGTTCCGCGGAACCCTTACGAATTTTTAATTTTAAGTCCCGTTTTTTAATTGGTCTACATTAAGGTCCAAAGGGTCCAAAATTAAACTTAGTTTGATTTTAGCAAAAATTGAATTCTTAGGGTTCTTTGATATGCTGAATCTAAACATGTGTTTAGATTTTTGATTATGGGCCCAGTTTTTAAGTTTGTCCAAGTTGGGGTCCAAAATTAAACTTTGTTTGATTTTAACAAAAATTTAATATATGGGGTTCTCTGATATGCTGAATCTAACCATGTATTTTGATTTTGGACATTGGACCATAATAGGTAAATTAAAAAAAATTCAAGTTCTTAGACCACATTCTTTCTGTGTCAGAAACCTATGCTGTGTCAAATATTTAATAACAATCCAAATTCAGAGCTGTATCAAGCTTGAATGTTGTGTCCATACTTGCCCCAACTGTTCAGGATTCGACCTCTGCGGTCGTATCAAGCTGCGCCCCAGCGAAGCATTTTATTGATTATGGGCCCAGTTTTCAAGTTGGTCCAAGTTGGGGTCCAAAATTAAACTTTGTTTGATTTCAACAAAAATTGAATATATGGGGTTCTTTGATATGCTGAATCTAAACATGTATTTAGATTTTAGATTTTTGGCCCAGTTTTCAAGTTGGTCCAAATTGGGGTCCAAAATTAAACTTTGTTTGATTTCAACAAAAATTGAATATATGGGGTTCTTTGATATGCTGAATCTTACCATGTATTTAGATTTTTTATTTGTGGGCCCGCTATCAAATTGGTTCATATTGAGGTCAAAAGGGTCCAAAATTAAACTTTGTTTGATTTCATCAAAAATTGAATTATTGGGGTTCTTTGATATGCCAAATCTAACCGTGTATTTAGATTTTTAATTTTGGGTCCTGTTTTTTAAATTGGTCTACATTAAGGTCCAAAGGGTCCAAAATTAAACTTAGTTTGATTTTAACAAAAATTGAAATTTTGGGGTTCTTTGATATGCTGAATCTAAACATGTGTTTAGATTTTTGATTATGGGACCAGTTTTCAAATTGGTCCAAGTTGGGGTCCAAAATTAAACTTTGTTTGATTTCAACAAAAATTGAATATATGGGGTTCTTTGATATGCTGAATCTAAACATGTATTGAGATTTTAGATTTTTGGCCCAGTTTTCAAGATGGTCCAAATTGGGGTCCAAAATTAAACTTTGTTTGATTTCAACAAAAATTGAATATATGGGGTTCTTTGATATGCTGAATCTTACCATGTATTTAGATTTTTTATTTGTGGGCCCGCTATCAAATTGGTTCATATTGAGGTCAAAAGGGTCCAAAATTAAACTTTGTTTGATTTCATCAAAAATTGAATTATTGGGGTTCTTTGATATGCCAAATCTAACTGTGTTTTTAGATTTTTAATTTAGGGTCCCGTTTTTTAAATTTGTCTACATTAAGGTCCAAAGGGTCCAAAATTAAACTTAGTTTGATTTTAACAAAAATTGAATTCTTCGGGTACTTTGATATGCTGAATCTAAACATGTGTTTAGATTTTTGATTATGGGACCAGTTTTCAAGTTGGTCCAAGTTGGGGTCCAAAATTAAACTTTGTTTGATTTCAACAAAAATTGAATGTATGGGGTTCTTTGATATGCTGATTCTAACCATGTATTTTGATTTTGGACATTGGACCATAATAGGTAAATTAAAAAAATTCAAGTTCTTAGACCACATTCTTTCTGTGTCAGAAACCTATGCTGTGTCAAATATTTAATCACAATCCAAATTCAGAGCTGTATCAAGCTTGAATGTTGTGTCCATACTTGCCCCAACTGTTCAGGGTTCGACCTCTGCGGTCGTATCAAGCTGCGCCCAGCGAAGCATTTTATTCAGTCTATTATATAGATGCTGTAGTGATAACTACATTTAAACCAAATTGATACTCACAGTAAAGAAATGTCTGGATATTATTTAAAGAAACTTGCCAAGGGAGATAACCAGATAACTTTGAAAAATTGCTTTTCTGAAGCTATTCCAGAAGAACTTGACCTTGAACGATTTGAAAGAGGTCAACAGTTTTTCAGACGAAACATTTCAGCATGCCTTTTCACAATGATGTGTTCACTGGTGTGTGGTTTGTGTGTCACTAACTTGTTAGAGCCATTGGTCTTCACTGGAAAATCAGATACACCTCGGAAATCTTTAATTAGATATCTTAAAACAATGGCTCATGTCGTACAATGGCATTGTGGAAATGTTTGGGACTTAAATTCAAAAGCAAGAAAATCTCTCCAGATTGTGTGTGGATTACATGACAGAACAAGGATTGATATGATGAAGAAGACAGAGAAATTGTATGTTTCCCAGTACGACATGTCACTAGTCCAGGCGGGATTTATGGGTGCTATTGTCATGTACCCTAAACAGTTTGGTATAAAAGCTAGTCAAAATGATTTAAAAGATTACATTTATTTTTGGAGGTGGATAGGGTACTTGTTAGGGATGGACGACAGTAATAATATCTGTGTAAACTCTTTAGAAGAAGCCATTGCTATTTGTCATGAGATAGAGAATGACATAGTGTATCCAGCGTTACACAAACCCCCGCCACATTTTTATCACATGGCCAAAGCTTTCACCGATGGATCAAATATCTTGCGCAATTTCAAATTTTTTACACCTGAATCGGTTATTTCATTTTCGTTGGATTTGGCTGAGAAGGAAAGAATTTCTCATTCATTTATGGACAAAATCAGAATCATTTTCTTGAAGGTGTTTGTAAATCTAGTCTATTATTCCAGTTTATTTAGAAATTTTATGAACAAAAATGTAGAACACTTATGTCTTGCTATAGAAGATAAAAGGTTTGATGCTGGTGATGTGAAATAATTCGCATATAATATGCATAATTAGGGATCTTTCCTATAATTTTTAAAAGCTGTTTGGGTAGAGTCATTGTTTTTTGGTTCAAATTTGCACAGAAACAACTGGAATAAGATGCTTTGTGAAATTTTGAATAAAGTCATTGTCATAATAGTCAATAATACAGGATTTTTTTAACCTGTATATTTTTAGATGTATTTATGTCTATATTAAAGTTTTTTAATAATTTACTGTGATCTTCTGTTTACATGATTGACAATGATTCAATTATTTTATTAAGATGAATTTTATAACATTGTTGAAATAAAAATTAAATTTACCATCTTTGCAATGTGTCAAATGAAAACTGCATTGTTCCATAAACAACATAAGATAGCATACCGGTAACATAAGAACAAACTTAAAATCAGTCACCATCAGAGTACAAATAAAAAAGAAGATGTGGTATGATTGCCAATGAGACAACTCTCCACAGAGACCAAATGACACAGAAATTAACAACTTTAGGTCACCGTACTGCCTTCAATAATGAGCAAAGCCCATACGGCATAGTCAGCCTGTACTAATCACACTTAACTGTCTATGATGATACAACATATACAATGTTTGTGTGACAGACATTAAAATTTAGTCTATATTAGTGATAAAAGACTTGATATTTAATATGATATATATATTTATGATGTATATATAAAAAGTTATTTTGTTTTATGTAGTACTTCTCTGTGTTGATAAACACTGCCTCAATGGGGTGTCAGTGGCGGATCCGGGCGGGGGGTGGGGGTGGGGGGGATTGGGTTCCGCGGGTTGGAACCCCCCTTTATCCTGGGTTAGGAACCCCCCCTTTTATAAATGGCTTGATCCGCCCCTGGGTGTCATGAAATACCTAGCATAGTCCCCTCCTCCAGTGCTTGGGTTTGATCACTGGCTAGTGTTAACCAAAGACTTGAATATTTGTATTTGCTGCTTCTCAGCTTAGCACACAGTTTTTAAGAGGAAGAGCAAAGACTGGTTACCCCTTCTCAGAATTATGCTTCAGGGTAGGTGACATGTCTTCCTGTGGACTGTTACCTTATGAACAGGTGGTGCTGTAAGTAATTGTGGTGCTGTAAGTCAATGTGGTGATGTCAGTAATTGTGGTGCTGTAAATCATTGTGGTGCTGTAGTTGTAAGCGTACTTTCATTCCGCCGTGTATTTATTCCGGGTAACTGTTTTTCACTAGAGAATATTGGATGTTAATAGTGTGAAAGCGTCGATCTTGATATCATTTTTTTTTATTATATTAGACCGGTTTATTGTTTACATAAATAAATGGGTTAAAATTAAAATGATTTTCAAGGAAACAGTTTAATTAATCTGAGTCAATCTAGTAAATAATATTGATGATGATGAGGAGGATATTTTTATAACTCAAAATACTTTATCAATGATCAGGACATTGAACTTGATACAAACCAAATTTAAAGAGCAGATTTGTTCTTAGATAAAGTTTCAATTACAGAAGCATCCTTGGTAAGAGTTCCATATTGCACCCCCTGTATACTAAAAGAACACAATAATGTATTACAGTTTATTCCGTGGGGGTGCCATATGGAACTCTTTCCAAATTATTTAAATCTTATTCGTTAATAAGCATTATTTTGTTATCGTGTGTTCAAAATGAGTACTAATCTCTTCATCAATGAATGGATCTAAAGCACTAGTGTAATTAATCCCGCCGGGTATAAAATAACTAGTGCAGTCATTCCGGTACAAAATCACTAGTGTAATCATTCTTGGTTCAAAAACACTAGTGTGAACATTCCTTGGATGAAAACTCTCAACTTTTTACATAAATCAACTATGCAATTTTCAAATACACTAAAAACTATTAAGCCACATTTTATATATATTTCCCCTTCAAAAAAACCTTTTTAGAACCTTATAATGACTGGTGAATGTTTTACACTGGACCCGGATAGAAAACCCTAGTGATTTTTTGTTGGTGTATAAAAATCACTGGGGATTTTCTTCCTCCGGATAAAGTACACTGGCAGAATCAAACCACTGTTACATAGTCATTGTGGTGCTGTAAGTAATTGTGGTGCTGTCAGTAATTGTAGTGATGTAAGTAATTGTTGTGCTGCAATTAATTTGTGGTGCTGTAACTAATTGTGGTGTTGTAATTAATTGTGATGGTGTAAGTACATGTAATTGTGGTGCTGTTAGTAATTTCATTGATGTAAGTCATGGTAGTGCTGTAATTAATTGTAATGCTGTCAGTAACTGTGGTGATGTAAAGAGTGTGGTGCTGTCAGTAATTGTGGTGCAGTAAGTAATTGTGGTGCTGTCAGTCATTGTGGTGCTGTAAGTCATTGTGGTGCTGTCAGTCATTGTGGTGCTGTCAGTCATTGTGGTACAGTAAGTAATTGTGGTCATGTTGGTAATTGTGGTGCTGTAAGTAAGTTTGATGATGTCAGTAATTGTCGTGTTGTAAGTCATTGTGGTGCAGTAAGTAATTGTGGTGCTGTTAGTAATTTCATTGATGTAATTCTTTGTGGTGCTGTAATTAATTGTAATGCTGTCAGTAATTGTGGTGATGTAATTGAGTGTGGAGCTGTCAGTAATTGTAGTGCTGTAAGTCATTGTGGTGCAGTCAGTAATTGTGGTGCTATCAGGAATTGTGGTGCTGTAAGTCATTGTGGTGCTGAAAGTCATTGTGGTGCAGTAAGTAATTGTGGTGCTGTAAGTCATTGTAAGTCATTGTGGTGCTGTCAGTCATTGTGGTACAGTAAGTAATTGTGGTCCTGTCGGTAATTGTGGTGCTGTAAGTAAGTGTGATGCTGTCAGTAATTGTGGTGTTGTAAGTCATTGTGGTGCTATTAGTAATTTCATTGATGTAATTCATTGTGGAGCTGTAACTAATTGTAATGCTGTCAGTAATTGTGGTGATGTAAGTGAGTGTGGTGCTGTCAGTAATTGTGGTGCTGTAAGTCATTGTGGTGCTGTAAGTAATTGTGGTGCTATCAGTAATTGTGGTGCTGTAAGTCATTGTGGTGCTGTCAGTAATTGCAGTGTTGTAAGTAATTGTGGTGCTGTAAGTCATTGTGGTCCTGTCAGTAACGGTGATGCTGTCAGTCATTTATGGGGCTGTAGGTCATTGTGGTGCTGTCAGTAATTGTGGTGCTGTCAGTAATTGTGGTACAGTAAGTAATTGTGGTCCTGTCAGTAATTGTGGTGCTGTAAGTAAGTGTGATGCTGTCAGTAATTGTGGTGTTGTAAGTCATTGTGGTGCAGTAAATAATTGTGGTGATGTCAGTAGTTGTGGTACTGTAAGTCATTGTGGTGCTGTCAGTAATTGTGGTGCCATAAGTCATTGTGGTGCTGTCAGTAATTGTGGTGCTGTCAGTAGTGCTGGTGTAAGTCATTGAAGTGCTGTAAGTAAGTGTGATGCTGTCTGTCATTGTGGAGCTGTAAGTAATTGTGGTGCTATCAGTCATTGTGGTGCTGTCAGTCATTGTGGTGCTGTAAGTCATTGTGGTGCTGTAGTCATTGTGGTGCCGGTTCTGCTGTAATTGTGGTGTTGTAAGTCATTGTGGTTCAGTTAGTAATTGTGGTAATGTAAATCATTGTGGTGCTGTCAGTAGTTGTGGTGCTGTAAGTCATTGTGATGCTGTAAGTCATTGTGGTGCTGTAAGTAATTGTGGAGCTGAAAGTCATTGTGGTGCTGTCAGTAATGGTGGTGCTGTTAGTCATTGTGTTGCTATCAGTCATTTGGTGCTGTAAGTCATTGTGGTGCTGTAAGTGATTGTTGTGCTGTCAGTAATTGTGGTGCTGTAAGTAATTGTGGTTCTGTAAGCCCCGTCATCTTTCTACGAGTGATTTATACATAAGTCCATAGTAAACTACAAGCAATCGGAGGCAAAAAAATAGGAACAGCTTTTTGCCTTTTTAAAACTACAATTGATTTAATGTTGCTAGTTAAAAGTGCAGTTTTAAATTTTGTAGAATTTTTTTTTTAATCTGAATAAATAAAAAAAAAACTGGTTAAAAGCAATAATGAGCTATGTAATTTTTTTTTTTTTAAAACATATTATACTTTATTTCATTAAAGCTGTTTATAAATCTTCTAAGGATACAGCTTTCTCTTTAGATGCCCTAAGTACTATAAATAATAGGTCTAGGGTTACCTATTCATACTAATACTATGAACTAAGTACATAAATGTAAATTACAATTTAAAATTTTCCGGAAATATAACAGTGCTTTTCCGTATATTTTAATTTATTAATAAATCGTCCTATATAAGTAATACATAACAAAACCATGTTGTTGGGATTTAATTATACAATTTGAGAGTATATAACTATATAATAGATTTTAACTATTGCTCGTTAGTGTCACGAACATGTAGTTGTATTAAACAGTTATACAAGTTTTATCTAAAATACTTGCAATATGCTGTTGCATAAAGCTTACTTCTTGTTTCATTGCTTTGCAGTGGTTTACTCTTGACAGAAATTCATATTTAAAAATAGAGAACACATTTACTTCTTTTTCTTTTCTATTTGGCAAATAGTATGCTTTATTTATACTAAATAATACTATTGTTATAAAAAAGTTAATTTCATAATATTTTTCATCAGTTATTTTATATCCAAGTATTAGGTTTTCTAAGCTTATGATATGATATCCAATTTTAAGTTTATTAAGAATTAATCTAATACCTTCCCAAATTTTTTTTAAATATTTGCAGGTGATAAAGAAATGTTCATAATTCTCATTAACATTACATATATTACATAAAGAAGTATCAACTATTTTCCAAGTTTCTAATATTTGTTTACAAGGTAATATCCAATGTAACAATTTCCACCTCAATATTTTCAATTTATTATCTTTTAAGTATTTAAATACAAACAGTAAATTGTGTTTTATCTTCAAATAAATATCATCAACTTGCAACATATTTTTCCACTTTGCAAAACCTATTGGGGTTTCTATGTTAGATTGTATGAGTATATTATATATATCTTTTGTTGTTACTTTTTGTAACTCATACTTTTTATGATTTTTACTTACTATTTCTAGTTTTTTATTAAAGTAAACTTTTGTTTGCTTTGATTTTTCATCCTTAAGTAAATTTAACCATTGTTTTGGTATTGCCTTTTTTAATTTTGTATATTCTGAGAACCAATTGCAATGAGATGATAGTTTTTATACGACCGCAAAAAAATTTTTGTGGTCGTATATTGGTATGACGTTGGCGTCGTCGTCGTCGTCGTCGTCTGGCGTCGTCCGGCGTCGTCCGAAGACACATTGGTTTTCGCACTCTAACTTTAGTTTAAGTGAATGGATCTCTATGAAATTTTACCACAAGGTTCAATACCACAAAAGGAAGGTTGGGATTGGTTTTGGTGGTTATGGTACCAACAGTAAAGGAATTAGGGGCCAAAAAGGGGCCAAAAATAAGCATTTTTGTAACTTCCAGACATAACTTGTGTGTAAGTGTATGGATCTCTCTGACATTGTACCACAAGGTTCCATATCACAAAAGGAATGCTGGGATTGATTTTGGGGTAATTGCCTCAAAATCTTAGGAATTAGGGGCCAAAAAAGGGGCAAAAAACAAGCATTTTTCTAGTTTCATGACAATAACTTGTGTGTAAGTGTATGGATCTTTCTGAAATTTTACTACAAGGTTCCATATCACAAAGGGAAAGCTGGAATTGAGTTTGGGGGTAATTGCCCTAAACGTTTAGGAATTTGGGGCCAAAAAGGGGCCAAAAAACACATTTTTCTAGTTTCCAGACAATAACTTGTGTTCAAGTGTATGGATCTCTCTGAAATTGTACTGCAAGGTACCATACCACAAAGGGAAGGCTGGGATTGAGTTTGGGGGTGATGAATCATAAGGGGGTTCAAAAAATTTGGGGGGGGGGATTTTTTTTTTTTCCTGTTTTTTTTCTTTTAAAATTTTCCATTTTAAGTTGGTTATTTCTGATTTATATTTAAAAGCAAATAATAATGATATGGTAGGAGATTCACACCAAACAGGATGTGTAAATTATTATATAATAAGTAATGTGCAATAGCAAGAAATTTTCAATTGCACAGTATTGCACAATAGCAAGAAATCTTCAATTGCACAGTATTGCGCAATAGCAAGAAATCTTCAATTGCACAGTATTGCGCAATAGCAAGAAATATCCAATAGCACAATATTGCGCAATAGCAAGAAATTGTCAATTGTACAGTATTGCGCAATAGCAAGAAATATTTAATTGCACAGTATTGTGCAAGAGAAGATACTTCTTATAAATTGCTTATTTCTTGACCAATTTCAATGGGGTTTTATTCTTGAATTCTTGGGGTTTTTTAATATGCTGAATCATACCGTGTATTCAGTTTTTGGATTTTGGGCCCCGTTTTTAAATTGGTCCACATTGAGGTCCAAAGGGTCCAAAATTAAACTTTGTTTGATTTCATCAAAAATTGAATTATTGGGGTTCTTTGATATGCCGAATCTAACCGTGTATTTAGATTCTTAATTTTTGGTTCCGTTTTCAAATTGGTCTACATTAAGGTCCAAAGGGTCCAAAATTAAACTTAGTTTGATTTTAACAAAAATTGAATTCTTAGGGTTCTTTGATATGCTGAATCTAAACATGTATTTAGATTTTTGATTATGAGCCCAGTTTTCAAGTTGGTCCAAATTGGGGTCCAAAATTAAACTTTGTTTGATTTCAACAAAAATTGAATATATGGGGTTTTTTGATATGCTGAATCTAACCATGTATTTAGATTTTTGATTTTTGGGCCCCGTTGTCAACTTTGTCCACATTGAGGTCAAAAGGGTCCAAAATTAAACTTTGTTTGATTTCATCAAAAATTGAATTATTGGGGTTCTTTGATATGCCGAATCTAACCGTGTATTTAGATTCTTAATTTTTGGTTCCGTTTTCAAATTGGTCTACATTAAGGTCCAAAGGGTCCAAAATTAAACTTAGTTTGATTTTAACAAAAATTGAATTCTTAGGGTTCTTTGATATGCTGAATCTAAACATGTATTTAGATTTTTGATTATGAGCCCAGTTTTCAAGTTGGTCCAAATAGGGGTCCAAAATTAAACTTTGTTTGATTTCAACAAAAATTGAATATATGGGGTTCTTTGATATGCTGAATCTAACCATGTATTTAGATTTTGGATATTGGACCATAATAGGTGAATGTCCAATTTAAAATTTTTAAGTTCTTAGACCACATTCATTCTGTGTCAGAAACCTATGCTGTGTCAAATATTTAATCACAATCCAAATGCAAAGCTGTATCACGCTTGAATGTTGTGTCCATACTTGCCCAAACTTTTCAGGGTTCGACCTCTGCGGTCGTATCAAGCTGCGCCCTGCGGAGCATTTTATTTTAATATCAAATTTTGAGAAATATCCCCGTTATCATCTAGGATATCATTAATATATATTATATTATTTTTAATCCATTGATTATAGACTAGACATTTACCGTTTAATTTTATGTATTTGTTTCCCCATATTATTTGTTTTCTTATTTCAATAAAATTATTTGGAAATTTTTCTATTCTACTGTTTTTCCATTTTTCACCCAAGTTTTAATCATTTCTAAGTAAAAAGGAGTTACATTATTTTTCAAATTCTCTATGTCTTGTGTTTTATCTATGTTCATGTAGAAGATTAAGTAATTTTTTCCCTAGTTTATCGAAGTAGAATTGAGGAATAACTTTCCAGTTCGGTAACATATCATCATTGTTAACTAGTCTTTTAATCCAATTTAATTTTAAAGATTCAATATATTTATCTATATCAATCATGTTCAATCCTCCATTAGCATAATTTGTACAAACAACAGATCTTTTCACTTTTTCTCTTTTATTGTCTCAGATAAAGTTAAATATTATTTTTTTAAATTTTGATATGCATTCCTTATTAATATTGATTACTGATGCTAAGAAGGTTAAGTTTGGAACTATTAAAGACTTTACAACCGTTATTCTGCCTAAGATAGTAAGTTGTCTTTTAGACCAATCTTTGATAATTTTCTCTGATTTAGTTAACTGTTTTTCTAAGTTTAGTTTTTCGCATTCGATCTTATTATGTCCAAAGTATACTCCTAAGCATTTTATTGGCTTTGTTGACCAGTTTATATTTTCATATTTGTCCCTACTACTTTTAAGATTCCCTAGCCAAATACCTTCTGTTTTATCTCTATTCAGTTTAAGACCAGATAAAGAACCAAATATCTCTATTATGTTTAGGGCTACTTTAATTTCTTTTTTAGATTTAACAAAAATTGTGTCATCTGCTAGTTGAGTTAATTTTAAACTATGTGTTTTTTTATCTAATTTGATTTGTATACCTTTTATATTGTTATCTTGTCTTAGTCTACATGCTAAGATTTCTACTGCCATCACGAAAATAATCGCGCCGACCAGACAGCCTTGTCTAATTCCCCTATGAATGCCAAAGGGTGCAGAGATCCAACCATTTTTTGTTACACATCCTTTAATATTTGTATATAAAGTCTGTATCCAATTTATAATAGAATTTTGTAGACCAAATTTTCTTAATGCACTGTACATAAACTCCCATTCTGAGGAATCGAAGGCTTTCGAAAAGTCAAGAAATAAAATTGCTCCATCTACATTGAATTTATCAGAATAGTCAATTATATCTTGAATCTGTCTAATATTAAACCCTATATATCTATTCTTCACATAGCCATTTTGGTCACTATGAATAATTTTGTGAAGTACTGGTTTTAATCTTTGAGCTAATGAATAAGCTATTATTTTAGTATCTACATTTAACAAAGTTATTGGTCTATAATTATCAAGATTGAGTGGATCATTTTTTTTATAAATAATATTTATGAGTCCAATCTTTTGGTTGTCAGAGAGTTCTTTTTTTTCATAGCATTTATTAAACACAAAAACTGCAAAGTTTTTTAAATATGGCCAAAAGGTTCTATAAAACTCTACTGTTAATCCATCTATTCCTGGAGATTTATTTAATTTCATATTTAAAACTGATTTTGTACATTCATCTATTGATAGCTCTCCTTCTAATTCATTACTTTCTTCATGGGATAGAGTGTAATCATTTTTTGTTTCCTCAACATACTTTTTTATATTTTTTACATCTGTTTTTTTGGATGTATATAAATTTTGATAATATTCTCTTTCTATTTCTAATATTTTACTCTGATCATCAGTTATTTTGCCTTGGTTGTCTTTTAGAGATGTAATATTTTTACGTGTTTGTAGACATTTTTCCAGACCGAGAAAATATTTTGAATTTTTTTCTCCTTCTTCAATCCATTTAATCCTTGACCTTATTTGGGCTCCCTTAATTTTTTCTGCATATATTTTTTCAAGACTTTTTTTAATTTGTTTATTGATATCTTTTACTTTTTGTGAATTTAATTCATTATCACAGATTTCGTTAAGATATTTTATTTTATTTTCTAAATTTTTAACTTCTTTTCTCTTATCTTTTTGTCTAGATTTACAATAGTTAATAGTTGCCTCCCTTACTTGAATTTTAAACATGTCCCACATTACAGTAGGTTTTTTATTTAGTGCTTCTTCTTTATATTGATCTATAAGCTTTAAAATAATTTTTTTATACATTTTTGTATTTGCTTTCATTAAGTATACTGTTGTTTAATTTAAAGTATCCTTTTCCTTGATCTTGTATTGTATGTTTTATTTTTAGTGAAATTGCTTGATGGTCTGTGCAGTTAATCACTGCTGGGCGGATATCTGTACTTGTTACTCTATTTCTTATGTCAGAATTTATGAGAAAAAAATCTATTCTACTTGCAATATTGCAATTGTGTTTTCTTTTCCATGTAAATTGGTTTTTTGTAGGATTTAATACTCTCCAAATATCGATTAGTTTATGGCTTTTTATCATATTTTTTAAGCTATTAACTGGTTTTCTTTTTTTACTATCTATCGTTTTACCTTTTCTGTCCTTATCTGATAGTGTTTCATTCAAATCACCACCAATTATTAAAATTCCAAGACGGTATGCTTCTATTATATTGTGCACTTTCTATATTTGGAGCATACAGATTTACTAGAGTAAAATATTGTTATCAATTTCTATAATCTTTATCTTCAAAAGTATTTATAATAGAATGATTTAGTCTTTTATTAATAAAAATTGATACCCCTTTAGAATTTGAACTACCTAGACTGTGGTATGTTTCCCCTCAAAGTGAAACTCTTTTTCTATGGTGTTGACATTACTTTGTACAAAGTGAGTTTCTTCTGCGAAAAGTATATTGTACTTTTGTTGTTTACACCACTCATAAAGCCTTTGTCTTTTTTCTTTTTTCCCAAGACCTTGACAGTTCAGTGAACATATATGTAGCATTTTATCCATTTTCATATATACAAATTGTTGTCATTTTACACAATATATTATACATTATATACACATTAATATTGAAATATTTCACTAATTTCCATTCTATATTTATATGGAACATTTCATAAATTATGCTTAGTTCTATCTGTTTATCTGATTTATCTATTGTGTTAACATTTTTTGCACAGGTTAGAATACATCTTTTTTGTAGGTTTCTCCCTGTTTCTAAAAATAGACATCTACTGGTAATAAAGACCTTGACCTTAAAAACAGTAAACATTTTATACCGATACATAGCCCAATGCAGTCTATCATCAATATGTATATTTGGATTAAAATATATGGAAACTGTGTCGTTGTGGATATGATGTTTCTGTTGTAAGTATAATTTTACATTTATAATATATTTTCCTCGTACAATTAGCTTCGCGTACAGGTAAGTGTAGTTTAATTGAACAAGTGTACAAACCCATTTTCTATGACAGCTATAACGACTACACGCATATTTATTTCTTTATTGTACATACTCTGCTTTTGCTGAGTATTATTCTGGTGTTGTGTGATTCTGCATTTGAATGAATCGCTTTGTCACTTTTTTCACGTTGTTTTATACGATATAATAGAAGATGTATATACTTCACGTTTATTTGTAGTGGAAATTTTGATTTTGATAAATGTGGGTCAAATGCATATGTAGGTGGCGTTGCGATACACCTATATTTTGACACTAGTATTTGCACGTGCTTTTTGTTTACGAAATCATGTTGACATTTCGGATAACACATACAATTTAAATGTAATTTTTTAAATGACTTATTATAGAAGATATAAGTGACATTTACCTTTTAATCAAATGGTATGTATATTTTTTCATTTTCTGTTAAAGTCTGAATCTTCTGTGAATTCTACCCTTCTGGAGCACCTGAGATCATTCCAAGTTTTTGGTGGGGTTGTGTTGCACAGTCTTTAGTTTTCTATGTTGTATTTTGTGTTCTAATGTTTGTCTTTTTCTTTTTTAGCCATGGCGTTGTCAGTTTATTTTTGACTTGTGAGTTTGAATTTCCTTCTAAAAGAGCATCCAAAGCATATGATGACGAAAATATATTTTTACTTTTCTGTATTTAACCTGGGAACAGTATATCTAATATATATGCTCCTGATTTTACTCATAAACGGACTTTGTCTTTTGCAGTTAACAAGTATAGTTCCAGTCTTGGGTTAAAGTTTGTTCACCATTAATTACTTTGTCAAACCTTCATCGAATTTTCTGCAACTTTGGCAGAAACTTTTTTATGATTAAGAGAAAATGTCTGAATTAAAATTGTGTATTTGTTTTCATTTTTTCGTATTTTACTGGCAGATGGACATTTTTTTTTGCAATTAACAGGCCGCCTGGGTTTAAAGTCATTCTTCATAGATTGTTATAAAAGTTGGATGGAAGCTAAATTTAGCTAACCTTCAAGATCAAGAAAAAACATCTATATAAAGAAAAATTTAACGTAGATAAAAAAAAATAATTAACTTTTTTATTTTCCTGTTATAAAATCCCGGGCGAGCCACAGGGTTCAACGACGAACCTTTTACGAATGTTCATATAACACCTGACCATCTTTGAAAATTAATTATTTTATGTGTCCATTAACGAAATTTGCGCACAAAAAGGGTAGAAAACTAGATAAAGTAAAAATTATAGAACGACAACATTGAAATGTAAACTTCCTTTTTTATCTCACCTGGCTCGAATGGCCAAATGAGTCTTTCTAATCAAATGGCGTCTGTCGTCCGGAAAAATTTAATCAAACTCTACCACAATCATCATTGGGGTATCTAGTTTAGAAAATGTGGTCGTTGACCCGCCTGCCAACCAAGATGGCCGACATTGCTAAAATTAGAACATAGGGGGTAAAATTCAAGTTTTGTCATTTTGAAAACCGCTATAAATAGAGAAAATCTGATCTGAGCAGAATTGTTCAGAATGTTGATCTCTACCAATTGTTCATATACGTTAAAACTGACAGCATCTTATATGAGTTATTGCCCTTTAATGACAAATTTTACCATTTGTTTTTTTTTCTTTCATTTTTGCCTATTATATTAAAAACTATAATAGATAGAGAGAAACTTTGAATTGCAAAAATGATCAGCAAGACAAGGTCTATAAATAGGGCTGCATGGTTGCGACTCCTTATTAGAGTTATTGCCCTTTGATTTTGCATTTTTTGCCTTATATCTTAAAAATTATAATAGATGATGGAAACTTTAATAAGCAACAGTGATCAGCAAGTCAATGTCTACAATTAAGACAAGATGGAGGAAATTGTCCGACGTCTCCTTATTACTAGATAAATAGACACTTTAAATCACAAAATTGATCAGCAAGGCAAGATCTACTAACAGTAAAAGGTCAAATTTTACCGTTATAGATAGTAGACTGTCACTCTTTAAAGGAGTGATTGTTCTTAAATGAGGAATTTTTTACCCTCTTTTGTGTTTTGAGCAAAACCTAAAGAAGATAGAGGAACACTAAACAGAATAAATGATCAGCAATACAAGATCAACACAACAGAGATTTTTGTCATGAATTCTATTCTCGTCTACAATGTTGGAGAGTGTCCTTTGTTGAATATGCACATAGACCAAGGTGAGCGACACAGGCTCTTAAGAGCTTCGAGTCACTATTTCTAAAGTTTTGGATTATTTGTTTTACCCCACATCTCCTTTTAAACATAATTTACAGTACCTGGTTTGGAAATTTTTCTCTAAAACCAATGACCATTAGATTCCAAATCACAATTAACAAATTGAAAAAAAAATTAAAAAATTCTAAAGTATGTTAATTTGCTATTAAAGAGTTTTTAATGACAGAAACCCCCAGCAGGGAGGTCCTCTGCCCTGGACACTCTGGGAGCCTCAGACCCTTCGTCGAGGTTCAGGTGTACACTTAAAAATGGCCTAGTTACACCACTGAATTATCATGATTAACTATTAATGAGATACTTATTTGGCAAGCAACATTTTATTTCGGCAATAAAGGTGGTGTCTTGATTTTTGTGTCGTTTGATTGATGTATCCTCGGGAAGTAAAACCACAATATTATGGTTGAGAAGTTGTGACGTAAACAATTCTATTAATACTCTCAGGTAATACATTGACTTGTTTACACTATTTATATTGATAAACTTTAAAGATCAATAAATATAGATTTAGTTGATCATGCATGGTCACTCACTCAGTGTTTCTACTTGTTGTGAAATATCAATTTAAAACAAAACGGGCCATGTTTTTAGTTGGGCGTTTAGTGACGATTTGAACTGAAGCTTCAGGTAAGAATCTCTATCTGTATTCATTTCAGTCTTTAGTCTGGTTTGTTTTAATGGCAATCATACTCCGTCTCGTATATTTATTATAGTGTCATTTTCACAAAACAGATTATAATTTTAAATTCTATCCACAGTCGCTTGGGAAATGTACCCTCCTTTTTCTATGAATATATTTTTATGCCCCCGCCGTAGCGGTGGGGGCATTAAGTTTTACCCTAGTCCGTCTGTACGTACGTACGAACGTACGTCCGTACGTCCCAAGATTGGTTTCCGTTCTCTAACTTGAGTTTGCCTCAACCAAATGTTATGAAACTTATATACAATGCTTATTACCACAAAACACAGATCAAGTTTGAATTTTGGTGGCGTCACTTTAACCGTTCTAGAATTATGCCCCTTTATAAATGGAAAAATTGCAATTTTTTTAGTTTCCGTTCCTTAACTTAAGTTTACCTCAATTAAATGTTATGAAACTTATACACAATACTTATTACCACAAAGCACAGATCCAGTTTGAATTTTGGTGGCGTCACTTAAACCGTTCTAGAGTTATGCCCCTTAAAAAATGGAAAAATTGCAAAATTTTTATTTTCTTCTAAATATCAAGTAATTTTTAAAATTGGAGTTATCTTCCTTTGTCCACGATTATAGTTGAATCAACTACAATCAATGCTTTATACAATGCAATGTTTAATTTTGACTTCCACTGATAAAACACAGATCAAGTTGAATTTGGGTAGTGTCACTTTAACCTTTTGTAGCAGGAACAATTCTGCTGGAGATTCGGGGATGCGGACCACAGCTTGTTCTAGTTTGTGAACTGATTAAACGGAGACGATGGATGCCATATGTAAAAGAGCTATATAAATATCTATGTAAATGAAAACCAAAAACAGTGAAAACAATATATAATTTAATCAACAATTACAACTTTTATTATGTAACCTAAGAGTAGAGAAATGGAGCAATCAATAACTTCATTATTTACCCGTATTAAGAAGGCTTATGGCAGATGCACAAACCTTAAAGGGTGATTGAAAAGCACGGCTTTCCTAGGTGGGACTGAACGTCAGTCCTCAGACAATTCAACATGATAATTCCAAACCAATTATATAAAATGTACAAGTCTTTCGAAGAAGGTAATAAATGATTTGCGACGATGCAAATACTAAACTTTAGAATATAAATAAATATATTTAACCAATGAATCCAAAATATCTATTCAATTTAACAAATATATACTCAATAAGCCTTATGTAAACCATAAAATAAAGAAATATGAAATTTATAGTTTAAACAAGGGAAATAACAATTACATAATAATCCTGTTGCCACATTATATTGAGTTATGCCCCTTTATAAATCGAAAGATTGCAAAATTTTTAGTTTCCATTCTGTAACTTAAGTTTGCCCCAACCAAACATTATGAAACCTATACACAATATTCATTACCACAAAAGTAAGATCAAGTACAAATTTTTGTTTCCGTTTTCTAACTTTAGTTTGCCTCAACCAAATGTTATGAAACTTATACACAATGTTTATTACTACATAATACAGATAAAGTACGAAATTTGGTGGCGACACTTTTACCATTCTTGAGGTATTTCCCTTTATAAACACAAAATTGCTTAATTTTTCGTTTCCGTTCTCTAACTTTAGTTTGTCTCAACCAAATGTTATAAAACTTATACACAACCGTTCTAGAGTTATGTGTGTTTACAAATAGAAAAATTGCTGAATTTTTAGTTTCTGTTCTCTAAAGTTAGCCTCAACCAAATGTTATGAGACTTACACACAATGCTTATTACCACAAAACTCAGATCAAGTTCAAATTTGGGTAGCGTCACTTTTACCGTTCTTCAGTTAATGTCCCTTTATAACTATATGATATGCAAGAGGGGGCATCATCTGTGTCCACAAGATGACACTATCCACATTTATTTTTTTTAATATTTTTAGTTAATATTCATTTAATATTCATTAATATTTTAACTTATTTTCACTTCTTTAAAGTGTTATTATTCTTATCCATATGATTTTATTAGTGTGAAGCTAGCCGGCTTTGATATTCATGAGGTATTTTATACATGATTGGACAGCGGTCAAAAGAAACTATAATAGATAGGTAAAAACTGTAAACAGCCAAAATAATCAGAAATACCAAATCTACAAATACGTAAGACAACCAAAACAATTGAATGACTGCTTAAGAAGTTATAGCCTAAACGATTATCCCGACTGATTTTCGTGCCCGTCGTATATTTTTCAAAGACCTACTCCTCTAAAACTACTGAACATATTTCAACAAAACTTTGGATGAATGATCCTTAGGGTATCTTGCATAAAGTGTTGTGTTTTCCCCGGTCAGTCAATAAACAAGGCGACATGGCTTAAAAACAGAACATAGGTTTAAAATGTATTAAATGTCTTCTATCTAGAAAACCATGATAGATAGAGAAAATCTGACAGTGGCATATGTTCTGATATTGTCCAGATCTACTAACCTCATGTTTTTACCAAATAACCTTGTTGCATTGTATCAATTTAATTCTGGCAAAAATGCTAGGTGACCGATACAGGCTCCTATGAGCATCTTGTGTTATAACTTGAAGTTTTGGATTTACCATGTTTGTATAATACATCTGCTATGTATAAACTTTCATGGCTCAATGATGAACGTTAAGTTTTTGTGATTATATAACATTATAAATTACTGTTATTAAGACATTAGTTATATTTGGTCTACAAAATTATTGGTAGGTTAAATTGGCCTCATTTTCATGGCTGGTTTGATCGACGCTAAGATACAGCGGCTCTTTTTACACAAAATCTTAAGAGTAAAAATACTTGTAAGTCATACACATTTCAGTGTAACTTACGATCAATTTTAATCGTAAGATTTTTTGAGAAAAGAGTCGCAGCATTGTCCAGTACAGCATCTCAGTAACATTGTACTTTTTTCAGTAAAATGGCAGAATGTTCAGGATCTACAGAACAAAATGTTCAGGTTCGCGGAAATAATAAAGATACAATAGAGAATAGTAAAACCAATCAAAAAAGAGACCAAAAGAGGCAGATGCAACGACCTCGACCTACGAGAGTAGTATCTGTGAAGAAACGATCCCTAAATCATATGGGTTACAAAGATCTAGAACACTGGTTAGAAGACACCAACAATATATACATAGGTAGGGACATGACCCATTATGTTCCTGGGGCTGTTGGCAGCAAGTGGCAAAATCCTTTTAAGGATGAGAAACTCGGGAAAGATAAAAGGGTAGAACTGTATAGGGAATACATTTTGTCAGATACGAAGACATATGAGGGAAAGACACTGTTGGAATCAATAGAAGAACTTCAAGGGAAAACTTTGGGATGTTGGTGTAAGCCAGAATTTTGCCATGGTGATGTTCTTGTGCAATTACTGATGAGATTAAAAAAGAGTAATTGACTAACTTTATATCTTCCGATAGAAATATGTAGAAATGAAACATATTCATGGAGATGTTCGTGCGCAACAAATATATAAGTTTGAAGACAAGTGCTTCTCTTAATTATGTGATCAAATAATTATCAAAGGTACCAGGCTTATAAAATTTAAGAGAAGAAAGATAGATACCAAAGTGACGAGGTTATATAAAAAATCTAAGAAATATATACAATACCGTGGCTGAAAAGAATAACGAGGAAAAACAAACAGCAGGCTACATAACACAAATCGATCAGGAGTTGTCTCCAATAGGCCTAGGGCTATAAAATGATTACATTAAGAAATTTAATTTCTCCAGGTCACAGTGGTTTCCAAAATAACTTAATGCTTTGTCAATAAAATGGTTTATAATTATGTTACTTTGTTTAAATGTGTATTCATGTTTTTGTTTAAATATACTTTTAATCACTCTAATCATTCTAATCATTTACTGTGCATTAAAATGTAATTCATTTGATTGTATAGCTCAAATTTTAGGCACCATGATTGGTTAATAAAAATCATCTTAACACAACACATAAAACTCAAGACTGAGTAACATGAACATATATTATATGTCAAGCTGATCTCATATAGATATAAGAAGATGTGGTATGAGTGCCAATGAGACAACTCTCCACCCAAGTCACAATTGTAAAAGTAAACAAATAGGTCAAAGTACGGTCTTCAACACGGAGCCTTGGCTCACACCGAACAGCAAGCTATAACGGGCCCCAAAAATGACTAGTTTAAAACCATTCAAACGGGGAAACCAACGGTCTAATCTATATAAAAAACGAGAAACCAGAAACACTTATGAACCACATCAACAAACGACAACTACTGAACATCAGATTCCTGACTTAGGACAGGTGCAAACAAATGCAACGGGTTTAAACGTTTTAATAGGTACCAGCCTTCACCCTTATCTGAAACAATTATAGTGTAACATCACAACATAGCAAGACACACTATAAAATATCAATTGAAATGGCTTAACTCAATCAAAAGACATTAACACAAGTGAACATACAATGAACGAATAAATGCGATCTATGATACAATGTAAATACAAAATCAATAAAATAAGGGGTGAATAAATAACTTAAGGCAACAGTAGTATACCGCTGTGAGATGTTAAACAATTTTAAAAAAACCAACAATAACCTTTAACAAAAAGCCGCCAAATACAATAATATACACAGGTAAATGAAAATAATTTTGTTGTAAGGCCGGTTATACAGTTTAAATGGAGAACGGAAATATTTTTTTGTTCATAGTACGAAGAAGTGAAAATTTATAGTCATACCAAACACTTGTCAAAGTTGGTATATAGACGAGATATAACCCTGAATAAGTAAACATTAAATAACAAAAAAACATTATAAATAGTATCAACAGGTCAAATTAACAAGAAAGTACGATTTGAGAGTATTCGCAGTTGTTGACAGCTAGTTAAAAGCCAAAAACAATTAATAATAAAAATCATGCAACAGAGATTATAATCAACTAAAACACATCCCAGGGATTTAGTATTTTAACGTCATGGACAGTCAAAGAAGACATGACTTGTACATATGCTATTACAGCAAAATGCATTGAGTGTGTAGGTAAAGGTAATATCTTTCGACTAGCTTGCTTGCTAGCTGAACTGTGAAGTCATTATTAGGCTAGGTATACTACCCTCCTTTAAGAGTAGACTAGTCTGACAGATAACCGATCTATCTATCTGTAGGACTAGACTACTCCGAAAGGAGGGTAGTATACCTTACCTAATAATGACTTCACGGTTCAGCTAGCAACCAAGCTAGCCAAAGATATTACCTTTACCTACACACTCAATGCATTTTGCTGTAATAAACCAGCATATTTCCAATTAGAATAGACCTATAGTTGAATACATGACATAACTTATTTGTTAAAGGTCTACTGTTGACCGCTAGATATTTTCTTCCAGCTCAGCTGATCCAAAGGGCTAGTGTTACCTTTTGCCATCAGTTTGCGTCCGTTTTCGGTAGAAAACTTAGAACAAAAAATGATCAAATTGGACCATGATGTAAATTTATATTGAGATGTTTTGATTTACTAGGTTTTTTTCTTATCTGATCCTGGCTTCTTGATCGCATACCGAAGCAAAGACTGGGCTAGATCGCCATAATTTAAACGTCATATAAGAATTCCATTTATTCAACTTAGCCACAATAAGATTCAGTTTCTCGTGTCACTCGAATTCTCGAAACTCTATGTAAATTATTCTAAATATATAAGATAACCAGAAAAAAATAATCGGAATAGCTTGACTGGGGCAGAACGAAGCAAAAAGTGAAAGAATTCTATGATAAGCGGATACTTATCTATCAGCTATATCAACTAAACATATTAGATTTTTTTTATTTGACCTCAAAATTGACTATAGAGTAGATGAATGTTGGTTAAACATAAATGAGACAAATTAAAAGAGTTACACGACGGGTTCTACATTTGGAGCTTGTTTACCCTTCTGTTGGTTTGGTTTGTATTGCTCAGTCTTTAGCTTTCTATCTTTTGTTTTGTATACTGTTGTTTGTTTTTTATTCGTTTTAAGTTTTTTTGCCATGTCATTTTCAGTTTGATTTCGACTTATGAGTTAGTATATAAGTCCCTTTACTGTGGATTCATTTAATTTCGTGAGTACCAATTTTCGTGGATTAGGGAAAATTGGCATGTTCGTGGATATTTAATTTCGTGGTTTTACCGAAAGTCTGCGTACAAGCCTATACAATATATGTCATTCGTTGAAAATTTCATTTCGTGGTTCACTTGTACCCACGAAATCCACGAAAATTGGTATCCAACGAATAATAATGAATCTACAGTATTATCTTTTGTTTCTCTTTTAAATCGTCTCTTGTCTAGAAAGGAAAATCATACCACATCTTCCTTTTTATGTTACTTTGAAAAAGACTATCACAGATCAGTAATGAACACACACGAAGAACGCAACACACATTAATATATATTTAAAACAACCACTGCATGGCGAGGTTCCTGGTTTTGGACAGGCACGTACACTGAATATCTCCCTCTTAGATTTTTTAACGGAATTATAAAACGTCCAATAACATTTTATTTTAAAACCTCGTAGATCTGTATAAATGCACGTACAAGTAACACAATGAAGACAATTAGATATTACCGAGATTTAAGGTTGTTAAAAATTACTGAAAACAAGCCATAGTACTGATCCTGCTGCTATAGAAACCTTCAGCAATGTCCTTCAAGAAGCACCAGGAACATTGCTTAAAGACACTGGTGCAATTTCAAAAGAATTCTCCATAATTCTGCAATAAAGAAAAACTTACAACTGATGCATGAACTCATTAGTTTTTGTTAAAGTAATATGAACTCCCTAAATAAAAGAAAAAAGATTTAAAAAGAAAAGTTTAATTTATTAATTTATTGACTAAATTAATTGCCATAATATCAATATACGTTTATCAATTATAAAAAACATATTTTACAGTCTAATTCAAATATAGACCTCTGATTTCGTTATACTACATATGAGATCATATGTAGTATAACTGTAGTACAACGAAATCAGAGGTCTATATTTTAATTAGACTGCATATTTTAAGGGTCGTTTCTTAACTTTTTGATTTAGGACAATATAACAACGAAAAGCTAAGAGCAAAATATCCTTTTTTCAAATTAATTACATGCAAGTGAAATCCTGTTTTACCTCCCAAACGTACCCAATCAAGACCAGTCCAGAAAAATGATAGCATTATACGTTTATGATAATCCATTTTTATTTGTCTAGCCCGGTTGACCTATCTATAACATATATATCAATTCCGTTTTTTATTTTAGACATTTCTGAATAATGGCTCACTGTGCTCCGACCGAAGACAATGTTAAACAAATACAAGCAGATAACAAGGACAATGGAAAAGAGGAGACTAGTACTATCCGAACTCAGACTGAAAGACCTCGGCCAACACGAGTTATATCCGTCAAGAAGCAATCATTGAATCATAAGGGATACAAGGACCTTGAACACTGGTTGACAGACCCAACTAACATATACATCGGCAGAAATATGACTCATTATGTCCCTGGAGCTGTGGGTAGCAAGTGGCAAAACCCATTCCAGGCAAAAAAACATGGGAGGGACAAGTGTATAGATATGTATAGGGAATATATAATGACAGATACAAAATTATACGATGGAAAAACTTTATTAGACTCAATAGAAGAACTACGAAGTAAGACACTAGGGTGCTGGTGTAATCCTGAACCTTGTCATGGCGATGTTCTCGTACAGATGCTAATGAGATCGAAAAAGAGTTGATATCAAAGGGGTGGTTAAATTTTATTTATGAATAACACGTGGCTTCAAAAGAGCCTGAATTCTTGGGAAAAGATGTCATTTTTATACGACCGCAAAACAATTTTGCGGTCGTATATTGGTATCATGTCGTCGTCGGTCGTCGTTGGCGTTAGCGTCGTCCGTAGACATTTGGTTTCCGGACACTAACTTTAGTTTAAGTGTATTAATCTCTGTGAAATTTAACCAAAAGGTTCAATACCACAAAAAGGAAGGTTTGGATTGGTTTTTGGGGGTGATGGTCCCAACCGTTTAGGAATTAGGGGCCAACAAATCGCCAAAAACAAGCATTTTTCTAGTTTCAGGACAATAACTTGTGTATTAGTATTTTGATTGCTCTGAAATTGTACCACAAGGTTCAATACCACAAGTAGAAGGTTGGGATTCATTATGGGGGTAATTGCCGAAACCGTTCAGGAATTAGGGGCAAAATAGGGTCTAAAACAAGCATATTTCTAGTTTTCAGACAATAACTTGTGTTTAAGTGTATGGATGTCTCTTAATTTGTACCACATTTTACAAAAAGAAAATTTCTTCAAAATAATTTTTTTTGGAAAGGGGGGGTAAAGAATTTTTTTTTTTTCGGGGGGGGGGGGGGGGGCAATTTTTTTCCTCAAAAGAAAATTCTCTTCAAATATTATTGTTTTTAGAGGGGGGTTAAAAAAAAATTGGGGGGTCAATTTTTTTTCCTCAAGATTTAAGAAATTGTCAATTTTCCAAAGAAAAAAATTGGGGGTCACAATTTATTTTGCTTATTCTTTGTATTTAGTCTGAAAACAGATTTACTAAGTATTGTGCAACAGCACAGTGTATTGCACAAAAGCAAGAAATCTTCAATTGAATATAAATTCAAATCATATAACCAATTTCAAGTTCTTTGACTACATTTATTCTGTGTCAGAAACCTATAATGTGTCAAATATTTAATTACAATCCAAATTCAGACCTGTATCAAGCTTGAATATTGTGTCCATTTTTGCCCCAGCTGTTCAGGGTTGGACCTCTGCGGTCGTATCCAGCTGCGCTTGGCGAAGCAGGTTATTTTTCCTCAAATACTGTGTAAAATGTGTAAAATGGTAATTCAGGGGCAATAACTCCTAATAGAAGACAGTTTTACAATCTCTGCTTGTTGACTTATTTGTAGATCTAATTGTGATTGGGTTAACTGATGATTCTCCCATGTTAACTTATTTGTAATCATATTTTGTTAAACTTTTTTACTATAGAAATATTCACTCTATCAATTATAGTTTCCTAAAAAAATGCAAAAAGGATAGAAATCTTCATTTAAGGCAATAATTCCTATAAGTTGTCAATTGAAGATTGAAAAATTTGATTTATTAGTTGATCGGATAGTACTGGTAAAATATCTTTCTATTTGTAATAGTTTTCAAGATCATAAACAAAATCAGTGAAACTTGCAAAAAGTTAAAGGGAAATAACTCCAAAATGAGTAGCCCATTTTCCTGAAAATTCTGCAGGAGATAGCCCTTGCTCTGCTGATCAATTACACCCTTTGTCAGTTACCTGTATCACATATATTCTGTCCTCAATATATATGCAACTACTGCGCGCTTATGTCGATGAAAATGGCTTTCTGTGTAACTTTTCATTTATTTTGCTTTATAATATGAAGTGTTTTAGGATCGTACGAAGGAGCAGAAGGTATGTTACTGCTGAGAAATGGGCAATTGATAATTGGGAAGTTGAAATCATCCCGTTTGTCATAGATTTTAGTGTGAAGTCGTCCATCTGTGTCAATATTTGAGGAAAAGATCAAGGTACGAAGCAGTCCTTCTTGTATCAGTAGTATCCTTAATTTCAAGTTCACTGGGAAATATGAGATGCAAGTACTGATGAAATATTGGTTATTCAGTGATAGGACATCATCAATACATCTGAAAGTAAAATTAAAGAATTTTTCAATGTGCTTTTTATACGACCGCAAAAAAATTTTTGCGATCGTATATTGGTATGACGTTGGCGTCGTCGTCGTCGTCGTCGTCGTCCGGCGTCGTCGTCCGAAGACACACTGGTTTTCGCACTCTAACTTTAGTTTAAGTTAATGGATCTCTATGAAATTTTAACATAAGGTTCAATACCACAAAAGGAAGGTTGGGATTGATTTTGGGGGTTATGGTACCAACAGTTAAGGAATTAGGGGCCAAAAAGGGGCCAAAAATAAGCATTTTTGTAACTTCCAGACATAACTTGTGTGTTAGTGTATGGATCTCTCTGACATTGTACCACAAGGTTCTTTATCACAAAGGAAATGCTGGGATTGATTTTGGGGGTAATTGCCTCAAAATTTTAGGAATTAGGGGCCATAAAAGGGGCAAAAAACAAGCATTTTTATATGGACAAATACTTTAGTACAAAACATAATTTTTAAGCAGTGTAAGGGAGATAAATCAAATACATCATTTGAATTACCTCCCTTACACTGCTTTTAAACTATGTATAAAGTAATGGTTAATGAACAATTAAGACAATTTAAAACAGTGTAAGGGAGGTAATCCACATACAACGCTTTGATTACTTCCCTTACACTGCTTTTAAATTATGTTTAAAGAAATGCATATTTATAAAGGAAGACCAGTAAAAATATCTGCAAATGTTGCATCTTTTTTTTTTTTTACAAAAAAATCCATATGAAAGATTTGACACCATATTTTAAATTCTATTATGAAATAAATTAAGTTAGCACTATGGTAAATTTAAAATGGGTAATCATGGTTGCAATTCCATTGGAAATTTGAATTGAGATTATGACCATATCTTGAGGGAAAGAATTGAGGGGGGAGGGGGGGGGGGGGGGTGGTAAAAAGAAATTGTGGGGGGTCAATTTTTTCTCATTTCAGATTTCAGAAATTAAAAAGATTTATTCTTCAAATATTATTTTTTTTTCAAATTTCAAATATTGAAAAATTTCAAGAAGTAATCTTTAATTGCACAGTATGGCGCATTAGATTTGTAAAATCTTTGACCACATTTATTTATTTGTTATGCCAAATCTGACCGTGTATTTATATTTTTAATTTTGTGTCCAGTTTTCAAATTGGTCTACATTAAGGTCCAAAGGGTCCAAAATTAAACTTAGTTTGATTTTAACAAAAATTGAATATATGGGGTTCTTTGATATGCTGAATCTAAACATGTATTTAGATTTTTGATTTCGGGCCCAGTTTTCAAGTTGGTCCAAATATGGGTCCAAAATTAAAGTTTGTTTGATTTCAACAAAAATTGAATATATGGGGTTCTTTGATATGCTGAATCTAACCATGTATTTAGATTTTTTATTTTGCTATCAAATTGGTTCATAGTGAGGTCAAAAGGGTCCGAAATTAAACTTTGTTTTATTTCATCAAAAATTGAATTATTGGGGTTCTTTGATATGCCAAATCTAACCGTGTATTTAAATTTTTAATTTTGGGTCCCGTTTTTATACGACCGCAAAAAAATTTTGTGGTCGTATATTGGTATGACGTTGGCGTCGTCGTCGTCGTCGTCGTCCGGCGTCGTCGTCGTCGTCGTCGTCGTCCGGCGTCGTCGTCCGAATACATTTTGGTTTTCGCACTCTAACTTTAGTTTAAGTGAATGGATCTTTTTGAAATTTGACCATAAGGTTAAATACCACAAAAGGAAGGTTGGGATTGATTTTGGGGGTTATGGTACCAACAGTTAAGGAATTAGGGGCCAAAAAGGGGCCAAAAATGAGCATTTTCTAATTTCCAGACAATAACTGTGGAACGGTGTATGGATCTCTCTGAAATTATACTACAAGTTTCCATACCACAAAGGGATGGTTAGGATTTGCTTTGGGGGGTTATTGCTCAAACCGTTTAGGAATTAGGGGCAAAAAAGGGGGAAAAACAAGGTTGTCCTGGTTAATGGACAAATACTTTAGTACAAAACATAATTTAAAGCAGTGTAAGGGAGATAAATCAAATACATCATTGAAATTATCTCCCTTACACTGCTTTTAAATTATGTATAAAGTAATGGTTAATGAACAATAAAGATAATCTAAAACAGTGTAAGGGAGGTAATCCAAATACAACGTTTTGGTTACTTCCCTTACACTGCTTTTAAATTATGTTTAAAGAAATGCATATTTATAAAGGAAGACCAGTAAAAATATCTGCAAATGTTTTCATCTTTTTTTTTTACAAAAAAATCCATATGAAAGATTAGACACTATATTTTTATTAATTCTATTATAAAATAGATTAAGTTAGCACTATGGTAAATTTAAATGGGTAATTATGGTTGCCAACTCCATTGGAAATTTGAATTGAGATTATGACCATATCTTGAGGGAAAGATTTTTTTTGGGGGAAAAAGGGGGGGGGGGATAAAAAGAAATTGTGGGGGGCCATTTTTTTCTCATTTCAGATTTCAGAAATTAAAAAGAATTATTCTTCAAATATTATTTTTTTTTCAAATTTCAAATATTGAAAAATTTCAAGAAGTAATCTTTAATTGCACAGTATGGCGCATTAGATTTGTAAAATCTTTGATCACATTTATTTATTTGTTATGCCGAATCTAACAGTGTATTTAGATTTTTAATTTTGGGTCCAGTTTTCAAATTGGTCTACATTAATGTCCAAAGGGTCCAAAATTAAACTTTGTTTGATTTTAGCAAAAATTGAATATATGAGGTTCTTTGATATGCTGAATCTAAACATGTATTTAGATTTTTGATTTTTGGCCCAGTTTTCAAGTTGGTCCAAATTGGGGTCCAAAATTAAACTTTGTTTGATTTCAACAAAAATTGAATATATGGGGTTCTTTGATATGCTGAATCTAACCATGTATTTAGATTTTTTATTTGTGGACCCCGTTATCTAATTGGTTCATATTGAGGTCAAAAGGGTCCAAAATTAAACTTTGTTTGATTTCATCTAAAATTGAATTATTGGGGTTCTTTGATATTCCAAATCTAACCGTGTATTTAGGTTTTTAATTTTGGGTCCTGTTTTTTAAATTGGTCTACATTGAGGTCCAAAGGGTCCAAAATTAAACTTAGTTTGATTTTGACAAAAATTGAATTCTTGGGGTTCTTTGATTTGCTGAATCTAAACATGTGTTTAGATTTTTGATTATGGGCCCAGTTTTCAAGTTGGTCCAAGATAGGGTCCAGTATTTAAACTTTGTTTGATTTCAACAAAAATTGAATATATGGGGTTCTTTGATATGCTGAATCTAAACATGTATTTAGATTTTTGATTAGGGCCCAGTTTTCAAGTTGGTCCAAATTGGGGTCCAAAATTAAACTTTGTTTGATTTCAACAAAAATTGAATATATGAGGGTCTTTGATATGCTGAATCTAACCATGTATTTAGATTTTTTATTTGTAGGCCCCGCTATCAAATTGGTTCATATTGAGGTCAAAAGGGTCCAAAATTAAACTTTGTTTGATTTCATCGAAAATTGAATTATTGGGGTTCTTTGATATGCCAAATCTAACCGTGTTTTTAGATTTTTAATTTGGGTCCCGTTTTTTAAATTGGTCTTCATTGAGGTCCAAAGGGTCCAAAATTAAACTTAGTTTGATTTTAACAAAAATTGAATTCTTGGGGTTCTTTGATATGCTGAATCTAAACATGTGTTTAGATTTTTGATTATGGGCCCAGTTTTCAATTTGGCTAAGTTGGGGTCCAAAATTAAACTTTTTTTTATTTCAACAAAAATTGAATATATGGGGTTCTTTGATATGCTGAATCTAACCATGAATTTAGTTTTTTTATTTGTGGGCCCCGCTATCAAATTGGTTCATATTGAGGTCAAAAGGGTCCAAAATTAAACTTTGTTTGATTTCATCAAAAATTGAATTATTGGGGTTCTTTGATATTCCAAATCTAATCGTGTATTTAGATTTTTAACTGTAAGTCCCGTTTTTTAAATTGGTCTACATTAAGGTCCAAAGGGTCCAAAATTAAACTTAGTTTGATTTTAGAAAAAATTGAATTCTTGGGGTTCTTTGATATGCTGAATCTAAACATGTGTTTAGATTTTTGATTATGGGCCCAGTTTTCAAGTTTGTCCAAGTTGGGGTCCAAAATTAAACTTTGTTTGATTTTAACAAAAATTGAATATATGGGGTTCTTTGATATGCTGAATCTAACCATGTATTTTGATTTTGGACATTGGACCATAATAGGTAAATTAAAAAAATTCAAGTTCTTAGACCACATTCTTTCTGTGTCAGAAACCTATGCTGTGTCAAATATTTAATAACAATCCAAATTCAGAGCTGTATCAAGCTTGAATGTTGTGTCCATACTTGCCCCAACTGTTCAGGGTTCGACCTCTGCGGTCGTATCAAGCTGCGCCCCAGCGAAGCATTTTATTTAAATTGGTCTACATTAAGGTCCAAAGGGTCCAAAATTAAACTTAGTTTGATTTTAACAAAAATTGAATTCTTGGGGTTCTTTGATATGCTGAATCTAAACATGTGTTTAGATTTTTTATTATGGGTCCAGTTTTCAAGTTGGTCCAAGTTGGGGTCCAAAATTAAACTTTGTTTGATTTCAACAAAAATTGAATATATGGGGTTCTTTGATATGCTGAATCTAACCATGTATTTTGATTTTTGGGCCCCGTTATCAAATTGGTCCACATTGAGGTCCAAAGGGTCCAAAACTAAACTTAGTTTGATTTTAACAAAAATTGAATATATGGGGTTCTTTGATATGCTGAATCTAAACATGTATTTAGATTTTTGATTTTGGGCCCAGTTTTCAAGTTGGTCCAAATTGGGGTCCAAAATTAAACTTTGTTTGATTTCAACAAAAATTAAATATATGGGGTTCTTTGATATGCTGAATCTAACCATGTATTTAAATTTTTTATTTGTGGGCTCCGCTATCAAATTGGTTCATATTGAGGTCAAAAGGGTCCAAAATTAAAATTTGTTTTATTTCATCAAAAATTGAATTATTGGGGTTCTTTGATATGCCAAATCTAACCGTGTATTTAGATTTTTAGTTTTGGGTCCCGTTTTTTAAATTGGTCTACATTAAGGTCCAAAGGGTCCAAAATTAAACTTAGTTTGATTTTAACAAAAAAATGAATTCTTGGGGTTCTTTGATATGCTGAATCTAAACATGTGTTTAGATTTTTGATTTTGGGTCCAGTTTTCAAGTTGGTCCAAGTTGGGCTCCAAAATTAAACTTTTTTTGTTTGATTTCAACAAAAATTGAATATATGGGGTTCTTTGATATGCTGAATCTAACCATGTATTTTGATTTTAGGGCCCCGTTATCAAATTGGTCCACATTGAGGTCAAAAGGGTCCAAAATTAAACTTTGTTTGATTTCATCAAAAATTGAATTCTTTGGATTCTTTGATATGCTGAATCTAACCATGTATTTAGATTTTGGATATTGGACCATAATAGGTAAATAAAAAAATTTTAAGTTCTTAGACCACATTCAGTCTGTGTCAGAAACCTATGCTGTGTCAAATATTTAATCACAATCCAAATTCAGAGCTGTATCAAGCTTGAATGTTGTGTCCATACTTGCCCCAAATGTTCAGGGTTCGACCTCTGCGGTCGTATCAAGCTGCGCCCAGTGGAGCATTTTATTCTTTTTGTCTTTTAGAAGGTTCTGAATATATTCTGCTTCATATGAGTACAAAACCAAGTCGGCCAGAAGGGGTGCACAATTAGTACCCATTGGAATACCGACTGTCTGTTGAAATAGCAATCCTCCAAACTCAACAAATATATTTAATTATATACGATTAAAAATTCCATCATTTTGATAATATCATTTTCACTGTATTTTCTGATAGAATAAGTGTGGTTCTTCACAAAATAAGAATTATTATAACTCAAAACAAGACATTTATATCTACGATTCCCATTTTTATAGAAAAAAGCTCTGTTTAATGAGATGGTGAAGTCGATCTTTTAAATTTTCCTCCGAGTTCAGTATTTTTGTGATTTTACTTTTTTCAATTGAGCATGGGGAATAGTAGTGCAAAGCATAGAAAAATCAAAGGTCTTAATGTTGCTGCAAAATTGCAGAGATAGTGATCTGAGATTTAGCAGTAGATCTTTAGAGTTTTTGAGAATCCACATCTGATTGACACCACTATATTTTTGAAGGCCATCTTTTATTGTAGAAAGAATAGTAGTCAACACTTAATAAAGATGTTTAGTCGAACATCTTGATGATCCAGCTATGTATCGTTCTTTATACGGAGTTTTGTGAAGTTTTGGTATCCAGTTTAATGACGGTAGTTTTTCTTCGTTTTCTTTAATGTTAATACCAAATGAAAGAAGGTAATAATGTTGAAATTTGATATTTTTATACGACCGCAAATGCGACCGTATAATGGTATGGTGATGTCGTCGTTGTCTTCCGAAGACATTTGCATTCCAGACATTTATTTGAGTATAAGCGTATGTAACTATATAGAATTGTAGCAAAAGGTTCCATACCACAAAAAGGAAGGTTGGGATTGATTTTGGGGGTTATGGCCCTAACCGTTTATGCAAAAAAGGGGTCAATAACAAGCATTTTATAGATGCTTATTTCTTGACCAATCTCAATGAGGTTCTTTATTATGCCGAAACTAACCGTGTGTTTAGATTTTTTTGTAATTATTAGTCCCCGTTTTTAAGTTGTCCAAATTAGGATCCAAAATTAAACTTGGTTTGATTTCAACAAAAGTTGAATATGCTGATTCTAGTCAAATATTAAGATTTTTCGATTTTCCGTCCAAATTGTTGTCCAAAGGCAAAAGTAAAACATTGCTTGATTTGAATAAAAACTAAACTTTTAGGGTACTTAGATAGGTCGAATCTAATCGTGTATTTAAATTTTGAATATTTGACCATAATAGGTAAATGTTGAATTTTTCAGTTCTTTAACCACGTTCATTTTGTGTAAGATACCTATGCTGTGTCAAATTTTTAATCGCAATCCGAATTCAGAGCTGTGTCCAGACTTGCCCCTAACTTTTCAGGGTTTGACCTCTGTGGTAGTTTCAAGCTGTTCCTTACAAACCATGCTATTCTAAGCTGTGATGAATAACTAAACCAACTCTTCCATAATATTCATCATTACTTTTGCCTTGGTTTTCTATTAACTGCCCACAGCACTCGCAGAGCTTTGATATTAGTTTGGTTTTTAGTTGTACTGTTACACCACTGTCTCAGGTTAGACGGAGGGTTTGGCGTCAGCAAACCTGTTTTCACCTCACCACATTCTGTGCCTGTCCCAAGTCAGGAGCCTGTAATTCAGTGGTTGTCGTTTGTTGCTGTAAATCTTACTTGTTTTTCGTTCATTGTTTATTACATAATGCTTTACATTCTACTACTAAACAGAGTTTACTACTACTAAATAGAGTTTAATGGCGACTACCCTTGCGGGTATTGCGCCAGATTACCTTATATAAAAACATTTCAAATAAATGTTTTAAAATTTATTATTATTTAGGAATTAACCTGTATTATATATTCATATTATAGTAAATTGTGAGTTTTTTTTTTTTTCTTAAATTTAATCTTTATATTTAAATCTGAACTATGGTGTGTATTTTAATTATCTTAATTATCTTGTGGTTAATTTATAGTGAGAAGAAAAAATTTTGTGGACTTATTTTTCTGTTATTTGTAACTTAGCCTGCTTTGTTTATAAATATTAAATGATTTGGTAAGTAGGTGTGTTTGTTGTTTATACATGAGAACTGTAAGTATCAAATACTCTTGGATATACATATCTGACTTTTCCAAATATGCAAATCCTAGAAGGGGTCTGACATATTCCCGTACATGGTATATACATTAATACAATTATACCGCGGTTCGTACGTCCTTGGTAAATTGTGGTTCTCTGTATATTGAATTTGACTAAAGATAGCACCTTCACTTATATTATAAAAGATTCTTAAACTTACGTTCTAGAAGAAAAATATATATAGTATTACCGTGTATGTATAATTAGGATCTATAAGATTAATGTATTGTTTTGACATTTTTGTGTGTAATAAATTGTAAGTGTTCATGTTTTGCAGTTATGTACAGTATAGATACCAGAGAGTGCTATCTTGGTAGTACTTGATTTAGTGTACTACTTTAAAAAAAAAACAACTTTCGTAAATGCTTTACATTTGTCATTTCTGGGCCTTTTATAGCTGACTAAGCGGTACGGGTTTTGCTTATTGTTGAAAGCCGCAAAGTGACATACAGTTATTAACCTTCAACATCATTTGATGGAGAGTAGTCTCATTGCACTATTAAGTCTGTTTTTTTGTGATATCCATTTTACGTGACTCTGTACTTATGTATCCCGTCATACTTTGAACGAAAACATTATTTTATGTCTACCTGTGCGAATTTCAAACGCGCGATTTTACGCCAGTACTTAAAACCTTCCATTATATATGGGTGGATTTTACATAGATAAATAAAATCGAATAATAAAAAAGCAAAATGAGGATGTTAAATTTGATGTATCCTTTTTGTGCTTCTTCGTTACATTTGTTTGTTTTTATAGTGATTAAGATGATAACACAATGTTGACTGCTGTTCCCCTATTGTGTCTGTTTGTTTTGTTCACGCATCGTTGTCAATATAATGGAATTTGATGCGACTGTCATACAAGTGAGAGGTTTAGCTTGCTATAAAAACAGGTTCAATCCACCATTTTCTACAGAAGAAAATGCCTGTACCAAGTCAGGAATATGACAGTTGTTATCCATTCGTTTGATGTGTTTGAGCTTTTGATTTTGCCATTTGATTAGGGACTTTCCTTTTTGAATTTTCCTCGGAGTTCAGTATTTTTGTGATTATACCTTTCTTCTTACTTTTATATTGTTTAAGTTTTACTAAAATCAAAATAGGGTATCCTGAGAAATTCCACAGAACCAACAAATTACAACTTTTTTTTCCATATTTTAAGTTTATTTTTAGCAACTGTGGCCTTTGACGTTTGGTATGTACATCTATTGGGGTCTTCTCCTTCTCTCCATCTTTCGTCTATAAAAGTTACATTTTTAACGAACAAAAGAAACTACAGTTACCTTCCAGTAACCATTTTTACCAAAATAATTTTTAGTAACATGCAGTGATCTTAAATTTTTACCTTTTCACCACAAAACAAAACTAGTAGGTTATACTGTGGTGTCCTGAGCTGTCGTGAATGGAAGATGTCCGTTGTTATTCTGCGGTTTACATGTTGTAATGAACTATTATATTATTTATTTATGTATTTCTCTGTGCTGAGTGTTTTTGCTTTATTTTTACTGTATTCCTGTCACGCAGTGTTGTCATTTTAGCGATATTTGTTTACATTGCCATATAAGCGGGGGATTTGGCTAGCCATAAAACCAGCTTTAACCCACAATTTTTTCTTAAAATGTCCCGTACCAAGTCAGGAATATGGCAGTTGTTATCAATAAGTCCGTTTCTATGAATGTTGGCGTTTGTTTTTGTTGCACTTCAGTGTTTCTGTTCCGTTGTTTTCCCCTTATTGTTGATGTGATTATCTTGGTTTTAGTTTGTAACCCGGATTTGTTTTCTCTCAATCGATTTATGACATTCGAAAAGCGGCATACTACTGTTGCCTTTATTTATGCTGCCAATTCCAGATGTCTTCCGAGTGTATCAATTTCGTTCTAATCAATGAAAGGAGAGCATTTGTTTTGCACACCGAGGGACGGACAAAACGACAACTTTATGTTCTTTTAATTATTTTTCGGGTTGCATAAGATGTAGAATAAATTCTTTGAAAGTGTATATATAAATTGAAAAAAATATCAAAATTAAATTTTAAAGAAATGAATTCAGTGATCTAGTGACTTAAATGATGCAACATAACTTTTTTTAGTTTTTTTTTTCATATGATGCATGGAGTTACTCCTATTAGTCATTATCTGAAAACATATTATGTACTATGGAGCGCCTTAAATATCTTAGGGGGTCCCCCAATGAATTATGGAAGTCCTAAAATCGAGTTATGGAGGTCGCGAAAATGGCAAGGAGCTTCTTAAATACTATAATTTTAACTAAAATCCGCGCCTCATATTATAACCACTATGTTAATGGAAGAGTGAAATGTGATTTAAAATCATGCTCACAGCTATTTCAATCTTATCCGTTATTCTGATCACTTTCATTTTGGTATATAAGTTCATAAGAACTTTCCAGCAATCGAAAGCAAAACAAAGATAAACACTAAGGGTGGCATTTTCGAACGTCGATTGACTGTTGCTTGCTTTTCTTGAAGTCCAATAACAGTTATTTCAAGCATATTCAGGCCGTGAAGATCCGTTTCAAAAGACGATCAGTGATTTTCTAAATTTGTTGGACTTTGACTTTATTATCTCGCTTATAATGTAATAATTTTATTTGCAAATTACACCTATACGGGTCCAGCAAAAAACACAAATTATAACTCAATATTAACTTTGTTTATTATAATTATACTGGCATGCTTTCTTCTTGTCGTTTATATAATACAATGTTTCGTCTGTTTCAGTCACAAATCATATATGTTTTTCGATAGAAGATTGTTTGGAGTCTTATCATAATTTTTTATTTTTATTATCTAAGGCAAAAGTTCAAACTGTGATCGCACTGTTTAATATATAATATAATTGTGCGGCTTATAGGTTTTCTTCAGCATTTTCAGACAAGGCAGATTTACTCAGTTCATAAGTGACAACTACACAAAGAGCGTGTGAAAATAAATTGGTAATTGATCTGCATCTGTCTCTACAAAATAAAATGTATCAATATATATAGTATTAGTATTAATTAGATATATGAAGATATTAAACATATATTTCGAAAAGAAAATTACAATTTTATACACCGAGGACATGAGCATTTTACTTTAACATTCAATAACATGTGAACTTATTTCATCATAAATAAACTCATTATAGATACCAGGATTGAAATTTTGTTTTTGCGCCAGACGTGCGTTTTGTCTACAAAAGAGTCATCAGTGACGCTCGAAATAAAAAAAGTTAAAAAGGCCAAATAAAGTACGAAGTTGAAGAGTACTGAGGACCAAAAATAAACGTTACTTAAATATATAGTCAAATTTCCAACCGCTAATTTCTTCTCATTTATTTTGACCATAATAGGATCGTTTCAAATAATTAATAATATCATTACTTTGCTACTGAGTTAAAAACCTATCTATCGGAAATTTACTACACAGAAAGTTTTGTATGTTCGGCTACATATATGAAATGACTGTGCATAAACAAGACTTAAGTTAAAAAATTTGTCTGTATCACGATTGTGAAGTTTGTTTTGTTTCCGTTTTATTTTGTGTCAATATAGTCCTGAATATACCAATTTTGAAATTAAAATCAAATTGCATTACGAGCGAATGATAATATACCAATCAGAACCAAATATTGACGTCCCCATTATATAACATCATTTTGGAAGTGGTCAATTTAAAAAAAAAAACTAGGTTCTTTAGGATGATTTCCTTCTGAAGTTGGTTTATCTATAGCTATCTCAAAATTGTATTTATTCTGTAATAATGAATAAAGAACAACACTAGGACGGTTAGGTCCTCACACAAATACTTAATCCTGTCACATTTATATGTGCCTGTCCAATGTCAGGAGCCTGTAACCCATTGGCTGTCTTCAGTTGCTGTCTGTCATACTTTTTTTCCGTTTTAGCATAAATCAGACGGTTAGTTTCACTATTTAATAGTTTCACATAATGTCATGCCGGAGTCTTTTATAATCTACTATACGGCATTCATTGTTGAAGACGGTATGGCGACTTGTAGTCATCTATACCCTTTCCATTTGTCAGTGCTAGATAGTATTCTCAATTGCAATCATATCGCATATCTCTATTTTCATATAAGTATGATATACTTTTTTTTGTACTTACAATATCCAATCAAATGCATATAACAAGGAAGCAGCCTCCGGTGGTATATCTAATGCTGTTAGTATAATTATTATATTGACTAGACTGGCACCAGTTACAGGTGGGTTAGCTAATGCTGATATCGTTGATAAAATACTTTAAATAAAGAAATTTTCAAACATAAAGATCCATTCATTTGATTTCATCAAATTCTCAAATATTTTTACTTTATCACAATATTTCAATAATGAAATTTTCTTCAGATACAGTAATCATGGTTATAACAATTCATTGATAGTTTTTAACAATACCGGTATTGCAACAAAATATGTTCTCTTCCTGATTAATATTCGTCTCATTTCAGTCAGTGGGGAACACAAATTAATTCAATTGCAAAATTCAGTTCGATCACTGATACCCGATATTATTGGATTATTACTAATGGCAGTTGATGGTTAGTCATATACATATATTAAGGGCAAATAGCGATCTAATGTCAAACACTATTTATAAGCTCTGTCAAAAGGTGGTAAAAATACACTCAAAAAGAGAATATAACTGGATGGGTGTCGGTGCTGAGTATTTTTTTTTATAACTTAATATAAAACTTACCATACTAGGACAAGTCTTGTAAATGTTAGTTCCAATCCGACCAATTGAACAACAAACAAACATGATATGGTGATATAAAGACATGTGCCACTCCTACCTATTGAGGTTGACAAAGGTACGACACATCTGGTTATTCTTTTGTCTAGCTTGTTAATCTCTTCCAAACTGTATAGTGTTTCTGGCATGGCAATGGCTCTTCAGAAAGAGAAAAATACATCACCTTTTTCATCTGTTTTCTTGTTGTTGATAGACAGTTTAAACTTTAACATGATATAACACCACCAGATTTTGGTGGGGTTCGTGTTGCTCAGTCTTTAGTTTTTAATGTTGTGTTTTGTGTATTACTGTTTGTCTGTTTGTCTGTTTTTCTTTTTTAGCCATGGCGTTATCAGTCTATTTTCTACTTGTGAGTTTGAATGTCCCTATGGTATCTTTCGCCTCTCTTTTAATGTAGCAGTCATCTTAAATAATTTACAAGATCTTTGATAAATGATTGAATTATTGTTGTGTTTCAATGAAAAGTTTTGCACGCACATTCAGTACAATAACAATGTATTGAAATAAGGATCGACCTGGTTGAAGGTGGAAATTTGAAATTCCACTACAAGGATAGTATGGAGAGGGACAGACATTCACCTACAAACATTCTAAAATGTTCCAACACCCTTTGTTATTCCAATTCCTTACATCAGATTCATATTTCCTATACCCTATACCACCCTGAAGTAGCTACGCATTTATATGTCTCACACATCTGAACGGACGACATCTCAGCATGTTTTTAGATAATCACATTTGTAGGTTTCTGTACTCGGGGACGCCACATGAACAAGTAGCAAATCATTTGTATTTTTTAAACATTTTTCTGTATTTTAGTAAAGATTAAATGCACAATGCTTTCTTGTAATCAAATAATTCGGATTCCGTATTCAACGTTGTAAAACAAGTTTAGTTCTGAAAATGCTTAGTATATTGTTTAATCAATCTGTAGGCCAATCTGAGTTCATTTCTTTTTTTTTAGGTTTAAAAGATTGCACTAGTTGACTAAATATGTAATTTTTTTAATGAATCTTCAAGTCATCGAGGCCTATTTACAGTCTCTAAAAGCATTTAAAATAAAGCTACTTATACTTACGTACTACTTGTTGCGAAAGTTATCAAAGCTGGTTGAACCAGTGTGAGGAGAAAACGAAATGGATTTGTTCTGTATATGAAAAAATATACCAGTGGGACAACTGCAAACGACCATAAGGTAAATCCTAGCAAGACTGTAGATATGAACATGCCAAGATGCACGAACTCATCACTAGTATCCACCGAGCTTGCTATTGTCTTTGCAAGAAGACTAGCTACTCCTACAGGCGTAAACCTAAAAAAATAAAAATGTTAACTAACTTTACATTGCATGCATTTTGATACCATCTTCGTCCATATTTGGAGATAATGTAAACACTGAATTTTGAGCATTATCATACAATCAATTATCCTACTTTACATGAACAGTCCTCATAAAACTATTTGAACATATTACAGTTAAAGCGCCAAATGCTAAGTCTTAAAGTGGTTTTTATTCTTATCTTGCATAATTATTTTTATAAATCTTTGATTTAACACAAGTCGTGTCATACTCTTTACTAAAAAAAACACAATATAGAATATGTATATTTACTCTATCCCTTTCGTTAAACAATGAAGTTGGTACAATGACTATCATAAGTCTTGCTAACTTGGAATCGCATTTCTAACAATCTGCATACACATGAATTATTATTTTACTTTCAAACCAAGTACAAAGGCTTTAAACATCCAGATATAATATGAACGAGAGGCAAAAAATACCAAGGGGATATTCAAAGCCATAAGTCGAAAACAAACTGACAATGACATAGCAGAAAAACAACGAAAAACCATCAAAACACAAACAACAGTATACAAAACACAACATTGAAAATCAAAGTATGGTTTATTCCTCCATAAGATAAGATATTTGTATCTACATTGACAAAACTATTTTGTGAAACAAAACAGGACCAATTCTATCACCCATAGTATGTGGTTTCACAATAACTTTGAAAACCAGATTTGATTGCTCATAATATTCATGTTTATTATTTAGAAAGAGGTTTCGTGGAGCATTTGACGACATAGCGACAGAACGTTGTTTGTAAGGACACGTATGTTAGTTAGGTATCTAATGATGTAAAGTTTTTCATCTTTGGTTGAAATTCCAAAGGAACACTGGATCGACCTATGATTATACAGGATTTCCTCCTTTGTATAAGTGTCGAATAGGTATCTATCCCTTTCGTTATACAATGTTGTTGGTACTATGACTATGATTAGTCTAGCCAACTTAGAATCTTTCTGCAAAAACTCCGAACAGTTCTTAATCAACCATGTATACAATAGGTCAAAACAGTAGCAAATAATTTCCTTCCTTGACGTTTACATTCATAATCTATGTAAAATAATAAAGAAAAGGTTATATTACCAAATAAGCCATCTTAACATCTGCAGAATGACACATGTAGCTGATGTAAAGAAGTCGTAGAAGGCTTTTCCGTGTTCCTTTGTTGCGCTGGTTGCCATTCCAAATAAACTGCTCGCGATTATCAATCCTATATTCATATTTACTTTTTTAGTTTCAACGGATACATACTTATTTTGTTTAAAGTAAATGGGCCTGTTCCACTTAAATTCATAGTGGTTAACAAAGAGTAAAATGAAAAATGATTTACATATCAAGACATGAATTACTTTGAAGTTGTTTTTGTTTTTAAGATAATTTGAGAATTCAATTATGCGCGTTGACCTTGAAATATTTCTCCACTGTTTTTTCGTCATCTGCAGTAGCAAAATGATGTTCCCTCCTGGTTTGATTTCCATTGCCCATATTCACTAGTAATGTTCTATTTATCATTCAGTTTAGCGATTGAATATGTATAAACAGGATAAACCAATAATACTTATATTCATTTATAATGTTAATAAAACGGTCCCAAGACAGGAACCTTGTCAGATTTCTTTTTTTTTGGAATTTGCTGTTTACGAAAATATATTGGAAAGTTGACTATAACACCGGCTGAGTGGAGTTTTTACAAGGTAACAACCCTTAGAACGATACATATATATGTCACCCTTCCCGGACACATACCAGTCTTTGCTCTAGCTTACTCCTAATGCTACATGATAAGCTGAAAATCAGCAAATACACGATTTCATAATTTTTTTTATTTGATCGTCCCGGTAAAAAGTAAAATAACAAAAATACCGAACTCCGAGGAAAATTCTAAACGGAAAGTCCCTAAGCAAATGTTGCTCATGTTATTACAAACCCGGTAAATAGTCTAATTCGGTAGGTTACATTCGTGAAAAGGGAACGGGATTGTAGTTACGACATAAGGAACATATCCGATATCATCTGTGAAACGGATATTCCATAACGGTCAACCAACTCGTGATGGGGTCCGTAAAATTTACGAAGGAATGATTTCAACTTCACCATTTGGAACTCTTGGTTTAATAGCTTCCTTGTGAGCAGCAACCCTTTATCAAGGAAATAATGATAGGAAATACAAGCCCGGGAATATCGTATCAATTGGGCGATATATACTCCGTATGCAGGCGCTGCTGGAATGTTGCAACCGCTAGGTGTCGATTATTATACTACTATGATATTTCAAGTGAGTCTTTTTTGTTTTTGTTTTGTTTTTGTTTTTTTTTTTGGATCGGCACCGACGAAGGTCAATTGTGCGTATATTTTTATCATTTTATTTATTACAATTCTATTTCATTATGTTATATTATGTGTTTTCAGTTGAAATGTCCTTGTTTGTATTATTTCGTCATTTCTCATATTTATGCACTATATATGTATATACGTTAATATTTGGTAAAAAGTAGAATAACAAAAAAGACCGAACCCGGATTTGTATTCTCCCAATCCATTTATGACTTTTGAACACCGGTATACTACTGATGCCTTTATTTATAAAACACATCAAACGAATGGATAACAACTGTCATATTCCTGACTTGGTACAGTCATTTTCTTATGTAGAAAATGATGGATTAAACATGGTTTTCTAGCTAAATAAACCACTTACTTGTATGACAGTCGCATGAAATTCCATTATATTGACAACAATGTGTGAACAAAACAAACAGACATAATAGGTAAAAATGTCAAAAATAAAGGTACAGCAGTCAAGAAAGACAAGAATACAAAATTTTTACCATAGTACCATAACACAATGACGGACTGTATAAGAACCGAGCCACGTCAAATGGGTATTACCAAAATTAGACTTAACAGTAAAAGTAATAATTTACAAAGACAAATAAAAGAAGACTTTAAAACGTAATCAAGATGTAAATAACATTCTGTATGAGTTATTCCGTTTATGATATACGCAATAGAAATTATATTTTAAAGTATTAAAAAGATTAAAATCTATATATACAAACCAATTATATTTGTACCATCAGCAGACCCTATTAGTTTTTCTTTTTCTTTTGTAATTTTTATAATACTTGATTCGTTTTTGACAAGACTAAGATTTCTTTCAGCTATCCTGTATTTTGTATGTGCCTTCGAAATTCAAGAAGAAGAAAAAGTTAGGATAGAGAGGACAGTTCCAAACAAATAAATTTTTATAGAATTTTATACCGATGTTTAAAATGTTTAGTGATGTTTAAAAGTACGATTATAGAAATCAACCAATCAAATATTGTATGATGAATTATATAAAGATAAGAAACATCAACAATTTTAATGGAATCACACATAGGTCAATAATTGAGCATTGGACTGGTTATCCTTTTTTTGTGGGTTTGAGTTTGTGGTATGTTTTGTAAACTGTTGTTGATTTTTTGTTCATGTGTATTTACTAAATACACATGAAGAAAAAACGTATTATTCATACCATTACTAGTATATTTGCCTTCGGATTGATATGATCCGTTCATCCTATTTCGACTCTTCAAAATTCAAGAGTCTATCCTAAATTGAGATAAATTATATGGCCTTCGAAATACCGTTTCGATTCCTAACATCACTGAAGAAACATTAATTGTCGAAATCCGGATATGGTGTACTAATTTTTGCACCTTTTGTTTGCGGTATACCATCTTTTCCGCAAGTTTATTGTTTTCTGTTTGATATTAAATTAATATTTAAGATCCATTTTGTTACATCTGGTGATCATTTTATTTGGCAATCGCCAATGGCAGTCAGCAGGGTTTAAGAACATCAGTTGTTCGACCCGCTAGTCAAATGCGTTTTGTTAAAATATACTTTGTCACTTTTTTTTGTCTTTTGGAAAATGTTGTTTGTGCTGTATTTAGACCCCTTTACCAAGAAATTTGTTTTGCATGCACACGTATAAAAATTGCGGTTTTTATCCAACGCAATCATAGGTTTGAACGTTGTTTTCAATTTAGACTTGTTTATATTTTTTCGTTTGCAGTGGCGGATCCAGAGGGGGGCGTAGAGGGCGTACGCCCCCCCTTTGCTTGAACTTTTTTTTTTTTTTTTTTTTTTAAAATGATGAATCAGACTAGACTTCGTGAACTTTGCCATTTCCCGGTCGTGTATTTAATTTTTATGCAACAATTCTTTACTTATAAAGATATTTTTCGCTCGTATTTACTGTAATATATTATTGATTATGTCAGTCTACGGTGGAGTTGATCAGTACGTTTGAAACGTCACTCAGTCATTTTGAAATTCAAATTACAGTAACACATTGCTTAGCTAGGCGGAGGATGATAAGCATCACGCCTTCAAAGCGACAAAGGATTGAGCAAGAACGTATTGACTTCTATTTCATATTTCCACTCAACAGAAAGTAATACTCTATTACATTCTCATGAAAAAAATGTTCCACGGCAATATTATTTACCTACGAAAATATGTTTAACCCCACACGCCCCAGCCAATTAATAACATTGCTGAATAATGATCCCCAGTCAGTAAGCTCTAGATATATTTAAAGTCTAAGGTAAGGACCATTTGATTTGATAGGGCAGTCAGATTTTTTAGAGAAAAAATTCTGACCCTGATTTTTGCCTTACTAAACAAAAATTCTGGCCATATCTGTAATGAAAACAATTATCGTGTCCCTTTTTTTGCTACAAGAAAAGAAAATCCAACAGAATTATTCAGCATTAAATGAGCATGTTGAATAAAAAACGGGCGTATTTTTTTTTTTTGGGGGGGGGGGGGGGGGGGGGTTGCATGTAAATCCTATATTTAACCGGAATGTCTGTTTCGCGGAACTGATATACTGAATACTTTTTTCAAGGCCCAACTGCAACCTGCCTGCTGGGTGTGGCCTTTATGTCTCCATTTGTCGACCGTCATTCACAACTTCGTTGTCATTTGATTCAAGTTCAGACTCATTCGTAGCCGTTGGTTGATTTGGAACCCCTCACTTCCCTAGTTGAGTGAAACATTTCACCCAAACATTTGGATAAAAATTGCTTGTTTGTCTTTGTTCGTGTCGGTCGTATTATAAACTAATGTCTTCATTGAATAGCCGTATATCATGTTTACAACAAGTAATCTTGAGGTTATGCTAACTAACCATACAACAAACGAGAATTTTCCATGTCCATTTTTTACTGACAAATCCCACATCAAATATATTAGTACATAGCTTTAGATCCATTCAATCATTTTATAATAGACAACTAATGGGGAGAATGCGGCATCAAAAATGTCCAACCCAAGCTTACACTTTAACTATAAAATATATATACCCTACGTTAGGAACCGTCACTAAGAATGTGCATTTTACACTTATTTTATGTTTTGTAGCCCAAAAAAGGTCCAAAAAAAATTTTCGCCATGCTCCGCTCGACGAATTTTACATACTACGCCCCCCCTTTCCAAAATCCTGGATCCGCCCCTGGTTTGGGCTTGTATTATATTTGCCTTCGGGTTTATATGATCCATTCATCCTATTTCGACTCTTCAAAATTCAAGAGTCTATCCTAAATTGAGTTAAATTATATGGCCTTCAAAATACCGTTTCGATTCCTAACATCACTGAAGAGACATTAATTGTCGAAATCCGGATATGGTGTTCTAATTTTTGCACCTTTTGTTTGCGGTATACCATCTTTTCCGCAAGTTTATTGTTTTCTGTTTGATATTAAATTAATATTTAAGATCCATTTTGTTACATCTGGTGATCATTTTATTTGGCAATCGCCAATGGCAGTCAGCAAGGTTTAAGAACATCCGTTGTTCGACCTGCCAGTCAAATGTGTTTTGTTAAAATATACTTTGTCACTTTTTTGGTCTTTTGGAAAATGTTGTTTGTGCTGTATTTATACCCCTTTACCAAGAAATTAGTTTTGCATGCACACGTATAAAAATTGCGGTTTTTATCCAACGCTATCTTCATAAAAAATACGATAAAAAAAAACTTCTAACTTATACGTAAAAACAAAAGTATTACCTTTGTTTCGCCATTCATAATGATGTAGAGAACTTGGCTGTATTGTCAACTCAACTTTATCCTATTTTGACGATAACCCGTTTTAAGTGTACATTTTGAAATAAATACAAAAGACTATTTTTACAGTGCTTATTGTATTGAAAAAATAGTCGTTATCTGCTTTATTTGGACAAAGCATATACCCAATATTTACTTTGGTCAATACAAATGCTTATACATCTTTGGCTTTTAATTTTGGGGGATTTATCGTTCCTTGTGAAGTTTAAACCAGAAAAGCGCTTCTGATGCACCATATTTATAGGGTAATTTTTTCATTTTAATCCACAAATACGTTGCATACGAACGAAAGTAGGTAACAATCATAATTTATTTTCCATTTCCCCAATGATGAATTTTCATCGAAATCAAAATAAACAAAGTATGTCACAAAGGGACTTGAAAGTTGACTTTAATTCGTTTTAAATATAGTTAGCCGGTTACATATATCAGGAATGTGTCTATATCAATCTGATTAAAATTCTGATGTAGTTTAACTCGCGTGTTCGTCAATATAAGGATAACAAAATCAGAGATCTATATTTTAATTAGATTGGTGTCTATATGTTCCAACTGTACACATAATAATCCTTCAAATATGAAAATAATATCAAAAACAATACATTTATTAATTTCTCACCTGTTCAAATGTCGAAACAATTAGATTATCAGGAAACACATTTCTGAATAAGATAAAAAGAAAAGAAAGATAATATATTATACTAAATATAAAAAAGTTAATAAATCAAAGTGCTGTGGAAAGTTTGCAACGGTAGATATTATTTCCAATAGGTTGTAGATGTGTATTATTTCAAATATGTATCCAATTCGGTGTTTTTTACTTGAATATTGCCTCATCATCACTTTTTTTCATATGTTTATCATATAAAATTTTGATATTTTCTATTGCAACCTCAAACTGTATATTTAAAATAATCCAGTACTCACAAGGCTCTGTTAAATTCTTTATGTGCCCATCCCATGTCAAGGGCCTGTGATTTTAGTACTTTTTATTGATTCAGGTCCGTCATATTTGTTTTTAGTAAATTGCATTGTTATTAATTAAGCCGTTACTTTTCTTGTTTGAATTGTTTCACATTTTTCATATCAGTACCTTTTATAGCTTACTAAATGGTAAAAGTTTTTCTCATTGTTGAAGACCTAATTGCATGAATTTATGTGCGGTATGCGGAATGAATTTGAAAGATTGCGCATTAATTTTATAATGGGGATTTTGTATAAGTTGTATAACTATTGCCGTTAACCGGTTTGGAGGTCAGTATAAAAGGTAATTGCACGGGTTTTTTTAGTTATCGAGGACTGGGTAGTGACCACACAATCGCACGTCATATATATAGGTAGAAGTTTGGTTTTTTTTGTATACAAAATATTTGTATTTAAGTTTTATATAGAACAGTATTTAAATGTGTTGTATTTATTTTGTAGATTATTTTGTTGCAGAACATGATATTGTCCAAGATTCTGTCAGGCAGTGTATCTTGTGTTTTTGATGGACTTTATTATTTTAGTTTGATGGACTTAACCAGATCAGATACATATTGTATTAGGAAAATAACATTTGAGGTGGTCACTGCGCCATTCAGTATCCAAACTTGTGTTTGTTCTATTGTATTTAGAAAGTAAAGGCTAATGTTGAAGTGTACATAATTGCATGTGCTCAATTATGTACACATATGTTCAAAATAGATGGAGCATTTTAGCACATAAATACTTTATGTTTGGTTAAACAACGTGCATTAAAACATAATTATATATCTTCCTCCTTTGAACTCTGGTTGATAGCTGTTTCATTCACAATAAATGCTACATCTCCTATTTTAAGTGACAGCAAACTTAAACCAATACAACTGTAGTGAATGTGAATTTATATGAAAGGCTTTAATCAACAATGACAATATGTAGACAGGAATAAAAAGTTAATATACACTAGATTCTTATAGGTACTTATAATCCTGTGATATATTTTAGTTGCTGCTGTGAAATCTAGCATTGAGGCAATGATATTTTGAGATTTTTGGTTTCAGCCATTCATTTTTTATAATCATTGCCTCGGTGTTGAATTGACACATTGTTAATGATAGGTCAATTTGAAAGAATCATACTGACCCAGGAACAAAGCGTGAGGTTTGCATACTGTAAATTCTGAAATTGAATGTCAAGGTCAGTATGATGCTTCTGCGTACAAAGTTTCGTCAATTAAAGGGCTACAGTACATAACTTATGCACCAAACACAAGCCAGACACTGTTAAACTACCATAGGGGTCAAATGAGAAAGGTCAGAATTATCTGACTTTGGTAAATGACACAACCCAAGTCCATAATGCAACAGTTGAACTGCATTCCATGTTAGGTTAACCAAAATTCCAGGTACAAAAGATATGAGCCAGCCACAAATTGCACAAGGTTTTACTATCATAGGTATCAAAGGACAAAGTCAAGGTCAGAGTGATCTGACTTTGTGATATGACACGTCCAAAGACCAAGATACAACTGCCTACTGAGCTTGATAACCGAAAATTTAAAGCACAAACTTTATGAAACGAGTACAAATTGGACCAAGTCAACTATCATAATGGTCAAATATAAATGTCAAGGTCAGAGTGGACTGTCTTTAGTATCTTTTACAGTACACAAGTTGTAAACAGGGCACAAATTAGACTATCAATAATCTAGATATTTTCATAACATATATTTCATATAATTCATTATAAGGAAAAACAATTCACAGTAAAACTGGTTTTGAGTCATTTGTTCTAAATGGCTTTTAATTGTCAACACATTATGTCTACAGCTATCATGGTGTTTCTAAGATCGAATTCTGAGACTCCCAAGTTCTCAATTAGGTAGCAAATAACTTAAGCTATCACATTTTTTTGAATTCTTTGTTCAACTGTTTCTAAGTCTAGTTTACTTTTCTATGCCGTAAGTTCATTCAGTCTAATAACTTCATACACTTTGTTAATTGTGTTTTTAAGTATTATTGTAATAGAGCTACCAGATATTGTTTTGTTTCCTTCTTTCAAAAGTATTATATAATCAACAAACAAATTGAAATTTCACTGATAATTTTTGTAATTGCATTTATTCAGTTTCAAATATATATGAGGGTCAGGATGGGGGGAGGGGGGGGGGGGGTCCCTCAATTCAGTATTCTTTAATGTTTCAAGCAACTTTTCTCTATTCTTTATAAATTTTGCTTATTATTCTCTATTCTTTATATTTTAGTCCTTTATTCTGCACAATTTGCACATTATTCTTTATTCTATAAACCCTATCTAGACCCTCATATATTAAACAAGCACCAACAAGTGAAAAATATAACAGCTCAATGAAAATATTTTGGGAAATAATACTGCCAATCGAATGAAAATGGGGAATTTGTCAAAAAGACAACAACCCGACCAACCGACCAAAGAGCAGAAAACAGCCCAAGGCCACCATTGGGTCTTCAACACAGCAAGAAAATCCCGCACCCGCAGGCGGGCTTCAGCTTTTTACATACAGCTAAATTGCATGTATGTTGATGTTGATATTCAATGCACTTTACTTATAGAACTAAATGCCATGGTGATAGACATGTTTTTAGCCTCAATTTCTGGAAACTCGATGTTTATCGGTATTACGTCTGAATGTTGAGGCCTCTGATAATAATGACACTAGACGATCTTAAGAGTTCATTGAATACACATGCATCTGTTCACCATGCAAACTGAGAAAACAATAGAAAATAGAGATCCAAAAATTTAATTATGAGAGGGAGTGGTTGTAAATTTGAAGTAGAATTAAAACTGAGCAGGGACAAGTTTAAATATGACTCTTATAATCATAAAATCGATTAAATATTTCATTACAATCCTCCAGCTAGAAATAACTAGAAGCTAACAAGGATCCTGTGTCGCTCACCTTTTTTTTGTTTACAATTGATGCATAAAATAATGAAACCATTATACTTTTGCTTTAGTTTCAGAGTTATAAGCCAAAAACTGCATTTTACCCCTATGTTCTATTTTTAGCCATGTCGGCCATGTTGGTTGGTAGGCGGAGTCATCGGACATATTTTTAAAACTAAATACCCTAATGATGATTATGGCCAAGTTCGGTTGAATTTGTCTCAGTAGTTTCAGGAAAAGATTTTTGTAAAAGATTACAAAAATTTACGAAAAATTGTTAAAAATTGACTTTAAAGGGCAATAACTCCTTAAGGGGTCAATTGACAATTTTAGTCTTGTTGACGTATTTGTAGATCTTACTTTGCTGAACAGTATTGCTGTTTACAGTTTATCTTTATCTATAATAATATTCAAGATAATAACCAAAAACTGCAAAATTTCCTTAAAATTACTAATTCAGAGGCAGCAACCAACAACAGGTTGTCTGATTCGTCTGAAAATTTCAGGGCAGATAGATCTCAACCTGATATACATTTTTACTTATATCAGATTTGCTCTAAATGCTTAGATATAAGCCAAAACCTGCATTTTACCCCTATGTTCTATTTTTAGCCATGGCGGCCATGTTGGTAAGAAAGCGGGGTCATCGAACACATTTTTTTTAAACTAAATACCCCAATGATGATTGTGGCCAAGTATGGTTAAATTTGTCGAAGTAGTTTCATAGGAGAAGATTTTTGTAAAAGATTACAAAAATTTACGAAAAATTGGTAAAAATTTACTATAAAGGGAAATAACTTCTTAAGGTGTCAATTGAAAATTTTGGTCATGTTGACTTATTTGTAGATCTTACTCTGCTGAACATTATTGCTGTTTACAGTTTATCTCTATCTATAATAATATTCAAGATAATAACCAAAATCTGCAAAATGTCCTTAAAATTACAAATTCAGGGGCAGCAACCCAACAACGGGTTGTCTGATTCATCTGAAAATTTCAGGGCAGATATATCTCTGATGAACATTTTTACCGCATGTCAGAGTTACTCTAAATGCTTTAGTTTCAGAGATATAAGCCAAAAACTGCATTTTACCCAATGTTCTATTTTTAGCCATGGCGGCCATGTTGGTTGGCAAGCGGGGTCGTCGGACACATTTTTTAAACTAGATACCCCAATAATGATTGTGGACAAGTTTGGTTAAATTTGGTTCAGTAGTTTCAGAGGAGAAGATTTTTGTAAAAGTTAACGACGACGGACTACGACGGACGACGGACGCCAAGTGATGAGAAAAGCTCACTTGGCCTTTTAGGCCAGGTGAGCTAAAAAAAGGAGCAAAGCACCTTTTTTGAAAGGGATCATGGTTCTTTCCTTGTTGCATATGTTTTTGTGTGTACCTTTTTGCACCTAGTACTTTTATCTAATGGTACCAGATTCAATTGATATAAAAAAAATGTTTGTATTAAAACTTATAAAATAGAATGTATAAAATTTTCATGAATTAAAAGTAAAGATAAAAGACTCACCTCGAAATAAATATATGGCCCTCTAAATTTTCTATAAATTAAACGTGGAAACTGCGGTCTCGTTTAGATTTTTTCTTCCGCGCACGGCAGATCCGCGAAGTAGTGTTTGTGATACCCATTTTCAAATGAATTTGAATTCATTTGAATTGTAGGTCAACATTCAGTCCATTTTTATTCAAGCTGTAAGCTTATCAAAACAGTAGTTACCCAAAATTTCAAAAGCATCTTCCTATAATTAGTATTCAAACATTAGTACTACATTATCTAGGAGCTGAATTTCCGATAGTAAGTCAGTCTGGCTTCTTACCGGTTTGAGGCCAATGTCATAGGAAAGTATATTGCTATAGCAGGCTAAATCAAACTTTCCAAAAATAAATGAAAAAATACGAAAAAGTGACACTACAAAATTCTGGACTTAAAGCTAATTTACCTTAAAAGATCAGCAAATATATCCTGTGTTTCTGTACTTTTATCGTAAACAGATGTAAATTCCTTTGATATATGGACACTTACCCCTGTAATACATAATGCAATTCATTCATTTATTCACATGTGGAGCAGGATCTGCTTACCCTGAGATCACCCACAGTTTTTGGTAGGGTTCGTGATGATTAGTCTTTATTTTTTCTATGTTGTGTTTTGTGTACTGTTGTTTGTATATTTGTCTTTTTCTTTTTTTGCCATGGCGTTGTCAGTTTATTTTTGATTTGTGAGTTTGAATGTCACTCTGGTATCTTTCGCCCCTCTTTTAAGTTAATCTTCTACTACTATTTCTATGTGTTTGTTCTCTATTCTATCCCTATCTAGCCTGTCTACTTTTATTACAACTACTACCATACTACAATACTACTATTATTGTTATTACTACTACTGATCTACTATATCCACTAGACTTCAGTCTGAAATATTTTTGCCAGAGAAAGACCAGAATCAATAGTCTCATATTTTTAATATTAAAATTCCATATGGACTGATCATATTTAAATCGTATGAAAACCAGTTTCACAAACGGTCAACTACAATGACAAACAAATGCAAAATGAAAATGAACGGACAGAGTTGTGAAAAGTATACTTATTTTAGTGCCTGGAGGCATTCATCGTACAAAACTTTTCTTTCATATGCACAAATCTTGTCCTTATACCCCTTATTTTATATCCCCAATGTACTGATGAAAAGACGATGAAAATGCAATTGATTATTATTATAATTTATATTTTTACCTGGTTCTATTATTACACAAAGGATACAACCTATAATACTTGGTAGAAAATTAGACATCATTGTATGTACCAAACAGACTACACTAATTTTACTATTTGCTTTCAAGTCCAGGGATGCTGTTGCTAAAAAAAAGTAATAACCAATTGTTATTCTAATCCTTTCTTGTTAGTTCGATAATCCTTATACTATTATTGTAATTGCTACGGGCTGCGGAAGTAGATCTTATCTGTAAAGGTGCGAAAAACTTTACAGCATATACGCCCAAATTAATTGTATTACAGTACAGGTGCATAGCATCAAGAGCTTCAACCTTAGATTTTGGAAGTGTTACAGTCTCATTAGCTTCAATAATAAATATGATATTAAAAAATGTGTTCAGTATCAAGGATAAAACTAGTTCCACTATACGCATCAGTTAAACAATCAAATTCCTCAGATATATTATACCACGCAGAGACTGAGAGTCGTTTAAAAATATCTGAAGTAAACCCGGAATCTGTCTAAACCTAACCATGTGTACGTACACAAGATCACAAGACAGGTTTCTGGTTTACTCAGACATGAGGGTCTGGTTTAGACAGATTTCTAGTTTACTCAGGGTTTGGTTTAGATCAGTTTTTGGTTTACTCATGGTTTTGTTTAGACAGATTTCTAGTTTACGCAGGGTTTGGTTTAAACAAATTTCTAGTTTAATCGGGGTTTAATTTTGACAGATTTGCTCAGGATTCGGGTTTGAAAGGTTTCGAGTTTACTAAGGATTCAGTAAAGATAGGCGTCCGGTTTTACCCAGGGTTAGGTTTTGAGAGCTAGGTTTCTTGTATACTCAGAGCTCGATTAAGTTAGATTTTTTTTTTGCCCAGGATTCGGTTTATACAAGGTTCGATTAAGACAGGTTTTTGTTTGCCTAGTATTCGGTTTATACACGGTCTGGCTTACACAGGTTTTTTGTTTGCTTAGCATTCGGTTTATACACGGTTCGGTTTAGAAAGGTTTCTTCGTTTACACAGGGTTTGCCTGTGACAAACATCGCGATTTCGGTTTTGAAATGTTCCTCCCCATAGCAGCAATTTGCAACTGTCATACAAGTGAGAGGTTTATCAAGCTATTGAACCAGGTGTAATCCACCATTTCCTACATAAGAGAATGCCTGTACCAAGTCAGGAATATGACACTTGTCATCCATTCGTTTAGTGTGTTTCAGCTTTTGACTTTGCCATTTGATTAGGGACTTTCCGTTTTGGATTTTCCTCGGAGCTCGGTATTTTTATTACTTCACTTTTTTCATTCACGAATGGAGTACACATTTCACAACTCATACGATATCAAAAAGCTTCCTTAAACTTTGTAAAACGTCGTCGGACATAAGAGGTTTTTAAAGTGTTGTTTTCATTTTGTTTATATTTTACTGAATTTGTACTTTATCGAGAATGTGTATACTATATACGGTGTGTACTATCAACTACAATTTTTTTTAGCTGCTTCTTTGTCAGTATACTATCAATTGAAAACACTTTTTCGTCAGCGTATTTGTTAAATTTATTATCAACATCAACGTTTTTGTTGGCGTCTTTGTTAGATTTATTTGAAAGTTTGTTTGATTTGTTTAGTCATTTGTGTTGTATGTATGTTATGTATGTTTACACAGTTTTGGCTTCTCGGTCCCAATCATTGTCTCATTTACATATTATGCCTGTTTGGTTTGCCTACCCAATGTTGTCAATATGACGGAATTATAAGCAACTGTCATACAAGTAAGAGGTTTAGCTAGCTAGGTTAACCCACCCTTTCCTTCGGAAAATGCTTGTACCAAGTCAGGAATATGATGGTTGTTTTTTTCAATTGTTACGTTGGTTTTGTCAGTTTTATTACTTTCCCCTTTCGAAATTACTTTGGAGTTCGGTATTTTTTTTTATACATTTTGTTGTACATGTTCATATTTTATTCAGGGTACGGTTTAGGATGCAATCAACATTTTTTCTATGACGTCATATTTTCATCTTTTAAAAAAATACTTGCTTCAGGGTACGTTAGCCTGCTTCGGAAAGAGATACTGTAGCAACAGATAAGTTTTCAATTTTCACAACTAAAAACAGGATGTTTACAGTGTTGTCTCCTTTAAAAAGATGTATATTTAATCTAATTTTTAAAGTTATTTTGATCAATCAACCTGTTTGTTTTTTTTTTGAAAACCAACTAACAGTGAACTAATATTACCATCAAATACAAAAACATGGTACTTTTTCACCAATTATGTAAATAAAAAGAAATTTATTTCCATGGCTATTTTGGGTAGGGGATTAACCCCTAGGTTTTTTTTAAAGGAAACTATTTAAAGCACCTTTAGACACATTTCTAGTTGACTCTGGATTCGGTTCAAACAGGGATTTTGTTTACTTGGGGTTTGATTAAGACATATTTCTAGTTTACTCAGCTTTATTTGTAAACAGGCTTTTCGTTTACTCAGGGTTTGAATTAAACAGGTTCCTACAGGTTAACCATGGTTCAGTTTAGACATGTTAATGATTTACTGAGAGTTTAGTTTAAACTGGTATCATTTGACATGTACTAGCATTAGGTCAATGAAAAACACTGTAAATACAAGTGTTTATAAATAGAACACTGGTTGAACACTTTTTGAAAATGAAATGTTGTTCCAAATGTTTGCAATAGTGTTCACTATTTAAATGTGTGGTGATCAAATTTTAAATGCCTTTGTTTTTCATTTTTCAACACTAAATGTTAGAGTTCTAAACACTTTTAAAGTGTAAAACGTTTAAATATGTCCGAATGTGACACTTTTTAAACACATAGTACATGAACATACACAAAGTGTTATGATTAAGAGCACCTGATGTAAACTTTCAGAACCGTTCTGTTTCCAAGCGTACATAATTGTTTCTTAATACTAAACTTTACACTTTCACTTCTAAATTTTATTTTGTGGTGGGATTTCCTGGCCTAAATTTTATTTACACGAGCCGTTTGCCTGACCGGACATGTGCTACAACAAAAACGACATCGTACTTTTCATCATTGAAATCTCGGTAACCGTAGCCAATTATGCCGTCAAATTTTGATAAAATATATGAAAAATCAAAGGCTAGGCGTCCGTAAACTTTTCCAAGAGAATGAATAATTTAATTTGAAGGGCATACGATACAGTTTTGATCGCGCAGATTTTTTGACGATGATTTGCATGCAAAATATTTTTCACCTACTAGTCAATTCAAATATATATGGAATAAAATACACACCAATGTGCTACTTTTAGAGATAAATGGGGTCGAACTTTTAGAAATGTATTAAAAATTTCGCAGTGATTTTTTGTCGATGCTTTGCATGCAAGATATTTTTCACCTACTAGCCAATTTAAATATATATATTTTAAAAAATACACCTTGATATGCTACTTTTAGAGATAAATGATGTCGAACTTTAAGACATGTATTAATAATTTCTATTTTTTAAAAAGTACTCTCCTTTTGACAGGCATACCTATTTTTTTTTCAAAAGATTAACACATGAGGATTTTTGTAAAAGCAGTTGGAATATCTTCTTGACATAAGTTTGCTCTAAATAAATCATCGGTGATATGGTTCAACCCACCATTTTTTCTTAAAATGTCAAGTACTAAGTCGGGAATATGGCAGTTTTTATCAAATTATCCGTTTCTATATGTATGTTGGCGTTTGTTTTTGTTGCAGTTTAGAATTTCTATTGCTCCGTTGTTTTCCTCTTATAGTTGATGTACCTTTGTTCAAAAGTCATAAATCGATTAAGAGAAAACAAATCCGGAACACATCAACTATAAGAGGAAAACAATTATTTGTACCAGTTTTTATGAACTGTTGCCTTTATTTGTTCATAAAAACTGGTACAAATAATCTTCATACATAACCAAGCCAAACGTCATATTGAAAAATAAGGGTCCACGTACTTGTTTTCAGGCTAATGGCTAAAATATGTGGAACAATGCATCTTTTCCCGATATACCACAGTTTGAGGTAGCACTCCACGGTAATAAAATAAAATAAAAATTGAACCACAAAATGTTAAATCATCTTCTATACCGGGCTTTCTAATAAAGCCAACAGTGTATGTCTTATATGTGCATTCTGTATGTATGTGCCTGTCCCAAGTCAGGAGCCTGTAATTCATTGGTTGTCGTTTTGTTACTGTGTAACATATTTGTTTTTCGTTCATTTTTTTTTTTTGTACATAAATTAGGCTGTTAGTTTTCTCGTTTGAATTGTTTTACATTTGTCATTTCGGGGCATTTTATAGCTGACTATGCGTTATGGGCTTTGTTCAGTGTTGAAGGCCGTACGGTAACCTATAGTTGTTAATTTCTGTGTCATTTGGTCTCTTGTGAAGAGTTGTCTCATTAACAATCATACCACAATCATACCACATCTTTTATATATATATATTATACAGTGTAAACACAAGTGCTACAAAAAAAAACTTGCCACATTAGATATATATGAAATAAATTTGATCTTTCTCTGGTGATTCCTTAAAGATAACAGGTGGGGTTCGTGTTGCTTGTATAGTCTTTAGTAGTCTTTAGTTTCTATTAAAATTGTATTTTGTGTACTATTGTTTGTCTGTTTGTCTTTTTCTTTTTTAGTCATGTCGTTGTCAGTTTATTTAGTTTATGTCAGAAATTCGAGTTTGAATGTTCCTCCAGTATCTTTTCGCCTCTCTTTGTATGTCGATTTGGCCAATTGCAAAGGAAGATAGAACAGTCGGATAAACAATTATTTTCATATATAGAACAGAATCAAGGCACGGGTGTTAATATCGTCGGAATTTGTGTGTTGATATTTTGAAGACAAACGTGTTAGTAACTTGTCTAAGCCTGAACATTTATTGAACATGTCGTATTAAAATATTGAACATCGGTGTACAATTTTTTAACGCAACCGGACGCGTCATGAGTCCTATAACTTAACAGTGAATGTGTCATCAATATGCTATCTGTAAAAGGAAATAATAGTTTAGATAAATTTCAAAATAGGTTATTTGTTTGTCAAATGTAATGAACAGATCGAGTGTCAGAATGTTCACCTCATTTTCTGAGTAACCGTTTTCTGTTTTGAGGACTGGACAGGTGCCTGTCTGTCATCCTTAAGGTGGTACCAAACACCTCGACTAAAATTAATTTGGCTCGTTTAATTTTCATAAAATTTTGACAAAATATTTACTTTGACCCTTTGACAAAAATATAAAAAATTCAAAAAAACTTGAACCACACACTTTATCGGAAAAATTTCATTGGATATATAGCAGTTTGACAAACACTAATTTTGATCATTGAGAAGTTTAATATTTCCTTAACAATAGACGTGATTAAAACGTTCAGGTGATTTTTACAGAGTTATCTCCCTGTAGTGTTATGTACCACCTTAAGTCAGATTGTTGTGTTGTCAGTCTTTCTATGACAACGCTTTTGATTGCCTCCTTGTAATTTTTTTTTTAAACAGATGAACACATGGATTGTATGTACCTGTTATTATGGAGGAAACCATCAAAGGAACAATCATCATTTTCAGCATACGAATGTACATTTCTCCAAGTATTCCTGAATTGAAGAATTTTTTATACTAAAAGTATCCTAAAAAGTATTATTTATTTGTTAAGATGATACAAATATCGTATATACAATCATATCCTGATTAGATGTTTAGGCAGTATAAAAGCTTTACTTAATAACGAATATAAGGAATAAATGCTTAACTTCAAATTGTTACAAAAATGTATGTTAGCAACCTTTTTAGTTTCTGGATACTCTTATTACCTGTTAATCATCTGACGATTATCTTCTAAGCTCAGGATTATTTATTGGAGAAGACGTGGTTCTTTGAAAACAAAGAAATCAGTTATATTAAAAAAAAAACAAATTATTGGTGACAGAGGAGTGACACTTAAATAATCAATACAGTAGCAACACTGAAAAACAAACCACACTTTAGACTTGGATGTACCGTAAGAAAACTTTTTATATACATAAATAATTATTAAACCCGAACAAATGATAAATTAAGTAATTGCACTATTACATGCAAGTACATGCAGTGGGTGTTTTGATCACTTTTAAATATTAGTATACGCTTCTGGGCCAAATGATTCATATTTGTCTTTGACAATGAATCTTTTATCTATATAATACTGTATGTTTACACAAAAACCAAATCAGCAAAACCAACAACGGGTAATTTATGGTTCAGATGGTCTGACTAGGTGGAGGCACACAATGTGGTTTGGTTAAAACAGTTTGCATGCGCAACCCCTCCTTTTGTGTCTTAATAGACAACATGTCGTAAAAACACATTTTTTATAAAAATCATGTGTATAAACTTAAGGATACGTACAATCTTAATAGCTTAAGCACGCAGCATTATAACTGACTGATAGTTTGAACGTCAAATAAAAATAAGACACAATTGTTTAGTTAAAAATATAATTCCACTCAGAATAAATTTAAATCTTTTCAGTGGTTCACATTAATTATCTATTTATGTTTAAGTGCACTTTCTCAAATTATTTGTTACTACTGGTTCCCTCAAATGTAAAGTTAATTGAGAAGGTATGTAAATGTGAAAATGGCAAGTATTTGTGAAATCAAATTTTTACCCTGCATCCAATTACATTCCATACAGTATTTCTTGAATTATTAAAATCTTTAATTAATCATTATGTAACGGATATTCCTGGATAAAGTAACGGATATTCCTGGTCTAACTATTATTTTTTGTTAAACGTACATGTATGTACTAAGTGATTAATTTTCTAAATCACTCAGGTGTAGACAATCACATGTATCTTTTAGTACGACCTTCAAGAATAAGTCAATTGTTATTTCTAGTCATTCTAAGACAACTTTTAAGTGGCTCTATGTTCCAGGAAATTATTTTATGAAAAAGGAATTAAAATCAACAAGCATTCTGAGAGTATTGCATGGCAATACATAGTCCCCTACCGGTTAAAAATTAATTGTACTTGAACAAAATGCTAACTTGATCTATAACTTGTCATGGTGTAAACTATGTAACAAATATCAAGTCAAAATCTTCAAGTATGACAAAAAAAGTGTGGAAAACTGATTATTTAAGTGAATTTTCCAAGTCCAAGGACAATAAATCTGCACAAAATCATCAGACCGAAACAAAAAACAAAATTCGATCTTGGTCTGTAACTTGTCATGTTAAAACTATATACCAATTATCAAATCAATATCTTCAAGCACAAAGAAAAAAAGTGTGGAAAACTGATTTGCCGGACTGATGGATGGACAGACAGACAGACAGACAGACAGATGGACGGACGGAGTGCAAACCTAAAGTCCCCTTCGACTTCGTCGGTAGGGGACTGAAAAATTTAGTCCTCAAGAACTTTCTTTATAATTATTTTGTTCTATGTGGAACATAATATTATGCGAAATAAATATACAGTTACACCTAAACACATGTAAAAAGTAAAATTACAAAATTACTGAACTCCGAGGAAAATTCAATCGGAAAGTCCCTAATCACATGGCAAAATCAAATGACAAAACACATCAAACGAATGGACAACAACTGTCATATTCCTGACTTGGTACAGGCATTTTCAAATGTAGAAAATGGTGGCTTGAACCTGGTTTTATAGCGCTAAATCTCTCACTTGTACGACAGTCTCATAAAATTCCGTATAATATATGGTTAAGAACAACACTTATAAATAAGTTAATTTACGTTTTCTTTTCCGACTTAATTGTTCATAGAATGTGTCTAACAATTAGTATCTTTTTCTTTGCTCATTTGTTAAAAATTAATTCAACGTAATCAGAAAAGACATATATGTATATATATTTACCTATCCACAGAAGAGTATCTTTCGTTAATGTCAACTTCCTTAAAGAAAATCCCACAGATAAACCTACAGCTCCACCAAGTAATGTAAGAATTACTAATAAATTCGTATTCAAGCATTGCTTACAACTTTGTGCCATCTTAGACAATGAAAATCCTAACAAATCTTACGAGGATGTTCATGATTCGAAACGTTGTAACCAATCAGATTATAATAACTTTATAAGGGTTGGTTTGATACGGTGGGTTGTGTCTTATTGGTGTATGACGAGTAGCCTCTATATGAAGAATTAATCTCCTATGTGAAGGCATGGAAAACGTAAGATGGTGGTAAAAACAAAAATCTTTTCCCGGTTTTACAGAATAATGTATGAATAACAAAAAACTTCCTTTTTGTGTATGTGTCTGTGTGTGTGTTATCTAGCCATAAGCATATAAGTAAAATGCATAACAGCTATATATGCTATTTACAGGCAAATATTCTTAATGGGTTAGTTACACATAAACATATCTGTACTATATAGATAGTTTTCTGAGTTCAAAACATTTATTAACATAAATTGCATTAATGTTCAAACCTCTAGGTTTTCTTGATTAAAAAACAATCAAACTTGACACTTGTGTTTAACATTTCAAAATTATCATAGTTTTTACAACTTATCATAATTTTATCATATAACTCTTTTCTGAAGAGATCATAAAGGGGACATTGACATATAAAATGTTTTTCGTATGTTTTATTGCATGATGGACTACTGCGTGTTTACAATTTACCGAGAACATGAGTTTTCTACTGTCATTCAATACAGATTGCCGGAAACACAATTCATCTTACTTTTCTTCTTTTGTGTTTACATTTACAGACCATGATACAAAGTATTTGTTCTATGCTCAGATTTACGAATATATATGGCAAGCTGTTTTACTATTTATTCGAATTTCAAGATATCTCATATAATATATAAGATATCTGATATAATATCCTATTCAATATATAAGATATCTTATATTATTTAATTTTCATAACATATCTTATTTATCATACAGGTATCTTATATATAATATAATTACCTCATATAGTTTATCAGATATCTTATATACTTCATAAGATATCTTCTAAAGTTTATATGATATCTTATAAAGTATATGAGATATCTTATAAATATTTTTTATATAAGATATCTTATATAGTTTATAAGATATCTCATATAGTTTATAAGATATCACATATAATTTATGATATATCTTATAAAGAAAATTATATAAGATATCCTATAACTTCAATGAGATATCTTATAAACTATATAAGATATCTTATGAACTAAATGAGATATCTTATAAATTATATAAGATATCTTATAAACTCTTATATAATCTGTTTTATAAGATATCTTATATATTATATAAGATATCTTATATAGTATATAAGATATCTTATATAGTATATAAGATATCTTATATAGTATATAAGATATCTTATAAATTTTATAAATATTTTTAAAATAAAATATTTCATAAAGTTTATAAGAAATCTTACATAGTTTATAAGATATCTCTTATAATTTATAAGATATCTCTTATAGTTAATAAGATATCTTATAAAGAAAATTATATGATATATCTCATTATTCAATATATAAGATATCTTATATTATTTAATTTTCATAACATATCTTATTTATCATATAGGTATCTTATATATAATATAATTACCTCATATAGTTTATCAGATATATTATATACTTCATAAGATATCTTCTAAAGTTTATATGATATCTTATAAAGTATATGAGATATCTTATAAATATTTTTTATATAAGATATCTTATATAGTTTATAAGATATCTCATATAGTTTATAAGATATCACATATAATTTATGATATATCTTATAAAGAAAATTATATAAGATATCCTATAACTTCAATGAGATATCTTATAAACTATATAAGATATCTTATGAACTAAATGAGATATCTTATAAATTATATAAGATATCTTATAAACTCTTATATAATCTGTTTTATAAGATATCTTATATATTATATAAGATATCTTATATAGTATATAAGATATCTTATATAGTATATAAGATATCTTATATAGTATATAAGATATCTTATAAATTTTATAAATATTTTTAATATAAAATATTTCATAAAGTTTATAAGAAATCTTACATAGTTTATAAGATATCTCTTATAATTTATAAGATATCTCTTATAATTTATAAGATATCTCTTATAGTTTATAAGATATCTTATAAAGAAAATTATATGATATATCTCATTAACAATATAAGATATCTTATAAGATATCTCATAAACTATATAAGATATTTTATGAACTATATTAGATATCTTATAAAGTTTATGAGATATCTTGAAGTTAGAATAAATAGTAAAAGGGCTTGCCATAAATCTGTGTTTCAGTCTTAAGAAGATAGTGTTTGAATCACCTAAAGCATATAGCCACTTAGATTATAGGGGGAGGGGGGGGGGGGGGGATGAGGGGATAAAGAAATAGGCATTTGCTCACGAGACAACAACCAAACGAAAAAAAATCTCAAAATCATGAAAAAACGTTCCAATAGATTGAAAAAAAAACATATTTGAAAACATGTACTGTACATCTACAAGTGCTATAAACACACAATAAACACACCAAGTCATCGAAGTTACTGAAATCATGTCTTAATTCAATTCTGACATTGTTCAAAATTCTATGAGAACAGATGTTTTAGCGTATTTCAGTTTTTGTTTTTTTCAAAATGTTTCTTTTGTTCTGTAGGTAAGCCATCAATATTTTCGTCGATCATTGCAAGAAGTTCAGTGTTCTTTTGTTTTTGGTTTTCTCTTTAGTGATTTCATTTTCTTCTGTTTTAAACATAAGGATATTAGAAAATTTTAACGGACTAGGATATTTGCCGATCTTGATATTTGCTAGTTGGAATACAAAAACTGAAGCCAATTGTATATCAGAAAATCGTTTCAAAAGCGGTAACCACATCGAAACGGTAGAAATGGTTAAAATGAAAGGAAACTATTTATGTTTCCTTTGTGGCGATGATACAGTGAAATCATACCCAGTGAATAGTTTTTTATACTCTACGCTGATTTACCTGTGCTGAATTTTTTTTACCTATTGATAAGATCGATAAATATAGATTTAAACAGTCATGTATGGTCATTGTTTTTCTACTTGTCGTGAAAGGTCAATTTAAAATAAAACAGGCCATTTTTGTTAGTTAGGTGCTTAATGACAAGTACTTGTGAAATCATTACACACATTAAAAGACAAAAAATGTAACATGCAAGGTCAGGTGTATAAATTTTGAAAGCAGTGTGCACCAAAAACGGTCTGAGGGCCAGACGGTTTCCTCTTGTTTACGAAAGCGGCCGGTTCATTACTGGTACTAGTTTTGAATTATTTTATCCTCTGAATACCGGGGAAGCTTTTTCAGGTTATGGCCTAGCGTCAGTGGGGATCGTGCTTCTCGTTCACTCTAACTTCCTTGGACTTCTGTTACCAGAAGAACACCTACTTGCCAATATTACAAATGCAAGCGATTTGTATATCTTGCCAGATCTCGTTAACTGTTTTTACCCTGCGGCCGATTACATTCCCTACAGTATTTCTTGAATTATTAAAATCTTTAATTAATCATTATGTAACGGATATTCCTGGATAATGTAACGGATATTCCTGGTCTTACTATTATTTTTTGTTAAATGTAGTGATTAATTTTCTAAATCACTCAGGTGTAGACAATCTCATGTATCTTTTAGTATGACCTTCAAGAATAAGTCAATTGTTTATGTTTAGTCATTCTAGGAAAACGTTTAAAGTGGCTTTGTGTTTCAGGAAATTATTTGATTAAAAAGGAATAAATATCAAAAAATTTAATCCTCAAGAAATTTCGTTATAATCATTTTGTTCCACGAATATACAGTTACACCTGAACACATGTAAAATTCATGGTTAAGAACAACAACTTATAAATAAGTTAATTTACTTTTTGTTTTCGGACTTACAGCTCTTCTATAAAAGCAAACCTTTGATCAACTTGCTTGCTATGTTTGTTTGGATGTTTGTAAACAAAAGGTAGGTAGTCTGTTTCAGTTTGTTTACTATATAATGGAATTTGATTGGACAATAAACATTAACTTCAGTGCATGTCAATTTTTATTGTCCAATCAAATCCCAGTATATATAAAACAGACTGAAACCCCGCCTACCTATTGTTTGCAAACATCCAAGCAAACATTGCAAACAAGTTGATCAAAGGTTTGCTTTGCATGTTTTTATAGAGGAGCTGTAATTGTCATTGGAATGTGTCTAACAATTAGTATCTTTTTCCTTTAAACATTTGTTAAAACATTAATTCAATTTCTGATTAAATGATACATAACAATGCTACAAAAATAGGTACAAGTTGGTAAAAGTAGGATTGGAAGAATTACGAGTTGGTAAAAGTACAAGTTGGTTGAGTACGAGTTGTTGACAGTACCAGTTGTTGACGGTACCAGTTGTCGTGTACTCACACAAACAACAACATTTACAACATTATGATTCCTTTAAAAAACTCACATCAAATCAACACTATAGTATGATAATGCATCTGGTTTTAAGCTTCCATCACACAGGTCTTTCTACCCAAGATGCAGATCCAGGATTTAAAAAAGGGGGATAGAGTCCACTGTTAATGTGTAGCTCCATCAGGGGATTGGACTCCTTGTTTCCCTTGAACCGCCTTAACTCATATTTGCAAAATTATTACCGAGAGCGAAAAACTGTATAATGTATAATGTTGGTACAAATGTATTTAAATCTCGTGCTGCATTGTTTGCAATTTGCCTGTCAGCGTATATTTGTTCCGCCTAACAGAAGTTCCACTGGAAACTCTGTTATAAACAATGTCATAATATCTATTCCTGTTGGAACAAATATTCTATACCATTTATTCCGTTAGGAACATATACTGTAATATTTATTCCTGTGGAAATAATATTCCAGAATATTTTTTCCCTTTGGACTTATATTATGAAGGAACTTCTATTCCGTGACATGCCCACTGTGACTCCACCCATACCATTACAACTCAGACTATATTGCGCTAAATTAAACCAGATTGTACCATAAAAATTTATAAAATCCCAAATAAAAATATTGTTTACAAAATATCGATCTGTAAATCAGCAAGAATGTGTAATAAGATACATAGTGTAGAAACTGACCAATGGTCATCCAGCCAAAAGATCGTAATACAAGGGGTTCCCCAAAGGGTTTTGGAAAATGTAAATTTCAATCAAAATTAATGGTTTCCTTCGTCTGCATAAAAATAGTTTTTTAAAATAACTTGCCTATATATTTACCTATCCACAGAGGAGTATCTTTCGTAAAGGTCAACTTCCTTAAAGAAAATCCCACAGATAAACCTACAGCTCCACCAAGAAATGTATGAATTACTGATAAATTCGTATTCAAGCATTGCTGACAACTTTGTGCCATCTTAGACAATGAAAATCCTAACAAATCTTACGAGGATGTTCATGATTCGAAACGTTGTAATCAATCAGATTATGACGTTACGCACGATACTGGTGATACCTGACGTTACATTAAAATAACGTCGAAATACACTTTTTGACTGACGTTTTATCAAAGTCGCTTGTTGTTAAACGAACGTATGAATTTATGTTTGTCACGATTGCCCCCCCCCCCCATTCGTTTTTACCTCTTTAAAGCATTCCCTACATGTACATGTATATATTTTCATATATTATTGGTTTCTATAACTACTGTTTCTTTATAGGGATAAATACTGATTAATAAATTTCTAGCATTTTATTTCATTAATACATTCTAAAACATTTAAATGTGTTTCTTCTGTGATTCAAATGACATTGTTTGCGGTTACTTCCGAACAAATATAGACCACTGACGCAGCAGGTACAACCGCTTTCCTGTTCACAAGACGATATTGAAAAGGCAAGTTCGTTTTGTTGTAATATAGACCACGAAACACAGGTGTTCCCGCAGGGAGTAAAGATCCCCAAGAATCCGTTGTGTCAATGCGTAACGTTTCCATGCTTTTCTCTACTTTCAGCATGTAGTACTCCTCCTCATCGTCGTCAGTATATAACGCAACTAATTGACCAACCGAAACTAATTCTTGCAAAGACACTTGTTCATTTTCTTCATTTTCTTGTGCATCCGCTCTGTATTCTCGCTTCATTTCCCATTCAGTATAACCACCAGTTTTTATCGAATTAGAACACTGGTCATACATGTGATGACAACAGTTTACACAGAAACAAGACAATTCACTGATATTTATCAATCCTTTAGCAGAATCACGACTAGCTCTTACTTGGTGAAGAGATCGAATGCTAGGCACCGGCTTAAAAGACAGTCTGTTGTCACGGTGAATCGTTTCCGCATATCGGAATATTCTTCTCTTACAATGTGACCTCGGTTGTGTTAGAAATGAATTCGCGTATTCATAGAGATCTTTTGCTTCCTTATCTGAGTCTGTCCGCGTAAAATGGCACAGTCGGCTTGTCTCTTAAAAATTCCACCAGCAGCGTCTTGTGGTCCTGAAATGCACAGATAAGTTTTGTATGTCAACTGCATGACATTGGACCTTACCATTTTACCGCGTTCAAGGTTTATGATTTTTATAATAGTAACAATACCGAAAGTCACGAGAAATATAAGAGATACATTGAATACCCTACAGCGACTGCCAAGATGAAGAACAGAAATAAAAGCCCTGTTCCTTGATACAACGTATTTATTTTTGTGTCAGGTGTAATTTAGTCCGACGCACATGTTTTATCAAAATACATTTATTTCAAATTCGATATAATAAAAAAAAACATGTAAAAAAAAAACTTTCTAGAATAATGTTTTCAAACATTAACCCATAATGTGAAGGATTGAAAGAAAACAGTTTACCGATAATGTGAATACCCGACCGATTTTAAAATATTTACATTTTACACAAATAACTCATAAATATTCAATCAAAAGCTAAATAATATGTATTCCATTGTACTCGAAAATGTGAGAAAAATCATTAAATCTGTGTCCAAGATATCTAGCGTAGAGACTGACAGACGGACTGACATTCAACTGTATTTAAAGGCAATCATAGTAGTAAGTTCGAGGATAATAAACTAAATTATTATAAATACCTTTTGCATGGGAAGTTTCGAAGAAATTTCTTGTGAAATGTTGATATCCAAAGTCGTCGCTTGTTTGACTAATATCTCCGAAACAGTGTCTGCTCTTATACTGGGCTGCACACCCGTCAGTAAACTCGTGCATTGTTTCTACTGAATATGAAATCGACTGTAAATATTCCGCTATATAATTTCGGACTTGGTGAACAAAGTATTGATCATGAACTAAGTCTGGGCTTATAACGAAAAATTGTTCCGTGATAATTTCAGGAAAGTCTTCTGAACTATCAACACCATCGTATTCTAGCAATGCATGTCTATGTAGAATAGTAACATGGACCGACACTTCGGTTTTTTGAAAGTAAGCACTTTGAATCTCAGTAAGCTCGGAACACCTGTAATGTTCACTAAAGTCATGCACACAAACACATTGCTTTTCTGGGAGATTTCTAACAAGATTTTGAAATTGTTCATTTTGCCATGTAGCTCTGTGCTGATGCACTGGAAAAGTTTCAATTAGTTTTCTGAAATATGAAAACAATTCACCAACTTGACTTTCTTTTTTCACGAGCATTAGTTTCTTTATGGTTTTGTTCCCTTTAACATTAACGCTTACATTTTCAAACTTTTCCCACTTTACAAATTCCGCAGTGTCAGATACATCAAGTTCACAAGGCAGAAAATTCAAGATTTTAACTCCACAATCGGAACAGTTTCTTTTAAGGCACTGTAAATTGTGTGAACCATCAACTTTTTCGCATAATGTTGCATTAACGACATCAGATATTGAATCGTACACAGGAGTAGAATAGCATTCATTCGGTTCATTTTCTATCAAAAGTTTCTTTCGGAATTCCATACACGATTTAAAGACAGTTTTAAATTCTACATGGTACTTGCAGCAACATGTTTGTCTATCCTTAGGTCGGACGGGTCGCACAAAGTAGGGTTTGCACCTTTCGAACATTCTTTGAGCTATTTTAATAGAGGGGTTTTCTCCGATAAAGTCCAAATACACATCGGTCTGTGTTTTTTCTAGTATGTGTGTCATGTGGCTTGAATAAGTTTTCGGACCAATGCGGACCCTTTTGATATCTGCCTTGTTACCAGTCGGACGAGAAATACCAGGCTTACACCAGAACTCATAAATACGTTTCTTCGTGTCAGGTGTTATTGCATCTGATCTAGTTTTTCTATTTGTGTAAGTCCAGCTTGATTTTTCAGATTTAAGTATTCTTGTTCTAATTGCATGACCACGGCTAACTCTTCTTACCGGTAATCCCAATTTCCTAGCCAGTTTCTTTCTGCATTTATTGTCACTGATTTTTTCACCACTTACTGATGAAATAATAACATTCATCGTTTTCAAAGAGTCATCCGATCTTTTCCTCTTACAGTTGTCAATAACTGTTTTTAAATCTTCCGTCAAGGCTTTTGATGTTTTGTGTTCTTCTATTTCCTCTGGCGATGAAATCACTTCAGAAGATTGCAGTTTTCTCACAGTCGGCGAGTTCGAATTTTGCAAGTATGCGACCATGGTTGTCACCCGCCTGTCTGGTCTCTTTGGTAGGGCCAGTTTCAGTTTCTTCAATGCCCGATGTTTTTCTGTTCTATTCTCGAAAGTATTTCGCATATTTAAATCCTCCTCGTTTTGCCTTTGATCATTGATATTTTCTTCACGTTTTCTCTTTCTATATTTCCGTTTTCTCTCCGTTTCTTTGATCCGCCTCATTTGTTCTTTCTCTTGTTTGTCTTTGGCGTACTGCCTCATCTGATAAAGCATACTCGTTTTCCTTTAGATTTCTATTTCTGTAATAAGATTCAAGCCTTTGTTCTCGTCGCTTTTGAAGCTTTTCTTGTTTGTACCGTTCAAGTCCTTCCTTAGATGACATCCTTTTTTTTTCACTGAAATAATTATAAAAGTTTTATTATATGATTTATTTTAGATACGATTAGGACAGATTTACGATGACAAAAAATAAATACAAATACAAACACTTGCAGATAATCTTGAATAGTTTAATAATATCCGATTGATTTTTACAGATAATGTAATCTTCAAATTATTAGGAGCGAATTTGTTTCTCGCTTCTGAATAGACTAATTTATTTATTCAAATCAGGGGCCCTCGAAAGGCCATACAATGCATACATTAATCATTTTGACAATTATCAACAACAAAAAACGTCTGTAACGTTACGTGTAACTTTCAAAAACGGAGTTCCATGTATGTGACATTTTATTGGACATGCGGTTTTGTTTGTAATTTATGCAAACCTGGGCGCATTGTCATGTTTCAAGGCTCAAAATGCGAAGAAAGATTTGTACTTTTTAAAGCGGTAAATAGAATTAAGGAAATATTCAATAAAACAAATTAATTTAATCTCATTCGACGGATTAGTGCCGGAAAATGTGTGAAAACTGTACTTGTGACAAATTCTTGGACATGAGAAAAACTCCGACCTGTGTAAACCGACGTAACAACAAAGAAAAAAAATAAATGATTTAAAAGGCGAGTCTTTGTACAAAATAATGATACCAATATTGATTAACTTACCAGTATTCTGTTCATAAAAATCAAGTCCGTAAGTTCGGCTAAAATATTTCCCTGCTTGTGGGACACTTTTTAATATCTCATTCAGGGGCCCATTGCTTCGCTTCTAGTACTGGTTGTGTTCAAATTTTTTGACGTCACAATGCTATGACGTTGAACGTTGCGCTGCCCGAAAGTGGTGACTTTTGGTGAAAAAATCACCAATCTTCAGCACATTTTGCCCAAAAACGGCATCTATTTGTAACGCGGGACAGGAGAAAAATGACGTTATTTTTTAAAATCGTGTTCGGTTTATTCACATACACTTGTATTAAAATGTCATTCAAGACTTAAAATAAATTGCCAAGACATTCAGCTTTATTTTGATGTAAAATTTATATGTTTTCCAGTAGCAACGACAATATAGTGACCAATTGTTGCTTATGACACGGTATTTTTTCTTGAGTGTGACCAGTTCCGTGCGTAACGTCATTAATAACTTTATAAGGGTTGGTTTGATTCGATGGGGTGTGTCTAATTGATGTATGACGAGTAGCCTCTATATGAAGCATTGAAACTTCCTGTTGTGTGTTTGTGTGTGTTTGTTATCTAGCCATAAGCATATAAGTAAAAAGCATAACAGCTATATATGTCAATTTAAAATAAAACAGGCCATTTATTTTTAGTAAAGAGCTTAGTGACGATTTGCAATCAAGCTTTAGGTAAGAATCATTTCAATTTTTATTTTCCTTATTCCATGCAGCAAAACATGGCACATAATAATCTTTAATCCCAAGAACCATAACCGAAAACATCATAAATTGCACATCAGTATAGACACTTTCAAATCTTCAATCTCAGAATATCAATATTAAATTCTGTTATTAACATAAAACTTTTTGTACATTTTTGTCGAGCCTACGACTTTTGTTGCAAAAGCGAGACATAGCGATCCTACATTCCGTCGTCGGCATCGTCGTCGACGGTGTCGGCCACAAATATTCACGCTGTGGTTAAAGTTTTTGTGGACGCCGCCGACGACGACGACGGAATGTAGGATCGCCATGTCTCGCTTTTGCGACAAAAGTCACAGGCTCAACAAAAATGGGGAAAAATTATTAAAAATTTTCCTCTAGATACTATCTTTTGATTGTAAGAAGCTTCTGTCCAAGTTTGGTAAAAATCCAGGATGGTTTATGAATCTAATAAATGTTTTAAAAACTTTAACTGCAGACTGTATGTAATGTTAACTCGAAGACAAGTCCATTTATAAGTAATATACGGAAAAACAGGAAATAAATGGTTACAAAATTTCCTTCTAGATACTAGCTTTTGATCATAAACAAGCTTCTGTCCAAGTTTGGTACACATCCAGGATAGTTTAAGAAAGTTATTAAAATTTTTAAAACTTTAACCACAGAGTGAATGTAATGTACCTGGCAGAAAAACTAAGTTATAAGTAAAATACGGATAAACAGGATTTTTTTTTTACAAAATTTACTTCTGGATACTATCTTATGATCATAAACAAGCTTCTGTCCAAGTTTGGTAGAAATCCAGGATAGTTAAAGAAAGTTATTAAAATTTCAAAAACTTTACCCAGAGAGTGAATATTTGTGGACGCCGCCGCCGCCGAAGACGACGACGGAATTTAGGATCGCTATGTCTCGCTTTTGAGACAAAAGTCGCAGGCTCGACATAAATGACCATATAATTGATATTCATGTCAGCACCGAAGTGCTGACTACTGGGCTGGTTATATTCTCGGGGACGAAACTTCCACCAGCAGTGGCTTCGACACAGTGGTGTAAATAGGTATCAAAGGTACCAGGCTTATAATTTAATACACCAGACGCGCGTTTCGTCTACAAAAGACTCATCAGTGACACTCAAATCAAAATAGTTGAAAGCCAAACAAGTTTAAGGTTGAAGAGTATTGATGACCTAAAATAAACAAGTTTCTGTCCAAGTTTTGTACAAATTCAGGATAGTTTAAGAAAGTTATTAAAAATTTTTAACTTTAACAACAGAGTGAATGTTATGTTAACTGGCAGAAAAACTAAGTCCTTTTATACGTAAAATACGGATAAACAGGATTTTATTTTTACAAAATTTACTTCTGGACACTATCTCATGATCACGAACAAGCTTCTGTCCAAGTTTGGTATAAATCCAGGATATTTTAAGAAAGTTATTAAAAATTTTAAAACTTTAACCACCACAGAGTGAATGTAATGTTACTGGCAGAAAAACTAAGTCCATTTATAAGTAAAATACGGATAAACAGGATTTTTTTTACAAAATTTACTTCTGGATATTTTAAATTCTCCCTCGCCATGCTCGTCCGAATTTAAAACATTGTTTTACTAAAATCCTTGGTATAATAAATGAAACAAAACTATAGGTATAGGTTAAGTTGCTCGCAGTAACTTTTCTCTTTTCTAGCAAGCAATGTTTAATGACATTATAAACCAACATATTATAACAACAATATTCAAAGTACAAACAAAATTGTCCAATACATTTAAATGGACTGAAATCAAACTTGATATTGTTATCATACATGATTATATGGCTGTCGTAGTTACTGTGAGCACCTTTCGATGAAATGACACCCAAAAATTGTCTTTATATAATATAACGGAACCCCACCTTTTAAACCGCCAAAGTATTTCACGTACATATATTACCCATATATATTTATACCCAAAAGCAAGAACCCGTTATACAACTACTCTCACTAACCAGTTTTGAACTTATAAATAGTATAACTATATCACAGAGAAAACCCAAAGTCTCAACGAAAAGAAATTTAAATCTTATGATCATAAACAAGCTTCTGTCCAAGTTAAGTATCCCGAATAGTTTAAGAAAGATATTAAAATTTCAAAAACTTTAACCACAGAGTGAATATTTGTGGAGGCCGCCGCCGCCGCCGCCGCCGACGCCGACGACGACGACGGAATGTAGGATCGCTTTGTCTCGTTTTTGCGACAAAAGTCGCAGGCTCGACAAAAACCGTGTGAAATCTTGGAGTGAAGAAATAATGTATGTAACTTAACAGATAAATGAAAGTGAGTAGAATTCATCTGATAATTCAGTAAGAAAAGTTATGACAAACTTAGAATGACGAAAATAAAGTTGCAATTAAACAAAATCCGTTAATAGTAGAAAAAAAACGATAACGAATCCGCGAAAATTAGAAATCTAGCAAGAATGGAAATTTCTTTCTCAGTAATTAAGCATTTTTATCAATATGAAAAAATTACACTTTGGTATCTTTTTCTGGGAATACGAAAGTTTATTTGATTCGGTTGCATAGTACCAGTATACAATTAATTGGTTTTACGAGGAGATTTTTTTTTACCGAAACCTGAGTTATAATATATATAACAAAAAAGCATGCAGTAAATGATTAAGCACCGTGATATATATAAAATACAGATCAACGATTACATCAATAAGATATACGGCGTATACGTAATAAAATATACTTCTGATTATGAATAAAAGCCTATGGGGAGCTTTTGCAACACAAAAATTCAAAAAAACACATTCTGCTTTTAAATAAATAATTAATTGTTTATACTCGAGAAATCTAACTCTTTCCGAATCTAAAAATGTTTTGACAAAATATCAGACTGTTGTAGGTCTGCACTCAACACAAAAACAAGATCAGCTTTCGTAATGAGGTTATTTTTTTAATAATCAATTATATTTGGACAGAGTGTTCAGGACATACACCATAACATGTTCGCGTGAATAATGAAGATACAATAGAGACTCGTAGACCCATCTATAATAATAAATAAGCTTTATTTAGAGTCGGCAAAATGTATAAACAGAGACAACATAAGCTCTAATGAGCTTTTAACCGACAAAAAGAAACGACCCCTAAAGCATATGGCGACACAAACACTATATACAGAGGTGGCTAAAACCATTATTTTATAGTTGAGAAGTTGAGATGTACACAGTTTTGTCATACTTTATGCAAATTTCTTATATTATCCATTCATTTCATTGGACACGCGGCATTTGTTAGTTTTCATTAACCTTTCATTAGCCCCGTCCACCCATAGCAACATGTGATAATATGAGCAACGGGTTTAATGCCTAAAGTTAACACCCGCTGATTCCGATGTTTGCCGATCCGGAACAATTAACACTCGCTCCGGCCGAAGTTTACCGATTCTTAAACTACATCATTTCCGTCTTAATGTCGACGTCGTCCTTCTAATAACATAGTGCACATTTGAATCATAATTAAGCATTCAGTGCAATAAAAAACATACTGCCCTTGGATGAATGTGTATGAATGATTAAACACACTCGGTGAAAAAACTAACACCCGCGACTTCGTCTTGCCATGTTTTAATATTGTCCCTAAAAAACTGAAAAAAGTCTTACACTGAATCTATATATTTTGCTTTGAGACCAGAATATTGCCGAAAAAAATGTTTAAAACAAAACTTGCGGTTCAGATTAAGAAAGGGTCCTGGAAACTCTAAAAATGCACGATTTTGCGTCATTTTTTCCAGAGCTTCTGAGCTTCTAGATAATAGAAGATGTTATATGAGTGCCAATGAGACAATTCTCCATCCAAGTCACAATTTGTAAAAGTAAAAAACAAAATCACAAAAATACTGAACTCCGCGAAAAATTCAAAACGGAAAGTCCTTTATCAAATGGCAAAATCAAAAGCTCAAACACATCAAACGAATGGACAAAAACTGTCATATTCCTGACTTGGTACAGGCATTTTCTTATGTAGAAAATGGTGGATTAAACCTGGTTTTATAGCTAGCTAAACCTCTCACTTGTATGACAGTCGCATCAAATTTCATTATATTTACAACGATGTGTGAACAAAACAAACAGACATAATAGGTAAAAATGTCACATATAGGGGTACAGCAGTCAACATTGTGTTATAATCTTAATCTCTATAAAAACAAACAAATATGTAACAAAGAAGCACAAAAAGGCATCTCAGTAACATTGTACTTTTTTCAGTAAAATGGCAGAATGTTCTTGATCTTCAGAACAAAATGTTGAGGTGCGCGGAAATAATGCAGTTACAATTGGGAATCGTAAAACCAATCAAAAGGGTCGGATGCAACGACCGCGACCTACGAGAGTAGTATCTGTGAAGAAACGATCCCTAAATCATATGGGTTACAAAGATCTAGAACATTGGCTAGAAGACACCAACAATACATGACCCATTATGTTCCTGGGGCTGTTGGCAGCAAGTGGCAAAATCCTTTTAAGGATGAGAAACTCGGGAAGGATACAAGGGTAGAACTGTATAAGAAATACATTTTGACAGATACGAAGACATATGACGGAAAGACACTGTTGGGATCAATAGAAGAACTTCAAGAAAAAACTTTGGGATGTTGGTGTAAGCCGGAATTTTGCCATGCTGATGGTCTTGTTCAATTACTGATGAGATTAAAAAAGAGTAATTGACTAACTTTATACCTTCCGATAGAAATATGTAGAGTGACATGAAACATATTCATGGAGATCTTCGTCGACATAACACAACAAAGAAAACTCAAGACTGCGTAACACGAACATCTATTATATGTCAAGCTCATCTCATGTACATATGCTATTAATACAGCATATTTCAAATTAGAATAGACATAAAGTTGAATACATGACATAACTTATTTGTTAAAGGTGTACTGTTGGCCGCTAGATATTTTCTTAAAGCTTAGCTGATCTTAAGGGCTAGTGCTACCTTTTGCCATCAGTTTGCATCCGTTTTAGGTAGAAAACTTAGAACCAAAATAATGATCAAATTGAATCATGACATAAATTTATGTTGAGATGTTTTGATTTCCTAGGATTTTTCTAATCTGATTCTGGCTTCTTAATCGCATACCGAAGCAAAGACTGGGCCAGATCGCCATAAACGTCATATAAGAATTACATATGTTAAACTTAGCCACAATAAGATTCAGTTTCTCGTGTCACTCGAATTCTCGAAACTCTATGTAAAGAATTCTAAATATATATGACAACCAAAAAAACTTAAGTTAGAGAACGGAAACTGACAATTTTGCAATTTTTCCATTTATAAAGGGACATAACTCTAGAACGGTTAAAGTGACGCCACCAAAATTCAGACTTGATCTGTGTTTTGTGGTAATAAGCATTGTGTATAAGTTTCATAACATTTGGTTGAGGCAAACTTAAGTTAGAGTTTTCAAACTTGATCTGTATTTTGTGGTAATAAGCATTGTGTATAAGTTTCATAATATTTGGTTGAGACAAACTTAAGTAAAAGAACGGAAACTAAAAATTTAGCAATTTTTCCATTTATAAAGGGGCATAACTCTAGAACGGTTAAAGTGACGCCACAAAAATTCAAACTTGATCTGTGTTTTGTGGTAATAAGCATTGTGTATAAGTTTCATAACATTTGGTTGAGGCAAATTCAAGTTAGAGAACGGAAACCAATTTTGGGACGTACGTACGTACGTACGTACGTACGTACAAACGGACAAGGGTAAAACTTAATGCCCCCTCCGTTACGGCGGGGCATAAAAGTAATCAGGAAAGCTTGACTGGGGCAGAATTAACAAGCCCAAAAGTGAAATATTTCTATGATAAGCGGATATTTATCTATGAGCTATATCAACATTTTATAGTTTTTTTAATTGAACTCAAAATTAATTTGAGTAGATGAATGTTGGATGCACATAAATGAGACAACTTATAAGAATAACACGACGGGTTCTACATTTGGAGCTGGATCTGCTCACCCGTCCGATGATTCAATTTGTATTGCTCTGAGTTTAATTTTCTATCTTGTGTTTTGTATACTGGTGTTTGTCATTGATCGTTTTTAGTTTTTTGCCATGGCATTTTCAGTTTGTTTTCGACTTACCAAAGCAGTCATGAACACACATGAAGATCGCAACACACATCAATATATATTTAAAACAACCACTGCATGGCGAGGTTCCTGGTTCTGGACAGGCACTTTATATCTCCCCTCTTAGTTTTTTTAACGGAACTATAAAACCACCAATAACATTTTGTTTTAAAACCTCGAAGACCTGCTTAAATGCACATACAAGTGTGACGGGATTGCTTCCCTTAGAAAATGTGGTAGATACTTAGTCAGCCGTAACCGACTTCTTTAGCTCAGTCGGTTAACGCGCTGCCTTGTAACACAGAGGTCCCGGGTTCGAGTCCTGATGGAGACAAGCAATTTTGTAAAGGAATTCATGCTCTCCGGTTACATTCATAAAATGTAAGAGGAGGGTTGGGTGGCTATGCGTCCCCGTCCCCTCGTGTTGATTGAACGTGTCCGTCTCATCCGGACAAAGGTTCGTTCCACTGGGACTGAGCTCTGGCAAATGAGACCTAATACAGATGTTCAGATACTTTATTAAATATTCTATATAAATTTATACATAAATGATGAAGCCAAAACATTAATTTAGTTAAATAAAGTTCACAGTCAATGAGTGCGGAGCTATTTCAGCTCCTTTTGGTCTCAATTAGACCAAGAGGGTCTGAAATAGCTCCGCGCTCATTGACTATTGAATTTTACTTAATAAATTAAATATACACTACATCCATATTACATTCTTTCTGTCCTCAATGTATACACAACTTCTGTTGATGAAATGCCTTCCTGAGTTAATTTTTTACTCTCTTGCTTTATAATATGAATATTAGGATTAGTTTGGGTGCTTTCTATCAATATGTACTTACGTTACTTTGTGAATATTAGGACCAATTGCACATTTTGAAAATCCTATATATTTGAAAGTATCAAATTAACACATGAAGCCACAGAACATCTGAAGAGTAAGTGCAAAAACAGTTAACAAAACACTAGCCGGCATAATAGGTCCAAATTAACAAACAAAAAAAGTCCTTTATTGTTTTTACAGTTTATAAAAATAATTTTTGTTTTCAAAGAATAATCGGTTTTCTTCCAAGTTTTAATAAATTTAGCTATGTATTTTTTAGTTTTACGGATGATTAAAAAATGCAGACTTCTCATTAGAACTATGAAACGTTATATAAATATGTAAATTGATAGAACATGTACTTTTATAGTTTAGTTTATTTTTACTTACATACAGTACTGGTGGAATTACTGCAAACACCATCAATGTCCTCAGCCGAGGCCATCCGTCATCATGTGTTTCGACCCCTAGCTCGGTACACTCTCAGGATGGGGGGTCCACAGTGGTGATCAATCACTGCGCATTGGTGGTGGGTTTCCAGCTACTACTGTCTCTCTTCATCCATATCCAGCAAGACCCTTTCTCTGCTGCTTGGCCCAGTTTCTGAATTGATGCTCTTCTATTCTGGCCAGTCACTCCAACTGCAGAAAACATCCTCCACACTGACTGTGCAGGGAAGCCTCTGCAGCCAACCTCAACAGGAAAGTTCCATGTCTGCCATCCTCTATCTCTGCACTCTGCCAACAGTCCATCATATTTTGCCCTCTTTCTTTCATTGGCTTCGCCACATCTCTCCTCCCAGGGAACCGTCAACTCTATAATTACCACTTTTTTACTGCTGGTGGACCAGAGAACCATGTCTGGTCTCAGGTTAGTAGGTACAATATCAGGAAATTGCAGCTTCTTTCCTAGATCTACTTCTAACTGCCAATCTCTCGCCTGATTTAGCATTCCTGATATATTCTTTTTACTTTTCTGGCCTACTTCTCCCTCCTTCACAACCTGGATCTTGATAGGTTTGTTTCTAATATGTTTTGCATCTTTCCTCTGTTTCTCTATAACTTCAGCAAGTTCCCGGAGTACTTGGTTGTGTCGCCATGTATATTTCCCCTGTGTAAGAGCGATATTGCACCCTGAAAGTACATGTTGTAGAGTTCCTCTGTTTCCACACAAGGGACAATCTGGTGTTTCTGAAAGTTTCCACCTGTGCAGATTTGTAGGTGTTGGTAACACATCATACACTGATCGTAGAAGGAACTGTAGTTGGTATTGAGGATATCGCCATATTTCTGACCATGTAAGGGATCGTTGTTCTAATTCCCATCTCGACCAAGCGCCTTGGATCCCTAATTCTACTGTCTTTCCTTGTCTGTTTTCTTCTTCTCTAGATTTTATCTCTCTTTGGACTAGACTTCGTCTTTCTTGGGTGTTAGCGTTCTTCCAGTAGCAAGCTTTTGATGTACCAAGGCCCTGTCGTCCTACTGCCACTGTTCCTACGATATCTTTATGCCTCAATCTACTCCCTGCCTCTGAAACTCTTTGGAGGCTGACCACTTTCGTCCTGTTCTTACTTGGACACCTGCTGTTCTTACTTTGTCATCTCTAGATTCTTTCAGTGTCATCACAAGGCGAGTTTTGCTAACTTTGAATTCTTCCACTATAGATGTTAATGGTAGCTGCAACTTAGCGGTCCTGCTGTACAGTCCTACAGTTGTAAAACTTGGAGGGACACCTAACCATTTCCTAAGGTGTCTGTTGATGGTTCTTTCAAGCTTCTCAACTGTTGTCAATGTAATTTCGTACAACATAAGTGGCCATGATATCCTTGGCAGGAGTCCATGTTGGTATATCCATGCCTTTAATTTCCCTGGTAGACCTGTCTTGTCAATGTTCCTCATTCCCTCTGAAACCTGATATTGTTTTTGTCACTTAAAGAGTCATCATACCACTTTCCTAAGCACTTGATGGGATTGTCAATTATTGATGGAATGACTTCTCCTTGCACCTTCAGTTCGACTTGGTGTGTGCTCTTCCCTTTTCTTATGATTAGAGCTCTAGACTTCTTTGGCTTGAAAGCCATCCTTGCCCATGTTACTGTCTCTTCCAAGGCCTTTAACACCCATCTAGCCTGGACATGGGTATCTGTAGTGATGGTTAAATCGTCCATGAACCCTCTATTTGGTGGTTGCCTAATGTCAGTTGATGTTTTTGGGCCTCTAGTTTCTCTCTCTCCAGATTTAATAATCATATTCATTCCCATGACAAACAAGATAACTGAGATGGTCCATCCAGTAACTATTCCTTTTTGTAGTTTCTGCCATGTTGTTGTAAATGTGCTTGTTGTAAACCGCAGCTCAATCCCACTGAGATAACTTCTTATTACTCTCTTAAAGTGGTCGGGAATATGGTAATGATCTAGTGACTGCTGTATCAGCATATGAGGAACAGTACCATATGCATTGGCCAAATCTAACCATACTACTGTAAGATCTTTCTTGTTCACTTTGGCCTATTGAATTAGTTGTGAAATGATGCTTGTATGTTCAATGCATCCTGAGAATCCTGGTACTCCGCCCTTCTGTACTGAAGTGTCTACATAGTTGTTATCTGTCATATATGATGTCATCCTTCTAGCCATGATAGAGAAAAAGACCTTTCCTTCTACATTTAGGAGGGAAATTGTCCGGAATTGTGTGATGTCTTCTGATTTTTCTTCTTTTGGAATAAAACACCCCTCTGCTTTCTGCCAACATGATGGTATCTTCCCTTTCCTCCACACCACTTTCAGTAGCCTCCACAGGTGTTTCAAAATCTTTGGACACTTCTTATATACCTTGTACGGGATGCCATTTGGTCCTGGTGATGATGCAGACCTAGCTTTCTTCACTACATCTGACACTTCTTTCCATGATGGTTCCTTAATGTTCATTGGTATTTCAGGTTCTGGTACATTTTCTATCCTTTCACAGTTTCCTAGATGTTCCCACTGCCTTTCGTCACTGTGTGTCTCTGATAGATGTTTTTCCACTTCCTCTTTTGTGCTTTTTACTGATCCCGCCTTTGTTCCATCCAGTGTTGCTTTGGTGAACTTGTAGGGATTGGCAACAAACATTGCTCTCTTCTTCCCTCTTTCTCTCCTTGATTTCCTGATCCTTTCTGCTCTTTGTAGATTGTTTCTTCTCTCCCTCAGTATTGATCTTAGCTCATTCAGCCCTTCTTTTTCCTCCTCGTTTGCTCTTCTATACTGCTTTGTGACATCATTTATTTCGGTTCTGAGTGTTTGTATTTCTTGTTGACGTCTGTTATGTTTAGTGTTTCCCTGAGTGCCTTCTCTGGTTTTGATGTTACTAACTCCAAATCGTTCTTGTCCTACTGCATATATAAATGTTGACAATGATGATATCTTTCTCCGTACATCTCCAGTTAGTGTGTTATCTAAGATCTTGTCTAGGTCTTCATCAAAGATCTCCCATCTCCTATCATCTGTTGGTGGCCATTGTATCTTTTCTTTCCTGCTGTATGTTGAAGGTACTGTTGATGTTTTCTGCTGATTTTGATTCCATTGCTCCTCCTCAATGTTGATCTGAGTAGCTTCATTAGGTAAGAGGTCCTCAGCACTGTGGTGTGCTTCCTGGCTGTGGTCCTCCGTCGTCTCATCAGTGTTAACTGTGCGTTCCCTCTGCTGCTTTCCAGATCCACACCTAGTTCTTGCCTGGTGTGTCTTTAAACCTTTTAAGTTCTTGCATATATATAATAATTTAACGAATACAAATTTATTTTGAAGTATTAAATATGTGAAGTAATATGTAATGATAGTTTTGTCTTATTGGCATTATTGTTTTATTGCCTTCCAATGAACATATTTTAATACTCATTTATACTTTGTGGATTAAAGAAAACTTGGAACTATTGTGGCATTTGATTTTTTCAATTTGCAAAAGTCTATATAAAAGCTTTTAGAAAAATATGTACATGGTTGAACATTTTTAAGTTCATCATTTACCTATACCCATGAAATCCTCGAAAATTTGTATACCACGAATAATAATTAATCTACAATTCGTTGTTTACCTATACTCATGAAATCCAAACTAGAGGCTCTAAAGAGCCTGTGTCACTCACCTTGGTCTATGTGCATATTAAACAAAGGACACAGATGGATTCATGACAAAATTGTGTTTTGGTGATGGTGATGTGTTTGTAGATCTTACTTTACTGAACATTCTTGCTCTTTACTATTATCTCTATCTATAATGAACTTGGCCCGGTAGTTACAGTGGAAAATATTTTGTAAAAATTTACAAAAATTTACAAAATTTATGAAAATTGTAAAAAATTGACTATAAAGGGCAATAACTCCTTAAGGAGTCAATTGACAATTTTGGTCATGTTGACTTATTTGTAGATCTAACTTTGCTGTACATTATTGCTGTTTACAGTTTATCTCTATCTATAATAATATTCAAGATAATATCCGAAAGCTGCAAAATTTTCTTAAAATTACCAATTCAGGGGCAGCAACCCAACAACGTGTTGCCTGATTGTTCTAAAAATTTCAGGGCAGATAGATCTTGACCTAATGAACAATTTTATCCTCATCAGATTTGCTCTAAATGCTTTGGTTTCAGAGATATGAGCCAAAAATTGCATTTTGCCCTATGTACTATTTTTTAGCCATGTCGGCCATCTTGGTTCGCGGGCGGGGTCGTCGGACATATTTTTTAAACAAGATACCCTAATGATGATTGTGGACAAGTTTGGTTAAATTTGTCTTAGTAGTTTCAGAGGAGAAGATTTTTGTAAAAGATTACAAAAATTTACGAAAAATTGTTAAAAATTTGCTATAAAGGGCAATAACTCCTTAAGGGGTCAACTGACCATTTTGGTCAAGTTGACTTATTTGTAGATCTTACTTTGCTGAACATTATTGCTGTTTACAGTTTATCTCTATCTATAATAATATTCAAGATAATAACCAAAAACGGCAAAATTTCCTTAAAATTACCAATTCAGGGGGCAGCAACCCAACAACGGGTTGTCCGATTCATCTGAAATCTTCAGGGCAGATAGATCTTGACCTGATAAACAATTTCACCCCTATGTCAGATTTGCTCTAAATGCTTTGGTTTCAGAGATATAAGCCAAAACCTACATTTTACCCCTGTGTTCTATTTTTAGCCATGGCGGCCATCTTGGTTGGTTGGCAAGGTCACCGGACACATTTTTTTAAACTAGATACCCCAATGATGATTGTGGCCAAGTTTGGTCGAATTTGGCCCAGTAGTTTCAGAGGAGAAGATTTTTGTAAAAGTTAAAGACGACGGACGACGATGACGACGGACGACGGACGCCAAGTGATGAGAAAAGCTCACTTGGCCCTTTGGGCCAGGTGAGCTCAAAAATTGGTATCTCATGAATAATAATTAATCTACAGTATTTAAGTTCTTGTCTGGTCAAGTATGTTGCAGTCTTCTCTTTATGGCAAATTTCAACCTCATTTTTATACTGGTCCATAAGAAACAGTGCAGAAAACCAACTCTATTTATTGGTATTTTGACTTGAATGGACTGACCTGTTTCTATAAATAGCACAGACAGATATCAATTGAAACACATCCAGAGTTATGTTCAGCCATTGGACCTTCCAACAAACAACATAAAAATCTCAATAGTTGCTTTCAAACTGTTTAAAAATTGTGCATGGTTTTCTATCAGCTATCAATTAAAAAAAACACAATCTTATTTTTGAAAATGGTTTATTGCACAAAGTAAAAAAAAAAACAGTTATAAAATAAATACATTTTTTGGTGGTAAAAAAGACAAAATATTACATTCATTTCACATGATATTTGCTGCAATTAATTTTCTTTAAATATGGTTCAGTTTTTCTTAAAGGGAAACATATGTACCAATTTTGATGTTCGATAGGTTCAAAAGGGTAGCTCTTTAGTGCATACAATCTTTATCAATAATGTCATTAATTTTCATTTACAATATTGCAGCAAATTTCATTGTATTTTTATACTTTTTAGATGAAATAAAACAAAATGTAGTGAAGCATCCATTTGTTCATTTAAGCAGATGATACAAAAAAAAACAACAATATAACAATGGTTCATTTATCTGAATACAATCTTGACAATAAGAACAGTGTACCTGCCATTAATGTTCCCAAGTATTTCTGTATACATGTATAAAAAGTTCTTTTTGTTTTGCTTAGTAATAAAATATAATTGAAAATATCAAAAACCAACATACTTCTTTGCTGAAATCTGTGTTTAATTTAAGGATATTCGCTACTGAGACTGTTTCAAAATAACAAGCATTTTATAAGACTGTTATGAATTGATAGGATATGAATGAAGTAGCTAAAAGAAGAAAAAAATTAGGGGTCTGTGTGCTTGTTTTCTAGATATAAGCCATTGAAAATTTGGCGGGAAATAATTCTCACTAGATTTTTCATACACTTAACATTTGTACCTTTTTTCTTTATAAAACAATGAAAAAATAAAAAGGATTCTGTAAGATTTTCAAAGATGACATTTTAAACTATATTTTATCAAATTAGGGGTTAATGGGCAAAATTTTTAATGGCACTACATGGATAAAACCAGAGGATTCCGAATATCTGGCAAAAATTCAAAAACATTAGGAACAAACATCCTTAAGCTGAATAAGGTATAGAACAACCAACCTAGGAAACAACCAGGAAGAAAAAATAAGAGTAGTACATATTTCACACACAACAATTTTTACACATGGCTTTCAAAATTTGTAAAATATATGTGAAATGTTGGTATGAACTGTTGTTTTGACATGAAATGATTGTCACTTTATTTAAATAAATGGGTATAAATACCTGAAATAGTCATTGATTTATACAAATTAGAAAACAATGGAGTCATGAATTAGTGGTTTGGTACTGTTGATTGTCAGAAAAAATAAGGAGTTTTGGAGGGGCCTTGAATTCCTGTTCCTCTGGCCTCTGTTCAGTCAATTATAAGTACAGAAACTTTACAATTCAATAAATCAAAGAATAGTTTATTTTACATAAAATTGCTAGATTACAGGAGATATGTACCTAATACTGCTTATGTCTTTTAAATTACAATTACAACACAGAAGTGCCATTTTTATCAAATTTTGCAAAAAAACAGGAAAATATATTAATTTTAAATCAAATCAGACTTCAACACATACATGCACAGTGATAAAAGCTCTCATCTACAAATACACATAAACACATCAATCAACAAAACAATGGTTCAGTTTAAGTCAAAATATAACAATTTACCGGGAAAATAACTTATCACAGAACACACTCTTGATGTAAAATGCCATTTATTCTGAACATCATAAAAGTTCCTTGTAGACTTATGAAAAGGAAAAATATGTTTGGCAAATAGTTAGATAATGGAAAGCTAAAAATAAAGTACTGCTGTTCCCTACTGTATATGTCAATTATTTTCATGTGGCCGTAAAGGGAATTGGGATTATGTTCAACTACCACCATTGAGCCAAATATTTTTCTTCTTCTTGTCACATGTATCTAGATTTGAGCTACAGCCTTACACAAAAAGGATATGCTGCAAGAAGTCTTACAGAGAGATTTAAAGAAGGTTAAATTGTCAATGAATCATTTGGAATTAGCTCTGAATTTACCTATCTTAATAACATTACGCATTCAGAGAGCACCAATCAAAGTGCTCGATTTGTGACATGCTTTTATCATATATATATGTTGATGCCCTTGTGAGTGGAAGAGTTAACCACAGGACGGGACTGGATTTTTTGGGTTAATATTTTATTTGGCTATTGAATTTTTTTGTTTATCTTCGCTAACCTTATGTAAAATTCCAACATTTTTTTCTCCTTTTCTCAAAAAATACAAGTCATGTAATGACGCAGGAAATATGCAACTGAATACTATGAATCCTGATCTTGATCGGAATGATGTTTTATGTGCCTATGACGTAAAAATGAATCTGAAGTATTATCACTATCAGGTAACAGTTCCTCTGTTGTTTCTCCACCTATAGTCTCTGTTTCACCAAACTCTGGTGAACTTTTGGATGTAGATAGTCTTTTGTCTGTAAAAATAATTGTAAACATTTTCATTATCAATTTTTGTCAATAAAAGTAGGAAGCATTATTTTAACAATTTTCCATAACAATCAACACAATTAAAAATAATATGATTTAAAAAGGATCAGTTTAGTAACTAGAAAAACACAATCATTCTATTTTCCTAAAAGAAATATCCCCATTATTTTCTGTCAATAGTAATGATATTATCGACATATACAAAGGGATCCAGGAACTTGACCACCCTTTTTTGTTAGATTGTTTTCTTTAACCATGTAAAAATATATCAAAGCTGGGACAAAAAATCTTGCCTGTCACAGGTGGCACCTACATTAAAAAAAATCTAAAATCAATGATTGGACATAAACATTGGCATGCTTTTCACAGAAAGGCGGATTGAAATTAGTACCTATTATGTTGATTAATGATAAATTCTTTACTCCATTTGATTCTTACAATACTAAAATAATGGACACACAAAAATTATAATTTAACAAATTACCATAAAATGTTAAGGCTCATTTGACAGTAGTAATAAGCAGGTGTCTGATGCTTGGTGATAACAGCTATTCCTACCCTCACAAAGTTACCAAAGGGGGTTATACAAGTAGTAAAACCATTTCAACATAGCAGATATCAGGGAATTTAGTTTTTGGACAACCATAAATTTTTGCATATTTTGCATATTTCTTTTAAATCAGATATTTCATATTCAGTTGTGAAATAGTGAGCTTACACATAGGAAATGAGAGGAAGAGTGGTTTTCAATCAAGTAGGAATAACTGACTCTCAATCTCTAACATTGAGACTAAGTCATTACCTTCTTTTTCTTTGTCCATCATTTTCCGTATTCTTTTTCTTCTTTCTTCCAATGATTCAAAATCATCATCATATGAATTGTATTCACTGCTGTTAGATTTCTTTGTTGACAAGCACTGATACCATGACAACAAGGCAATAAATAACAACATTACTAAATTACAGGAGATTCCAAACAGAGCAGACATCATTGGCCAGTGGTAAAGGAAATACCTGTAATATCAAAAAATGATACAATGACAGAGCAGACATCAGTGGCCAGTGGTATAGGAAATACCTGTAATATCAAAAAATGATACAATGACAGAGCAGACATCATTGGCCAGTGGTAAAGGAAATACCTGTAATATCAAACAAGAGTGCACACGCTGAAATGTCTCACCTTCTTTACTAATCATTGATATTATGTTGATAGTCCTAAATATAAAGCTTAATTACAACTGTCACATAAACTTAACATTAACTAAGAAAACTAAACATTGTCCAATGAACCATGAAAATGAGGTCAAGGTCAGATGAACCATGCCAGGCAGACATGTACAGTTAACAATTCTTCCATATAACAAATATAGTTGACCTATTGCTTATAGTTTAAGAAAAACAGACCAAAACACAAAAACTTAACACTGAGCAATGAACCGTGAAAATGAGGTCAAGGTCATATAAAACCTGCGCGACTGACATATAGATCATAAAATATTTCCATACACCAAATATAGTTGACCTATTGCATACAGTATAAGAAAAACAGACCAAAACACAAAAACTTAACTATAACCACTGAACCATGAAAATGAGGTCAAGGTCAGATGACACCTGCCAGTTGGACATGAACACCTTACAGTCCTTCCATACACCGAATATACTAGACCTATTGCTTATAGTATCTGAGATATGGACTTGACCACCAAAACTTAACCTTGTTCACTGATCCATGAAATGAGGTCGAGGTCAAGTGAAAACTGTCTGACGGGCATGAAGACCTTGCAAGGTACGCACATACCAAATATAGTTATCCTACTACTTATAATAAGAGAGAATTTAACATTACAAAAAATTTTAACTTTTTTTTCAAGTAGTCACTGAACCATGAAAATGAGGTCAAGGACATGAGACATGTGACTGACGGAAACCTCGTAACATGAGGCATCCATATACAAAGTATGAAGCATCCAGGTCTTCCGCCTTCTAAAATATAAAGCTTTTAAGAAGTTAGCTAACGCCGCCGCCGTAGCTGCCGGATCACTATCCCTATGTCGAGCTTTCTGCGACAAAAGTCGCAGGCTCGACAAAAATGATACAATGACAGAGCAGACATCATTGGCCAGTGGTATAGGAAATACCTGTAATATCAAGCATATAATGCAACAACAAGGACATAGACAACATATATATAAGTAGAGTATAAATAAAAGGAGAATGTGCCCATGGGACAGAGATGATGCCCCCGCTTACACATTACTTTATAAAGGAACTAAACTCGAGAACAGTAAAAGTAACGCCAACCAAATTCGAACTTGATCTGTGTTTTGTGTTGTGTATAACTTAAGTTTTTTTAACATTTGGTTGAAGCAAACTAAAGTTAGAGAACAGAAACCAATTTAAAAAAAAATGATATTGATAATTGTCCATTGTCTAGGTTGAATTCATTCATTACTTTTCTGGACTCCATTCAATGAAGAGATTTAAGAGATGATGTAGTGACAGATGTCATTCTTTACGGCTTGTACTGTGACTTCTTATTGCTTATGAAATTGTGTCAATGACTTGCTGTCTGATTAACATTAACATTACAACTCCTTTTATTCATTAAAAACAAGAATGTGTCCATAGTACACGGATGCCTCTCTCACACTATCATTTTCTGTGTTCAATGGACCGTGAAATTAGGATCAAAACTCTGATTTGGCATTAAAATTAGAAAGATCATATCATAGAGAATATGTGTACTAAGTTTCAAGTTGATTGGACTTCAACTTCATCAAAAACTAACTTGACCAAAAACTTTAACCTGAAGCAGGACAAACAGATGGACGAACGAATGGATGGACCAAAAAACATAATGCCCCTAGGTGGGGCATAAATACTTATTTCTTATATGCATTATTTGCTAGATTTATACATTACCTCAGCCCTGTAAATTTTGCATACATCTTTAGTACCATTGTATACAACTGTACATGTAAATTCTGAACTTCTACAATAATACCTACAGCTGGATTGTACTGTAATTATAGAATAATATACATCATTCAATTTTGTATCCCTGTATACCAGATACTGGTAATGACATTCAATTACAGAATTCCATAGCAGGAATTAGGTAATAATTTACAGTACACCTTAATCCATTGGGCACAAGTAATCAGCACTATCTGATAAACAGGACTTCACAGTGTACTTTATGTACTGCAATATGTTTTTGCCAAGAATGATGAACTTGAATACTTTTTTGCCAAAAATGATGAACTTGAATACTTTTTTGCCAAAAATTATGAACTTGAATTTTTTTTTTTCACCAAAAACAATTTTTTTTTTGGTCGAAATTGAGAACTTTAATATTTTTTAAGGTGAAACAATTATAGTTGTACATCCATTCTTTGAATGTTTTAATCTAATAGAATGATTTTTTTTCATAAAACTACAAAATTTTATTGATGTGAAATCATTACTTACTGCATCATCTACATAATTAGAGAAGAATTCTATCATCAACATCTGCTTCTGTTCTACAAAACCTGACAATAACAGAGGCGAGAAGACAAAGGTATCCAAGACTCGTAATAACTCAGATCTGTAGTGAAGCATTGTCTGTAATAAAAAAATAATAGTTACATATACTTTCTACATATATGCAGACAGAACAAGTATGGTGTAGCTGTATTATGCATTGAAAAGTTTCTGTCTACTTACAGAGGTAGATATATTTACAATTAAAAAACACACAATTGATCTTTTTGCGATGTCATATTTTCTGCCCACATTATTCTTCAGAATAAAAAATAAGATAAATAGCAGCTACCTCATATTACTCTTAATTATCTAATTACAAAAAGGAACTCCGACATGATGATATGATATGATCCTGAAATCTTATCTTCAGGAAGTCTTGGTTGTTAGCAGTTAAATGTTCTTTGACATAATCATAATGTTTGTCTCTGTTGCGTACTATATAAATATGTCTATCCTGTTTGTTTGAAATGAATGCAATCCCTTCTTTTCTTCAAATTTTGTAGTAATTAAAACAAATCTGGGTAGACATTTCCATATAATTTTTATCTTGATTTTTGACATTTAGGTATATCTTCTGATTTTTTTTGCTGTAATTTTTACCTTTGCTTAAAATATATCAGACATATTATTTTTTCAGTATTTTTTTGTGTCTTCAGACTGCTGTCTCGTTGAGGGCTATTCCATTAAAATGTATGTGGGAGGGTAGGAAATGACTTTCAAAATATCCCTACAACCAAGAACCATTTTTAGATAATTTGCATAATGGTAATAGACGCATACTGAAGAAAGACCTGTGACCCACATTCAATAATTAAACTTCCCTTCCTACCCTCCCACATACATTTTAATGGAATAGCCCTGATGTATACATCACCTATATGATTATTGGTATCTTAAAAAGCTATAAAAATTCATGATTTACTGATTGAAATCCTATGCCAAATTATTGATATATTTTGATAAGACTTACTTGACTGCCACAACAATCATCATCTCAACACATCTTGTCAAAGTAACAAATATATTTTAACACATTATAAAAATTTACATACAATGGTAAAAGTGATATCTTAAAAAAAAGACATGGTATTTAATCAAGAATCTATAGCATGGAATATTGTAAAGCAGTTCGAATTCTATACCTATAAAATAAATATATATGTATAGTCATAATTTTTTTGATTGATGCAATGTTGTTATCAAATTGCAAAATGCAAGTTTTTATTCAATTATGATTAATATTTCATTCCAGTCATATTAAAATAAACTTTTAATTTGCCCAATTCACATGATAATTGTAATTCCTTATTTGCATGTCCCAAGTCAGGAATCTTGTCAATGGTTGTCTTTTTTGTTTATCTTAGAGCTATTCCAGAATTAATTGAGCTTGGGAGTTCGTCGGCACCTAATATTAATGATAATGGGGTTTTAAAACATCTTTTCACAGAAAAGTGCATTCAATCTAAAATTAAAATTGTAGGGTTGGGGTGTGGGAAAGTGCCTTCAGTCTCCACCTTCATTGTTTTTGTTGGAGGCCTTATGATGACTTATATAGTTGTTGAAATAGGAATATGGTGGGTTAGTTCATACTTGACTTAACCAAAAGCTATAGGGTTTTTATTGCTTTTTTAAGATGATGTTTTTGGTTTCACATGCATTTTTCTGACACAGAATAAATGTAGTCAAAGAACTTGAAATTGGTTATATGATTTGAATTTATATTCAATTGAAGATGTCTTGCTGTTGTGCAATACACTGTGCTGTTGTGCAATACTTAGTAAATCTGTTTTCAGACTATATACAAAGAATTAGCAACATAAATTGTGACCCCCAATTTTTTTGGGGGAAAATTGATAATTTCTTAAATCTTGAGGGAAAAAAATGTTTCTTTTGTGCCCCTTTTGGGCCCCTAATTCCTAAACGGTTGGGGCTATCACCCCCAAAAACAATCCCAACCTTCCTTTTGTGGTATTGAACTTTTTGGTTAAATTTCCTAGAGATCCATACACTTAAACTAAATGTATTGTCTGGAAACTAAATGTCTTCAGATGTTGACGACGACGTGATAGCAATATACTAAATATTTAAAAAATGATTTGAAACAATAAACAATGATCAATAAAATAATCATTAAAAAGCCTTACTTTGTTGACTCAAAGCAAATGGTTCTAGTGACTAATGGTTTGAATGGTTAAGTGTGAGAACATGATTAATCTAGGATTAGTAAAGTAGTGCAGTGAAGATGGTTAACAGCCAGTAAACGGAAGCATCACTGTTTTCCTTCTTATATAAATCTATAAACAGTCATACTACTGATGATAAAGAAAAATCTAAATAAAACAAAACTATATAGCTAAGAACAGAAGAAATACAGTGATTGAAATGAACCTGAAACAAACCTGATTATTTTCCTTGCTTTCTCAGATAAAAGTATTTTGAAAATAGAAATCATTATACAGATAATACTTTTTCATTGTGAAAACCAAAAGCTTTAAGGTGGTGGTACCAAACACCTTGACTAAAATCAATTTGCCTCTTTTAATTTTCATAAAATTTTGACAAAATATTTACTTTAACCCTTTGACAAAAATATAAAAATTTCAAAAGCTTGAACCACACACTCGGAAAAATTTCATTGGATATATAGCAGTTTGACAAACACTAATTTTGATCATTGAGAAGCTTAATATTTCCTTACCAATAGAACGTGATTAAAACGATCAGCTGATTTTTCTCCCTGTAGTGCTATGTACCACCTTAATGTCACAATAAATTTTATAAGAATGAATTCAAAACTTCCAGATAAATACATGCTTAAGGAGCATGAGTTTTTTTCTTGGAAGATAAAATCAATTATTTTCCAAATTTAGGTCAGTGTAAATGTTAATAGGTTCACTGTTACATCAATGAAACATTGTTAACAAAGCTGCAAAGTTGTAAAGCTAGTTTTTTTTTTCAGTTGATTGCTATGGGCAATTTATTTCCAATCACAATAAATCAGATTTGAGTCTTCAGTGCAATAACTGTGCAAGGATTAGTAAAAGATCATACACCTACACTTACTGATCTTGTAGCCATAGACAAACTCTCGCCTTTCTTATTATACAACTGTAATTTTACAATAAACATTCCTACAAAAATAAGCACATGGTTCATGTCTATCATATGTGTTTAGTTTATATGTGTTATATAAAAGGCCATTAATTTCTCCTTTAAATTGTTTCACAATTTTCATGTCAGAGCCTTTTATAGCTGACTATACAGTATGGGTTTTTTTCATTGTTGCAGGCTGTCAGTGACCTATAATTGCTCCTATCCATATCATTTAAACTCTGGTGGATAGTTGTCTCATTAACAACCATACCACATCTCCTTATTTTAATACAGAAATAAAATTATTACATTTGTTTTAAAAGTATTTTTCAAAATGTATGTGATGTAGATTAATTGTTCAAAATTATATATGTTCTTATCAAAACCTTTTAAATAATGCAGGACTACAGGCTAGCTGCACTAATTGGTAAATGGTACCATTTCATTTCAAAACTTTTTGCAGTGAAGAAATGGCCAAACAAAAATTCAAATTGACCACTTGGTACTAAACATCTGTCTGTCAATCCTATGATACTAATATTAACATCCATCTGTTCATCCTATAGTAGTAGTACTAAAACATTCATCTGTCCATACTTTGATACTAACCTAATTCTTTATTTACATTAGATTCTGGTAAGTCTAAATTTAACACAATACTGTACAGCTGGCCTGTTACAAACATCTACAAAAAAAACAAAATGTTGAAGCTAAATTTAACACAATACTGTACAGCTGGCCTGTAAAAAACATCAACTAAAAATTAAAAAAAAAATTGGAGAAAAAAACTAATCAAAATGAATACCCATATAAAATATTTGTATAGCAATATAGCAAAGAAGGAGTAATTTGCTCTGACTTTAAATTGTCCTGATATACCTTTTCATTTTTGAGTGCAACAGTTAGATGGATCAAACTTTAAAAATTTATCATCAATTGTGCACTTGCTTTCTATTTTATACCTCCTTAGCATGGGAATATTTGCAGTTGTTGAAATATTATATGATACCAGTATACATGTATAACAAATTTTTTCCCTCCTGGATACCGGATTCGGCCCTGGTTTTGGTGTTATTATCTACCAGAGTTCAAATGATGAAGATAAAAGCAATTATATGTCAGCGTACGGCCTTCAACAATGAGGTAAAACCAGTTCTGCCAACTTTTAATAATGCAAATGCGTGAGATTTGGCCAAGATCGTAAAGATCAAAGAGAAAAAACAATAGATCAAAGGAAAATGCCGCCAAATAAGCATGAAAATGCGTGAGTCTCACGCTAAATGCGTGAGACTTGGCAGCCCTGTAAAACCCATACTGTATAGATAGCAACTGATTTTTTCTCATCAACTTATGGTTTAATTATGATAACCCCCTTGAATATTGGGCCTTGATATAACTTCTCCACAAAATCAACAACCTTACATAGCAAATATCATAGAATAGAGAATGGAAACAGGGAATGTGTCAAAGAGACAACAACCCGACCAAAGAGCAGAAAACAGACCAAGGCTACCATGGGTCTTGAACGCAGTGAAAAAATCCCACACCCAGAGGCGGGCTTCAGCTGGCCTCTAAACAATAATGTATACTAGTTTAGCGAAATGGACACCACACTAAACTCTGAAACATACAAGTGAACCAATATTAAAAAAACACACAACGCTAATAAAGGCTAGAGGTTCCTGACTTGGGACAGGCACAACAAAGCGAAGGGGTTTAACATGTTTTGTGAGATCTCAACCCTTCCCCTATATATACCTCTAGCCAATGTGGAATAAACAAACACACAGCAATACACATAGCAAAACTCAGTTTAAAAGAAGTCTGAGTCTGGTCTTAGAATAGGTAACAGAAGAAAGTAAGCAAAATGACAATAATCAACATTAATCAACAAAGAATCACTATCAATTACTGACATGCCACATTCTTTCTCCTGTTAACATTTGCAATAGGTCCAATATCATGGAGATATTTTTGAAGAGCTATTATTTGGTCTAAAACTCATAAGTGTTCCTCACTTTGAGGCCCATTAGAAAATATAGTAATATATTGTTCCTCTTCAATTCATATTGATTTTCTTATATCTATTATTTTGTTTACAATGTATTCATATTTTGATATACTTTTTGTTTTATTTTATGTGTTTCACAAGTTAAAGCATATGACTTACATTTTCTTGACCTGACTTTAACAGGGATATGTTAGCTGATGGAAAAGAGCAGGCACCCATTCCAACCTCACATGTCCTGAAATTGAGTACATGATATTAGTTCTGTATCTTAGCAACACCTCTTAGATTAATAAAGAAATCAACAACTCAATCTCCCATGAAAAATTAAAGGTAAAAGGTAAAATACATTTAGGTTCAAGATATCAGCATAAGATAATATAAGTTGTCGTTTGTTGCTGTATATCATATTTGTTTTTCGTTCATTATTTTGTACATAAATCAGGCTGTTTGTGTTTTGTTTGAATAGTTTTATATTTGTAATTTCAGGGCCTTTTATAGCTGACTATGCGGTATGGGCTTTGCTCATTGTTGAAGGTAGTACAGTGACCTATAGTTGTTAATTCCTGTGTCATTTGGTCTCTTGTGGAGAGTTGTCTCATTGGCAATCATTCATGTACCAAATTTTCTTATCTTTATATCTTTATATCAATTAAAATCAAAACATAAAACCTGTGATTGATTATTGAAACATTAACGTCTTCAGTACCCCAACACCACTGGTGTTAAACTGATAATCGTAACTGGAATTACAACGATCCCAATATGGGGACGGCAGAAATATGTAAAATCTTTTCAGTCATTTTTCTCAAATGTAGCCCGTTGTTGTCAAGAGTTACTCAGCTGCAAGGTTTTTCTATACCATTACATCATATTTGAATCGTAACGGTGCACTATAATTGTCTAAGAGCTAAGAAAATTGCCGTCGAAAAATTAGGGATGATAATCGTAATTCGATGGCATTTTTCTTGTTTGATAATCGTAATTTCTTTATGGGATAATAGTAACTGAAAAATAATAATAAATGTGTCTTCCAGCTTGTCAATGGTATTTTGTGTGTAAAAACTACAATGTCCAGGGGGGGGGGGGGGAGGGAGTGTTGTGTTATAAACTGAACGTTTATACTAAATTTCTGCGAGAAATGAACAAAATTTTCCATCAGTTACTTAACTGCATTATTTGATTTAACAGTTGATACTTTGATTGGTGGATATGAGTTTTCATTTTGCCCTTTTCCTTATATTTGGAGTGAAATGTATCCCGGTTAAAATAGCCGTTCATATTTTTCAAGTGAATTCACTTTTGTTCTGTTTTACACTGATATTTTATATGAACTTAAAAATTAAATTCAAATATTTTGATTAAATACCCATGTATTTTAGGACGTTTCTTTAAACAGGGTGGATGGTAAAGGATCTAGAATAGTTACCAGTTTATTGTTACTATTGTTTATTGTTACTTGTGTTTATTCTTCCTTGTGCTTATTGTTCCTTGTGTTTATTCTTCCTTGTGTTTATTGTTCCTAGTGTTTATTGTTCCTTGTGTTTATTGTTACTTGTGTTTATTGTTTTTATTAGCCTTAACTAAATGGCCCGTATAGTCTTGCGAAGCATTTGAAGGACTGAAAAAAACACAAATATATATTATATATATATGTGTATTGGTCCTCAGAAGGCAAAATATGTAGATCATCACGGTCGAAACTGGTTTAATTACAAAGATTTTAATAGACAATCAAACAAATATTTTGTGCTTCAGAAAAATGCATGACAATTATGAAAGGCTAATTTTTGTTTTCATTTGATAGAAAAGTACTAAGTATATGGTAATTATGCAAGTACAAAAATGTTCTTTGTTACCTTCAATATTTTTTCTCTACAATAACTTCCATGCATATGTATGCAGCATATTTTTCATATACCAAGTATTTATGAATTCTTGAATCAGTTTGTTTCTGATATGGTGGAATATGCGCTATGATTTCTTAAAGTTGCAGTCATTCTTTGAATAAATATAGCTTGTAGGGTAATTTAAGGCCACATCAATTTGATTTCTTGATCTTCGGGCTTTTGGCCAAACTATTAAAGAACACAAATCCATGTTTGCCAATGAACTCCACGTCACCATGTGCTTAACTCCATAACACACAAAGCATTCCAACTTTTCTCTACTCTTATATTATCATTAAACGTTTTAAGGATGTCATATTATTAGAATGCCAAACTAAATTGGTGTTGTTAAAATTTATAGTTATTTTCTTAGATATCGAAATGTCAGTGACGATCATGAAGTAGCTAAGCATTTTTATAGTATTTATGGGCTATACAACTATTTACACATTCAAAAAGGTGTGACATTTGTTTTCAAGTCTGTATTTAAATAGAATACCAAACAATATTTCTTTTTAACTCTAAACATGAAGAGAACATGATGACATTTTTTAAATTTTCTCCCATATTTTGTGACGGTCCTACATGTAGTTCCGGGAGTTTTCAGTATTTTAACATAGTTAGTGTTTCCCCATTTACAAATTTATTGAAGCTGGTCCCCCTTCCAATTTTATGATATATACTAGTATGTAGCTGTTTACATTAGAAGTGTTAATCATATATGCAAAAAAAGAAATGTCATAAGATGTGGGAACGTTTTCGTGATTAATTCATCACCATATTTTCATCATATGCTATTAGATAGACGCTTTTCGCGTCAATACCAATCAAACACTATCCAGTTACGATTATCTTCTTATTTATTAATACCGAAATTACGATTATCATTTTTGCGAGTTACGATTATCATCCCGGATTTTTCGACAGTAATTTTCTAAGCGCTTAGACAATTATAGTGCACTGTTACAATTCAAATATGATGTTATGGTATAGAAAAACCTTGCAGCTGAGTAACTCTTGACAACAAGGGGCTACATTTGAGAAAAATGACTGAAAAGATTTTACCTATTTCTGCCGTCGCCATATTGGGATCGTCGTAATTCCAGTTACGATTATCAGTTTAACATCAGTGAACACAATGCTGGACTTTTTAAAAATGAAGGATAGTCCATAAAAGCCATATACATGTAGCATATATTTCCAACAAGGACTTTGACAAGTACAATGTATCATCTTAAGTTGGGGTTTTAAAGGTAAATCAAAGTGCTTGTAAGCACTGAAGGGTAAAGATTGCTTTAATTTATCAGTGGGAAGTAAAATTAAATATTGCATTGTATAAAGCATTGGTTGTAGTTGATTCAGCTACAATTCTGGACAAAGGAAGATAACTCCAATTTTTAAAGATGACTTTAACAATGACATCATTGATATATTTTTAGAACAGATATTAAATTCCTGTACCTAGCAAAAGTTATGTAATTTTCTTGACAAGTATAACATCATTTTGTGACTTGAATCTGAGCATATATTTCATTGACAAATTTCTGGAAATGTTCATGGATATGATGTATAGAATGTTATGATCAATGCACTATATTTTGTGTATTTCAAAGGTAGTGATAAACCTTGGAAGATTTAGATATCAAGTCAGTATGATAGGGTTTCGATTGCATTTCATGCAATCTTTACCCAAAAGGATTGTGGTAATACATTGTACATGTAATAAGAATAAGAATAGTTATTCAATCGATAAAAAAAAATTACGCTTAGAAGTTTTTACTGGTACATTTCAAGTGACATCTGACCAATCTTTTCTAAACTTTTGTAAGCTGAGGGATGGTTTGAATTGAATAAGGTAGTGAATTCCAATCCATAATCAGGGTAATTGACCTCATTGACCATTGCACCTACAGCAATACAAGGTGCAAAACTAGAATACATGTACATTAATTCATAAATATAAAAATAAGAAAATGTGGTATGATTGTTAATGAGACAACTCTCACCAGGGACCAAATGAAGTAGAAGTTAGCTATTATAGGTCACCATATGGCCTTAGATTCAAAATAAATATAACAAGAGTGAACAGGCTGATATGTCTCACTTGCTTTACCAATAATATCTAAATGTTATGTTGAAAGTTTTTAAGATCAAGGTTTTACTACAGGTATAATATACACTTAACATAATCAGTTCAAGGTCAGATGACATACATGTGCAAGTGATAATCCTTTCACACACCAAAATGAAATGTAGTGGACCTATGGCTTACAGTACATGTATATTAGAAATGGACCTATAGGCTAACCCTGAAAACTTAACTTTGATGAATGAACCATAAAAATGAGGTCTTGGTTAAATGAAAAGGATAGACACTGAAACCTGACAATCATTCCGTACACCAAATCATTGGAACAAGCATTTTAAAAAAAAAGTTGTCTCATTTATTTCATATGCTTTATGCTATTTGGAGATTTTTTGTTTTTCAACTCGGTGCTATTTAGAGGTTGATAATAATACATTGTAAAGACAATTTGTCTATTGTTGAAGAATGAGGGTTAAAATGGCCTTTGAAGATGTCAAATGCCCTCTTTTTGATTTATGAGACTGAGAACGATATCTCTAAATTTTCAAAGCCTTATTGCTTTTTGGGAATCCGGGACACTTGTCCCAAGCTTTTGTGACTCTTGAACTATTCTCTTTTGAAATCATATTATTTTGGAAACGTGTGTGATATCCATTAATGGCGAGGAAATAGTAATAATATGTTTTATATTGGGTTATCTAGTCGATCTCTATCTATCTATCTTCCCGTCAAGGAGTGGACTCATTTTTGAGTGTATATACTCCAGCGTGAGTGAACAGCTAAAATCCTTCAAGTGTGTACAGTTAAAATGACATCTGTATGTACAGTTAAAATCAGTACTGTAATTTAGATGTGGAGTCAGTGTCGACACGCTGACATCTTGGATTTTTTACTTCCTGAGGACTCCTGAGGTTCCTATGCAGGAATCCAACAGATCTGGAGGCTTTTGCTGTGGTCTGGTTAATGTGTTCACGCCAAGACAGGTCCTTACTGATGTATAAACCAAGGTATTTCCCTCCTGGGACGCTTTCAAGGGTGTGGCCGTGCAGATGGTAATTGCATATTGTGGGTTTGCGTTTCTTGCTGATATGGATGGTGGCACATTTCTGTGGGTGGAATGCCATTTGCCAATCGTTTTCCGATTTTTCTAGTTTATCTAGGTCGTCTTGCAGCTTGGTTCACCCTGAAGGAAGCATACCCCACATGTCCCTATTTTTTTTTTTATCTATGCACAAATCCTTGCTATGCACAACTATTTTATGACACTTTTTATCTTGCTTTGTGCACAAATATAATTTAAAAATTACCTAAAGTTGAGATGAACTGGAAGAATATATGATTCTGTTGGCATATAAGAATAATAAAAACTGCCATACATGAAAACTGACAGCCATAATAACACTATAAATACAAATATCACAATGATAAATGTTGTTACAACATTTTTTAACTTGAAAAAACTTTTTTTTGTTGTTTCTTGAAACCAGTCTATGGTGTTTCTTATGAACATCAATATCATTGCAAAAGTTCTGGCTTTGTTTACATCTGAATATTTGTTTCGACCTTTGAACCTTAAAAATGATTTAGTTTCGAACTCATTTAAAAAAAAATCTTATTTTATAAGAAGAGACAACTTTTAATTTTAAATATTTTGAATAATTGAGTTTGTCTATTAATCCGTTTAATATAGAATAACGAGCTAATTAATTAATGTTGATATTTTTTGCGAAACAACAGATAAACTTAGTCCGCCATTTGGTTAATGGCACAATGAAATTAATCTATTTTACTGGTTTCTAGTCTCATTTTTACAACTCTTTTGTATCCATAAAGAGGTACTGATTGATATCACCCAAACAGATACATTTTGTTGAAAAATAATGACTCATAAGGTTATACACTGTAACACATTCTCACACACCATGTCCGTTTTGTCTTTTGACGGTCTGACTAACTGTTGAATATCACGTTTTGACATTATAAACTAGGGGTTGTCTTCATAGCGAACCCAGCAGTCTTTTATTTTCAAATTCTGCCCACGCATCAAGTCAATATTCGATTACCACTGCGAATTTTCATACTGCAGAGATATGCAGGTATGGTTCATCCTTTTCTATTTCATCATGTTCATGATTTAAAGTATTTCACAAAAATGGCTAAATGAATCAAAAGTTCATTTTTTTTTTAAATTCTAAATGAAAACAGTTTGTATCCAAGTAAAAAGAGTAAACTGACTTGGTTTTACATTGGTTATAGTGAAATCCCAGGATAAATAGATTATGATATGGACCAAACTGTGATTAAAGGGAGACCACTGTGTTCTAAATCTAATCAGAGTTGTGCCTTTGAAAGGCAGGACATTCATCAAGACAAGACAATCTAATAATGTATACCTTACATTGTAAATGTTATATTAATTTTAATGCATGAATTTAATCAAATGGAGAATATTTGTCAATTGATGTTAAATTGTTTTAACTTTACAGCCCTCAATTTAGGCTATTAAAACAGTCGCCTGGGCGACCTATAAAGCCTCCAGGTGACCTTAATTTCATTGTTGTTTGCCATTTGGCGACTGGTACTATTTGGACCTGGCGACCGTAAAATTCCGGATAATCAACCTGCCTCCGGTCGTATTTTATTAAGTTTTAATCACAGTCATACGAGCGCTTGAATGTATGCTAAAAATTGAATTTGATTTCACGCATTTCTAATCTTAACAGGGTCTATAATGCGCTTAACTTAACTGGGAATTCAAGGGTCTAGTGTTTTCAAAACAACTACCCAAAACAACGATGTTTCACCAGCTAAGAAACAAAAAGAAGGGGCCGAGAGTTCCTCTATAGAAACTCCGGCTTCTGAAGAGCCAAGTACATCTTCTAATGTTACGATTAAGCGAATAAGAAAAATATTAGAAAATTTTATTGATATGCTTTTTTTACTAGTCTTCATTAGCTCTACTGACTAGACTTTCATAACTAATTTCTAAGGCAAACTGAAATTATTTCCTGGCAACTAAAGTTTTGAATTGGCCACTGAAATTTTATATCTGGTGGCCAAAAGGCAACCTGGTCTTTCAACCTACTTTGAGGGCTGCTTTAAATGAAAAAAATCATATTGTTGTTATTGTGAAATTGTAAAAGAATTTCAGAAATTTCTTGTGTTTTTACAACTTTCCTGAACATACTGGCAATTTTTATCATGTTTAAGCTATTTACCATATATTTTCAGAATTGAGGACTTTTTAGATATCTTGGGTAACAGACCAATTTCAAGTTATTTTTTTCTAAAATCACGTCATTGAACAGTTGACTCATACTGTGGCATAATAAACATAAGCATTATCATATGACATAAAAAAGTCTGGGAATGTGAAAGTCTTCTATTGCATGGAAAATTAAAAAATTGCATATTTCAGAGTAGTATTGATAAAGCTTTAATTAGAGTGAACAATCTTGTGTCGGTCTAATTTTTTTCTCATAGGAATGTCTGACAGACCAAAATGTTTTCAACAGCTATGAAGACCTGGATTCATGTCATGTAATCTTTCTGCTGAGATAATCCATTCACACTAGGTTAGGCCAAAAAGGGAATGCATTTAGGATTTCCAGAAGACATTAAATTTGAGTGCCAATGCTTACATTTTCATGAGAATTTCTCCTTAAACCTTCTTCCAACATATCAGTTGTTGTCAACACTAACTTATTTCATCATATAATGGGGGGCCTCGATGGCAGAGTGGTCTAAGTAGTTACTACTGTAATCACTAGCCAGTCAACACTGAGGTTGTGAGTTCGAACCCCGCTCGTGCTGGTGCACTCAACTCCAATCTTAATTGACTAGGATTGTCAGTTTTCCTATCGAAGGTCGGTGGTTTTCTCCGGGCACTGTGGCTTCCTCCACCAATAAAAACTGGCCGCCACGAAATAGCCCAAAAGTGGCGTTAAAACACCAAAAATCAAAATCAAATCATCATATAATGTGACGGAATTGATCAAAACTTGTTTAATATCATATCTTTGTTAATTGACCATTTGCAAAAGTTCTGGTAATTTGATGTGTATTATATCAGATCCTTTGGCACAACCTACAAAGTTAAGGTTATCTTAAAAATGTAAAAAAAAAAAAAATTAGTTTACTTAAACATTAAATACATGTATTACAAAAATTTTATTTTTTAAGACTTTGAAGATATCCACCTCAAAGTCTTAAAAAATAAAATTTTTAGTTAATACTTAAATATCACATCTATGTATTAATGAAAGCAAACTGATAAAAGTTGACATGATACAAAACTGTTAAAGTAACATGTAGCCAAATGTTTGAGGATTGAATTAAAATATAAAAATAATTTGAAAAAGGACATTTTTGTATTGCGATTCCAAAAGAACTGAAGGGGGCTTGGACAATAATGTATTGTGTTTCTATTGTCTACATGTAATAACCATGTGTTAATTTAAATGTTTGAATTATAGTAATGAAAGGATGATTTTTTTGAGAGAATAACTTAATTGGAAATTTCTTTAGCTGTTTGCTAAAGCTCTTGCATTTAAATCATGATAGAGGCCATCATAGAGCATTTTGATTTATTAAGATTTTTTATTATTGCATATGAGTTTTTACTGTTTTTGATTCAAGTACATGTATTGTAGACAATGGCCCTAGATCAGTCAGGGCAAAAGATTTATCCAGGAGTGACATCTCCCATAAGTTTAGATGGCCCCAAGCCTTTGGATATCAAGCTATCTAACAAACTGGAAGAAGCTATGAGACCATATGGAGTGTTTGAAAGTGATGAAGAATTAGCTCATAGGTAATTCAAACTTTGCCAATTTTCCATCATGAAAGTTGCCATTATCCATTTAGTTTGGATACATACAGAACATATAAAGACGTACGGCATGTCACATGATTTGAAAATGACAGAAAGTCAACAATCAGCTGATTCAAATTGTTAAAACTTTTACAGCTACCAAATGTATGCAATCAAGAAACTACATGTTAATTATCTGTTTCATCTAGTGTGCTTGGTTGAAGAGCTTTCCTCTGTCACTTGAAGAACTTATTAAATGGCTTTAATTATCAAATCTTTAATCTCAACCCTGTTTTCTTACTGAAAGACAGAAAATGGATACTGAAACAATTTTCAGCCAGCTCTGTATGAATTAATTTGTAAATAATGAACTTTCCTTAAATAGACATGAATATGCATGAATATTACTGCCACTAGACATAAGCAAGCATCAATCAATCAAATTTTTATACTACCGCAAAAAAATTTTTGTGGTCGTATATTGGTATGACGCTCTAACTTTAGTTTAAGTGTTCTCAATGAAATTTTACCATAAGGTTCAATACCACAAAAGGAAGGTGGGGATTGATTTTGGGGGTTATGGTACCCACAGTTAAGGAATTAGGGGCCAAAAAGGGGCAAAAAATAAGCATTTTTGTAACTTCCAGACATAACTTGTGTGTAAGTGTATGGATCTCTCTGACATTGTACCACAAGGTTCCATATCACAAAGGGAATGCTGGGATTGATTTTGGGGGTTATTGCCCCCAAATTTTAGGAATTAGGGGCCAAAAAGGGGAAAAAAACAAGCATTTTTCTAGTTTCATGACAATAACTTGTGTGTAAGTGTATGGATCTCTCTGACATTGTATCACAAGGTTCCATATCACAAAGGGAATGCTGGGATTGATTTTGGGGGTAATTGCCTCAAAATTTTAGGAATTAGGGGCCAAAAAGGGGCAAAAAACAAGCATTTTTCTAGTTTCATGACAATATTGTGTGTGTAAGTGTATGGATCTTTATGAAATTGTACTACAAGATTCCATATCACAAAGGGAAAGCTAGAATTGAGTTTGGGGGTAATTGCCCAAAAAGTTTAGGAATAAGGGGCCAAAAATAAGCATTTTTCTAGTTTCCAGACAATAACTTGTGTTCAAATGTATGGATCTCTCTGAAATTGTACTGCAAGGTACCATACCACATAGGGAAGGCTGGGAATAATTTTGGGGGTAATTGCCTCAAAATTTTAGTTATTAGGGGCCATAAAAGGGCAAAAAAACAAGCATTTTTCTAGTTTCAGGACAATAACTTGTGTGTAAGTGTATGGATCTTTATGAAATTGTACTGCAAGGTTCCATATCACAAAGGGAAAGCTGGGTTTGAGTTTGGGGGTAATTGCCTTAAACGTTTAGGAATTTGGGGCCAAAAAGGGGCCAAAAAACAAGCATTTTTCTAGTTTCCAGACAATAACTTGTGTTCAAGTGTATGGATCTCTCTGAAATTGTACTGCAAGGTACCATACCACAAAGGGAAAGCTGGGATTGAGTTTGGGGGTGATGAATCATAAGGGTGTTCAAAAAATTGGGGGGGATTTTTTATTCCTTTTTTTTCTTTAAAATTTTCCATTTTAAATTGGTTATTTCTGATTTATATATAAAAGCAAATAATAATGATATGGTTTGAATAGGTAAATTAGACCACTTTCATTCTGTGTGAGAAACCCATGCTGTGTCAAATATTTAATTACAATCCAAATTCAGTGCTGTATCAAGCTTGAATGTTGTGTCCATACTTGCCCCAACTGTTCAGGGTTCGACCTCTGCGGTCGTATCAAGCTGCGCCCCAGGGGAGCATTTTATTATTTTTTGAAATCAGTTGCCATTATTTTTCATAAAACATGTTAAGAGATTTTTCCACAATTTTACCGAATTTGTTTGCAATTTACACAACATTCCTTTTCAACTTCCAGTTATTATACCCCACGCAACCAGTTGTTGTGGGTAAAATGTTTTTGACCCGTCCGTCCGTCTGTCCGTCCGTCAGTCAGTCCTATTTCTTGTCATCGCAACTCCTCTCAAACCACACAACAGAATTTCACGAAACCTTTTTAGATAATAAGGACATACTATGTAGTTGTGCATATCGACAGGAAATTACGATTCAATTTTTTTTCTAGGAGTTACGCCCCTTTGAACTTATTTACTTTAATGTACTACTGCAACAGTTTGTCATCGCAACTCCTCTCAAACCACACAACAGAATTTCATGAAACCTTTCCAGATAATAAGGACATACTTCGTAGATGTGCATATCGACAGAATATTACGATTCAATTTTTTTTCTAGGAGTTACGCCCCTTTGAACTTATTTACTTTAATGTACTACTGCAACAGTTTGTCATCGCCACTCCTCTCAAACCACACAACAGAATTTCATGAAACCTTTCCAGATAATAAGGACATACTACGTAGATGTGCATATCGACAGGAAATTACGATTCAATTTTTTTTCCAGGAGTTACGCCCCTTTGAACTAATTTGCCTAATATACTACTGCAACCTTTTGTCATCGCAACTCCTCTCAAACCACACAACAGAATTTCATGAAACCTTTTCAGATAATAAGGACATACTACATAGATGTGCATATCAGCAGGAAATTACGATTCAATTTTTTTACCAGGAGTTACGCCCCTTTGAACTTATTTTCCCAATATACTACTGCAACCTTTTGTCATCGCAACTCCTCTCAAACCACACAACAGAATTTCATGAAACCTTTTCAGATAATAAGAACATACTACTTAGATGTGCATATCGACAGGAAATTACGATTCAATTTTTTTACCAGGAGTTACGCCCCTTTGAACTTATTTGCCCAATATACTACTGCAACCTATTGTCATTGCAACTCCTCTCAAACCACACAACAGAAAATCATGAAACTGTGTAGATAATAAGGACATACTATGTAGATGTGCATATTGACAGGAAATTATGATTCAATTTTTTTCTCTGATACAATTTTTTTTATAGTACCAAACTCTTACTTGTCGGGAAAACTGTATGCCTCTTGCCTATAAATTGAACTAAATGACAAACACCATGACTGTCACTGCAATATTACAGAGAACTGTGCCCAGTTATAAACACCAAAACATCACCATAGTAACATAATGGCATTTAGTATAACCCAGGGCTTCCAAAATTATTTTTAGCCAGCCGGACATTTTATATATTATCCCGATTTTAATCCCTTAAGACTAAATAAACAAAGAAAAGGCAATTATGGTAATTAGTTGCCGAGTTGGCCATCCCAATAATTGATATTTAAAAAAAATGATATTAAACTTTCTTTGATCCAAATTCGAAGTTCTGACGTAAACTGTTAAATTGGCAGTGCATCATCCAAAGTGTGCAACATCAGCGTACTTATATCTGCCTTAGACTCTTTATTTGTGCAAAATAACGTTGTCAAAAACTTTACTTTCGTTTTTAAATCTGAAACCGGATGTTATCTTGACAATAGTAAAACATGGACCAGAGACGGATACGTAAATTCCGTGTTGGTTTGCAAAGCATGAATGAGTGTAAGTAGCTCATTCTACGTTATTTCTTCAAGAAAATATTCGAAATAAACGTGAGATAAAGGTATCAATGACAATTTAAGCATTTTTTTATAAGAAATTAGGATGCATAATTAAATTTCACACCTGCGCACATACACATACGCACACGTGTACTAGTTCAAACAGAGACATGTCTCTGGTTCAAACAACGTGGTTATGACGATTTTTCATTTTCACCTTCTTTAATTTTTTCATCAAATCTTATTTGTAAATGTATTTCTGATAATTTAAATCTTTTTGACTAAATTAATTAGATGCAAACTGGTGAAATGTAAGTAAAATAACTTTGAATAGACCGATCAATGTCCGGTTCAAAATGGTTTACCTGTCACCTGAACAGGTAAATTTCAGCTGTTCGACAACTAATTAGCCTTGATTAAAATGAGAAGGTATTAAAATAGGGGTTGTTTTGATAGTACTTAATGATCATGTCACTTTTATGACCGGAAATGTGTGGCTGTTAAAGGCAAAAGGTTTGGTCAAAAAGATCGTGAATTATGTTAAAATGACCATCTTTCAAGAAAGCCTTGAAATCTAAAAAGTAGATGACCGTTTCGTGCTTTGCCCAGCCGGACTTTTACCGGACATTATACAAATGTCCGGAATATATGACCGTTTTGGAAGCCTTGGTATAACCAAGGTTGCAGCTCTGACAATATCTGAATATAATAAGTCATTGTAAAATTAATATGATTGTGGTTTATATTTTGTTAATCATTTTAGAATGGAAGTACTGCACAAGATCAATACTATGGTAAAGAATTGGATCAAAGATGTCAGTCGCCAAAAAGTAAGATAGGAATACTGTTAACTTCATAATATTTTCATGCATTTATTATTGTTAAACAATGGAAAAAATGTGAGATTAATTATCCCTGTTTCATGAATTTCGGCATACAAATAATGGTATCATTATTTCAGGGCTCACCACACCAGATGAGTGAGCAAGATTATTGCCCTATGATTCCCAACTTCGCTCTTAGATGCATCAAGCAAAAATTTGGGTCGCCCTCTATTTTCAGTTAAATTCTCCAATGCCGCCTCATGATTTATAAAAAAATTCTCGATCTGAATGCACGATTCCAATATTCAATGAAATAAACATTTTACTACATTAAACCAAGGCTAAAATTATCCTTAGTTTTAAACATTTATTGCATAATAGTGGCGTTTCATTGTTTATTAACTGTCAACCAGGAAAATTTTAGGGGACAAATTTTTAGGAATCTTCCCTTCTCATATTCAGTAAAATGGAACAGTTCTTAATTAATTAACATGATCAAACTGAAATTGATAAAATCAGTGCACTTCATTTGTCCTTTAACAGAATAATATTCCAGAAGACAAGATTGACTCTTTTGGTGGCAAAGTGTGTACATTTGGTTCCTACAGACTAGGTGTTCATACAAAAGGTAAGTTGGTTCATACAGACTTGGTGTTCATACCAAAGGTAAGTTGGTTCATACAGACTTGGTGTTCATACAAAAGGTAAGTTGGTTCATACAGACTTGGTGTTCATACAAAAGGTAAGTTGGTTCATACAGACTTGGTGTTCATACAAAAGGTAAGTTGGTTCATACAGACTTGGTGTTCATACAAAAGGTAAGTTGGTACATACAGACTTGGTGTTCATACCAAAGGTAAGTTGGCATATAGAGCAAACATGTATAAGGAAAAAAGAACATTGATTAGCATAGATACATAGAATTTAAATACAAAATCACAATACAATTAGACTGTAATAAAGCCGTTGGTTTATAGTATATAATTTAGTTACATGAAAAATAAATAGATCTAACTCATATTGACTTTAATAAATTTTCCAACAGCATTAAGGACCTGGTTGTCTTCACAGGTTAATAAATAAACAAATTTTTGCTGATTGTCCAGTCTAGAAAAATGTGGAATTTTTTGGCAAACAAAGTCAAAGAGAGCATCTCTATCAGAGTTAAATTTTTCACATGAAGTTAAGAAATGGATTCCATCTTAACACAGCCAAAGGAGCATTTTTGCAAATTCTTTCAATTCTTGGAATATTTGAAAAATGGCCAAATTCAATTTGATGCTTATGAGCAGATATACATAATTTGCAAATAGCTGTTCTAAAATCAAAGTCCTTAACCAAAGAGAGATAATTTTCATAACCATGATAACAAAAATTTTGTTTTAATTTCAAATAATTTCTTTGGAGGAAGACACATGGTAATTGATAAAGTATTGTCCAATATGCCTGTTTTGCACTGATGTGATGTTGAGTAGTTATCAATGAATCAATCAGATTGACAATACAACCACATATGCCTGTAATGAGATGATATTATTTAAATAGCTAAGGTGTACATAAGTCATTTTGTTAATTTTTAACACTCTAAATATGTTTTATAGGTGCTGATATAGATACACTGTGTATAGCGCCACGGCATGTAGAAAGATCAGATTTCTTTTCTTCCTTCAATGAAATTCTTGCACAGCAACCAGAAGTGAAAGATTTAAGAGTAAGTTGATGTCGAATACTAGAAACAGAAATTAGATTGTAGTTAAAAGATTTGATAATAAATATATAATATATTTGCAAGACATATACTTGTTGAAAATTAACTTTGAAACCATCTTTGCATAGAAAAATTGATAAGTAGATGACTCATATTTATTTAAGAATAAGTTAAATTTGTTTTCCAATTTGTCCTGAATATGCATGAAATATTTGCATTATCCCTACTTTTATCTGTATGAAGGAAAAAGATTTTTAGTGGCAGAAGAAAAACAGAACTTAGTAGCATCTTATACCTTATTTTAACAATAAAAGGGCATGTACCAGTACTAAACCGGGGTAACAGGTCAAGATGAAGTTAAATAACTGTCCCAAAATAGTAACACATATTTTATTCCAATGCATAACATTTTGTTTATAATTTTCTTGTGTATTGAATCATCATTACAGGCTATAGAGGAAGCTTTTGTCCCTGTTATAAAGATGGAGTTTGATGGAATAGAGGTAAGGTTCTTTGTAGAAGTTAGCTGAGCCAAAACAAAAAAGATTGAGATTCAATAAGAGATTTATTTTAAAAAAAAATTCGTAAGGGTTCTACGGAACCCAGTGTCTCGCCTACTTTTTCTGTTAATCGCAGGCTCAACAAAAATGAGGAAGTAAATCAATAAAAATATTCCTCTTGATACTATCTTTTGATTGTAAGAACTTTCTGTCCAAGTTTGGTAAAAATCCAGGATAGTTTATGAATCTAATAAATGTTTAAAAACTTTATCTGCAGACTGAATGTAATGTTAACTTGAAGAAAACAAAATTTCCTTCTAGATACTAGCATTTGATCATAAACAAGCTTCTGTTAAAGTTTGGTGCAAATCCAAAATAGTATAAGAAAGTTATTAAAATTTAAAAAACTTTAACCACAGAGTGAATGTGTTGTTTCCTGACAGGAAATCTAAGTCCATTTAAAAGTAAAATACGGAAAAAATGGATTTATTATTTTACAAAATTTCCTTCTAGATACTAGCTTTTGATCATAAACAAGCTTCTGTCCAAGTTTGGTACAAATCCAAAATAGTATAAGAAAGTTATTAAAATTTTAAAAACTTTAACCACAGAGTGAATGTGTTGTTTCCTGGCAGAAAATCTAAGTCCATTTAAAAGTAAAATACGGAAAAAATGGATTTATTATTTTACAAAATTTACTTCTGGATACTATCTTATGATCATAAACAAGCTTCTGTCCAAGTTTGGTAGAAACCCAGGATAGTTTAAGAAAGTTATTAAAATTTTAAAAACTTTAACCACAGAGTGAATGTAATATTTCCCGGCAGAAAAACTAAGTCCATTTATAAGTAAAATACGGAAAAAATGGAATTTTATTTTTACAAAATTTACTTCTGGATACTATCTTATGATCATAAACAAGCTTCTGTCCAAGTTTGGTAGAAATCCAAGGTAGTTTAAGAAAGTTATTAAAATTTCAAAAACTTTAACCACAGAGTGAATATTTGTGGACGCCGACGACGACGACGACGCCGACGCCGACGCCGACGGAATGTAGGATCGCTATGTCTCGCTTTTTCGACTAAAGTCGAAGGCTCGACAAAAAGAAGTACGCTTCAGTTTTGGTGGATTAAGCCTTTTCCATCTATCCACTGTGGGTAGTCCACTCATATTTAATATCAAATTTGGTAAAAATATTGAATACAAAAGCTTTACTTATTTTTTCAAGATATTGTTTAGTCTGATGATACTTTTAAAAAATGGTTGTGGTCATTTTTGGGTCTTTTATAGCTGGCTATGCGGTATTGGCTTTGCTCATTGTTGAAGGCTGTACAGTGACCCATAGTTGTTAATTTCTGTGTCATTTGGTCTCTTGTTGAGAGTTGTCTCATTGGCAATCATACCACATCTTCTTTTTATATGTCTACTCTAAATGTCCTGCACAGGGGACATTTAAGTTTTAGCCTCTCCTATCATTGATGGGTGGAAATGACAAACATCCACTTGAGTGGTAGTGTAGCTTTACAAGGACAAACCATGACTTGACCGTACTAGAAAAACATGTTCATTTCAACATTGTGATACGAGGGAATATAATGTTGATCCTTATGTCAAATAATCTCCTCATTTTTAGTCCATCTTTTTATGCGACCGCAAAATTTTTTGGTGTCACGTTGTCGTCTTCGTCGTCCGAAGACATTTGGTTTCCGGACAATAACTTTAGTATTAAAATAAATAGAAATCTATGAAATTTAAAGATAAGGTTTATGACCACAAAAGGAAGGTTGGGATTGATTTTTGGGGTTATGGTCCCAACAGTTTAGGTATAAGGGGCCAAAAAGGAGCCCAAATAAGCATTTTTCTAGTTTCATGACAATAACTTGTGGAACAGTGTATGGATCACTCTGAAATTATACCTCAAGTTTCCATACCACAAAGGGATGGTTAGGATTGGCTTTGGGGGGTTATGGCTCAAACTGTTTAGGAATTAGGGGCAAAAAAGTGAGAAAAAACAAGGGTGTCCTGGTTAATGGACAATTACTTAAGTACAAATTACAGTGTAAGGGAGGTAAATCAAACACAACTTTGAATTACCTCCCTAACACTGCTTTTAAATTATGTATAAAGAATTTTTGTATTGTCTTGAGGTGATTAGCTGTCAATTTTAGAAGTTACTATTTTAATAATTTTAAAAATGCTGATTAAGGTAAATTAATTTTAGCTATGATTATGTATGTCATTTTCTATTTTAAGACATTTATGATGTATTTAAATGGGTTATTATGGTTGCAAACTCCAATGGAAATTTGAATTGAAATTATGACCATGACTGAGGGAAAGAATTTTTTTTTTTGGAAAAAGGGGGGGGGGGGGGGGGGGGGTAAAAAAAATTAATGGTGGTGGGGGACAATTTGTTCTCAAGATTTCAGAAATCAATAAGAAAATCCTTCAAATTCAATCGGGGGGGGGGGGGGGGGGGGGGTCAATTTGCAACAGCATAGTGTATAGCACAAAAGCAAAAAATTGAATATAAATTCAAATTTTATAACCAATTCTAAGTTCTTTGACTACAGTTATTCTGTGTCAGAAACCTATTATGTGTCAAATATTGAATTACAATCCAAATTCAGACCTGTATCAAGCGCGAATATTGTGCCCATTTTTGCACCAACTGTTCAGGGTTGGACCACTGTGGTCGTATCCAGCTGCGCTCGGCGAAGCAATTTATTTTATTTAAAAAAAATTCTCATGTCCTGATTAAATCTTGTATTTCTACAAAGAAAGTATTGAACTGTCAAAATTATCTGTCAGGGCTATCCTAGAATTAAATGTATGTGAAAAGGAGGGGGGGGGGGTTGTTTGATGGCCTTTTTTTTCCCGGACCCACACAGATGCAATTTTGATAAGAAATTCATTGTGTTCTTGTTTGAAAATTTGATTCCAACCTCACTACCCCTATATTATTAATAGTATGTGCGTTCCAATCCCCTATCGCTTTCAAACCTAAATTTGATATATTCCAAGCCTAAGAAATTGATATTTCGGAGAGAAAAAATATCCAACTGCCATAGAGTGTTGTCTTAGCTTTGTAAGATAGTGGAAATGTTATGAAACTTATACACAATGCTTATTACCACAAAACACATATGAAGTTTGAAATTGGGTGCCGTCACTTTTACCGTTCTTTAGTTATGCCCTTTATAAATGGAAAAATTGCTAAATCTGTCGTTTCCATTATGTAACTTTAGTTTGCCTTTAGTTTGCCTTTATATATAAAAAAGAAGATGTGTTATGATTGCCAATGAGACAACTCTCCACAAGAGACCAAATGACACACAGTCTGTCAGGGCTATTCTTTAGTTTGCCTCAACCAAATGTTATAAAACTTATACACAATGCTTATTACAATAAAACACAGATCAAGTTCGAAATTGGGTGGTGTCACTTTTGCAATTGGTACATTGACTCATGCAAGCGGGGGCATCTGTGGCCCATAGGCACATTCTCCATTTATTTTCCAATGATGCATCCATATTTAAAAATAATATTTGATCATGTTTTATTCTGATTCCAGCTTGATATGACATTTGCCAGATTAGCTCTGCCACAGATAGCTGATGACATTGATTTAAGAAGTGAAGCCTTGTTAAAAAATCTTAATGAAAAATGTGTTCGAAGTTTGAATGGTAAATATATTTAGTTTTTGAAAGACTGCCAATAATAATATATGCATTAAATTTGGAATTCATAGTTATTTGGAATTTATAAAACCATCAGTTGTTTCCAGAAATTGCAAAAAAACATTTTAGAAATACAAAGTTACATTGTGAACTAGGTGTTAATATTCCAACTCAGCATGTCGTTCTAGAACAAAGCAGAGTTCATATTCAAATCACTATAACATGCTTGTTTTCTAATATGCATTTAATGTAATTATTGCTGCAGAACATTACACATCAATCCATTATCACCATCAACTTTTGCTCTATAATTGTATGGTCTAATTAGCTAAAAAAAAAAAAAAAAAATCTTCAATGTTCTTTGTACAGCCTCCAGAGGTTAAGCTAACAACAATCAATAAATCCCTGTACACTGTCAAGTATATGTTCTATTAGATGACTAATTACACTTGCTATGAACTTGATTATGCTCAAGTATGAATTCTGTTAGATGACTAATTACACTTGCTATGAACTTGATTATGCTCAAGTATGAATTCTGTTAGATGACTAATTACACTTGCTTTGAACTTGATTATGCTCAAGTATGAATTCTGTTAGATGACTAATTACACTTGCTATGAACTTGATTATGCTCAAGTATGAATTCTGTTAGATGACTAATTACACTTGCTATGAACTTGATTATGCTCAAGTATAAATTCTGTTAGATGCCTAAATACACTTGCTATGAACTTGACTATGCTCAAGTATGAATTCTGTTAGATAAATAAATACACTTGCTATGAACTTGATTATGCTCAAGTATAAATTCTGTTAGATGACTAAATACACTTGCTATGAACTTGATTATGCTCAAGTATGAATTCTGTTAGATGACTAATTACACTTGCTATGAACTTGATTATGCTCAAGTATGAATTCTGTTAGATGACTAATTACACTTGCTATGAACTTGATTATGCTCAAGTATAAATTCTGTAAGATGCCTAAATACACTTGCTATGAACTTGACTATGCTCAAGTATGAATTCTGTTAGATAAATAAATACACTTGCTATGAACTAGATTATGCTCAAGTATGAATTCTGTTAGATGACTAATTACACTTGCTATGAACTTGATTATGCTCAAGTATAAATTCTGTTAGATGCCTAAATACACTTGCTATGAACTTGACTATGCTCAAGTATGAATTCTGTTAGATAAATAAATACACTTGCTATGAACTTGATTATGCTCAAGTATAAATTCTGTTAGATGACTAAATACACTTGCTATGAACTTGATTATGCTCAAGTATGAATTCTGTTAGATGACTAATTACACTTGCTATGAACTTGATTATGCTCAAGTATAAATTCTGTTAGATGACTAAATACACTTGCTATGAACTTGATTATGCTCAAGTATGAATTCTGTTAGATGACTAAATACATTTGCTATGAACTTGATTATGCTCAAGTATAAATTCTGTTAGATGCCTAAATACACTTGCTATGAACTTGACTATGCTCAAGTATAAATTCTGTTAGATGCCTAAATACACTTGCTATGAACTTGATTATGCTCAAGTATGAATTCTGTTAGATGACTAATTACACTTGCTATGAACTTGATTATGCTCAAGTATGAATTCTGTTAGATGACTAATTACACTTGCTATGAACTTGATTATGCTCAAGTATAAATTCTGTTAGATACCTAAATACACTTGCTATGAACTTGACTATGCTCAAGTATGAATTCTGTTAGATAAATAAATACACTTGCTATGAACTTGATTATGCTCAAGTATGAATTCTGTTAGATGACTAAATACACTTGCTATGAACTTGATTATGCTCAAGTATAAATTCTGTTAGATGACTAATTACACTTTCTATGAACTTGATTATGCTCAAGTATAAATTCTGTTAGATGCCTAAATACACTTGCTATGAACTTGATTATGCTCAAGTATGAATTCTGTTAGATGCCTAAATACACTTGCTATGAACTTGATTATGCTCAAGTATGAATTCTGTTAGATGACTAAATACACTTGCTATGAACTTGATTATGCTCAAGTATGAATTCTGTTAGATGACTAAACACACTTGCTACGGACATGATTATGCTCAAGTATGAATTCTGTTAGATGACTTATAGTAAAAAGGTATTAACCTGATAGTACAAAGGCAAACCTGATTATAGAAATAATTTGATATAAATTGTGTATTTTTTAGGTTGTAGAGTGACAGATGAAATTTTACATTTAGTTCCTGATAAGGATGCCTTCAGAATGACATTACGAGCCATAAAATTATGGGCAAAAAGTAAGTTGCGAACATGCTTGTATGTTGTAAGTACAATAATGTATATGCAGAAATCTAGAATGTGTGATAACTTGTGATTTTTATACGACCGCAAAAAAATTTTTGTGGTCGTATATTGGTATGACGTTGGCGTCGTCGTCGTCCGGCGTCGTCCGAAGACACATTGGTTTTCGCACTCTAACTTTAGTTTAAGTGAATGGATCTTTATGAAATTTTACCACAAGGTTCAATACCACAAAAGGAAGGTTGGGATTGATTTTGGGGGTTATGGTAATAACAGTAAAGGAATTAGGGGCCAAAAAGGGGCCAAAAATAAGCATTTTTGTAACTTCCAGACATAACTTGTGTGTTAGTGTATGGATCTCTCTGACATTGTACCACAAGGTTCCATATCACTAAAGGAATGCTGGGATTGATTTTGGGGGTAATTGCCTCCAAATTTTAGGAATTAGGGGCCAAAAAAGGGGCAAAAAACAAGCATTTTTCTAGTTTCATGACAATAACTTGTGTGTAAGTGTATGGATCTTTCTGAAATTGTACTACAAGGTTCCATATCACAAAGGGAAAGCTGGGTTTGAGTTTGGGGGTAATTGCCCTAAATGTTTAGGAATTTGGGGCCAAAAAGGGGCCAAAAAACACATTTTTTTCTAGTTTCCAGACAATAACTTGTGTTCAAGTGTATGGATCTCTCTGAAATTGTACTGCAAGGTACCATACCACAAAGGGAAGGCTGGGATTGAGTTTGGGGGTGATGAATCATAATGGGGGTTCAAAAAATTTTGGGGGGGGGATTTATTTTTTTTTTCCTTTTTTTTCTTTTTTTCCTTTTTTGTTTCTTTTAAAATTTTCCATTTTAAGTTGGTTATTTCTGATTTATATTTAAAATCAAATAATAATGATATGGTAGGAGATACACACCAAACAGGATGTGTAAATTATTATATAATAAGTATTGTGCAATAGCAAGAAATTTTCAATTGCACAGTATTGCACAATAGCAAGAAATCTTCAATTGCACAGTATTGCGCAATAGCAAGAAATCTTCAATTGCACAGTATTGCGCAATAGCAAGAAATATCCAATAGCACAATATTGCGCAATAGCAAGAAATTGTCAATTGTACAGTATTGCGCAATAGCAAGAAATATTTAATAGCACAGGATTGTGCAAAAGAAGATACTTCCTATAAATTGCTTATTTCTTGACCAATTTCAATGGGGTTTTATTCTTGATTTCATGGGGTTCTTTAATATGCTGAAAATAACCGTGTATTTAGTTTTTGGATTTTGGGCCCCGTTTTTAAATTGGTCCACATTGAGGTCCAAAGGGTCCAAAATTAAACTTTGTTTGATTTCATCAAAAATTGAATTATTGGGGTTCTTTGATATGCCAAATCTAACTGTGTATTTAGATTCTTAAATTTTGGTTCCGTTTTCAAATTGGTCTACATTAAGGTCCAAAGGGTCCAAAATTAAACTTAGTTTGATTTTAACAAAAATTGAATTCTTAGGGTTCTTTGATATGCTGAATCTAAACATGTATTTAGATTTTTGATTATGGGCCCAGTTTTCAAGTTGGTCCAAATCGGGGTCCAAAATTAAACTTTGTTTGATTTCAACAAAAATTGAATATATGGGGTTCTTTGATATGCTGAATCTAACCATGTATTTAGATTTTTGATTTTTGGGCCCCGTTATCAACTTTGTCCACATTGAGGTCAAAAGGGTCCAAAATTAAACTTTGTTTGATTTCATCAAAAATTGAATTATTGGGGTTCTTTGATATGCCAAATCTAACCGAGTATTTAGATTCTTAATTTTTGGTTCCGTTTTCAAATTGGTCTACATTAAGGTCCAAAGGGTCCAAAATTAAACTTAGTTTGATTTTAACAAAAATTGAATTCTTAGGGTTCTTTGATATGCTGAATCTAAACATGTATTTAGATTTTTGATTATGGGCCCAGTTTTCAAGTTGGTCCAAATCGGGGTCCAAAATTAAACTTTGTTTGATTTCAACAAAAATTGAATATATGGGGTTCTTTGATATGCTGAATCTAACCATGTATTTAGATTTTTGATTTTTGGGCCCCGTTATCAACTTTGTCCACATTGAGGTCAAAAGGGTCCGAAATTAAACTTTGTTTGATTTCATCAAAAATTGAATTCTTGGGGTTCTTTGATATGCTGAATCTAACCATGTATTTAGATTTTGGATATTGGACCATAATAGGTGAATGTCCAATTTAAAATTTTTAAGTTCTTAGACCACATTCAATCTGTGTTAGAAACCTATGCTGTGTCAAATATTTAATCACAATCCAAATCCAAAGCTGTATCAAGCTTGAATGTTGTGTCCATACTTCCCCCAACTGTTCAGGGTTCGACCTCTGCGGTTGTATCAAGCTGCGCCCTGCGGAGCATTTTATTTTATTAAGATAAGACTTTTTATACGACCGCAAAAAAATTTTGTGGTCGTATATTGGTATGACGTTGGCGTCGTCGTCGTCGTCGTCCGGCGTCGTCGTCGTCGTCGGGCGTCGTCGTCCGAATACATATTGGTTTTCGCACTCTAACTTTAGTTTAAGTGAATGGATCTTTTTGAAATTTGACCATAAGGTTAAATACCACAAAAGGAAGGTTGGGATTGATTTTGGGGGTTATGGTACCAACAGTTAAGGAATTAGGGGCCAAAAAGGGGCCAAAAATGAGCATTTTCTAGTTTCCAGACAATAACTGTGGAACGGTGTATGGATCTCTCTGAAATTATACTACAAGTTTCCATACCACAAAGGGATGGTTAGGATTTGCTTTGGGGGGTATGGCTCAAACCGTTTAGGAATTAGGGGCAAAAAAGGGGGAAAAACAAGGTTGTCCTGGTTAATGGACAAATACTTTAGTACAAAACATAATTTAAAGCAGTGTAAGGGAGATAAATCAAATACATCATTGAAATTATCTCCCTTACACTGCTTTTAAATTATGTATAAAGTAATGGTTAATGAACAATAAAGATAATCTAAAACAGTGTAAGGGAGGTAATCCAAATACAACGTTTTGGTTACTTCCCTTACACTGCTTTTAAATTATGTTTAAAGAAATGCATATTTATAAAGGAAGACCAGTAAAAATATCTGCAAATGTTTTCATCTTTTTTTTTTTCAAAAAAATCCATATGAAAGATTTGACACTATATTTTTATTAATTCTATTATAAAATAGATTAAGTTAGCACTATGGTAAATTTAAATGGGTAATTATGGTTGCCAACTCCATTGGAAATTTGAATTGAGATTATGACCATATCTTGAGGGAAAGAATTTTTTTGGGGGAAAAAGGGGGGGGGGGGGATAAAAAGAAATTGTGGGGGGCCAATTTTTTCTCATTTCAGATTTCAGAAATTAAAAAGAATTATTCTTCAAATATTATTTTTTTTTCAAATTTCAAATATTGAAAAATTTCAAGAAGTAATCTTTAATTGCACAGTATGTCGCATTAGATTTGTAAAATCTTTGATCACATTTATTTATTTGTTATGCCGAATCTAACAGTGTATTTAGATTTTTAATTTTGGGTCCAGTTTTCAAATTGGTCTACATTAATGTCCAAAGGGTCCAAAATTAAACTTTGTTTGATTTTAGCAAAAATTGAATATATGAGGTTCTTTGATATGCTGAATCTAAACATGTATTTAGATTTTTGATTTTTGGCCCAGTTTTCAAGTTGGTCCAAATTGGGGTCCAAAATTAAACTTTTGTTTGATTTCAACAAAAATTGAATATATGGGGTTCTTTGATATGCTGAATCTAACCATGTATTTAGATTTTTTATTTGTGGACCCCGTTATCTAATTGGTTCATATTGAGGTCAAAAGGGTCCAAAATTAAACTTTGTTTGATTTCATCTAAAATTGAATTATTGGGGTTCTTTGATATTCCAAATCTAACCATGTATTTAGGTTTTTAATTTTGGGTCCTGTTTTTTAAATTGGTCTACATTAAGGTCCAAAGGGTCCAAAATTAAACTTAGTTTGATTTTGACAAAAATTGAATTCTTGGGGTTCTTTGATTTGCTGAATCTAAACATGTGTTTAGATTTTTGATTATGGGCCCAGTTTTCAAGTTGGTCCAAGATAGGGTCCAGTATTTAAACTTTGTTTGATTTCAACAAAAATTGAAAATATGGGGTTCTTTGATATGCTGAATCTAAACATGTATTTAGATTTTTGATTATGGGCCCAGTTTTCAAGTTGGTCCAAATTGGGGTCCAAAATTAAACTTTGTTTGATTTCAACAAAAATTGAATATATGAGGTTCTTTGATATGCTGAATCTAACCATGTATTTAGATTTCTTATTTGTAGGCCCCACTATCAAATTGGTTCATATTGAGGTCAAAAGGGTCCAAAATTAAACTTTGTTTGATTTCATCGAAAATTGAATTATTGGGGTTCTTTGATATGCCATATCTAACCGTGTTTTTAGATTTTTAATTTGGGTCCCGTTTTTTAAATTGGTCTTCATTGAGGTCCAAAGGGTCCAAAATTAAACTTAGTTTGATTTTAACAAAAATTGAATTCTTGGGGTTCTTTGATATGCTGAATCTAAACATGTGTTTAGATTTTTGATTATGGGCCCAGTTTTCAAGTTGGTCCAAGTTGGGGTCCAAAATTAAACTTTTTTTGATTTCAACAAAAATTGAATATATGGGGTTCTTTGATATGCTGAATCTAACCATGAATTTAGATTTTTATTTGTGGGCCCCTCTATCAAATTGGTTCATATTGAGGTCAAAAGGGTCCAAAATTAAACTTTGTTTGATTTCATCAAAAATTGAATTATTGGGGTTCTTTGATATTCCAAATCTAACCGTGTATTTAGATTTTTAATTTTAAGTCCCGTTTTTATACGACCGCAAAAAAATTTTGTGGTCGTATATTGGTATGACGTTGGCGTCGTCGTCGTCGTCGTCGTCGTCGTCGTCGTCGTCGTCGGCGTCCGGCGTCGTCGTCCGAATACACAATGGTTTTCGCACTCTAACTTTAGTTTAAGTGAATGGATCTCTATGAAATTTTACCATAAGGTTCAATACCACAATAGGAAGGTGGGGATTGATTTTGGGGGTTATGGTACCAATAGTTAAATAATTAGGGGCCAAAAAGGGGCCGAAAATAAGCATTTTTGTAACTTCCAGACATAACTCGTGTGTTATTGTATGGATCTCTTTGACATTGTACTACAAGATTCCATATCACAAAGGGTCGATGATGGGATTGATTTTGGGGTTAATTTCCTCGAAATTTTAGGAATAAGGGGCCAAAAGGGGGCAAAAAACAAGCATTTTTCTAGTTTCATGACAATAACTTGTGTGTAAGTGTATGGATCTTTCTGAAATTTTACTACAAGGTTCCATTTCGCAAAGGGAAAGCTGGAAATGAGTTTTGTGGTAATTGCCCAAAACGTTTAGTAATAAGGGGCCTAAAAAGGGGTGAAAAATAAGCATTTTTTAGTTTCTAGACAATAACTTGTGTTCAAGTGTATGGATCTCTCTAAAATTGTATTACAAGATACCATACCACAAAGGCAAGGCTGTTATTGAGCTTGGTTTGGGGGGGAAGGGGGGGTGATGAATCATAGGGGGGGGGGTCAAAAAAGGGGTAATTATTTTTTTTCGTTTAAGGAATAAGGGGAAAAAAGGTTAAAAAACTAGGGTTTCCATTTTAATAGACAAATAATTGAGTAAAGAACATTATTTAAAAGCAGTGTAAGGTTGGTAATTCAAACTCATTTAAATATCTCACCTGCACTATGTTTGAATTATGTAAATTGGAAATTTGCCAATTATTTTAGTATAATAAACTTCATTGGAAATTTGCCAATTTTATATTGGAAATTTACCAATAGTTTGTTTATTTTTAGCTATGACTATGATGTCATTTTCTATTTAATTTTAAGGTTACAAATTAATTTCAGTTTTAAATATTATTGTAAAATGTTTGCCCAAAACATTTATTAATAAGTGGCCAAAAAAGGGGGCAAAAATAAGCATTTTTTTAGTTTCCAGACATTAACTTGTGTTCAAGTGTATGGATTTCTCTGAAATTGTACTTAAAGGTACCATACCACAAAGGGAAGTGGGTTAAAAAATTTGGGGGGGGGGGGGATTTTTTTTCCTTTTTTTTTCTTTAAAATTTTCCATTTTAAGTTGGTTAATTCTGATCACAAAGAGAAAGTTGGAATTGAGTTTGGGGGATAATTGCTCAAATGTTTAGGAATAAGGGGCTAAAAAAGGGGTTAAAAATAAGCATTTTTTTTTAGTTTCCAGCAATTAATTATATTGTGTTTAAGTAATTGGATCTCTGTGAAATTGTACTGCAAGGTACCATACCACAAACTGAAGGCTGGGATTGAGTTTGGGGGGGCGTGATGTGTGAAAATTTTCCACTTAAAGTTGGTTAATTATTTCTGATTTAGATATAAAAGCAAATAATAATGATGTGGTTTGATTTTATCAAAAACTTAAATTGAAGTTATGTATATTGTAAATTTAGGTTACATTGGAATTTAAGAATTGGCTTTGGGGTAGGGTTATGGCTCAAACCTTTAAATAATAAGGGAAAAAAAGGTGAAAAAACAAGGGTTTCCAGGTTAATAGACAAATAAGTACAAAACATTATTTAAAAGCAGTGTAAGGTTGGTAATTCAAACTCATTTAAATATCTCACTTACACTGCTTTTAAATTATGTAAATTGGAAATTTGCCAATAACTTTATTGTTAATAAATGCATTGGAAATTTGCCAACAATTTTAGTATAATAAACTTCATTGGAAATTTGCCAATATAAAATTTTGCTGATGAAGGTTTTTTGTTTACCTTTAGCCTTGACTATGAAGTCATTTTCTATTTTTATAGCCTTATGATGTAGTTGAATTATTTAATACTTTTATGATGTGTTTAAATGGGGTTTTATGGTTGCAAATTTATTGTTTTAGTTTAATAAACTCCATTTAAAATTTGGTAATAAAAAAAATTTTTGTTTATTTTTAGCTATGATTATGATGTCATTTTCTATTTTACTTTTATGGTTGCAAAGAAATTTTTATTTTTAGATATTACTGTTAAATGATGCTGATTAAGGTTTTTGCTATGTTTAGCCATGACTATGATGTCATTTTCTATTTTAATATCTGTCATGATGTATTTAAATGGGCTTTTATGGTTACAAAGGAATTTTATTTTTAGATATTACTGTAAAATGTTGCTGATTAAGGATTTTGTTTATTTTTAGCCATGACTATGATGTCATTTTCTATTTTAATACCTTTATTATGTAATTTCCATTTTTAGATATTACTGTTAAATGATGCTGATTGAGGGTTTGAATGCTGGGATTGATTTTGGGGGTAATTGCCTCCAAATTTTAGGAATTATGGGGGCAAAAAACAAGCATTTTTCTAGTTTCATGACAATAACTTGTGTGTAAGTGTATGGATATTTATGAAATTGTACTACAAGGTTCCATATCACAAAGGGAAAGCTGGAATTGAGTTTGGGGGTACTTGCCCAAAACGTTTAGGAATAAGGGGCCAAAAATAAGCATTTTTCTAGTTTCCAGACAATAACTTGTGTTCAAGTGTATGGATCTCTCTGAAATTATACTGCAAGGTACCATACCACAAAGGGAAGGCTGGGATTGTTTTTGGGGGTAATTGTCTCAAAATGTTAGGAATTAGGGGCCATAAAGGGGCAAAAAACAAGCATTTTTCTAGTTTCATGACAATAACTTGTGTGTAAGTGTATGGATCTTTATGAAATTGTACTGCAAGGTTCCATATCACAAAGGGAAAGCTTGGTTTGAGTTTGGGGGTAATTGCCCTAGACTTTTAGGAATTTGGGGCCAAAAAGGTACAAAAAACCCAAGCATTTTTCTAGTTTCCAGACAATAATTTGTGTTCTAGTGTATGGATCTCTCTGAAATTGTACTGCAAGGTACCATACCACAAAGGGAAGGCTGGGATTGAGTTTGGGGGTGATGAATCATAAGGGGGTTTCAAAAAATTTGGGGGGGGGATTTTTTTTCCTTTTTTTTCTTTAAAATTTTCCATTTTAAATTGGTTATTTCTGATTTATATATAAAAGCAAATAATAATGATATGGTTTGAATAGGTAAATTAAAAAATTTTAAGTTCTTAGACTACTTTCATTCTGTGTGAGAAACCTATGCTGTGTCAAATATTTAATTACAATCCAAATTCAGTGCTGTATCAAGCTTGAATGTTGTGTCCATACTTGCCCCAACTGTTCAGGGTTCGACCTCTGCGGTCGTATCAAGCTGCGCCCCAGCGGAGCATTTTATTTAAATTGGTCTACATTAAGGTCCAAAGGGTCCAAAATTAAACTTAGTTTGATTTTAGCAAAAATTGAATTCTTGGGGTTCTTTGATATGCTGAATCTAAACATGTGTTTAGATTTTTGATTATGGGCCCAGTTTTCAAGTTTGTCCAAGTTGGGGTTCAAAATTAAACTTTGTTTGATTTTAACAAAAATTGAATATATGGGGTTCTTTGATATGCTGAATCTAACCATGTATTTTGATTTTCGACATTGGACCATAATAGGTAAATTAAAAAAATTCAAGTTCTTAGACCACATTCTTTCTGTGTCAGAAACCTATGCTGTGTCAAATATTTAATAACAATCCAAATTCAGAGCTGTATCAAGCTTGAATGTTGTGTCCATACTTGCCCCAACTGTTCAGGGTTCGACCTCTGCGGTCGTATCAAGCTGCGCCCCAGCGAAGCATTTTATTAATCAATAATATAGCATTAGCTTTTAAATTGAAGATGAAGCAGAGAGACACTTTTTTATATATTCCACCAACAGTATACTGTGGATTCATAGTTTTTCTCAGGTTACTTTTTGTGGATTTATTACGTAGAGAAACCAGGAATTTAAGTATTCAACAGATTGTTAATTTCTTATTGGCTTGTATGGAGAATTTGATAATACCATGAAATTTATAAAGTATGCATGAAAATTTTTCCTTAATCCATACAAATTGATGCCTACAAAAATAAACTGAGTCCACAGTAATAGTTTTATATTTTGTTAAAAAAGATAAGTTTCTGTGGATTCATTGTTGTATATATGTTGTACATTGTAATTTATATTTTGTTTGTCACAAGCTTTACTTTATATGCTTTACGACAATAAAGATTATTAATAATTATTATTCGTGGGATACCAATTTTTGTTGATTACGTTGATAAAGGTCAACCATGAATTTTAATGTTCAACATATTTCAATTTTATATTGGTTTTGTATACTTTGGCAAAATTACGAAAAATCTAAAAATCTACGAAAACACAATTTTTTCTCAATCCACGAAAGTTGGTATCCAAGAAATAAATGAATTACACAGTATTGGACTTTGTTCATTTTTCTTAATTAAGACATTGCCCTAGATATATGTATACTTTGAGTAAGTGAGAAAAGCATAGGAGAAGCTGACTTGAATTGTTTTTAGCATTTTTGGCATTTACATAAAGGGTCTTTAAAGTTATACAACTATGCTAACGTTTCATTTCAGAAAGAGGAATATACTCCAATGTGTTAGGTTTCCTAGGTGGTGTATCCTGGGCCATGTTGGTAGCCAGAGTTTGTCAGCTCTATCCAAATGCAGCACCAGCAACTTTAATACATAAATTTTTCATGGTATTTTCAAAGTGGTAAGTGAAATAATTGACACATTTTCAGTGGTTAAATTATTCGTATTTTGGGAAATTTTGTGTTAGTAATAGATCCCTGCAGTCTTTGTTAAATCTGTTCACTACGTCTAGTTTCTTGATAATTGTGTTTTGTTGAGGAATGTATGTTGACCTCCTGACATCATTTGATTTCTTTGTTTTGTTGGGTCACTATCTCATTGACATATACTCCACATCTCCTTTTATTCTTATGGAATACTGAGTCCTGAAACTTTTGCAAGGCTTAGTCTTAGAGAAAAATGATCATGGTAAATTTTGTCAAGAGAGTTTTAATAGATATAAATTGCCAAAATATATAAACACTAAATATATCAAAACTTAAGTTTGTAATCAATCTTGCAAGAATCGAAGTGTTTTACCAATTTTCGTACACGTCACCAGAAAGGGAGATAATTAAGGACATTTAGAATTATGATAAATGATGTCATAATAGTTCATTAAATAGTTATTTATACTTCAATGAAATTGTAATTATATAGAAATTGGTACACTGAATGCAGTTAATTCAGTCATGAGAGGACTATAATATTTAATGATTTTATTGAGAAGAGAATAAAAAAATATTTCAAAGGGAGATAATTTGTTCAGTATGCAAGACTATTAAAAGTCAGCATAACAGGTTGTTTCTAAAACATTAATTACAGACACTAGGTTGCTTTTCTACAATTGTATTATTTTACTAAAAGAAAGAGCTGAGTTACAATAATCAATCACTGTTATGCCCCACCTAGGGGCATTATGTTTTTCGGTCTGTGCGTCCATTCGTCCATCAGTTCGTCAATCTGTCCGTCTGTCCCGCTTCAGGTTAAAGATTTTGGTCAAGGTAGTTTTTGTTTAGTTATGTTTTTATTTCATAGATGTGTGATATTTATTGTAGGGACTGGCCTCAACCTGTTCTGTTAAAACAGTTACTACAGGAAAACAAACTTGGTTTCCCTGTTTGGGATCCTCGGGTAAGAATATATTAGATATGATATTATTTAACAAATACTACTTTGTCATGTGTCTTAAGGGATTTTTACCAGTTTAAAGGGAGATACTAACCAAATAACTAAAAACTAAACTACAATTATATTGTTGGTGGCTGCGTTTTATAAAGTATTCCAGTTAATGTAATAGTATTGTAATAAACTGCTTCTTTTTTTATACTTCATACAGTGAACTTAATGTTTTGTTGTCAATTTGGCGGTATTAGATAGTTTTTATTGAACTGCCCTGAATACCATCAGTATCCATGCAAGGGAACTCTACCAACACTATATTTAGGAGTCATCAGTGCAGTAGTTCTTTTTTGTATTGTTATTGAAGTCATTAAGTCTCTTTCATATTTCACAGAAAATAAATGCAGTATTTCTGTTAAATCATTTTGATATATTGCTGAGATTTCTTATCTTATAAAAGAGCAAACAAGCTTCTTGGTAGGTCGTCAGTCAAGACCTGATGGTGTGTTTGATTTTGATTTTTAAATGCAAAATAAATTATGAATTTTTTATCCCTAAATGGATTAGGTTCTTGAAGGTATCTAGATGTTATTGTAAAATTGACATCAATCATATAACCCGATATAAACATAGGTATGAATAAAAATATACAGAAAAGCATGTGCAATGGTACAATGAAGATTTTTAAAGGTCTGTTTGATTTCATGTTAAAGATTAAAAATATATGTATATTATCATTGTTTTACCTGTTGAAGAATGATATTTTGTGGGCCGGATCAGTGTCCGAAATGTGATTTTTCCTGGTGTGTCCCTTGTTTCACTTTTTAATGAATTACCCACTTGCTGAACACATGCGTAACCCATCAACTAAAGGTAGAATTAAAAGTTGCATGAATACATATTGAAATGGGTTGAATAATTGACTTGCAAGCCGATTATAATTCAGCGAAGGTTTTTTTAGCTTATTTTGATGAAATTGAACCAATTCGACTGCTAATAGCAAAATATTATTTCTATATTCCACTTTTATAAATGTTGAAACAAAAAAAAATCACATTTTAATTTAATGAATGCCCTTTAATCAAACTACTAGATGCCACATTTTCATCTTTGCCGCAAAATATCAATGTAAGATTTATATTTGTTTATCAATGTCACATAGATAAGAGAAAAAGACAACACTATATATATAGCTTTGAAATTGTATGAATTTAATTTTTAGGTAAATCCATCAGATCGTTTTCATCTAATGCCAATCATCACACCAGCATATCCACAACAGAACTCTACATTTAACGTTACCATGTCAACACGAACAATCATGATGGAAGAATTTATGATAGGTAAACGTATGATATGGCTACAATAAAATATTAGATGTGGTTTATTTACCGATAAAATAATGGTCCATCATTTCACAATAATGGCCTTCAACAATGAGAAAAACAAATACTTCGATGATAAAATGTGAAAAAAATAATAATATAAAATAATTTTGTTTGCATATTTACATGTGAAGGTGAATTTGAAAAAGTCTACTGTTTTTCATTTTGCTAATTGATGAAGGAGATATGTGGAGTATAGTGATGTTAGAAGGTTGATCTCAAACAAACTAATGTTTAGAAAAAGAGGCAAGAGTAATCCTATAACGGATTTAAGGACGCTATCATTTATGTTATTGTGCAATCAGCCTTTTTACGGTAAAAAAATAAATATTGAGTATTCGTATAGTAAACAAGTATCCTCCCCTGATGCTACTTTGAGCAAGTGTTGATATAAAAATGACTATGTCACAGATCATTATTGGGTCTATGGTGGTCTTAGTATCTCATCTACTGTATCACTAGCCTATTAACACTGTGGTGTTGAGTTCTAACCTCAACTCCGATCTTAATTCAGTATGAAAGTATGTTCTAACCGATGGTCATGGTTCACCAATAAAAATTAACCGCCATGATATAGCCAATAAATCAATCAATCAAACTGTTTGGGGTTACATATGGTGGGCTTTTAAGTTATATTGATTCTTTTAAGATCAAAGATGGCAATTAGAAATAAACAAACTACAAGTTTAAGTGTCAGTCTTAAATTGCAAAACATATATATACATATACACTGTCAGAAAATATTAAGATGCAGTGTTCTCCCCAGAAATTTTTTAAGGTGCAAAAATTTGTAGCCTGTAACCCTTTTTTTTTGGAGTGAACTATCGTGACGCGAAACAATCCTTCAGACATGTCAGAACTACAAAATGAATTTAAAAGCTTTATGACAGTCTAAGAGTTTAATTATGCACACTATTTATAAAATATCAATTAATTAAATATAATCAATTTACACACATATAAAACACATTGATCATGCTGATATCACAGTCCATTTATAGAGTTAAAATTTAATTTAAGACACCAAATTTAGTAATTTCAAGAGAATATTCTTCTGTTCTTTTGAGCCTTTAAGTGCTGAACAGCTTTAAATATTTCCATAACCATGATAACTGGTACATCTGCTCTTTCTAAAAATATTGTATTATTAGCAGTTTGTAATTTTTGGAATACAACTTTTTAAAAGAAAAGATAAAATGAACAGTTGATCAATTTTGAAGTTTGACATTTCAAGATCACTTCTGTGTGTATTTACCACACTCTTTTCTTTGGCAGGTAGAAACCTGGCAAATTCTTCAAAGTAAAGTCCAACAAAATTATTTACATATGCTTCTGCGTTTCTGTTCCCAACTATTGACATCGAGTTGTGTATTGTCATAGTTTTCCGGTGCAAGGACCAAAACAGACACAACTGATTTATTAGGCAGTTAAGCTGCCTTATGCGAGCACCCTAGATTTGTGTTCTACCCAATAAATGCTGAAATACGTTCCATTGTTATTATCTAACTGGCTATTATGTTATTTATAACTAATTGGACACTTTTTTCATACTTTTCATTCTGGATTACAAAAAATATGACCAGAAAAACCTTAAATGATCGGCGATCCACCCAAAAGTTTTGAAGTTGCACATAGGAAGTAGTGCTCAATCGATATCCTTATGTAGTTTATTTTCCCATGTGCCTTTGTTTAAGACGTCAAAGAACAATTGTATGAAATATTTAATCGCTGAAAATCTCTAAAGACAAGTCGTTTACATTTCCCAAATGGCAAAAGTCGTAGTAATATTGTTTGTCGTCGATACGTATTAAATACGTCAGTAGTCTAATAATAATTAAATAAGTTGGCGGCAATTTCAAATTAGAAGACGAAATTAACATACCTTTTAAATTTGGAGAATTCTGATGATAGAAAGGTAATTATTGTTAATCATGATATCCTTTTATTTGAGATGAGCGTTAATAAATTGTGTATTCACATTTGAATTTCATTCTTTTATATTACTCTGTTTTTCACATATTAAATGACCTTGTCAAGTAATGCACCAACATATGCATGGTACGTGTTTACAATAGAATAAAACCGGAAATCAAGAAGGTCTCACTAATTACCGACAAAAAGATTGTAGAGACAATAAACGACAAGTAGAAAAAACTTAGGCCACTTAGCGACAGTAAGAACGAATTTGCGACAAAAAGATAAATTTAGAGACAAGAAAGTTTATACACTATTAAAATAATAAATTTATAGAAAAGTCAATTAATTACAGTTGATTATTTTCTGTTGTGTGAAGTTTAAAATTATGTTACATTTAACGTTTACGTACTTCTTGACGCTTCTTGTCTGTAATTAGTGAGACCTTGTAAACATTTTAAATTTGCCGAGAATGACAGTAGTATGTGATATATATGGATTTTAGACTCAGAAAGATCGTGTGATAATAGAAAGTCACATGAAAATGTAGAAAACCCATTCATATATCACTGTATACAGGTACGGATGTCTGAAAAATGTATAAAATCAGCGAAAATAAAAAAAAAGGGCAAATGTAAATTGGGAAATACATGCGGATAAAATAATTAGGTCTACATCACCTTGATCATGACATGAAGCCAGTGTCCTACTCTCAGGCACTTGTTTATATCCATGGGAAGATTTAGGAGCTCAAAATATACGTTGATAGTGGGTCTTCCATGCATAGACACAAGTGCCTGTGGTCCGACTTTGACATTTCAATGTCTACGATATTTTTTCTAAACCAGAACTTTTTTTATTTCTGGGCCTAAAACAAATCTTCATATATGGCCAATTTGAAAAAAGATATATCTTTCAAGAAGTATTAAGTCCAAGAATGTTTTACCAAACGTTTATTTATACCAATATTGGTATAGATCTCGAGTAACATCATGGACTTGGAGGGGGCGGGTCATTTACATTTACTAAAGTCAGGTCAATCAGACCTCACCTTTGATTCCTGTTATAGTAAGGCTTTGTCTGATTTGTGTCATACATTTTGTACTGTAGAACTTAAATTGAACGAACTCAGTGTTCTCCCCAGGGAAGCAAGTCAACGCGCACTATTGCAAAGTTGTACCATGCCAATTAACTTATACATGTACCACCAAAAGTCAACTCAAATCAACATTAACCACTAAATTTTGGAATTCACAATATAATTCTGTCTGATAGACCTATCAGAGACCATGTGTCAACTTACAACAGAGGCAGACTAGAGCATACTATATTACATGACATGTTCATTGTATGTATAAAATTGAATGAAAGTAATAAAAATTTAACATAATTTAATCGCTCTGACACTCAACAGGGACTTTCTATACTAACGTTAGTATAGAAAGTCCCTGCACTCAAACTGCTCATCTTTTTAATTTGTCGAAAATCAAACTTTGATCTGACCCTAAAAAAAGAATATCCCATGATCCCATAATGATTACTTTTCAATTTCATTGACAAAACTTGTGTAAATATATTTAATCATGATTGTATACATGTACATATGTCTAAATAAACAATATAAATATTTTTAGGCAGTTAAGCTGCCTTATGCGAGCACCCTAGATGTGTGTTCTACCCAAAAAAAATGCTGAAATACGTGCCATTGTTATTATCTAGCTGGCTATTATGTTATTTATAACTAATTGGACATTTTTTTCATACTTTTATTTCTGGAATACAAAAAATATGACCAGAAAAGCCTTAAATGATCGTCGAACTACCCAAAACTTTTGAAGTTGCACATAGGAAGTAGTGCTCAATAGAAATCGGTACATAGTTTATTATCCACTATGCTTTTGGCTACGATGTCAAAGAACAATTACATGAAATATTTCATCGCCGAAAATCTGTAATTACAATTTACAAGTCGTTTATATTTCCCAAATGGCAAAATGCGCAGGAATTTTGTTCATGTACAACAAATCTCTATGATAGAGGAAATAAAGTTATATATCTATATTGGTTATCTTGCCAAATAAGGTTGTTGTTATTTTATGAATGAAACGAGGTCATGAAACAGATCCGGAAATCGACGACACGTTGATGGGATGTTTTAAGTAATGTGGACAAGTCAGACAGAATCCACTCGAACCGTCTAAGAAGACAACTCTGACCGTTTATCAGATTTACTTAGGGTTTCATAAAATGTTAGACTAACATGTCTAGTGGAGCCATTAATCTTTTGTTTGTGCATTGGGGTCTATTTAGGGGTATTGGGAGGGGTTTACTATAGAACACTATGGGATTTTATTTTTTTAAATTTTCAAATGACTATTTCTCGAAAATAGTAAGTGACAGACACACGCATTCTTCAGTAATGAGAACAGGACGATAAAAAAAAATCAAACAAAATATAGGGTGAGTCCTTGGGGGTCATCCGAACCCCCTTCAATCTGAAAATGTACTTTTATCTTGTAAACCGTCGCGATCCCCACCCCTAAACAATATATATACTTGTATGGGACAATAAAACAAATAAAATTAAAATAATTTTTGGGAGTCTCCAGTGTCGTCCCACCCCCTCCTGTTTGAGAACTTGGAAATGGTCGAGATCCCCACCCCATAACCATTTATATTCATGTATGGGACAATAAAACAAATCAAATGAAATATAGGGGGTGTCCCCATATAAGGGGAAGTCCATGGGGGCACCCCAGCCCCTCCTGTTTGAGAACGTGTAAACAGTCAAGATCCCCACCCCTAAACCATATACATGTATATTCATGTATGGGACAATATACCAAATCAAATGAAATATTTGGGGAGTCCCTTGGGTCACCCCATCCCCTCCTGTTTGAGAACTTGGAAATGGTCAAGATCCCCATCCCTAAACCATATGTATTCATGTATGGGACAATATAACAAATCAAATGAAATATAGGTGGAGTCCCAGGGGTCACCGTCATCCCCTCCTGTTTGCGAACGTGTAAACAGTCAAGATCCCCACCCCTAAACCATATACATGTATATTCATGTATGGGACAATATAACAAATCAAATGAAATATTTGGGGAGTCCCTGGGGTCACCCCATCCCCTCCTGTTTGAGAACTTGGAAATGGTCAAGATCCCCACCCCTAAACCATATGTATTCATGTATGGAACAATATAACAAATCAAATGAAATATTTGGGGAGTCCCTGGGGTCACCCCATCCCCTCCTGTTTGAAAACTTGGAAATGGTTGAGATCCCAACCCCTAAACCATATATATGCATGCATGGGACATTAAAACAAATCAAATGAAATATAGGGGGGTCCATGGGGACACCCCACCCCCTCCTGTTTGAGAACGTGTAAACAATCAAGATCCTCAACCCTAAACCATATACATGTATATTCATGTATGGGACAATATAACAAATCAAATGAAATATTTGGGGAGTCCCTGGGGTCACCCCATCCCCTCCTGTTTGAGAACTTGCAAATGGTCAAGATCCCCACCCCTAAACCATATGTATTCATGTATGGGACAATATAACAAATCAAATGAAATATAGGTGGAGTCCCAGGGGTCACCGTCATCCCCTCCTGTTTGAGAACGTGTAAACAGTCAAGATCCCCACCCCTAAACCATATACATGTATATTCATGTATGGGACAATATAACAAATCAAATGAAATATTTGGGGAGTCCTTGGGGTCACTCCATCCCCTCCTGTTTGAGAACTTGGAAATGGTCAAGATCCCCACCCTTAAACCATATGTATTCATGTATGGGACAATATAACAAATCAAATAAAATATTTGGGGAGTCCCTGGGGTCACCCCATCCCCTCCTGTTTGAGAACTTGGAAATGGTTGAGATCCCAACCCCTAAACCATATATATGCATGTATGGGACATTAAAACAAATCAAATGAAATATAGGGTGAGTCCATGGGGACACCCCACCCCCTCCTGTTTGAGAACGTGTAAACAGTCAAGATCCCCACCCCTAAACCATATATATTCATGTATGGGACAATATAACAAATTAAATGAAATATTTGGGGAGTCCCTGGGGTCACCCCATCCCCTCCTGTTTGAGAACTTGGAAATGGTCGAGATCCCCATCCCCTAAACCATATGTATTCATGTATGGGACAATATAACAAATCAAATGAAATATAGGGGGAGTCCCTGGGGTCACCCCCACTCCTGTTTGAGAACTTGTAAATGGTTGAGATACCCACACCTAAACCATATCTATTCCTGTTCGTCATTTCAAAAAGATTTGAATGACATACAGTGTAAATCTCCTAGGTGTCACATATGCATATCACTTTACTAGATCAAACCAATATGAACTGGACTTTGCCCAATGTCAGGCGACCATGGGAATGACGAATAATGGGGGCTTTGTTTGGAAGACTTTGTAATGGCATCCTGTAACAACTATTTCTTGTTTATTATAAAATTTTATTGATGCAAAAAATGAGTCTAGGTTTATTGAATTTACTTTAATTATTTATTGAATTTTTTCTGGGCCTATAATATTTTTCATTTATGGCTCATTTTAAAGAAAACATATAAATCTTTCAAGATGTGTAAAGCCCAAAAATGTTTGACCAACTGTTTTATAAACACCTGTCATTTTATTCCAAACTTGGTATGGAGTGACATCATGGACTTGGGGGTGAAGATGGGGGTCATTTACATTGATATATGTGTTGCTTTTGAAAACCTTGATGAAATATTAATAGACAACTTTCGATTTCGATGCATTTCCGTCAAAAACTCTGGTTTTAGTGAACATCATTCGTGCGTTTAGGGGCGTCGTCACTTCCGTTCCCATGTTGAGCGAGTGGTTGGAAAACTATAAAGCTATATTGCATGAATTATTTTGCAAATTGAATTCTCATAATTGTCTTTCTGCACTGCTGTCATTAGGGAATTGTGATTAAGTACCTACAGAACAAATATTATTTCCAGTTTAGCCTGCACAATGACAATCACTAAGACGCTTGATGAACGTTAATAGTGCAGGGATACAGGCCATCCCCTCTATCTGGTAAATGACGTCATAAAGGCGAGCATAATTGACGAGTTTTTTCCGGTGACGGACAAACTCGAAAATGGTCTATTAATTTGCCTTAATAATCAATTCATTTAATAAACATAAATGTATAATATACGAATGTTTAATGTTTTTTCTTTCAAATCTTAAAAAAAAATTGAAGCAACACTGCCACAGTTTTCATAATTACATTTGCCTTGGTTTTTGGTTAACTGCCTACAGCGCTTACAGTGCTTTGATTTTTTAAAGATGACAATTTAAGAAGTATTTTATTTGCTAAGAACAAAATTTTACATTCTATCCCAAACTAGAGATTCATGTTATGAATTTACCATAAATATTAGTTTGCGTTACTTTTTTTCACGTAAAACGACTTCCATTCATAAATATATTTGTAGTTGTGTATTACAAAGTTAGCATGTGTTATCATCATGTTCATTGGTTGTATTAAAGTAGATTTTTACTATTGACCAATGAGAAAATTCGATATTTAATTAGGCATTATTATAAGGAAAGCCACACGTAAAAATGTTTCGTATTTGTATTTCGATCTTTTCTGTCTGAAAAAAAGTATCCAAGAAAAACATTTATCGATTCGATGATAATCTATGCAATTAGGCGATCTGATAAGGCAAATACAGGTAAAGGATAGACTGGAGTCAATAAATAAATGCGTAATTTGGTGTAGTATTGATTTTCATCTCAGCGGCGATCTTTAACTTTACAAAAGTTATCGAACAGTTCATAATTGAATATGAAAGTTAACACGCTGCGGGATCAAGTATTAAGGGACAGTGGCCAATTAAGGCGCTGCGGGATCAATGAAAATATTTTGAAGGCACTGCGGGACCGCAGCGTCATATCGGCCTGGGGAGAACACTGAGATGTATTTGTACTGGCTATGAAACAGAGAAAAGCGCAGCTAGCCAAGTGTTACTTCATTTTTAATAAGCTTGTACAAATAATTTTTACTATTTTGTAACAATGTGTGAGGGTGTTGATGGGTGTTTACAGATTAGAGAATAATGGTAAAAAATTATAAAGAATATAGAAAAATGGACCAAAAAAATAACGAATAAAGAATAATGAGGTGCTAAAATACAAATAATAGAGAATAATGGGCAAAAAGTATAAAGAATAGAGAAAAATGGCCTAAAAAATTAAAGAATATAGAAATGAACGACCCCCATTCAGACCCTCATGTATCTATATTGAATGAATAAATATTTGTATTGTAGAAGCAAACATAATGCTATAGCAAAATAACATAATATCTGTAATGACAATAATAACAGTAAATAGAGAACAACACAATAAAGTCATAGCAAGCACAGTCATACAACTGTTATGCAATTATAATTTGATCTTAGTTTAGCCTCTATGTCGCATCTCGAAATATACACTATTTTTTTTTTAATTCTTTTAGCTAGCACGCAAAAGAAATATAAGATTTCTATTATTTGGCCATATATTTTATTTATACAGTTTAGATAAAGATTGAATACTAAGTGCAAGCTCATACAGTGACACAACACAATAACCGAATAAAAGGGAAAAACAACAAGTTTAGTTTATCAGTATCAATTTGTTGGAAAAACTTTTAATTCCATCTATAAATATTTTTTTTTCTTTATCTAGGTTTAGAAGTAGTAAATAAAATATATACACCAGGAGACAGTTGGGATAAATTATTTGAGCCATCTGGATTTTTCCAGAAGTACAAGTAAGTTAGAGTAAATCGAGAATATCATATGGCTTTTAGAGTATTACACCCATATCAACCAGAGAGACCAATAAAATTTCAAGAGCTCTGCTCGAGGGATATTATAGGTGATAGTTGGAATGCTTTGTGATATTTAAGAAGTAATATCATATATCCTTTATAATATGCATTTATCAGACTAAATGACTTCTTTACACTAAAATCTGTTCGATGTGTACTGCTTGATACTTAAGTCTGAGAGAACATGATTTATTTATTAGTTGTAATTGGCTTTAAACTAGCTTCAGGTATTTGTGAGCACTCTTATAGGTGCTTTGTTTCTATTGTTTTTATGTTATATGATTTTTTTGTGCTTCATATTGATCTATTGATTTAAACCATTTGCGACTGTATCTTATGTTGTCCTTATACAACTATCCCATGTTAGTGGAGGGTTAAGTGCTCACGAACATGTTTAACCCCACCTCATTCTTATGTGCCATTTCCAAGTCAGGAGCCTGTAATTCAGTGGTTGTCGTTGGTTCATGTCTGTCATATTTATTTTTGTAAATTGTATTTCCAGTATTATAGATTAGGCTGTTAGTTTTCTCTTTTGAATTGTTTCACATATTTCATGTTGGCCTTTTGTAGCTGACTATAGGGTATGGGTTTTTCTCATTGTTGAAGGCCATACAGTTACCTATAATTGCTTACTCCACGTCATTTGAAATGTTGTCTTATTGGCAATCATACCACATCTTCTTATTTTTATATTAAAACAAATGTTTTTCTGTGTTAACTTACATGATGTAGTACAGATTTTAGGGTTAAAAATCCCTTGTGCAATGGTGACTGATATTGATATAATCACTGATGACTGATACAGCATGATTTCTATTATGTTTTCTACATACGAAATCTACTGATACCTACTACATAGTATATCATAAAAGTTGATGATATATAACAACAACCACTGATGAGTTCCTTATTTAGAACAGTCCCACAAACATGCTTCTTTTAAAAATCAAATTAGTTTTTTTTCTAGTCAGACAATAATCCTTGATTAAATACTATATCACAATAACATTGTACTTGTACAGTCAAACTTGTGTCATGTATTAATACACCATATTTCTTTTCAATGGTTATGTTTAGTTCGAGGTAAAGCTTTCATAAGTTCAAAAAAGTCAAGTCTTTTAACATATATTTAATGAAAAATAAATACAAGCACAAAACAGCTCTACTATACGCTTGATTCCAATCGTCATCTTTCCGTCAAAGTGTTTGGTTTTAGGTGACGTTATTTGACGTCATTTGTGTGTTTGTTGGGCATAAAATCTACGTCAGTACGTTGAGCTAAGTGATGAATATTCTAATGGGGATAACTTCCTTATGACTGCTTCTATAACTGTTTTCAAATGAGAAAATTGATATATTTCTTTAGGCAGGGTTGGATTATGTAAATAAGAATAAAGACGGGTGTATGAAAAATGTCAAGCAGTCACAATTACTTTATCAGTTCAAAGATTCAGGGATTCAGTTAGCCCATAAAATGTATAAATGGCATGATAAATTAGAGTATAGTTAGAGTATTTCTGGTAATGGAAATGATATGGATCAAATATATTGTTATATTTGATTTTGATTGCCTCTCTTGGTTTCTACATACTTTTTTCCTATTATCTGTTATGTTGTTTAGTTTATTTTCAATGTTCAGCTTGGCATTATTTTATTGTATTTTTTTACAGGCATTATATTGTGGTAATAGCTAGAGCAGATGAAGAAAAGAATTATTTAGAATGGTAATTTAACTTCTTTCTTTAAATTCCATTTAAAGACAACCAAGATTCAAATATTTTGTTAAAAATTGGTGGTGGTTGGTTGCATATTTGAGAGTGACTGTTTCACAGAAGAGGGTCTTGAAAACATGTAAATGGTGACTATGGCAAATATTTGAGTAGTACAAAACAGGATTCATATCTTATCACAGTCACATTAAAATGGTCTGATCCTGATGTGTTTGATTTACTGTATCAGATTCACTAGCCTGTCAACACTGAGGTTGTGAGTTAGAATCCCATCTTAAGTAACATAGATAGCCAGTTTTCCTGCCAAAGGTCGCTGGTTCTCTCTGTGCACTCCGACTTCCTCCACCAATAAAAAACTCTACACCACTATATAGCCAATACTTCGAAAGAGGCGTTAAACACCAACATGCAATCAATCAATCCTGATGTACATGTAATATTTGCAACTGGACGATAAAACTCCAATCCGTCGTCATCATATAAAATTGTTGCTTTTTTACACGTACTGATTACTGTAAATTCTGAAATTATTGCGAGACAAGATATTGCGATATGAGGGAAAAGCTGAGTACAGAAATATGTTTCAGATATCAGAATGTGAGTTCGAATTATAGCGAGACTCTCCCAGACGCATTATTCTCATCAATAAAAACCTTGCAATATTTTCTGAATTTACAGTAGTATGATTGAAGAATAAAAGTGGAACAAATTGTGTCTACAGAAAAATAACGAGTCTTTCAACTCATGTTTTCCTGTTTTTAGACTTTTCATCAGTGGATTTTAGTAGATTTTATATATACCTTTTTAATAACATACTCTCTTAAATTTAGGCATGGTTATATAGAATCAAAGATAAGACTTCTTGTTGGAAACTTGGAGAGAAATATGTTTATAAAACTAGCCCATGTAACACCGGAATCTCTGGGACCATTAACAGAAAGGTAAGTAATTGGTTAGAAAAAATAGATATAAAAAGATTGAACATCTATGTTTGAAGACCCAAGGCCTTAGGCTGTTTTCTGCTCTTTGGTCTGGTTATTGCCTCTTTGACACATTCCCTGTTTCTATTCTCAATTCTGTTGTATAATATTAATGGGAAAAGAAATATTTTCTATGAGGATGACAATGGAGAGTGTCTTTTAATAAAATGAATTTTGAAATATTCAAGGGCTGTTTCATTAAAACATATGTGGTGCTGAGGGAAGGCACTTTGAAAATGGGGTAACTCCTATAGAATAAATTTTAGAATCTTAATTTCATTGATCAAAAAGTATTTGTGACCCACCGGTAGTTGAGATATCCATGTACTTTCCCCGGGTCCAGTATGCTTATTACCACAAAACACAGATCCAAGTTTGAATTTTGGTGGCGTCACTTTTACCATTCTACAGTTATGCCTTTTACAAATGGAAAAATAGCTGAATTTTTTGTTTCCGTTCTCTAACTTTAGTTTGCCTCAACCAAATGTTATGAATCTTATACACAATGCTTATTACCACAAAACACAGATCAAGTTTGAATTTTGGTGGTGTCACTTTTTCTGTTCTAGAGTTATGCCCCTTTACATATGGAAAAATTGCTGAATTTTTCATTTCCGTTCTCTAACTTTAGTCAACCAAATGTTATGAAACTTTAAAGTTGTAATAAAAATAAATTGTTACAAGACAAGTCTGGGGATTATAAGGCCTCCCAACCAAATAAAACTTGCATAAAACAAATGGGGAATGTCCATGGCACACAGATGATGCCCCTCTTGCATATAACGTTATAACGGGACATAACTCAAGAACTGTAAAAGTTTGCATATAACGTTATAACGGGACATAACTCAAGAACTGTAAAAGTTTGCATATAACGTTATAACGGGACATAACTCAAGAACTGTAAAAGTGACTCTACCTAATTTGTACTTGATCTTGAGTTTTGTGGTAATAAGCATTGTGTAAAAGTTTCATAACATTTGGTTGAGGCAAACTTAAGTTAGAGAATGGAAACGAAAATTTCAAAAATGTTTCCTTTTGTAAAGGGGCATAACTCTAGAACAGTAAAACTGACACCACCAAAATTCAAACTAGATCTGTGTTTTGTGGTAATAAGCACTGTGCATATTAATAGATTACACCAATAAAAGGTTGAAGTGTAATTGGAAATAGATGTGATAATTTGCTGTTAAGAGTCCAGTTGCAAGTGATTATTTTATTGGTATAACTGTAAAAAATAATAGAACTTTAATTTGGGACTTATAAGAACAAGATAAGGAAAATACATTGATTCATAAATCTAAAGTAATTATAAGCATTTTGGTCATTTTTTGATATTTCAATATTTCTTTTGAATAAGTTCTCAATATGTTGATGGTTAGTTATTGGTTCTAAAATGTTTGCTATATTTTCAGTGAGAATCCATATATATGTAAATGGTTTATTGGACTTACGTTCGCTAAAGTAGAAAATCAAAATGTAGATTTGACCTACGACATACAGTCATTCACAAATGCAGGTAAGATAAATATCACCTTATTCAGGATGGTTTTGGATGGTGTTAATATCTTTCACTATAGGTGCATCTTTCCAAAGTTAAATCCTCTATACCATGTGACATGTGTGCTCACATATTGGAGAGTAACAGATTTTCATGAAAACATTCAATAACCTTGACCTAAATGTATTGCATGAAATATTGTGGTAAGATAGGTTCATGTTCTTGTTTTACAGATACAAATGTTTGAATAAAATTCTAATATTTTTCGTAAATTTCTGCCAGAATTTTCATAAGAAATGTATGACTAGAACAATAAATGAAAGAGTAAAATAATTCAAGAAGTAGTCAGATTCAGAAATTTTTGCCAGATTTTTTTTCGGATTGCGTATAAATAATCTGAATTCAATATAAAGGATGCTAGGTAATATCTTTAATGGATAGTTTAAAAAATCCAGGGAAATTGAAATCGAAAATGTGAGACAAAAACATATTTAATACTGTAATTTTCATAGTTACCTGTGTAACTCTAAAATAAAAGTAGGGCAAAAGCAATGAATAAAAGGAGATGAAGTTTGGTTTTCATCAATGAGACATGAAACCCACTGTCAGACACAAAAAGAGACATTTAGAGGTCAATTTTCAATATTAGTTTGTTTCTTCTCTCACACAGCAATTTACATGATTAAAATACATGTTGTTACATTTGCTTTTGCTAATGAAAGAGATGGATAAAGATTTACTATCATATGATATAATCCCTCCTGGTGATGTGCGTAAGACCCTGATCTTAATTGACTAGGATTGCCAGTTTCCTCCATTAATAACAACTGGCTACCATGACACAGCCAAGTGTCTTCAACGTGGCATTAAACACCAACAATCAATCAATCTTACTGTTTATAATTTTTAGTATACAGACAAGCACTACACATTAGAATTTTAAAAGAAGATATGAAAGTGGATATTCAGCATGTCAAACGGTAAGTCACATAAACACAGATCAGCATACAATAGGTGCCTTGGTGGCCAAGTGGTCTTAGTTGTTCATCTAAAGTGGATATTCAGCATGTCAAACGGTAAGCTATAGAGAATGTTAAATGGCTTTTTCAGTATATTCAGTCAGAGCTCAGACATAAATAAGTCTAAATCTGCTTTTGACTCATAGAGGTCTAAATTTGAAGATTCAAAGATTTGTCTCCCTTTAATTTAAGACAATTTATGACTTCAATAAGTCGATTAGTGTTAAGAAAGAAATATTTGACCTAAATTAAAAAGTTGCAAATATTGACTCCTACAAGTCGATAAGTTAACAAAATTGGTCAACTTCAAGACCCATGCATATTTATATAAAGGTCATGCATCTATATGAAATTATGACAATATTGAAAGACAATGCTTTGTCTTCTAAAGTAAAATAGGTATGCATGAGAGCCTAAAAAAACGGAAATAATGTTTATTTACTTTACAATGCAACCATCTATAGCCACACTAAATGAGGAAAATAATCTTATGTTAGGTAGAAATGTTCAATTAGATATTTAAATATAGCTAGCTCATGTCCTTGTGAACTTTCAGACAGGGTTATGATGTCATAGGTGGTGCACTTTGGCCAGCAAATAAAATAGTCTTTTCATAAACATAAATACACTTAAACAAGTCTGTCATTTTCTGACTTAAATAAGTCTGAAAATGAAAACACATTTTTATGATAAATGCATTTTTTGACTTCTGTAAGTCGAAAACATTAAACGACATGTTTATGTCTGAGCTCTGACTGATATTAGGAGATTATATTGCTGAGGGTTGATACAATGTGTGATAAATGAAAAATCCATATCATAAACACTTTATTATGAACAAAATACAGATGTTTTTCTGTTGAAGTTTGGTAAAGCCTGTGCAATTGTGATTGATAATGATTGCTATTGATTGCATTGCACGTAAAATTGACTTGTATTTACCACTAATAAAGATTGCTACAGAGACCAGAATACCGCATCCATATTTGCTTGCAAATAGAATGTTGAAGGAGCTATTGAAAGATCTCATTCAAATTTCAAAATAGCTCAGTTGAAATTAATGTAAAACATATATATTCTGTCTGGTCTGACTGTTCAACATGAGTGCTTTTGATTTTAAGAGGTAATTTTTTTTAAACAGAAAATGAAATTAATCTGATAGATTTGATCAAAAAATGTGCATTGTAAGGTATGCTGGACTTTGTGCCAAGAAATGAAAGAAGATTTCAAGAGATTCAAGTAGAAAGGTATTTTGTAACAGTAGCGGTCAAGTTGCTCAGGTTTAACCTTTGATAGATATTATCAACACAATGAAAGAGTGGAACAAATAAACCTTCTTTCCTATTGTGACTGGCCTGCGACTCATTTCACAAAAAATCTTACAAGAAAAATTAGTCGTAAGTCGTAAAGATTTAACAATTACAATCAATTTTTGTGAGAAGATCCCCTGAACGACAAATTTTAGATTGCACAATAGAACTAGCTTTATTTCTCTTGAAGGAAACAGTTAGAAATGTTTGTTCCACAATCAATATTACAGAGATGCAAAGGAGCAGAGGTTAAAAGAAAATCTGTAAGTTTATAGAAACATTATACAAACATTTTTATTGCACAAAAAAGTGAAAACCTGTTAGAATCTCCTCTCCTACTGTGAGAACTATGTGTGTCTGGTTTATTTTCTTAATTGCTCATGAATGAAGGTTCATCTTCAAGTGTGAAAACATTGAAATTTGAGCTTCACAGAAATAGCATAAATACTGGAAACTTTATGCTATAATGTGTATTTTAAAATTTAACTTTAAAGAATTAAGTTTTATGTCTGTAACTTCTAGGTGTTTTAAAAAATAATCTATTAAGTATTTTATGCTTTGATGACGTTTATCATGAAATATTATGATCAAATTGAGTTTATATGGCCATTAACTATGGTTAAGACAGCAAAGTTACATAAATTCACAATTTTCTTAGTTTTACATTAGTAACCATCTGTTCAACAAATTTCTTGTAAAGACAGTTCATTGCAAATTGTTAGAGACATCATTGAAAAGTTGTTAGCTGTTAAAATCTAATTTTTACATATTAAACAGCTTGATTCGTGTAATTTTAGTCTAAATTTTGCAGGATCAATTTTAATTTCAATAGCTACCAGTTTCTTGAAAAACTCTGTTAACTGAAATGAATACTGTGGATTCATTATTCCTGGGATACCAATTTTGTGGATTTCCTAGGTAAACGTGAACCACAAATTTAAATGTTCAACAAAGTATACATTTTTTTTATAGACTTCTATGCAGAGTCCGCAGAACCAAGAAATCAAATATCCACAAAAATAAAAATTTCCCTCAAACCATGAAAATTGGTATCTGCAAAAAATAAACAAACCCACAATAGACCAAAAGTTTGTTAACTGACGAAAGACATTAATTGTAACACAAGTATTTGTCAATCTTTTTATAGGAAGGAAAATCCAGTGCAGGCACTGGTAGTAAGATCTCACAAGCATTAACTCACAGTAAATCAGATACAGATTTAATACGCACAAGTAGCCATGTCATAATAGACACATCAGACGGAGAATCAAGCCATGATGCTCCAAGTTGTGAAACGGATACTAAAAAAAAAGTAAACGGAGAGGTACAGTATATTTATTGTATCATGTTACTATTTTTACTTAGCAGACACAAAGTCATTATGTACAATCAAAATGAAATTATGGTTATAAAATGAGGAGATAAAAGTATTGTGTCAGAAGAGATCAATTTAAAAAAACATACAAGTATTAAATTATTAAAGAATACATAACCAAGACCACCAAGGAAACTGACTTACAAACAAATACAATCAATAACAAACAAAACATATTAAATTGAGAATGGAAATGGGGAATATGTCAACGAGACAACAACCAGACCAAAGAGCAGAAAACAGCTGAAGGCCACCAATGGGCCTTCAACACAGCGATAAAAACCTGTACCGGAGGCGGGCATCAGCTGGCCCCTAAATAAAAATGTGTACTAGTTCAGTGAAAATGGACGTCATACTAAACTACAAAACATATAAATGAACTAAAATTATAAAATACAAGACTAACAAAGGCCAGAGGCTCATGACTTGGGACAGGCGCAAAAATGTGGCGGGGTTAAACATTTTATTACTTGTATTACTTGTATCTTATTACTTGTATCTAAAATTTCTGTAGTGAAATGACAAGAAGCAGAAAAGTTGATAGAAAATCAGCTCATTTACTCTGATCAACTTCAAGTATCTAGAGAACTGAATTATCTATCCACGTTTTGGACTGTGGTGGGTATTTGTGTCATTCTCTGTACCTTTGTTAATTGGTTTTAGAGAATAAAGTATCTGTCTATTGGCAATCATACCACATCACCTTATGATGATGATAGATGGCTGCATAATGTCCAGCGGTATCTCCTTATTTTGTCTAGTTTCCTTTTGATATTTCCATAGTTACCACATCCATTATCACCCACATCATCAGACAGTGCAATGCAAAGTCCATGTAGAAAGAGAGAGGGGTCTCCTTCAGGGGCAGAGAGTCCAGTTAAAAGGTCCAAATCAGAAGAAGAATCACAGGTATTGTGCAGATATGTTATTCTTATCAGTAATATTTAGGACATTACAATCAAAGTGGCATTCATCTCTGATATAAATTCAAATGTATGGGATTCAATTTTTCGGAAGCTGAACATACTGAATGACAGTGTTTCACTGTCTGTTTTTAAGTGTTTAAGAAAAACAGTCTATACACAGTTTGGAATAAAAAATTCAGTTAAATTGTTTTACTTAAAAAGTTGTTTTTTTTTTGGTTCTGAAAGTGGGACATATGTTGTTTTGTGTATTTTAGATAATTTTTAATAACATTTCATAATAAATTTACTTTCTGTTTTGAAATAAGCCAATTTAAGCTTCTATTCTCCAAATGATGTTAACTTTTAACCCATCAGTCCATGACTTACTTTAGTTACCCCACAGAAGATAATAAAATTTTCCAGTTCAACACTGTGATCATGAATCTTTTCAGAACATGCTGGGTTCACCGATGGTTGTAGATCCACAGTCACAAAGTCCAAGTCGGAAAAGAGAAGGATCACCAGTAAGGCCAGACAGTCCTGTTAAACGGACCAAATCTGTAAAGGATGTCCAAAGTTGTCAGGTTAGGCCAGGAGAATTCTATTTTTAGTTTGTCATCAAGTTACTCATTTACAAAATAAATAGTTTGAAAGGGGAGAGAAGCAGAATTCGGGTTCATGTAGCTATATACTGTAAACCAACTTATTTCCATAGATACTTCTTTTTATTTTTGGCACTTTGTAGCTAATTTCTCAAAGATTTCTTTTTGGCAATTTTCTAAGTTTGTCAGTGTATACATATGAGAGAAGATCTAAGTTTGACATATTCACGAAGAATTTGAATAACTTTATTTTCTATATGCAAAAGTTGAGAAATAAATGTCTCGCAAAAAAAATTAGCTGGTTAACAGTATGTAAATTTGTAAATTCAAAAATCATCACCAAGATTTTTTAAATTAGGAAAATGCGACAGTATCAAGCTCGCAATAAAAAAAACTCTCATTTATAATGTCAGAAGTGATTTCTGTTAACGAAATTTTTGCAATCACATTAATTAGATCTCAAATTTTTACCAGTATTAAATCAGTAATGAAAATAATAAATGTACACTTTTATTTCTGAATTTACAGTAGCCAATTTCTTGAAAATACTTTTTTCCAAGATTCTTTATATTAAAGAATGCTGTCCAGTTTCCATATAGTTGATTTAATTGAAGTAAATGCCTAGCATGAAACTTTTCCTCATACATTTTTGAAAATGTCATTTAGATAATGAGTAACAAAGGTGAAAGGCTAAAAATAGATAGAATTTGGCCTTTTTCCTGTTCGGAGGTTCAGACTACAGAATGTGTTGTCTTATATGTTGTTTTTTTATTTATTAATTTCGTTATTTTGCCTTTAGGCCAGGTGAGCTTTTCTCATCACTTGGAGTCTGTCATCTGTCATCGTCGTTGTTAAATTTTACAAAAATCTTCTCCTTTGAAACTACTGGGCCAAATTTAAACAAGCTTGACCACAATCATTATTTGGGTATCTAGTTCAAAGAATGTGTCTGATAACCCCGCCAGCCAACAATAATGGCTGACATGGCTAAAAATAGAACATAGGGGTAAAATCCAAGTTTTGCCTATTATTTTGAAAACTGCTATAAATAGATGAAATCTGACGGGGGCAAATATGTTCACAATGTTGAGCTCTACCTATTGTTCATTTACATCAAAACTCAAACAACTTCTCATAGAAGTAATTGCCCTTAAAAGATGAATTTTACCATTTTCAAAAATGTTTGCCTAATGTTTGCCTATTATCTCGAAAATTATAATAGTATTTTTCTGATAGATGGACTTAGTTTTTTTTTTACAGTTAACATTTACAGACAAATTGGGATTACATTTTTTTGACATGATAAGTTTGTTAATCTTCATGGATTGTTATGAAACTTGGATAGAAGCTAATCTTCAAGACCAAGAAATAGCATCTAAAGAGAAAGTTTGAATTTTTTTTTAAATTCTGAATTTACTGATAAATGGACTCACTTTTTAAGTCAACAGTACACTTTTACACTGACAGCAGCAATGGTAGGCTAGACACAGGGTTCCGTGGAACCCCTTATGAATCTTTACTAAAAAGTGGTTATTGTTCAAGATGCAGGTGAGCAACACAAACTCTTTAGAGCCTCTAGTTTGAGTTTAGTTGGAATTTTTTGTTGATAATATCTGAATATGGCTAAATAGAATTAATTATTTGGTTCTGAGATATATATATATAAAAAAATAGTTTAATTTTTGAATTCCTCTTAAAATTGCATGAAATATTTGCCACTGGATGTTATGCATACAACAATTAATCAATCAAACATTTGTAAAGTTCTCTCTTTCTTGGAGTTATGAATGAATGTTTGTCTAGAGGGGAGTCAAGATAAGTGTGTTAAATTGGAAATCTTATTTTTATCTGAAGAGACAAAAAAAAGAGAAAAACTTAAATTGTGCAAAATAACCTGATTTGTCTGTTTTGTTGAGATTTTCACTACATTTAATGTTATCAAATAAATATATTTATGGAAAAAATGCTACTAATTCTATTTTCAGCCTCCGATTGAAATAGGATCACCAATGCATATAGACGCAGAATCAGGCGATAGTGTGAAAAATGTTGAGGTATGTTTAAATATCTAAATGTCAAGAAATTGTTGTAAAAAGATTTTACATCTTATTTCAAATCATTTGTGTTCATCTAAGAGCATGTTTATGTCTTGGGAGTTTTAAAAAAGCATAATTTTAAGAATTGTATATGTTATGATAAAAGTGGGAGATGCAGTTTTCAAGGAATTTTCATAAGCAGTTCCTCATTAACTAGTGTGATTATTTATGCATCATGTAGGGAAAGTATTTTCCTTTGCAAATAAAGGAACATTTCTTTCAATGGTCTGTATGTGGCCTGTTGCAAGGCAAAATTAGTACCTTTATTGACATACCCTAATTTTCTTAAGGCAGTGCTGATTTCCTGCATCCTTGATGACCCTCTTTATAGTAATGTCTTCCCATTGGATATATTATTTATTTGTTCTCAACCTGATTAATCATGAAATATTTGCTACTGGATGTTAAGCAAACAACAACCAATCATTCTAGTGTGATTCTAAAATTGATCTTCTAGTATCTAAGTAACAGAAAAATTATAAGCAACTGTTCTGAATTCATTTATTTTTTGGGATACCAATTTTTAGCTCACCTGGCCCGAAGGGCCAAGTGAGCTTTTCTCATCACTTGGCGTCTGTCGTCTGTCGTCCGTCGTCGGCGTTAACTTTTTACATTTTGAACTTCTTCTAGAGAACCACTGAATGGAATGAAACCAAACATGGCATGAATGTTCCTTATGAGGTGCTGACCAAGTGTTGTTACTTTGTAGCGGATCCATCATCCAAGATGGCCGCCAGCGGGGGACTTAGTTTAACATAGGACCCTATGGGAAATACATACAAATGTCTTCTTTTAGAGAACCACTGAATGGAATGAAACCAAACATGGCATGAATGTTTCTTATGAGGTGCTGACTGAGTGTTGTTACTTTGAAGCCGATCCATAATCCAAGATGGCCGCCAGTGGGGGGACTTAGTTTAACATAGGACCCTATGGGAAATACATACAAATGTCTTCTTTTAGAGAACCACTGAATGGAATGAAACCAAACATGGTATGAATGTTCCTTATGAGGTGCTGACTGAGTGTTGTTACTTTGAAGCCGATCCATAATCCAAGATGGCCGCCAGCAGGGAACTTAGTTTAACATGGGACCCTATGGGAAATACATACAAATAAATGTCTTCTTTTAGAGAACCACTGAATGGAATAAAACCAAACATGGCATGAATTTTCATTATGAGGTGCTGACCAAGTGTTGTTACTATGAAGCTGATCCATAATCCAAGATGGCCGCCAGCAGGGGACTCAGTTTAACATTGGACCCTATGGGAAATACATACAAATGTCTTCTTTTAGAGAACCACTGAATGGAATGAAACCAAACATGGCATGAATGTTTCTTATGAGGTGCTGACTGAGTGTTGTTACTTTGAAGCCGATCCATATTCCAAGATGGCCACCTGCAGGGGACTTAGTTTAACATGGGACCCTATGAGAAATACATACAAATGTCTTCTTTTAGAGAACCACTAAGTGGAATGAAACCAAACATGGCATGAATGTTCCTTATGAGGTGCTGACCGAGTGTTGTTACTTTGAAGCCGATCCATAATCCAAGATGGCCGCCAGCGGGGGACTTAGTTTAACAGGGACCCTATGGGAAATACATACAAACGTCTTCTTTTAGAGAACCACTGAATGGAATGAAACCAAACATGGCATGAATGTTTCTTATGAGGTGCTGACTGAGTGTTGTTACTTTGAAGCCGATCCATAATCCAAGATGGCCACCTGCAGGGGACTTAGTTTAACATGGGACCCTATGAGAAATACATACAAATGTCTTCTTTTAGAGAACCACTAAGTGGAATGAAACCAAACATGGCATGAATGTTCCTTATGAGGTGCTGACCGAGTGTTGTTACTTTGAAGCGGATCCATAATCCAAGATGGCCACCAGCGGGGGACTTAGTTTAACATGGGACCCTATGGAAAATACATACAAACGTCTTCTTTTAGAGAACCACTGAATGGAATGAAACCAAACATGGCAAGAATGTTCCTTATGAGGTGCTGACCAAGTGTTGTTTCTTTGAAGCTGATCCATCATCCAAGATGGCAGCCAGCGGGGGACTTAGTTTAACATAGGACCCTATGGGAAATACATACAAATGTCTTCTTTTAGAGAACCACTGAATGCAATGAAACCAAACATGGCATGAATGTTCCTTATGAGGTGCTGACCAAGTGTTGTTACTATGAAGCCGATCCATAATCTAAGATGGCCGCCAGCGGAGGACTTAGTTTAACATAGGACCCTATGAGAAATACATACAAATGTTTTCTTTTAGAGAACCATTGAAAGGAATAAAACCAAACATGGCATGCATGTTCCTTTTGAGGTGCTGACCAAGTGTTGTTACTTTGAAGCTGATCCTTCATCCATGATGGCTGCCAGATGGGGACAATGTTTAACAAAGGACCCTATGGACAATACATACAAATGTCTTCTTTTAGAGAACCACATACTGAATGGATTGAAACCAAACATGGCATGAATGTTCCTTATGAGGTGCTGACTAAGTTTTGTTACTTTGAAGCTGATCCTTCATCCATGATGGCCGCCAATGGGGGGGACTTCCTTTAACATAAGACCCTATGGGAAATACATACAAATGCTTCTTCTAGGGGTGCACTGAATGGAATGAAACCAAAACATGGCATAAATGTTTCTTATGAGGTGTTGATTAAGTGTTGCTACTTTGTTGCCGATTTACTGTTCAAGATGGCCACCAGGATTTTTTATTAAATTACAGGACCAATATTAAACCAAATTTGGCCTCACTCATTATTAGGGTATCTGTTATGATTTTAATCTATTTTTACATGATTTCCAAAACCAAAGTAGAATCAGGTGAGCGACACAGGCTCTTGAGAGCCTCTAGTTTGTGGTTTGAGGAAAAAATGTATTTTCATTGGTATTTGATTTCGTCGTTTTTTTACCAAAGTCTGCATACATAACTATACATACTTACCTCTAGTTGATTTGTACTTTGGTGTTGACAATTATGTGGTTAACCTGTACCAATTAAATCCACGAAAAATTGGTATCCCACGAATAATGAATCCACAGATAATGAAGCACTATAGAAAACTGTACAAACTTTTTGTCACAGGGTAAAAATTCTCCAATGCAGACAGAGGACAAAAATCGTAACACAAAACCTATAATACCAAGAAGATTTGTAGTGAGTGACATTGTTCTTCCCCTGCTGCATGTATTTTATATATTGTTGATGATATAACACCACATGTTCATGTATTCATTTCACTGCTAATTTATTTGGGAAAGATGGTTATTTTAGCTCTGGATTTACATATTTAACTTCATTTAGATACCAGCTGATTGGGTCTCTCATCCAGAGATCGCCAATCAAAATCCTGGATTTGTGACACATTTTATCGTATCGGAAAGGCCAAAACTATTGAGATTATTTTAAGAACAGTTAATTCTGATATCAATGTCCATTCACTTTCATCAATAGACTCCAGACAAAAGTTAAAAAGCCATACAGGTTAATTTTACCTCAGAGTCAGCAGATGTAATTTTTAGGTAACTCTTATTGAAATCAATTTACATTTGATAAATTTGAAGCATTTTCAACGTTAAGTATAGTCAAAATTTTAATTATGGCAAAACAGCTATAGTTGATGATACCAATTTTCTTTTGACCAATCAAATCTGTTCATATGGCTTCAAGGGGAATCTGAAAAGGTGACCACAGTTGAATCCACTGATTGTCCACAAAATTATCTTACAGAACAGCTCTTAAATTCTCCAGTTTAAACAAAAATTGTTAATTATAAAGAAAATAACCTGCTGATTTGAGGGATCTCAGTTCTTCATTAGTCAAATTTAAATTATGACCTCAAATTTTCTGTTTTTCTCTGCCTTTCCAATTGCTATGTCTTAAAAAAATGGCAACCACGTCTGATGACGTCACATAAATATAACACATCTTTGTGCAAGTCATTTGCAAAGAAAGAGAAAATTTGTTTATATATTGTCTAAAAATCATTAGAGTAACAGATTTCACCACTGAATCTTGGGTAATGGGATATTTCTCAACTCTTGACTTTTAAATGTTAGGTATTTAAAACGCTCAGCAAGCCTTTGAAAATTTGAGCTGTCTCACAATATTGTATCATACTTGATGTAATGGTGGAATTTTATTTCATGCAGAGAAATTATTTTCATTATACTCTAGAAGAGGGTTGCTGAAGTGCTATTATTATACAACTTAATTATTCTTTAGCATAATAACTTTTTTGTTTGTTTTGCAGCATGTAAAACGACTACCAAGTGCTGAAGTACCAGATCTGATGAGTCCTAACGCAGCACCTGCTCAAACTGTTAATGTGCCTAGAAATAATATCAAACTGAGACTGAAATAAAACCTACCTCTAACAGAACAAAGGTCAATATGTAGGACACATTGTTAAAACCAGAGGTACTCACAAAATATGAGTGTTCCAGCAAAAAACAGACAGGGTCAGATATTTTTACGAATCAGGAAAATCTTAAACAGCAGGTGGCTATATGTGGAAAATCATCAAGCTTTCTATTCAACTCATTGTTAAACACCAAGTTTGTGACTTTCCAATTACTCTTGTGGCAAGGTTATTTCTCAAATTGATGAGTAGAACACAAGGAAATTTATGAAATCCATAAAAATGTGCAAATTGATTTGATTTTGAAATCTTGAAGTTCAATTGAATGTTTTTATGCGTCATTCAAGTTTAGTTTTGATATAAAAGAATTTGCGTTAGAAGCAATTTGATGTGTATGTAAATGTAAAATAGAACCAGAGTTGTGGTTTCTGTCCTGTCACAAGCTCAACATCTCTCGTTCTAAGAAAAAGAGATTCGTGAATTTAAAGTCTACTTATTTCTATTTTTTTATACTTAGTAGCAAAATAGATTTTTTTTATTATAACCAAGGAGCTGTTCAATTTTGTAGTCAACAACATTAAATTAAGGAAAATAATTAAATGTTTTGCAGAAATCTTCCATTATAAACACCAAATATACAGAGTTGAAAACAGAATTTCTATTTCTGACATTTGCTATCAAAATGTCATTATTGCTTTTAAGTAAACAAACTACATATGGTAGAACTTTTAACTTTAAACTTTATGTGGCTGCTTTGGTTTTGGGAAGGTAGAGTGGTTGTTGACATCTTCCTGTACATATCAGTTCATACTTTAGTTATTAAGGAAGGGGTTTGGGCAAAGAAATCGAAGAGGAACTCAAGCTACCAATATGTGCAAAGTTTACTAGTTGAGGTTGGTGGTTAATAGTTTATCCAAGGAGCTCCATTTGGCTCAAGCGAGACAGATTATCAGTTACTATTCAAAGGTCAATTGTAAAAGGTTTATCCTGGGCACATCAGTTTCCTCCCATATAAACATTTCTACAAAATACCATTAATGAAATACTTATAGAGCAATGTCACTATCTATTGTTTAAATGGAGTGGTACTATGATGTAAATGTCAAATAAAAATATAAAGTCCAACATATTTTTGAATTTATTTTAGTACACTTACAATTTCTAGAATTTAACATTATGAATTGAAACTTCATGGTGTTTTTTTTTCGACTGGATTTTGATGAGAAACTATCGTACTTTAACTTTATTAATTTGTGTAAACTTTGCAACATGCACAAATTTCATAGGAAAAAGGCAGTTCTTTGTGACAGTTTTGGTTATTTAGTAATGAAGTATAAAGGGCTGCGATAACCCACATAGTTTGTAATTTGTAATAGACAATCAATTACCACGGAGTTGATACTGTCCTTGAGAGTTACAACCCACTAGCGTGTCATTCTGTAATTGCATGATTCAAAGTACATTTTTGTCTGTAAATTTTCATTTTATAATAATAATAGGCTAAGATTGCAGCTACATTAGGCAAATTTGACCTGAAATGACCTGAGGATATTCTATTAAGACCAATTTGATTAAAATAAAGATCCTGTGTTCATGCTTTGCTAACGAGCATCTGACAATACTCATTTCTACTTTCTGTTCTAATGACCTTTCCGGATCCTCTGTTTTTTTATGCCCCTGCCAAAGCGGAGGGGGCATTAAGTTTTACCCTTGTCCGTACGTCCCAAAATTGGTTTCCGTTCTCTAACTTAAGTTTGCCTCAACCAAATGTTATTTGCTAAATTTTTCATTTCCGTTCTCTATCTTTATCTCAACCAAATGTTATGAAACTTATTCACAATGCTTATTACCACAATACACAGATCAAGTTTGAATTTTGGTGGCGTCACTTGTACTGTTCTAGAGTCATGCCCCTTTACAAATGGAAAAATTGCTTAATTTTTCATTTTTTTTCTAAAAATATCAATGATGTCATTGTTCAAGTAATTTTTAAAATTGGAGTTATCTTCCTTTGTCCATGATTATACTTTAATCAACTACAATCAATGCTTTATACAATGCGATGTTTAATTTTTCCTTCCACTGATAAAACACAGATCAAGTTGAATTTGGGTAGTGTCACTTTAACCATTATTGAGTTATGCCTTTTATAAATCAAAAAATTGCAAAAGTTTTAGTTTCTGTTTTGTAACTTAAGTTTGCCCCAACCAAACATGAAACCTATACACAATACTTATTACCACAAAACTAAGATCAAGTACAAATTTGGGTAGCATCACTTTTATTGTTCTTGAGTTATGTCCCTTTATAATGTTGTATGCAAGCAGGGGCATCATCTGTGTCCATGGGGACACATTCTCCATTTATTTCATAATGATACACCCTTTCAAAAATTGTAGGCAGGAATTTCATTGGCTGATCTAATAATTTGACCTTGGGTGGATTAACCGGTTTTATTTAGACCCTTCTGGTTTTAATGTTCTTCTTCCATTTAATTATTTTTGCTTTCCAAACATTTGTTCTGGAGATGCATGTTCTTGTTTAACTCTAAATGTATCTTGAAATCATATTTTAGGGATGATTATTAAAGTACATGTTTTTAAGTTCATTTTGATGTTTGATATACAAATTTTCAAGATGATGAAAAATATATTAAAACAGGCTGGAATTTTAACCTAAAATGTACACTGGATTCATTTATTTTCGTGGGTACCAATTTTTGTGGATTGAGGAAAACTTGCCTTTTTGTAGATATTTGATTTCTTGGTTTTGCCAAAGTCTGCATATAACATTATATCATCATTTGTTGAACATTCAAATTCTTGGTTCATCTGTACCTATGAAATCCATGAAGATTGGTATCCAATGAATAATAATGAGCCAACAGTATCTCATTTCAGTAAACCGACAGAATTAAAAAAAAAATCCTTTAACTTTATATCCTACATTTCTCATTTCAGACCATTAATCAATGTAAAAGACTGTATGCTCGTGTTTGTTATATTATATTGATTGAATGATTGATTGGTGTTTAATGCCACTTTCATGTTATATTATAAATGTATATTGAACCTCATTGAAAAGTGAATAAAATGTAGGGAGTGTAAAAAATCTGTCATGTTTACACAAAAAATCTTATGAGAATAGTCGGCGGTAAATGAACAATTCAGTGTTGTCTGTATGTTTACTATCAATTTTTCACGTAAGAATTTTTTGTGCTACAGCCTAATATAGTTTGATTAAAACTAGAACGGTTGATTAGTTTAAAATGTGTACACACATTAATACATACATGTATAAGTTGTAAAATAACATTATTGAAATATGTTGCTTTGGTCTTTCATTAACAGATTTGTAATACCCAGGAATAACACTGTTAAGATGTGGTACCAGAAGCAATTTGAACATTTCATGAGCTCTTTTGTTTGAAACACTTGTGTAATTTCTGAGTACTGTGTATGTAATGTTCCACATTAGATAAACTTATCAGCCTATATTAGGAATATTGTTTGAATTTTCAGCTGAATTTGAATTCAGGCTGGAGATTTTATTATTTTCATACATTTCAATAGTCAAACTGAACCTTTATAATGTAGAGAATTATACCTCCACACTGGAGAATCTTACATGTATTATTGAGATTTATACCTCCACACTGGAGAGTCTCTTATCTGTATTATGGAGATGTATACCAACTCACTAGAAAGTCTTGTGTATGTATGTTGTGCAGATGTATATATATTTCATTGTTATATTTTCTGTAAAGTTATTTATAGACTTTATATTATAGAGTTGTGTTTTCTTAACTTAGTGCTCTGATATGATTTCAATATTGAGGGTTATTCATGTTTAATGATATATATATAAAGGCAGCTCTCCACAAATTTACTGAAGGAAATCTTATCCACGGATTCAAATTTAAGATCAATATTTTAAGGCTAGATTACAGTTTCACTGAACCAACCTGTTTATTGTAATTATGTTTTAAGGACAAATTTGACCTTGGATGCTCTTTCAAATACTTTCCGTGGTTCTTTTTTACTCCTTTTTACTAAATGAAAAAATGAAAATAACTGCTGAAATGGCTACATGTTTTATTTACAAACCAAAAAAGTTGCTTTGTATTGTACATAGATAGTTCAAACACAATTGAAAAAGAAAGTATTATCTTTGATAATAAAAATTATCCACTCAAACATTCTACAAATTAATTTTAAATGTTATAGTTTTGACAATATAGTATTCATCATTGTCCAATTTGTTTCAAAATTTTTTTTTTTTTGTAGAGATTGTTTAGATGCTATAAAAAATGTCTGCTTTTATTATGTAATAGGTTAGTGAAAATGATAGCAGACTTTACAGTGTCTAAATAGTAAATCTATATATATAGTCATTATGGATAATAATTTTCTTATTAGATTTAGATACTATAATAAGAAAAAGATTGTTTTTAGCTATAAAGTGTACATTGGTTTGATTTTCAGTTATGTTCAGTTGTTCAGCTGCTAAGGATTATAAGTGGTAGACTTGTGTCAAATTAATAACTGTTTAAAAAATTTAGCCAATTTTTTTTTTTTTATTTTCACTAGCAATTTTATGTAGTATTGTATTTATTTAATTTTCCTATGCTTGGCTATATTATTCACAGGCTTAGATATATAATTGTGAAAAATCATTATTTTTAATGGAGAAAAGAAACACCAGAAATTATTTTGATTGGAAAAATTAAAAAAAAATTAAAACTATAAAGCTTCCGAAACACAAAAGAAGTAAAATGAGTTTTTGTGGCTTTGTTAGTATACTGTGGATTTGTTAGTTTTGTGGGATACCAATTTCCTGGATTTCATGGCTTTAGGTGTGTATGCAGACTTTGGTACTACCAAAAAATCAAATATCCATGAAAATACAATAATCTATCAATCCACAAGAAGTGGTAACCATGAAAACAAGGAATCAACAGTAATTTCTCAATAGAATGATTATTCTCTGTTGTATTGCCATTATCAATATACATAAACATGTACCATGTTTTTTCTTTGTACAGTATGTACAAAACTTTATAAGAGATATAAGTCTGTAAGTAGCCTGTAGTACTACTGTAATAATAACTTGACACAATTAGGAAAAAAGAAAAGGCTAAGGTGACAGGCAATTGTAATATTTAATTACAAACAATTTGTTTGTTCTTCAAGTAATTTTGTACTTGTTTGTTCTTCAAGTAATTTTGTACATACATACTGACTTTGTTTGATATTTAATGATACATGTAGAGGACTGATATATTATAGAAGGAAAGATAGTAGTTGGTACACATATGTTCAAATAGACTTAAGACATATGTAGAATGTATAGCACCAATATACTGTTTATTTATGGAAACCATGACCTGGTGTGATAATTACACAACAAATGCAATCTTTGAAGTTCAGTTGAACTAGACGTTAAAAAAAATAATAAAAAAACTTGTTTAGGGTTTCTCTACCTGCCCTTTTATTATTATAAAGCCTACCCTTAAGTTGTAATTGGCTTTTTTTATACGACCGCAAAAAATTTTTGCGATCGTATATTGGTATGACGTTGGCGGTGTCATCATCGTCGTCGTCCGAAGACACATTGGTTTTCGCACTCTAACTTTAGTTTAAGTGAATGGATCTCTATGAAATTTTACCATAAGGTTCAATACCACAAAAGGAAGGTTGGGATTGATTTTGGGGGTTATGGTACCAACAGTTAAGGAATAAGGGGCCAAAAAGGGGCCAAAAATAAGCATTTTTGTAACTTCCAGACATAACTTGTGTGTTAGTGTATGGATCTCTCTGACATTGTACCACAAGGTTCCATATCCCAAAGGGAATGCTGGGATTGATTTTGGGGGTAATTGCCTCAAAATTTTAGGAATTAGGGGCCAAAAAAGGGGCAAAAAACATGCATTTTTCTAGTTTCATGACAATAACTTGTGTGTACCTGTATGGATCTTTCTGAAATTGTACTACAAGCTTCCATATCACAAAGGGAAACCTGGAATTGAGTTTGGGGGTAATTGCCCAAAACGTTTAGGAATAAGGGGCCAAAAAGGGGCAAAAAATAAGCATTTTTGTAGTTTCCAGACAATAACTTGTGTTCAAGTGTATGGATCTCTCTGAAATTGTACTGCAAGGTACCATACCACAAAGGGAAGGCTGGGATTGATTTTTGGGGTAATTGCCTCAAAATTTTAGGAATTAGGAGCAAAAAAGGGGCAAAAAAAAAGCATTTTCTAGTTTCATGACAATAACTTGTGTGTAAGAGTAAGGATCTTTATGAAATTGTACTACAAGGTTCCATATCACAAAGGGAAAGCTGCGTTTGAGTTTGGGGGTAATTGCCCTAAATGTATAGAAATTTGGGGCCAAAAAGGGGCCCAAAAAAAAGCATTTTTCTAGTTTCCAGACAATTGTGTTCAAGTGTATGGATCTCTCTGAAATTGTACTGAAAGGTACCATACCACATAGGGAAGGCTGGGATTGAGTTTGGGGGTGATAAATCATAAGGGGTTCAAAAAATTTTGGGGGGGGGTAGGGGTTTCCTTTTTTTTTCTTTAAAATTTTCCATTTTAAATTGGTTATTTCTGATTTATCTATAAAAGCAAATAATAATGATATGGTTTGAAGAAGTAAATTAAAATTTTTTTAGTTCTTAGACCACATTCATTCTGTGTCAGAAACCTATGCTGTGTCAAATATTTAATCACAATCCAAATTCAGTGCTGTATCAAGCTTGAATGTTGTGTCCATACTCGTCCCAACTGTTCAGGGTTCAACCTCTGCGGTCGTATCAAGCTGCGCCCAGTGGAGCATTTTATTTGGGGTAGGGGGGATTGGGAGTAGTGAATCGTGACAAAATTGTAGCTGTTCCTGATGCTCTAGGGGGAAAATGAGCAAAATACAAAGTTACTTACCAGTACTTACCCAATTTTTCTGAAGGAGGAACCCTAAATACTTGTAATATTTTGTTTGGTCCAATGTGTAATTATGGTGGAATCTTAGTCCATTGTTGATTTTTAACGACCGCAAAAAATTTAATATAAATTCAAATCATATAACCAATTCTAAGTTCTTTGACTACAGTTATTCTGTGTCAGACCTGTATCAAGCGCGAATATTGTGTCCATTTTTGCCCCAACTGTTCAGGGTTGGACCTCTGTGGTCGTATCCAGCTGCTCTCGGCGAAGCAATTTATTGACATATGATAAAGGATACTGTTGGTTTTAGGGACCTGTTCATGATATATTGTAAACTTGGCGTACATGGTGTAAACTATGTCTTCTGGTTGTACTCTTTGTTTTCATAGTGTGAAGTTAGTTTAAATGGTGTGAACTGGATCTTCGTGTATACACTTGGTCAATAAGGTGTAAAATTGATGGTGTTAACTGCATGTTCATACTGTAAACTTTGTCATGAATTGGGTAGATTTGTTCTAGGTTGTATATACAGTGGCGGATCCAGAACTTTTTATAAAGGGGGGGGGGGCCACTGACTGCCATAAGAGGGGGCCCACTACAGTCATGCTTCAGTGATTCCCTATACAATCAACCAAATTTTTCCCACAAAATCCCCCCCCCCCCCCCCCCCCCCCTGGTTCCACTACTAATTTTGTCTAGTTTGGGGGCCTGCAGGCTCCCCTTTTTCAAAATCCTGCATCTGCATCTGCCAATCAAATCTTTAGATAGGTAACAACATGATGTCTGAAAAACCTGATTGGACCAAAAAACTTCTGTATTTACATTAGCTAACAAAAAGATTCATGCTTCTGCGAAAAATCAAGAAAGCTTAATTTTAATTTGATGTACTATTAAGTACTGTAAATTCAAAAATTATTGCAATTTATTTTAATAATGCAAAAAAAATGCGACAGTATCAGATTTGCTATAATATAAACTTATGTTCATAATTTCAGTAGTGATTTTTCTTAATAAAAGTTTTGTAAACATGTTCATTAGAGTTGACAATTTTCCCAGAAGGCAAGGAATCGTAATATAATAAATGCACACATTAATTTCAAAATTTACAGTATTCACTTAAATAGTTTAGCTGAAAAAAGTTAATTAGAAACACGGACCATGCTTATTAATATAATTTATACTTTATTTGGTTTAGAATGCTTTTTCTCTCTCGACTTTTACGAAGATGTCTGAATTATTGCTGCGATCATTATTATGTACATAGATTCTGTAATAATGCTATGTTATAATTTAGCAAGGTTTTAACAAACACAATACTGTAAATTGAGAAATTACTGCCAAGTTTATATTTTGTGCAAGAAGTGTGACAGTATCAGTTTAGAATAATAAAAGCTCGCAATCATAATTTCAGAAGGGATTTTCATTTACAAATGTTTGTAAGCACATTAATTTGATCTCCCATTTTTACCAGTATTCAGTGATTCCCAATGATAAATGCATGCATTAATACTTTAATTTCTGAATTTACAGTAAATAGAAGGCTGCCTTAATTGTTCCATATTTTTTTTTGAGATAATAGAAAGATATATTATATTTGTTTTTGAAGAAAGCTATTGTCACCACATTTTCACTGGTTTACATGGTTATGGAGAAACATTTCATTGTATGAGTTTGTACATAGAAGCAGCCTTGTCATCTGTATGTTTTATCTGGTTGGATAAATAATAAGAATAAAAGTGTAAGAAATCATCATTAAAGGGAGATAATTAAGTATGTTCAGAGCTGTCCTAGAAATGTTTGAAATTATTTTTCACTATTCACTTTAACAAAATTGAAATGGATCATTGTCTCTTTCTGTAGGCACTACTTTTCAAAAGCATTTACATCCCCTTACTTTTATTGAAGTGCATTATATGCCTCTTGTACAATCATTTACATTATGGCTAAGAAATATTAAAGAAGTACAGTAGTCAGATGTTGCAGAATGAAGACAGTTCCTAAGTATTAAACTTTTTATGAATGGAAGAAATAATCTACATAAAAATTATCTTTTTGAAACAAATATCCTCTTACCAAACTAATTTCAGTTAGAAATATTGTATAAAGATCAGCCTTGCTTATTGTTATACTTGGGTTAGTTTAGGTAAAATTGATTATTTAATATATTTTGTATGTATTTTCTAGTTTGTATTTTTATGTATTTTATGTACTTTTTGCAGTTTCTGACTATTAATTGTTTTGTACAGAAAAGGTTAAGCATTAATATTGCTTTAGTGTTTATGTTTAGATTTGACATTCAACTTGAGAATGAATTTCATCTTCCATCTCATCATTGCATTAACTGGTTCATATATATTTTTCAGATATCATAACTTGTGAGTTGTACAAAGTTCAGCACATATGTTGTATAAATTACTATGTCTATTTGTGAGGGAGGAAATCTTTTTACTTTATATGTAAGAATTTATGTGTGTACATATGTGAACATTGTGTTTCTGTAAGTGTGTTTGTATATATAAATGTGTAAAACTTGTACAGTGATGACAGAAAGTTGCACAGAGAAAGAAAGGTTGTGCGATGTGAAAAAGAATGAACAATTAATTGAGTGAAGTAAGCGAGAAATATATTAATTAAAAATTAAAATTAAAAAAATCAAGAAAACAATAAAAGATATGTGATAAACATTGGGTTTTCTTATCCAGGATGCATTTTAAGCCTTTCAAAAGATTACTAATTGATGGACATAAATCTCTCTGTTTCTTGGCTCACTTTAGTTTGATTGAAGGGAAAAGAGGCCCAGTACTTTGTCAGTTTTGTGGTTGTTTATCCTGGTCAATATGTTTTGTAGATTTCAATAGTATCACAATACTGAATTAAGAGACCTGTTTTTGCTTGTTGCTTCTTCATTTACCAGAGCAAATTAATCTGTATGACTCTTTATGTCACGAAGCTAGCATGCACAGTATAATTTGTTTTCCTTACTTTTCCTCATTTTGTATGGATAATTTTTGGAAATAATTTAACCGTTTTGAAAAGATAATGATTTCCAATATCCATCCTGTCAGTCGATTCAGATTTATGTCATTAATTCTGTATCCCATGAAAGCACACAGCAAGTAAAGATATGGACTGAATTATAACACCAACAGAGTTGGTAAAGTGTGTGAAAATGGTGAACTCAAGTTCTTTGAAAGAATAACCAGTTCCTGCTCCACTGATGGCACACAGGGTTATTCATTGCAAGTAAGATTGGTTTATAAGCGGGAGGTTTGGCTAGCCATAAAACCAGGTTCAACCCACCATTTTTTCTTAAAATGTCCTGTACCAAGTCAGGAATATGGCAGTTGTTATCAAATAGTCCGTTTCTGTGTATGTTGGCATTTGTTTTTGTAGCAGTTCAGTGTTTCTGTTGTTCCGTTGCTTTCCTCTTATAGGAGATGTGTTTCCCTCGGTTTTGGTTTGTGAACCGGATTTGTTTTCGCTTAATCGATTTATGGCTATTGAACAGCGGTATACTACTGTTGCCTTTATTTATAAGTCATATTCAGGTTTTTGCATTCGAATTTAATATAAAATAAGGAGATGTGATATGAGTGCCAACCAGACAACTATCCAACAGAGTAGTGGATTCAAGCAGGTCACTGTACGGGTTTCGATATTGAGCAGAACCTAAAATGTATAGTCAGCATTAAAAGTAACTGACATGACAAACTGTGAAAAAAACCAACAGCCTGATTTATGACAAAACAATAATCCAAAAAATAAATACATGAAATATGGCTGATAACTACTGAATTACAATCTTCTGACTTGGAACAGGAACATATAGAATGTGGCAGGATTAAATAAGTTTGTATTTTTATGCCCCCGCCGTAGCGGTGGGGGCATTAAGTTTTACCCTTGTTTGTCTGTACATCCGTCCATCTGTCCGTACATCCCAAAATTGGTGTCCGTCTCTAACTTTAGTTTACCTCAACCAAATGTTATGAAACTTAAACACAATGCTTATTAACACAAAACACAGGTAAAGTTTGAATTTTGGTGGCGTCACTTTTACCGTTCTAGAGTTATGCCCCTTTACAGATGGAAAAATTGCTGAATTTTTCGTTTCCGTTCTCTAACTTCAGTTTGCCTCAACCAAATGTTATGAAACTTATACACAATACTTATTACCATAAAACTCAGAGATCAAGTACAAATTTGGGTAGCGTCACTTTTACAGTTCTTGAGTTATGTCCCTTTATAAGGTTATATGCAAGCGGGGGCTTCATCTGTGTCCCATGGACATATTCCCCATTTATTTCCAGTATAATATGATATTGGATCTATTTTGGTTGGTGTTACTATCCCTTTCTCTAAAGTTGAAAAGTGCTCCCAAGTTCTCTAATGTTAGGTTGGTTCCAATTATGACTTTGTTCAACTCGCTAGTAATCCAAAATCCTGTACTAGGTCTAGCTCAAAATTTAGAAATCACTAATCAATCAATCAATCAATCAAAATTTAGTAGTTGATAAGATCTGTCCTGTCTGCATTGAATATTGACCAATCATCTATATACATGAAAATCTGAACTATTAACATCTGCAAGTATGCAGCTGATGCTGTTATTATTTTTGTAAATACAAGTCTTAGTGGAGAGCTTAGATCTATAACGAAAGGCATTGCATGAAATTGGTGATTCATAACTAGAAACATGGATCACTCTAACATTTTCTTTTAACAAAACGCTTATTACTATTAAATAACTGATTCTTGAATACCATATATTAGAAACGCAGGTTTCCTTAATTTTTGTACATTGCTGGATTGTAAATTCCAACCTTAATCCTTGTCATAAGGTATATTCAACAAGTGGTATCAATCAGATTTGGATTCTAAAAAATTCCAAAGATCTACTGCAAAATCTTCAATCAATTTTTTTAATGACTGTATAAATTGTTTTTATTTACTATTGTAGATATACAAAACGAGTTATTTAATAAAATATGTACACTAAATCTTCAATCACATGCTTTACAATTTTACAGCTATATCAAAACTTTTGATTTTTCTTCACTATTCCCCATGCTCAATTGAAAGATTGATTGCATTGTCTCATTTTACAGAATTTTATTTATTACCAAAAGTTAGAAATGTGGATATTGGATACAAAGGTCTTGTTTTTGAAAAATCTTACTTTGTAAAGAACTGCACCGATTCCATAAACAAATACACAAAAGATGATGTATTTGTTCAGTTTGTTGGGATAATATGTCAACATACAGTCGGTATTCTATTGGGTTGTGCACCCCTACTAGCCAACTGTTTTGTGTATTTATATGAAGCAGAATTCATACAAAACCTCCCCAAAGACCAACAATCTTACAAACTACTTTATTTTTTCTTTTAGATATATTGATGATGTCCTGTAACTCAATAACCCTATTAAGAATACTACAAGAACAAAAAGACCTCCTTTATAACCTTATCCTAGACATATTTTGCCTTAATGTCCTACGTCTTCAAATCCTATAGCAATCATCTTCAAAGGATTCGTCATAAAAAATATGCAAATCTAGAAAAATTGCTTGGCAAAATTGTCCATCGACGAAAACGTGGACTATTAACTCCAGATATATTAAAAGCACTTTTATGCCAAAATACCAGACCTTACTCAAAATTGTCATTCAAATTATGAGAAATACAGAAAGTCTTGCATGCATTTTTATTCGACCCCCAAAAAAACTGGGGTCGTATATTGCTATCACGTTATCAACGTCGTCCGAAGACATCTGATTTCTGGACAATAACTTTAGTTTTAGTGTATGGATCTCTATGAAATTTAACCTAAAGGTTTAATACCACAAAAGGAAGGTTGGGATTGTTTTTGGGGGTGATGGTCCCAACCGTTTAGGAATTAGGGGCCAAAATGGGGCCCAAAACACGCATTTTTCTAGTTTCAGGACAATAACTTGTGTATAAGTATTTTGATTGTTCTGAAATTGTACCACAAGGTTCAATACCACAAGTAGAAGGTTGGGGGTAATTGCCCAAACCGTTCAGGAATTAGGGGCCAAAAAGGGTCTAAAACAAGCATTTTTCTAGTTTCAGGCAATAACTTGTGTTTAAGTGTATTGATGTTTCTTAAATTGTACCACATTTTACAAAAAGAAAATTTCTTCAAATGTTATTTTTTTTGTCAATTTTCCAAACAAAAATTGGGGGTCACAATTTATTTTGATAATTCTTTGTATATAGTCTGAAAACATATTTACTAAGTATTGCGCAACAGCATAGTGTATTGCACAAAAGCAAGAAATTTCCAATTGAATATAAATTCAAATTATATAACCAATTTCAAGTTTTTTTACTACATTTATTCTGTGTCAGAAACCTTTAATGTGTCAAATATTTAATTACAATCCAAATTCAGACCTATATCAAGCTTGAATATAGTGTCCATTTTTGCCCAACCTGTTCAGGGTTGGACCTCTGCGGTCGTACCCAGCTGAGCTTGGCGATGCAGTTTATTTAATCGTGACGACCTTTTCGTCCATGTCACGTCCAGTTTTTTTTTTCAAATGCCCCTCTTCCCTTCTAACATGACAATCATGTCAATAATTGTACCTTCAAAGACATTTAAATTAGTGAATTTTTATCGGTACTATCAGCCTTAACCGTGGTGAAATGGATGCAGTAGATCCAACTTAAGCTGTAATCACTGTGGAGGCCAAACATTCAAACCATTACCTCAGGTTACTCTGGCATTTAAAAAAGGTGGGTGTAATCGAACATACATATTCAAGAAATGCCAACACAGGAACAGTTAAGTTAACATTAATCACCGATGTTTCTAGGATGGTGAGCTCAGTTGGTTTTGAAATACTTTTGGAATATGACCTAAGTCATACCATCTAAAGCAAATTTATTGGTTGGAGTGATAAGCAATACAGTAAGCTCTTCAAGAATCTGTACTCAATAAGGGGTCAAATTATTTCTATACGGTCGGAAAATGCAAGAGTCATAATCTACATCCATAACAATGGAAGTGCTCATTCCCCGATACTGTGTTATCTAACTTTTCATGTGGTGTATTCAGAACAAAAAGGATAATCTTGTAGTCCATATTTCTGACACGAAAAATATGTTAGCTGATGCGCTCGGAGAGGGGCAGAAACATGTGAGAATGACAGATTGGACACTCTGATATTTCACCACAGGGAGGCGAAAGACACCCAAACATAGATCTGTTTGTAATAGCTCGGAACAAAAAAGTCAGAATATATCTCACCACATCCGGACATGGAGGCGTTTAAAGTAGATGCCCCACTGTTAATTAGAGCGGCGTGTTTGCGTAAGCCTTTCTTCTTTCAATTATCGTTCCTCGATCGTTACAAAACGATTCGAGTAGAAAGGACTGTGATTCTGCTCATTGCACAATGTGGGCAGGACAATCTTGGTATCCTGAGTAGGTGTTAGATCTTCTGATGGATATCCCTATTACATTACCACATCTGTAATCGCACATTTACAATCGAGTAGAATTTTTTCATCAGAATCCAGAATCATTGAATCTTTCTTTTCTTCGTAAATTCCTCCGCATCGGAGCACCCGTGTCACACGGTAGTAAAATATAAAAAACAACCTTATCTTTAAAATATTAAAATTAATTTAAAAGAAAAGGAGGTTAGGGGATATATTTACAGCAGGCCATTATTTATCTTTTTATTATACGTTAAAGAGACATTAGCTATGGTAAGATACTTTAAAACAATGTTAAAAGAATAAAAATAAGTAAAATTTGTGCTCAACAATTTATAGTGGGAATATTTACATCATTAGAATTAATTGCATTAATTACATGTATATTGCAACTCATAAAATTCAAAAGTAACTCAAACCCTAAAATTATTATGATCAGATGTAAAAAATAGTAACTTCTACAGGTTTATACATGACACATGTGATAGTGTCCTCAACATGTGGTCCTAATCTTAATTTAGATTCTCAACCCTTATCTGATATGTAATTTCAATATTAAATTTATCAAAATTAAAAATAAAATGTGAAATATACAGCCAGAAGAATTTGTGCCCATTGGGTTAACATCACTTCATATAGTCTTAATCTTCTTTTGCATCAATATTCTCTGAGTAGGGAGACCATAGCACAGATCTCTACTGAGGTTTTCTATTTGAAGTCTTGTCTCAGGACTAAAGTTCATTTCCTGTGCCAATGCTGTGCAGTCTATAATTATTTGGATAATTAATGTCTGGTTCCCTTTGAATATTTCATTCCATTTGATGTATCCTACAGAGTGTATGATGAGTTTTTTCAGCTCTGGAATAGTATTTTGCCGTTTTTCATTTAGAGCTGGGCACCTGAGTAAAAAGTGTCCTAGAGTTTCTATTTCTAAATGACACAGAGTACAATTTCCTCTTTCTTGTTCCCTTTTGAATTTCTGTATGTCACATTCTAAAAGGTATGTACCGGTAAGTAATCTAGCTTTGATTTGTGCCTTTTGTACCTCGTATGTTACTGATGGTAAGGAGTTCCATACCGGATGAGTCTGATGTATTTTGAGCTGTGTTTTATTGCAGAATTTAAGAGTGGATTTTTCTTTCATTTCGGCTTGTAGCTTACTTGTCCATTTATCGGCTATGGCTCTTTTCTCTAGTTCTATTGGCAAGTCATTAATATAGGACTTGTAAAAATGAGTGGATAGGACACCTCCTTGTCTTACTCCGTGTTTTATTGGAAATCTTTTACTGATGTGATTATTCCATTTTACTTCCGTTGACATATTTGAATACAGATTTTTAATAACTTTCCAAACATCTGCTGGTACCTCATAATATAATTTTTCTAGTAAAATCATATGATGTACCACATCAAAGACCTTTTGATTGTCAAGGGTTGCTAAGATATAAGTTTTTCTTTTGTTGTTTTGCATGTAGTATACCATAAGACAATAAGAGCAGTCATGATTGGTGAGAGACCCTTTGTAAACCGAAATTGGAGTTCTGTCTGATTAACATTCAGGTCGCATTTTTTCTAGTAATGCGTATTCAACAATTTTTCCTAAGACGTAGGTGACTGTAATTCCTCTGTAGTTTGTTGTTAAAGATGGATCTTTTTTCTTTTTATGAACTGGTGTAAGAATGCCTGTTTTAAAGATATCAGGTATTGTCCCTATCAGCATGATATTGTTAAAGAGATTAGCAATATCTGTTTGAATTGTATCACCGGCATGTCTAAAGTGCTCAGCTGTTGAGGAATAACCATCCTCTGTTTTCCCTGTATTCAGTTTATTGATGACTTTTTTTTAATTTCTTGTTCTGTTAATTGTGTGATGTAATTTTCATTGATGGTAGATTGATGTACAATTAAGTTGATTAAATTGTATCTAAATTCACATTCCTCCATATAATCTACGTCAAAATGTTCCTCTGTAGCTGGGGTTGCTAATGTTTCGTAGAATTCTGCAAATATGTCAGTTTGCTTTTCTTGTTCTACAATATCCTTTCCATTTGTATTCTTTATTATCTGTGTTGTTGAATTATCTGATTGTGCTCTGTTTTTCTTAATCAGCCGGTGGAAAGTTTTCGAGTAAGGGTTATTCATCATGTTATTGTAAAATCTTTGGCTATCAAGATGATCTTCTTGGCGGACTTGTTTTCTTACTTCTCTTTTGCAATTTTTCATTTCAATATATATTCTGTTGTCCTGCGCTTTTAGTCTTCCATTCTGCTTCCAGCTATAAAAAGCATTCTTACTTTTTGTTATCAACTCTTTAACCTTCTCTGAGGCTTTCCAATTTGGTCCTTTTAGAGAAACTATTTTTTTCTTGACACTTGAATCTCTTGAATATCAATGATTTCAAATGCCTGTTCTTCTATGTCTGCTGTTAAATTAAGGTTGTTAATCTGCTCCTGTAGTGTTTCTATAGCTTTCTGATATGACCCTATGTTGGTTTCTTCCCATTTGAGTATGGTTTTTGGTTTTGACTTTTTCCCTTTGATCTTATCAGACGCTATTGACATATGAGTTTTCGCTCTTATTGGGACATGGGCTGATCCATTTATATGGTATTGATCTTCAATTGTGGTGCTCCTTAATATAGCTGTATCTTTATTCTCCAGGATATAGTCTATTTGTGAGCATGATTTACCATTATGGTGATAAAATGTAGAGCCTTGACTGTTCTCTAATGTATGGTTCAGATGATGTTTTCTGCAGAACTCTTTCAGAAGTGTATCATGGTTGTTATTTCTGGTTGATATTAGTGAACCATTTAGGTCGCCAGTTATAATAACACTATGCAATTCATCATACTTGGCAATTATTGATGAGATTTTATCCAGATGTTCTCTATATTGAGGTTCAGATCCTGTCATCATTGTTGGCAGATAATTGTTGATAAGTATTACATTATGAGTCTCTGCACATATTTCAATACACCTAATCGCTATTTATTCCATTCCGGATAAGTTCTAAAATTACACAACTTTTTCATCCAGTTGAAGCTATCTGGGACCCTGTTTAAACGATGCACCATGCATGATACTTTTTAAAGAGACCTGTTTAAAACATCGTAAATACTTCAAACACAATATTTTTTTACTATAATTTGAGTTTGGAAAAAGTGGATCACAATCTATCAAAGTTTCCTATTGATCGCTTTCTAAATTTTTCCCTCCCTCAGCTCGTTACTGATGACCTTTGTTTGCGGCCTGTTGACCCAAACAGGAAGTTGTCTAAATGACTGTTTTTTTCCGGATTGGACTTAATAGCGATAAGGTGTATTACCACTATCCTTTCCTCTTTTTCAATTTTTTTTTATTTTGTGCGAAAAAGTTTTTGGGCCATAGAGACACCTCCATTTTCTCTTCTATTGTGATTTTCTATACCAATGTTGTTATCATCAAAACAAGAGACATGGTAGTCATAATACGGAACAATTTTCTGTAATATGTTAGTCTCATATCCATGTAGCCAATGTTCTTGAAGACATAGACTATTTGAATCGGACTGAAATTCTTTGAGATATGGGGTGTTACCTTTAATCCCTTCAATATTAAAGGAGACAATCTCTAGCATTGTCTGCTGTTCTTTCTATTTCGATTTCTTCTTGATTTATGTTTGGAGGTATTGGAGACCGTCTCATCTCTAAAAAAAGTACTTGATATCTGTGTACTGTTTTTCTCATTGCTTCCTATAGAAGTCTTTTGTTCTGGTGGATTTTCTTTCTGTTGTTGTGGTATAGCTTGCTTTCTTTCTGCAGCTGGAGCTTTGTTGAAGATTACTCTGAATATATGGTGGTAGTAGTAGAAATTGTCTGTTTGGTATATTTCTGATGTCACATGTGGCTTCAGCTCTGTGTATATCTTGATGTTCCATACTTTGTGTTGGCAATTGATTAGCTGAATTTACTACAGGTTGTTGAAAGTTTATTGATTTACATGTATCCGCCGGGTAATTTTCCTTTCTATCTGATAAAAGTAGTTTGGTAGTTGTCTGTAAATGCTCCTGATGGACTGGTATATTCTGTTTTAATGACTCTTGACTTGAATTTTGCATCTGATGGTGTAACATCCAGTCTTTTGATCCTGGATCTTATTTACATGGTTCTTACGGTGGTATTCTTTTCTGGCCATATGGTGTTGATGTTCTTGATCACTTCTTTGTCTTTTGAAAGAGGGTCTACTATCTCTGTTGTGTAGAAGACCTGTTCTACTAGAGTTATAGTCCCTTTTTGATCAATGTTTATTTGATCCCATTTGTTGAGTTTGATGCACTTGTTCAGGTGCATGTCCTGGAAAAGGTGGTTGACTATTTATATTGCCTAATAGACATTTTCTGTTGGATTTATAGTCTGTATTAGGAATTTGATGAAATTGATGATCTTGGTTAATATTTCTGGCTAAGTGAATTCCATTACGATCTTGATGGTAGCCGTTCAGATAGTTTTCTTGTCTGGACAGGTGGTCTGTTTCTGGAGAGTGTTTTTGTGCTCCCGTCTGTTGCGTATTCCATATCTGATATAACTGATTAATTTTGTCTTCCCTTGTACTATGGTTGTTATCATTAATAGAATTTGTTCCACCTTTCTGGGATTGTAGCATCATTTGTGATGTGATTGCATTGTTTAGGCACATGAACTGAATCATTTGTTGTTCCACCTGTTTCACTCTCATTTCAAGCAGTTGGGTTTGCATTTCTTGCCGTAGCTGTGACTCAATTTCTCTTCTCATTTGTCCTGTATCTGAGTTTTTAGATTTACATGGGTTAGGGTATACTGCTGTGTTTCTTCCATATTCATGTGGTCCTTTATTTTGCAGCAGTTCCATATTTCATTTTAGAAGCTCAATGGTCTGGTCTTGTTGCTTGATACGTTGTTCCAGTGAGGTTATATAGATTGTTTTGTTTACATCGTTCTTCTGGTTTAGATTTGTTGAATACTTTCTTTGGGTAGTCTTTGTATTTTGTTTATTAATACTAGTACTTGATGTTATTATTTCTTCTGAGCCCATGTTGTTCACCTCTATTTGTTTTGGTATTGTCTCTTCAGTTGGGTTAATCATAGTTTGATTGGCAGAGTGTTGTTAAACGTGCCCTTTTTGTTCTTTTGTACTTTGAGCAATTTCTTCAGATATTTGTTCATTTTGCATTGCTTCTTGACTGATGTTTTGGTTCGTTAAGTCATCTTTAGAGGTTATGAGTATAGTTTTTTTTATTATTTTCATTGTTTACATTTATCTGTGAGTCTGGACTTCTGTTATCCTCATTATTTTGTACTTGAGTAGACATAGAATTCTTTTCACTTTTACTCTCTGGACTTTGTATTGGGGTAGTCTCTGGCTTCTGTGTATAGCTAGTATCTTCATTAGTTTGATCATTGTTTTCATATAAAAGTTCGTAGTTACACAAGTCACATATATGTGGAGGGTTCATTCTATTTACTTCAATTGGTGTTAGTCTTAGGCAGCTGTAATGATACCATTCATTCTATTCATCTTGTGCCATGGGGATTTTCAAATTGCGATACATGTCAGTAGAATTTTTGGAAAAAACTGTGAATATGGCAAAAGAAAGAAAAACATCAATACAAACAGTTTATGTTGCAAGACTCGGACTACATGAAAGTTGGTGTAATGAAAACAATATGAGTTCCTTTGCTCCAGCTTTGCCAGAAGGAGAAGACTTTTATATATATCCTTCTTCTGTCACAAAATGTAAACCGCAGATTATATCTTGTTCAAAATCATTTATATAAATAAGAAGATGTGGTATGAGTGCCAATGAGACAACTCTCCATCCAAGTCACAATGTATGAAAAGTTAACAATTATAGGTCAAAGTACGGCCTTCAACACGGAGCATTGATTCAATTGAGATTTTAAAAAGTTCTGAACTGTCGTCAGTAATAACGTGTCTACCATACGTCAGTTGACGCACGACTAAAATAAACCACCAGTTTTTATTGATGCTTATAAAAACATCCTTTCAAACCTCTGTATTCATTTGATTTAGTTTTGATTCTTTTTTAAACTGTTTTCCTGTAGCTTTTGCATCATAGAATTGATGTGTATCTTTAAATGATGGACACTTGAGAATGGAAAAAAGGAATAAAACTTTAACCAAATACGCACTGTCTTGCAAAAACACAAACATTGAACAAACCTTGGGAATTTTTGTTTATTCCGTTATCTAATTCTTATGCAACAGATTCTGAGAAAGAAACATTTTGTCCATGAAATTTTATATAGAAAGAACAATATTTAAAAGAAATGAACTAGACTGTATCAAACTTATCAGATGAACAATCACGATTTAAAGAAGCTTCTAAGGAATGTAATGTAAGATAGATAGTCTATACACTTCTGATTAGACATGACAGATCATTGATATGATCATATTATTATTAATTAACTGTTTACAAAACCTTGAATGTTTCGAAAAAACTAAGAATTTTCTACCCCAGGAATAGATTAACTTAGCTATATATATATGGCGAAACCTTTCGGAATTTTGAGTCCCCAATGCTCTTCAACTTTTCTTACTTGTTCTGGGATTTTTAACTTTTTTGCTTCGATTCTATTGTAGACGAAACAACCATATGAAGTACAAAATTTTAATCCTTGTATCTATGATTAGTTTATTTCTCTACAGTACTTTATTCATACGATTATGTAGATAAAGAGAGATTGAAAATTGTAAGCGAGCATGATACAAGACGGTTGTATGACAGATGACCACGGATATGTTCCAGTTGTCGTATTCACAATCCCGTCCTCTTTTCCTCGATGGTGTCATCGTCGAATTCATACTGGCATGAGCAACGCGACGGGTGTCACATGTGGAATAGAAATTGCTCACCCTTTCGGAGCACCTGAGTTCAACATAGTTTTCTATGTTATGTTTTGTGAACTGTTGTTTGTCAAAACAATACTTTTCTGATTATTTGTATAAATTGCTTATTTCTTGACCAATTTCAATGGGGTTTAATTCAAATTCTTGAATTCTTGGGGTTCTTTAATATGCCGAAGCTAACTGTGTATTAGGATTTTGGATATTAGGTCGCGTTTCTAAATTGGTCCACATTGAGGTCCAAAGGGTCCAAAATTAAACTTTGTTTGATGTCATCAAAAATAGAATTATTGGGATTCTATGATATGCAGAATCTAACCATGTATTTATTTTATTAATTTTGGGGCCTGTTTTCAAATTGGTCCACATTAAGGTCCAAAGCGTCCAAACTTAAACTTTGTTTGATTTCAAAAAGAATTGAATTCTTTGGGTTCTTTGATATGCTGAATCTAACGGTGTAGTTACATTTTTTTATTTGGTCCCGGTTTTCAAATTGGTCCACATTAAGGTCTTAATGTTCCAAAATTACGCTTCGTTTGATTTCAGCAAAAAAATAATTCTTTGATATGCTGAATCTAAAGATGTATTTAGATTTTTTATTTTTGACCCAGTTTTCAAGTTGGTCCAAATTGGGGTTCAGAATTAAACTTTGTTTGATTTCAACAAAAATTGAATATATGAGGTTCTTTGATATGCTAAATCTAACCGTGTATTTAGATTTTGGATTTTGGACCTCGTTATCAAATTTGTCTACATTGAGGTTCAATGGGTACAAAATTAAACTTTGTTTGATTTCATCAAAAATTGAATTCTTGGGGTTTTTTTTATGATATGTTGAATCTAACCATGTATTTAGATTTTGGATATTGGACCATAATAGTTAAATGTCCAATTTCATATTTTTAAGTTCTTATACCATACTCATTCTGTGTCAGAAACCTATGCTATGTGAAATATTTAATCACAATTCAAATTCAGAGCTTTATTGCACAATCAATAGAAATTGTAAGTAGATTCATAGTTGAAAATAGATACAGCATTAAATTCTAATTTCAGAGAAGAAATTGAATAAATTAATTTTCAGAATGCTAAATATATATATATATATATATATATATATTTTAATGAAGCGAACCCCTTAAAAAAACTTAGCTACTATTGTCCATTGATAAATAAAATAAATAAAATCGTTGGTGTACTTTGATATGTTGAATCTAACCATGTATTTAGATTTTGGATATTGGACCATAATAGCTAAATGTCCAATTTCATATTTTTAAGTTCTTAGACCATATTTATTCTGTGTCAGAAACCTATGCTATGTCAAATATTTAATCACAATTAAAATTCAGAGCTTTATTGCACAATCAATAGAAATTGTAAGTAGATTCATAGTTGAAAATAAATACAGCATCAAATTCTAATTTCAGAGAAGAAATTATGTACATGTATAAATATAGTTTTAAATTTACTGTTCATTATTAGATATTTGAAAAATAATTTAGGGTAAGTTTAATAGATTTTTAAAGGCATAGCATTATTTCCATTTTTGTTTTTGTAAATTTATTGAAGAATTTCGTTGTAGGTTTGTTTGCTATTCTGAATAAATTAATTTTCAGAAGGCTAAATATATATATATATTTTTTTTTAATGAAACGAACCCCTTAAAAAAACTTAGCTACTATTGTCAATTGATAAATAAATAAATAAAATCGTTATCTAACCGTGTATTTAGATTTTGAATATTAGACCATAAAGGGTAAAAGTACAATTTCAAATTTTGACCACATTCTTTCTGTGTCTGAAACGTATGCTGTGTCAAATATTTAATCCCAATCCAAATTCAGAGCTCTATCAAGCATCAATATAGTGTTCATACTTGCCCAAACTGTTCATGGTTCGACCTCTACGGTCGTATCAAGCTGCGTCCAGCAGAGCATTTTATTGTTTGTTACCTTGATTGGTATCTTCCTATCGAACATCGGTAAACTACTGTTGCCTAAGTCTGAATCGCGTTCTACACCACCAGTCTATTTTCCAAAGGTTGCAATTTTAGATTCTCGGTAGAGAGGACTACATAAATAAGTGGATGCAATTGTTTTACTTCTTATTTTATTGTTCTCCCACCAACTAGTGGGCTGCCAAATCCTTTGCAAAAAGTTATGGTAAACATTTCATGAACAATTAAGGATTTTACCCCTAAAATCTTAAATTGCCTTAATTTTTCTTCTACAGCCCTTGTGCTAAACTATGTAGTAAATGCCTTTCCACCGACTAACGTTTACATATTGCAAACAACAAAACTTACAGAAGACTTTTTATATGAGTTATTGCACTTTAATGATGATTTATCGATTTTTTTGGAGGTCAATTTGCCTACTATCTTGACAAGTATAATAGACAGTGATGTAGATAACATAAATGATCAGCAAGAAGTCAACACAAACAAAATTGCCAGTCGACTTCTTGTATGAGTTATAGCCCTTAAATCTCGAATTTCCCATGTTTTTCATTTTTGTTTTGTTTTATCTTGAAGTTTAGAATAGATAAATAGAAACTTTTGATATCAAAAATGGTCATCAAGACAAGATTTACAAATCAGTCAACATATCCGAAGTCGTAGGTCAACTCCATTGCACTGATTGATGATTTAAACAATATTTTTCGTTTTTGCCTTTTATCTTGAAACTGTAATAAATACATAGAAACTTTAAATTGCAAGAATGAGCAGCAAAACAAGATCTACATATAAATCATGGTTGAAATCTGACTGGTCGACTGTCACTCCTTCTATGAGTAATTGCCCCCAAATGACGATTAATACCAGTTTTGCGTTTTGTCTTTTACCTTGAAAACCATAATGAATGAAGGGACACGAACAAATGATCAGCAGGAGAAAATCTAAATTTTTGTCCAAAATGTCTGAAATTGTCGGCCTATACCTACCGCTATAGCGGTTATTGTCCCTAAATTTTCATTTTTGTCCAGACCTATAGTAGATAAAGTAAACATTATAAAACAGCAAAAAAAAAAAAAAAATCAGCAACACAAGATCAACAATTACATTCTAGCCTTCAATGTCGGAAAAGGCATACAGTTCAAGGTGACCGAAAACGGCTTTTTAGAGCCTCTAGTCGTCATAGAGCTCCTTATTATTCAACGTTTTAATACATCCATCGATTTCAAATGTTACGATTTGATTTTTTCTGATAAAGGTAAATCCAGAAAAGCCATTGGAAGCACGAATTATATAAAGTGTGTTTTTTTTTATTTACTAGCTCTGGGTCGAAATCGCTGTTAGTAGACTGTTGATCCAAGAGGATATCACCAGATAAGTAACAGTGCTTCGGCACTGGCATATGAGTTACAATCGCTAATTTTAAATATCCCCGTTGATGAATTAGGAATGAGAAACTAAGATTCAAACTACCAAAGGCAAAGTTGACCTTTGATGAATTTGGCTATTTTTTTTTTATGTCTCCTGACTATTTGCGGCCATTTTGAATTTTGGCGGCCATTATGGATTTTATTTAGATGGCTCCATATCAAAAAATGTTTATAAGAATCATAACTAACACTGCAAAATTTCATGCTTTTACCATAAAGTGATCACTTTTTGGTCATATAGATCATTACGTTTCTACATATTTATACATCCTTAGCTTATCAGTGTTTATAGGTTTAAGAGTTTCTGATGAAGGTAAATCTAGGAATTCAAAGCTCAGCGGACGCATGCAAACAATTCGGACCCCCCCTTGTCATTTAAAAAAGTTAAATTGTCACTTAATTAATTCAAGTTAAAACAAAAATAAGTCAACTATTAATATAATGAGTCAACACCTACAGATCCCTCAATGCGTTGTTGCAAGCGTTCTTTAACTGCAGAAAGTGTGTCATTCTCCATACAAGAGGCATTGGATTAAACGCCCCAATTGCGACCGCATAGTAAAATGGACTCGCCTATTTTCCATGATTTTTTAATTTTAAAAAAGTTCCGTACGTGGATGACTAGCTACTATCGTGTGTGAAATGAAGCTAGGATATTGAAAATAGATTAAATAGGTTTTGAGAGCGTCATTTGCTTGAAATATGGCGAAGGTTATTCAGTGATTTACACTGTAGTCTCTGTATATCTCTCTGTGTTATTTGTAAAACCTAACTAGGGGCGGATCCAGGATTTTTGAAAGGGGATCATAATTCCTGACAATTGAATCCGCTCGAAGAAACAATATATAGGCGATTTTATAAAAAAACATTTATATAGATAGTGAAAAACATAATTTTTTTTAATTCATTTTTTTTGCAATCAAAAAGGGGGGGTAACCCCTCTACGCCCTCCACTTGGATCCGCTACTGCAAACTCGTGCATTTGTGAAATGTAAGTTATTTGTTCTGTCTCCATTGATTTAAAACCTCTGACGTAGTTTTGATTGTTTTTGAAAAATACATAAACGTATATATCTAAGTACATTTTTATATAGGAAATCTATTATTATAACACTAACTGAAATATCAAGTCAATGTGTTCCGGTTAACGTTCGTGAAGAGGTAATTAATAGAAAATCTTGATCGATTCTTGTCAAACTGTTGTTTGGTAAAAGCCATGAATAGAATGCGGTGACGATATTTGCCATTGACACAACTATATACTTGCACCGAGATGTAAACAACTACAGATTATACCGTACGGTCTTCAATAATGAGCAAAACCCACGTGTGCCGTATAAGAAGTATTAAATGTCTTATTGGACCATTACCGATTCAAATTTATTCATAAACAGAATATACATTGCCATATACAATGCAACTGTTGATAATCTACTTGAATCCTTTGTTAGTCTTGTATCATATTTAATTTTAGTTTCTTGTGTATAATTTGGAGTTTAGTATGGCGTCCATTATCACTGAACTAGTATACATATTTGTTTAGGGGCCAGCTGAAGGACGCCTCCGGGTGCGGGAGTTTCTCGCTGCATTGAAGACCCATTGGTGGCCTTCGGCTGTTGTCTGATCTATGGTCGGGTTGTTGTCTCTTTGACACATTCCCCATTTCCATTCTCAATTTTATCTTTAACAAATTTCTCAACTGTACATAGCACCTGCATGATTGTCTTCACTGTTTATCATATACATAAATGTTTCCTGATTATCAAGTTTGTGGAACTTTTTTGATAGCAGAATCAAAACGTACAATCAATTCTATTCAAATTTATCGGATGAAGTAATGAATTATTTTCACCTTAAACATAGCCATCCGGAACATTTATTACAAATTCTTTCGATCTTTGGAATATCTGAACAACGGTCAAATTCATTTGAAGTCCTTTAAAGCTTTCATACAGACATATAAACAACGAGGAGCAAGTGCGGAGATTTGATTTTAATTAGATTGTCATACAGACATACGTAATTTACATAGTACATGGTCTACTAAAATCAAAGTTCTTTACAGAAGAATTTTCATTTTCACACGAAGAAGTATACAGGCATTTTGAAAGCCAAAATGTGAATTTTAAATAATAAAATTTCCCATTATGCAGAAGCATTGCAGTATTTCTCGTGTATTAATTTGCTAGACATATTAAAATATGTGTACTGTCTGAAAAATTTGAATTCTTGTTTGATTTCAAAAACATGTAATAACTTTGAAACCAATGAGTGCCAATATGTTTTATTAGTTTATGAAACTCCTAGCTGTATTTATAGTCGGCAAATAATTATGATTTAATATTAACAAATCCTTACCAGCGTTTAAGAATGATCGCTCCTCTTGTTTTTGAATGTTTGTCAGATATTCTGAATCATCTGTTTTTATCCATGTAGTGCCATTAAAAATTTTGCCCACTAAGCCCTAATTTTCTTTTCATGATTTTATAACATATAGTTTAAAAAGCCTTATTTGAAAATCTTGTAAAATCCTTGTTATTTTTTCATATTTTTTGAAAGAAAAAAGAAGCCAATGTTAATAGTATGAAAAATCTAGAGAGAATCATTTCCCGCCAAATTTTCAATGGCTTATATCTCAAAAACAAGCACACGGACCCTTCATTTTTTCTGCTTTTTTAGTTCCGTTATTTATATACTATCAATTTATAACAGTCTTTTAAAAAGCTTGTTATTTTGAAATAGAGTAGCGAACATCTTTAACAAGCGACCGCCGTTTACAATATCATAATGCAAGAGGAATCGTCCCAGTTCTGATATAACACGGCGAAATGAATACTCTCTTTGTGGACACTAAATATCAGGGGCGGATCCAGGATTTTTGAAAAGGGGGCGTAATTCCATGAAACTGAACATATACTGCCGAGAGGAGCGAGGCGGAAAAAATGTTAGTCGATTTTATGCCAAAAAATTGATAAACTTTCCAAACAACGGAGGAAGGGGAGGGGTATACCCTCATCGCCCCCTGAACCCGCCACTGAATATGAATTTAGAAAACTTGAGATATTTCTAACACTAAAGATTTTTATAAGGCATTGGCTATTTTGTAGGTTCCGGCAAAATAGCCTCTTAGGTGCTATTTTACCTGCTCTGGCAAAATAGCCTCCTTAGTGCTATTTTGCCGGCTCCGGCAAAATAGCGATTTATATAGAGTTTTGCTATTTTGCAGGTCTTATTTTTAGAATTTTTTTCAGACTTAATGAAATAAATATTTCATTGACATTCGAAAATGGAAGACTACACTTCTTTGTTAAAAATATGCTTGAAATACACGATATGTTCGACTTATATGAAGAGCTAAAACACGTTTTGGAGCACTTTAAAAAGGACAACTATGTGCAACTGTGGAAACATGATTCAAGGATTATTTATGAAAACAAAAGCATCAAACAAAACCTTTAATAACGATATAGTCTATGGTGCAATAAAGTACTGCTGTGTTCATGACGCAAAGACCACAATCTTCATCCACTAGTAAGTCAATTTGTCTCATAATTACATGTAGTATCTTCTATTTTATCGTGCAGCTATATGCATTTACATTTACGAATGGTGGCACGCATTTCAGATGACAAGCAGCACAGCGACTAACATTGTCAAAACTTTCGAAATTGTACGTCATTTCAACATCTTTCAATCGATTTAATCAAGCTTGGTATACTATTGGCACTAACTTGGCAAGTGCGTTCTAATGTAATGCATAATATTACAAACCTATAAAATAACAAATAAAACATAATTGTGTTATTCTCGCTATACTACAAATCATAAACAAACTGATCTAAAAACCCTATCAAACAAGTGTTATGTACAGTTTATGTCTGCAGTGGCTGCATTTTTCTTGTGCAAGACTAAAAAATGCACAAAAGCCAATTAAGGCACTGCATGGTTTTCTAACACTTGTAAAGCATTTTGCAGTTGTTGATGTTTTATTTTGATTTTTAATTAGAACATCAATTTTGATATGCATGCTTTGCTTAAATATCATATTTTTTAAAAAGGCATATTTTTTTGTATGTAAAGTAACTTTTAATTTCAAAACTTAATTATATAAATCGATATATTTTGACGGTGACTGCAAAATAGGGCTAAGGGACTTCTCATTTTTTTACCTGGGAAGGGGCTGGTCAAAATGTAGGGGGGGGGGGGGGGGGGGGGGGGGGGCAAGTTTTTTTTCTGTAAGTGGAAAAGGAAGGTTCAAATTTTTATATAAATTCAAAGTGGGGGGATCGACTTTATCTCTAATGAAACATTTGTGAACTTTTGAATCCTGAAGTATATCCTACATATCATGTGTGTCAAAGGTAAGTGTTTTGCATGTTAAAATTTTGGCATGTTTAATAAAAAGGGGGGTCACATTTTTTTAAATGTTTATTTTTTAAGGGGGGATAAAATAAAAATAGTGAAATATTATGGGAGGGATAAAAAAATTTTTATATGTTTGATTTCAAAATGACCCCCCCCCCCCCCCCCCGGTAAAAAATGATAAGTCCCTAAGGAGGCTATTTTGCCGGAGCCGGTAGAATAGTACCGAAGAGGCATGATTTTGCCGGAGCCGGCAAAATAGCCACTGATTTTTTAGAAATCATGATTTCCAAGGTAAAAGTTGAATAATCAGCCATAATTGTAGTTTATTACAATTAAAGATATATCACCTTCCCAAGCTCAGTTCTGCATTATATAGAGAATGGGTTTTAGCTGGGACTGTTATACTAATAGTTAGTATAATAGTCCCAGGTTTTAGGGTATGATGCAAACTGTGACATTATGTAAAATCAGAGGAATATATCAGATACTACTTAAACAGCATGCATATATATATAATCCATTCTACGTTTATAATAGGTTTTCATAGCCTTTAAGTTATTATAAAATCAGTCAGTCTTAGCCCTGATGTAGTTAAGTCAACCAACTTAGCTATTTATAATCTTATGTTTTATCACAATTTTCGCAAAACTTAATTCAATATATATGAGTGGGTTCGTTTCTCTTCCCCAAATGCTCTTAAAGGATATTCACACCGCCCCCTCCCCTTTTTACTCTTTTGCATTTTTTCGTGCTGTTTATTTGTCAAAAATTGAATTAGCATATAAACTAACGATATAAACTACGTTTATTCCCATAAAACCAATAAGATACATCAAAATAAAAAAAGGCTGATGAGTTATTTATAGAAATTCAAAGACCAATCAAATTAAAGGACATTCGGTACTTTTCTACGCTTATCACATTGTGAAAGTACAAATATGTTGGAGGGTTTGGCTTAGATGACAGTCAACTACAACAGATCGATAAAGAAGCATGCTGAAGATACAAGCAGGAATATTTGTGTTCTTTTATTTCTCAATTGTAAGTATTTTACTTTTTGTGTTTGCTTGTACATAATTGTGCAATAACAAAGCTGTTAAGAAAGGGTACGTGTCACGTCATCGAACAGTCAACGACATATTCTATCAACACGGATAAATTTGTTTTGAAAAAGAAAAGAAAACACTCTAATTTAGTGACATTAAATACTTTGTGTCATTGTTAGTGGCTTGTCATAAAAAATATCCCCGATGTACAATGCCAAGAAAATGGACAAACTTGTCACTTTACTTATTTACTAATAATGTCAAGATTTCAGAGCTGTTTTTGCTATTTAAAAGGTATATGTATTTATATGTACATGAATATTCTCACTTCAGTTTTCACTATTTATGTATTTCATATAAAACCACAATTTTCAAAATGTTATTCTAAGTTAATTTATACTAAATCATAGACTTCAAGAAACACTATATTATTATTAGGTTTATATTAGTTTCTGGTGAAGCATTTTCATATGGACTTGTATATCTACAGATCAGGCCTTTTCTGACCTGAAGACAATTGTCCCTATGATTGTATTTTCATTTATGATCAATGAAACAATATTACCCCTAATAATTCTGTGTCTTTCAACATTATTTTTGTAAAAATCCAACCTTGAATTAAACACTTCCATTTTTTTTGGGTTAAAAATAAGAATAAATATATGAAATATTTATAGCAAAAATTTGTTTGTGACAAATACTTATGTCCATGCACTAAGGACATGAAGGATGTTCTCCAAATCTATATTTTTAATGACATAATGTAATATATTTCAGTGAATTTGTAGAATGTTATTTTAGATATATAATTATCTTAAGGACATTTACAAGTGGAAACACACATATTTATTTTAAGGATATATACCCAGCATGGTAAAGTGAAAAAAAAGCAATTTATCATATAAAGCCATATAAGTGACACTGGACTACTTTTTAGTATTTTTAATTCATTTGCAGCAATTAAGCATTATGAATGTTCCATGATGGGTACAAAAGTGAAATAAAACTGTTGTTAAAATGCAAAGGCTTAATTTGTATCTGTTGCTTTTAAATTTCTGATGATCTTTTCTATTTGTACAACTCATTTTAAAGTTTTCTTTCATGGTAACTCATAGGAATACTTTGTGTAAATCTAGATATATAAAAATCTTTTTATCTATCATTTGAATAATTGCAAAGGTTTGCCAATCTTCAGAGAGTTGAAAGGTACATGAAATTGTCCAAGGCAAAAAGAAAATAATTTTTGAAATGAATTGATTACCAATAACAGTCGTTGACTGACAGTAATGTTTTATTATAAATGAACAATAAATGGTCATAATGCTTTAGCCTATAGGCATTATATCTATACAGCATGTACAGTACAGTTCAATTTAATCATTCAAAACAATTGTCATTTAAGACAGGTCAATAATCATGGAGAGTATGCAGTTTTTTCTTGAGGGAAATATCGCTGTGATTTAGCCATTTTGTGCTATGGTGGTGTAAAGCAAACATTATTCTATCAATTTTTTGTTTATTACCTGTCGAGGTGTTTTTATTACTTAACATATAAATGTGGTAGTGAAATATCAGATTGAAAGCATTACTTTTTAATTAGATTTTTTAAAACTATTGTTTTTGTCATTATATCTTATATTCAGAAACTCATTATACAATATTAAGACTAATAGTTAGGTTGTTGCAATATAATCAGAATGTTAATTTTAAAGCAAAATATACACTTTTAAAAAATGCTCTTTTTCTTTTGAAATTTTGACATTATTTTACTTTTAAGCATGCAGTTTAAGTATTAATTTTTTTATAAATAATTTAAATAATATTTATTTGCAGGAAGACATTAAAGTACAATAAATAGTTATGGCAATACAGATATAACATTACAATATACAAAATGTACTAAGTCAGGAGCCTGTAATTCAGTGCTTGTCGTTTGTTTTTGGGTATCATATTTGTTTTTCTTTCATTATTTTGTACATTAATTAGGCTGTTAGTTTTCTCGTTTGAATTGTTTTACATTTGTCATTTCAGGGCCTTTTATAGCTGACTATGCGGTATGGGTTTTATTCATTGTTGAAGGCCTTACAGTACCTATAGTTGTTAATTTCTGTGTCATTTGGTCTCTTGTGTAGAGTTGCCTCGCTGGCAATTATACCACATCTTGTTATTTTTATAAATACTAAGCATAATTTCTTATAAAAAAAGCTAAATGATACATATGGAATATAATCAAGTGTCGGATTAAGCTTGCATACTTCCTGTTTTTGTTAGACATGTATTAAAAAACGTGCAGTTAATTTTAGAATTATTGCTGAATTGTGATTTATATATATATATATTTATCTTTATAAAAGGTTAAAAGTAGGCATAAGTTTACATGGTTTAACAAAATCTCTATATTCTCTTATCTAATTTCAAAACCTGTAAGTTACACCATTTGATAGCTCAATTATCAAATGGTGTAACTTTCATATTGAAATGAGATCCTATTGTTAATAGGATCTCATTTCAATATGGCTATTTCACTATGATGTAGAGTATATGGAGTAGACAAATGATCACAGATTAACATTTATAAACATGATGAAGAAACAAATAATTATTCATTTACTGAATTCATAGCTTCAGAAAAACAATTACAGAATGTTAGGGGCATTATTTTGTTCCCAGCTGCTATATACATTGTAAGGCCAAAACTCCTATAAGGATTTTTGTTTAAGATTTCACTACCTATGCTATTTATTATTCCTTGAAGTACCTACCATTCAGTTGCTACTGGCTTTTAGTAAATTGTGATATGGAACTACAGGTTTTCTCATACTAAAAGTCATGAAGGTATGAAAATTGATCAAAATAAAACAAAATCCCAAGTAACTTCCCCTAAACACACATATATTTTTCTTTGGTCTATAGTGTTTAACTATTTTTGCTTATGATCTATATTAATCCAAGCTTTTGAGTTATTGACTTTGGAGAGTATTTTGCTCTGAAAGACTGTCTATTTGTTTCTATAAATATTTTTTTGTTTATTCTGTGCTTTTTGTCCATTATTTTCTTTTCTGTTAACCCCAGCTTCCAGACCCTCATGTATTATTGATAAAGCTGAAGAAATAAAAGCATTTGATACCGTAAAATGTTGTCAGACAAAAATTTAAACCAAGTGAAATTTTGTTCAGTGCTATCTTGTACTCCGGATTTTTGTACATGTGAATTTTTACATTTGCTAAAATTCAGATACCAGATCCAATGGTATAATTCAGCATTTGTTAAAATTTGTCAAGCACAATATATTTTGTGTTTAATTTCATACTATTTGCTTTTCATTAATAAAATGTCACTGGAAAATAAAACAACCACAAAAACTTCTCTATTTACCATAGCATTTCCCCAATACTGTAAAATATATAGAGAAATATGGATTTTATATTCCCACGATAAAACACCTCTGTAATGTGTAAGATAGGAGAATTAAAGTCTAATTGTTACTATCTGTTTACTGCATCACATTTCCCATCAAGGATGATTAAAAAACAAGAGAAATAAATATACTGTAAAAGACAAGTCATGTCCGATACTACCTGATTAGGAGTTCCTGATTAGGTTTCAGAGATAAGAAATAAATTTCGTCTCATGTCAGTTCAGTTCTTATCTTTTACTGGTATTGATCATTTATAGGTCAGGAAAAAATTAATTAGTTTCCAATCCAGTTTTCATTAACAGCATCTTTGATAATTAACTGTAACTAGAAAAATAATCATATCCTGTCTTTGATTTGAAAATAATTGATATTAACGCTTGTAGCTTAGACTGTCATTGGCCGTAAATTACATTCATGTTTTTGCATATGAAACAATCCATATTCCTTATTCAACATTTTCGTTAAGGATTATTTTATAGGAACAAATGCAGGGTTTTGTCATTACCAATTGTTTACAACTCATCAAGATTTGATGAGGGGATAATGGTGTTTTAATCGTGTTAGGTGTCTTCAGTTGACAGAGAATTCTTTTTACTAGCTTAGCTTAAAAAAATAACGCTATTGATTTTGTGTTTCTATGAAAATGATAGTCAGCAAGATGATAGCTGACTTTGGTTATGAAGTTCGAATAATTTTATTTAACACTTTCACTGTGTATGGTTATTTACACCATAATGCCGTTAAATGTTATTGAATATCCTGCATTTATCATGCTTTTACCATAAAACTATCAAATTGCTGTAGCAGAACCTCTTCTTAAATGATTGAAATACATCATAATTTTGAATAAACCTAGTATTATGGAGTAATTAGACTGTAGATTCAGAAATTTTCAAGATTCTATCATTATTGCAAAAAATGCCACACTCAACGGGAAAGATGTTGCAAAAATAAAAACTGGCATTTTAAGCTTTGATAGCATTATTTGTATGAAACAGCTACTGAAATAGTTAAACATTTTTGTCAGTTGTCAAAAATATCGCAAGCAAAATTTTCTTGATTTATAGTACATCTCATCATGATAACACCTTTAGGGGTATATTACTAATGATAAGTATATATTTTGTTACATATTGCCTTTCTTTCCAGCATTACCTTGTACCATGGCTTTTATGTGTTTTATCAATTTGAAAAATGAAATTTTATTTTTCAAAGACTATATTTTCCTCAGTTTAACAAGTATATAACCCTCTTATTTTAACTTCAATTAATGAATAATTCTTGTTTGATTTGCATATATATATATATATATGTATATATTTACAAATGCTTAAATGTTTTTAGTCAGAATTTTTCCCTTGGTTTACACAGCAATAGGCCATGCTGCCAAAGCTATTTTTGTAACCTATGTAAACACTTAAGTCCATTTTACTGTGCTATATTCATAGGGAATACTGGGGCTCTTAGAAAAATGAAATTGAAAGAAATGTAAAAAATGTTTGGGTTAAGAAGTATAATGATTAAATACAGTTTTCTTAAAGGGACACCAGCTATGAGATATGAAAAAATAGAATAAGATTTTGTTTGGTTCAATCATTAATATAAGTGAAATGTTGAAATAATAATTCGTTTTTAGCAACCAATTTGGTTCAATTTTGTCAAAATAAGCAAAGAAACATTGCTGATGAATTATTCACTTGCAAGTGAATAATTCGACCTCATTGAATCCCTATTCATGTGACCTTCAATTTAACCCAATAGCTAAATATTGGTTCCTCATGTATAAATCGTGGCCAGCCATTAAAAGGAAAAGAATGTCAACATTGAAAGTGAAACAAAGGTAAACCATTTCGTTGACTGATTCGATCCACCAAAACTCATTCTTATACAGGTAAAAACGATTATTAACTTTTTATTTAACCTTTAACATGAAATCAAACAGACCTAGAAAAATTCAATTACACGAGGTCGCTAGTTATTTATATTTATGTTTATGTCTATATTGGGTTATATGACAATCAGCAGTCTCCAGTGGTCATCTCGAAAGTTATTTAGATGGCGTCTTAGACTAAAATACACACGAAATTCTGATATATATTATCGAGTACATGCAGTGTTAACTGTTTATTTCAGACTTATTGTAATTTGGATATACGTTTTAGTATGTTATTAATCAAATATGAGAATTTGAGTCAAATCAGTGAACATAAATTTGACAGCTAGTGCCCCTTTAAAGTAATTGATGTGTTAACTTTGCTGCTGACTCACAAACTCTACATTAAAGCCATTCACACTTTTTTTTCAGTTTGTGAGTTAATGAAATATGTATCTCAATTTCTATATTTGTGAATAAAAGGACTTAGTATGATGTGAAGTGTCTAAAATTCTTGAATTTTTGCCTGTTATTCTCTATTCTTTATATTTTAGCACCCCATTATTTCTTTTGCTTTGTATTTGGACTCATTTTTCTCTTAGTGTGACCCATTTTTCTCTTTGTGTGACCCATTTTTCTCTTAGTGTGACCCATTTTTCTCTTAGTGTGTCACAGTTTTTCTCTTAGTGTGACCCATTTTTCTCTTTGTGTGACCCATTTTTCTCTTTGTGTGACCCATTATTCCTGATGATTCTGTAAACCCCATCCAGACACTCATTTAAAAGTTCTTGATATTGTGGGATATATATCACTAAGTTGATATGTAACTGTAAATCTGTTTGATTTATAAGGGTTTTTATATTATCATACGGAATTTGACATATTGTGGAAATTTGATTTTCAGTTCAGCTGCTAAATTGAGATTTGATTTAGATATTATGTAATAATTGTGTGTACATTTAGACGTGTGTGTACATTTAGACGTTCTTAATGTTTTAATTCCTATTTATGGAATATGATTCACTAACAATAAAAGAAATTGCATAGTTTATAAGCAGGAAAAAGTGACATGTAAAAATGGATCGTTACACAGATTATCGGAGTACTGCATCTCTGTTTACTAGCCTATTAGAGTGGCATTCCATCACCTACAATACATATAGGAATATAGAATAACCATACATTGTCTTGAAAATATAAATTTTATTTGTACAAGGCTTAAGAAACAGGTAGAAAGCGAGTACAAATAAAATTTATATTTCGAGACAATGTATGGTTATTCTTTATATACTGCAACTCCTGTTCCAAATGAAATATTTAGGGTAAAAACCATCATTTTTTTAATTTGGAGCGAACGACGTGAAAATTCCGCAAACCTGTACCTTTTAAAGATGTCATAAATAAAACTCTACGGAAACCCATTGTCAACATCATAGACAAGACGATATACGGTCAGTGACAGTATATCTCAAATGATTATACGGTCAATGCTATTTGCGCAAATAGCACAGCTGCAGTATATATATTTATTTTATGCTAAGATGCCATTCTACATGTTCTATGTAATTGGATATCCTGCATTTATCATGATATACCATAAAATAAGATAAAAAAAACCCCTCCTCCTTAATTATTGAAATCTATCCTTTTTCTTCAACCATAATATCTTGGTGTAAATTAGATACACCAAATCAGGCTAGCACCCTTATGGGTGTATCAGTCATTCTGATACATGTTCTTTGAAGGATCCTCAAGAATAAAATCTTCTGATAATCTCCCCCTTTTAACAACTGGATTTATAGATTATCGATGGTTTTTCAAACGAGAGAGTGTTTCTCAGCTACAATCTCATCGAGGGGCCCTGAGATGAGATTTGGCCGAGAAACATCCTTGAGTTTGAAAGACCATTGATAATCTGTTTATCGGTATTTTGCCTATGACGTCCTTGATGTTTACATTGACAACATTGCATGCGCCCCTAGTTTCTGACGATAATTCTCTATCTCAAGCGAGTTGTGTGATATGAAAAAATATCGCAAATAAAGATCAAAGGAAGAATACACAGAATAGCGATAAATTTTAAGACATAATTTCCTTATGTTGTGCTCACCTAAGTCCCAAACATTGTTTTGATTTTAATAGTACATTTAATAGCTTGTGTAAAAATAATGTTGTCACTTCAAACCCTCAGGTATCTTTTGTTACATAATTTAGGCTTGTTATTTATTATTTAACTAGCTCGGAACACCTTTTTTTCATCTTTTTATCATCTTTACAAGTGTTTGCTATATAACTACAATTATTATACAATTATTATAACATAGATGATTAAAGATGCGTGGAATATAAGGTCACCTCTCAAATCAGTCCCTGACAGATGAGTCTGCAGGGTGTATAAACATACCTGTATTGTTTTATGCAAATAGAGAGATTTATTAGCTTTTCATTTCTGTTAAACTAAATGTTTTATCTTTCGGAATTTTGGGTTCTCAATGTTATCCAACTTTGTACTTCATTTGGCCTTTTTTACTTTTTGAATTTGAGCATCACAGATTAGATTTTTTGGAGACAAAATGTCCATCTGGTTTACAAAATTGATGATTTTATTTATAAATTTTGTTGGATAAATATCCTTGATAAAACTAGAACTGTAATGGTTCATGTAAATTGAATGATATAACAAATTACGCTTAATTAGATTGTTTATACATTAGTCACTGGATTGTATATACCTATAAGATTGATTGATATTAGTAGGTAATGTACATGTTACTTTTATGTTCATTTATCAATACACATGACAGTCTTACATGTTCAGTAATGTAAGTTAATCTCATTTTGAAACTTGTGGAAGAAAATTTCAGGTATTGATTAAATGGAGTAAGAAGTAACTGTATTGTGAAGTCTTCCGGTGTTTTTGTGTCACAGAGGATGTCTACAATTGAGGGCAAAAAGGGCAACAATTGTTAAGCAAAAAACTTCTTCCTGTCTAGTGGATAGTTGTTTCATAAATGACAGTCATACATCACCACCTTATTATTGTATAAATAAGAGAAAATTTACAGTATCTTTTCACTACCAATAATCACATTTAAAAAACTTACAACTTAGTCAAAATCGTCATTGGAGTTATTGCCCTTGAATAAAAATTTTAATCATTTTTTTTATGCCCCATCTAGGGGCATTATTTTTTCGGTCTGCGTCCGTTTGTCCATCAGTTCATCCGTCCGTCCGTTCGTCTGTCTGTCAGTCTGTCCCGCTTCAGGTTATTAAAGTTTTTGGTCAAGGTAGTTTCTGATGAAGTTGAAGTCCAATCAACTTGAAACTTAGTACACATGTTCCCTATGATATGATCTTTCTAATTTTAATGCCAAATAGAGTTTTGACCCCAATTTAAAAAACAAAGATAATCAGCAAACTATATGTAGTTAAACAAATAGTATTTGTCAAATACATGTTCATGTACTGACTAAAACTGTGAATAGGAAAAATGATCAGCAACACATGATCTTCTAATAAAGCAGATTAATAGGCCGAGTGGTCTAAGTAGTCTAACTACTGTACCACTAGCCTGTTAACATTGAGGTTGTGAGTTCGAATCCCGCATGTGGCAGGTGCGCTCGGCTCCAATCTTGAATTGACATGGATTGTCAGTTTTCTATCCAAAGGTTGGTGGTTCTCTCAGGGCACTCCGGCTTCCTCCACCAATAAAAACTGACCACCATGAAGTAGCACAATAATACTGAAAGTGGCGTTCAACACCAACCTGTCAATCAATTTATGAAATGAATCAATATGAATGAAATCATCCAATGACTCCTTACAGGACTTTTTTGACCATTTTTTCCATCTCTGCTCATTTTAAACTACATGAACTACTGTTTACAGAAACTTGGTCTAACCAAAATGATCTGCAATACATTGTACATATTTAGGTCAACACAGGTTCAAATCACCACAAATATTCTTGTTGCATTGTATCAATTGTCCTATGCAAAAATGCCAGGTGATCAATGATACAAGGAGCCTCTAGTTTTATTAAATGTGAAGTACATACTATTTGATTCTGTTCTGTATCATTTCTGAAATACTGTCACAAACTGTTATTGGATCCAGATATTTTGAGCACAAACAATAAACATATAATCTTAAGCCTCTACGTCGTACCATTGATTAGGATATATCCATCCATATAGTTTAATTTTCAAACTTTATAATTCATTTTAAACTTGAAACTATTGAGACTTGAAGAATATTGTAGTCAACATGGTAAAATGGTAGAATCTGTGCCTCTATTGTTTTAATGGAAAATGCCAAGTGCAATGTTCTGAATGGATATGTTAGGAAATTACATTTATTAAGACAAATTTAATAAAAGTGATGGAGGTATATCAAAATTTATCAAACTGGTCAGATCAGCATACATGTAGATTCATACAGAATTAGAGATGTACTGAGTCTACATCGGCATCAAAAGTTACAGCGATACAATTTTTCTTCTCTTCTCTGAAGATAGTTCAATTTTCAAATTTAAAATTTGTTGTGGTGGAATCTGTTTCTCTAGTGATTTTAAAACTACAAGTACATTTAGACCATATAAGGGCAAAATTTATCTTTTTTTTCAATTTTAAACATAAAGATAGTGTTATTTCTATATGTCTGAAGACTTGGTCACTGATTTTCATGACATCACACTATAGAAAGGAAAGCAAACAATTTGATGTTTGACCAATGATGATATTGAGGTTAAGTTATCCAAACCTTAGTTATAAAAAATAATTAACAGGCCAGGGAAAATATAAATTGGCTAAGAATTAAAGGTTAATCTCACCTCAGAGTTATATGCTTATAATAAAGAGTTTTACCTACTATTTATCTTATATTAAGTTATATTAAAGAAGTTTAAAATATCTAGTTTCAAATATGTGCATTTGCTCACCTTAAGCGTACAAATTACAAAAAAGAGTAAGGACTGCCTCATAACTTTGTGCAGGAAGAACTCAACAATGGTTCTAAATATCTATAGGCTTCTAGAATAACACGGGAAACCGTATACATTTTGCAGAAAATGTTTAAGAACACATGTTTTGGTTCTTTGTCTAGTGCTTTTTATGCCCCCACCATAGCGGAGGGAGAATTAAGGTTTTCCCTTGTCCATCCGTACGTCCGTTTTGGATACGTCCGTTTTGGATATGTCGTCCGTCGGTACGTCCCGAAATAAGTTTCTGTTCTCTAACATGGGTTTCCCTTGACCAAATGTTATGAAACGTATACACAATGCTTATTACCATGAAACACAGATCAAGTTCGAATTTGGGAGGCGTCACTTTTACAGTTCTCTAGTTATATCTCTTTATAAGGTTATATGCAAGCGGGGATATCATCTGTGTCCCTGATGGACACATTCTCCATTTATTTAATCTAAAAAAAAAAGCTGAAGATACAATGGGACATTCAAACAACTCATAAGTAAAAATAAAACTGACAACACCATTGCAAAAATGAAAGACAACAAAGAGAAAAACAGCTCTACAAAACACTAGATAGAAAACCTAAAGACTGAGCAACACAAAAAGGAATTCGTTATAAAATATCTTGACTATGCTGTATACAAATGTACAATGTTTAAAGTGGTATTACAGCTATTTCTGGTGAGTGAAAAATTCATCCAAAATTCACAAAGAGTGATGTTTAACTGATTCACCTTGTGTATACTGTAGATACAGTGAAACAAAGAGTCGATGAGTCCATATGGTTTACTAGTACGGTACCCTTAGTTATTTTGAAACAGGTAATTAAAGTACTTCTATAAAATTGAAGTTTACCATTAGGCATAGTTATAGTGCTCATATCTAAGTGGTTGAAATGGCAATGGTATCAATAAGAATATCTAATTATTATTGAAAAGTTGATTAGAAACAGTTTTAGAAATAAAATAAAACTAATTGCTTTCGATTGCAAATGATAGAGTGCCATAACCCTTTCTCATTGTAAATCAATTCAATGAATTCCTATGTGTAATCTTCCACTTCCTTACTAGTGTAATCTTCCACTTCATCGTGACCAGTTGTAATCCTAAAGGTTAATGTCAATGCTTTAAAATTGCAAACTGCAGAGTGAAATTAAGGTAATCTTCAAGCTGACAATGTCATTAAAATTGATTATCCCACTGTTTGAATGGAACATTTTATAGAATGACAGTTATGAGATTTAGAGCCCCTAGCTTAAAATGTGCCATTTATGAAAGGCAATATTCCTATTAGTGTGGGAGGACTTTAATACTTGTTGTTCTTTCTTTTAAATTTAGAATGCAAAGGAAAGTGCGATTGTTGCTTTTACGTGACATAACATTTGATTCAGATCTAAGTGAAAAAGGTGTTCTAATAAACAAATCCAGACAGATAAATATGAATTTCATGGGCAGTTAGTGTTACTAACCCTGAAAATTGTGTCCAACCAGTTTATAAGTTCATAAAAAAAAGTTGGTTAATAGGACAGCTAGACTTCGCACAGCAATACATTAAAATCAAAAATAACCAATACTTGTGGATTCTTGAAATGAGAAGATCTTAACCTTTATTACATAGGCAGATTGATATGGAAACCATACAACCTTTTGTAAATTTTATTGAGTATTGAAATCAAATTATTTAGGGGGAAAACTGAACACTGCAAAAAACAAGCACTTAGAATAATGAGTCCTTTGTCAAGTTTTCTTCTGTAATGGCAGCCATCTTTAACTATGCATTGAATTAATGGTATTAAAGAAAAATCATGTTAGTTAAAACTACTTAGTTGTTATGAGAATTTGATTGCTTTGAAGCAGGAATGGCTAATGGCTAATCCTTCCTGAGCACCTGGGTTTACCCCCACTCTTTGGTGGCCTTTGTGTTGCTCAGTATTTAGTTTTCTTTGTAATGTTTTGTATACTGATGTTTGTCATTTCATTGTTTTCCTTTTTTTGCCATGATTTTGTTGGTCTGTCTTTATCTAATGAGTTTTTCCAATTGGTACCTTCAGCCTCTTTTTGACTTGCCATTAGTACATTTAATGAATTGATATTTTCATCCTTCAATCAACATGTGAAACTGTATTTGGTTAGTCTCTTCTTTTAATGACTTATAATGTTCTGGTGGCACCTAATAAATTATTCTGTAGACTGCAGTTTATTTTTGTGTTTTCTTCACATGCAATGTCTGTTTCTTTGGAATAAAAATTAGCTGTGTAGGATGTACTTAATGTAGCAAGGAAAAACAATTAGCAACTTTTATCAAATTGCAGACTAATATATATATATATATACATAATATTTATATCTATGCTTTGGAAAATATATTTTCTGTCTACTTTTAAAGGTTGTACATGTACCAGAAAATTTTGTTTGATGCGTTGACGTGTTAATACATACAATAACATAGAATTAGATTCATAACATCAATCAACAAGTACGAAAAAACTGTATTTTTGTTAGAAAAGAATAACAATTGACTCCCACAAATTAACATGTCCTCAAATGTCAATAATTAATCCCTCTTTTTCATGAAAAGATCAAAGTTTGTACCAGAAAAGAAAGATTTTTTTGAAAGGATAAAACACTCCTACACTTTTGGACTCTTAATCCCTTTTTTGTTTAAGCAAAAATGACATTAGCTTATGCTAGAAAGAAATTAATCAAATGTTTATTCACTTTCATCATCGCTGTTGGAAGAATTATAAGCCAAGTTTATCCTTTCCATTCAATGGCAGCCGATTGACATGGTGTTAATCTTCTAATGTTTTTCTTTGAGGCCTTTGAAACGTCCAAATGTCAAAAACTATCAAACAGTCCATAATCTGATAAGTTTTGAAATTACTTTTTCATTATTTCAATACTTTGGGGGAAACAATTAGCTAATGGACGCCTTCTGCAGTATTTTTATTGATATATTAGTGTTTTTAAAGATAAATAAGTCTATTCAATTCTATTCAGATGGTAAATTAGTTTTTCTTAATTTCATTAAGATGAAAAATTTATGCGTTAATTTTCAGTAAAATATTAGAAAATTTTGTAATTGAAGTTAATGCAAATTTTTTCTTTCCAAGAACTTATCAATCATGTCATGTTCAAATGAAGGCATGAATAGAAAGAAACATTGGGTATACATTAATGAGACAGCCTATGTAACACTTAAACAATAATGACAAGGGACATCTATATACTCTGATAAACCAAGTACACAGAAGAACATTGATCTTATACAATGATACAAAGGTACATACGTTGAGGAAATAAACAATAAATACATTAAAGATACATAAATATATTTACATGTTAAAAATTACCAGGTATATTAGGCCAATTAAATTTAATTAGTAGATTTTCATCCAGATTTTTGAAAAAAATGGGGCGGGTGGGAGGATTTTATTTTTTAAATTTTATTTCATATGAAACACTCTTCTGACGTGTTCTTCATACATGCAAGTGTAATAATAAGCTAATATCATGTATATACATGTATAAAGAATCGTACATTTTTTTAAAATTCTTAAATAAATATCTCTGATTGGCAACCACTGTTTTACATGCAATTGCCGCTTTAGAAACCTATTAATAGTATACAACAACAACGTGGATAAAATTAATGCTCTCTTCAGTTGGACTGCCTACACCAAATTTATTTTGCTTTCCAAGCTACGGTTTGTAGTCCCCATAAAATGAAGGAAATGCATTGGTATGCAACACAAGTATTATGAGTACAGTCTGAGAATAAAATGAAACTCAAACAGTGTTGAAAAAAATAGGGTTGGTGCTTATTGAATATGCAAATATAATATTACAATGTAAAACATGAACTTAACAAAAAAGAAGTTGTTTAATGACTCTACTGAGGGTATAGGGACAGAGGGTATTTGCTGATTGTCAACAAAAAAAGACAGCCATGTGTAAATTTTAAGGGATTTGTCGACTTTTTGAACACAATATACGTTCATAAATCTAACAACTTCGTGCTCAAGTTGTGTCAATTTCTTTAATCCAGTCATGTTTTTTGTACCAATGTGTTCCACGATTCTTGCGCTTTGGATATCATTCACAGTCCAAATTTCCCGAGACAAAGTCATTGGATAAATAAAAAAAAATCCACGGTTTTCTAATCACAGAAATTTGTGAAATACCGCGATTTGCATTCTTGGACACCGCGTATTACTGGTAACCCGAATATTTAACGCCCTTCTCATAATCAATCTCTATTCTCAGTAAACGATCATATGGTGTCATCATAGAGCAGCAGAATATGTCGACTTCATCATTTTGCATGTTTGGTTGATTACTCGAAGAAATGCGAAAACCGAAATTTGAAACAGGAAGTTTTGAATGAAACAAAATTTTTGACGATTACCGGTAACGGAAATGAACAAATTCCGGAAATTGTAAATTTTTTAAAATAAAAAAAATCGGGGCGGGACGATTTCAGAGGGGCGGGCGGGGATGAAAATCTATCAATTAATTTTAATTGGCCTTAAATGGAAGGCCTTAAAATATGGGAGAGGAGGGAGAAGGTTGAAAGAACTTACACGTTTGTCTAAGCTTATATTGTGTAGATCTATGTATTTATAAATTTCCTGAACTTAAGAATATTACAATTTTTCATTAATTATATAACCTAAGTAATAAGATTTGAGGAGATAATGGTATTCATCACCAATATCGCAATCTTCACATGAAGGACTGGTTCGATTTTCTTTTGGAGTATGAGACCACCTCCCACATTCTATTGGCAGGTTATGATTTACCTAGAGGGTAGCATTTATAGTCTTCAACATCAGATTGAGAGCTGCCTATACACTACTGGTATCTCAAGCTCTAAATCATCCTGAGTTTCTTATATATTAAAAGTACCAAAGTTCTCAGTGCAGAGGGCGACCAAATTTGAAAAGTTTGAGAAAGGCAAACAATACTATGGCAAAAGGTAAAGAAACAAATAACAGTCCTCAACATAATACGTGTCTAATGTAGTGAATCTTTGATTTCAATAAGTATAAACTATGTATTACTGGTAAATTATTAAGTAAGGGATTTCGTTGCCACAAAATACTTTAAACCTTACTAAATTCTTCCATAGATACAAAGATTTGGTTTGAAAGTTTGGCTGTACCTGTAGAAATCTTATTTCATCCAGAATAGCACATTCATATTTTTACCGTGATGTTGTTTATTAAACCTGGAGATTTAGATACGATCATGGTAAACTTATCAATCCTTTAAATAAACGTATTCTAAAAGGCTATCAATTCAACATTGTAATTAAATCTTTGAATATTGTTTTTATTGGTATAAATATTGATTTTGTTATCAGTAAATTGAAACCGTACTAAATATTATTATATACTTAGTAGTAAATACAGATAAATTGTATGTGTAATACAATCATTGGCAAGCGTGCTGTATCAGCCACCCGTGATGATATCGATATCAGCACGGTTGCAAAGGCTTTATCACACCTTTAATCTGTATGACGTCACGTCATCGATTGCAGTCACTGTTGCAAAGGCTTTATCAAACCCCTAATCTGTATGACGTCGTGTCAAACCTATAATCTGTATGACGTCATTTCAAACCTCCTTACCTGTATGACGTCATGTCACATAAAAAACAACTACGTGAGGTATATGTATATAATAAAGTGTATATGATATGGCTTTTTCAATATCACACACCGTATCAACCCTCAGAGCAGAGCAGAGCTCTTGGGATTATATTGGTGTCTCGGGTTGATACGGATGTGATATTGAAAAAGCCATATGATATTCTCTATTTATTGTTATACAAATATGCACATTCATGGTACTACAATCTGTCAATACCTTTATTTTGGCATTGCACAAGGTCATGTTTTTCTCTGACTGTTAATGACATCTTTGCACTAAATCCATTGGATGTTGGATGTGTACTGATTGATATTTTGTCTTAGACACATGATTTTTTTATTAGTTGTTATTGACTTTGAACTAGGTGTCAGTAACTGTGAGTACTCTCAGATCTGTACTTTGTGTCTCTTGTTTTTAGGGATGTATAAATACCCTGTCACGTCAGGTCTGTGTTTTTGTTAGAGATTTTTTCTGTTGAGTTAAGCCCTTTTGAGCTGATTTTTATAGTTTGTAAGATTATTTTGTTCTGTTACATGTCTTTCGTTGTTTCATAATTTTCATGTTGTGCCTTTTATAGCCGACTATATGATATGGGTTTTTCTCATTGTTGAAATCGTACCAAATTTCCTTATTTTTATATAAATAACTATTTTGTCATCTAGGGAATTTGTTAGAACTTTGATTAGTCATGGCTTTACCTGTCTATTGTGGAAATTTATATAGTGACAACAAGATGTCATTTGTTTTTATTTTTATATGTTGTTGTGTTGCTGTCGCCTTTGAGTCATAGAAGAATATATATCATTATTTTCATAAAAGAACAAGAAAATCGAGTTTAACAGACATGTGCTGTGACTTTGATAGAAGCTGCAAAAAATTAAACTATTCACAATAGTGAATTGGTGCATTTTCAAAACGTAATTGGAATTCAACATATTTTGTTGGCTTGTATTATTCACAGACATTATTTGAAAGTAGTCCAAGTTTTTAGCTGATACATTGTATGGTAGATAAGAGGTCAGCAGAATTCTGTTTGAAAACAATATTTTGATAAGAACAAGCTTATCTGTTGCACTACTTGTAAATGTTTTGTAGCTGTTGATTAAGTAAAGGTAAAACGACAAAATTTGTGGGGTATCAGTTATCATTGATTTGTACCTATTAAATTTTATGCCAGTTATTAAGGAATGTATTTTTCATGCCTCACAATGTTGCAAGGCAAAATTTCTGTCCCTATCAGTATATATGTACATTCATATTTCAATGACAGTCCAAATTTCCCTGACCTTCATCCCAGAAGGCATCTATTACAGGATTACCTATTGTATTTATTGGTAATTTGTTCTCGTATTGAACATGCATGAAATATTTGCCACTGGACGTTAAGCAACTAACAATCAGTCCCTCACCTGTGATACCTGCTTGTATTATTATGTTTTCCAGTCTGTATGTCTGTCTGTTGGTTTAATTGTGGTCACATGACCTTGAAACTCAGTGCCCATGTTTATTATTATATGCGTTTATTCAAAATATATGCCAAATTAAGGTTTTGCTTAAGATTTGGTTGTTCACTGAACACAGCAATGTTAAATTACAAGCTGGAAATGATGTCCTATGGAGGCAAAATTTGATCATTGTCCAGTTTGAACAACAAATTAAGAATGTTTACTTCTTATGTTTTCAACTTTATATGATAATTTGTATCCTCTCTGGAGTTTTTCTAAGTTATGCATTAAAAAGTTTTCACTTGCAACCCCTATATTTCTTCTCTTTATTTTTAGCTCACCTGACCTGAAAGGTCAAGTGAGCTTTTCTCATCACTTTGCGTCCGTCGTCCTGCGTCCGTCGTCCGTCGTCCGTAAACTTTTACAAAAATCTTCTCCTCTGAAACTACTGGGCCAAATTTGACCAAACTTGGCCACAATCATCATTGGGGTATCTAGTTTAAAAAATGTGTCCGATGACCCCGCCAACCAACCAAGATGGCCGCCATGGCTAAAAATAGAACATAGGGGTAAAATGTAGATTTTGGCTTATATCTCTGAAACCAAAGCATTTAGAGCAAATCTGACATGGGGTAAAATTGTTTATCAGGTCAAGATCTATCTGCCCTGAAATTTTCAGACCAATCAGGCAACACTTTGTTGAGTTGCTGCCCCTGAATTGGTAATTTTAAGAAAATTTTGCAGCTTTTGGTTATTATCTTGAATATTATTATAGATAGAGATAAACTGTAAACAGCAATAATGTTCAACAAAGTAAGATCTACAAATAAGTCAACTTGACCAAAATGGTCAGTTGACCGCTTAAGGAGTTATTGCCCTTTATAGTGAATTTTTAACCATTTTTCGTAAATTTTTGTAATCTTTTACAAAAATCTTCTCCTCTGAAACTACTAAGACAAATTTAACCAAACTTGTCCACAATCATCATTAGGGTATCTTGTTTAAAAAATGTGTCCGATGACCCCGCCCGCGAACCAAGATGGCCGACATGGCTAAAAAATAGTACATAGGGTAAAATGCAGTTTTTGGCTCATATCTCTGAAACCAAAGCATTTAGAGCAAATCTGATGAGTTTAAAATTGTTCATTAGGTCAAGATCTATCTGCCCTGAAATTTTCAGACTAATCAGGCAAACCGTTGTTGGGTTGCTGCCCCTGAATTGGTAATTTTAAGGAAATTTTGTCGTTTTTGGTTAATATCTTGAATATTATTATAGATAGAGATAAACTGTAAACAGCAATAATGTTCAGCAAAGTAAGATCTACAAATAAGTCAACTTGACCAAAATGGTCAGTTGACCCCTTAAGGAGTTATTGCCCTTTATAGTGAATTTTTAACCATTTTTCGTAAATTTTTGTAATCTTTTACAAAAATCTTCTCCTCTGAAACAACTAAGACAAATTTAACCAAACTTGTCCACAATCATCATTAGGGTATCTTGTTTAAAAAATGTGTCCGATGACCCCGCCCGCGAACCAAGATGGCCGACATGGCTAAAAAATAGTACATAGGGTAAAATGCAGTTTTTAGCTCATATCTCTGAAACCAAAGCATTTAGAGCAAATTTGACATGGGGGTAAAATTGTTCATTAGGTCAAGATTTATCTGCCCTGAAATTTTCAGACCAATCAGGCAACACATTGTTGGGTTGCTGCCCCTGAATTGGTAATTTTAAGAAAATTTTGCAGCTTTTGGTTATTATCTTGAATATTATTATAGATAGAGATAAACTGTAAACAGCAATAATGTTCAGCAAAGTAAGATCTACAAATAAGTCAACTTGACCAAAATGGTCAGTTGACCCCTTAAGGAGTTATTGCCCTTTATAGTGAATTTTTAACCATTTTTCGTAAATTTTTGTAATCTTTTACAAAAATCTTCTCCTCTGAAACTACTAAGACAAATTTAACCAAACTTGTCCACAATCATCATTAGGGTATCTTGTTTAAAAAATGTGTCCGATGACCCCGCCCGCGAACCAAGATGGCCGACATGGCTAAAAAATAGTACATAGGGTAAAATGCAGTTTTTGGCTCATATCTCTGAAACCAAAGCATTTAGAGCAAATCTGATGAGTTTAAAATTGTTCATTAGGTCAAGATCTATCTGCCCTGAAATTTTCAGACTAATCAGGCAAACCGTTGTTGGGTTGCTGCCCCTGAATTGGTAATTTTAAGGAAATTTTGTCGTTTTTGGTTAATATCTTGAATATTATTATAGATAGAGATAAACTGTAAACAGCAATAATGTTCAGCAAAGTAAGATCTACAAATAAGTCAACTTGACCAAAATGGTCAGTTGACCCCTTAAGGAGTTATTGCCCTTTATAGTGAATTTTTAACCATTTTTCGTAAATTTTTGTAATCTTTTACAAAAATCTTCTCCTCTGAAACAACTAAGACAAATTTAACCAAACTTGTCCACAATCATCATTAGGGTATCTTGTTTAAAAAATGTGTCCGATGACCCCGCCCGCGAACCAAGATGGCCGACATGGCTAAAAAATAGTACATAGGGTAAAATGCAGTTTTTAGCTCATATCTCTGAAACCAAAGCATTTAGAGCAAATTTGACATGGGGGTAAAATTGTTCATTAGGTCAAGATCTATCTGCCCTGAAATTTTCAGACCAATCAGGCAACACATTGTTGGGTTGCTGCCCCTGAATTGGTAATTTTAAGAAAATTTTGCAGCTTTTGGTTATTATCTTGAATATTATTATAGATAGAGATAAACTGTAAACAGCAATAATGTTCAGCAAAGTAAGATCTACAAATAAGTCAACTTGACCAAAATGGTCAGTTGACCCCTTAAGGAGTTATTGCCCTTTATAGTCAATTTTTAACAATTTTTCGTAAATTTTTGTAATCTTTTACAAAAATCTTCTCCTCTGAAACTACTAAGACTAATTTAACCAAACTTGTCCACAATCATCATTAGGGTATCTTGTTTAAAAAATGTGTCCGATGACCCCGCCCGCGAACCAAGATGGCCGACATGGCTAAAAAATAGTACATAGGGTAAAATGCAGTTTTTGGCTCATATCTCTGAAACCAAAGCATTTAGAGCAAATCTGACATGGGGGTAAAATTGTTCATTAGGTCAAGATCTATCTGCCCTGAAATTTTCAGACCAATCAGGCAACACATTGTTGGGTTGCTGCCCCTGAATTGGTAATTTTAAGAAAATTTTGCAGCTTTTGGTTATTATCTTGAATATTATTATAGATAGAGATAAACTGTAAACAGCAATAATGTACAGCAAAGTTAGATCTACAAATAAGGCAACATGACCAAAATTGTCAATTGACCCCTTAAGGAGTTATTGCCCTTTATAGTCAATTTTTTACAATTTTCATAAATTTTGTAAATTTTTGTTAATTTTTACAAAGTATTTTCCACTGTAACTACCGGGCCAAGTTCATTATAGATAGAGATAATAGTAAGGAGCAAGAATGTTCAGTAAAGTAAGATCTACAAACACATCACCATCACCAAAACACATCACCATCACAAAACACAATTTTGTCATGAATCCATCTGTGTCCTTTGTTTAATATGCACATAGACCAAGGTGAGCGACACAGGCTCTTTAGAGCCTCTAGTTAAATCTTTAGGTAGCTGATCTCAAATATTTTTAAACTCATGGTATTTCTTATTAAAGTGTTATACATGGAAATCTTAGATATATGTACCCTTTGTGAGGTTTGCACATTATTTTAGATTCAGACAACTGGTAATTTTTCCATAGGGTGACAGAGATATCCTTGTTTTGTAGTGTTCTCAGTGTTTTGATTCATAAGTTCTTTCAATGGTCTTTTGTTAGTGATTGGTGTCATTGACAATCACAGCACATCATATTAAAAAACCTAATAAGGAACTCTCCCTCCCCCAAACGCCCTCACTCCCACCACCACCCCATGTACCGAGTACAGTCAATGTCATTCAAGAAAATCACTATTGGTAATGATTTTTGACATTTAATGCTGGTGATTTGCAGTGATTCACTTAGCAATCTATCTCTGTATATTGTGGATTGTTAATTACTGTCATCTAGCTATTTAAGGTTTAATCACATCACCAGATATTAACCTGAGTCACGTTAAATATCACAAAACCAGCATTCATGATATATATATAAGTGAATCACTGTTAATAAATCAGTTTGTTTTTGTTGACTTGATGGTCTTATGGGACATGTATATGAAATTACTTGACAGCATTATAGACCAAGTAATTTCACTAACGTGTCATATTTTAGTCTACTTTTGGACCTATTGGATCTATGAAATTTCTTGGAGAGTATTGTATACCATATTATTTCACGATTTTTTTTTTACATTTCAGAGCAGTACTGTAACAATAAAATGGGGATCAACAAAAGTGATGGAAATATTAGCAAAAGAATACACAGAACACAAAACTTTCAAAGAACTACTTCAACCTATATTGGTCCCTAGAATGGTAGATACAGATTCACATCGAAATGTCAGAGAGGTAGGTCAAGTCATTGTATGTTTGGTTCCCTGAATAACTTTAACCTGTACTGGGCCCTAGATTAGTAGATACAGACTCCTACAAGATGTCAGAGAGGTAGGTAAAGGTATTGTAAGTCTGGTTCCCTGAATAACTTTAGATTAAACTGGTTCCTAGAATGAGAGATTAACCTCAAGGTGAAGTCATTATATATATTAAGATAAGGAGATTTGGTATGATTGCTAATGAGACAACTATCCACCAAATTTCAAATGACGACAATAAAAGCAATTATAGGTCACCATACAGACTTATATGTCTGGTTTCCTGTATTACTATAGCTTAAAGTAGATCCTTGAAGAATTAAATAAGAATCTTATTAAGTTATCCAGACAATGGCATGCTTTTAAGTCATAAAATGTTACACTAAAACATGTTTAGAATATAAGAAGAACTTTATTTTTTTTTAGAGCAGAAATATAAGAATATTGTAAATTCAGAAATTATTGTGAGGTTTTTTTTATTAATGCGAATAATGCGACTGGGTGAGTATCACAATAATAAGAACTTGCATTCTGATACCTGAAACATAGATCTGTAAAAATTCTGTATGCAGATTTTCCTGAAATCGCAATAATTAAACTCATAGTTTTGTCCATTCTTCAACAATCACAATAATAAATGCACACAATAATTTCAGGCAGTAGTCCTTTTTTCTCTTAATTTGTTGTCATTAATTCAGGAGTTTCCTATCTTCCAAAATATTGTACCGAAACATGATTTAAATAAACAAACAAGCCTATGAATCCTAGGAAGATTGAGAGTGGAAGGGGTTGTTAAAAATAGTTCTCAGACTGGTAGACACAATCAGTATTGTCCGTCTGTCCGTTCTTGTTAGCACTCTTGCATGTACTATTCTTGGCAGATTTTTATAAAACTTATGTCATAGGTTTATATCAGCAATGTCTTGGACGAGTTCGAAAATCAGTGCCGATCAATTATTTTTAAAAGAGTTATGCGCCTTTGAAACATTGATTTTATGAAAAATTGCATTGTTAGCGCTCTCATTTGTACAATTCTTGCCAGATTTTTATGAAACTTATATCATAGCTTTATATCAGCAATGTCTTGGACATTTTGAAAATCAGTGCTGATCAATTATTTTTAAAAGAGTTATGCCCCTTTGAAACATTAATAATATTGAAATTGCATTGTTAGCACTCTCATGTGTACAATTCTTGCCAGATTTTTATGAAACTTATATCAGCAATGTTTCGGATGAGTTTGAAAATCAGTGCCGATCAATTATTTTAAAAAGAGTTATGCCTCATGGAAACATTAATTGTAAGGAAAATTGCCTTGTGAGTGTACAATTCTTGCCAGATTTTCATGAAATTTATATTATAGGTTTATATCAGCAATGTCTTGGATGAGGTCGAAAACCTTTGCAGATCAATTATTTTGAAAAGAGTTATGCCCCTTGGAGATATTAATTATATGGAAAATTGCATCGTTAGCGCTCTCATGTGTACAATTCTTGCCAGAATTTTATGAAATTTATATCATAGGTTTATATCAGCAATGTCTTTGACACTTTTGAAAATAAGTGCTGATCAAATATTTTTAACAAGTTATGCCCCTTTGAAATATTAATTATATTGGAAATCACATTGAATTTGTTCTGAAGCATTCAGACTCAGACTTCTTTTAAATTGAGTTTTACTGTGTGTATTGCTGTGTGTTTGTTTATTCTACATTGGCTAGAGGTATAGGGGGAGGGTTGAGATCTCACAAAACATGTTTAACCCTGCTGCATTTTTGCGCCTGTCCCAAGTCAGGAGCCTCTGGCCTTTGTTAGTCTTGTATGTTTTTAATTTTAGTTCATTTTATGTTTTGGAGTTTAGTGTGACGTTCATTTTCATTTAACTAGAACACATTTTTGTTTAAGGGCCAGCTGAAGCCCGCCTCCGGGTGCAGGATTTTCTCGCTGTGTTGAAGACCCATTGGTGGCCTTGGGCTGTTTTCTGCTCTTTGGTCGGGTTGTTTTCTGTTTGACACATTCCCCATTTCCATTTTCAAACTTATTTCTCTTAATATATTTATCAACAGTTTTAAAGTACAAAAAAAAGTGTATTTATTAGTTATTACCCTTGATCCTTGGATAGATAAAATATGTGAAACGCAGGGGACATTGGAACTCTGTTCTTTTATTAGTTCTACATTGGTATTCATGACAGAAACATAGATGTGGACATAATTTTTTGGATTTAAACCGATAATTTTTTTTTACCAACCCTGATGTGACATAGATGAACATTGACACTTTGTATAAGATTTTTTACTCTCAATTTTTGAATAGAAAAAAAAGGTTATCAACCCTGATGTATTTGCTATAAGCAAATAATTTTTACTGCAAAAAAAAACAACAAAAAAATCCTAAAAAACAAGCTTACTGCTGCTTTTGTCTGAAATAACATTTGGAACACTGTATTAGTTTAGATTATAAGAAAACAAAGAAAAATGAATGAAACACAAAGCAGCGAAAACAAATAAAAATGAATGAAACTTGATCAAATTTCGTCAAATTACACAAAGCAGATATTTCATTTCATGCAGAGAAAAGAAAATTAACAATATTTGCTTGGTAATTTCTTCAAACAATTTAGTTTGTTTATTGCGAAAAAAAGATTTCATTTTTGTATTATACCTAATTGAATTTAACCTAACACAGTATGAAATATACGGTTGAAGTCAACACTGTATCCCTATATAGAAAGTCAATGCTGAGCATTAATCGTTTAGTGAAAGGAACAGTTTGATAGCATCAATTTATTGGGTGTTAAATGTCGCCATCAAAGAGGCATTGTTCCGAGTCATTTAAAGTCGGATTTCCTGCTGTGGTGGATAAAATCTACGGTAAATCTATAATGTCCATTAACGGAAATCTGTGATTCCAATTATTACCAATACACCTCCGTTCTTCTTCTCTAGAGACAATACTACAAACGCTAATTATATTTCGATACATATTGATTAGAATAACTGGCGTAAATGGGATTCGGCCCTTCATCAAGAGGGAGTGTAATTATCGTCACTTCAAAACTGGACAGCATATTGATTCAGAATTGTTGACATATACCTTGACACCTTCTAAACATTTCTGTATGTATTTACATAGAAGCATTTATTTTCTCATGTGTTGATGTCATTTAATATGGTCAGATGTTACTTTAAAGAGCAAACAGTTACAAGACTTTTCCTGAAGAGCATTTCTATGTTTTGAAATCAAGCACTGAGAAGTATTAATGGAGAAAAAATGTTTCTCTTGTCAGTATCAGATAATAGTTAAAGGGAGAAATTGTTTGGAGGCATGTTTTACATGATGTTCTTCAAACTAAGAAATAGGTTGTATTAAAAACAATGAAAAATGTAAGTTGGTAAGATGAAATTGAAATGGAGGTCCCCTCTCCAGTTGGTTTTAAATGCATTCTATACATTTTATATCTAAAGTTCTAAAAAATAAAGATTTGTAGAAAAGAAACATTTTGTAAAATTTTTCTTTTCTCATATTTCCTCGTGCAGTGTTGTTAATTTGAATTTGAATCGGAATATTGGTGTTATATTTGCTGCTGGACATTAAGCAACCATCAATGAATCAATATAAATGGCAGTATCATGAACTTTCCTTTTATATTAAAGGTAGTATATTGGTAAATTTTTTGTTTGTAATTTTTTTTTAGCTAGATTTTTTTATAAAATTAAGCTTCATCTAGATCTGATCATGGTTTGATGTTCTACTTCCTGTTTGCTGAAAACTTCAATCTTTCAAATGGCTTGTGAATAGCTTCATCTGGTGTCCCATGTGACAATTTTTTTATGTCCTACTTCCTGTTTGCCGAAAAGTTAATCAGGGGTATAATTTACATATTGTTATTGCTTTTGTCATTTATTTTTAATTTGCACGATAGGTTAAATGCGTTTTTTCAATTATGATTCAACACCCACTGTTTGATTCTGAGAAATGCTCCTACTGCTGGAAATTATATGTTTATAGAACAATACTGTAAAATAAGCATGAACTACCAGTTGATTCACAAAAATTCAGACTTTAGGGAAATGTAATTTTGAATTCTCTGTGATTAATATCTGAATAATCTTGAAGCTGATTTAAGTGTTAGGAAAAATTCTTTCCCAATGGAGTTCGTATGATACTTTGCATAAGCTGACTTTAAGGAGAATTTAATTAAATTTGCATTTTAATTCATTCAAATTCTTATTACGTGTTGTTTTTCATTTTCTCTGTTACATATTGGTGCCAGTTTAACATTAAGAATACAAATGAAAGTTAATAAGTGCTAAAATAGAGAATTATTGGTAAGAGTAGAAATTAAATATTGGCACTGACAACTTTAATTTGACTTTGACATATTTTTTCCAATTATTTTCAATTAGAGAAAATTATGTTTTCCTACTGATTGAAAAGAATGAATAAGGTGATGCGCTATGATTGCTAATGAGGTAGCCTATAATTCTTTAGAGACCAAAGGATATGGAATTACCCAGATTAAGGGCATGTATGACCTTCAACAATGAGCAACACCCATACCAGCTATAAGCTATACAAGGATAACATAATGAGAAACAGTTCAAAAGAGAAAATTAACTGCCTGATTTAAAATAAAGGCAGCTAGAAGATGATGAAAGGGATATTCAAACTCATTAGTTAATTACAAACGCCAAGCCATTAAACTGATTAAATAAAACAGTTCAGAAAGATTTTTTCTTACTTTCATAATTTAAAGGATATGTGAGATAAAAACTCATTAAAACATCATCATTAATTACATAGGCTATTTTTGAAAAAAATGAGGAAAACAGTTTTCTTTTTTTTGTAAAATTACATTTATGAAAGAAAAAGAACAAATTTTTTGTGCAAATTATAAAATTATAAGCTTTAAAGACAACAGTTACTACTTTAAAATATTTGTTTGTTCTTAACAATTTGTTTTTTATCCAGAAATATGCCACCAGCAATTTTACGTGATTTCATCGTAATTTTCACACAAATTCAAAGAAATAATTTTCATCTAATAAAATATTTTATGACTACTCAGTTGTATTTTAGCGTAAAGTAATCAATATTAGAGCACGACTTTTCATATGATTGTTACATTTATGAGGGATAAAGGAGTGTTGTTTAATTGTTTTCCTGAAACTCTATGACGATCTGTTTCAACACTTCATGTTTACAGTCCAATTTCCATATTCAAATTACATCAATTAACAAGAGTACAATTAAAAATTGAAACCTTTGAAGGATGAAAGAATATATGGTGGTAAATCATGTCAAACAGTGTTTGCTATTATGTTCCAATAGAAATTAAATTGATTTTTATGTTAATAAAGTGTGCTGTGATGTTGGTGATACAGTTATTAAACTCTGTTCAGAGACAAACAGAATTTACCTTGAGTGTCACAGTGTATAGATTCCTTTATTTGAGACTAGCAAAACTTGAACTTCAAGTAAAGTTGAATATTCTTTAACAAGTTTTTAGGAAATCTGTCCAAAGTTTAACTCAAAGGTTTCTGTCTTCAACTAACTCATTTTAAGTGAAGTTGACTATTCTAGATTAACAAATTTTAAGGAACTTCGAGTCTGTCCATAGTTTTAAACTCAAAGGTTACTGTAAAGTTGATAATTTTTGCGGCGTTTAAATTTTACAATTTCAGGTGGAAAACCTAAAGCTCACATGAGCTAGGTTTAATTTTTGTGTTTTTCTTGTCCATGATTGTTATTGTCTTAAGACCAAATTTACACGAGGGGATATTCTTCCAATTTTATCTTAATTGCAAAATTATCGACCCACTCCCGAAAAGTCCCATTCGACAGTATTTATTTTTAATTTGCTAAAACTAATATATTGACCGATTTCATTATCTTATGGTAGTTCTAAACAACTTTATGTATTGTTTACCATTTACATTGAGGATAGTCATGTACACCGTAAACACTTGTATTTTCCATAGAGATAAAGAACTGATAGATTTATTACAATAAAACTTGACTGCAGTTATTGAAGTTATACATATTTGTCTCTGAGGAAAAATGACTTGATTTTCTTGTCAATTTTGATTAGTTTCAGGCATTTTTCTTCACAATCTGGTATTGTATTGCTTTTGATATCAGTCAATCGTTTTCATGGCATAGACCAATCTGAAGACTGTTAATATAGCGATTTCTTATCAGATCTATTAAAGAAGAAATATTGTTCATTGGGTCTGTCAGTATGAAATATTGTTGTCCTTTAATACTCAACTTGAGGCCATTTTAAATATTCCAGTCATAGTAGGATTCAAACTTCTACTTGTAGATTTATTAGAGCTATTTTCCTAATGCTTGTAGTTTAAAAGTCTGGTTGGGTGAATGACATTTGCGCCAATTTTTAAAAATTTCGATCTTTCATTTGCGGGGATTTGATTCTTTCATTAGTGCCGATTGTGTACAGGTGAATGTTATTTTTTATTTTTCATTATTAACCTCTTTTGTTAGTCAGGGGCCAGTTTCACAGAGCTGTCTTAGGATGGTCTTACGACATATCTTGACATTTGCACCAATTTTTAAAAATTTCGATCTTTCATTTGCGGTGATTTGATTCTTTCATTAGCGCCCATTGTGTACAGGTGAATGTTATTTTTTATTTATCATTATAAACCTCTTCTGTTAGCCAGGGGCCAGTTCCACAAAGCTGTCTTAGGATGGTCTTACGACATATCTTAGTCCTAAGTCAGGGTTTCACAAAGTAGTCCTAATTAAATCAGGACATCTGTTACAGTTGCTCATAAAGTTAGGACTACACATGAGGTGTCTTATGATGGTCTTATGATAGTTATAAGTTTATTTATATAAATTACACTCATTTTTTATATCAATTTTGCAGATGGTCTTAGGATAGTTATAAGTTTATTTATATAAATTACACTCATTTTTTATATCAATTTTGCAAATTATCTAATTATTAACTTATTATCTATTCTCCTTTTTCCTGCTCATAACTAAATCTTTATAGATTGACGGATTATCATGATTTGTCAACAATGAACATTCGATGTATTGATATCAGGAATGCACGATTTTATCCTTTGACCTAATATTATAACCGATACGGTACAAGAAAAAATGTCATCATTTTATTCTTTTTTTCTCAATTTTGTATTTAAAGTTTCATATTTATATTGGTGTATTATTTATAGATTATTTATATAAATTACACTAATTTTTTGTATTAATTTTGCAAATAACTAATTATATTAATCAATACGTTGATTGATTTATGGGAAAGACATACTACATTTACATGAATTTTTCCATAAATCCATGTTAATATTTTAAAATTTAAAGAACTTGCGACAGGTTCAGGAAGTCTTTTCTAAGATCATCCTAAGACAGCTTCGAGGCGATGTCTGAGATATGTCCTAAGATAGTCATAAGAGTATCATAAGACATGTCCTAAGATATATCTTATGACAGGTCCTATAATCATATAATCATGCTCTCCATGGGAAGGTGGAAGTAGGATTTCGAGCAGGATAAGTCAATTTGATAAAAGCACTCTGTTTACATCCACTAAAATCACGGAGTAAAAATCTATTTTTTGTTTGTTTCTCGAAATCCTACTTCCGCCTACCCCTGGTGAGCAGGGGACAACAGTTATATACATCTTATAATTGACAATTCACAACATATGTACAACTGGCTAAATGATAAATAAAAAATAACATTCACCTGTAATTTACCTGTACACAATCAGCGCAAATGAAAGAAAAAATCGGCGCAAGTGAAATGCAGATCACTGCAAATGCAAAACGCCGTTATGTTGGCTTGTTTGCTTTGTTTGTATAAATGTTTCTCAAGCATTGTAATTAAGATTGACATCTGCAATCAATAGATAGCTTGTATACATTATACTCTGCATTATACTTAACATGCATCCAATAACATTTAAGTACAATATATACAAGCTGAAGCCCCGCCTATCTAATTGATTGCAGATGTCAATCTTAATTACAATGCTTGAGCAAACATTTATACAAACAAAGCAAGCAAGCAAACCAAACCTTTAAACTACAGGCATTAGGAAAATAGCTCTAAATAGATAAATAATGTTAGTGTGGATTCATATGTGTAGGTGTCAATTTATTTTCGCACTAATTTTGCAGTCTGGTAATGGAGATGAACTGAATTTAGTGTATTACAACAACTATAGAATTCTTGAGGCTTTTCAAAATGACTGTTAGTTAATTGATGAATGAATAGGATGATCAGTGGAAAAATTAAATTTGTGTGGGGTGTGGCATAGAGGGCATACTCACTTTCCCAAACCTGGACCTAGAAATGTAAAATTTATTAGTGCTCATTACAAAACAGTATAAAAAATCCAGCCTCAATTTCTTCCTTTTTTCTGAAGCTGATACAAATATATGTTATATCTTTTAAGAAGATAAATTTCAGAAAAATATTTACATGACATCATAATCCTGAACTGAAAATATGTCGATACATGGGGGAAAAACCCTAAGCATCAACAGCATCTGACAAGTCTATCAAGTAATATCTGTTTTCAAATACCCTATGGTAATTTCAGTGCATTAAAGGATGTTCCCTGCTGGTATTCCAATAACTACATTTTTACGATTGACGTTTTTTTTTTTTGTTCAATAAATAATGCAACCATTTTTGTTCAATATATCATGCATAATGCAACAAAATTATTTGAAAGTAAAGATGGGTTTATGTACTTGTTATTGAGATTCCTGGAATTCAAAATTCAAATTTTTGGTGGGAAAAATAGATTGCTGTGTAAAACTTAATCTTGCTCATATTCATTTCAATCAATTAAGGTATTCATTAATTAGGATCAAGGATCCCCCTTCAGAGTTTTAAGATTATCAAGTCTTTTTCTTTGATACAGATTGGCAGCTCTAAATATGTAGATTGATAGTTGACGGTAAGTTGTCTGATGATTCAGACATTCTTTTAATCTTTTATTCTTTTGTTCATTGTTCATCCATCAACATTTTTTTTATCTGGAACCAACATAAACCAATTACTAGATATCAATGAAACTTTCCTTGAATCTTAAGTACTTCTGTGCATCTCTTATGAGGGTCTGGATGGGTGGTCCATCATTTCTGTATTCTTAAATATTTTAGGCCATTTTTCTCTATTCTTTATACTTTTGCCCATTATTCTCTATTCTGTAAACCCCCATCCACACCCTCTCTAATTATATTTTTCATTCAAATGACTTTTTGGAGTTTCCCAAAGTAACACTTGGACTTTACCTTTTGATTTCTCTTTAGAAAAACATGGAAATTTGCTTTATTTATACGGATCAGTAAAGTCAGTAGTTTATAATAGCCGGTAGATGAAGAAGGCATCTTGAATATATCATCTCATTATATTTTCTCAATGAAAAAGATCAGAAATTGTATAATTATTATCAATTGTAATATTTACTACCTAAAAATTCAAAAATACATAATGGTTGAAATGTTGTAATTGAATTGAGATTTAAACCTTCACAGATTTGTTTTTTTGTTGTTGTTGTTGTGAAGATTGACGTGAGGCCATACGGTGACCAGTTTAGTTGCTAACATATACATCATTTGGTCTGTGGTGGCTAGTTAATTGTCTCATTGGCAATCATACCACATCTCCCTATTTTATTTCCACGATTCTTTACAATTTATAAATACTAATGAAGGGATGGAACTGAAAAAGGAAAAAAAACAGTAAAATATCAATCCATTATTTTCACACTGTGGATAAATGAATGTCTGCATGCTTTGTTTTAACACCAGATTTACGCATGTTTATGAAAGAAATAAAGTAGAAGTGACCTTTTATTAACAAAAGCATCTGATTTTATGAAATCAGGGATCTTATACAGTAGAATTATAAAAAGCTATAATTGAAATGTCAGACATGGAACTATATGGATAAACTGATTAGGTTTATAAAGACATTTGTATAGGGGGAGATATTTGTATGATGTAATAATTGAAATAACTTTTAGTGTGGAAAAAGCTGTCTTTTTGTGGAGTATTATTGAGAAGGGAATCAGACAAAAAAACCATAATAGATTATCTAAAATTATCAAAGTTGTATTGCAGTATATTAATGTATTTCAATTGGATGTATTTTTTTATACTGTCTAAAAAATGAAAAATGAAAAATTAGGCTTAATTAAACAATAGCTTGTATGCAGGATTATGCTAAAACCACAATAATCAAGTATTTACAAAAACACACTTAATTTTTTATGCCCCCGCCGTAGTGGAGGGGGCATTAAGTTTTACCCTTGTCCGTCTGTACGTCTTACCATCTGTACATATGTCCCGAAATTAGTTTCCGTTCTCAAACTTAAGTTTACCTCAACCAAATGTTATGAAACTTATACACAATGCCACAAAATACAAATCAAATTTGAATTTGGGTAGCGTCACTTACACATTTCTTGAGTTATGCCTATTTACAAATAGAAGAATTGCTGAATTTTTCGTTTCCGTTCTCTAACTTAAGTTTGCCTCAACCAATTGTTATGAATCTTATACACAATGCTTATTATCACAAAACTCATATCTAGTATGAACTTTGGTAGCATCACTTTTACTGTTCTTGAGTTGTGTCCCTTTATGAAGTTATATGCAAGCGGGGGCATCATATGTGTCCCATGAACACATTCCTCATTTATTTTTCAATACATTTAAATCAGTATCAACCAAAATAAATGAATCCACAGTGCTTAATTTGGACAAATGTGGATTTTAACCATTTTTACCTTTTTAGAATTTTATATGACTTCTAATTGTTATCTTTTCTATTTTTTTTAGCATCTTATTAATACATTAAAGAGTTTGAATTGGCACGTAGAGGTTGACGAGTTCCAAGATGAGACACCTTACGGAACAAAGACATTCCGTAATATTATAGCAACATATGACCCTTCCAAACCACAACGTCTAGTCCTATCAGCTCATTATGACTCCAAGAATCTTACTGACGGCAGAAAATATTTTGTAGCGGCCACAGACTCAGCTGTTCCATGTGCTATTTTACTGGACATGGCTAAACAACTAGATTGTCTTCTTACTAAAGAAAAGAGTAATAGAGTAGGTCATTATACTGCTTTGTTAGGTGGGGACATGTTTAGAAATTTATCAGGAAAATACAAGTATATCCATTGATTTTTAAAACTTTTGTTTTTAGAAATGTATTGTAAATGTATAGTAGAAATTAGATATGAGACAAGGCCTTTCCCAATAAGATATTTTGATGCAGATGTTAATGTAGGCAAATTTTTTTTTGGTTAAATAAAATTGAGAATGGAAAGCCTTGTTTCATAAATAACAATGCCCAGATCTGTGTGTAAAATGGCCATTTTAAGTAACATATGTCAATTTCAACATGCTTAAGATATCATATTGACAGCTATCAACAGACATTTCTATTCTAATCTGTCTAGATTATATTATCATTGATAAATAATGCTGCGTTCACAAGTTATTCGAATTCGATTCGCTTTAACTAATTCAAATTAGTTTAATTCGCATTTGAAACGTTTTTCGTCTGAACGTAAATTTTAATACGAATTGCAATGCGCATCAAATTAATTTTTTTCCCTGTTATTTTGCACATACCTTTGTTAAAGGAAAAAAAAAACAAATTTTGTTTTGTCTTTGAAATTTTGCCCAGATTTATCACTTCTTAAGAAAACTTCTTGTGTAGGGTACAACGATTTGATTTTTTATGGAGGGTGCTAGGATCAAATTTGAAATAAAAAGCCTCTCAAAAGGCTGTAATATTTTAACTGTGTGATTCTTTCAGTTTTTTTTTTTTGCATTAAAGAATTTAAAAAGCATCCTAAAATAAAGAAGTTTATATTAGATTACACAAAGTAATTTTCCCCCACAAAAAAAAACAACAACGTAATGGAGATGGTGTAATAATCTCCCCTGATTACATGCAGCTGTTTGAAGTGTGAATTGAACATTTATAGGACTTTCCACGCTATTTCTGTAAAATGATTTTATGACGTTGATCGATCAATACATACTTGATGTCATACGGAGCTCTTTAAGTGACTTTTATCAGTAATATGTTGAATTTTGCACTTTCTCGATAGCCCTCATTACCACCTGGATTGAAGTTGTGATATACACGTATGACGTCAACACCACAATGACCACTATGATGTCATTATGGTTTTCGCCTATGATATTTTCGCGGACACAAATTATTAATATTACGTTTTTAATTTTAAAGAATCAAGAAATAATAATAATATTCTTTTAATTTGTCCGTCCAAGCACTTGTTAGGATAATTCGAATTGCAATTTAGAAAGTGTCCACACCACAGTTTAATTCGAATGAAGCAAAATTAACGAAAATGCATTTCTAATGTGAATTGGATAATGCGAAATTAGCCAATTCCAATTCGATTCGAATTAAAAAAAGAAAAGTGTGTGAACGCAATGATCGCAATGAACGAGGCATTAGAAGATGTGGTATGATTGCAAATGAGACAACTGCCACTAGAGACCAAGTGAGATAGGTGTTTGTTAGCAACGGAAGGTCAATCAATGTAAGGCCTTCAACATTGAGCTAAACATAAAATGCATAGCAACCTGTATAAAGCAAAGTTAACAAGACAAAATGTAAAAAATTCAAATGAGAAAACCAAAGTTTATTTTCAAAAAGATAAACAAAAAACAATATTATGTACAGTAAACATATGATAAATATTCATTTTTCAATAGAAATTTTGAAAGGATTGAAAATTTTAACTTTTTTATGAATTTCTAAGGCCATTTAATAGCTCTCATTTTACCTCCTCCTCAACATACATATAATTTCATTTCTGCCAATATCTAAAGCACTTGCTACTCAAATAATGCTTTTAAAAAATTTCCAAATAATTTGAAATATAATATGAAAGGTTTATGTAGCATTTGTTTTGGACATATCTTTCAAACCATGTGCAAAATTTCATTTGGTATCGGACAATTTCCTGCCATAAGTGGTTGTCTTCAATGCTGCCACATTTATCGGTTTTCCTATATGATTACACAGTTGCAATGTAATCGCTGTTGATTAATTTCATGCTTAATCAAGGTTTTAATCAGGTGTAAAATTCAATGTTTTAGAAATGTAATCACCTGTGAGAGTATAGCTTGTAATACAGAAAATATTAATAAACTCGTGTAAACAGATCTGCCATTGTCTTGATTAGAAATATACAGATTGTGTCATTTTATATGGTCCTCTGATGAAATTGATTCATGGTTTAATTCAGACTAAGATGAAAGTGACAAGTACATGATCTCTATATGTTGATGTGCTAAATAAAAAAAATTAAAATAGAGATTATTTTTGTAGCCACACATTAAATTTCATTGTTTTTTGATATAATCTTGGATTTTAGAATGATGAAAAGAGAATGTGATTAATTTGTTTTTACTTGAAAAATTACAAAATGGAGCCTTCATTATAATTCTGGCTTAATGCTGTTTTTCAAATAATCCATATTTTGAAGGAAAAAATTACATATGCATTAAAAAATCTTAATATAATTACAGTAACTTCATAAATGTGAAAGTTACTTTGTTTGTTTTGAAATTTTTGCAAGTAGAATAAGATTCAGGTGATTCTACAAATTGTTTTTTTTTTTCCAAAAAATTAACATGGCTTAAAAAAATCTTAAAAATCTATTACAAAAAAGTCAGATAATTATATTTTTGTTGAATTAATCTTCAACCAGTAAAATAAAATAACAAGTTGAGAATATAATGATAAAGATAATAAAAAGCTTTAAAAAAAAGGAAAATGTAGGAAAAATATTGCTTAGCATAACTAAACAAATGATATGTTGGAACTGCAGATTCACTTGATTTATTTGTTGGTACCATCTTTAATGGATTGAGAAAAAAATTGCTAACTTTATTGATTTTACAAATCTGCATATAGGGCCACAGTACATATACTTAAATTTGTCCTAACTACACCTACATGACTCTGGTATAAAGTGTACAGTAAATACAAACAACTGGTACATAAGTGTATGATGATGAGTTTGTGTTTCATTCTGGTTTACTAGCTTACAAAATTATCATAGAAAAACAAAGGATATTGGGTATCCATCCATGACACAAAATCGGTACATGCACAGAAAAAAAAACACACCAAAAAGACAGTGCTTTTATTGCTGTTTTTCATCTCAAAGTCACAGTGCGGCCTATAACAAGGAGCAAAAACAAAAAAAACAAAAAAAAACATCTCACCTCATTGCATTACTCCATTTAATCAATATCTGAAATTTTCTTGCACATGTTTCAAAATGAGATTAACTTACATTACTGAACATGTAAGACTGTCTCACCTCACTGCAAGTTAACTTAAGACGGTCTTTAGCACTGGCTTTAGGGGTTTAGGGGAATTCTTTGCAAAAATAATTCAGATAGACTTTATCATATACTTTTCTCTAGATTTCATATATAACTACCCGTATTTGTGTTTTTAATCAGATTTAATCTACCTTTTAGTTTCTAGGATAAAATGGATTTCCGTTTTAAAAGGAACAAAAGTCAAAAATGGTAACATTATTTTTTATATATCAGTGCATGTATTATAGAATGTAGTTCTTCCACTGAGTTCTGAGAATAAATTGATGCCATGGATGTTTCAACCGATTTTTTAATTATTGCTGAGATATAAGGCCTTGGGGCATATTCCTTTATAGGATAAAAATGTAATTTTAGAAGGACTATTACCGGAATGATGTATACTAAGCAAGAAAATATATTTAATTTCAGAAAACAGACATTACTCCACAGATTGTATTTTTTGATGGTGAAGAGGCTTACAATCAATGGACAGAAACAGATTCTTTGTACGGAGCCAGACATCTGGCTGATAAATGGCAAAAAACTACTGATCGTAATTTACAAACAAAAAATAATTTACAAACAATTGTAAGTTTTAGTAGTATTATTCCTCTATGTTTATTGAAATCTAGAGGCAAAAAGTTAGAGAGCCATGAAGAAGAAAAAAAATCAAAATAACAAAAAGCATCAAAGGACATAGAATACTTCCCAGTTTTTGTCATATTCTTCTAGGAATGCAAGTCTCCAGAGGGATTTACCAGTGTATCAGCAACTAATGTATTTCACAAGTTCTGATTTGTCCTGAGTCTAGACAAGATCTTAATGAATTCAAAGAGAAAAACCAAGATTCTACCTGAGTGAACACCAGATTGATAAATACATATATCAGGGCAACATGAGTTATCTCCCATGTCAAATTACAGAAGGTCTCATTGATTGTGTGAAAAGCAGTTTGGAAAAGTACCTTTTTTTTGGCATAAAGCAAGTAAAAAAATGCGACACATCAGTGAACTGAAAATTCTGGATGAGCATCTGCTAGTCACTGAAAAATAAAACTAAAAATAAAAATAAAACTCTAGAATCATCAAACAAAATTACATTCACAGTGACAAACTTTTAATTAATGAAATTTCTGACTTAAGACAGACTGGATTAAACAAGCATTTCTAAAACTTAAACTTTCCTTAAATATATCAAACCATGAAGAACAAAATTTAACTGTTAAGTTATATATATATACCATATAAATAAATCCAGAAAAAAATTCTGAATTTATACATGTACATCTAATCATGTTTAATTAAGTCTCCCAAACGAAGTTTGGGAAGACTTATTGTTTTTGCTCAGTTATTATTATTATTATTATTCTTCCTCTTCCTCTTCTGCCGCTTTTAAATTTGAACTTGTCCGCACCCGTTCTCCAAAACCGCTTGTCAGATTAATTTAGGGTTTCACAATATGTTAGACTAACATGTCTAGTGGTGCAATCAGGGTTTTGTTTGTGCAATGGGGTTTATAAAGGGGTACTTTGAGGGGCAAAAAGAAAAGAGGGTTTTACTATAGAACCCTATGGGATTTTATTTTTTTAAATTTTCAAATGATTATAAATTGAAAACCGTTTGTGATAGACACAATCTTTTTAATTGAAAATGTTCTAAATGATAAAACCCATTATTGCGAACCCAATGAAAGTTTTCCACAGTGCCATCTCTATCTTGACCAGGTATTTAAACTTTTGCAAGTTCACCTGTCCTATTGAATAAATACAATAGCTATTGTTCTCTGTGTAGTTTATTCTCTGGGACCTTTAAATTTCTTCTAAGAGAAATCTATCATTCATTGATTAAATTACCTGAGTAAAAAAAAAATCTTATATGTAGACAAAAATACTTTTTTTATACTCATTAATTGCGTGTGATGATGTATTTATTCAATATTAATAATATATTTTCATTCAGTTAATTTCTAACAAAAGTTTTATCAATGTTCCTATTGAAATTTGATTTTTTTTTTGTTTAGTTATAGAATACATTTAAGAAGATCTTAATTTGAAACATCATTATTTTCAAGTTCTTATTCATGTCAAACAATCTTTTTTTTAAAAGGAACAATGTTGAAAGTTTTGTCAGAAATCAACTTTTTATGATTGAATCAATGTTTATATTAAACTGAATGAAAATATATATTATTAATATTGAATAACTACATCATCACACGCAGTTAATGAGTATAAAAAAAAGTATTTTTGTCTACATATAAGATCATTTTTTTACTGAGGTAATTTAATCAATGAATGATAGATTTCTCTTAGAAGAAATTTAAAGGTCCCAGAGAATAAACTACACAGAGAACAATAGCTATTGTATTTACTCAATAGGACAGGTGAACTTGCAAAAGTTTAAATACCTGGTCAAGATAGAGATGGCACTGTGGAAAACTTTCATTGGGTTCGCAATAAATGAAATACAGGGTTAGTCCCCAGGGGTCATTCCCACCCCCTGCCATTTAAGAAAGTTCTAATACCTTGTAAGTGGTTAAGATCCCCACCCCTAAACCATATATATTCTGGTTTGTCATGCTAAGATGGTTTGAATGATATACAAGGTTAGTCCCCAGGGGTCATCCCGACCCCCTGCGATTTGAGAAAGTTCTAATATCTTGTAAATGGTCGAGATCCCCACCCCTAAACCATACAATTCTGGTTTGTCATGCTAAGATGGTTTGAATGATATACAGGGTTAGTCCCCAGGGGTCATCCAGACCCCCTGCCATTTGAGAAAGTTCTAATATCTTGTAAATGGTCGAGATCCCCACCCCTAAACCATATATATTCTGGTTTGTCATGATAAAGCACATGAAGTGAAATACAGGGTTAGTCCCCAGGGGTCACCCCCACCCCATGCCATTTAAGAAAGTTCTAATATCTTGTAAGTGGTCAAGATCCCCACCCCTAAACCATATATATTCTGGTTTGTCATGCTAAGATGGTTTGAATAATATACAGGGTTAGTCCCCAGGGGTCATCCCGACCCCCTGCCATTTGAGAAAGTTCTAATATCTTGTAAATGGTTGAGATCCCCACCCCTAAACCATATATATTCTGGTTTGTCATGATAAAACAAATCAAATGAAATACAGGGTTAGTCCCCAGAGGCCACCCCCACCCTATGCCATTTAAGAAAGTTCTAATATCTTGTAAGTGGTCAAGATCCCCACCCCTAAACCATATATATTCTGGTTTGTCATGCTAAGATGGTTTGAATGGTATACAGGGTTAGTCCCCAGGGGTCATCTTGACCCCCTGCCATTTGAGAAAGTTCTAATATCTTGTAAATGGTCGAGATCCCTACCCCTAAACCATATATATTCTGGTTTGTCATGCCAAGTGATTGAATGATATACAGGGTTTGTCCCCAGGCATCACTAATGCATATAACTTTACTGGACCAAACCAATTTTCACTGGACTTTGCCCAATGTCAGGCGACCCTGGAAATTACGAATTATGGGAGCTTCGTTTGGGAGTCTTCGTAACAGCATCCTGTTACAATCATTTCTTGTTCATATTTGTCTTTTTGTTTATGTGTATCATAATTGATTTATTGATCTTTTTTGATGGTTTATTTGCATTCTATATTTAATTGGCTCGTTATCTTACCCATATGCAGTCACTTCTAACGATATTGAAATTGAGGAAATATTTTTTTGGCTGATAAGGACACTAAAGATAGAACTGAGTCGACATCTTTAGATGTATTTATTTTTTCATTATCCTGAAAAAGACCTCTTTAAAAATACTCATGTACAGAAGCTGTGCTGCTTAGAAAAGGACACACATTTCTTTAAAATTTTCCTTAACAGCATAGTGAGGGCTTCAGTAGGGTACCCTTCTTAGGTTGCAACGTCACTTTTAAGCAAATTTAAGTAAAAAAAAGCTGTAAATTAAAACTCATACTAAAATGACCAATTGTAAAAAAAAATTAGACAACACACTTACTGTTTTTATTGTAATGGAAAAGTAATTTTTTAAGAATGGTTTTTAAATTTTCAAAGGTTGCAGGTCACAGGTTGTTTTAAATGAGACATAAGGTTGCAAGGTCGCTTGCCAAACCTCCAAGGGTGCAGGTCACCGAACACTTCATCTGTACAAACTTGCAGAATACTGTAATATTGAAAAAGTATTATATCTATTGAACGATCAGATCTTTTTTTGTTGGGAGGATTTTTATTTTGGGGGGAGGGTGGGGGGGAGGGGAGAACTAAGTGGTTTCAAAATCTATCCCAATGCTGGATGGTTTATTGAATAATGCTGACTTTGCAATAGTAAATTAGTAAATGTTAAGATCGATTCAATGTCATGGGATAGTATTTAACAGCTTTTCTTGTTTGGTCATTTGGCATGTGATATTTACTAATTTCTCAGAGAAGGTCCATGGTTCAAAATTGTAGGTACTGCAGTAAACAAATTCATTTTTGGAGAGATTTAAGCTTTGCTATTTCTTGGACCAAACTTGTTTGCAAGATTTGTTATGTGTCGTTTTACTGACCATAATTTTAATTGTTCTTAAAGTTCAAATTTACATAATTTTTTTTTTATTTTGCAATTTTACCTTCATTACGCAAGTAGCTAAAAATAAACCTCTCGGAAAAATTTCCCACATGACAGTATAAAAGACTGACCTAAAATTGTATGAATGAAAGAAAGTAATTTTATATCATACCCTTTCTTTTCCATTACAATAAAAACAGTAAGTGTGTTGTCTAATTTTTTTTACAATTGGTCATTTTAGTATGAGTTTAAATTTACAGCTTTTTGAACAATTGTTAAGAATTGAAAACAATATTTCTCAGGTGAAATAACTTGCTTTAGGTGACTTTTGTTTAAGATTTATCTGATTCTCACCAGAGCAATTCTGCTTTCAACAGCTATTGTTTTGTTTGAAGATCTGTTGAGTAGAATTAAACATCTGAAAGAAATTGATTAACAGATGCATAGTTTTGGGGGAGTGAAACTAATCAGACATACAAAAATGAGTTTTCATATACCATTCTGTGTTTTACTGTTATACCTTTTTTTCCAGAAACTTCTTGTGTTGTTAGATTTAATTGGGTCAGCTGATGTAGCATTCAGAAATTTTTTCCCAGAGACATCAAAAGAATTTGAAAATTTAGTGAAACTTGGTGAGTGCTTTTTGTTATTATCAGTAATGGATGTAATGTGATTGTGGTTTTGAAAAAAAACCTTTTATACTCAATTAATTCATTTAAATAGGCTTTAGAAATGTTTATACCACAAGTAATTTTGCAAAGAAGTCCTCTGAAATTCATTCATATCTGACCAGTTAATTTAATTAAGAAACAATCATCATAATCAAACATTGGTTAAAACCATACCAAAGAATAATGTATCATCAGGCCATTTTTTTGGCCCCTTGCTTTCCAACATAAAAAGTTATTGTAGGCCTTTGAAATCTTGTAGATCTTCACATGAGACGATCTGTGTCAGATATCTAATTTTTATGCCCCCGCCGTAGCAAAAGGGGGTATTAAATGTTACCCTTGACCATATGTCCATCCTTCTGTCTGTCTGTCACTCCATCCCATTTTAGTTTCCGCACTCTAACTTCAGTTTTCCTCATCCAAATTTTATGAAACTCATACACAATGCTAAGAACCACAACACGCAAACAGAGTTCAAATTTGGCTTGTTAGTCATTTACCTTTCTAGAGTGATGCCCCTTTTGAACTTGGAAAATTGCAAAACTTGAGCAGGGGCATTTGTGTCCTCAAACACATTCTTCTTTTATTTAATTTTTGTATAAACATTTTTGTTTTTAATTCATTTAATTTTGTCTATATATTAACTAGAAGTCTTTAAAACGTCTTGCATTGAAAAAACAAACATCCAAAAATGCCAAAATAGCATCAATTACATATCTTTTCACTATTACTATTTAAATATGAGCAAGAGCCTTTCTTCTTACAATATTTTTTTTATAGATTATTTTTATTTGAGATAAAATTATTTGGGTAAGAATGCTGCTTGTATTTAATTTTACCCATTTTAGGTAAGGAGCTGTGGCATGATTACCAATGAGACAACTGTTCATCATTGTTTATTTCAGGTCAAATATGCCAACTTCAATTCCTTGCTAGTATCATCATGTCCGAGTGACATCAGCAATGACACTTCTGTTCTATTGCCGAATACAGTATATTTTCCCTTTTAATTGTTTTTTATTCCCCGAGGGGAGCATTATGTGTTAACCTTGATCTTCCATCCTCCTGTCTTTCCATCCTTCAGTCTTTCATTCCATCTGTCTCATTTTCATTGCAAAGCTTGAGCAGGGGCATTCATGTCCTTAGACACATTCTTCTATTATTGTTGTTTGATTTGGTAACTGTTCCATCAAGATATATAGCCCATATATTTTTTAAAGTTTTATATTTTATAATTTATTGAGCCTGTCGAATGAGTTGTAACCTTATATATAAAAAAGAAGATGTGGTATGATTGCCAATGAGACAACTCTTCATAAGAGACCAAATGACACAGAAATTAATAACTATAGGTCACCGTACGGCCTTCAACAATGAGAAAAGCCCATACCACACAGTCAGCTATAAAGGCCCAGAAATGAAAATGTAAAACAATTCAAACGAGAAAACTAACGGCCTAATTTATGTACAAAAAATGAACAAATAACAAATATGTAACACATAAACAAACGACAACCACTGAATTACTGGCTCCTGACTTGGGACAGGCACATACATACAGAATGTGGTGGGGTTAAACATGTTAGCGGGATCCCAACCCTCCCCTTAACCTGGGACAGTGGTGTAACAGTACAACATAAGAACGAACTATAAAAATCAGTTGAAAGAGGCTTAACTCATCAGATGGATAAAAATACAAATACTACAAATACAAGTGGACGTGGCAGGGTACTTGTACATCCAAACAACAAAAAGACACTAAGTACAGATCTGAGAGTACTCGCAGTTACTGACAGCTAGTTCAAAGCCACTAAAAACTAATAAAAAAAAATCATGCATCTAAGACTTAATTATCAATCCGTACACATCCAACATCCAATGGATTTAGTGTAAAGACAACTTTAACAGTCAGATAAAAACATGATCTTGTGCAATGCCAAGATACAGGTATCAACAGATTGTAGATCCATGAATGTGTATACGTATATAACAATAATATTTAGTTTGCTTTTAATTTACTGATAACAAAATCAATATTAGTACCAATAAAAACAATATTTAATGTTCTTATTACAGTGTTGAATTGGTAACCTTTTAGAATAAGTTTATTTAAAGGATAAGTTTTTATGAAATTATTTTGTTTTTGGGGGAGGGGGGGGGGATCTAGATCTATTAATGGTAAAGATCATTTGGTTATTTTTTATTCTCTTTTTTTCAGAAAAAGTTCTAAATGAAAAAGATTTTTTGAATAAAGAAGGTATACGAAAGAGGTCGCCATTATTTGTAACAGATAATAGATTTTCCTACTTTGGTGGTGGAATTGAAGATGATCATATTCCTTTTCTTAGAAAAGGTAAGATATAATTATATAACTGTGGACTCACTATGATTTTTATGGTACTAATTTGTATAAAGTCCATTGGTATAGTCATCAAGAATTGAAGTGTTTAACTGCTTCAATTTTCTATAGGTTTATCATGTCAATATGGATTATTTTATTTAAACCATGAATTCAAGTGTTCAGGAAAATACAATTCTCCTACAATCCACCAAATTTTGTACCTTTTAAAAGTAGATAAATACACTCTACCGGTATACATCAAAATGAAAAAAAGACAAAAAAGATGATCTTCCTCCCAGTCATTTAGGAATCAAGCTTATATTTATGTTCTTCTAAGCACACACGTTACAACAGTATGGTATCTGAATATTTGTCGGATTTAATTTGATAACTTTGAATCACAAACTGAGTTTGCTAGCAACCTTTTTTGTAACTATCAAATACAAAATGGATGCCCCAATTCATATTACAGTAGTATACCAATGTTAAAATCTCAGAATTCCATTTAGAAGATTCAAGTCAAGATAACAGACACAAACTAAGGGAATCACATGAACTGTTCAAATAAGTAAGACTTGGTCCGTTGACAGGGTAAGCTTCTCCTGCTTAGCATGCATACTCAGCCAAGTGAAAGCATAGTCAGTCAGAATGTCGAAATCAGGAATAGGACACAATCGTAAGGAATTATTATAAAAACTATCATATTAATATGTTTTCTTTTGAAGGTGTAAAAATTCTCCATCTGATATCTAGTCCGTTTCCACGTGTTTGGCACACGATGGGTGATGATGAAACTGCTATAGACTATGATGTTACTGACAATTTCAACAGAATCTTCAGGACATTTGTTGCTAATTATTTAAGATTAGATGCAACCGATTCAAACTGTCGCAGAAAAAAGAAATAAAATTGTTAATATTTTTCATAAAGTATTTATGTTATGTTTGTCAATAATAGTGTTTATTTGTTATTTGATTTGAGATATATACAGTACTCAGAACAATCCTGTCATGTTTGGTTCAGAATGGTAGCACACTTATTTGATTGATCTCAAATCAAAGCCCACTGACTTGAGTATACTTTGAGTTGGGATTGGTAAAAGTTAGTTTTCCCTTTATTGTCATTTCAGAGTAATAGGACTTAAGCCATCAGATTGAAGGAAAATTTTCACATGTCATGCCCTCACTTAAGTATTATACTAGAAATTTACTTCCAACTTGACGTGTTTGTTGCCATTTTTAGCTCACCTGACCCGAAGGGTCAAGTGAGCTTTTCTCATCACTTGGCGTCTGTCGTCCGTCGTCGTCGTCGTCGTCCGTCGTCGTTAGCTTTTTACAAAAATCTTCTCCTCTGAAACCACTGGGCCAAATTTAACCAAACTTGGCCACAATCATCATTAGGGTATCTAGTTTAAAAAATGTGTCCGATGACCCCGCCAACCAACCGAGATGGCCGCCATGGCTAAAAATAGAACATAGGGGTAAAATGTAGATTTTGGCTTATATCTCTGAAACCAAAGCATTTAGAGGAAATCTGACATAGGGTAAAACTGATTATTAGGTCAAGATCTATCTGCCCTGAAATTTTCAGACAAATCTGACAACCTGTTGTTGGGTTGGTGCCCCTGAATTGGTAATTTTAAGGAAATTTTGCAGTTTTTGGTTATTATCTTGAATATTATTATAGATAGAGATAAACTGTAAACAGCAATAATGTTCAGCAAAGTAAGATCTTCAAATAAGTTGTCATGACCAAAATTGTCAGTCGACCCCTTTAGGAGTAATTGCCCTTAATAATCAATTTTTAACAATTTTTCGTAAATTTTTGTAATCTTTTACAAAAATCTTCTTCTCTGAAACTACTGATACAAATTTAACCATACTTGGCCATAATCATTATTAGGGTATCTAGTTTAAAAAATTGTGTTTGATGACCCCGCCAACCAACCAAGATGGCCGCCATGGCTAAAATTAGAACATAGGGGTAAAATGCAGTTTTTGGTTTATATCTCTGAAACTAAAGCATTTAGAGCAAATCTGACATGTGGCAAAAATGTTCATCAGATTTAGATTTATCTGCCCTGAAATTTTCAGACAAATCCGACGACCCGTTGTTGGGTTGCTGCCCCTGAGTTAGTAATTTTACAAAAATTTTGCAGTTTTTTGTTATTATCTTAGATATCATTATAATATCTAATATCTAATACTATTAATTATGATTTTAACCTTATTTTACATGATTTCCAAAGCATCAGTAAATACAGGTGAGCGACACAGGCTCTTGAGAGCCTCTAGTTTGTATTGAATTTGAAGAACAAGAATGATTTTATAAAAATAAGAAGATGTGGTATGATTTCCAATGAGACAACTCTCCACAAGAGACCAGTTGACACAGAAATTAACAACTATAGGTCACCATAGGGCCTTCTACAATGAACAAAGCCCATACGGCAAAGTCTGCTATAAAAGGCCCAGAAATGACAAATGTAAAACAATTCAAACGAGAAAATTAACTGCCTAATTTATGTACAAAATAATGAACGAAAAACAAATATGTAAGACAGCAACAAACGAAAACCACTGAATTACAGGCTCCTGACATGGGACAGACACATACAGAATGTGGCGGGGTTAAACTCAATTTGCCTTTTCAGAAATATGGGCTTTAAATTGTCAAATTTAAGGCACTTTATTTTACCTAAGGATTACGGCAAGGTTTTTTGCAGGGCTATTTTACTGAAATCTGATTTAGTGCCTCCTACCTACACACTATTCTTGTGGCATTTTTAATATATATGTATACCATGGATGTTAAAAGATGACAAAGATACCGTGCCTATAATTTTAGTACAACAGATGCTTGTTTGTTAAGACAAATTTAATCAGTGGCAACATTTTGCTAAAAGTACCTGTTGTTGAAAGTAATTGCTGAGTTTAAACTTGTTTGAATATAAGGTTATACCATCTGATACAAGCTATTATGTACCACCTTTGATAAGATTTTAGTATAACGATAAATTTTTACTTCTGTACTCGTACTCTGAACAACAAATTTATTAATTTTGTAAAAAAATTTCCTTACTCCTAACAACAAAATTATTATATTTAAATTTACCTGGGTACGTTGTTTTATTTATCGCCATTTTGTCCCAGTATAGAGTTGGCTTATTGACACTCTTATTCATATTTTTTTTATTAATACCTGTAACTTCTGTTATATAGGCACCTACGTTTTAATATTGTATTTATATTGTGTCATAGATCAAACTTATTCGTTTAGTGTATGTGTACTTGTTTTTGTTAATATGTCTTTTTGATTGAGTTAGGCCATTTCAATTGATATTTTATAGTGTGTCTTTGTATGTTGTTATGTTACACTACTATATCATGTTAGGTTGAAGGTTAGCGCCTGTTAAAACGTTTAAACCTGCTGCATTTTTATGCACCTGTCCTAAGTCAGGAGCTTGTTGTTCAGTGGTTGTCGTTTGTTGGTGTGGTTCATAGGTGTTTCTTGTTTCTCGTTTTTTATATAGATTAGACAGTTGGTTTTCCTGTTTAAATTGTTTTACACTAATCATTTTGGGGCCTTTTATAGCTTGCTGTTCGGTGTGAGCCAAGGCTCCGTGTTGAAGGCCGTACTTTGACCTATAATTGTTAACTTATATACATTGTGACTTGGATGGAGAGTTGTCTCATTGGCATTCGTACCACATCTTCTTATTTATATTATGCTTGAACAATATTTATGCCAATACTAGAATTAAGGCGATAGTAGTTTACTGATGTTCAAATCTCGTAATATGATGCAGAGGAGACACATCAAGATAACAAACAAAAACTAAAGGAATCACAGGAAATCAAAAGGAGCTAGAACGTGTGTGTTGACAGAAATTTGAGACAGCAGAAATGATCAGCAGTACAACATTTTGATTCAAACAGTCAGTTGATTTCTAGTCGGGTAGGAGTTATTGTCCTTAATGACGATTTTTGACCTGTTTTAGCATTTCTGTCTAGTATTTCATAACCTCTTTTTATTTTTTAAAGAGACTGTGTTAAACAGCATACAAATCAACAATACAAGACTATGTCTAGAATTATTAATTGACTACTTGGGACATATTGCCCTTAAATTGCATTTTTCAGCCGTAACATATTCTTTTGAGTCAAGACACAGACTCATTCTTTATGCTAATCAATTGATGATGGCGTCTGCAAAACTTGCAAAGTGCCGTTTCAGTCGTTCTTTCTCACAACTCAAGACATCGGTGGTTGAATATACTTAGAATTTCGTCTACAGTTGTCACTAGTTTGTCAACACTGAGGATTGTGAGTTTGAACCCCTCTCGTGACAAGGTTCGTTCGACTGCGACAATGACTGCCAGTTTACCTACCGAGGTCGGTTGTTTTCTCTGTGTATAAATCTAGTTTCCTGAACCAATAAAAACTTACCGCCATGATGACCAAAAAAGAGCTAAACAAAATTTTAAACACTAACAAGTAATCAATCCTCAACCATGCTGGAACAGTTTTAGCGTCAAGAGTCAACCTTGGGGATGATTAAGTTTGTGTAATATGAACTTTCAATTTAGATACATAAACGCCACACAATCGGACTAGGGATAACTTATATATAATTAAGGCTGAGATATGTGAAGTTGATGATTGGAAAGGTGGAATCGTCACAATATTTGATAGATCCTACTTTGAAGTCGTTCATCAGTGTTAATATAAAAAAAAAACTCATCAAATAAACCAGGCTATATATTAATTTTATACGGCAAATGGGAGTTTCGTCTTCAAAAGAACCATCAGTGACGCTTCAATAAAATAAGTTAAACGTCAAATCAAGTACGGAGTTGAAGAGCTATATATAACCCAAAATTCCGAACGGTTTTGCCAAATACAACTAAGGTAATATATGCTTGGGGTAGAAATTCCTTTTAGTCTCGGAACAATTCAAAGTCTTAAAACAGTTAATTCATACATATGACCATATCAATGACATTTCATGTCAATACAGAAGTGCTGATTACTGGGCTGTCGAAAATTGGTCCAAATATGAGGCTGACTTTTTTCTATTAAGAATTCCTAATGTCTAGTTTACTTGAATGTATGGGGTGGCATAAATAATTTGTAAATATTTTTTGTCGTTATTCTATTATGCAAGTATTACTATGTATATTTTGACCAGATGAGCGATTTAGACTATCATGTTATAACTCAAACAATTCTCAATTGAAACTACCGTTGTCTAAAATGTTGTATATTTGTATAACAAAGTAAGAAGACAATAAGAGGTCAATCGAATCAATAATACTGTTGATAAATGGAACAGAAGACGTCTAAGAACATGAATCAAGTTAGGAATATGACAGTTGTCATCCATTCGTTTGATGTGTTTGAGCTTTTGATTTTGCCATTTGATTAGGGACTTTCCGTTTTGAATTTTCCTCGGAGGTCGGTATTTTTGTTATTTTACTTTTCACCTACCAAAAATATGTCATTTTGATATTTGTATTTGGCTGTGTTTGATTATTTGCAGATCCGATCTAGCTACTACTTTTGCAATTTCCTTTATCTTTTATAGTCTTTACGAAAAGATTCAAAACATAGTATTAATTGTAATCTAAGGACACTAACTGTTTAAAAGGGTAGATTTAAGATTTTTGTCATGTTCATTTAATTGTAGATTTTGTCTTGCATATCATTTTTGCTGCTTTCAATTTCTAATTATCATTATGATTTGGAAGGTAATGGCCAAACGGGGGTAAAAATCACAAAATAAGAACAACAAATCAAGTCAGTGTAAATATTGTTGATGTTGACATATTTGCACATCAAATCGGGATGATTTTGGTTTTGCTGTTTAAAGTTTATTCCATCTATCATAGTTTGTAAGAAAGTTGACCCAAAATTAATTTATAAAGCTGGTATTTAAGAGCAATCACTCATATAATCTCTGTCATGTGAAAGAGAGGCGATAGATATAATGGGACATTCAAACTCACAAGTCGAAAATAAACTGTGACCTATTGTAGATCTAAGAGCTGAGAGAGAGAGAATTTGTAAAAGTAGAAATGATTGCCAAACTAAATAAACTCACTGTAGATACCAGGATTAAAATGTACACCAGACGCGCGTTCCGTCTACAAAACACTCACCAAGGACGCTCGATTAAAAAGAGTTAAAAAGTCCAAATAAAGTACGAAATTGAAAAGCATTGAGGACCCAAAATTCCGAAATGTTTTGCCAAATACAGATAGAGTTATCTATTACTGGGGGTAGAAAATTCTTAGTATTTCGAAAAATTCTAAGTGTATGTAAACAATTAATATATAATAATGACCATATCAATGATATAAAATTAAAACAACACGCTACAAATTTCATGCGTCCGAAGCGTTTTTCTAGATTTACCTTCATCAGGAACGCTCAAAGTCGAATATTTGAAAGCCTAGGATGTATAAAAACCGAAATAGTTGAAGAGCTTTATGACAAAAAAAGGACATTCATGTTAACACAATTGTATAATATACTTTTTCAAGATACATGTTATTGCAGAAATGCCAAAAATTGTAGACACACGTAGTTTAAGGACAATACCTCTATAAGGAGACGACTGACATTTTACTTTTTTGTAGATCCAGATTAAATGTCTAATTTTTCTTTTTACATATTCTCTATCTATTTTAATTAACGAAATAATTGTTAACAGTACTAACAAGCGCAAATATCTACATTGTAAGGCAGGGTTGGCAAAAACCCGGGTTTTATGAGTATTGACCAGCCCAATGGGAAATATTGGGAAAACCCGGGTTTTACTGGGTTTTACAGGGTAATACTTGGCATTACTGGGTAAAATGAAATACTGGCCTGAATTTTAAAGAGAATTCAGTGATTAATCACAAATGCAATACATTAAAGATATTTGTAAAAATAAAACATAGTATTTTGATTTATAACTTTAAGTTTAATGTTTGAGACTCTTATTATTATGTAACACAAGTGTACATGAAGACACATTAGACAAATACGAAAAGCTTTTCTCAACAATCCTCTTAAAAATCTAGTATTTCGACATTCTGTCAAGCTGTTAACATTAAGCCAAAAATTCAATTTGATTTGTTTAAATATATAACAATTAAGAAATAACAATTGTAAGTAAAATTTTTTTAATTTTTTAAACAATATTTGTTCATTGCTAAAAATGTTTACTAAGCAGTATATATATATGTACATCCCTTATTAATTAATTAATTATTGATTTCAGATTATAACACAGATTTGTTTATATAACAATAATCAGGCTTTTCATTTCTAATAAGTGTTAATGACATGTCTCCTTAGGGTGTTTATTTAGCAATATGATTGTACAACAATGAAAATTTACAATTCACTTAAACACTACAATAAAATTCATTTTTTTTTTTGGTTTAGATTATTATACTAACAAAGCTTAGAAATTAACAAGGTATCCTAAAATGTGCAAAACTTGCATTCTACAAACATTCTGGAGAAAAGGAAGTAACTGCATTTTCAATCCTCTAGAAATGACTGTCAATGGTTACCTGTATAAAATGTATATATTAAGCTATAGTACTATGCAAGTACAATAAGTCTTTACTATTCTGTTTAAAAATAAGCTTAAAGAAAAACCTTAAAAAATTATGTTGCCCAGTATTGCCCAGTATACCCGTGTCTGGAAATATTGCCAAATAAACCCGGGTTTTCCCGCCCGGGTAAGACTTTGCCAACACTGTAATGTAAAGGCATAATTGCTTCAAGGACTAATTCATAGATCTTATCTAGCCGATTCTTTACTGCTCTTTTTAAAATTATTATAGTTTTCAAAAAGAAAAAAATCTAATATCATTTTTAAAGGAGTCGATTGACAACTGTTTTCATGTTTGATTAATTTAAAAATCTTTGTTCAATGATTATTCTAACTGTTTACAGGGTTTTCTAAGATAATGGTCAAAATGCAAACACGAGAAAATCGTCATTCAAGAGCAATACCTCATTTAAGGTAGCACTACAGTCTAACAATGATTTTTTGAAGATATTTTTTTTATCACATAATTTTAAAGTAAGTATTATTCTGCACAGTTTGTAAAAATCCCAAAGTCATTATCATATCACAACAGGGAGTAAATTGATAATGAACTTATGTAAATAAAAGCACATGTAATTAATCTAAATATATAGGCATTTGGGAGGGGCTAATATGTCAATCATCTGTTGATACCAGTGTCCAGCTGTTAATCCCTGACCACAAGATAAATATCTCATTGCATTGCAACAAAACTAATTTATAAAACATGGAAGTTTAGAACAGAGAAAAAGAAAAAGATATGAAAAGGAAAAAATTTAAAGGGAAAAAATCTACCAAAATGAAAAAAAAACTATGGAAAAGAGTGTGAAAGTATCTTTGAAAGCCTCTGACTGCCTGTATAAATTTCTCTCGTCTTTGGTCTTCTACATTTAAAAATAATTTTAGGCATTTTACTAATTTTAAGTTTATGTGAAATTTTTTAATTCCATAAAACTCATAAATCATGTTGGACAGTCTATTTTCAAGAAGGGGATGGTCTTGATCTTTTTATGGACATGAATTTTAATTTTAATATTTTAGCTAATTTCAGTCATCATGGTCATATTATATTTCTTTTTAAAATTCAAATGAAAATTATTCTTTATAGTGAGAATAATGATGTTAAATATTAATTATGATGCAGCTGGCAAATCCTGTTATTCTCTTATCTTAGACTGTCTGGACAGAGGCGGAGCTTTGTCTTTATTTAATTACTACATCACAGATGTTGGTCAAATCTGTGACGTCAAACTCCCGCCAAATGCCAAGTTAGTGTTATACAGTGCACACAAAATGCAAATTTTACAGCATTAGAGCATCAAAGACACAATATGTGTGGTTCTATTGATAAAGTAATGGTGTCAGAACACTCCTGGGGTGTTCCCAGTGGAATTTTTGTATTTATGTGGCATTTATAGGGGTTCTTAAGAGGAAATTCAGTTTTAAGGTCATTTCTCAGAACAATTTTTCATGAGAATTGTAAGGAAAAAATGAAAATAGAAACTTTATGGGTACCCCTTTTGGCTTGACTTTGATATATGTGATTGAAGGGAGTATTTTCTACAATACCGTGTCCCAGTTTTTGGATAATTTGTTTCTAAATGAATTTATAGGTCTCCAAAGATGAAAGGTGAAATGAGGTTTGGCATCCAGCAGTAAAAATAATATATCTTATTACTGGAGGCATATATCAAAAATCTGAGACACGGTTTTGTAGATTGTGAATGGTTGATTAAAGGGATGAAAACAAATTTTTACTACCATTTGACCTGAATGTGCCATTTTCATCCAAGTTGGAAGACCACTTTTTTGGCAATTAATGAGCTATATTTTGAGATTAATCATGCCAAAAATAAATTTATCTATAGATTATGAAAGAGTTATATTTCAGCTTTAAAATGAGTTAAAGATTTTAAAAATCCATTGAGTAGTTTTGGAGAAATTATTCTTTAAAGACTGTTGGTTGGAGTCAGAAAATTCTGACTGTAGTGCTACCTTAATGTATATATTTGGTGGAAAAGGAAATAGTTAGATCTTAGATAAAGGAAGATGTGGTATGAGTGCCAATGAGACAGCTCTCCATCCAAGTTACAATTTATAAAAGTAAACCATTATAGGTCAAGGTACGGCCTTCAACACGGAGCATTGCTTAGCAATCTGAGCTTTTTTGACCCGTCAAATATTCACTTTCTGTTATGGTTTTCATGACATTAAAACATGACTGTCATTTTACCTTATTGCTCTTTTTTTTCCAGCCAAAGCAGTCATTTTGGTTGATTGACCAAAACCAAAAAGACACAAACTTTATACTGAATACCGAAAAGGATCATCATCAATTGATCCAATAATTTTTTGGGATTTCTTTTTTACAGTTTTGTACGATGACCGGCTACGGACGACGAAAAAGGATATGAGAAGGTCCATATGGACAGGTGGACTAAAAAGAAAACAAAATGGCACATAACTTGAACAGTTTTTAAATCCTTGAAACTACACTGAACTATTGTTCACATGTTTAGGTTTTGCACTTATATTTAAGGAATGATTGTTCGAAGAATTCTATTCAATTGTTGCAAGACACGGGACATTGATGTGTATGCTCTATACTAGTTTTAAAGGTGTATCTTCTTTTATGTGTGCGCTGCCTTATGTTCTAGCGTTCGACCCCAGTTTGAAATTTTGCAGTCTAGACGAATGGATTACCCTATTCATACGTTATATCCCGCCAAAGTATCTAGCATTGATAGTGATATTCCCCGTGGTTGCTTGAACGTTTGTATTGTTTATGAACGCTCAGCGTGACTGTCAGACAATTTATGACAGTATCTGTATGATTCAGTTACTAGATATAATCATGATAATGTATAAATAATTATTACCCTGCAGCTGTATTTAAATATACGCAAATGTAAAGTGATAGACATCTAGCAAAGATTCGGCATTGTAAAGTATCAACACTCACTGTAACTCATTAGAAGACACTGCTAGGGCTGTAGAGTTCATTTCATAGGTGTAATAAAAACTGTAACAAAATAAATACATATCTTCTTAGTTTTATATTTATACAATAAGGCAACTGTATCATCTTGTATATTAGGACAGTATAACCTTGTCAAACATTTATGCAGAACTCAATTGTGGAAAAAAAGTCCAGCTTGTAACATGGACTTGAAGTATACTCATTTATAACTGAAATGTAGAATATATATTCGTTATTATATACTTTTATCACAATGTTTCTTGCATTATTATTTCTTTGTCTACTTGATTTGGCCCTTTTATATTTCGAGCGTCACTAATGAGTTGTTTTTGGAGGACGCGCGCATCTGGCTTACACAATTGTAATCCTGGTATATGTGATCAATAACATCGATCTATCAGGGAATCAAATAACTATTCAAATGTTGAAAAGACGAATGTCTCACCTCGGCTAAGTATGTTTGTTTGTTTGAGTGTGTATAATGGCACTTTCAGCGACCTCTGCTATATCATGACAGTCACTTTAATTGTGGACGTAGAACGGAGTCCAAGGAGAAAAACACCCAAGGCTTCATACAGACACTCATACTTCTCTTACACAATATTTATCAACACGGAATCATCTTTCCAGGTTACTTTGCCACGCACCATCAGTATATATTTTTAGAGAACAGTTCACTATCGCTTTTCTTTGACCTATTGTTTTAAAACGAAAACAATGTTATATATGATTTTTTCCATTTATTGGATTTAAAAGATTTTTGAAAACCTTGACCGCAACATACGATCCAAAATTGTTTGCATCCAAAAGGTGCCATGGTGGATATTGAATCACTAGAAACAAAACAAATCCAGATCAAGGGTTGCGGCCAAAGTAAATTGTTCTAAACACTGTTATAAATGAGGGGAAAATGGACCAAAACTGACTTTACAACACAAATTATGCATAATTAGGGATCTTTTTATAATTTCATTGTGGTGTTAAAGCGTTGACCGAAGCACTTTGTGTATGAAACGCGGAAGCGGTTTACACTTAATATGTGCGCACGATAAACGGTTATACAACCCTGTAAAATTATAAAAAGGCCCATTCAATTGTAAAAAAGTAAATTGTGCCAAACACTGTTATAAATGAGGTGAAAATGGACCAAAACTGACTTTACAACACAAATTATGCATAATTAGGGATCTTTTTATAATTTCATTGTGGTGTTAAAGCGTTGACCGAAACACATTGTGTATGAAACGCGGAAGCGGTTCACACTTAATATGTGCGCACGATAAACGGTTATACAACCCTGTAAAATTATAAAAAGGCCCATTCAATTCTTATAATTACATTTTATGTTACAACCGTGAAATTAAGAGTTATATCTAACTTTTCGTTTTTTTTATGCATGGTTTTAACATTGTCACGGATAGCACGTGCAATTTTATACGGAAATTTATATGATATAGGATCGATTGCCTCGCGATTGTCAGCCAATCAAAATTACAGATTCAAATGAAACATTTATACATGTAGAGTCTTGTATATTAAAAATCCTTAAAATTTTAAGGCCAAGTATATCCCTTCTTAAATCCATTCCTGTGTATCTGATTTTCCGCCAATTTGTATTCCTGATCGCCGAAAAGTATGATGATCATTTTACCTTTATTTTATTTAAGTATTATTTATAACTATATTAACAAGGTAAATTATTTTTTAGAATAAACGCATATATTTTTAATGCGGTGACCCTGCAAATAGGGTGGATATCCTATAGAAGAAGAAGATGACAAGTAAAACAAACATGTGAAATCCACTTCTTAGCAATAAGTAACATTTGGGAGCTCATCAAATAGCACCTGCCGCATATTGATGTTGAATTTGTCTTCGTGTCGCTTCTTGACTCTTCTGGTCTCAAATAGTGAAATCGGGTACTCAATCGTCGTAAATAATGTACCTGTCTACCTTTCATAGATAAGATAAGAAGGTGGGGAAAACTGATTTGTGAAAACGAAATCATCCTTATTGCCAAATGAACAGGAACCATGAAGATTCTATTCAACTCTAAGTCATAAAAATACTGGAAATAGAGGTTGTATCATTTGGAAGGTAATGTAAAAGATAAAGATATATAGTTAGTATGGAACGCCCCATTTTGAAGTTTATTGAAATGTCACGATATTGATTTTATAAAATAAATGTACGCATTAAAAGTGATTTCAGTTTAATATTTCCCACATACCATTTTCTACACGTACCAGCTTAGCATGACGCATTATTAAAATCGAATTGACATGATTTAAATGTATACATGTCATACACATGTGAAAGTGAAAGTAAAATCAAAATAAGGTAACCCTAATCTTTCGTATTGCTTATGTATTGTCTTACTAAATAAGCTTTTTTCCAAATTATAACGTTTACAGTAAAACACAAATAAAGCAAAAAGAAACAATTAACAGATACATTACATGGAAGCAACTACATGATTTTACACATCGTGGCCCCCTTTTTACGCTGTATTTAACAAAGCCGTTCTGAATTTTGGGTCCTCAATGTGCTTCAAATTCGTACTTTATTCGGCCTTTGATAATATTTTTTTTGATTCGAGCGTCACTGATGAGTATTTTGAAGTCAAAACGCGCATCTGGCGCACAAAATGTTAATCCTGGTATCTATGATGAGTTTTATTTAAGGTATACTATTATGTTATATATAAAGGCAACAGTAGTATACCGCTGTTCAATGTAATATGTAATTTTCAAAATTCAAAAACATCAAGCGAAAAAAAAGACAATGAATAAAACAGACAAGACATTATGTACATACACCATAAAGTTACATCGTTCATATATATTACATTTATTGTTGAATTTTATTAAATGTTGAATGGGGATTTTGTGGGAGATCACAGAAATCTCATAGACTTTATTTCAGAGATTTTTATTATAACATTGTGAAGATAGATTACTTATATCAAAAAGTTGTTTGTACATGTTATGTTTAAGTTTATTATTTGAAAACAGTGTTAGACTATCTGTTTTATTAAAAAAACCTCGGGCTGGGATCGCTTCAAGTGGAGCGCTTCCAAGATGGTTTACTTCAATATGTCATATTTATTTTTGTTTTTAATTGATATATAAAAAAAATATTTGAGAGAAATCATTGGCATTATTTCATGCAATAATCGATTGATATATGTACTGAATTGTCGAATGTAAGTATGTAAATTTAGACACCGAAGGTAATGCATCATAATTCCTCTTAGTTGATACCAACTTTCTTACAAATATAAACACAAAATGACAAATGCTACTGACTGGAGTTAAGAGACAAATTTATGTTTCATCACATAAATCAACATCAACTTTATCTCAACAAAGATGATTAGGTTTAGGGTACCTTAATCATTTGTTCGCATTTGCGCTTCCAGAGTATTCGCATGAAAATTATTGACTTGAGTAAAACATATATATATACAAGTCTAAATTGAAAACAACGTTCAAACCTATGATTGCGTTGGATAAAAACCGCAATTTTTATACGTGTGCATGCAAAACAAATTTCTTGTTAGAGGGGTCTAAATACAGCACAAACAACATTTTCCAAAAGACCAAAAGAGTGAAAAAGTATATTTTAACAAAACGCATTTGACTAACAGGTCGAACAGCAAATGTTCTTAAACCCTGTTGATTGCCATTGGCGATTGCCAAATAAACGGATCACCGATGTAATAAATGGATCTTAATTGTAAATTTAATGCTAAAGAGAAAACAATAAACTTGCGGAAAAGATGGTATACCGCTAACAAAGGTGCAAATTTTTTTGTACACCATATCCGGATTTCAACAATTAATGTCTCTTCAGTGATGTTAGGAATCGAAACGGTATTTGGAAAGCCATACAGTTTACCTCAATTTAGGATAGACTCTTGTATTTTGAGGAGTCAAAATAGGATGAACGGATCATATAAACCCGAAAGCAAATATAATACAAGCCCAAACGAAAAAATATAAACAAGTCTAAATTGAAAAGAACGTTCAAACCTATGATTGCGTTGGATAAAAACCGCAATTTTTATACGTGTACATGCAAAACAAATTTCTTGTTAGAGGGGTCTAAATACAGCATAAACAACATTTTCCAAAAGACCAAAAAAGTGAAAAAGAATATTTTAACAAAACGCATTTGCCTAACAGGTCGAACAGCAAATGTTCTGAAACCCTGTTGACAGCCATTGGCGATTGCCAAATAAACGGATCACCGATGTAATAAATGGATCTTAATTGTAAATTTAATACTTAACAGAAAACAATAAACTTGCGGAAAAGATGGTATACCGCTAACAAAGGTGCAAAGGTTTTTGTACACCATATCCGGATTTCGACAATTAATGTCTCTTCAGTGATGTAAGGAATCGAAACGGTATTTGGAAAGCCATACAATTTACCTCAATTCAGATAGACTCTTGAATTTTGAAGGTCAAAATAGGATGAACGGATCATATAAACCCGAAGGCAAATATAATACAAGCCCAAACGCAAAAATATAAACAAGTCTAAATTGAATACAACGTTAATTTCAAACCTATGATTGCGTTGGATAAAAACCGCAATTTTTATACGTGTGCATGCAAAACAAATTTCTTGTTAGAGGGTTCTAAATACAGCACAAACAACATTTTCCAAAAGACCAAAAAAGTGAAAAAGTATATTTTAACAAAACGCATTTGACTAACAGGTCGAACAGCAAATGTTCTTTAACCCTGCTGACTGCCATTGGCGATTGCCAAATAAACGGCAATTTATTACATCGGTGATCCGTTTATTTGGCAATCGCCAATGGCAGTCAACAGGGTTTAAGAACATTTGCTGTTCGACCTGTTAGTCAAATGCGTTTTGTTAAAATATACTTTTTTACTTTTTTGGTCTTTTGGAAAATGTTGTTTGTGCAGTATTTAGACGCCTCTGAAAAGAAATTTGTTTTGCATGTACACGTATAAAAATTGCAGTTTTTATCCAACGCAATCATAGGTTTGAACGTTCTTTTCAATTTAGACTTTATATTTTTTCGTTTGGGCTTGTATTATATTTGCCTTCGGGTTTATATGATCCGTTCATCCTATTTTGACTCCTCAAAATTCAAGTGTCTATCCTAAATTGACGTAAATTGTATGGCTTTCCAAATACCGTTTCGATTCCTAACATCACTGAAGAGACATTAATTGTCGAAATCCGGATATGGTGTACAAAAACCTTTGCACCTTTTGTTAGCGGTATACCATCTTTTTCGCAAGTTTATTGTTTTCTGTTTTGTAATAAATTTATAATTAAGATCCATTTATTACATCGGTGATCCGTTTATTTGGCAATCGCTAATGGCAGTCAGCAGGGTTTAAGAAATTTGTTGTTCGACCTTTAGTCAAATGCGTTTTGTTAAAATATACTTTTTCACTTTTTTGGTCTTTTGAAAATGTTGTTTGTGCTGTACTTAGACCCCTCTAACAAGAAATTTGTTTTGCATGTACACGTATAAAAATTGCGGTTTTTATCCAACGCAATCATAGGTTTGAACGTTCTTTTCAATTTAGACTTTATATTTTTTCGTTTGGGCTTGTATTATATTTGCCTTCGGTTTTATATGATCCGTTCATCCTATTTTGACTCCTCAAAATTCAAGAGTCTATCCTAAATTGACGTAAATTGTATGGCTTTCCAAATACCGTTTCGATTCCTAACATCACTGAAGAGACATTAATTGGCCACACTCGGTTACAAATTCTAGAATACGCCGGCCGGAGATACGGTTTCACTATTTTCTCTTCCTTGGAATATTCCGGTCGGAGCCAACGGATCCTTTTCTATCTTGATGTTTTGTCGTGAATCCTTCACTATCCTCCAAAAAAGTGGGCGCCAAAATGTAGTCGCACTATCTGGGGCGTAAATAAATAGTAGACTATGTAGCGTTCTGGATAGTTTTTATTATCGAGAAGCATCAAATGAAACCCTGTAATATAATATCACATTTAATAACAACGTATATATACTAATTCTTTTAAAACATGTTTTATATCAATATGATAAATTTACGTAATCTGTATACTTACAAAAATTAACCAATTGACTGTAAAATACGTCACAGTTCATGAAATTAACAAAATGCACAATTAAACCTTATCTTATCAAAATATTACTTCCTGTGACATTCGAAACAGAATTTAACTTGTCAAAAGAGCAAAATAGAAATATAGTTTCTCATTTAGCAATAACATTATAATATACGAATTAGCCGTTAAAACTATAAACAAACAGTCTAAGCAAAATAAGCATTAATAAAGCCAATAGCGAAAAGCAGTTAACTAATAAAGCTAAGCTAAGCTAAACAAAGCAAAATAACTAAGCTCATAAAATAATAAGCAACTACAACTGAAACACTCATTCTTACCTCGTATGAGGTACAAAGGTTATGCCTCAACGTATTACTACATCATATGCAGAACTCTGTCATAAAACCTGTATAATTGATACTAAATTATAGTTACTATGCACAGACTTTTATAGTACTTAAAATCTATTAATCTGAGACAAAAATGTTATAAAGACTCTGAAAAGTATTTATCAAGTTAACATTTTACTCATTTACTCTCGGACTCATTCTGCTCAAATATTCGCCATTCGTTACGTTTATCTTTACACTTATTTATTTCCAGGCTTTAATTATGTAACTCAAATGTAAAATAATAATGTGCCTGTCATAAAAGTTACGTTAACCATTTAAATAATTATAAAAATAATAGCGGTATACCATCTATTTCGCAAGTTTATTGTTTTCTGTTTTGTAATAAATTTATAATTAAGATCCATTTATTACATCGGTGATCCGTTTATTTGGCAATCGCTAATGGCAGTCAGCAGGGTTTAAGAAATTTGTTGTTCGACCTTTAGTCAAATGCGTTTTGTTAAAATATACTTTTTCACTTTTTTGGTCTTTTGAAAATGTTGTTTGTGCTGTACTTAGACCCCTCTAACAAGAAATTTGTTTTGCATGTACACGTATAAAAATTGCGGTTTTTATCCAACGCAATCATAGGTTTGAACGTTCTTTTCAATTTAGACTTTATATTTTTTCGTTTGGGCTTGTATTATATTTGCCTTCGGTTTTATATGATCCGTTCATCCTATTTTGACTCCTCAAAATTCAAGAGTCTATCCTAAATTGACGTAAATTGTATGGCTTTCCAAATACCGTTTCGATTCCTAACATCACTGAAGAGACATTAATTGTCGAAATCCGGATATGTTGTACAAAAACCTTTGCACCTTTTGTTAGCGGTATACCATCTTTTTCGCAAGTTTATTGTTTTCTGTTTTGTAATAAATTTATGATTAAGATCCATTTATTACATCGGTGATCCGTTTATTTGGCAATCGCTAATGACAGTCAGCAGGGTTTAAGAAATTTGTTGTTCGACCTTTAGTCAAAAGCGTTTTGTTAAAATATACTTTATCACTTTTTTGGTCTTTTGAAAATGTTGTTTGTGCTGTACTTAGACCCCTCTAACAAGAAATTTGTTTTGCATGTACACGTATAAAAATTGCGGTTTTTATCCAACGCAATCATAGGTTTGAACGTTCTTTTCAATTTAGACTTTATATTTTTTCGTTTGGGCTTGTATTATATTTGCCTTCGGTTTTATATGATCCGTTCATCCTATTTTGACTCCTCAAAATTCAAGAGTCTATCCTAAATTGACGTAAATTGTATGGCTTTCCAAATACCGTTTCGATTCCTAACATCACTGAAGAGACATTAATTGTCGAAATACGGATATGTTGTACAAAAACCTTTGCACCTTTTGTTAGCGGTATACCATCTTTTTCGCAAGTTTATTGTTTTCTGTTTTGTAATAAATTTATGATTAAGATCCATTTATTACATCGGTGATCCGTTTATTTGGCAATCGCTAATGGCAGTCAGCAGGGTTTAAGAAATTTGTTGTTCGACCTTTAGTCAAATGCGTTTTGTTAAAATATACTTTTTCACTTTTTTGGTCTTTTGAAAATGTTGTTTGTGCTGTACTTAGACCCCTCTAACAAGAAATTTGTTTTGCATGTACACGTATAAAAATTGCGGTTTTTATCCAACGCAATCATAGGTTTGAACGTTGTTTGCAATTTAGACTTGTTTATATGTTTTCGTTTGGGCTTGTATTATATTTGCCTTCGGGTTTATATGATCCGTTCATTCTATTTTGACTCCTCGAAATTCAAGAGTCTATCCTAAATTGAGGTAAATTGTATGGCTTTCCAAATACCGTTTCGATTCCAAATGTGCTAGGTAAGCGTGTATTTATTCATGATTGAATAAATATTGATATGATTTTGTAATTTGTATTTTATTTCTTATTTGAATTTACTTTAAAATAAAGATGATTTTATTCCTAATTCATATTTGTGTTTTCGTTTTCAAATAGATAAATTACGAATTGTAATTAATTATGAGTTGTACTATTCGTATTTTATATTCACAGACTTTGACGATTGACTAGTGTCGTTTTGATTGTTACTCACTTCTACTATTTTGATGGTCATTGTTTTACGCTTGATTTGACCGCACACTTTCTACTATTTCATTGGTTATATATCTTTTGGCGGTTTATTTCTATTGAAGTCTATAGTTAATTGTGGATTGATGTTCAAACCGAACAGCCGTTTGATATATTTTCTTCAGTCTTTATTTGCTGTCTCATATTTTGTATTATTTGTACTGAAGGAATTCCACGATTATTTCAGGTCAGTTTGCTTACTTATCACTTTAGATATTCTGTATATCTTATTTTCATCGTAATTTTATTACCGGATTAATCAGTATTTCACGCACGAGTAACTTTCCATTTTAGCATGACTTCGTAGTAAGAATGTGTATCGTTTGATTGGTGAATGAATGTTGTAAATTATTTAAATGGTTAACGTAACTTTTATGACAGGCACATTATTATTTTACATTTGAGTTACATAAATAAAGCCTGGAAATAAATAAGTGTAAAGATAAACGTAACGAATGGCGAATATTTGAGCAGAATGAGTCCGAGAGTAAATGAGTAAAATGTTAACTTGATAAATACTTTTCAGAGTCTTTATAACATTTTTGTCTCAGATTAATAGATTTTAAGTACTATAAAAGTCTGTGCATAGTAACTATAATTTAGTATTTGTTATACAGGTTTTATGACAGAGTTCTGCATATGATGTAGTAATACGTTGAGGCATAACCTTTGTACCTCATACGAGGTAAGAATGAGTGTTTCAGTTGTAGTTGCTTATTATTTTATGAGCTTAGTTATTTTGCTTTGTTTAGCTTAGCTTAGCTTTATTAGTTAACTGCTTTTCGCTATTGGCTTTATTAATGCTTATTTTGCTTAGACTGTTTGTTTATAGTTTTAACGGCTAATTCGTATATTATAATGTTATTGCTAAATGAGAAACTATATTTCTATTTTGCTCTTTTGACAAGTTAAATTCTGTTTCGAATGTCACAGGAAGTAATATTTTGATAAGATAAGGTTTAATTGTGCATTTTGTTAATTTCATGAACTGTGACGTATTTTACAGTCAATTGGTTAATTTTTGTAAGTATACAGATTACGTAAATTTATCATATTGATATAAAACATGTTTTAAAAGAATTAGTATATATACGTTGTTATTAAATGTGATATTATATTACAGGGTTTCATTTGATGCTTCTCGATAATAAAAACTATCCAGAACGCTACATAGTCTACTATTTATTTACGCCCCAGATAGTGCGACTACATTTTGGCGCCCACTTTTTTGGAGGATAGTGAAGGATTCACGACAAAACATCAAGATAGAAAAGGATCCGTTGGCTCCGACCGGAATATTCCAAGGAAGAGAAAATAGTGAAACCGTATCTCCGGCCGGCGTATTCTAGAATTTGTAACCGAGTGTGGCCATTGTTGACAGGTCGACATCCGGTACTCGAGTACGAAGACAACACATGGAAATTTGTGCACAATTCTATTCAAGAAAGGACCTGATATTTTGTGTTTATTCTTGTATTTGTAAGTTACTTTTCACTTATAATTGATGCATATATATATTTACCACATGACTATTGGTATTGAGTAGCGATTTATTCAGAATTTATTGAGAAATTTGAAAATATTGTCTTTGAAAATTTTGACGATTTTTCATTTGTAACTTTATTGAATATTTACACATAGATTAGAGACACTTTAGAATAGGTGACACTTGTCAAGCATTGAATGTTCATGTGAACATCACTTGGTGTTGATTGATTATATGTACATGTATGTTTACACTTTTACTTTACATTGTGATTGATACTTGATCACCGGACCACAACCCCAACCCCCTTCGAGGTCAAATTGGGTCAACACAGGTCAAGGTCAACCGGAAGTACATACACATCTTCTATATATTATATACACATTGTGACATCTTATTATTGATTGATTGTTTGAAAATTAAAAATTGAATTTTCAATACACTGATTTGCAATAGTTTGCAATTTATTTGATTTAGTCACACGAAATAGTTGTTTTTGGTTATAGCGCATACACGCATACACTTTTGTGAGATAAAGCCTCACATATAGAGACTTTACGTACACATTCACACTTGCATATAACATACACGCATAACATTTGTGCGATTATTTTTTTTTCTTTTTCGTCATTTATACCATAACACATAGGTTGTAACTTTGCGCAACATTTATTTGTATATGCTGTTGAGGTGTGATGTTAGTTACATGTACATGAGAATTATTAGACATTTTTATTAGTATGTATATTGATTTAGTTGTCTAGTTTGAGTTATATTGTTGATTATTACATAGAATTTTCAGCACAGACTTAGAAAAAATTTGATATTAGTATATTTTTTTAATTTATTGACTATAAGTGATAAATAAGTTTGCATTTGATAAAACTTAGTGTGAATCTTGGTATATGATAGAGTTATAGTGCATGTTATATGGGTGATACCATCCTTTATTCCTTTGCATGTGAACCCATCCATATGTCTGCACACATACCTACTAACAATTGTACACTTACACTTGAGTGAGATCTTAGTTAGTTGTCTGTACTATTAGTTACCATCTTTGAGACTGTTTCTGCCAGCTATACAGTTTGTCTTAGGTTAGTGCTAGTAATCTCGATTTACTTTACTACTACCTGGTCTTTGATATTTCTGTACTTAGAGTATTTCCTAGACTGATCATTGGTATTGAGTGGACAGATTAGACTTGGACTTGAGCATAGCATAGTATATTACAGTTTATACAGTGAGTTATAGTAGTATATTAGATATAAATATATATTATCCGTAGTTGTCGTACCTTTTGATTTGCTTATTATACGCTGATTATTCGACCTTTATAGCTATACTCGGATATTTTGTACGCGCATATTTACAGTTGTTTTTTTTCAGTAATGCCTGATTGATTTTGATTTTGTTCTGGATTTTCACACTGGAATTTCTACTCAACATGGCTAATAAGTTCAAGGAAGAAGACATTGTTACTGAACAGCCAACAAGTTCAAAAACACCTACAGCTGAGATGATGAAGACTTTCGAGATGTTTGAAAAGATGGGAGCTAAACCGAAAGCTGATACCCTTGAGGACTTGAAGAATTGGATGATGGAATATCTGATTTCACAAGGAGCATTCAAGGAACAGAAACCTGAACCTACTCCAAATCTTCAACCATGATGATGATGAACCATCCAGCAAAGATACAAGGAACAGAACCAAAGGCAGGCGATACCACATATGAATTATGGAGACATGAAGTCCAGTGTTTACTGAAGCAGAACTATGAGCAAGATGCTATACTGAATGCAGTAAGAAGATCATTAAGAGGGGAAGCAGGACTTGTAGCTATGAGGTTGGAACTCAACGCAACTGTTAAGGATATAATCCAGAAATTAGATAGCATATATAGAAGCGTCGACAAGAAGGAAGAGCGTTTAGCTGAGTTTTATGGTTCGAGACAACGACCAACAGAAAGTGTAACAGCATGGAGTTGTAGACTGGAAGGAATTATTGGAAAAGCAGTAGATAGAGGACTTGTACGCAGACAGGATGTGGATAACATGCTTCATGCAATGATTTGGACAGGATTGAAACCACACCTGAAGGATATATCAGGACATAAATGTGATACCATTGGAGATTTTGATGGACTACGGGTAGCTTTAAGGCAGATAGAGAGCGACCATAGCAGCAGAAGTGAAACACTACCAACAGATACCAAGACACAGATAAGCAAGGCTATTACAACCCAACCTGAGGATGAAAGTCTACAAGAAATCAAAGGTTTGATTAATCAGATCCATACCAGACTGGATTCGAATGACAAAAGATGGGAGCAAGCACCATGGAACCATCAGCAACAACCTACACAACCATCACCATGGCAACCACCAAGTCAGCAACGTCAATGGCAGCAACCCAATCAGTCATCACCATGGCAACAACAACCACAGTTTAGACAACAGCAAAACAATATAGAGGTAGAGGAGGAAATAGAGGTAGAGGACAGAACAACTATAGAGGAGGCAGAGATAACCCAGACAGAGAATACCAATGCTGGAGATGTGGACAGACAGAACATCTGAAGATAGGATGCAAGGTTAGAATGGACCATAGTCGACAGCATTTAAACTCCAACAAGCCTATGCAGGGGGAACAACCATAGGTTTACAGAGCAGCAAGGTTCCCAAAGTCAGTCAGGTAAAGACACCACCAGGACTCTTTGGCCAGCCAACAGAAGTAAAGATGAATATAAATGGTATGGAAATATCAGCCTTATTAGATACCGGCTCAACAGATTCAACCGTCAGCCAATCTTTCTTCAACCAACATATACAGACACCATTAATGGAGATTAAAACCTTGCTGGATATAGAGTGTGCAGATGGGCAGCAGTTACCATACCTTGGTTATACTGAAACTTGCATACAGATACCAGGTCAACATCAGGATTACCCATGTATACTTCTAGTTATACCAGACAGTAGATACAACAAACGGGTACCGCTGCTATTAGGAACCAACACACTTTCAACCATCATAGATACACTAAAGGTAAGTATAGGAGATAGATTTTTACAGGAAAGCAGCTTGACTACACCATGGTACCTAGCACAAAGATGTATTATACTTACAGAGAAACAACTTACGAAGAACAGCAACCGTCTTGGAATTATCAGAAGTGGAGAGATCAAGTCTATAACAGTACCACCAAATTCATATATCACATTAACCGGCTACCTAGACAAAGAAATACCGTACCATGATTCACCAGCCATGTTACAGTCATCATTACTTGCCAAGAATTACAACGATTTAAACATGGAACCGACACTTATCAACTGCCAACACCGAAAGGATGGACCAGTGAATATAAGAATTTCCAACGTAACAACCAGAACCATCAGTATACCACCAAGAGCTATAGTTTGTGAATGCAGACAGTAACCATCGAATCACCACAGACAGCATCATCAGATGATGAAACAGAAGCTATTATGGACAAAATGGAGTTTACGCAGAGTGATCTTACTGATGAACAGTTTGAAGACGGACGTGCACTTATCCGTTCTTACATGGATATCTTTTCCAAAAGGGATGATGATGTGGGTCACACCAACACAGTACAGCACAGGATAGACCTTTTAGAAGACAAACCATTCAAGGAGAGATATCGCCACATACCACGAACAGCATATGATGAAGTCAGGGCACATTTGAGACAGCTACTAGATATGGGGATTATTCGACCATCACATAGTCCTTTTGCTTCCAATGTGGTACTAGTTAGGAAGAAAGACTCAAGCCTACGCCTATGTGTGGACTACAGGAAACTTAACCAGGCCACGAAAAAAGATAGCTACGCTCTTCCCAGAATAGAGGAACTATTGGATTGTTTGGCAGGATCGACCTACTACTCCGTTGTAGACATGAAGTCAGGATACCATCAGATTGAGATCTATGAACCACACAAAGAAAGAACAGCCTTCACAGTCGGTCTATTGGGTTTCTTTGAGTACAACAGAATGCCGTTTGGTCTAACCAACAGCCCAGCCACTTACCAGAGAATGATGGAGGACTGCCTAGCTGACTACAATCTGCGGATATGCTGTGTTTTCATAGATGACGTTATTATCTTTGGGAAGACGTATGAAGAACATCTGGAGAACCTGAAGCTAGTGATGGAGAGGATAAGGCAAGTCAACCTGAAGTTAGCGCCAAAGAAGTGTTCCTTCTTTAAGAGACGTGTGAAGTTTGTGGGCCACATAGTTTCAGAAGCAGGAAAGGAGATTGACCCAGAGAAGACGGACAAAGTTACTACTTGGCCGAAACCAACATCGCCAGAGGATGTCAGACGATTTCTTGGGTTTTTAGGCTACTACAGAAGATTCATCAGGAACTTCAGCCAGATTAGTAGACTACTCACTGATTTAATGCCATCACCAACAGGCAAGAAAGGAAACAAAGGTAAGACCAAGAAACAGATAGCATGGAACTGGGGACAAGACCAAGAGAAAGCTTTTGTCACCTTGAAGCGACTTCTTACATCAGCACCTATATTAGGATATGCCAATTCAACCTTACCATCTGAGTTGCACACAGATGCTTCAGGAATTAGATTAGGAGCAGTCCTATACCAGAAACAGCAGGGTGAAAAGCGTGTTATCAGCTATGCTAGCAGAGGTCTGACAAAAGCAGAGAAGAACTACCCGCCCCATTAACTGTAGTTTTTGGCATTGAAGTGGGCCATTACAGATAAGTTTAAAGATTACCTGTTTGGACAGCAATTTACAGTATGGACAGATAACAACCCACTCACATATGTTCTGACAACAGCAAAACTGGATGCTACAGGTCACCGTTGGTTAGCAGACTTAGCCAGCTACCACTTTAACATCAAGTACCGCCCTGGGAGAACCAACTCTGATGCAGATGGACTCAGTCGATTACCAGTAGCTGAAGATAGAGCAGACATCAACATTGATTCTGTACGTGCCATCTGTAGTGCGGTTGTACCAACACCTTTTGCAGAATGTTTAGCCATCAACCTTAACTTAGTTCAGGATGAAAAGGACAACGTGTTAAATGGACCATCAACCACTGACATCGTAAATTGGAAGAAAGCTCAACAGCAGGACAAGATGATAACACGTTGGATAGAGATGGTCGAGAAACAGCAGAAACCGAATCAAGGAGACCCGATATTGAGGAGACAATTTAACCACCTACAGATTATTGATGATATTCTATACAGAGTAGTTAACAGTGAAGATGAAGTGAAGAAACAATTTGTATTACCATCACAACTTATCACCACTATTTTACAGGCATACCACAATGATATAGGACACCAGGGAAAAGATAGGACTCTCTCACTACTCAGAGACCGCTTTTATTGGCCGGGTATGGCACTGTGGCAGATGTTTACGGAGGAAAACCATCCCTAATCACAGAGCACCGCTGGTAAGTATTCAGACCACCGCACCGTTACAGCTTGTATGCGTGGATTATCTAACCCTGGAACCATCGAAAGGAGGACAACAGTATGTCTTAGTTATTACAGACCATTTTACCAGGTTTGCACAAGCTATACCAACAAGGAATATGACAGCAAGAACAACAGCTGAAGCACTGTACAACCACTACATCGTTCACTATGGACTTCCTGAAAGACTCCACTCAGACCAAGGAGCACAGTTTGAGTCAAAGCTTATTAAGGAACTCTGTACCTTAACAGGAATGGTAAAATCCACCAGTTACCACCCACAAGGGAATGGACAATGCGAAAGGTTTAACCGGACGTTAATGAGTATGCTGGGAACCCTGGAGTTTGAACAGAAGAGAAACTGGAAGGCTTATGTTGGACCATTGGTATATTGTTACAACAGCACCAGACACGATTCAACTGGCTACTCACCATACTTCTTGATGTTTGGGAGAAATCCAAGATTGCCAGTGGATATTGCATTTGGATTAAGGAAGGAAGCGAAGAATCAAGACTACATCAACAACCTTAAAGATAGACTGGAGTATGCACACAAGGCTGCAGCAGAGATGTCGAAGAAATCTCAGTTGAAACAGAAAGGAGGTTATGATACTAAGGTTCGTGGTGCAATTATACAGAAGGGAGACAGAGTATTGGTACGAATCAACGCATTTGAAGGACGACACAAGCTCTCCGATAAATGGGAAAAGGATTCTTACCGTTTTCTTGATCAACCAAACAAGGACATTCCAGTTTATACAGTACCACCTGTAACGATACCTGATAGACCAGTACCAATTCAAGACTACAGGCAGAACGAATCTTCTGATGAAAAGTCAGTGGAATTGGTCAATATACATCCAAATGCTGATGATGACAGTGACTCATCCGTTACCGATCAACATCACAGCAGGAAGAGCAAAATGAGGTATTAGAGACAGAAGCTTCAGAATCTGATGGGTACGCCCTTTCTCAGGCTGATTCAGTTGCAACAGTTGATGAGATAGATTCCGAAGAAGAACAGAGAAGCACTTTAGATGGTAGAAATGACATAGAACAGCAGGAGAATCTACCTGAAGACAGTTCGTCGTCATCTTCTCCGACTATTAGACGGTCTACCAGGGAAAGTAGACAACCAGCTTGGATGCGGTCAGGTAAGTATGACACATCGCATTCAGCTAGTTTGGTTACAGAGAAGGATTAGTACCAGAGGATCCAGTGTATTACATACATCATTGGCAGGAACCAACTTATTTGAAGATCTACAAACAGAAGCAGCAAAGACGATTTTAGATATTGTTAAAACTCCACAGAGCAAATGACGGGACGTCATTTCAGATCAGGGAGGAGTATGTGCTAGCGTGTATTTATTCATGATTGAATAAATATTGATATGATTTTGTAATTTGTATTTTATTTCTTATTTGAATTTACTTTAAAATAAAGATGATTTTATTCCTAATTCATATTTGGTGTTTTCGTTTTCAAATAGATTAATTACGGATTGTAATTAATTATGAGTTGTACTATTCGTATTTTATATTCACAGACTTTGACGATTGACTAGTTTCGTCTTGATTGTTACTCACTTCTACTATTTTGACGGTCAGTGTTTTACGCTTGATTTGACCGCACACTTTCTACTATTTCATTGGTTATATATCTTTTGGCGGTTTATTTCTATTGAAGTCTATAGTTAATTGTGGATTGATGTTCAAACCGAACAGATGTTTCATATATTTTCTTCAGTCTTCATTTGCTGTCTCATATTTTGTATTATTTGTATTGGAGGAATTTCACGATTATTTCAGGTCAGTTTGCTTACTTGTCTCTTTAGATATTCTGTATATCTTATTTTCATCGTAATTTTATTACCGGATTAATCAGTATTTCACGCACGAGTAACTTTCCATTTTAGCATGACTTCGTAGTAAGAATGTGTATCGTTTGATTGGTGAATGAATGTTGTAAATTATTTAAATGGTTAACGTAACTTTTATGACAGGCACATTATTATTTTACATTTGAGTTACATAATTTAAGCCTGGAAATAAATAAGTGTAAAGATAAACGTAACGAATGGCGAATATTTGAGCAGGATGAGTCCGAGAGTAAATGAGTAAAATGTTAACTTGATAAATACTTTTCAGAGTCTTTATAACATTTTTGTCTCAGATTAATAGATTTTAAGTACTATAAAAATCTGTGCATAGTAACTATAATTTAGTATCAATTATACAGGTTTTATGACAGAGTTCTGCATATGATGTAGTAATACGTTGAGGCATAATCTTTGTACCTCATACGAGGTAAGAATGAGTGTTTCAGTTGTAGTTGCTTATTATTTTATTAACTTAGTTATTTTGCTTTGTTTAGCTTAGCTCAGCTTTATTAGTTAACTGCTTTTCGCTATTGGCTTTATTAATGCTTATTTTGCTTAGACTGTTTGTTTATAGTTTTAACGGCTAATTCGTATATTATAATGTTATTGCTAAATGAGAAACTATATTTCTATTTTGCTCTTTTGACACGGAAAATTCTGTTTCGAATGTCACAGGAAGTAATACTTTGATAAGATAAGGTTTAATTGTGCATTTTGTTAATTTCATTAACTGTGACGTATTTCACAGTCAATTGGTTAATTTTTGTAAGTACACAGATTACGTCAATTTATCAAATTGATATAAAACATGTTTTAAAAGAATTAGTATATATACGTTGCTATTAAATGTGATATTATATTACAGGGTTTCATTTGATGCTTCTCGATAATAAAAACTATCCAGAACGCTACATAGTCTACTATTTATTTACGCCCCAGATAGTGCGACTACACTAAAATCACTGAAGAGACATTAATTGCCGAAATCCGGATATGGTGTACAAAAACCTTTGCACCTTTGGTTTGCGGTATACCATCTTTTCCGCAAGTTTATTGTTTTCTGTTTAGTATTAAATTGATAATTAAGATCCATTTATTACATCGGTGATCCGTTTATTTGGCAATCGCCAATGGCAGTCAGCAGGGTTTAAGAACATGTGTAGTTCGACCTGTTAGTCAAATGCGTTTTGTTTAAAATATACTTTTTCACATTTTTTGGTCTTTTGGAAAATGTTGTTTGTGCTGTATTTAGACCCCTCTAACAAAAAATTTGTTTTGCATGCACACGTATAAAAATTGCGGTTTTTATCCAACGCAATCATAATAGCGGCGGCGGCGTTAGCTAACTTCTTAAAAGCTTTATATTTTAGAAGCTAGAAGACCTGGATGCTTCATACTTTGTATATAGATGCCTTATGTTACGAAGTTTCCGTCTGTCATATGTCCATTGTCCTTGACCTCATTTTCATGGTTCAGTGACTACTTGAAAAAAAAGTCAACATTTTTTGTAATGTTAATTTCTTTCTTATTATGAGTAATAGGATAACTATATTTAGTATGTGCGTACCTTGCAAGGTCCTCATGCTCGTCAGACAATTTTCATTTGACCTCGACCTCATTTCATGGATCAGTGAACAAGGTTAAGTTTTCGTGGTCAAGTCCATATATCAGATACTATAAGCAGTAGGTCTACTATATTTGGTATATGGAATGATTGAAAGGTGTACATGTCCAACTGGTAGGTGTCATCTGACCTTGACCTCATTTTGATGGTTCAGTCGTCAAAGTTAAGTTTTTGAGTTTTGGTCTTTTTTTCTAATACTATATGCAATAGGTCAAATATATTTGGTGTATGGAAATATTTTATGATGTACATGTCAGTCTCGCAGGTTTTATTTGACCTTGACCTCATTTCCGCGGTTCATTTCTCAGTGTTTAGTTTTTGTGTTTTGGTCTGTTTTTCTTCAACTATAAGCAATAGATCAACTATATTTGTTGTTTGGAAGGATTGTAAGGTGTATATGTCTGTCTGGCAGGTATCATCTTACCTTGACCTCATTTTCATGGTTCATTGGTCAATATTTAGTTTTCTTGGTTAAGATTGTTTCTTAGAAACTATAAGCAATAGGTCAACTATGTTTGGTTTATTGAATGATTGTAAGGTGTACATGTATTTCTTGTTTGGTTTATCTGACCTTGACCTCATTTTCTTGGATCATGTTAAGTTTATGTGTTACTTGTAGTAAAGCTTTATATTTAGGACTATCAACATAAAATCAATGGTTAGTAAAGAAGGCGAGACATTTCAGTGTGTGCACTCTTGTATATATATACATGTATACTATAGGATTGAGGTGCATTTTGGAGATTGATGCGCCCAATAACTTTGGTTCATCAATATTTTTTGATAAATTCAAATAATCTTGATGTCGTAAATTATTATCAAAACTAAGGTTTCAACTCTATGAGGCAAAGTTGACCTTAGATGGATTTAGTCATTTTTTTTATGTCCTTTTTAGTGATATATAGCTCTTCAACTGTTTGGGATCTTATACAACCTTGGCTTTCAAATATTCGGCATTGAGCGTTCCTGGTGAACGTAAATCCAGAAAAGCGCCTCGGAGGTAGGAAATTTATTACGAGTTGTTTTCATTTTTATACGTTAAGTCTCCTTCCTTTGATGAGCAACCAAAGTGTTTATACATGTATGAACTAATTTTATGACGTCAAAGTATTCCAGGTATAATATTCTGTGCATTGTATTGGAATTTTAAGTAATAAACGTTTGTTGTACAGAGTATATTTACTTTAAACTAAGTGATTTTTGTTGTTGTTGTACAGAGTATATTTACTATAAACTAAGTGATTTTTCCAATCGGAACTTTTGTTACATAGTAAAATTCTTTGGAATAAATATTATGCTGGAACTTTAGTAACAGATATGGATTCACATAACTCTTTGAGAGATACAATACATAGGAATATCAAAATTTTGTACAATTTGATTGTTCAATTGCAACCATTTATGTTAGTGACAATACTCATTTCAAAGCAACCAACAATCAATCGATCAATCATTTCAAAACATATTGCGTCCGTCCGGTCTGGTTAGCGCTCTCTTTTGATCAATTCTTGCCAGATTTTTATAAAACTTATATCATAGGTTTATATCAGCATGGTCTTGCACCTGTCCTAAGTCAGGAAACAGTCAGTGGTTGTCGTTTGTTGATGTGGTTCATAAATGTTTCTCGTTTCTCGTTTTTTATATAGATTATAACGTTGATTTTCCTGTTTGAATGGTTTTACAATAGTCATTTTTGGGGCCCTTTATAGCTCGCTGTTCGGTATGAGCCGTGTTCAAGGCCGTACTTTGACCTATAATGGTTTACTTTTACAAATTGTGACTTGGATGGAGAGTTGTCTCATTGGCACTCATACCACATCTTCTTATATCTATTGAACGAGTTTGAAAATCAGTTCCGATGAACTATTGTTAAAAGAGTTATGCCCCTTGGAAACATTCATTATATGGACAATTGCACCGTGAGCGCTCTCATGTGTAAAATTCTTGCCAGATTTTTATGAAACTTATATCGTAGGTTTATATCAGCAATGTCTCGGACGAGTTCAAAAAATCAGTGCCGATTATTAATTTTCAAAAGAGTTATGGCCCTTAGAAATATTAATGATATGGAGAATTGCATTTTTAGCGCTCTCATATGTACAATTCTAGCCAGATTTTTATGTAAGTTATATTGTAGTTTCGTATTAGCAATGTCTTGGCCGAGTTCGAAAATCAGTGCCGATCAATAATTTTTAAAAGAGTTATGGCTCTTAGACATATTAATAATATGGAAAATTGCAGCATTAACTCTCTCATTTATACAATTCTAGCCAGATTATGAAGAAACTTATAAGGTAGGTTTATATCAGCAATGTCCCAGACGAGTGTGAAAATCAGTGCCGATCAATTATTTTTAAAAGATTTCTGCCCATTAGAAATATTAATTATATGGAAATTTGCATTGTAAGCGCTCTCACATGTACAATTTCTGCCAGATTTTTATCAAATTCATATCAAAGGTTAATATCACCAATGTCATGAACAATTTCGAAAATAATTGCCAATCAAATATTTCAATGAGTTATACCCCTTGGAAATATTAAATATATAAGAAATCGTCTCAAGTTTTCAACTCTGTAAATAAAGGCAACAGTAGTATACCGCTGTTCGAAACTCATAAATCGATAGAGATAAAAACAAATCCGGGTTACAAACTAAAACTGAGGGAAACACATCAAATATAAGAGGAGAACAACGACACAACAGAAACACAACACTAAAATTCAACACACACAGAAACGAACTATAATATAACAATGGCCATTAGTCTTTTGTATAATTTCCGGTCATCCTAGCTAGGAACAGATTTTATTGGGCTTCATGATCCAGGAAACTGTTTTATGAAGAAGGATTAAATATTATATTACATTAGTTTTCAAGAATTTTTGTTATATACCATTTTTATTGCATGTGGAACATATATTATGCAAAATAAATTTTCAGTTAAAGACACCAATATGAATAAATTACTTTAAAATAACTTTGACGAGGTTTTAAATATATTTCTTCATTCTCCTTTAAGTTAATTTTTACATCTTGTACAGTTTCCTACAGCAATAAATTTATTCTCATTCAGATTCCAAATTGTGCAAAGGGAATGAAATGATATGTAAGTGAAGGAAATTCTAGAAAACAAAAACTTTTCTTGACTTTTAGTTTGATATCAAAGTTCAAGTCGCAGGAACTTAATACTTTTCATTCATATTTCCATGTATAAATAGACTAAAATTCAGTTTTAAAGTTTTGAGTCCTTTGCTAATTGATTAACTTGGTGAAAGGATGGATTTTGATAGTGTCGATTTTGTCAGTTTTGATGGAGTTTCAATCTTTTGAATTTACCTTGGAGTTATTTTTCATATACTTTTTAATAGTCCTAAAAACATGTGTTACTTTTTTACAGAAAATATTGGACATTTGATTTGAGATATCAACGTCAGACTTCCAAAGGGTGATATATCCTTCTGCATATCGACACAAAATAAACAAAAAGTTTCCCAACTAACTACATTTGCTATGACATTCCTTTGTCTTGTCTTGTGATGCAAACAATCTGCATTTCTGTATAAAGGATACAAAAATCAACAAGATGGCGTCTCTTTCTACAGAGGAAGAAAACTATGTAAGAATGAGTTTATTGCTGACAGGTATTTCTCCACGTGCAGCTAGAGCCTTGTTTGATCGTGAATTCCACCAATCATGTTTGGACTCATCTTTAAAGAAAGCATACAACAAACTGATGGACTTGAAAATGAAAAAAGTTATAAATAAAGCACAATGGAAACTCCTGTTCCCTCGTTTTCCTGGTAAGTGCAAAGCCTCGTTTTTGATTGGTCACTTCAATTTCAATCACAATCTGTATTAACCAATTAATGAGTAAATTGAAGTTCTGTGTGAAAAGTAAACTTTTTTTTATCTATGACAGCAATCTGTACTAAATATTCAGTCCTGTAATGATTCTGTTTACAGGTTTTATTGTATAATATGCTAGTCACAGTGAAACTTTCTAATTTTTGAACTTACGGTGCAACACAGGCAATGTGAGCTATTACCGTCACTTTGTGTCTGTCGACCGTCTGCTTTTCCTTGTTTGTCACTCAGCTGTCGGTTGTCCGTAAATGAACAATAAAAATCTTCTTAAGTGGAACTGTTCAAGTGATTGACACCAAGGTATTCTGCTTCATCTGTAGGATGTTAACTGTAAAGTTTGTGATGTTTGTTCAGGTTGATCAACCAACATGGCTACCATTGCTAAAATTGGTGGAACTAATGTTTTTGGGTAATATAGAACAAAAGAAATACATGTATAGAAACCATAGAAGAATAAGTAGGGAAAAATTTCAGAAAAACCTATTGACCTGTTTTAGAGTTTTTGCCACTGAAAAGATGACAAATTGTGCATGTGTTTGGCTGTTATTTTGAATATCTAAACAGCTAGGTTTAAAATCTTTAAAAACTAGATTTTTGCCCCTGATATTGCTATTTTAATAGTTTTATCCAGTTTTTGGATGTAACCAAAATAAATTACAGTAGCGTTTAAATTGCAAATTTAATCAGCAGCTAAAAAAATCTAACATCAGCAATAAAAGGTCCATACAAGCAGAATTCACTAGGTGATTGATTCAGGCACAGATGAGCCTCTTGTTGGTACAATGGAAATAGTATTGACCAATTACAACAGAACCTCCTATCTCAAACTACTTTTACTTACCATGAGGAAACCCTTATTTTAAGGATAGGTTATCAATGTGTGGTTCGTTTGATATCTTTCTTCCTTGGTCAAAATATCATATATCAAACTCGATATATACTCGATGCAGTGGTAGAATCATATGTTTTCTACCAAAACTATGATCAACTCCTAGGATAATATATTTTTTTTATGCATTCATGTTAGTCTGGCTTATATGTCATTTGGTCTGGTCTTCTTTTTAAGTAGTCATTTAGGTTTTTTGATTATGTGTATTCCATTATCTATGCATAATAGATCATGGCACAAGACTAACAGTCTCCGGGTGCAGAATTTTCTCGCTGTGTTGAAGACCCATTGGTGGCCTTCGGCTGTTTTCTGGTTTTCGGTCGGGTTGTTGTCTTTTTGACACATTCCCCGTTTTCATCCTCAATTTTAATTTTATATATATTTTCTATGTTAATTCTTGAAATGTACATATGCAGATACATATGACCTTTAACATATCATAAGTATAGTGATAAAAGATATTGTTCGCTTAGCATCTCCCATTGTTGGTCCTCCAATACAAAAATTAAAATCAGGAAAAATAAAAGGAACACCAAAACTGTAACGATACATAAACCAAGCAAATCAGCTCTGCATTGGGAAAATAACTGTATGATCTAAACAAATATGTATATTTAGAAGAAAAAAATTGTCAACTGATAAAAGTTTACAAATTCATGTCAAGCACACAATTTTCAAAAGCATTAAGAAATTGACAGGGTTGCAAATAAACAATCAATGAAGAGTCTTAGTCATTTGATAAGACTCTAGGCTGTCATGTCTGTTTCTTTCGAATTTTATAATGTTGACTGATGATCATACAGTTAATAAATGTCATTTAAATTATGACAAAAGATTATAAAAGATAATTATACAATGATAGTTTGTTTTCTTTTTGTACAACACATCATGGTTGTTGCCTTTTGACTTTCTGCACTGTCTCTTGCTTTTATTTTTAGATATTCCAGATTCGATTTTTATTCTTTATCAATGCCTATCTATATCATGTTTTATTATTTGTAGATGTTCCAGATTCTAAAACATTTGATATCACTTTAATGATAGCATTACTGAGAAATTTGACCACACTTTCCCCTCCTCTTCGTGAATTTGACTGTTTACCTTCTAACATTGAAACCACACCTGCAGCAGATTTAGCTAGAATCAAATACTACAGAAACTACATAGCTCACCTGAACGATGCGAAATTAGACTCTGTGATCTTCAATACTTATTGGAACGATATCACCAATGTATGTAGTGCTATTCAATTATATTCATCCCCCCTTTATCCAAACATTGGGTACTACTTACTCCTACAGTTTTCATGATTGAACATTTGATACTATGCAGGGTGTTATAACATATAGTAAGGCTTACTGTTCTTATCTCTGTTTATTTTTTTTTTAAATTTTCTAAAAATAACATTTAACTTTATGGTCATGCTTATGTTTTGTAGGTTGTTTTTTTTTAGCTTTGTTTTTGTCATTATGTTAGGTTTTGTTTTTTTGACTCTTTTGCTTTGGTAATTCCTGCCTTTTAAAAACAAATTGGTGAAAATATGTGTTTGGGATACATCATATTTCTGGCCAAACAGAACAATTCTCACGCTATATCTTTTTTATCATACTGGGTGTTTGGTCTTTAGGATGTCTTCTTTCTTATGTTGAATTCAATCGTAGGGTAATGATCAATTGTAAAATATGTAGATTGGATAGCTGCCAAGCGTTATTGGCATACTCATGATAAATATGATAAAGTGTTGGAAAGTACAACATTAATTGTTTCTTTTATAATTGAAAAAAAAACATGGCAAAATAAAGAAAAGTATGGATACTGATATCTATTGATTTCTTGTAAAAATCCAAAGAATTGTTTTATGATACGTTTTGAGTTTTCATTTAAAGGGGCCAAGTCATACCTTCTATGCTACGACTGATTTTCAATAAATATTTTGAAAAATCATTGTTAAAAGTTATAGAAGAATGCTCTGTTAGATATTTAGATTATTTGAAAAGTGTATTGTTTACATCTGAGTTAAACTATTTTGATCAATCATATCATTGGGAACAATTCAAACATTTATTATTTTTGATAACATGACATTTTATTGTATGCGCCAATTAAGCCCTAAATCATACCTTCTCTTTCTTAGGATCGATTAAAGCCATTACCACTAGACCAATTTCAAGCAAGCAAACTTGAACTGAATGATCCTTAGGGTATCAAATATTAAAACTGTGTTTATTGTTCCTGTCAAGATGACCACAATAGCTATACATAGTATATAAGGGTAAAATGCATTATTTCATTAATATTTTGCAAATCATAAGAGGGAAAATATGAAAAAGTATATAAATGCTCAGTTGTCAAGATCTAACTGCTACCCATTTCCATCAAAATTATCAGATATCTCCTTTAAAGATTCATGCTCTTTAAAAGATGATTTTGTTTTCCAATTTCGAGTGTTTGCCTATTACCTTGAAAACTATTAGAAACGGCAATTTTGATCAGCAATAAATTATACCAAAATACTGGTATGACTGAAACTATCTGATGACTGCTTTTTGAAATTATTTTTACTAGTTTTTCAAGTTTCTGCCTATTATCTCGAAATTTATTATAAACTCTAAAAAGAAAAAAATTAAAGCCAAAAAAAAAAAAAAAAAATCTTAAAAAATGTCAATATGAATAAAACCACTGGATGACTCCTGAAATGTCAATTTTGACCTATTTGTAAGTTTTGTCTCTTATCTCAAAACTATAATAGATCAGCAGAAACTAGGGATATCAACTATGTGACGAATTAATTACTGGTTGGTTTTGTGGTTCTTTATCTCAAGGGGTTTTAACCCCTCTGCATTATTATCTGGGACTAGATTATAGTCCCAGAAAATATATTTCATAATTTAAAGCTCATTAATCACAATCCAAATTAATTTAACAATAATTTTAATACAATTATCCAATAGATATAGGAAGATGTGGTATGAGTGCCAATTAGACAACTCTCCATCCAAGTTACAATTTATAAAAGTAAACCATTATAGGTCAAGGTACGGCCTTCAACACGGAGCATTGGCTCACACCGAACAGCAAGCTATAAAGGGCCCCAGAAAATTACTAGTGTAAAACCATTCAAACGGAAAAACCAACGGTCTAATCTATATAAAAACGAGAAACGAGAAACACGTATGAACTACATAAACAGACGACAACTACTGTAATCAGATTCCTGACTTAGGACAGGGGTAAACATTTGCAGCGGGATTAAACGTTTTAATGGTACCAAACAGTCTCCCTTTTCTGAAACAATAGTATAACATCACAACATAGACAAACACACTATAAAATATCAATTGGAAGGCTTTACTCAATCAAAAAACGTAAATTAACACACAATGAACGAATAAATTTGACCTGTGACACCTGAATGCAAATACACAGTTAATAAAAAATTACAAGGGATAAATAATTAAAGTCAAAAGTAAATAAACAGGTTTAAACAAAGTTAGAGTATGTTATCACTGTGAAATTTCAAACAATTTATAGAAAATCATCACTTTTGAAGAAACCTGCGTCATATTATACACAGGTTAATGAAAATAATTTTGTTGTTATGTATACTTCTTCTTCTGTGTGTATAAAATCTTCCGTTTAGGAATACCAAGAAATTTCTTTAATATCAATAAAACTAATCTAACACTTGGTACATATGGGGTGAATATCAACAATAAAAATATACAATTAGTGCTAGATAAAACTTCCTGTACAGGTCCAAGAATAGCATCTAAGGAAAAATGAAATAATTTTGATGTTCATAGTACGAAGAAGTGAAAATTTGTAGTAATTAAATACCAAATAATCAAAGCTGGTATATAGACAAGATCCATGTAATGAATACAAATTCTGATCAAACAACAGTTAAATTATGTGATCGTAAAAAAAACACATTTTCAAAGGCCAGATGATTGAAGTCACTGATGCATTTAACAATGCACTGAGAATCACAAGAGAGTCTCGAGCTTAACGTGAGACCAATTTTGTTTTCATTAAGAAATATTATCATGTCAATTATTCTAGGGAAGAGTCGTTTTTTTCAGTTCGTTTTTAACTGTCGTGCATATATAAAGTGCACAAAGATATCTAAGTGACATTCAAAACTCATTATTCAAAAAAATCTGACAACGGCATGGCAAAAAACGAAAGACGACAAAAAGACACACAAGTTCAATATGACATGTTTAGCCAAAAGTTAAGTCATAGGAAAGCTGCTTCCATGTGTAGACAACCTCTAGAATATATCTCAAAACTTCGTTAGAATGTCCGAAGGGAAGATGTTGGAGGCATTTTCAATGAAACTTTTGCACAAACATACGAAACGTAGTTTTTACGATGATTTATCAGTTTAATTTTTCGATGGGTGTTATGAAGAAAACACATTAAAAAAAGAAACCAATGCCCTAACAGGAAACCGATTACTGTAGTACATTTTCATATTCGATACTTTGAATTACTGAAGAAAACAAAATCAACAAAAATATCGAATTCAAGAAAATTTCAAAAGGGGAAGTCCATAAAACCTGAAAAAATCAAACGTCAGACTAAGCTCCAGTATTCGAGTTGTCGTTGATATCCCTAACTAAAACTGTAATCCACAAAAAAACGATCAGCAATTAAGGATCTTCAAAAGGACCTATATGATCGAAACAATTGGATGAATCATAGAATTAGTTGCCCTAAAAGATGATTATTTACTAATTTTCAGTCTATTGTCGCTTAAAATATAATCCCTTACCGAAAAATAAGCCCTGCGGCAAACATTTGCCGCAAGTTTGCAGCAAACATTGCCGCAAGCTTGCAGCAAACATTTGCTGCAAACTTGCCGCAACCATTTTACCATGCAAATGAAGGTTGCGGCAAGCTTGCTGCAAACATAATTATGCAAATTAGATTTGCCGCAAGCTTGCGGCAATTGTTTGTTGCAAACTTGCGGCAAACTTGCAGGAACTACACATATACCAATGTCATGTGTGTAGACACATTTAATTTATCTCGTCAAATTACACAGCAACATTTTTTAAAAGAATTCCTGCCTGTATACAAACAGTCATTGAAAGAATTCTTGCAAACTTAAAGATTTAAGGAAATACATACATGCATTTGAGTTTTGAAAAAGGGGGCAGGGGTCATTCTCAAATGACATCATATACCTGTAGTAAGAAATGAAAAAGGATAAATCTCAAATGTGTATTGGGTATAAAGCTAGGTTATAATTGCATAACAAAATTGAACTTAATTTTAATAAACATGGTACAGTACATCAGTTACAAAATTCAAACTTATAATAGCTAATGTTTTTTCGAACACACATATATATTATATTATATAGTTGCATGCTTACTTAATTATGTATGATGGTGACATTAATTATTTTATTAAAACATGCAGTTCTATGAATTATTTGTACTTACAAAATTACATATTAAATATCCTATATTATTGAACCAAAATGCCTCTTTGATCTGTTATATGTGAAATGCATTTTCCAAACACAATCAACATGACCTAGCCACAATTTCAAGTTGTTAGCTTCCAGGAAGTGCCAACTAGGCATGCCCAGTCAATATTGTGTAATTCTTGCAATGTTCTGGCAAACATATAGAATGGTCAAAGTTTTCTGCAATCTTGCGGCAAACATATAGAATGGTCAAAGTTTTCTGCAATCTTGCGGCAAACATTCTTTATTATTCTTAACTTTCTGGCAATCTTACGGCAAACATTGATGTTTCTGCAAATTTGCCGCAAGCTTGCAGCAAAAAGCTGCAATGTTTGCCGGAAGTTTGCAGCTAGCGGCCAACATCTGCAAACATTATTTTCTGTGTTCCTGCAAACGTTTTGTTTGCCGCAAGCTTGCAGCAAGTCTGCTGCAAGTTTGCGGCAAACAATTCAGTTCCATAAGGGATAGATACGCAAAATTTGTAACAGCAAAAATGATTAATAATACACATGATATTTTAGACAGGTGATAGATTCGGGCTCTTAGGAGAATGAAGATAGATGTTTAAATGGTTCCGTTGTGCTTTGGTTAGAGTGACATCTCCTTATGTTCAATATTAGGAAAATCCAAATTTATTTGCACCATCAGGCTATAACGGATGCAAGGTTGCATGGCTGTTTTATAAAATGATCCTATCAATCAAAATGTGATGAATGGTTACATGAGTGTTTTATACCATGGTCCTATCAGACAGTATAGAATGTTCGGCTGCATAGATGGCTTGGTTGTATGAGCGTTTAATAAAAAGTCCTATCAGGCAAAATTAGATGCTGGGTTGCATTGGTGTTTTATGAAAGGGTCTTATCAGGCAATATGGGATGTTATTTCATGGGTGTTTGAAAAAGTGTTCTCTTATGCAAATTGGGATACGTGGTTACGAGTGTGTTTTAAAGCAGGTCATAACAGGTAATGTTGGCTGTGTGGTTGCATGGGTGTTTTATAAAAGGGTCCTGTCAGGCAATATGGAAAAGGATGTTGCATGGGTGTTTATTTATATTTTTATTACTACATCAATCTTAAACATGTATTTGCTTTGTTACGAAAATCAATTCACAGACATGTTATTAATATTATTCCTTTCTTATGTAAATGCTGATGTTACTAGTATATGAATATAACAATGAAAAATGCTTCAATTGCTAAACTGTCACTTTTTACCTTTGGGTCACACAATTTAAGTGTATTAGAAACAATTTATAGTATATTCATATATTCAACTTACAGGCCATTGATAGATTAGGCGGACAGGAAATGAAGAAGGAGTGTGATCATCTGAAAACCAAAACTTTAGATCAGACCAATCAAGAAATAATGCTTGATATTAAACGGTCTAATGATGAAATCAGGGAGCTGAACGAATCTTTTGAAAGTATGAAGCTGTCACATACTGAAATGAAGAAGTCCCACGAATTATTACAAGAAGATCATGCAAATGTTACAAAAGAACTTCAAGAGATAAAAACCTCTCAGAAGGATACAGTACCATGGAATGTTAGAGGTAAACAGTGGGGACACATGTATTCTCTTTCTTTTATTTCAATCTAAAAATGTGATGCAGGAAGATTGAAACCGACTTCTTGGAATAATTTTGATTATCATTGAATGGTTAGGTTGTGTGCTAAGATTCTCCAACAAGAAACATTGATGTATCATGAAAGTTTATGATCAATTGGAATCGTTTTTGTTTCTCATTTGTTTTCTTGTTTTTTTTTTGTAGGTTAATTTTTAAAAAGGATTAATTTTTCGATCACTTGAATGAGATTTTGTTTGACCAACTTTCGACCTTATTTTAGCCATTAAGCGTAGGAAATGCCATTAAATCATGATTCTTTTGGGGGATATCCATCTGAAATATGTTATACCATTGTATGAAGTTATTTAATTAATTACCTTCGGCATCACCCCGTATGAATTTTACTAACCCTCTATTGATCCGAAAGGGGTCCATTGCCAACTATATAACTTATAGTAATGAACGCAGAAAACACTATGAGATGAAATTCCCCTTAATCAGTATAATATAAGGAGATGAGTAGTGATAACTAATGATACAACTATCCACAAGAGTCCAAATTATATGGATTTAAACACTTATAATTTACAATACGACATTCAACAATGAGCAAAACACATACAGCAAAGTCAGCTATAAAAGGCCGCGATATGTCAAATTGTGAAATATTTCAAATTTAAATCCAATGGCCTGATTTATGACAAAATAATAAACTAAAAAACTGTTGAGACAGAGATGTGTTTCGCTATTTTGAATTTTGGTAGTAAAATGCAAATGTTGAAATTAGAATGGCAACATTTAAACGTGTAAACTATGCAAAACAATCAAAGTCAATGAACCATTACTGAAGGTGCAGGGCAAGATAACCTCCATGGAAATGAGAAATGTATAAAACTGCATACCAAATACCATCGACTTATCATAAGTGGTTCTCTTTTCCCTTTAAACTTACATAAACACAACTTTTAACTTTTCAATTATGCGAAAGTTTTAAAGTCAATGAACTTTGATGATAGGATGGGCCATATAATCTTCATGGAAACGAGCTTGCAAATGCTTATACAACTGAATTACAAACATCATTGACTTACCACTAATGATTTCCTTTAATCTGACCTAATAACAAACTAAGAACAGCGGTATACTACTGTTGCCTTTATTTTATACATTGGTGACGCCGCCGCCAGCAGGCTCACCCTTTCGACTTAGACACAGCAACTAACGATAACCACAGAATTGCAGGCCCCTGACTTTGGACAGCTACGTTTAGAATATGACAAGGTTAAACATGTTTATGAGCGATCATCATTGCTTTTATATTCGTCATTTGAACTCTTGTGGATAGTTGTCTTATTGGCAATCATATCACATCTCCTTATGTTTATAACAAAGACACTAGATAAAAAGTACCGATCTAAGAGCACTCATAGTTTCTGAAAGCTGGTTCAAAGCCAATAACAACTACTGGATAAATTAAATTATGCGAGACTTATGTATAAATCAGTAAACATCCATGAAGTAAAGACGTATTAGTTTAGATCAGTCTAAGAAAATGCTTACCTTTTGCAATGCTTAGATTAAGGTACATAAAATCCAAAGGCTGTAGGACCGTAAGTTTTGTTTTAACTGTAAAGCAATACATCTTACGTAAGGTGTTCAAACCTATCTATCACAAGGTATAAGTTAGTCTTCTATATTAAAAAAGTTTTAACAAAAATAACGAGCTTCAAAGTAAATTAATAAAGCAAGAAATCCATAAAACCTAACAAAATCAAAAACTCGACTATATCTCTTGTGGGACCTAAAACTACAAATGATTTAATAAATAATTCTCGAAAATTCAAGAGGCTTTTCTGCATTTAATTTTTTATTCGCCAAAGCACAATTCTATTTTTAGCACACCGGGCCCTATGTGCAACACGAGTTCCTTACAGCAGTACGTGTTGTTGTGGTAAAAAATCTTTGAAATCAATTGATCAATTCCAACCATTTTTTTGTTTGGATGAATGATTCTTGGGGTATTCAGTATAAAGTGCCATTCAACCAACATAGCCGCCATGGCTAAACATGTAATATAAAGATTAACTGCAATAATTGCCTAAGAGGTGCGTAACCAACGATTTAGACAAACAAATGAATACATTATTTTTGTTTTGAACATTTATTATAGCCGAATTTAGAAAAAAAATATTTCGCTATTAGCAGTCAGTTTGATAAAATTTTGTAAATATAAGCTCAAAGACATCGCTGATGTATTATCAACTTGCAAGTCACTATTTCACCCTCATTTGAACATCTCGTTGACTGGTTCGACATCAAAATCATTTTAATATAGGTAAAAGCAATCATACAGTTTTCTTTATCCATCAGTTTAAATCAATCAAACCTAGACAAATCGTCATTATACGATTGCACGTGCCAGTCTGTGTATTTCTATTTTGTTTACATCGGGTCGTAAACCATCGACATTCTTCGGAGGTTATCCCGATTGTTGATGAGAAGCATAGAATACACACACAATGATGATACATTATAACGAGTCCATACATTGCTAATTGTTTCTTTGGGACTTTTTATAATTTGTATATACGTTTTAGTACGATTCAATCAAATGTGAAAATTTGAGTAAAATCGATGAACATGAATTTGATAGGCAATGCCTCTTTTAATGGTAAAAATCATAGATAAGGAAAATTTTAAGATGCTAAAATGTTCAGAGTCTGCATGTAGAAATCAAAGACAGAAAAAAGGATAAGCTGAATATTAGATCTTCAAAAATGTTCGTATGACCTTCACAACTGGATGATTATTGTCCTTAAATTATGACTTTATCCTTAATCATGTTATTAACTTATTATTAAAAAAAACTCAAAAAGGATAGCTAAACAAATGATCAGCAAATGCAATTTATACGAATATGCTGATATGACCAAAACCTTTAGATGACTTCTTCTTAGAACTATTGCTTTAAAATAAAGATTTGTTTTACAAAATTTAGCATTTTCAAATTTTATTTACAAAACTTTAAACGATAGACAGAAACTGTAAACATGAATGATTATCAGCAATCATGAACAAGATAATGCAATTGACAAGTGATAGGCTTTTTCTAATGGGATGAATCCCGAGGAAATCGAAATTGTTTACACCGGCAATTCAGTTGTCAAAGGAGATGATAGCCCTTAAAAGTTGATGTTTATCCATTTCAGTTTTTCTGACAGGAAAATGTTGAGCACAATAAGATATGAGTAAATTTGACCGAAATTTTCAAACAACTCTTTATTGAAGTTGGATGACCATGAGGAATATCTGTTTCTCATATGACGAGGGATATGTTCCAATTGTCGTAACCACAATCCCGTCCTATTTTCTTCGAATGTAACATATTGATTTAGAATCATCACCGGGTTTGTACTTACAGGAGCAACACGACGAGATATGCTTACTCTTTCCGGAGCAACTACAATCAATGTTTAGTGAGATTTGTGTTGCTCTGGGTTCATATCTGTTGGCGTTTGTTGTTGTTGCACCTCAGTGTTTCTGTTGTTCCTTCGTTTTCCTCTTATAGTTGATGTGCTTCCCTCGGTTTAAGTTTGTAACCGGAATTTGTTTTCTCTCAATCGATTTATGACTTTTGAACAGCGGTATACTACTGTTACCTTTATTTTTTCAGTTTGTATGATGGTTAAATATGTTTAATGTCCAATATTTATGGTAGTTCAAGTTATCCAATTTACGTATCTTCTCTTCTCCTGAGAGTTATTAAGCTCTTTGATTAAATTGATGTTGTTTATACAGGCAATACGGTGAATATAGATACGTTCAATGTAAAGGAGTTAGTTCAGTAAGGGCCGCCGAAAATTTAGTCCATAGTATGAAGATAACATATGTTTCAAGCTAATGAAAAGACACACTAGTAAGTGAAATAGAACTATTTGTGTGCAGCTTTTCTTATAAACGTTAATAATTACAAACCAAATTGGCCAGGAGTAGATATTTTGATGAAATTAACAAAATCGTCTGGATTTCTACCAAATTTAGGCCTAGGAAAAATAGAGCGCAGGCTTCGAAATACAAATTATTTAATTCAGGTATGTAAAATATTATAACAAACAGTATGCTTAAAGATCTTTCTTGTCGACGCATGCGCTCTATGTTTCCAGTCCAAAAAATTGATAGAAATTTACCTGTTTTTTTTTTAATTTTCGTAAAAAATCAAAGTGTGTGCTATTTGTGACTTCGTGAAAAGAACGATAATACGTTAATTTTCACAGAAAGGTATATTTCCAATCTAGTTTTTGTTTTAACTATGATTCACTGTAAATTTGATCAATAAATCCAAATTTGAAATTTTAGCTACAAATAAGGGCCATTTAAGGGCTTTATCGAAACTACTCCTTTATTGATCATTTGATTGAACTTATTCTGAAGTGTTACCAAGTACAATCAATACGCCGAATATACATGATCCATTACTGAAAGTATATAAGAAATGGACATAACAACGAGAACTTACTGTGCTCACTGAACTATGAAATGAGGACAAGCTCTGGTAAATAGGGTCTAACAGATATGTAAACCTTGAAATAATGCCAAACCATTTACTATTTTCCAATTACTTATAATAAGTAAAAAAATCAAGTGATAGCTAACAATTGTGTTTTAAAACCATCGAAACATAAGTATTAGGTCAAAGAATATGTCTGACTGAAATTAAAGAACATATGCCAAATACATACAATATATAAAGTATTAAGGTTTTCTGCCTTCTGAAAAACAAATCATTCCTATGTGACATTTTGCGCATGTAATGATTGACTAATTTTGACGTTTAACGCCACTTTTAACATATTAGCTATATCTTGGTGGTCAGTTTTTATGGGTGTAGGAAGCCGGAGTGCTAAGAGGGAATCACCAACCTTCGGCAGGAATACTGACTATCCTAATCAATGAATGATGGGATGGAACGCACCTGCCATATGCAAGTTTGACCTCACAACTTCAGTTTTAAAAGGCTAGTGACATAGTCGATGAATTACTAAAATAAATTGCTACTGAGGCCCCAAGTGCTTGGTATACTTAATCAAAACTGACTATACACAAGCGATAATTATTATCCTCAATTAGCTCATTGTTAAGATAACTACACAATTTCGATATTACGAGCATACTGTATTATGCTTGACACAATAATGTGTTATGCACAGTATATGTAAACAAATGATGGTGCCCTATTAATGTATCCAACACATTATTTTGTAAAGTATAATACTGTGTCTACTGACCATGGCATTTTGGAGTTGTCTAACGATGCAGTACAGTAGCTTACGACTTGACAATATCATTCAGGTAGAACAACCACAAATGCAGCAATTTCCTAACAACTACAAACTGAAAGGTAGAAAATAATAATCGAATATGACTAATCATATTTTATATTTCAGAACAAATCAACAAAATAGTTGAAGACTGGAAGAATAATGACCAGATGTTTATAATCACTGAAGCCGCCAAGCACGTACTGAAATGTATAAAGGAGAATAGTTGTGTAACTATTACTGCAAGTTCTGGTGCAGGGAAGACAGCAACATTACGACACGTCGCTTTAAAAATGTCAAATGAATATGATGTTCTTCTTGTTTCTGATCCAGTTGACATTATTAAGTTTTACAATCCAAATAAGAAAACATTGTTTGTTATTGATGATTTATGTGGAAACTTTTCTGTTGATTTAAGTGACATTAAAAGCTGGGATCCACTGATTGTGCGTATAACAGAAATTCTTGAAAACAAACAAACAAAAATAATTGCAGCATGTCGCTTACAAGTCTTTCAGGATCAAAAATTTTGTATTTTATCAATTTTCAAGTCATGTGCATGTAACCTGTTGTCAGTGGAAATACGTTTGTCAAACACTGAAAAACAGTCAATAGCAGAGCTATATATGAAATCAAAAGCCCCTGAGATTGCCGACTATTATGATTTATATGATTGTTTTCCACTTTTATGTAAAATGTTCCATGATAATCCCAATTTTGATGTAGCAAATTTATTTCAGAAACCATTTTCAGTTTATGAAGCAGAAATTGACAAGTTGTTTCAGATTGGGCTATACACTAAATATTGTGCTTTAGCTTTATGTGTTGTGTTTAACAATCAATTGAAAGAAGAAATGTTGACAAAAGATGTGGATGCAGAAACCAAACAAATCATCGAGAACACATGTCAGGCATGTAAACTGGACAGAGGAACTTCTCTGTTGGTTATACGGGATGAACTTGACTCATTTACACAAACATTTATTAGGAAGGTACAAGGAAATGTCATAGGGCAAGGTGAAAATTATTATAAAGCCTTACATGATAAAATATTTGACTTTCTAGTTTACTACTTTGGACAGAAAATAATCGAATGCTTGATAAAGAATGCAGACAGTTGTTTAATCAAGGAGAGATTCTTATTAGAAAGAGAAGATGTCCTGGATCCGTTTATTAATGTTGTACCACCAACATATCATCAGATGTACATACAGAGAATGATTGATGATTGGTCAATTGGAAAAGTTCAGGATATTTTTAGGAATATCAATATGAAGATACCTCAGTTCAGAAAGAAATTTTTGTTTCATTTGACCAAACTTGATACAACTTTGCAGAGACAACTGGCACATACCTTTGACAATAAATGCCAACGATCTGCAGATTATTGGTTTGTTGGTTATAATAAATACGACACTGTGTTATTACATTGCTGTTTAATAGGAGATATAGATTTGATCCAGTGGTGTTTAAACCATGATGTTGATGTGAACAAGTGTACATATGATTATCAGTCACCTGTAATGATAGCTTCTGAACACGGTCATACAAAAATTGTTAGAATGTTGTTGGACAAAGGAGTAGACTGTGATATATGTGACATAATGCGTAAGTCAGCATTAATGAAGGCTTGTGGACATGGTCATACAAAAATAGTTGAAATGCTGCTGGATAGAGGAGCAAACTTTGAATGTGACCATGCGGAACGGTCACCTGTAATGTTGGCGTGTGAAGGTGGGCATACACAAATTGTACGAATGTTGTTGCACAGTGGAGCAGTTTGTAATAAGTTTGACGATGAAGAATTGTCACCTGTAATGATGGCGTGTGAAGGTGGTCATACAGAAATTGTCCAAATGTTAATTAACAGAGGAGCAGACTGTAATAAATGTGACTTTGATGGTCAGTCACCTGTATTGAAGGCTTGTGCATACGGTCATAAGGAAATAGTAAAAATGTTGGTAGATAGAGGTGCAAAGTTTAATGAATGTGACAATGATGGTAAGACACCTCTACTTATGGCTTGTGAACATGGTTTTATAGAGATAGTAAGGATGTTGTTAGACAGAGGGTTATATTATAATAAATCTGATAATAATGGTTGGACACCTTTACTGACGGCTTGTGAACGTGGTCATACAGAAATAGTAAAGATGTTGTTAGATGGAGGGGTATACTTTAGTAAATCCGATAATGAGGGTTGGACACCTTTTTTGTCTTCTTGCAGACATGGTCATTCAAATATAGTTAAAATGTTGTTAGACAAAGGAGCAGATTATGAAAAATGTGACAACTTGGATCAATCACCTGTAATGACAGCCTGTGAAAATGGTCAAGCAGAAATAGTAAGAATGTTGTTAAACAGAGGGATAAACTATAATGAATGTAACAACCATGGTATAGCACTAATATTGAAGGCATGTCAATATGGTCATACAGAAATAGTCAATTTATTGTTAGACAAAGGGGAAGACTATAATAAATGTGACATGTGGGGTAAGTCGCCTGTAATGTATGCTTGTAAACATGGTCATATAGAAATAATTAAAATACTATTAGACAAAAGAGTGGACTATAATAAATCAGACAAAAAGGATCAATCACCTATGATGGTTGCTTGTCGATATGGTTATTCAAATATTGTTCAGATGCTGTTAAATAAAGGAGCAGACTATAATAAATGTGATAATCATTATAAGTCACCTGTAATGAAGGCTTGTGAACATGGTCATACAGACATAGTTAAGATGTTGCTGGAAAAAGGTGTGGATTGTAATGAGGTCGATATCTTAGGTCAGTCGCCTCTAATGAAGGCTTGTAAGCATGGACATACAGCTATAGTTGGAATGCTATTGGAAAAAGGGGTAGACTATAATAAGTCTGACTTAAACGGTTTGACATCTTTTGCATTTGCTTGTTCTCATAATCAAAGAGAAATAGTAAAAATGCTGTTAGATAAAGGAGTTAACTATGATAAATTGGACAGTGTCCGCCAGTCACCTTTTATGAAGGCTTTTATCCATGGACATATGGAAATAGTAATGATGTTGTTCAAAAGGGAAGTAAACTATAACCAATATGACAGCAAGGGAAGGTCACTTCTAATGAAGGCTTGTTCAAGTGGTCTAACAGAATTTGTCAAGATACTTTTGGACAAAGGAGTAGACCATAATAAATGTGACAAAAAGGGCCAGTCTCCTTTGATGTTTGCCTGTAGACATGGTAATAGACAAATAGTAAGAATGTTGCTAGATAGGAGAGTAGATTATAATAAATGTAACAAATGGCGTTGGTCAGCTGTACTGTATTCTTGTAAATATGGTCATCAAGAGGTTTTAAGGATGCTGATACTCAGCGGAGCAAACATTAATAGATGTGATAATAATGGTTGTTCACCGGTTATCATCGCTTGTAAACGTGGCTATACAGGAATCGTTGAGATGTTATTAGATAAAAAAGCAGACTTTATAAAATGCAATAATAAGGGACAGTCACTTCTAATGTATGCTTGTAAATATGGTCGTACAAAAATAGTTAGAATCTTGGTAGAAAAAGGGGTAGACTATAGTAACTGCGACAAAAAAGGTATGTCACCTCTTATGCATGCATGTAAACATGGTCATACAGTTGCAGTAAAGATTTTGTTAGATAAAGGAGGAAACTATAATTCTAGTTATGCTGACGGTTCTTCTCTCATTATGCATGCTTGTAAAAATAATTATTTAGAAATTGCAAGGATGTTAATACACAAAGGAGCAGACTTTAAAGAACGCGACAAAGATGGTCGATCTGTGCTGATGGAGGCTTGTGGGCACTTAAATGAGAAACTAGCATGTTTGTTAATAGAGAAAGGTACAGACTTAAATAAATGTGACAGATGGGGTCTATCACCTATGATAGCTTGTGAAAATGGTAATGAAAAAATTGTAAGTTTGTTATTAGACAAAGGAGCAAATTATGATGAAATTGACAGAACTGGTACGTCACCTTTAATGAAGGCCTGTGAAAATGGTCACACAGAAATAGTGAAGAAATTGTTAGAGAAAGGAGCAGACTTAAATAAATGTGACAGATCCGGTCAAACACCTGTCATGAAGGCTTGTATAGAAGGTCATGAAAACATAGTTAGTATGTTGTTAGAAAAAGGAGCAGATTACAAAGAAATTGACAGAAAGGGTCAGTCACCTATAATGAAGGCTTGTGAACATGGTCACACTGAAATAGTAAAGAAATTGTTAGACAAAGGGGCAGACTTTAATAAATGTGACAGATCAGATCAGTACCCTCTAATGATAGCTTGCGAAAATGGTCATCCAGAAATAGTATGGACGTTGTTAGACAGAGAAGCAAACTGTAATAAATCTGATTATAATGGCAGCACACCTTTAACAAAAGCTTGTAGAATCGGCCATACAGAAATAGTGAAATTGTTAATAGACAAAGGAGCAGACTTGAATAGACGGGATTTTGATGACTTGTCGCCAGTAATGATAGCTTGTGAACTTGGTTATACAGACATAGTAAACATGTTATTAGATAAAGGGGCAGAATATGTTAAAAACAACGTTTTTGGTCAGTCACCTGTGATGATAGCTTGTTACAATGGTAAAAAAGAAGCCATGAAGTTATTATTAGATAGAGGAGCAGACTGTAATCATAGTGACAGTGAACATGCCTCACTTTTAGTTAGGGCTAGTGAAAAAGGGCATACCGACATCTTAAAGATGTTGTTAGAAAGAGGGGCAGATTGTAATATAGTGGATAAAAATGATCAGTCACCTGTGATGAAGGCCTGTGAGCATGGTCATACAGAAATAGTAAATATACTGTTAGACAGAGGAGCAGACTTTAATAAAGTGGACTTTAATGAACAGTCACCTTTAATGACGGCTTGTGAACATGGTCATACAGAAATAGTGAATTTGTTATTAAAAAAAGGAGCAGATTTTAATAAATTGAATTTGCAAGATCAGTCAGCCCTCATGAAAGTTTGTGAGCATGGACATACAGAAATAGGAAATATTTTGTTAGATCGAGGCATAGACTGTAATAAAATTGACTGGCATGATCAGTCATCATTAATAATGGCCTGTAAACATGGCCATATACAAATAGTTAAAATATTAATAGAAAGAGGGGCAGACTGTGATAAATGCGACTACGAGGATCAGTCACCTGTATTTATGGCTTGTGAATGTGGTCATACTGAAATAGTAAATGTGTTATTAGACCGAGGAGTAGACTTCAACCGAAGTGATCATATTGGTCAGTCACCTATTATGAAGGCTTGTGAACATGGTCATACAAAAATAGTTAAAATGCTGTTAGATAATGGAGCAGACTTTGATAAATGTGATGTGTATGGTCACACACCTTTAATGATGGCTTGTATGCATGGTCATACAAAAATAGTAAAAAGTTTGCTCAAAAGAGGAGCTAACTACAAAAAATGTAACAATGATGGAAAGACATCAGTACAAATTGCCTCACTGAATTGTCAGTATGAAATAGTTACTATGATTAATACTCATGCTTTAAAGGAGAAACAAGATCAACTATCAGCATGAAATAGCTGACGCACTTTCCAGGAAGGACTTAGACCCATACGAGCAAATGTATTGTGAATTTTCTCGCTATATCTATGTTAATTGATGATTGTTTTTTACATTAACTGATTTTTTAAACGGAAAGTAATATTGACTAAATATTTCAGCTGACAAAATATACAATATTGTTTGGAAATATTTACTCGTATTATGAGGACACTTTTTTGCTAAATGGTACTATTCTGTCATTTTTTGCAATAAGTCTCAAGCAATATGTTACTATTTTAACAGTTTATACTTCAATTCCTTAACAATGTAATATCATTGTGATGAAACATGCCTGTACTGTAAAAACACTGTATGGCATTTTTTTTTTACATATGTATGTATTGAATGATGATTTTATGCATCGCAAACGTTAATGTGGATCGAGGGGGGTTGTGTTTTTGGTCCGTCCGTTCGTCCGTCCTTTTGTCCAATAGTCCATCCTATATTAGGGTAGAACATTTGGTTAAAGTAGTTTAAATGAAATAGATTTTTTTTAAATAATATATCAAATAATGATTTTGACACCGATTAAATAGTTCACGGACATGGAAATGTGATATTGTGAAATTAGTAAATTCGCAGGGTTATATAGTTTACAATGAAGGTAAGGGAAAATCAGCCAGAAAATTACTCTATATCTTTATTGTTAGGTGCAGTTTGGAAATGATATGCCATATTACTCTGAATTCACTATTTACTGAATATTAACATAGAATAGTGCAGCGGGCCATGGTGTCTTATGGACATACGGTTCTACCTAAAGCCGCACCACACATCATTGTGACTAGTAAGACACCTGCTGATATCGTTAAATGTGACAATTGTGTAATGATAATAATACTTATGAAGACAGACAGTCTTATTAGTTTAAAGAATATACTTCTAACAGAGACACATGTTGCTTTTGTAAAGAGATCAATAACGTAATTTAATATACCTTGAAAATAATTTGGTAAGCAGTGGTATTGTAAAAATATTTTATATGTTCCTCGCAGACGGGACGTATTGTGGTTTACCAATACCCGTCCGTCCGTACGTCCCACCGTCTGTCAATCCGTCCTTTCCTCCGTCCATCAACATTTCGTACGATAACTCAGACTTGCTTTGACCAATTCTCAAGTAATTTTAACGAAACATTAGAATTGACGGAAAAAAGCTCTTTTTTATTTATAGTCTTCCAGAGTTACGGGACTTAAACCGTTTAAATTCAGGCACTTTTTCAAACATCGCGCACACTCGAGTATGCCTGGATTGATTTACTCAAAGCCTTATATTATCGTTTGGATTGGTAAGAATTATCTCCCTTTTGAGATTTTTTAATTTTTCTATTTTTCCATTTTGAATAGACTATTTTTCCATTTTGAATAGACTATTTTTCACATGACCGACTTTTGACTCCGTAGTTTATAATTTTACACAGTTTACCTACTCTGTGGTAGAAAGTTTTGGTACTCTGTCAAGTAAGAGAAACTGAAAAAAAAATAAAAAGAAGCTTACAATCAGTACTATTTGGGGAAAAAATTCCGAAAAAGTATTCCGATGATTTTGTCGTGTATAGAAAACAAAAGAAACAATTATGTTGTTCCAAATTGAAACCGATTGCCTGATTTTTACTCTTACCTGGCCAATTACCACAGTGTGCTACCACAGATTAGGTAACATGTCGAAAAATTATATATTCTAGAGTCAAAAGTCAGTGATATGAAAATAGACTCTTGCCATAGCTGACTATACAGTCTGCTTTTTTTCTCATTGTTCAAGGCCGTACGGTGACTTTTAATAGTTTTTGTTTTCGTCATATAAACTCAGATGAATAGGTTCACCGGCAATTATTCCACTTCTTCTTTTTTTATATTAAGACAATTTTTCACATATCGCGCACTTACTCCAAGCCTGGGTCGATTTCCTCAAAACTTTATCTTATATCTGGGTTTGATAAAACCACGCTCTCTGTTGATTTTAAATTTTTCCGTGTTTCCGTTCCAGAGTTACGGGACTTTAAATGTCAGATTTAAATACATTCTTTCACATATTATGCCATAACTTGAGTTACGTTGAATTGATTTACTGACAACTCTGCAGAATTGCTGGAATGGATAACATGACACGCCGTTCGAATAACAATAAAAAAAAATCAGACATGTCATTTTGACAGTCATATAGATAGAAGGCAATTTTTTAAAATGTAATGTACTAGCTTTAGTTTGCTTGGATCAAATTACAAAAAACTTAACACTTTGGAGTGGTTGTGATTGATGAATGTGCACAAGAAGGGCGTATCATGCGCTATTGGCACAGCTGTATATTTACTTTTGCAAAGAAGTTATCCAGAAGCATGCTTCTACTTTAAGAAGACACATGCTTATTTTCAAAAAAATATACTAGATATTTTACTTATGGAAAGTGACCTGTGTATAATGTAAGCATATATCCTTTAGAAATCCATAACAAATTGACATTTGGTAAACAAGTTCAGTTTAACTCCTCCACTAAGTTTCACAATCACAAAAAACTGAGTCTTTGTCATGTTAAAGAGAGTAATTCATTTTTACTATCATATTGTATACAATTTTAATATGTATCTACGCTTTTGTTTAAGAATTTGAACTTATTGAACAATAAGTATGTTTTTCTCATATTTATTACTATCAATTTATTCCATTTAGAAACTTACTCCTCATAATTTCATTTTTGTGTTGTCTACAAGTAATGCAGCTTGGCTGAAATAGTACTCCAATGTTACAAATAACGGACATTGATGACGTTTAATCATTTCATCAGCTTTCACTGTCATTATCAGCGTATTTTGGACATATTTGAATTTTTCTAGCTTCTCGAGAATCGGACTTTTAGCATTTTACGATTAATCATTTACCTAAAAGAAAGAAAGATTCGAACGCCCTCAGACAAAGCTGACCTGTTAAATTTGTTATTTTTAATAGATATAAGAAAAATGTGGTATGAGTGCCAATGAGACAACTCTCCTTCCAAGTCACAATTTGTAAAAGCAAACCATTATAGGTCAAAGCACGGCCTTCAACACGGAGCCTTGGCTCACACTGAACAGCTAGCTATAAAGGGAAGAAAATGACTAGTGAAAAACCATTCAAACAGGAAAACCAACAGTATAACCTATATAAAAAACGAGAAACGAGCTACACTTATGAACCACATTAACAAACGACAACCGGTGAACATCTGGTTCCTGACTTAGGATAGGGGCAAACAACTGCAGCGGGTTTAAATAAAGGCAACAGTAGTATACCGCTGTTCGAAAGTCATAAATCGATTGAGAGAAAACAATACCGCGTTAAAAACTAAAACCGAGGAAAACACATCAACTATAAGAGGAAAATAACCAAACGACACGGTAACACACACAGAAACAAACTATAAGATAAAAACTGCCATTTTCCTGACTTGGTACAGGACATTTTAAGAACAAAATGATGGGTTGAACCTGGTTTTGTGCATAGCCAAACCTCGTGCTTTTATGGCAATGTTAAATATAACACTTAAAGGACAACATTTCATGACAGGACTACAGTACAAATAAATGCAAGAACATTAAGAACAGAGAAATACACAAATAAACAATTCAATAATACATTTCGACATGCTTATGGTTATCAAAGGTGCCAGGCTTATAATTCAATACGCCAGACGTGCGTTTCATCTACATAAGACTCATCAGTGATGCCCAGACCAAAACAGTCAAAAAGCCAAACAAGTATAAAGTTAAAGTGCATTGATGACCCAAAATGCTAAAAAGCTGTGCCAAATGCGGTTTAGGTTATCAATGCCTGGGATAAGATAATCCCTAGTATATAAAACAAATGACCATACAATTGATATTCATGTCAACACCGAAGTGCTGACTAACCACAAAATAAAAACGAACACGTAAAACAACCTAGGGCAACGTTTTAATAGGCGTCAACCTTCATCCTAACCTGAAAAAAATAGTGTTACATCACAACATAGAAAGACACACTATAAAATATCTATTTAAGACCGTTTTGGTGATACATGACGGAAGTATTAAAATATTCATTATACAACGTTGGCTTTGCAATCATTTGTTTTAGTGGTCTTGATGAAGGTAAATGAAGAAAAGCGCTCTACTCGCACCAAATAGTTATTTGTTTTGCATATTTGAGATTTATATGTGATTTAAATGAGTAGTGAAATAGGTTTTATCTCAGTCATTTAACAGCCAGATCCACAGAAATGGCTCAAATTTTTGTTTAAGACATCTTTGGGTCCACATTTAGTTTTCAACAACCGACACGTGTATATTCAATACTCCAAGCTCCAAATCGGTCTTCGTTCGAATTTTTTTTTTTGAGAAATTAAAAAGTGACTATTAACACCTGCAAATTTGTAGCTGAATTTAATTATGAGTTCATTGAATCATCAATATATTATTGTACATTGTATATTGCATAATTTTAATCCTCGTGAAATAGTTAAATATAGTAATATTATAAATAAAAAAGAGATCTGTTTTTTCCCACTTGGTTTGAACGATTGTTGTATGCAGTAAAATATACCCATGACTTAATTTAAGCTAAAAAAAAAGTAAGAAACGTCCAACGCATAATTTTGATAAATAATACTCATTGGTTGAAAGGAAATATCCTGATTTCTCATTGAAATAAAAACCGATAATTTCCCATGTGATATCAATCCGATAACTTCATTCCTCTGGCGTCAAACAACAATTGTGTTGAAATAAATTCTGTGAAGGTGTTGTCGATGACGTTGAATAAAAACAAATTGAGAATTTGTAGAAAAAAACGTAGTTCCTTGTATGTGCTAATTCATTTCCAAAACAGAAATCTGCCATAGATCTGGAACCAACAATAGATGATAGTCGGACAAATATACCAGGCTTATAATTTTGTACGCCAGACTCACGTTTCATCTACAAAAGACTCATCATTAAAAGAGGGACGAAAGATACCAGAGGGACAGTCAAACTCATAGATCGAAAACAAACTGACAACGCCATGGCCAAAAATAAAAAGACAAACAGACAAATAATAGTACAGATGACACAACATAGAAAACTAAAGACTAAGCAACACGAACCCCACCAAAAACTGGGGGTGATCTCAGGTGCTCCGGAAGGGTAAGCAGATCCTGCTCCACATGTGGCACCCGTCGTGTTGCTTATGTTATTACAAATCCGGTAAATAGTTTAATTCGGTGAGTCCCATTCGTGAAAAGGGAAGGGTATTGTAGTTACGACATAAGGAACATATCCGATATCATCTGTGAAACGGTTATTCCATAACGGTCAACCAACTCGTGATGTCTTCCGTAAAATTTACGAAGGAACGATTTCAACTTCACCATTTGGAACTCTTGGCTTAATAGCTTCCTTGTGAGCAGCAATCCTCTATCAAGGAAATCATGATAGGAAACACAAGCCCGGGAATATCGTATCAATTGTGAGATATATACTCCGTATGCAGGCGCTGCTGGAATGTTGCTACATAGAAATGGAAAGTTCACAATTGGGAAGCTGAAATCATCTCTTTTGTCGTAAAGTTTTGTTTTCAACCGACCCTCTTTGTCAATTTTTAGATGTAAGTCAAGATATGAGGCAGACTTAACTGTATCTGTAGTATCCTTCATCTCTAGTTCGATGGGATAGATTCGTTCAACATAGTCACCAAATTTTGTATTATTTAGTGAGAGACCATCATCTATATAGCGGAACGTAGAGTTAAAGGATATTGCTTCTTATCTTTCTTCCTAAGACGTTCCTGTATGAAGTCAGCCTCATAATAATAAAGAAACAAGTCGGCAAGAAGAGGGGCACAATTGGTTCCCATTGGAATTCCGACAGTCTGTTGAAAAACACGTCCTCCAAACGTAACAAATAATTGTATGAAGTTAAATAGCACTGAGCAACCAAATTCCGAAAGATTCTGCCAAATACAGCTACATGTAAGGAAGTTTATTCCTAGGGTAGAACATATGTAGTTTTTAGAATAATTCAAAATTTTGTAAACAATTATTTCATAAGTATGACCATATCAATGCTAATTCATTTCAACACAAAAAGTGCTGACTACTAGTACTTGAAAGTTAACCCATTACCAGTGTCATATAATTCCAAAGATGATGAAAAACGAAGTCATTTTGATGAAGAATTTGCTAACAGGGGTTTGGATAACATCAATATATGCAATTGTTTCCACCAAAAAGTCTGCAGAAAACAATACCGGATTTATTGAAAGATAAAACTACATTTGTCATTTCATATACCTACAACTAACCAATTGCTGCATATTTTTACAAATGCAAGAAGGCATTAGAGACCTTTAACTTCAGGAAATGTAAAATGCAAAACTCCCGTTTACTCATATGCTACTGCAATTATAGTCCTGATGGTCATGTTATAACTGAAGACCTTGACATCGTTAACAATGAAGAACTTGGAGTTGTAAGTCAAAGGGCCGAACTATAGAATTCCACAGTCTATCCACTGGAAGAGGAACTCCAGGTTACTAATGAATGCAGTAGAGGGTTATGCCAGAAAATGAATAAAGTGGAAGTCAGAGGAACCGAATATGAAAACGATCTAAATGACCAAAGCTGTTTGGTCATGTTTTAAACGGCGCAATCAATGTACAACACACTCACGTGTATTTAACTCTTTTAAGAAGCCCAAGATTGTGGATGAATAATTTTTATGGAATGTTTTACTAAAGATCTACAGAGTAAACTCCGGAATCCATTATATAACGACTTAAGTGGAGATCTTAGAAAATCATAAATAAGTCCTTTTCTCCTTTAAAGAGGAATTAGCTGTGAAATTCATGATCACCGATTTGACTCAAGTTCTTATATTTCATTTGTATCATACTGAAATCTTTATCCAAATTATAATACGTCTAAAAATAAACAATTAACAATGCATGGACTCGATAATATATATCAACATTTCGTGTGTCTTGATGTGTAGACGCCAAATGTCTAAATATAGTGATCCATGAATACGAATTTACATGAAGGTTTTTTAAAACTTTAATTGCTGTATCTTAAATTGAAATTACATGGATTGTATCGGGAAAAAAACAAGGATTTGTGTAGTAAAAATGTTATAGGTTAAAAATATAAGTTTTTCATCTTTTTTTTATCTGTATAAGAATGATTTCTTGTGGATCGAATCAGTTACTGAAATGGTTCATTCACTTGCAATATTGATATTCTTTTCCTTTTAATAGCTAAACACGCCTAGTACATGCGTCACCCATCTCGAGCTAAGGGTTTACATGAATACGGTTTCACATGAGTTCAAATTATTCACTTGCAAGTCAATAATACACCAGCGATGCTTTTGAGCTTATTTTGACTAATTCGGGCCAAACTGAATGCTTAGAAAGAAATTTTTATTTAAAAATTACGGGTCGTCAAGATGTTCTAAAATTCTTACCACCATTCATTCTACATTAAAATCTGGCCTTCAGGAATATAGATTTTGATTCTTAAAATTTTTAAAGATTTACTCAAAAAATCTTCAATCGCAATGATCTTAACAATTTTGCAGTAATATAAAAAACTTTGATTGTTTGATTATACTTCTATTCTCCATGCTCAAGTGATTAATCGACTACACTGATCCAGAAAATTGGGAAACAAAGGTAATAATTCCTTATTTAGGGTGATGAAAAATCTTACTTTGTGAAAAACCATACTAATTCCCAAATCAAACAAACCAAATATGATATCAAAAATTTTTGATCGACAACATATTTGTTGAGTTTGGCCGTTTGATATGTCAGCAGACAGTCAGTATTCCAGGGACATTCATTGTGCCCCTTTACTGGCCGACTTGTAATGGTACTGATGTGAAGCAGAATTCATACAGAACCTTCCCAAAGACAAAACACAATTCTTGAAAACTTCTTGATTTCACTTTAAAATACATTTTATGTTGATGATGTTCTGTCACTCAATAACCCACATTTCAATGAGTGCTTACAACTCGTTTATCCTAGTGAACTTGAGATTAATCATACTACTGAAAGTAGAAGTTCTGATTCATATCTTTATTTTTCTTCTATATTGACATAGATGGACGACGTCAAACTAGAATTGATGACAAACGTGATGAATTTGACTTCCTTACTCCCCATTTCTTAGCAGAAACAAACCTTCTGCTCCATCGTATGGCGTTTATATATTTATCTCAGTAAATACGATTACGCTCGTGAATGTTCACACTATACGGACTTCATGAACAGGGGTGTTATCCTTACACAACGACTGCTCAAACAAAGTCATAAGGAAACAAGATTGAAACCGACACTACATCAATCTTATAAATTTGTTGACCGATTCGATAATTAGGTGTCCCAACTCACTAGGGACATGTTTTCGCGGTCTTATATCTATAGATACTGGTATAGTCGTCTAAGGTGTAATTTTATCGATTGTGTCCTTTTCCCGATTGGGACAGTTATCAAGAAAGTAACTCTGATGGTGGAGGAAGCTGGAGAAACCTGAGAGAAACACAGACCTTCGACACTAAACTGGCTATCTTTGTCAATTAAGATCGATCGGAATCGAACACAGCTTGTCACGAGCGGGATGGTAACTCACAGTATCACAGTTGACAGGATTGTAATCACTGTTTTTTCCACAAGAAGATGAACTGCTTAAACCACTATGTCAACGAGCCCTCCTATCGCGATAAGATTGATTATTGATTGCTTTACATCGAGTCAGAGCAAAATGGCTTTCTGATTAGAAGTTTGCTGATTATATTGTATAATATTATCATAGGCGATAGGAAACCTTTGATATTTATTTGTATAAATCCATGTATTTCGTTTTATCCTATTCATCCATTTAATATCTTATTATCAATAGAAAACCAAAAAGAAGACATTTATCCGGAAATCAAACGTAAAAATTGAAATGTTGAAAAATCGAGGCCTGCTTACCACCAATAATTTTTTATTATCTTATCATTATAAACATGCTGTTCTATGTATTATTGGTCAATAATGAAATCATTGTTGTATATAGTTTTTAATATCATTTTCTTTTATTTTGTTGTTGTTTATTTGTAGTAAATAATTCATGCATGGAACACTTTGAAATTATCAGACGTCAATGAGACACGCTGGAAGAAGTGCCTTAGCTAAAGGAGCAAGAAATTACTGGAGCCTAAATGGTAGAGGGGTCCACTTGCATTTATTCACTATGGCGCATATTAATCTTCAACAACATTTCGGTGAATTTGTTTTACCGGTATTTTTATCATCACATCAAACCATGCACAAAGCATTCACGAATCAATATACTTTTCCCACAAATTTGTATCTGAAAGGCATACGATTATTCCGCATTTTGTTTACCTGTAAATCGATATGAATTTCAACTCAAATATAAAAAGGTCACAGTTTAGTTCTTAAATCCATGTATCTATTTTAAGAAAAGCTTTAACGTTAATGTACGGTATGTAAACATATGTGTATATATTCATAAGAGTACATTATACAATCCACAGTCACCACATGCTATGTTTTATGTGTATTTTTTGGTCTTGACAGCCTTTGGACGAAAACTACGATCAAAAATGTTCTGCAACTCAAAGGTGATATTGAATCTCTAACACAAACTCTAGATCAGGGATTGCGGCCAAAGTAACTTATGCTAAAAGATGGTTATAAATCAGGGAAAAATCTAACCGAAATCGACTTAACCATGTTTACAACACAAAGAATTAAGGGTGTGTTACGTTTCTCCAAAATTTGAAATTTTTGTACACAGGTAAATAAACTCATCATAGATACCAGGATTAAAAATTTGTACGCCAGTGGGATCGACCCGTAATCGAAACTCATCATAGACACTAGGTAAACAAGTTTCAACAATACAACTGAACTCCAATGTAAATTCAAAAAGGTAGAGTAAATAATATCTGACATAATCAAACGCTCGACTATGTTAAACAAACGTAAAGAATGCCAAAAAAAACTCTTCAATGGTCAACACAAAACTAACTTACAGTTTCACCGTCTTGAGCTGGTTGATATACTAAGTCTGCATCAATGTATTATACCGTAATAGTGTTGTAAGCTGAAAACAATTACATTCCTTTTATGTAACAAATGGTGTTTCAACCAAGGAGAAATTTATATACATATAGATACACGAACAATATCAAGGGCAACAATTTAAGTCAGACCTATTTCCATTGCAGTAAATATTTTCACATATTACAGTACTAAGTCATAATATTTTACTATCCTATTCATTTTAGTATTTACCAACATTTACTTGATCAACTATTGGAGTTTGTATTCGATCTATGAGTTTGACTGTTCCTCTGGTATCTTTCGTCCCTCTTTTTGGAGGAATATATAGAGGAATGAAGAAGATCATCAGATAATAACATAGGAAAACCTGATTTGTGAAAAGGAAACCAACTTTGTTACAAGTGTCAGAACAGGAACCATACACAAGCTACAGATTATAATCAGTTCTAAGTCATACAAAACTAGCAATAAGGAAGATAATGATGAAGGATACAGAAATATGTGGTTAGTGAAAAATACCCCCTTTAAAGTTTGATATCGTAATATTCATTTTCTAAATGTAAAGCTTTCAATTTTGATTAACCATTCAGGTTAATATTTTCCACACACCCTTTTCTTATTTCTTCCACGTACCAGCATGGCATGTTTAAAGCGAGTTATCATATTGAGAAATGAAGGTAAACGTTATCTTTGTTCCTGCAGTCCTTACGTACAAAAATGTACTTACTTACTTCATTTAAACATGACTTACTTGACAAGAGTTTTACCAAATTTAAAAACATATACAGTAAAAAATAAAGTTTAAGAAATAACAGATATACTGCATATTGTTTTTTACGGTTCATGACCCCTTTTTTGAGGAAGTGAAATATAAAATTGTCAAAGTTCAATTATATCAAATCAAAAAAGAAAATGGATTACATAGACAAGTTATTATGTACACATACCATAAAGAAACATTGGTCACAGATATTTAATTTTTTGTTTAATTCCATTTAATGTTAAATGAGAATATATGTTGGCAAATCACATAAAACACACAGACTTTATTACAGAGATTTTTATTCTTACATTTTAAACACACAGCCAGGGGTAAAAAATATTTCATCATTTGAAAACTCTGTTATATGTTTCGTATAAAATCACATTTAAATAACAATTCTACTCATTTTATTTCTTGTTCGAATTGAATGAGTTTTGTTTCCATTAAGTACAGAAATGTCAGCATTTTCTTGTAATCATTCTGAAATATACTTATAATTACAACTTAAAAAAATACTGTTTAAAAGAGGAGTGAAAGATACCAGAGGAACATTCAAACTCATAGATCAAATATAAACTGAAAACGCCATGGCTAAAAAAGAAGAAGACAAACAGACAAATAATAGTACACACGACACAAGATAGAAAACTAATGACTAAGATTACGAAACACGCCAAAAACTGGGGTGATCACAGGTGCTCCTGCTCCACATGTGGCACATGTCGTGTTGCTCATGTTATTACAAACCCGGTAAATAGTCTAATTCGGTAGGTCACATTTGTTAAATGGGAACGGGATTGTTGTTACGACATAAGGAATATATCTGATATTATCTGTGAAACGGATATTTCATAACGGTCAACCAACTCGTGATGGCGTCCGTAAAATTTACGAAGGGATGATTTCAACTTCACCATTTGGAACTCTTTGTTTAATAGCTTCCTAGTGAGCATCAACCTTCTGTCAAGGAAATCATGATAGGAAATACAAGCCCGTGAATATCGTATCAATTGTGAGATATATACTACGTATGCAGGCGCTGCAGGAATGTTGCTACATAAAAATTGAAAGTTCACAATTGGGAAGCTGAAATCATCTCTTTTGTCGTAAAGTTTTGTTTTCAACCAACCCTCATTGTCAATTTCTAGATGTAAGTCAAAATATGAGGCAGACTTAACTGTATTTCTAAATATTTTAAAAACTATTATGAGTTTTTGCACGAAAAAATCATATGGCTTTATAATAAATGAATTGCACTTTATTTCAATATTTGTATATACATAATGATTTTTTATAGTAATGACATGTCACAATGTTGTTCATAGTAATCATAAAAACTGTACACATTTATAAGTTAAACAGGAAAAGTTTCATCAAAATCGGAACTTAATAAGTGTTTGACAATGTTTAAAAACAACGTGTTTTAATTTGAAATATATTAAGGGGAATTTCGGAGATCGGAAACACTTATAACTATATATATATTTATTTTAATTTTGTCCCGAATATAAACTGAAATCAATTAAATGAATTGAATAAACAGTATTCAATACTTGTTCATGCCGTACGAAATAACCCCCGGGAACTATCAGGTTTAAACCACCATTTTCTACATAAGGAAATGCCTGTACCAAGTCAAGAATATGACAGATGTTATCCATTCGTTTGATGTGTTTCAGCTTTTGATTTTGCCATTTGCTGAGGGAATTTTCGTTTCGAATTTTCCTCGGAGTTCGGTATTTTTTGATATATTACTTTTTTCATAATTCTATTGTGGTGTACATGGGAAGTGTCCGTTGTAATTCTGTGCTTAACATGTCTATTGTACTATTATATTATTCATTTATGTATTTTTCTGTCCTGAGTGTTCTTGCGTTATTTGCACTACTGTATTTCTGTCACGTAATGTTGTCATTTTAGCGGTATTTTTTACAATGACACACAAGCGGGAGGTTTGACTAGCCATAAAACTAGGTTCAACCCACCATTTTTTCTTAAAATGTCATGTTCCAAGTCAGGAAAATGGCAGTTGTTATCAAATAGTCTGTTTCTATGTATGTTGGCGTTCGTTTTTGCAGCAGTTCAGTGTATCTGTTGTTCCGCTGTTTTCCTCTCATAGTTGATGTTTTTCCCTCGGTTTTGGTTTGTGACCCGGATTTGTTTCAGTTTTATGACTTTTTAACAGTGGTATACTACTGTTGCCTTTATTTGAGCTTTTGATTTTGCCAATTGGTAAGGGACTATCCGATTTAAATTTCCTTGGAGTTCAATATTTTAGTTATTTTACTTTTTGAATAAGGGGATACATAGGTATATTCCCGGAAAAAAATGACAATTACCGATTTCGTTTGATATGTATGCAAATTGTATAATCATTACAACTGTATATTACTGTTTATGTTTTTAATCTCATTAAAAAAAATTGGAATGCCCAGGTGATGTTCATACAACGAACTGTAATAAATGACAGAACATCACTGCAACCGATCAATAGTATAAAACAAATCTGCGTGTCGCGTGCAGAAGGTCGTCCCTCCTGTAACTGTTAACTCAGTTTATCATATTCTTTGTACATGTTATGCTACCATTTATTGCTATCAAAAAGTGCTAGACTATGATAATAATGAGGCACTCAAGTCAATAATATCAAAGAAGGTTTACGGGCATATATCATATTTGTACTTGTGTATGATTTATTTTTATGTATTTAAAACATGTTTAAGGGAAATCATTGACAGCACTGCATGCAGTAATCCTCTATCAATTTATATATATGTACCGAATTCTTAAATATAAGCAAACATATGCAGACACTAAAGGTGCTGCATCATAAGTCCTCTGTGTTGAAACCAATTTGCAATTATTAAAAATACATTTAACAATAAATGACAAAAGTTACTGGCTGGGGATTAGAGACAATTTTATTATCCATGAAACATTTCAGTTTAACTTAACAAACAAGCTGAATTGCATTGTAAGTGTTCATGAAATAGTTAACCCAGGTATTATTTTCATTGCTTTGTATTGGTATTATTAGTAATACAGTTATTCTAATATGGTATATTGATGCATAAACTAAGTGAGTTTTTATTCACAAACTAAACCTAATTTCACGTGACTTTAATCAATGAGTCAGTCAAGTTTGCACAGCAATAAAGTCCTTCGAAATAACTTTCAATTGGGCCATAGATATATTTCTTGATTCTTTTTGTTATCGTTTATTGTTTCCTTAAGATACCATTGTTCTATGAATTCTATTTTTGTATAACAGATTCCAAAGTGCTCAAAGGAAAATACAAATTTTCGTGGATTGAGGAAAAATTGTATTTTTTTGGATATTTGATTTCGCGGTTTGCCAAAATCTGCTTATAATCCTGTACAGTTTCTTACTTTATCTGCCTTTAAAGTCGTGATTTACCTATACCCACGAAATCTACGAAAATTGGTAATGAATCCTTAATAATTGGTTTTCAATACAATCTTGGTGGAAGGATGCATCTTATGGTTTCCACTAACAAAAGTAAAATGTAGCTTAATTGTACCATGTTCCTTCATAGTCCTAAAAATACATGTGTTACTCTTTTTCAGGAAATATTGGACATTTGATTTGAGATATCAACGTCAGACGTATAAAAGGTGATATCATTTTATTCATATCAACATTAATGAAAAGAAGGTCATAACCAACTGCAACGTTTGCTATGACGGTCCTTTGTCATGTCTGTGTAATACTATTCAACAAGATGGCTTCTCTTTCTCCAGAGGAAGAAAACTATGTTAGGATGAGTTTATTGCTGACAGGGATTTCTCCACGTGCAGCTAGAGCCTTATTTGATCGTGAATTCCATCCATCTTGTTTGGACTTTTCTTTGAAAAAGGCACACAATAAACTGTTTGACTTGAAAAAGAAACATGTTATAAATGCAGCACAGTGGAACCTTCTGTTCACTCGTTTTCTTGGTAAGTTCAAAGCCTTGTTATTGATTGGTTACTTCAGTCCCAATCTGTATCAACCAAATCCTGAGTAAATTTAAATTTTGTAAACTGAAGTATTATGTCTAAGACAACAAACAAGCTTCATACAAAATGAAACTAGTTCTTTTTACAGGTTTCACTGTATGATAGGCTAGTCACAGTGAAATCTTTTCTTTTTGACTTACAGTGCACAAAGGGCCATGTGAGCTGTTGCAATCACTTTTTGTCTGTCAACCGTTTGGATGAACATTGTCTGTCTATCATCTGTCTGTTGTCCGTTAATTTTTTTCAAAATCTTCTTTCAAACTGATTTAACTGATTGGAACCAAAATGTGTCTCTGCTTCATCTGATGTCTCTTTTAAAAGAGAAGAGAAAGATACCAAAAGGAAATTAAACCTTAAGTCGAAAATGGCATAAAGCGAAAAAGACCAAAAGACAAACAACAGCGTTAACGTTTGTGATTTTCGGTTGATCAACCATCACAACAACATAGCTATCGATGCTAAAATATCTAACAGCAGTCAAACAGCGGTTTTTGGTAATATCTAACAGTTATAGTAAGAAAAGAAAACTAAGAAGCCAAAAAATAGTCATCATGACATGCTCCATATACCCTGTAAATTTCAGAAAACCCTATTTACCTGTTTTACAGTTATCGCCTTGATTGTTGATTTTTAACTTTTAAAGGTGGTATGGGAGTATAAATGATAAATGATATAATTGGTTCATACTTTTCCAAAATGTAGTAAATAAAGTGATATGTTCAATACCTAAAATCTGATACCTTGTGTAGATAGAGTTCCACGCTTTCTGCACGTTACGAACTCTCGCAACAACTGTTTTAGGGGTCTGTAGGTGGCATCTTTAAAAGCCAAATTTTTTTACGTATCTAATATACATCAAGTGGCTGTCCAAAGTGCTCGCCCTTTATCAAGATCAATATTGTTACAGAACCTACCTATTATTCTTATCCTGCAAATGTATGAGATAATAACCACTGAAAGGAAAGCAAATAAAAAAAGCAATCATTCATTGTTTCTTGCTTTTGTTTCTATAGTATTAAGATTATTTATATTTATCAATGTCAAGCTTATCATGTTTTATTATTTGTAGATCTTCCAGATTCTAAGACATTTGATGTCACATTAATGATAACATTACTGAGAAACCTGACAACAATTTCCCCTCCTGTTTATGGATTTGACAATTTACCATCTGCCATGGAAACAATGCCTGGTGCAGATTTAGCCAGAATCAAATACTACAGGAATTATATGTCTCACCTAGGCAATGGCAAAATAGACAAAGCGTTCTTCGATACTGCTTGGAATGATATAACTAGTGTATGTAGTGCTATTTAATAATTATATGCTCATTTGCGTGTTTCTATCTCTGTTCATTTGTAAAACATAGGGTACATGGAAAACTTTTTCTACTTACTCCTACTTCATTTTCAAGCTTGATATAATGCTGGGCGATAGGACACATGTACAAAGTTTTTTTTTCAGTATTGTGAATATCTTAAAATCTAACAAATGACATGGTGTTAGACTCTGCAGTCTTTGTGAAATTATTTACCTTTTCAGGTATTTGATTTGTGGCAATTGTCTTGTCGGTTTTTCTTTGACATGATTTTTGAATGTCCCTGCCCAAAGTTTGCCTCCTTTTTTTGTCTTTACATAAAAATCGTGTTTCATTTGTCACTTAAACGACAACTTTCAGCCATTTGATTAATCATAATGATTTCTAAAAATTGTTAATGGTGTTTTAACCTGAAGGGGATTAACACAGAAATTCCTAAAATATTAAAGATTTAGATGCAATATTTTATTATAGTCTATCCACATACAAACACCAAAAACGATTCACAGAATAACACATCAAACAGTACATCCGTATACTACTATTGCACTTATTATATGCACCACTCTTATAAAGATTTATGAAAGACTTTTAAGACACAAGATAAACATATTAACATTTTTACAGATTTACATTTGAAATTTACAATGTTCATTTATACCACATGAATTTCTTAAAACACCACATTGGATTTCAAATATTTTGTGATGATAATAATGATGATGAAGATGATTATGATAATGATGATGCATCTTTAAAGGCAAATCAAATGCATATGTAGGACATCACATAGAAAGATATCAATATGAATGTTATGTACTAGACTGTCATCATGTGCCATATTTTTAATGACTCTTTCAAAACTTTTGAAAAGGTAACAGTATACAGGAAGACAGTTTTCCCTACCAGGACACATTATTTTGACCTCTAGTCTACCAGTCTTTGCTCTTACTCCTGAAAGCCGTAGTGGAGGTTACCAATTTTCAAACAAATATTTTACAGGCCATTGATAGATTAGGTGGACAGCAAATGAAGCAGAAGTGTGAATATTTGAAGACCAGACCTTTAGATCAGACCAACCAAGAAATAATGCTAGACATCAAACGTTCAAATGATGAAATCAGGGAGTTAAAAGAATCATTTGAAAATCTGAAGCTGTCACATACTGAAATGAAGAAATCCCATGATTTGTTACAAGAAGAGCATGTTGGTGTCACAAGAGAACTTCAAAAGATAAAAAATTTTCAGAAGGACACAGTACCATGGAATGTTAGAGGTAAACATTTTGGAGTACTCTTAGGCTTATTTGAATCTTGAAATTTGATACAGAATGGTTGCAATTGACTCCTAGGAATACTTTAGATTGACATTGAATGGTTAGGTTGGGTAGATTTCTTAGGCAGTCCAACAAAAACAATGTATCATGAAACAGTTGATGATAAAGGTATATCTTGGGTCTCAATTTAAAACGATAGCATAATTTGAATACTTTGCAAAAATAGAGTTTTTATAATGCTTCTTAAAAAATATAATAAACGTTTCGGTTATAAAGCTATCGTTCAAGTTAGAGGTTGCACAAAATTGCCAGATTAAGCATTGAAGAAAACTTATTTTTATGCGAAAAGAAATGAAACTATAGGATAAAATTCTATATTTAAATGCGAGAAGACAGCTTTTATAATGTGCTTTCATAAATTAAAGAAAAATAAAGATAAATAAGGGTCACAGATTATCTCATTTTCTTGCTACAAAACAAAATATGTCAAAAAGTATAACAAAAAATACCGAACTCTAAGGTAAATTGAAAACAAAAGGTTCATGAAAACTGACAAAATTAAACATGAGACTTTATCAACCAACGGACCGAAAAACTACTGTCATATTCCTGACGTAGTACAGGTATTTTTCGAAGATGAGGGTGGCTTAATCCTGGTTTATAGTTTGCAAAAACTCCCACTTGTATGGCAGTTGTTTAAACCTCCATTATCTTGACAAAAATGGGCGAGAAACCAAAACAGGCATAGTAGTTCAATTTGTAAATTCAATGAACATTATTATTTGTGTATGAAATAAGTTCATCGGAGTTATTTCCACTTATTTAGCTAAGTTAGAAAAAAGAATGAAGCGACAAGTTTGTATACTGGTAAAACAGTTGAAAGAATACAATAGATACATATTTTTTATTCATTTGAATTAAACGACTACGTATGAATTGCATTCCTGTCTCAAATTTTCGTATTTCATTAAAGATCTAGACTATTGTGTTCTCCTGTTTTACTAGTACTGGATATTTACGGTATTTAATAATTTTCTGAAGCACTTTTGGACTTTTTAGCTCACCGTTACGAAGGAACTGTGAGCTTTTGCCATCACTTGGCATCCGTCGTCGTCTGTCGTCGTCCGTCGTCCGTCGTCGTCCGTCGTCGTCTGTCGTTGTCCGTCGTCGTCCGTCTGGTGTAAACTATTTCAAACATCTTCTCTGAAACTACTGAAACAATTCCAACCAAACTTAAGCTGAATGATGCTTTTGCCATCACTTGGCGTCCGTTGATATCTGTCGTCGTTCGTCGTCCGTCGTCGTTTGTCGTTGTCCGTCGTCGCCCGTCTGGTGTAAACCATTTCAAACATCTTCTTCTCTGAAACTACTGAACCAATTCCAACCAAACCTAAGCTGAATGATGTTTAGGGTATCTAGAATAAAGTTTGTGTTTTATTTACTGTTTCGTCAAATAACATGACCGCGATGGGTAAAAATAGAACATAGGGGTAAAATGCAGTTTTTGGCTTATATCTCAAAAACCAAAGCATTTAGAGCAAATGAGACAGGGATTAAAGTGTTTATTAGGTGAAGTTCTATCAGCCCTGAAATTTTCATTAGAATCTGATATTCCATTGTTGGGTTGCTGCCACTAAATTGGTAATTTTTAGGAAATTTTGCAGTTTTTGGTTATTATCTTGAATATTGTTAATGATAAAGATAAACCGTGAACAGCAAAAATGTTCAACAGGGTAAGATCTACAAATAAATTCCTATGATCAAAATTGTCAATTGACCCCTTAAGGAGTTATTGCCCTTTAAGGACAATATTACACAATTTGTTTATCATAGATATAAGAAGATGTGGTATGAGTGCCAATGAGACAACTCTCCATCCAAGTCAAAATTTATAAAAGTAAACCATTATAGGTCCCAGTACGGTCTTCAACACGGAGCCTTGGCTCACACCGAACAGTAAGCTATAAAGGGCCCCAAAAATTACTAGTGTAAAACCATTCAAACGGGAAAACCAACGGTCTAATCTATATAAAAAACGAGAAACACTTATGAACCACATCAACAAACGACAACTACTGAACATCAGATTCCTGACTTAGGACAGGTGCAAACAAATGCAGCGGGTTTAAACGTTTTAATGGTACCAAACCTTCACCCTTTTTTCTGAAACAATAGTGTAACATGACAACATAGAAGGACACACTATAAAATATCAACTGAAATAGCTTAACTCAATCAAAGGACATATTAACACCAGTGAACAAACACTGAACAAATAAATTTGACCTATGATACAATGTAAATACAAAATAAATAAACTATGGGAAGAATAATAAAAGTAACATGTTATATCGTTGATGTTCATGGTACGAAGTGAAAATTTATAGTATTACCAAACACTTATCAAAGCTGGTATATAGACCAGATATAACCCTGAATAACATTAAATAACAAAAAAGCATTACAATTAGTATCAACAGGTCAAATTAACAAGAAAGTACGATATGAGAGTACTCGCAGTTACTGACAGCTAGTTAAAAGCCAAAACAGTTAATAATAAAAAATCATGCATCAGAGACTAAAATCAACTAAAACACATCCCAGGGATTTAGTATTTTAACGTCATGGACAGTCAAAGAAGACATGACTAGTGCAATGCCAAAAATAAATGTATCGACAGACAGTAGGATAGTTAGGAGTTTAACCTCTTTATAGATCAAAATGAACGTGGGTGTGTCTTTATACATCCCGTTTGAAAAGAATACAAATTTAGTTATGTTTTAATTTGCTGATGACAAAATCGATATTAGTGCCAATGTAAACTATATTCAAAGATATAATTACAACATTGGTAAGATAACCTTTAATAATAAGTTTGTTTAAAGGTTCGATGAGTTTACACGGATCACATAGTGATTTCCGCGCTTTAATTACAATATTACCGTAAAATTTAGGATGTGAAATACCGTTTTTAATCAGTTTTCTACAGGTGCAGCCAAATTTACTAGTCAAATCTTTGTATCTATGAAAGAACTTAGCAAAAGTTTTACGTAAATTATGGTAACGAAATCCCTGACTTAATAATTTACCAGTGATGCATTGATTACGTTCGTTAAAATCTATGACATCACTACACACACGGGCATAACGAACGAGTTTGGATATATAAACACCGTATGATGGAGCCAAAGGAACATCGCCGTCTAAAAAAGGAAAATTAACAATAGGGAATGAAAATCGTCTCTTTTGTCGTGTTTTCTAACTTTAAAAAATATTCTTCTCTGAAACTACTGAACCAATTCCAACCAAACTTAAGCTGAATGATTCTAAGGGTATCTAGAATAAAGTTTGTGTTTTATTTTCTGTTTCGTAAAAAAAACATTACCGCCATGGCTAAAAATAGAACGTAGGGGTAAAATGCAATATTTGGGTTATATCTCAAAAACCAAAGCATTTAGAGGTAATCTGATGAGAGGTAAAAATGTTTATTAGGCCAAGCTTTGTCAGCCCTGAAGTATTCAGACGAATCTAACAATCCATTGTTGGATTGATGTCACTTAATTGGTAATTTTAAGGAAATTTTGCCGATATTGGTTATTATCTTGAATATTATTAATGATAAAGATAAACCGTAAACAGCAAAAATGTTCAGCAAAGTAAGATCTACAAATAAGTGGTAGTATGACCAAAATTGTCAATCGTCCCGATAATGAGTTATTGCCCTTTAAAATCAGTTTTTTCACAATTTGTTCATTTAGTTTGCTTACTTTAAAAAATCTTCTCCTTTGAAACTGCTGAATCAATTTCAGCCAAACTTGGGCTGTATGAGTTTCAGAGTATCTAGTATAAATTTTGTATTTTATTTTCTTGTACGTCAAGAAACATAGCCACTATGGTTAAAATGAAACATAGGGGTACAATGCATTTCTTTGATTTTGAAGAAAATATGACAGATACAAAGAATATTTCAATGGAAGTTTTAAGCCATTCCTTAATATATATTGAAAAGCAAAAACAATCATTGATGAAAGATTTAAGCAAAAAATTACAGGTGAGCGATTCAGGCTCTTGAGAGCCTCTTGTGTGATTAAATCAGATCAATGACATTTGTTTTAGGAAAATGAATAAAAAAATATCTATACAGCCCATTCCGATGTAATAAGACTACTGACCAGTTCATGTTTTTGAATAAAAGAAGACATACTGAGTTGATACCAAATTAACTGATTTATGATAATGACATATAATTTTCATTATGAAATACAAATATGGCCATTTTAAATTGAGTTAGGCCAATTTTGTTATACATTTGTACAAACTATCCTGAGAAGTTAAGGCTTCTGATTATACCCCACACAACAAAGTAGCTGGGTATATAGTTTTTGACTCATCCGTCAGATTTAATAACTCCTTTTTTTCAATGGTATTTTGATCCCATCACCATGAAAAATTGATCTCAAACCCTCCAAAATGGTCAGAACTTCCGTTGACACTTCTTAAAATTCTCTTAACACTTCAAAACGTGTCTTTCTTAAAAAATATGTACTTGAAAAGATTTTGAAACACTTAATTAGGAATCTGGGTCAGTTTGTCCTGATTCATATTTTTATAATTTTCTTGTTGTAAAATACAATAAGATATTATCTAAATAGAATATATACTGCCTGAATTTATAGTGTGTTAAAACTTTTGATAAAGGGTCATTCCAAAAAAACATAAATACATTTGGCACACTGATGTTGTAAAATGTAATATTAATGTTGTATTGCTGCTACCACATACCTATTTTTCCTTTGATTTGGACTGTCGTGTACAGGAATATAAAGTATTTCATATAAAACAACCGAAGATCAAGCTTTCTGTATGTATTTATCTTTTATTGATATAATTTGACAATCATTCAAGACATTCATAAACATAGTCATAACTCTATTTTGTCATTCAAATCACACGTAATTAATGACCTTTCAATAGCGAAATGTCCGTGTAATAACTTGATAACGCTTCGACGAAATCTTTTCAAATTTAGATATGTTGTTTCCTGTGACTAAATGAAGGTCAAGTTCGATTTTCATGATTTTCATGATTTTACATTTTAGTGTTGTTGAGTTGTAGACATTTCAATAGCGAAAAGTGATACTTAGAGCGTTGTCCGGTCCGTGCAATAACTTGATAACGCTTCGACGAAATATTTTCAAATTTAGATATGTTGTTTCCTGTGACTAAATGAAGGTCAAGTTCGATTTTCACGATTTTAGCTTTTATAGTTGTTGGGTTGTAGACCTTTCAATAGCGAAAAGTGATACTTAGAGCGTTGTCTGTGCAATAACTTGATAACGTTTTGACGACAACTGTTTGGGTTTCTGGAAAGTAATTAGAGTGACCACAAATATCTTTGGTTTCATATCAAATAAGGTTATAATTCCATTAACATATTTCTTTCATCATTGACTTCATGACTTCTTATTCCTACCCACCCCTGCTGAACTATATACCTTCTTTAATTCCAATATCATGTCTCTTATAATAAATAGATCAGTTTGACCTTTCCATTTCTGAACCCTACAAAACCTCATTTATTTTTTTTACCTGATCGTGTATGGGGGTTCAGATTTCCAAATATTTTTTTCATACATGAAAAATCCGGTTTGTTGTCAATTTGACAGCCTCCTGTTTAAATATTGCGACCGAACCATGGGCAAACACAACTCGAATGGCGAACGTACCTTTGGCAAACAGACGCATGGCAAACATATCATCAGGGCAAACGGACATATTTCTCTTAGCATGACACTTTGACCCCTAATGGAACAACCTACCCTAATGGGTCCAAATTTGCTATCGACAACAGCTTTCAAACTACTTTAAGTAGTTATTATGTCATAATTTGGATCTTGAAAGATATATCTACGTTGGAATAGATTTAGGTTCAATCTTATTTATTGTGGCATTTTGAACCTTTTCCATCAAGTCTATTGAAAATTGAGATGTCAGAATTTCAAATTAGCAAATAGAAATCTATATTAAGCATCTAAAATAAAAACATATCATGGAACATTTTTTTTCTTAGCCATGGTATTATGACACCTATCAAATAGTTTTAAATTTGTGCAGAAAAGTGGTTTCTGATACTAAATATAATACTTCATAAAGGGATTGCAATTATATTTGGATATTTGATCATATATGATAAGAGGAAGATTCCTATTCATTTTGAAGTTACTACGTTCAAAGTCAGGGTCTCAGTTACTAAAGGTAGACTGATACTTAGAGCGTTGTCCGTGCAATAACTTGATAACGCTTCGACGAAATATTTTCAAATTTAGATATGTTGTTTCCTGTGACTAAATGAAGGTCAAGTTCGATTTTCACGATTTTAGCTTTTTTTAGTTGTTGTATGCTGAAAAGTAGTTTCCGGATTGTAAATCAAATAACAAATGTGATAACAGCTTTACTTGGGTATTGTTGTTGAGGTCTTAACGTTCAAGGTCAAGGTCAAAGTAACTAAAGACTGACTTTTCTTCGGAAATGTTATTGAATGCTTTATCTAACACTACAATTGGGATAACAACATTACTTTGATGTATAGTAACATAATAAAAGAGGAAGAGCTTTGTTTGTTAGGTCACCACATCACAAATAATGGTCAATGCTACAAACAAAGACTAAAATTGTACACCGAAGAAGTTGTCTCTAGATGCCAAATCGAATACTACATATGAGTTTACAACCTTACTTTGATATATGTGGTCACAAATAATTATAGGAGATTTGTTTTGATATTGAAGTCCCTAGTTCTGAGATCAAGGTTATAGTTACTAAACATGATTTTTGTACATTTTGTAATTAAATATAACGGCCTACAATCAAATTATCATATCTTAAAGTTAACAGAAAAAAACCCAAAATATTGGGGGTATAGTATGCCAATACTCAATACTAGTGTCCTTTTATTATCATACAATTATTTGAGTTACCAAATTTAGTGATTCAGCCAAAGAACTTTCATTTTATAGTACAAATGTTGTGATCATTAGTTTTGGCAATCATTTTTAGCTCACTTGACGTAAAAGACCATGTGAGCTTTTGTTATCATCGTTCATATATGTATAGCAAATTTCACAGTTTAAACATATAAGTCTAATAAAAAAAAAATAGTTCTAGCATAACTGAGAGGAAAAAAGGTCCAGCAAGTCAGGGTTTTCTCTGAAGAATTCTCTGAAGAATTTTTATAAAATTGGACAACCCATTAACAAGTTATTGCCCCTTCGATATCAATTATTAGGAAATTTACTTTTTTCAAGACTATCGAAGAAAGAGAGAATCTTAAACATATAAAAATTACAAGAACAATAAGATATAAAATATGTCAAGATGACCAAAATCGCCAATTGACCACACTTAAAATCAGGAAGTGTTTTTCTGTTATTATAGAATGTCATTGAAAGACAAATTATCTATTTTGTTTTTACAGAAATTTAAAAAAAAGTAGAAAGAAATTGTAAACAGTAAAAATGTGAAGCAAAATCAGATCTACAGTTATGCATCACGGCAAAAAGTGTATATTGACCACTTATAGGAGTTATTTTCCTTGAAAGATAATTTTGAACTCTTTGAATACTTTGCAGAAACCATAAAAGAAATAGAGAAATATGATGAAGACATAATTTGTAATCAGTGTAATTAAGGTCTAGAGCTGGCATGTCAGTAACTGCTAGTAGTCCTTTGTTAATTTTTGTATCATTGTCATTTTGCTTAGTTTCTTTTGTTACCCATTCTGATATCGGACTCGGAATTCCTTTGAACAGAGTTTTACTGTGCGTATTGCTGTGTGTTTGTTTATTTTACTTTGGCAAGAGGTATAGGGGAGGGTTGAGATCTCATAAAACATGTTTAACCCCGCTGCTGTGTTGAAGACCCATCGGTGGCCTTCGGCTGTTTTCTGCCCTTTGGTCGGGTTGTTGTCTCTTTGACACCTCATTTCAATTCTCAATTTTATTTAAGCAAACTACGATCTACAAGTAAGTTAACACGGCAGAATTTGTCAACTGAATCTTATCAAAGTTAAACGCCAAGGAAAAAACCCGGTAATTATTGGAACGCAGTCTCTAGTAACAGAGAGAAATTAATAAAACGAAAAATCAATATACTAATGAAATCAAAATCGTTAACTTTTTCTTTAAACTTTTTTCTAACAGCCAAGCTTACTCGTTACCCTGTGCCTGTTCTGTTGATGCTGTCATGTTGTGAGTCATACGATTTCCCGCAAATTTGTATAATCAATTACCATAAACAATAGTGAGGACGAACATTTTGGACTTATTCTGTTTGTGTTCGTAATAAAATGAGTCTAGAGCTTATTCAGCAAAGATTTGATAGCAAACTAAATGAGTTTTCTGAGAAAATTCATCTCAAAGCAATTAGGCAGATACAAAAATCAGTATTAAGCCGACTTTACATATTCGTTGTTTTTATGTATAACATATTTTTTTTCAATTAGAATATTCTTTAAAACGAAAAGGAAAACAAATGCTACCTAAAAATAACGTTTTTATGTTTACATTGGAAATGACGTCATACATAAAATTCATAACAATTGGACCAACATCGGATACGCTTCCGTAAATCATTTACTTTTTCATCAGAAATATGCTAAGATTTTTGTACAATAAATTTTTATATATATAAATCTGCTGTTCACGGGATATCGTTAAGTTTTTAAGAAAGGTTTGCTGACTTACATTACGTATAAGCCATTCAACTAATGCTTTTTAATTAAGATATTCGTATTGATGACAAAATGGAGGTCAAGTTCAATATTTTCGATTTTCCATTTTCTGGTCCTTTATATATTGGAGAAAATGCAACTTTACGCTGTTTCCTTGCACTTACTTATGAATTGTTCAACCTATACCTTTAAATTTTTGTTTCTGATGCCAAATGCAGGTCAATTTATAATCACGACTTGCACTTTCGCCGTTCAGGTTTTTGGTCCTTGAAAAGTTAAAATATAAGCACCGAAGGTGACAGGTTAAACAAACCTGAAATTCTTTCAAAATACAAAACACTCTGTTTACTGTCAGTTTGGCAACTTATTTCTTGTTGTTTTTTTTGGCAAAATAAGATAGATTGAAATAAACTGTAAAACGCAGAAATATAAAGCATCTATAACAGATCTACAAATCAGAAAAAAGCCAAAGTCGTAAATCGAAAATAGAATGTATAGAGAAAAAAAAATTAAAACACCACTTTATAAATTTCATGCGTCCGAAGCAGAATATTTTAAAGCCAATGATGTGAAAGAATCAAAACAGTTAGAGAGCTGTATGACCAAAAAAGACATAAAAATATTAGCAAAATCTATCTCAAGTCAACTTTGCCTAAGGAAGTTGAAAGCTTTGTTTCTTAGTAATGTATAAATTTATAAACGGACAATATAGAAAGGTTTGTTATAAATTTTATCAGTACCGAAGTACTGACTACTGAGCTGATGAAATCCCAAGGCACTGATAGTCACCCAGCAGTTTATATATATATAGTATATACATAGTGCTTTAAAAATTTAAACACCACTTTATAAATATGCGTCCGAAACGCTTTTCTTGTTTTAACTTTCATGAATCCTCAAGCCAAATATTTGAAAGCCGATGATTTATAAGAACCGAAACTGTTGAAGAGATATATAACTTAAAAGAACCTAAAAATTGATAGCCATATCAATCTCAGTCAAACTTTGCCTGAAGGAGTTTAAACCTCAATTATGTAGAAGTGGTTAAATAGCAGTTATGTATAAGTGGTTAAATAGCAAAGACGTAAAATCAAGGGTAAATCTGACCATGAGCTTTTTTTCATTATTTATGAATAAATGTAAAAATTTTCGTTGTAGGGGTCTGTTTCTCAAATACTTTAACCAATTAGTGAACTATATTTGATGTATGGAATAAATGCATGGTAAACATATTGTCTGGAAGGGTTCATATGACCTTTACTTCATTTTCATGGTTCATTGGTCAGTGTTAAATATTCGTGATTAGGTCTGATACTCTATAATTACAAGTAATAGGCTACCTATATTTGGAGTACATACTGATTGTAAGGTGTACATGTCTGTCTGTTACAGTTCATCTGACCATGACCTCATGAACGTAGACCATTGATTGGGTTAAGGTTGTGTATACTTGCAGGAAAACCTCCATATTACCGACTTTCAAGATGAAATCAGTATATGACAGTTTTACTGTGTGCACTATGGCTTAAATATAGAATGCTGCTACAATTTCCAACTAACCACAAGTTGAGGATAATGGAAGACAAATAATTCATATTTAATATTTCAGAACAAATCAACAAAATACTTGAAGACTGGAAGAACAATGGAAAGATGTTTATAAACACAAGAGCCGCCCAGCACGTACTGAAATGTATACAGGAGAAAAGTTGTGTAACTATCACTGCAAGTCCTGGTGCTTTACAAATGTCAAATAAACAATATGATGTTATTCTTGTGTCTGATCCAGTTGACATTATTAAGTTTCACAATCCGAATAAGAAAACATTGTTCGTTATTGATGATTTATGTGGAAACTTTTCCGTTGACCAAAGTGATATCAAAAGGTGGGATCCACTCATTGAGCGTATAAAAGGAATTCTAGAAAACAAACAAACAAAAATAATTGCAGCATGTCGATTACAAGTTTTTCAGGATGACAAATTTAACACTTTATCAATTTTTAAGTCATGTGCATGTAACATGTCATCAGAGGAAATGTATTTGTCAAAAGCTGAAAAACAATCAATAGCAGAGCTGTATTTAAAATCAAAAGCCTCTGAGATTACTGACTATTATTATTTATATTATTGTTTTCCGCTTCTATGTAAAATGTATTATGATAATCCTAATTTTGATGTTGTAGATTTATTTCAGAAACCATTTACTGTTTATGAATCAGAAATTGACAAGCTACTCCAGATGGGACATTATACTAAATATTGTGCTTTAGCTTTATGTGTCATGTTTAACAATGAATTGAAAGAGGAACTATTGACAAATGATGTTGATCCAGAAACAAAAACTGTTATTGAGAACACATGTCAAGCATGTAAACTGGACAGAGGAGTTTCCCTACTTGTTATACAGCATGGACTTGACCCACTAACACATACATATGTTAAGAAGGTAATGAGCATACGTGAAAACAAATATTTCTACAGAACTTTACATGATAAAATATTTGACATTTTAGCATACTACTTTGGACAAAAAATAACTAATTGCTTGATAAAGAATGCAGAAAGCTGTTTGATCAATAAGCGATTCTTATTAGAAAAAGAGGTGGACATGGATCAATTTATTACCATCATTCCCCCAAAATATCATCAGATGTACATTTAAAGATTAATTGATGAATGGTCAAAGGGAAATGTTGGCAATATTTTTAATAATATTAATATGAAAAAACCTCAGTTCAGATTAAAACTATTGTTACATTTGAAAAAACTTGACAAAGCATGTCAAAAACAACTGGCACAAACCTTTGATAACGAAACTTATCAAAGGGCATTTCTTTATTTTTGGTTTCGTAAGGATATAAGATATTCTACTGCTTTGTTACATTGTTGTTCAATAGGAGATATCCCTTTGATCAACTGGTGTTTAAACAATGAAGTTGATGTTAACCAGTGTTCATTTAGTAATCAGTCATCTGTTATGATTGCTTCGGAACATGGCCATAAAGAAATTGCAAGGCTGTTGTTAGACACCTTTAATGAGGGCTTGTATACATGGTCATATGGAAATAGTTAAGATGTTGCTAGACAGAGGAGCAGACTACAATAATTGTGACAATGCAGGTCATTTACCGGTAATGAATGCATGTGAACATGGTCATACAGAAATAGTTAAGTTCCTATTAGACAAAAGAGTAGACTTTAATGATTTTGATAATTGGAGACGGTCCCCTATGATAAAGGCTTGTGAACATGGTCATACAGAAATTGTTAAAATACTGATAGATAGAGGTGCGAATTGTAATAAATCTGATTATTTCGGAACGTCACCTCTACTTATGGCTTGTACACATGGTCATACAGAAATAGTAAGAATGTTCTTAGACAGAAGGATATATTATAATAAAGCTGATTATAATGGTTTGATACCTTTACTTACGGCTTGTGAAAATGGTTATACAGAAATAGTAGAGATGTTGTTGGATAGAGGGGTAGACTTAGATAAATCTGATAATAAAGGTTGGACACCTATCATGTTTTCTTGTAGATACAATCATTTGAAAGTAGTAAAGATGTTGGTAGAAAGAGGAGCACTTTGTGAAAAATGTAACAGCTGGGGTCAATCACCTGTTATGAAGGCATGTGCACATGGTAAAACAAAAATAGCGCGATTTTTATTAGACAGAGGGTTAAACTATAATACATGTGACGAACCTGGTATGTCACCGATAATGAAGGCAAGTAGATATGACCATACAGATATAGTAAAGATACTGTTAGATAAAGGAGGAAACTATAACCAATGGGACCGGTCACATGTAATAAATGATTGTGATAATACAGAAATGGTTGGAATTTGGATAGACAAGGGGGTAAACTATGATAAAGTTGACATTCATGGTAAATCAGCTTCAATGTATTCTTGTGAAATGGGTTTTATCGAAATACTCAATATGCTGTTAGTAAGAGGCGTTGATTATAATAAATGTGACAAAAACAATCGATCACCATTTTTGGTTGCTTGTCGAAATGGTTTTTCCGAAATTGTTAAAACATTGTCAGACAAAGGAGCAGACCGTAATGAATTTGATAATCTTTATAATACGCCATTAATGGAGGCTTGTAAAAAAGGTCATACAGTCATTGTACAAATATTGATAGAAAAGGGAGTGAATTGTGATATATCTAACATCTTGGGTCAGACGCCTCTAGTTAAGGCTTGTGAACATGGTTATACAGACATAGTAAGAATGCTATTGGAGAAGGGAGTAGATTATAATAAATCTGACCTTAACGGTTGGACTTCTATTGCATTTGCTTGTAGTAAAGGTCATACAGAAATAGTAAAGATATTGTTAGACAAAGAGGTAGACTGTAATAAGTTGAACACTTTGAGTCAGTCACCCATAATGCATGGTGTTGTCTATGGAGACATTGAAAAAGTAAAGATGTTGTTTAACAGAGGAGTAGACTGTAACCAATGTGACAGAAAAGGAAGATCACTTCTTATGGAGGCTTGTTCCACCGGGCTAACAGAATTTGTCAAAATATTGTTAGATAACAATGTAGACAATAATAAGTGTAACAGAAAGGGCTGGTCACCATTAATGTGTGCTTGTAGAAATGGTCACGAAGAAATAGTAATGATGTTGTTAGAAAGGAGAGTGGACTTAAATAAATGTAACAAATGGCGTTGGTCAGCTGTACTGTATTCTTGTAAACATGGTCATCAAGAGGTTTTAAGGATGCTGATACTCAGCGGAGCAAACATTATAAATGTGATAATAATGGTTGTTCACCTATTATTATCGCTTGTAAACGTGGCCATACAAAAATCGTCGTTGTTGGATATTAAAGCAGACGTTATAAAATGCAATAATAGTGGGCAATCACTTCTTATGTATGCTTGTAAATATGGTCAAACAGAAATAGTTAGGATCTTGGTAGATAAAGGGATAGACTATAGAAGCTGCGATAAAAAAGGAAGGTCATCTCTAATGTATGCATGTAAACATGGTCATACTGGTGCAGTAAGGATTTTGTTGGACAAAGGAGGAGACTTTAATTTCAATTATGCTGATGGTTCTTCCCTCATAATGCATGCTTTAAAAAATAGTCATAGAGAAATCGTAAATATATTAGTATATAAAGGAACAGGTTTAAATGAATGTGACAGCAGTGGTCGGTCTCTGCTAATGAAGGCTTGTGAATATAATAATATTGAAATAACCTGTTTGTTATTAGACAGAGGAGCTGACTTGAATAAGTGTGATATATTGGGTGAGACACCTCTCATGAAGGCTTGTGAACATGGTCATGAACAAATTGTAAGTTTGTTGTTAGCCAAAGGAGCAGATTATGATAAATTTGATAGAATTGGTCAGTCACCTATAATGAAGGCTTCTGAACATGAACGTACAGAAATCGTAAGAAAACTGTTAGATAAAGGAGCAGAATTAAAAAAAATGGACAAATCCGGTCAATCACCTGTTATGAAAGCTTGTAAACAAGGTCATGAAAAAGTTGCAAGTTTGTTGTTAGATAAAGGAGCAGAATATGATAATTTTGACATATTGGGTCAGTCACCTGTCATGACAGCTTGTGAATATGGTCACACAGAAATAGTAAGGACATTGTTGGATAAAGGTGTAGACTTTAATAAATGTGACAGATCAGGTCAGTCATCTATTATGAAGGCTTGTGAAAATGGTCATCCAGAAATTGTATGGATGTTGTTAGATAGAGAAGTAAACTGTAATAAATCTGATGATAAGGGAAGCACACCTTTAACAATTGCTTGTGAAATTGGCCATACAGAAATAGTTAAATTACTATTAGACAGAGGAGCAGACTATAATTACTGTGATTTTGATGATAAATCACCAGTAATGATCGCTTGTAAACAAGGTCATACAGAAATAGTAAACGTTTTATTAGACAGAGGAACAGAATATATTAAAGTCAACATGTCTGATCAGTCACCTGTCATGGTATCTCATTGCAGTGGTCAAATAGAAGCAATCGAGATGATATACGATAGAGGTGCAGACTATAATACAAAATGACAGTGAAGGCTTGTCAAATGGGCATACAGAAATAACTAAATAGTTGCTACACGGAGTCAAATGTATTCAAAGCATGTGAACAGGGGTATACAGAAATAGTAAATATGTTTTTAACAAGAGGAGCAGACTTTAATAAAATTGACTGGACTAGTCAGACACCTTAAATGACGGCTTGTGAAAATGGTCATACAGAAAAAGTGAATTTATTATTAGAAAAAGGACTGGAATGATCAGTCGCTCTTATGAAGGTTTGTGAACATGGTCATACAGAAATACCGAGAATATATTTAGACAGAAAGAAAGACTGTCATAAAATGAACAGGAGTGATCGATCATCATTAATGATGGCCTGTAAACATGGTCTTTCGATTGAGTTAAGCCATTCCAATTGATATTTTATAGTGTGTCTTTCTATGTTGTGATGTTAAACTATTATTTCAGATAAGGGTGAAGGTTTGGTACCATTAAAACGTTTAAACTCGCTGCAATTGTTTGCACCTGTCCTAAGTAAGGAATCTGATGTTCAGTAGTTGTCGTTTGTTGATGTGGTTCATAAGTGTTTCTCGTTTCTCGTTTTTTATATAGATTAGACCGTTGGTTTTCCCGTTTGAATGGTTTTACACTAGTAATTTTATGGGGCCCTTTATAGCTTGTTGTTCGGTGTGAGCCAAGGCTCCGTGTTGAAGACCGTACCTTGACCTATAATTGTTTACTTTTATAAATTGTGCCTTGGATGGAGAGTTGTCTCATTGGCACTCATACCACATCTTCCTATATCTATTCATATACAAATAGTAAGAATGCTGATAGAAAAAGGACAAGACCGTGATAAATGTGACTACGTGAATCAGTCACCTGTGTTTATGACTTGTGAAAGTGAGCATGCAGAACTATTGAAGATTAACCGATGTGATTATATTGACCAGGCATCTGTTATGAAGGCTTGTGAACATGTTCATAGAAAAATAGTTGAATTGCTAATACATGTAGAAAGTGGAGCAGACTTTAATAAAATGTGATGTGTATGGTCACACACTTTAAATGATTGCTTGTATGCATGGTCATAAACAGTTGTAAAAATGTGACTGGATATAGGGGCAAACAATAATGTATGTGACAATAATGGCATGTCAACACTACACATTGCCTGTCTGAATTGTCAGTAGGGTATATTTACTATGATTAATAAGCATGCTTTAATAGATAAGAAATATCAAAAGTCAACACGAAATAAATTATGCACTTTCCAGAAAGGACTTAGACAACTGAGTAAATGTATTTTAAAGTATTTAGCTATATCTTTGTTAATTGTTTATTTTAATGATTTCTTCAATGGAAATAGATATTGATTTTATATTTCAATTGATTAATTATATATATGATATTGTTGTGAAAATATAAGCTACTATTATGGTAACACTTTTTTGTTTAATATTCAAAATTTTTTAAAAAAGCTACTTTTTAAATTTCATACATTTATTACCAATGTAATATTCTTGTGATGATACATACTTGTACTGTAATAACACCGCATGACATTTATTCCACACAGTTATTTAATGAATGAGTATTTTATGCCATGAAAACAATATTGGGGTACCGTTGGTATTGTAATTTTTGGTCCAGTCTTTCGTTCAATAGTCCTTCATTTGGTTTAGGAAGTTAAAATGAAATTGTAATCATTACTATGTGAACTTTCTAAATGATTAAACAATTTATGGTTTTGACACCGATTAAATAGTTCACCAAACATTAAAATAATTATGCTTTATATAGTATACCATTGTGATTAGATGACTTCAGCAAGAAACGTACTATATAGATATATGAAGATGTGGTATGAGTGCCAATGAAACAACTCTCCATCCAAGTCAAAATTTATATATATCTTCATTGTTAGGTGATGAGAGTAAATGATATGTCATATAACGCTGGTTTCATGGTTTACTGAATATTTAGAGATTAGTGCTAATGGGCAAGGTGTCTTATGGACATGTATTCTTTTTGAAAAAAAAACACACATCATTGTGATAAGTAAGCCACTTTTTATACTTTTTAGATAAATTAAGAGATAACTGTATTGCATTTTAAGTTTGGCTTTCGTAAAACGTAGATTTTACTGTCGCAAATTGGGTTTACCCTGCGACGCTTGCTCTGGACGTCTGACAGGAACATACTGAGGGGTGTTTAAGTTGTTGTGAATGCTTAACCCTCTCCTTACCTTGGACATTGAATAAACAGCACAATACAATAATAAACTAAACATTAGCATGATTAGTAAATGAAAGCATATTCAGGGTGATAATCTCTTACAATGATATGATATGTCCTTTAAAAACAGACAGACACAACAAGTCAGATTGTTATCTTGCCTACAAGGAAAGTCGAAAAAGATAAGACAATAGCATTATAATACGTCTTTGGGGGCAACAGCGTAAACTATTTGTTTGAAGCTTTATATTACACAAGGTAGACTACCTGGATGCTTTACACTTGTATGCAGATGCCAAAAGTCGCAAAGTTCCGTCTGTCATATATCCATTGTTCTTGACCTCTTTTTCGTGGTTCTGCGACTGCTTGAAAAGTTTTTGTTGTCATAAATAACTCACTTATCAGTTATAGGATGACTATATTTATTATATTGGATCCTTGCAAGTTCTACACGTGTCCATCAGACAGTGACCTCATTTCACGGAATGGCGATCAAGATTAATTTTATGTGGTTTGTTCTATTTCTCAGATACTATAGGCAATGGGAACACTTTATTTGGTTTAGGGAATGAATGTTTAGTGTATATGTCAGTCTGGAAGGTTTCATGGTATACATATGTTTAGATGGGTTCATATGACATGAACCTCATTTTAATGTTTCAGTGGTCACTGTTAAATTTTAAATTAGATTTGTTACGCAGATATTTTAAACAATAGGCTGACTTTATTTGGTTAACATGTGTGTATGGCATGTTTCATCTGACCTTGTCCTCATTTACATGGATCTTTTATAATTTTAAGATTATGTGTTACTTGTAGTTAAACCTTTCTTATTATAGTTCCCATGTTGTAAAGAGACCTTTATATCGTCCGTGACCGAGATTTGAAATCATTCATCAGTAAAGATATACATATCGCTGATAAGGTTGGTAATAATATCATTATTGTTTGACATGAATTTTACATTGAGGTTCTGCAAAAGGAAATCACGAATTCACAAACATTCCATCTGACTCCATTTTCGGAAAATGGCATCTTTAACAAATATAAACTTTTAGCTACTTCTTTACAAGCAGAACCAAATACAATGAAAGTAACAACTATGCATGGGTTCCAAATGTGCACAAAACACCTGACACATATAGATTTTTTTCGTCTTCAAGTCTATTCTAGTTACTACTACACTAAATTGAAAATAGTAGAATTAATTACTTAAGGAATGTCAACAATTCGTTGAAGGTTCTTGAAAAATTGCATGCTTATGATTTCAAATCTGTTCAAAGTTAAAAGTTTCTACCCTATATATCACTTCATCTCATAATCTTATTAAGAAAACACTTCACACACCTTATTAAATGGGCATTTAAAAATCAGAATGCAAATATATATGTGTAATCTCGTTTAGGTCATTGTTACTAACAACAGACAATCTATATTTATATCTTTAACGGGAAGCTTGAGACCAAAATATGAGATGAAAGAGATGATTTTTCATTTCCTGTTGTTAATAATCCATTTCTAGACGATTGGTTTGTGTATGTAACAACGTATCTGATTTCAACGAAAGAAATCTCTGTATTTCATATTCTGAAATCGGATGTTGACTTTTTTTGAACTGCGTTTTACTGTGCGTATTGCTTTGTGTTTGTTTTTCTACATTGGCTAGTTGTATAGGGGGAGGGTTGAGATATCACAAAACATGTTTAACCCTGCCGCATTTTTGCGCCTGTTCCAGGTCAGGCGCATCTGGCCTTTGTTAGTCTTGTATGAATTTTAATTTAAGTTCTTTTATTTGGTTTGGAGTTTAGTGGGACATCCATTTTCACTGAACTAGTACACATGTTTGTTTAGGGGCCAGCGGAAGTCCGCATCCGTGTTCGGGATTTTCTCGCTAGGATGAAGACCCATTGGTGACCTTCGGCTGTATTTTGCCCTTTGTTGGGGGTGTTGTCTTTTTAACACATTCCCCATTTTCATTCTCAATTTTATTCTAAATACTAAGGATTTTCTTATCCCAGGCGTAGAAAACCTTAGACGTATTTGGCACAATTTTTTGAAATTTTGGGTCATAAACGTCTTTAACTTTATACTTGTTTGGCTTTCTGACTATTTTGATCTGAGCATGAATGATGAGTCTTGTGTAGATAAAACGCGCGTTTGGCGTATCAAATTATAAGCCTGGTACCTTTGATAACTATTAGCATGTCGAAATGTATTATTGTATGGTTTATTTGTGTATTTCTCTGTCCTGAATGTAATTGAATTTATTTGTGCTGTACTGTAGTCATGTCATGTAATGTTGTCCTTTTAGTGTTATATTTCATATTGCCATAAACGCACGAGGTTTGGCTAGCCTCAAAACCAGGTTCAACCAACCATTTTTTTCTTAAAATGTCCTGTACAAAGTCAGGAAAATGGCAGTTCTTATCTTATAGTTTGTTTCTGTGTAAGTTACATTGTCGTTTGGTTTTTTGTTGCACTTTAGTGTTCTGTTGTTTCGTTGTTTTCCTCTTATAGTTGACGTGTTTCCCTCGGTTTTAGTTTGTAACCCGGATTTGTTTTCTCTCAATCGATTTATGACTTTCGAACAGCGGTATACTACTGTTGCCTTTTTTTATTTTCTCGTACTTATAAGGGCCATCAGCAGGCAGCACATACCAACCCTAAAGCCTAGTTTGATATGGTCATGAATTAAACCAATTCTCTTCTACACTAGAGTCAAGAATACTTCGGGGTGTTTTGTTTTTGATAAGAAACTAATGATTTAACTTTTTATTTTCCAGCTTGGTATAATATTAATTATATAAAACTTTATATGATATTTAAGGTTCATCATAACTAATGGACAAAAATGGCTGTGTTTAGACCTCAAAAACTACTCCGAGTACAGACTCACCTGTGCAGTTGGAAAAGTTTTAAGGCCTGGCATCCACTAGATATATAAAAGTTAAATACATTGTTTGTTTCAGAAAGATAAAATCATTTTTGGATTTTGATGAGCATTTTTTTTTCGTTCCTGCAGAAGGTGTAAAAATAAACTAAGTTGGGATACAACTTTGAGATGCTCCCTCTCAGGTAAAAACTGTACTGTATTGTATTGATTGTCCTTGATTGGCATGGACAATAGACATACAATAGATATCTACACAATTATAGGTGAGTTAAAGGGTGTAACTGAGTGGACAGTATCAAAAGCAATTCAGGTGTTTGTTTATTTTTACACCTTCTGCAGGAACGAAAAAAAAATGCTCATCAAAATCCAAAAATGATTTTATTTTTCTGAAACAAAAAATGTATTTAACTTTTATATATCTAGTGGATGCCAGGCCTTAAAACTTTTCCAACTGCACATGTGAGTCTGTACTTGGAGTAGTTTTTGAGGTCTGGTCTAAACACAGCCATTTTTGTCCATTTGTTATGATGAACCTTAAGGCAAGAAGCTTTTAACATAAGCATAAAATGGCACATATTATGTAAAACATAAATAATCACAAGGTGACTCTAGAAAGTAGTAGTATAAAAAGTGGTAAAAATAAATGAATATGGTGGTAGATTAAATATGAAATTTGTAGTCATTTATCCTACAGTATATCTTTGTTGGTATATTCTTTTATCTACATATTATTTTACCTCATATAGATTTATGGGGATATGATTGGTTAACGGACTACACGTGGTGGCTATATATATTTGGTATAGGGTGCCCTAAAAATTACATAGATATAGGAAGATGTGGTATGAGTGCCAATGAGACAACTCTCCATCCAAGTTACAATTTATAAAAGTAAATGGTTAGTTAACATACAGGGTTAGCAACCATATGGGGTTAGGAAGGAGTTACTTCCCTTTCAAAACAAAAAAAGAAATCTAAAACATTTCAACAGACGACGAAACCGATAATGATCGATTGAAATACATTCATAAAATAAATTTTAAGCTAACACGTTGTTATTGTTGGCATTTGTTTTTTTTGTATAGACAAATGGAAGTAGGTTCTTAAACATGTTAAAACTAGGTATTGAAGACTTAACTACTTTGATAGGCCGATAGTCTAAATACCACATGAAAAGACAGTCGGTAAGATAAATTCGTTACACGGTGTGCTAGTGACCTAATACGATATATATGGGGTCAGTCAATTCCATATGCGGATTTGAGCTTCGCTCTCACCCCATATGGAATTCACTGACCCCATATATATCGTATTAGGTCACTAAAACTTCATGTAACTAATATTATATGCAAGGAATATTTTCTTGATATATTTTGACTTTAACTATGTTTATTGAGTTCAAACGAAATAACTAAAAAATATAAAACAACCAGATGTCTAAATACTCATTAAACAAATTAAGTCTTTTTCATTTTCAAACATGAAATTGTCACTTTGCTTTGTAAAGTTAAAAACTTATTTATCATTAGGATACTGGTTCACTCTATTTGAAATCAAAACAAGTGCCATTTCTAATAGAATGTGGTCAAATAAACAATTTCAACATAAGAATAAATGTGCCATTTCTGTATAAAAATGCACAAAATAAAATGTTCCTTTTATAGACAAAATATTTAGGGTTTCCAATTTAGTGAATTTCCAAAAATTTCCGGTTCAGTTACCATGTTCATCGACCATTCTTGAATATAACTAACTCTAAGTACTCACTGGTCATCAGGACCACACATTAGTGCCAGTTAACTTATCTCGGTTTCTATTATTTAAAAGAAAATAGTTTTAGATAGCCAATGTTAGTTTGCACTGACTTCACCAATACAGACACAGTTAGAGAGGTTGGGAGCAGCATGTTTTGTGCAATTTTTAAGAGGAATATTGGCAGTACTAATGTTTGAGTTTGTACAATGCTCATGGCACAGTGATTAATTCTTATACCTTAATTTGACAAATTTGCTTTCTAAACTGTCTTTAATTTTTATGTTTTGCTTTATACTTTTTAAGTGAACTTTATCACATAAAGACTGAAAATATCATAGACATTATGGCTACAAAAAACGGAATCTATTTATTTCAAAAAGACAAAAAATTCAAGCATCTAGTTTTCTAAAAAGAACTAAAAACCAAAATCATGAAAATACTGAACTCCGAAGAAAATTCAAAACGGAAAAGCAAATGGCAAAATCAAAAGCTCAAACACATCAAACGAATGGATAACAACTGTCATATTCCTGATTTGGTACAGGCATTTTCTTATGTAGAAAATGGTGGATTAAACCTGTTTTTAAAGCGCTAAACCTCTCATTTGTGTGACAGTCGCATCAAAGTCATTCTAAATTTATAATGAAATGTAAAAAATAAAATGAGTTAAACATCTATTTGAAATATGATTGTATATCTAAATAATAAATATCAAGTTGATATAATGTATACATTATATTTTGTTTTATAAAAAGAGGTAGTTTAATAACAAGACAATACAAAGAACATAACCATCTGTTCAGCCATACAACATGTATATAACTACAATACATCAGTGTAAAACATTCAATATTTGATCTAAATTTTACTCTGACTTGTACTTTGTTAGAAAAAGTTGTAAATCTATAGCCTAAGATATTTTTTATTATAAAAAGAGGTAGTGTAATAAAAAGACAAAACCAAAAACATAACATCTATTCGGCCATACCACATGTATATAATTCCTTTACATACGTGTAAAACATTCAGTATGTTGCTTTAAATCTTACTCTGACTCTTATTTAGTTAGAAAATTGTGAAAACATAGCATACGATTTTCTTTTTATCAAAAGAAGTAGTTTAATGAAAAGACTAAACCAAAAATATAACCATCTATTCAGCAATACCACATGTATATAACTCCAATACATAAGTGTAAAACAATTAAAAGCTTGCTCATAAATTAATTCTGACTCGTACTTTGTCAGAAAATATTGAAAAATTTGTAAAACTATATCTTAAGCTAGCATTCAACTCTTTTGTGAAAAGGAGTCTGCAATCTGCATAAACAGCAATCAAATAACAATATAGTAGAAATTAATAGAAAAGATTATGGCAAGTCTACATAAACATCAATCAAATAACAATATAGTAGAAATTAATAGAAAAGATTATGTCAAGTCTACATAAACAGCAATCAAATAACAATATACTAGAAATTAATAGAAAAGATTATGGCAAGTCTACATAAATAGCAATCAAATAACAATATAGTAGAAATTAATAGAAAAGATTATGGCAAGTCTACATAAACAGCAATCAAATAACAATATGGTAGAAATTAATAGAAACGATTATGGCAAGTCTACATAAACAGCAATCAAATAACAATATAGTAGAAATTAATAGAAACGATTATGGCAAGTCTACATAAACAGCAATTAAATAACAATAAAGTAGAAATTAATAGAAACGATAATAGCACAATCAGATAACAGTATCGAACGCCATCACTGCTTCATTAGAAAAAAATACTATGACATGATGCAAATGTTGCTTACATCACGTCAAAACACTATTACATGATGTGGTTACTTCTTTATTTTTCTACGTCATGTTTTGTGTACTCATATTTGTCTGTTTGTTTTTTTTTTCTCTTTTTAGTCATGGCGTTGTCAGTTCATTTTCGATTTATGAGTTTGAATGTCCCTGCGGTATCTTTCGCCCCTCTTTTACATAATGTGATAACTTTATTACGTGATGTGGTTTCTTCTTCACATGATATAAAATCTTCATTACGTGATATGTTTACTTACTTGATATGAAAATTTCATTACGTGATGCTAAACTTTCCTTTCGTGATGTTAACATAGTGAGAAACATATATGACATTATGTGAACATTTCATTATGTTTAAACATCCTTATAAGAAAACGGAACCTCTTGGACACTATTACATGCATTTACAGAAAACAAAAGCATAAGGGGAAAAGTAGGCATGCCGAATAGAAATCTAATTCTTGAAAGAATAGGGAATTAAGACCTCCTGGGGGAGCACATTCTGACCACGGTCGTCGTTTGTTGCTGTATATCATATTTTTTTTTATTTGTGACACAACATTTATGCATGATTCTAAGTTTCCTGTCATGTTTGTAAGTGAATGAATTACAAAATCTGTCTTGTTTTATTTCAAAAATACAAACTGAGTAGGGTAATTGTTGAGGAAAATTTCACTTTGTAGATACAAGTTGTCAACCAGTCGAAACCTTATGCGTTGATACGAATTATGAAAGAGTCAGAGTCAACCTCTCTCACCAGTGACCTTAATTAAAAACAAGTCTCCTGTCCTTTTTGGTTGCAAAACAATCAATTATTTTATCAATGTCAATAAGCGTCTCCTTGTATGTGTGAAGAATACATAGCTCCGAAAGTCGTTCAGTTGTCATCGTACACTGTAAATATAACGGACGCCTGACGCTCTCGGGAGCGTTCAAAAAATGTACAACGATAGTTCAACATTTAAATGCCACATGTTCATTTAATGTCCATTCTTAGAGAAGTGTTCAAAATTTTAACGTTTGTGTTCAAAATAATAACACCCGTGTTCAGACGCAGTGAACACCGTGTTCAAGTTCTGTTCTTAAGATGTAGATAGTCGTTTGTCCAATTTTCTATCCTTTCAATTGGCCTATTCTAAAACATGTTTTTTAAATATGAATCTATACGCAGGATGTTGATCTAGAACATTTTTTTGTTAATATTCTAGTAATTATGAAATATAAAACTCCAAGTTTACAATAAAAGGGATGATTTTTCTTTCCCTGTTGTTAATTTTCCTTTTTTAGATGGTGATGTTACTTTAGCACCGTCGTACGGTACTTATATATCCAACTGGTTCGCTATGCCCCTGTCTTTAGTGACGTTTTGGATTCCAATGATCGGAATCTATGTCTTCCTGGTATAATGATTAAGTCAGAGATTTTGTTACTACAAATTACTTAAAAGCTTTACTTAATTCTTCGAAGGATACATATATTTGGTTTCAAAGTTTTGCTATACCTGTGAAAAAACTTGTTTCAAACGGACTAGCACATCGTAAATTTTACGGTGATGTTGTTTACCGAGCCGGTAAATTTATATTCGATCGTTTAAATAAACTTATCCTAAAAGGTTACCAATTCACACACTGTAAATAAATCTTTGAATATTGTTTTTATTGGTAGAAATATTGATTTTGTTATCAGAAAATTAAAACTATACTTAATAATATTGTTATACACATATGCACTTTCACGGTACTACAATCTGTCGATACCTATATTTTGGCATTTCAAAAGGTCATGCTTTTCTCTGACAGTTAATAACATCTTTACACTAAATCCATTGGATGTTGGAGATGTACTGATTGATATGTTAGTCTAAGATACATGTTTTTTTTTATAAGTTGCTATTGGCTTCGAACTAGCTGTCATTAACTGCAATTACTCTAAGGTCTGTACTTTGTTGTTGATAGGAATGTATAAACACCTTGACACGCTCGGTCTGTGTTTTTGTTAGATGTTTTCTGCTTTGTATCGATCTGATGAGTCAAGCCCTTTTCAATTGATTTTATAGTTTGTTCTTATGTTGTGGCAATGTGTTATAACACCACTGTCCAAGGTTAAGGGAGAGTTGATCGCTCACAAAAAGGTTTAACCCCGCCGCATTCTTTGTGTACCTGTCAAGGAACCTGCAGTTCAGTTGTTGTCGTAAGTTCATATCTGTCATATTTGTTTTTCGTAAATTGTTTTGTTATGAATTAGGTCGTTAGATTTCTCAATTGAATTGTTTCATTATTTTCATTTCGGGGCCTTTTATAGCCGACTATACGGTATGAGTTTTTCTCATTGTCATAGACCATACAAAAATTGCTTACAATCACTTCATCTGAACTTTGGTGGATAGTTGTCTCATTTGCATCATACTGCATCTCCTTATTCTTATATAACTGATAAACGTGTCGTTTTTTAATAACATTGACGAAATTGGAGATAAATTTGTCATTCGGAATTTTTTCGGTTGTTACGTTACAACGATAATCCTAGAGCGATAATCCCTCATACATAATGAAAGGAAATTGTCTTCACAAAAGGGGTACAATATTGACATTGTAAATAATTTATCAGGTGTTGATCCAGGATTTTGAAAGGCGGTGCTGGCAAGCCAATGTTTCACGTGATACTTGTAAAAAGTATTTGCATTTATCATCTATGATACCCATAAAGGGTTGCCGGTGCAGCTCCCCTTTATCCATCTCTGTTTACTATATAAATCCTTGATGTGCTAATATGTGTATGCATGGACGATGTCCAACCAGAAATTCACAATCCTTTAATATTTTAAGTTGGGGAGTGGTAGGAAGATATAATCTGTCATTGCAACTATTTATAGTCCTAATAATTATGATGTCTTGAAAGTTTTTTATAATATTTTGCTCTGACGCTTTCATGCATTTGTTATTAAAAAAAATATGTTTTAAGGAAAGAAGTTACTCAGTTGTTATGGAAAGAAATATCTCAATAGTTAAGGAGAAAATTGACTTAATCTTCCGTTAAATACGTTAATAATGTAATATACAATTCATTTAACAGACAGGAATATAAACAAAATTGAAAACATTGATGAACAAAATTTTTATCTGCTTACCGAGTCCCTGTGGTCGGAATGTGCTCCCCAAGGCGGTCTTTCATATTTTTTCAAGAATTTAATTGAAACCCTTATGCATACTTTTCGTCTCGGATACTCTTATGTTTTTTTTTTCTCTATAAAATGCATGTGTAATAACGCCTGAGAGGTTCCGTGTTCTTATAAAGTTGTTTTGAAATAACAAAATGTTCACATAACGTCATAATGTTTTTCTTACCATGCTAACATCACGTAAGGAAAGTTTGGCATCACGTAATGAAATGTTCATACCATGTAAAGAAATAACCACATCACATAACGAAGAATTCACATCATGTAAAGAAGTAACCACATCGCGTAATGAAGTTTTCACATCATGTAAAGGAGTAACCACATCACGTAACGAAGAATTAATTCACATCATGTAAAGAAGTAGCCACATCGCTTAATGACGTTTTCACATCATGTAATGGAGTTTTCATATCATGTAATAGTGTTTTGACATAATGTAAGCAAAATTTGCATCATGTCATTGTGTTTTCTTCTTATAAGGCATTGATGGCGTTCCATATAACAGTATAGTATAACTAACTAGAAAAGATTATGGCACGTCTACATACACATCAATCAGATAACAATATAGTATAAATTACTCGAAAAGTATATTTTTATATGAAATAACTATGGATTGTCTCAGAATCAAATATTTGAACGAGGCATAGAATCAGGTAGAATTACAAGGCTTACTGAGCATTTCTATACTGCTTTGTGCCGAAACCAATTGTTATCAAACACTAGTCATGGTTATTTCAATTATACTGCAACACTCAAAAAAATAATTTTGGTAAATTCATATATGAATTCCTAACTATCTACAGAAACATATCACTTCACAAACAAGGTTTTGTATACAGTCAGTGACTGTTTATCACAGATGTCTATACAGCCAATAGAATAACATTCATTAGTCTGTAAGTTCTGCAAGAAAATATTGGTAGCGATTGCATGGAAAGTTTGCAGTTCATAATAATATTCTACAGTGTCTCAAATTACCAACAAAAATATTTGATAAATTTCTGTCCATTCTTTAAAAGTCATATTAGCAGCTTTCATCTTTGCATCTGTTGCAGATTTTTTTTGTGAGAATAATCTATATGTAACGACATAAATCTTAATTACTTTACAAATCTTGATCTTAAGTTTATAACTCGGTATTTTTTTTTAACTTTATGAGATACACTTTCATTTAACTTTAAAAAAATGTAGATATTTTTAATATAAAAACAACTGAAAAACTAGACAAAGTGATGCCCCCGCACTCCAATCTGAAGTAACTGTATTATAACAAAGTCAATGTAGGACTTTCTGTGGGATATTATTGTGTCTGGGAGACACAATTGATGCCCCCGCAGATGCAAAGTGTTATTTTAAAATAACTATAACATTTAACAGCTTATACCCCAAAAATGACAAAGTTCAACTATCTCCCAAAAAGAACAAATAATAATAAAAAGCAAAACCCTGACCACATGCACACCTTCAATATATGTATAAACATCCAGCAAAGTGAAAACTTCCTAGCATTCAAACTGTAAGACATGTAAGAGGAGTTATCTGGAAACGCTCCTCTTATGCAAGTAAATACTAAAAAAAATGACAAAGTTCAACTATCTCCCAAATGAGCAAATATTAATAAAAATCAAAATCTTGACCACATGCACACCTTTAATACATGTACAAACAGCCAGCAAATTGAAAACGTCCTAGCATTCAAACTGTAGGAGGAGTAATATGGAAACGCTCCTCTTATGCAAGTTAATAATCCAAAAAAAGACAAAGTTCAATTATCTCCCAAAAGAGCAAATATTTATAAAAATCAAAACCCTGACCACATACACACCTTCAATATATGTTCAAACAGACAGCAAAGTGAAAACTTCCTAGTATTCAAACTGTTGGAGGAGTTATGTGGAATAACTATATACCCATAATGGGACGGACGGACGGAAGGACGGACAGACGGACAGACAGACGGACAGACAGACGGACGGACGAACGAACGGACGGACGGACGGACAGACAGACAGACAGACAGACAGACAGACAGACAGACAGACAGACAGACGGACGGACAGGGGTAAAACAATATGCCCCTCAACTTTCAGTTGCGGGGACATAAAAAGTTGCAGTGTAAAATCACTCTATGTCATGAACATTTTAGTAGTTTGCATACAAATTCATTTGAAAGATAATAAAAATGCTATAAATTTTACAAATAAATAATGGTGTTTAACTCGATCAAACAAACACAGTCAACGGTCATCACATTAGGATACCACAATGTGATAATTCTAAATTGCATTTCTCATATACACAATTTTATCTATTATGCAGAGAATATGTGCGTCCGTATTATAATGGCAATTACGTTCTTTTCGTCGCCATGAATTCTGAAATCAACTCATTTCAACTGCATTACTTTGCTATGTGAATAATGATAACAAATTAAAATTAAGATATTTCGTAAAACGTCATCGATGTTTCACAACGATTCCATTATTATAAATCACGTGGTACTTTGTCTCAATTTAAACAGGTCCATGATCACATGTTCTATGTGTAACGTTTTGACAACAATAAAAATTTATAATACAAGAGCATATATTTCCCAAATCTTTTTGCAACATAAAACTGTACACAAGTTTTTTAGACATGCTTTAAAAGAAGCTGGTGTAAGTTGCAATAAAATTGAGAATGGAAATGGGGAATATGTAAAAGAGACAACAACCCGACCAAAGAGCAGACAACAGCCGAAGGCCACCAATGGGGTTTCAACGCAGCGAGAAAATCCCGCATCCGGAGGTGGTCCTCAGATGGCCACTAAATAAATTTGTGTACTAGTTCAGTGAAAATGGACGTCACACTAAACTCCAAAACATATAAATGAACTAAAATTAAAATACATACACGACTAACAAAACCCAGAGGCTCCTGACTTGGGACAGGCGCAAAACTACGGCTGGGTTAAACGTGTTTTGTGAGATCTCTACCCTCCCCATACACCTCTAGCCAATGTATAATAAAGAATATATGAGGATGATGTGGTATGATTGGTAATACGACAACTCTTCTCAGAAATTAAAATGATATATACGTTATCAACTTCAGGTCGCCTTTCGGTAAACATTGTTGCAGTGTAATCAAGTGTGGACACATCAAAATGTTTAAACTGATGCAAACCATTAACTTATTATTTAACATATTAATTTATTAAATGATTTGAAGGTCTATCAAAACCTAAAATGTCCTCATTTTTTTGTTTTTATGCGCATTGAGTTCATATTAAAATATATGCGGATAAGGCAAAGAATTCAATGGAAACAAAACTAAATTTGCTGTTGGAGTAAAGAAATTTGTCGATGTTTTATTTATTTTATCCCTTAATCAATGTGCTACTTGAACAAACATATGGATGCTCCTAACATTTAATCTAAACTTACAAAGATACAATTATCCAAAGACACGCATATCCACACATTCAGGTAAGGACTTTGAAAATCATGAAATTAGTCCAAGCAGAAATTTAATTATCTACATTGAACAGTATTTGATACTTGTTTTATATTTTATGCTGTATTTAAACCTACTTGCTAATATTTTTTATTATAGGATTTAACGCATTTTTAAAGAAAATTATTGGTGATAAACTGGACCAATTCACTCACAAACGAATAAAAGTCCAAAGGATTTTTAAAATTGGAATATAAACAATTTAATTTTTCCCACTCGTAACCTCTTTCACACGTACATTGTATATTTGTGTCATTGGATTGGCCTGGCGCATGAATATATCTTTTGGTTAACGCAATAAAATGGACTACATACAAATTTGTCATCTGAAAAAAAAAAACTAGAAAAATATCTTATTATCATCCAAATGAATGTTTTGTGTTTATTATTTGATTCAACGATGAACGCGAAGTGAAAATGAACACTTTTAACGTCAAGTCGGTTTGTGTTATTATCGCCATCATCTTATTTGCATTGGTTACAGAAATTAGTTTGGTCAACGTCGTCTATCGAAAAATAATAACGTCAAGAGCCACTGTCGGAATCCCTCTCGACCAATCATATGAACGTATTCTCTAATATTTAAATCATATAAGAATTAAAGGAATTTTTATTGATGTTCAAACTTTTATACTTACCAAAGAATACATTTAAACTCTGTCATTATTTGTTTGTACCATGGACAAGCTGACAACATCAGGAACATTATCTGTTGTACCTAATGAAGTCAATATAATAACATAGGTAATTTGTAAAATTAAATTTTATCCTGCAATCAAACATTTTTCTGTTTAAATACAGTCGTAAAGAGAACACAAAGCGATAAAAGTCTATTATAAGTAAAGAGTCCCCTGGTAGCCTGTTTCTGTTGTAAGCAAAGGGATACATGCAAATAACTATCTTCCTTACAGTTTATTTCGGTCTCCTCATCACAGTCCCCATAGCAATGTCAATTTCTTTACTGAACGACTGGGAGTTTTACAAATTGAAAATTTTAGCTTCAACGTTAAATTGCAAAATAAAAAAAAACAAACAATAAACATGCATAACAAAACCTTTTTTAGTACCCTCGCATACCCCATGCCTCCAAAATTGTCACTAGGCAAACAAAACAGTTCGTAAGATCAAAGACTCATAACACCTACAAAAATCAACTGATAATTTTTTGTTGATATTTACATCTAAACGCTGAATGAATACATGAAAATTACTCCATATGAAGATTTTCAACGTTACAAGAATTTACACATGTTTGAAAGCTTGGGAAAAGTACAAATTTCAGTGAATATTCACATCAAACAAACACCAGTTCGTCAAATGTACAGACAACATGATAATTCTTGTTTAAGAAAACAGTCGTACAGAGTGAAATATTACTTTCAATAATATAACAATAGTGCAAAAATAAACTAATTTGATTAACGGTACAGTATGTGGTCAAGAGATGACGACAAGTATTATGACAACTAAATTGTACGAAGGCTTTAGGGAAAATAGTATCTTGAGAAAATTTCACCAAGATATTGATGCATGCAATTTATAATATGTATGAAAAATTTAACGTTAGACAATCTTGATATTAACTGCAAATAAAAAAAAAACTATGTACATTTATGATAGTAAAATAGTGCAATAAGTATCTTCTAAAAAATATTTCAAAAGTTTGTTTTGTATACTGTGTTTTGATCATTATGAGCAAAAGCATTTGTCCCAATCCATGAGGTTTTGAAAAAGTGATAGTGTAGTCCGAAAAATCTTAGAGCAACACAACGAGTGCCACATGTACATAATGTAGAGCAGGATCTGCTTACCCTCTTGGATCACCTGAGATTACATCACAAGTTTTTGGTGGGGTTCGTGTTGCTCAGTTTTTAGTTTTCTCTGCTGTGTTTTGTGTACTTTTGTTTGTATTTTTCCTTTTTAGCCCTAGTGTTGTCAGTTTATTTTCGACTTATGAGTTTGAATGTCCCTCTGGTACATGTGGCACCTGTCGTGTTACTCATGTTAGTACAAACCCGGTAATAATTCTAAATCGGTAGGTCACATTCAGGAAAAATGAATGGGATTGTAGTTACGACATTAGGAACTTTTCTGCTATATATGATCTGTGAAATAGATATTCCATAACGGTCAACCAACTCGTAATGGCGTCCGTAAAACTTACGAAGGATTGATTTCAACTTCACCACTTGGAACTCTTGGTTAAATAGTTTCCTTGTGAGCAGCAACCTTCTATCAAGGAAATCATGATAGAAAATACAAGCCCTGGAATATTGTATCCACTTGGAGATATATACTACGTACAGGAGATGCTGAAATGTTGCTACATAGAAATCAAAAGTTTAAATTGTAAAGCTGAAATAATCTCTTTTGTCGTAAAGTTTTGTTTTCAACAAATCTTCATTGTCAAGTTTAAGATATAAGTCAAGATATGAGGCACATTCAACTGTATCTTTTGTATCCTCTATCTCAAGTTCGAGGGGATAGATGCGTTCCACATAGTCACCAAATTTCGAATTATTTAGTGAGAAAACAGCATCTGTATAGCGGAAAGTAAGGTTAAAGGATACGGCTAACTTATTTCTTTCATCCTCAGAAGATCATGTATGAAGTGAGCCTCAAAAGAATAAAGGAGCAAGTCGGCAAGAAGAAGTGCACAGTTTGTTCCCATAGGCCGATTGTTTGTTTAAAAACACGTCCTCCAAACGTAAAAAAAATATGTTGTCAATCAAGAAATAACGCAACTTTTCAGTTTCATAAAATTTGTTGTTTGAATCAGAGGGATTTTTTACAAAGTAGGATTACCCCTCCCTAAAAAAAACATGTTTCTACGTTGGCAATTCTTTTTTATGAAACAAAGCAGGACCAACTCTTCCAACTTGTCTTTTTGTTTAGAATATTTGAGTAAAGTGTAGAAAAGTCAAATGGTTTAATTCTATTGCAAGAGTCTTAGATTATTTGTTCTCAAAAGGTTACACTTCTGTAAATAAAGCCAATGCAATTTTCTATAGGAACTCCCTTTGCGGATAAAGCTGCGCCACTTTTACTATGAAGTTTCGTAAAAAAATATGTCCTAGAATGGAGAGTTGATATGCACTACTTTTTTATTCAAAGGTCAAAACATAGGGCTGTGCGGCATATTTTCTAAAAAAAAAAAAAAAAAAAAAATATGCCGCACAGCCCTATGTTTTGACCTTTGAATAAAAAAGTAGTGCATATCAACTCTCCATTCTAGGACATATTTTAAATAAAAAAAAGTGCGGCATATTTTCAATGTTTATATGCCCCGAACTTTTAAGAGTTTAAACTTAAACTAAAATGCTGTACTACCTAAACCTTCACTTTCTGTCTTTCTGGGAATTCAAGTAACACCGTTTCATATACTGGTAACATTCCCAAGTTATTTCTCTATGAGATGAAACACAGAGATCATATCTTGGAACCAGTACGTAAACAGAACAAAATATCTGTGAATATTATATATCTCCCCAAAAGAAGCGTGGTTTGTGAAACAGTTGTATTTACAAAGTGCAACCTATAAGATCTTTGGAATTTTTTAGTATCAATATCTAATTCACGCGAACTCTAGAATGGGTGGTTTCACAATAACTTTGATTGCTGATAAAATTGATGTTAATAATTTAGAAAGAGGTTTGGAAGACCCAGCAATATTCCGTTGTTTGTAAGGATACGTATGTAGTTTAGGTTACCAATACAGTGATGGAAGATCAAGTTCTTCATCTTTGTTTGAAATTCTAAAGGAACATAGAACAGACCTATGATTATCCAGGATTTCCTCTTTAGTAAGTGTCGTGGGGGTATATGTTGAATTTCCAAGTAAATTGTCAATACCTAATTCATTTATCAAGTAGTTTATGTAATTTGATTTCGCTCAAAAACGATCTTGTTTGGGGCTTTATCTGCGGGGACAGTAACATATTTGTTATGGGGGTAGAAAATTATTTTTTTAACATTTGGATCTTTAAAGATTGATGAAACATGGGTATAAATGGACCCATTCAATTTCTTAATTCTGATTTGTACCAACGACCTCACAGTCTTAATACATTCGGAAAGAGTATCTACGTCTTCTTTCTCGTGTTCAACCCATTGCCTGGCATAAACATCGACAGAATCCACCAGTATTTTGAAGTTGTGTTTCCAATTGATGGATTCAGGCTCACGATATTTCAGGTTTTTGGATAACACATTTTGAAGAGAAGTGTTTTTGACAATGTTTAGATCACCGGTAATAACTTGGCCAGCCGGATTATATATAAATGGCACAGGAGGTTTAGGCTTCAAGTCGTCAATATTGAGATCCTGCAATATGTGTTTGTAATTGAAAATTTGTGTTGCAATAGGTTTGGTATAGGTATAAGAAATGATAAATGATTGTGAGCATGATTAGCTGTTACCTGTTGTTGGTGTAGTGTAAATGAGTGGTTCTGAGCATGATTGACTATTACCTGGTGTTGTGTAAATGATAGGTTGTGAGCATGATTGGCTGTTATTTACAGAGGATACTGAGAGTACCCATAACTCTTCTGTTATGGACCCAAGGAAGTGTGTCTCGAAGTACCATGTTATCGTCAGATATTTTAAATTTTGGTAAATCCTGCGGTAAACACCACCATCCCTGAAGGTCAATTTAATAACCTGTAAAATAAAATAGGGACCAGTGATTTGACATCACTGCTTTCATTACAGTTCATTTTGGGGTCACTCATGTCCTTTCCTATAAAAACCATGGACAGTAATCTAGAATTTAAAACACTAAACAAAAAGGTACATTGATAAATTACAGATTCAAAACAAAAAGTTACATGTTTAAAATTACAGGATAACAACTATATATTTACATTGTCATAAACATCAAATTTATTTGTACTCACTAGGAAACAGGATAAAAGCTCTACAAGCCTCGCTTTTTCTTCTGTTTCTAAAGCTCTTACGAATAAATTTGACACTCACCGCCAATGTACATAACTTTAATATATTGTATATTTTCTAAATATTAAAGTTATCACATATAAAGATCATAATTTAAAATATGGACTCTTTTTAATTCTTTTTAAATTGTTGTTCACGAAAACTGGTATTCCATGAATCATAATAAATCCACAGTAACTAATAAAAATAGGAGATAAAACCCATCTGGATAAAAAGTTCTACCAAATATGAAAGCTATCACATATTAAGATCAAAACATAAGACGAGGATAATCAACTGCACATCATTATAAAATGTTCTGCCAAACAGGAAAGCTATTTCATATAAAGAAGACACAAAAGCTAATTCTATAATATTTAATGATATGAATATTTAATACATTTTCCTTTTACATTCTATATTTTAGTTACGTAAACGAGTTCTAACAATTAATTCTAACCAAAAATCTATTTCTGGCATTACTTTGGAATTATTCATCTCTATGTATTAATCATATTCAAAAGGTCTTTTGTTAATATATCATACCACATTTCCTTATTTCTATAGTGTGTATGTAAATCTGATGTCATTTGAGGGAAGGGTGCCACACTTCGGCAGGTTAAACAACTCTCTGAGGGGTCCATAGGTGGCATATTGCAAGCCAGAATTTCTTTCTAATCCAACATACCTTCATTTCCAATGGCAGTCAAGCTTTCCAACCCTTCATACTTGTCAGTTTACTGTGCATAAACTGCCTATTTTATAAATTGTTAACAAATTTGTCCTGAATATGTATGAAGTTATTGTCACTAAGTGTTGAGCAACCAATAATCTATCAATCTGTATGTATCGTTTAAACAAATTGAATCATTAATTGATTTAGATTTCTTAGGTTTGAGAACCAAAATAAGGTGTTTGTCACATGTACTCCTTCAAACTTACCAACATGAAAATATCGTCTATACGTATACGAATGTTCAGGTATTTGTCTCTATATAGTTTACAATCTACGGTATTGCTGAGATGTGCTAGGTAGAAACATATCTTCTTAGTACTGCTTTGTACAATGTACAAAGTAGACTGATATGATTCATTTAACATCACAATCATACTGATGAAGGACATCTGCTATCCGAAACATTTACAAATAACTACATCTACAGCTACCTCTTTTTGTTATTGGTGCTGTTCTGCAAACTCCTTAGGCGCTTATATAATTCACTTATTGTGTACATGCATCGCCACTCGTAACGATCCAGCGCCCTCGTGGGAAAAATCGTTGACCACTATTCAGACGTTTTATATATAGTAAGCAGGATTTAAGAACATCAGTTGTTCGACCTGTTAGTCAAATGCGTTTTGTTAAAATATACTTTTTCACTCTTTTGGTCTTTTGGAAACTGTTGTTTGTGCTGTATTTAGACCCTTCTACAACGAAATTTGTTTTACATGCACACGTATAAAAATTGCGGTTTTTATCCAACGCAATCATAGGTTTGAAGTTTGTTATACACTTATCCGGGAATTACATTTAGCCCGATAATTTACTCTTACGAAATACTCTTATCCTGGAAATTTCATTTTTATCAAAAAAATATACTTACAAGTATAAACAAGCGGTTCTATTATTTGAGATCGTAAGTTATATTGATGAATTGTATTTTTTATGCATTTACTATTAATTTAGTTACAAATTCATTTAACTAATACCGAAATAAGAATCATAGCTGCCGAGATCTAAAATGATGTCTCCCATGTATCTGTTACCCCTTAGAAAACTTGAAATAGGAACCAGCTCTAGTTCGCGCTATTTCCGAAGTCCGTTATCAAGATGAAGTTTTCAACAATATTGATGTTGTTTAACTTTTTATTATTTCTTCTGATGAAAAATGTCAACACTCACAGAAATGAAAAAGATAAGGTATGTATTAATTATTTGTGGCTATTTTTTAATTGATAAAAAGCTTGTACACACAATTTTAATCATCATAGTGCAAATAATATGCCGAAATCTTTTTAACATATAAAATTCTTTCATGTCGAAACAATTAAATCCAAATGATAAAGAGATAAACAAGAAACTTTTTTTTAAACTTATACCGCTCCAACCATAACCCAACTTACCCTATTTGATTATATATACATGTTCTCAAATACCGAAAATACAGAAAATATAGTGTGAGGGTTCAAGAAAAAACTTTAAGGTTTGTCGAGGAAGAAAAATTCGTAAGATATCTAAAGTTTAGATAGGTAATTGTTCTAAACCTCATAACTAATTTAATCTATGATTTTGAACATCAAACTCTTTCATTTATATGACAATGGGACGATAATTTTATTTTGCGAGGGTGTAAAAGGGGGAGGATTAAAATTTTTGTAACTTAAAACTTCATTCTTTGTGGATAAAAGAATAGGTGTGCATACTTTTGTAACAAATCTAACACAGGTGATCCCTCAATACCTTATACTCTATATTTCAATTTTGCCGGTGATTAAACATTTGTAGTAATTATTCAATCGGAAAGTACAGCATCAAATACTGTACAGCAATACAAACATTATCACAAGTCAAATTTAAATATTACTGATCCGACAGAAATAAAAAAATATCATATTTTTTTGTTTGTTCTGGGATTTTATAATACTATTTAGAGGGTACACCGTGTATACATATAATACATAAAAAAAGAGCGGATCGATTGGTTTGAGCGTGCTCGTATTGAAATGAAATTCTGGTAACCTCGTACTAGTATATTATTTATTTTTTCCCTTCTCAATAACTCTACAATATGAGTTTACAAATACGACCGATTAATTTTACTTAAAAAAGTGTTTTCTCATTTAAATGGAAATTTTGATATATATGGACCTTCGTATTTTCCTGGAATAAAATTCAAGTAATTTAATTGATTATTTTATACACTAATAGTGTATACAAAAAAATCATGAACTATACTCTAAAGGTACCACCGCTCTAAGCCCTCTTTGTTTGTTTTAATGTATCGAAATAAGCAGTATATGCAACTGAACCAACCATTACAAAATTAATGAATCTGTCAACATTCAGTCATTACCGTCTCCTCGGACTGCGGCCTTCTTACTACCTGATTGGAAGATATTACTGACGCTGTAATAATTAAAGTTCTTTGATTAGGTGGGACAATTCAAACCTAGTAAATGTCTTTTAATCCCGTAGAGTGTCGGATCTGAACTCTTAAATTTAGTAAATAAATTTGCCTGGTTACCAATCATGCATATCGGTACAGCACAGGTAACACTTATCTATAGGTAGCACGGTAGTATTTGCATTCCAGAATTTAGGTTGCTCTTTTGTGTACCCTACTTAAGTCAATGTATCTGAACATTATGATTGGACAAAAAATACAGTATCAACTGAACATACTTTCCCAAACTGAGGGATGAATCAGGTGTAGAAAAATATGAAATAATTTTACATACAGATGAAAATGAATTTTTGAGAATTTTTTTAAATTTTGTATTCACTGCACGATAAAAGACCTAAAAGCACTAGTGGCCTTAGGTTCTTAAAGATAGCAAAAAAAGTAAACGGTCATGATACATATTCAAATTCATTTCTGAATAGTAAAATGAAAGTACTTCAGTTAACTGTGAATGTAGAATTTTTGGCAGTGTTAGAAAGTGGTGAAAATTCTAAAAAGGCTATCATTATCCCTTATGGGCCAGGAAATACTACCGTGCCACCTATAATAGCCGAATCTCCTGAAGATTTGTAAACACACACGTGATTATTTCAATCCAGTCGCTCACTGTTACGTACATTTTATACGTGATAACATAAGAAAACTTTTAGGAAAATGTTTTTTTCTTAGGTTATATTTATTTATACTCAGTAAGATAATCTAAAGGCAACACAAACATTTTAAAACGGAGATATCAAATAATTTCTTTTCGATTAATATTAATTTACACGAGAATTTTTATCTCAGGGGGCGGGGGCGGCGGTACTTCGACCTTTCTATGGCAAAGGTGAGCAGCTGAGACATCCAATACCCCACCCCTTATATATATATATATATATATTGAATGATAAAAGAACATACATGTAGTTGCCCTAGCTATCATATATTTTTTACAATAAGTATATACACCTGCACATAGCTATCATTGTTACGTTATTTCATGGGGAGATACTAGTAAATAGATTTGACAAATATCTTAAACATTTACGAAAGTGATTTTAGAGACATATATACACAATCTCTGGTGATTTTAATTGCATCTGTAAAAAAAGAATATCGACATCTGATTAGTTTCAGATTCAATCATCAACCTTGTCTTATATTTTACCTAAATTTCTCAACCTCATGCAATATCATGAAGCTTCAAATAGTGATCTATCCCAGCGACTCATCCCTTCCACTCATTACATAATAAGTGCCCCCGCACACACCCCAAGATCGTTTGGCTAAGTTGGATGTTGTCTAGATCTACTTAGCTAGCTCTTCCTAGCAAGATAGCAGACGTTGAAGAACTGAAGACTAAAAATATATCTAAAAGGGAATGTAAGAAGAACAAAAAACTACTCTCAGACGATAAAAGCAATTATACATGTATGCTTACATATTTTAAGCAATGTTTAATTTCTATGAATGATTTTTAAGGAGATGTGAAGTATACATAATTAATTTAGACAGCAACCCAATTAAGCAACACACAAAACGTGACAATTTACTTCTAAAGTTCAATCTACGGTCTTCTTCGATGGACATGTCATTACAACATTTTAAAGTTTTTGATCCTACCAAGTCTAACTATAATATATAGAATAGTTGTGAATATGTGAGCCACAATTTGTTCCTGTGAAAAAAGTTCCAGTGGAACAAATATCACAGGAAACATATTCTGGGAGAACTTTTTTTACAGATAATTTCTATGGATTTGTTCCATCTCTATAAAATAAGTTCCGCAATTTACCTGGTGAAATAAGTTCTGGGTTTGTGAAATTTATTTCTTACTTAGTGAAATACGTTCTGAGTTTGTGAGATTTGTTCCTTACCTGGTTAAATAAGTTCCTTGTCTGTGAAATATGCTCCACTAATTATACAAGTTATCTTTAATACTGAGCATTGTTATCAGTGCGTTTAAAGTTATAATTCAAGTACATTATAAAAACATGTATTAAATTGATAATGTAATAAATAAAAGGTGTAAACATCCAATATGGATTCTGTGGAGTATAGCAAAATGTTTAATTACATTATCCATAAAAAAAATACCCAGATGAAAATAATTTAATGAGTCAGAAAAGCGAAGAATAAGAAAAATCCATTAGAAAATGTTTATAGATCAATCATTTATTTATGAATATTGCAATTCAACATATGTTACTTCATATCAGAATTTGTAGAAAAAATGAAATCGTGTGTTTATCACAGTTGTTAATCATAGTTGTGCATTTGCTTTTTAATCATATTACCTACGTACAATATACATGATATATATGCTGACGTAATTTGAATTTCTAAAAGATTTACCTTATTTTGAATGTTTTCGTGTTGTTTAAAGACTTCAATGTTGAGTATGAAATTTGTAAGGTACAACTATAGAATGTTTTGCTTGATATAAAGTTAATGCATCATGTTAATCTATAACACCCGGAACTTATTTAACATTTAGTAAACAAATTAGTTCCGGAACAAATTTTACAGTGCTGGAACATATTTCCTCATAATATATATTCCGGGTATACATTTTCTGTGATATAAATTCCGGTGGAACATTTTTCCTATGAAATAAGTTCCGGCGAAACAAATGTCACGCGGGAACAATTTGTTTTTGTTACAAAAAATAATTCAGATATTACTTGAAGCTATGAGCAGGGTCAGGAACAAACTTCTAATGTTCATTTTGGGGTTTATTGACTATTTATACTAGACATGCTATATGAGAGAAAGAGGAATAAAAGAAAATTATAAATTTAAAAGACGAAAATACTGTTGGCATTTTAAAAGATTATTCTTAATTGTATGTTTTCTACAAGAATTGTAAAACAAGTTTAAACATACATATACTATGATCATAAAACAAAAAGACATTTATATGTCAATATACGAACGGTCTCCATACAAAAGATTATGTCAAGCTTTTAAGGGTAAGTATGATAAAAGCCTTATTCGTCATCCAACATTAAATGGTATAGTAAATAAATATGAAGATATTTACAAGTAAAACAATAACAAAAGATACAGTATCAAGCTGTATGGTTAATAAAGTTTTTGGTCAAATTTGTTGATTCTCTTATGTTGATGGCCTCATAGTGAACTTAAAATAGCTTTGCAGAACTTATCACCTTCTTTATAACCAACGACGTCCATTATAATTTGAAAAAAAAGGCGGCGAAACTACTATGTTTTGAATTTCAGGCGCTTACAATAGGTCTTATATAACAAATTACCCGTCTCACGACTCTGAGTATTTTTCATCAAAAAATATAATCAAGAAGTCCAATAAAACCAAATAATCTGAAAAAAAGAAACATTTAATTGTAAGGATACTCATTAAAAATATTTATATCATTCAAATATAGAAAAAGAGACGCGGGGCATTCCACATTGCAGTCCAACTACAATGAATAGACAAAATTTTCATCCACAACAAAAATAACCATACATATATGTGAAGCTTTACATTTTAAGGATCTTTTTTGAAAAGATGTGAGATACCATTGGAAATATATTAATTAAGTTCTTATATGTTTAAATTTTACTACGTTCACTCTCTACACTTTTCGATGCCTATTATGAACGAAAAACTTTCAGGTGGAAGCGGCCATACTTTTTTAACATAAATAAATAAGCAAACAACCAAAGAAAAAAATCAACAAACAACATACAATTCTGAACGAATTAAACTACAGAGAGATAACATTATCCACTTTCATCAGCTATGAGACGGCTAGTTTTTTAGAAAAGCTATTACTTGTTACTAATAAGCCTTCAAATAGATAAAGTGAATGGAGAGCTCTCCATTCACTTTATCTATATGAAGGCTTATTAGTAACAAGTACCTTGTAATCTAGCATCGTGTTTCAAACATTTTAACTTTCTTCAATAGGTTATCATACGATAAAAACTATCATAATATATCCCAAAGTTGTCTGGTTTTAAAAAAGATATTCAATTTTTTCAATTCCTGAAATACAATCGCTATAGGTAATCGTTTTATTGCTGCTCCTTCTGAAATTCCACATTAGCAAAAGCTTCATTCTCTAAATGTTGTATATAGCTTTTTTCAACTGAATCCATGATTATAAAATAGATTTATTTAATGATACAAGTGGGATCATTTTTTGATTTGATAATTTTGTGTGAAATACATGGGATAAAAAAAATAGTAATTATAATTCAAATTGGATGACTAATTGATTGTTGTTTGCTTGAATAAATGTGGTATGAATGCCAATGAGACAACTTTCCATCCAAGTCACAATGTGTAAAAAGTAAACAATTATAGGTCAAAGTACGGCCTTCAACACGGCGCCTTGGCTCACACCAAAGTCCAATTGCAATTTGTTATGAATATTCAGGAGAGAAACTATAAACAATACAGTAGGCACGTATTGCATGGTTTGTCGACTGGAATGAATGGTTTGGAATTTGGACTGCCATAACAAAAAACAAAAAAGGAGCATTAATACATATTTTCCCTTCATAACATATTTCCGGGATAAGAGTACCGACATATGATAAAAAATTACAGGCTAAATTTTTGAGACTGATATGGAAAACGGTCAAATTAAAAAAAGAATAGCACTGTTTAGTCGCTATTTCTGTTTACTGTGTATTGCAAACACAGCTTGGGGTAAATGATTATATATTCTGTCTGCTCGAATGTCCGTTTAGAACGTACAAATATTCAAAAATGTATTATGTGCGCACTTTGCAAAGAATGTGATTAAAAGAAAAGGGGACACAACTTAGGCATCGCAGTTACTACCCTGATTTTCTGCTATAATAGAAAGTAACAAACAAAAAATAGCATTGTTTAGTCGCTATTTCTGTTTACTGTGTATTGCAAAACAGTTTGGGGTAAATAATAATATATTCAGTCCGTTTAGAACGTTCAAATATACACAATTTATGATGTGAGCACTTTGCACAGAATATGATGATGAAAAGAAAAGGGGACACAACTTTGGCATCGAAACTACTACTCTGATTTCCTGCTATAAAAGAAAAGATAAGTTATGGAGTATCCATCCAAGACACAACACCAGAAAGTGCACAGGAATAGCGCTTTTATTTTGTTTTTCTTCATTTCAAAGTCACAGTGAGGTTTCAACAGGTAACAAAAAAAAAAAGAAGAAAAGAGCATATACATATTTTCTCTTTATAACATATTTCCTGGACAAGGGTACCGACATATTATGTAGAAATGCAAGCTACATTTTTCAGATCAATTTCGATAAAAGAATAATCTATGAAAAAAATATGGCGTTGTTCAGTCTTTTTTTTTTTTTTTTCTTTTGTTATATTTTAACCAGTCTTGCAAACAGATTCGGGCATAAAGGAAACATCCTGTTCGCTCGACTGTCCGTTTGATGTGAGCAGTTTGTAAAGAAGGTAAGAAACAAAATTGTTTTATTTGGAAAAAAGGAAATGCAACTGCGGGAATTTAATTACCCTTGCAACAAATATTTTCCCTTCATAACATATTTTCCGGGATAAGGGTAAGACATAAAAAGTAAAATTGCGAGCTAAATTTTCCTGACCAACTTACACTGTAAACATAACGCTTAAATTTAAATGTGAGTGTTACATGATTAGGTATAAATATGTTTAGGATTGTGTTTAAATTCTATACGGATGGCTCCCTAAAGTGTTATTGATCATTACATGTTTAGATTTTAAACATGCAATGCCTATCTAATGTGTTTAGGTCATAAACGTGTAATGTCTATTGTGTTTAGATCATAAACGTGTTATGTCTATTGTTCTTTTAATGATTCATCTACCTTGAACAGGTGGCGCTGCTAATAAATAATATTTGAAATCAAACAAAGGAAAAATGAGGTCCTGTTGGCAAATATTGATGCCGATACCAATGTGACAGAGTGGTGAAATATAAGTCGTCATAATCATTTACTTTTGAACTCATTCATATGAGTAGCGAGTCCAAAATCATCTTGGAAATTTCAATGGGTTTATGTTTTAAATTTGTAACACTAGAAATAGTGTAGGTTCAAATGGACACAATTCGTCACAAACTCTAAATGATTATCAATAGGGACACCTGAAATCAAAACAATATGTACATACCTAAGCGCGAAAATTCCTAAACATTAAAAATTTATATAAGTATATATGCATTATTCTGTCCACACTGCTCAAGGCGCAGTTCAAAGCGCAATTACTTTATTTATATGATGCCAGCAGTTTCGCAAGTTTACAAGAAACTTGGTTTCATTCCGGAAAGAAAGGAAAAAAAACCAACAGCATCAAAGCAACTATCCACTTTCACTGAATCATACATGTACTTTTCTTTAAAAAATATTGACGGGTTAAGAGTACTGACATACAAAATAAAATTGCAGACTAAAACCAGACTAATTCAGATGAAAGTATCATCTAAATATTTATAAGATAGTCTTATCTATATACATAATATTGTTTTCTATTTCGTACGTGTTTTAAACGAAGTTTAAGGTCAACAGAAATTATCTTTTCCATATAATTGTGAGTTGAATACGTGAAATGATTTGTGAGAAGTGTTAACAGATAAAATTAAAATTTTTTTTTTATATCAGCCTTAATTTTTCAGACTTATTTATATACATGTAGCTGTAATATGAAAAAGTGTTATTATAAATACGTTTTATCTTATCTCTGTATATATATATAGTGAGCCATTTCTTAGGGAACCGAGGGTTTGGCAGTAGCGGGGTTATCTTATTTTTTTGTAGTTCTGCAAAACAGCTGTTTATCGTATGTTTTTCCGTCAAATGAGAACTCACTTTTTATATCCGCGATAAAAGTATTGACATACAGTTAAATAGTAGACTATATTCAGAAGCTTCTATATACATTGTAGTCTGTCTCATATATTCGAGAGAAAATATGTTGCTACATTTATCGGATAAGAGTTTATTCATTAAACTAAAATTACAAGATACCTAATACCTAATAGCCTGAATCGCTCACCTGTCAAAAATATATCTTGCATTGTTGATTATTTTATAGTTCCAACCTATCATAGTTTTCGAGAAAAAAAGGCAAACATCGCGAATAAGTCAAAAGTCGTCATTTTAGGGGGGGGGGGGGGGGGGGTACTCTTGAAAGGAGTCATTCAAAGAAACCATCTGATTATTTTGGTGGAAATGGGAAATAAGTAAAAATTGATATTCTGAGCATTTTTTGCGCGAATGATTTATTTCTCTATCTATTATAGTTTTCTAGATATTAGACAATTAATTCATATAATCCCTATGTTCAGGTTAAATGGTTTTTAGACATGGTAGCCATGGTGGTTGAATTTTAAGAAGATAAAAAACACGAACAAAAAAATATAATACTATCGCGCTCATCCATATATATTAAAGATATCCTGAAATTTATATACTGAAGGACCTTTAAAAATAAATCAATTTTCACCGATTATTTGTAAAGGTCATGAAATATTTCAGGATATCCTGAATTCGAATTATGAAGGTCCTGAAATACTTTAGGATAAAAAACAAGAGATGTGGTATGATTGCCAATGAGACAACCATCCTCCAAAGATCAAATTAAGTGGTTGTACTTGCGGATTGTTATTCATTTCCATCTATCATAACGTTATGCACGCTTACATTTGTTGAGCGAAAATTTATTTTCACTTTTGTGCACAACTGTTTCCTGCACTTTGTGTTTATTTACAGAATATTCATTTAAATCCTTTCTTATGCAAGGTTATTTATTTTCGGCTCTTACCAGGCTAGGATGTTATTTTTCAAAATCTTCCTGCAAACCCCAACCCGGAAAATCAAATGATTGTCTCCTTAATGATACAAAAATAAAATTACCTTCGACTTTAAAGCTACAAGTCTATTGAGGAAATAAAATTGCATTTGGATTTGTGTTCATTTATATCTATTTTTTTTTAGTTGATTAAATATTGGATATGCCTTTCTGTGTTCAGACAATTAGTCAATAATAAAACATTACATTTTCTGGATAAGAGTAAACGCGTTTCCGTTTATGAGTAATAAATTGCAGTTGCCTCCCTTTCCATGAAATTCAATTTTTTAATGTATTCTCCCTTTACAAATAAGAATAATTTCAATATTTGTGCATTATTCAAAAATTATCGAAATACTATATACCGATAAATGCTTATTAGTTTACTGTAAATCTATTTAACAAAAAATTTTGCTTTGTTGAAAAAATATTACAGAATATGTTTGTTCCCTTGTTAAGGGTAATGGGATAAATGAAAATTTCCGGGTTACGGGTAATTCCGGATAAGTGTATGACACACGTTGTTTTCAATATATATATACAAGTCTAAATTGAAAATATATATATATACAAGTCTAAATTGAAAACAAAGTTCAAACCTATGATTGCGTTGGATAAAAATCGCAATTTTTATACGTGTGCATGCAAAACGAATTTCTTGGTAGAGGGTCTGAATACAGCGCAAACAACATTTTCCAAAAGACCAAATGAGTGAAAAAGTATATTTCAACAAAACGCATTTGACTAGCAGGTCGAACAACTGATGTTCTTAAACCCTGCTGACTGCCATTGGCGATTGCCAAATAAACGGATCACAAGAAGTAACAAAATAGATCTTTTTATTAATTTATTACCAAACAGAAAACAATAAACTTGCGGAAAAGATGGTATACCGCAAACATGAGGTGCAAACATTTGTGCACCATATCCGGATTTCGACAATTAATGTCTCTTCAGTGATGTTAGGAATCGAAACGGTATTTGGAAGGCCATATAATTTACCTCAATTTAGGAAAGACTCTTGAATTTCGAAAGAGTCAAAATAGGATGAACGGATCATATAAACCCGAAGGCAAATATAATACAAGCCCAAACAAAAAAATATAGACAAGTCTAAATTGAAAACAGCGTTCAAACCTATGATTGCGTTGGATAAAAACCGCAATTTTTATACGTGTGCATGCAAAACAAACTTATTGGTAGAGGGGTCTAAATACAGCACAAACAACATTTTCCAAAAGACCAAATGAGTGAAAAAGTATATTTTAACAAAACGCATTTGACTAGCAGGTCGAACAACTGATGTTCTTGAACCCTACTGACTGCCATTGGCGATTGCCAAATAAACGGATCACAAGAAGTAACAAAATAGATCTTATCATTAATTTATTACTAAACAGAAAATAATATACTTGCGGAAAAGATGGTATACCGCAAACATGAGGTGCAAACATTTGTGCACCATATCCGGATTTCGACAATTAATGTCTCTTCAGTGATGTTAGGAATCGAAACGGTATTTGGAAGGCCATATAATTTACCTCAATTTAGGAAAGACTCTTGAATTTCGAAAGAGTCAAAATAGGATGAACGGATCATATAAACCCGAAGGCAAATATAATACAAGCCCAAACGAAAAAATATAGACAAGTCTAAATTGAAAACAACGTTCAAACCTATGATTGCGTTGGATAAAAACCGCAATTTTTATACGTGTGCATGCAAAACAAACTTATTGGTAGAGGGGTCTAAATACAGCACAAACAACATTTTCCAAAAGACCAAATGAGTGAAAAAGTATATTTTAACAAAACGCATTTGACTAGCAGGTCGAACAACTGATGTTCTTGAACCCTACTGACTGCCATTGGCGATTGCCAAATAAACGGATCACAAGAAGTAACAAAATAGATCTTATCATTAATTTATTACTAAACAGAAAATAATATACTTGCGGAAAAGATGGTATAACGCAAACATGAGGTGCAAAAATTTGTACACCATATCCGGATTTCGACAATTAATGTCTCTTCAGTGATGTTAGGAATCGAAACGGTATTTGGAAGGCCATATAACTTACCTCAATTTTGGAACGACTCTTGCATTTTGAATATATAAATATATATAAAACGTCTGAACAACAGTCAACGATTCCTCCCACGAGGGCGCCGGATCGCTACGAGCAACGATACATGTACACAATAAACAAATTATATAAACGCCTAAAAAGTGTACACATCAACACCAATAACAAAAAAAGGAAACCACAAATGTAACTATTAATAAATATTTCGGACAACAGACACCCCTCATCAGCATGCTAGTGATGTTAAATGAATCATATGTCAGTCTACATAGATTAAACTATAACAATCTTGAAATTTATACAATAAAAAAGTCAAACAGAACATCAGTTAAGACGCTTGCGCCATTCTAAAAATGTGTTAAACATGACATAGGTTATATGGCTAATTACAACAGAGAGTTCAAATATATGCTTTAAATAAAAACAATAATGAGCGATATGAACTAGCACAATTCTAAAATTTTAACGGTGACGACAGTTATATATATATATCAGTAAGTACAGTACGCTCGTGAATGTTCATAAACAGGGGTGTTATTCTTACACAACAACTGCTCAAACAAAGTCATAAGGAAACAAGATTGAAACCGACACTACACCAGTCTTATAAATTTGTTGACCGATTCAATAATTCGGTGTCCCAACTCACTACGGACATGTTTTCGCTGTCTGAGATCTATAGATACTAGTATAGTCGTCTAATTTTATCGATTGTGTCATATTCCCGATTAGGACAGTTATAAAGAAAGTAACTATGATTGTAGAGGAAGCTGGAGAACCCGGAGAGAAACACAGACATTCGACACTTAACTGGCTATTTTTGTCAATTAAGATAGAGCAGAATCGAACACAGCGTGTAACGAGCGGAATGGTAACTCACAGTATCAAAGTTGACAGGGTTGTAATCACTGTTTTTTCAACAAGAAAATAAACTTCTCAAACCTCTCGCGATTAAATTGATCGCTTTACATCGAGTCAGAGCAAAATGCTTTCTGATTAAAAGTTTGCTGATTATAAAGTATATTATTATTAATGGCGAATGGACACATTTGAAAGCCAAGTAATTCGTTTTTGTCCTTTTCATCCATTGATATCTGATTATCAATAGAACTCCAATAAGAAGACATTTATCCGGAAATCAAACGGAAAAATTGAAATGTTGAAAAATCGGCGCCTGCTTTCCACTTAAACTTTTTGTATTATCTTATCACTATAAACATGCTGTTCTATGTATTATTGGTTAATAATGAAATCAATGTTGTATATATAGTTTTTAATATCAATTTCCTTTATTTTGTTGTTGTTTATTTGGAGAAAATAATTCATGCATGCAACACTTTGAAACTATCAGACATCAATGAGACAAGCTGGAATAAGTGTCTTAGCTAAAGGAGCAAGACATTACGTGAGCCTAAATGATAGAGAGGTCGACTTGCATTTATTCACTATGGCACATATTAACCTTCAACAACATTACAGTGAATTTGTTTTACCGGTATTTTTATAATAACATCACAGCATGCACAAAACATTTACGAAATCAATATACTTTTCCCTCAAATTTGTATCTATAAAACATATGATTATTCCGCAATTTTGTTTACCTGTAAATCGATTTGAATTTCAACTCAAATATAAAAGGTCACAGTTTAGTTCTTAAACCCATGTATCTATTTTAAGAAAAGTGTAAACGTTTATGTACTGTATGTAAACATATGTGTATCTATTCATAAGAGTACATTATACAATCCACAGTCTGCACATGCTATGTTTAAAGTGCATTTTTTAGTCTTGAAAGCCTTTGGCATAAAACTACGATCCAAAATGTTCTGCAAATCAAAGGTGATATTGAATCTCTAGCACAAACTCCAGATCAGGGATTGCGACCAAAGTAACTTATGCTATAAAATGGTTATAAAACAGGGAAAAAATTGACCGAAACTTTCTTTCTAACCAAACGTTGGTAAACGTTGTGTGTCGTTTGTTATCGTTTGCTAAACGCTGAATTAGAAACAAATACATTGTTTAATCAATGTTTACGGACCCTGTTTGAACTTTCAATAATGCTATTATTAAATGCGGTTGCCTTCAACCAGCAAACGTAATAAATCTCAAGACTTTACACCATTTATTCTATTTCAAACGTATGCAAGTGTGTTGCCTATGATTAAGATTATAACTTACAGTGTTTCGGAATTTTCGCTTATACTGTTAAAGCATGGGGCCCGAGAACACAGTTATTTCGTAGTACATTTCTTTAAGAATATACATTCAAATTAAACATGTTAAAATAAATCGCACCTTCTCTATCTCAAAAAGAATTTTACAGTGTAGTGTACTACTATTGGGACAAATTGTATTAAAATTATAGAAAAGTCTACCAGCTCGAATTGAAAATATTGATAATTCTGTGTTAAGGGGGTCTAAAATTCATTTTGACAGTTTCAGACATACTAACTTTTGACCTTTTTTAACTAGACCAAATCACTACTTAACATAAAGATTCAGCACCCAAATTATTCAAACAAGTAATTTCATCCCCTTCCTTAATATTTCATGCATGAAGTATAAAGAAATAAATTAGGAAAGTGTATGAAAAAAAATTGAGGGGTATACACTGTTTACACTAGGGACTATATTCGTAAAGGACGATAACTGTGTCCTTGGACCATGGGTCCCTTTCAAAAGTCTCCCAACTTTTGCCTTGTTTTAGCAAGGTATTCTTTAATATTTTTGTTAAATTTATATGCTATGATAGGCACTTGAGTGAAGATTTCACTGCATTGTTTGTCTTTTTGCAAATTGTTCTAATGTTTGTTTTAAGCGGAAAAAACACGTGCAGATATTAATTGATTCAAAGTTGAAATTAGAAACAAATGTAGCGTTTGTACTAACAAACGACGAACGACAAACTGTAGACGCATTTTTAGCGAGTGCATAGTTTACATAAACTTTGCAAACGTATGTTAGAAACAAATGATCAAACGATGTGCGCGCTTAGCCGTTTGCATCGTTTGTGTTCGAAAGAAATGCACGCCGAATTTATCATGTTTACAACGCAAAGAATTAAGGGTGTGTTTACGTTTCTCCAAAATTTGAAATGTTTGTATACAGGTAAACTCATTATAGATACCAGGTTTAAAATTTAGTACGCAATCAGAATCGTCACGTAATAGAAACTCACCATAGACACTAGGTAAACAAGTTTCAACAATACAACCGAACTCTAATGTAAACTCAAAAAGGTAAATAATATCTGACATAATATAACGCTGGACTATGATTAACAATGGAAAGAATGCCAAAAATTCTTCAATGGTGGTTGATATTCTATATCTGGATTATTGTTTTATACCGTAATAGTTGTGTGAGCTGAAAACAATTACATTTATATACAGAAGTTTTTATGTAACAGATGGTGTTCCAACCAAGGAGAAATGTATATGCATATAAATACACAAACAATATTAAGGGCGACAATTTGAGTCAGACCTATTTCCGTTACAGTAAATACTTTCACATATTACAGTACTAAGTCATAATATTTAACTATCCTATTGATTTTAGTATTTACCAACCTCTACTTGGTAAAGCGTGTGTACTCCGACTATTGAGGGAATATAATATAAAGGAATGAAGAAGATCATCAGATACTTACAAAGGAAAACCTGATATGTGAAAAGGAAACGAATTGTGTACAAGTATCTGAACAGGAACAATTCACAAGCTTTAGATTTTAATCAGTTCTAAGTCATACAAAACTTGCAATCATGAAAATAATGATGAAGGATACAGAAATATGTGGTTAGCGAAGAATACCCCCTTTAAAGTTTGATATCGTTATATTCATTTTCTTAATGTAAAGCTTCCAATTTTGATTAACCATTATTTTAGTTTTATATTTCCATACACCCTTTTTTATGTCACCTGGCCCACTATGCAAAGTGAGAATTTCTAATCACTTGGCGTTCGTCGTCCGTCGTCGCCCGTCGTCTGTTAACTTTTACAAAAATCTTCTCCTTTGAAACCACTGTGCCAAATTTAACCAAACTTAGCCACAATCATCATTAGGGTATCTAGTTTAGAAAATGTGTCCGATGACCCTGCCAACCAACCAAGATGGCCGCCATGGCTTAAAATAGAACATAGAGATAAAATGTAGATTTGGGCTTGTATCTCTGAAACAAAAACATTTAGAGCAAATCTACAAGGGGTACATTTGTTAATTAGGTCAAGATCAATATCTGTCCTGGAATTTTCAGACGAATCGGGCAACCCGTTGTTGATTGCTTTCCCTGAATAAGTTAATTTAAGGAAGTTTTTGGTTATTATCTTGAATATTATCATAGATAGAGATAAACTGTAAACAGCAATAATGTTCAACATAGTAAGATCTACAAATAAGGCAACATGACCAAAATGGTCAATTGACCCCACAAGGAGTTTTTGCCCTTTAAAGTTAGATTTTAAAACAAAATCGTCATATTTTGTAATTTTACAAAAATCTTCTCCTCTGAAACATCTGAGACAAATTTAACCAAAGTTGGCCACACTCCGCATCAAGGTTTCTAGTTCAATAAATGTGTCCGATGACCCTGCCTGCCAATCATTATGGCATACATGGCTAAAAATAGAACATAGGGGAAAAATGCAGTTTTTGACTTATATATCTGAAACTAAAGCAAATGTATAACGGTTGCATTATTTCATGCATCAATTGTAAATAAAAATATCAGTTGAGTGACACAGGCTCCTTGGAGCCTCTAGTTTATTTCGTCCACGTACCAGCATGGCATGTTTCAAACGAGTTATCAAACTATTAATTCATATGAATACATTTAGTATGTTAGAAAAAAGGTTGAGAAATTAAGGTAAAAGAAAAAAAAGAAGATGTGGTATGATTGCGAATGAGAAAACTCTCTACAAGAGACCACATGACACAGATATTAACAACTATAGGTTACCGAACGGCCTTCAACTTAATATTTTTGTTCTTGCAGTGCTTACGTACAAAAATGTACTACTTGCTTCATTCAAACATGAATTACTTGACAAGAGTTTTACTAAATTAAGAAAATATATACAGTAACAAATAAAGTTTAAGAAATAACAGATAAAGCATATTGTTTTTTACGGTCCATGACCCTTTTTTGAGGAAGTGAAATATAAAATTGTCAAATTTCAATTATATCAAATCAAAAAAGAAAATGAATAAAATAGACACGTTATTATTTACACATACCATAAGGTTATATTGGTCACATATATTTCATTTTTGTTTAATTCCATTATTTCATGTTAAATGAGAATATATTTTGGCAAATCACATAAAACACACAGACTTTATTACAGAGATTTATATTCTTACATTTTAAACACACAGCCAGTAGTTAAAACTTTTGCACCATTTGAAAACTTTGTTTCGTATAAAATCATATTTTAATACAAATTCCACTCGCTTTTTTTCTTGTTCGAATCAAATGAATTTTGTTTCTATTAAGTACAGAAATGTTTGCCTTTTCTTGAAATAATTCTGTTTTGAAGAGGGGTGAAAGATACCAGAGGGACATTCAAACTCATAGATCGAAAATAAACTGACAAAGCCATGGCTAAAAAAGAAAAAGACAAACAGACAAATAATGGTACACACGACACAACATAGAAAACTAAAGACTAAGCAACAGGAAACTCAGGTGCTCCGGAGGGGTAAGCAGATCCTGCTTCACATGTGGCATCCGTCGTGTTGATCATGTTATTACAAACCCGGTAAATTGTCTAATTCAGTAGGTCAAATTCATGAAATGGGAACGGGATTGTAATTACGACATAAAAAACACATCCGATATCATCTGTGAAACGGATATTTCATAACGGTCAACGAGCTCGTGATGGCGTCCGTAAAATTTACGAAAGATGATTTCAAGTTCACCATTTGGAACTCTTTGTTTAATAGCTTACCTCTATCAAGGAAATCATGATAGGAAAAACAAGCCCGGTTATATTGTTTCAGTTGTGAGATATATGCTACGTATGCAGACGCTAGATGAATGTTGATATATAAATTTGGAAAGTTCACAATTGGGAAGCTGAAATCATACTCTTTGTCGTTACGTTTTGTTTTCAAACGACCCTCATTGTCAATTTCTAGATGTAGGTCAAGATATGAGGCAGCCATTGACTGTATCTTTAAATGATTTAAAAACTATGAGTAGTTTTTGCACGAAAAAATTATATGGCTTTATAATGAATAAATTGCACTTTATTTCAATATGTGTATATAGTAATGACATGTCATCAATGTTTTTCATAGAAATCATTAAAACTGTACACATTTATAAGTTAAACAGGAAAAGTAATATCAAAATCGGAACTTAATAAGTGTTTGCCAATGTTTAAAAACAATGTGTTTTAATTTGAAAGCTATCAAGGGGAATTTCCGAGATGGGAAACACTTATAACTATATAAATATTTATTGAAATTTTGTCCCGAATATAAACTGAAATCAATTAAATGAATTCAATAAACAGTATTCAATAAATGTTCATACGAAAAAACACGCGGGAATTATCAGGTTTAAACCACAATTTTCTACGTAAGGAAATGCATGTTCCAAGTCAAGAATATGACAGATGTTATCCATTCGTTTGATGTGTTTGAGCTTTTGATTTTCTCATTTGCTTAGAGAAATTCCGTTTAGAATTTTCTCGAAATTCGGTATTTTTGATATTTTACTTTTTCATAGTTTTATTGTGGTGTACATGGGAGGTGTCCGTTGTTATTCTGTGCTTTACATGTTTAAATGTAATTTTATATTATTTATTTATGCATTTATCTGTCCTGAGTGTTCTTGCGTTATTTGTACTGTATTCCTGTCATGTAAGGTTGTCATTTTCACGGTATTTTTTACAATGACATATAAGCGGGAGGTTTGGCTAGACATAAAACCAGGTTCAACACACCATTTTTTCTTAAATGTCATGTACCAAGTCAGGAAAATGGCAGTTGTTATCATGTAGTCTGCTTCTATGTATGTTTGCGTTCGTTTTTGCAGCAGTTCAGTGTATCTGTCGTTTCGTTATATTCCTCTCATAGTTGATGTGTTTCCCTCGGTTTTGGTTTGTGACCCTGATTTGTTTCAGTTTTATGACTTTTTAACAGTGGTATACTACTACTTCCTTTATTAGAACTTTTGATTTTGCGATTTGATAAGGGACTACCCACTTTACCTTTGGGGTTCGGTATTTTTGGTATTTTACTTTTTGAATAAGGGGATACATATGTATATTCCCGACAAAAACTGACAATTACCGATTACGTTTGTTATGTATGCATATCGTATCATCACTACAACTGTATATAACTGCTGATGTTTTTAATCTCATTCAACAAATTTGAAATGCCAAGGTAATGTTCACACAACGAACTGCTTGTTATAAATGACACAACATCACTGCGACCGATCGATAATATAAAACAAATCTGCTAGTCGTGTGCAAAATGTCGTTCCTCCTTTTACTGTTGACCTAAGCCTGTAGATAACTCAGTTTATAATATTGTTTAAACATGTTATGCTACCATTTATTGTTCTCAAAAAGTGCTAGACTATGATTAAGAAAATCTCATGATGAGTAACTCAAGTCAACCATATCAAAGAAGGTGTACGGACATATATCATATTTGAACTTATGTATGATTTATTTTTTTATATATTTAAAACTTGTTGAAGGGAAATCATTGACAGCACTGCATGCATTAATCCTATATCGATTTATATATATGTATCGAATTCTAAAATGTAAGCAAACATATGCAGACACTAAAGGTGCTGCATCATAAGTCCTCTGTATTGAGACCAATTATTAATAATTAAAAATAGATTTAACACAAAAATACAAAAGCTACTGGCTGGAGAGTAGAGACAATTTTATTATCCATGAAACATTTGAGTTTAACTCAACAAACAAGCTGGAGTCGGTTTCACGAAAAAAACTTACGACTGAGATTGATCTTAGGTCATGAATAATTCAGTATACTTACGACCGATCTTTGTCCTAAGTTGGTTTTGTGAAACCGACTCCTGAATTGCATTGTAAGTGTTCATGAAATATTAACCCAGGTATAATTTTCGTTGCTTTGAATTGGAATTATTAGTAATACAGTTATTCGAATATGGTATAGTGATGCATAAACTAAGTGAGTTTTCATTCACAAACTAAAAATAATTTCATATGACTTTAATCAATGAGTCCTTCAAAATAACTTTGATTGGGCCATCAATATATTTCTTGATTCTTTTTTTGTTTAGCTTTTATTGTTTCCTAAATAAAACATTCTATGAATTATGATTTTGTATTCCAGATTCCAAAGTGCTTTAAGGTAATTACCAATTTTTGTGGATTGAGGAAAAATTATATTATTTTGGATATTTGATTTCGTGGTTTGCCAAAGTCTGCTTATAATCTTGTAGAATTTGGTAATTTAATTAGCCTTTAAATTCGTGATTTACCTATACCCACGAAATCTACGAAAATTGCTAATGAATCGCTAGTAATTGGTTTTCAATACAATCTTGGTGGAAGGATACATCTTATGGTTTTCACTAACAAAAGTAAATTGAAGCTTAATTGTACCATGTTCCTTCATAGTCCTGAACATACATGTGTTACTCTTTTCCAGGAAATATTTGACATTTGATTTGAGATATCAGCGTCAGACGTATAAAAGTGATAACATTTTATTCATATCAACATTAATAAAAAGAAGGTCTTAACCAACTACAGTGTTTGCTTTGAAGGTCCGTTGAAATCTCTGTGTAATACAAACAGTCTGAATTTCTGTATAAAGGATACACTATTCAAAAAGATGGCTTCTCTTTCTCCAGAGGAAGAAAACTATGTTAGGATGAGTTTATTGCTGACAGGGATTTCTCCACGTGCAGCTAGAGCCTTATTTGATCGTGAATTCCACCCATCTTGTTTGGACTCTTCTTTGAAAAAGGCATACAACAAACTGTTAGACTTGAAAAAGAAACATGTTATAAATGCAACACAGTGGAACCTTCTGTTCACTCGTTTTCCAGGTAAGTTCAAAGCCTTGTTATTGATTGATTATTTCATTCCCAATCTTTATTAACCAAACTATTAGTTAATTTAAATTTTGTGAACTGAACTGTTATGTCTAAGACAACATACAATCTTCATACAAAATGGAATTAGTTATTTTTACAGGTTTCACTGTATGATATGCTAGTCACAATTATCTCTTTTTTTTTAACTACAGTGCTCAAAAGGCCATGTGAGCTGTTGCAATCGCTTTTTGTCTGTCAACTGTTTTGTTGAACCTTGCGTGTCTATCATCTGTCTGTTGTCCGTTCACTTTTCTCTCAAACTGATTTAAATGATTGTAACGAAAATGTGTCTCTGCTTCATCTGATGTCTACTATAACAGAGAGGCGAAAGATATCCAAAAGGACACTCAAACTGAAGCCGAAAATGGCATCAAACGAAAAAGACCAAAAAGACAAACAACAGCGTTAACGTTTGTGATTTTCAGTTGATCAACCAACAAACTTATGCTAAAATATCTATGCTAAAATATATAACAGCAGTCAAACAACGGGTTTGGGTAATTTCTAACAGTTATAGTAAGTAAAGAAAACTTAGAAGCCCACAAGTAATAATCATGACATGCTCCGTATATCCTGTTGACCTGTTTTAAAGTTATAGCCTTGATCGTTGATTTCTTTACTTTTAAAGGTGGTATAAGAGTAAAAATGGTAAATGGTATAATTGTTTCATACTTTGCCAAATGTAGTAAATGTAATGATATGTTCAATACCTAAAATATGATACCTTGTGTAGATAGAGTTCCACGCTTTCTGCACGTACTTTACGAACTCTCGCAACAACTGTTTTAGGGGTCTGAAGGTGGCATCTTTCAAAGCTTAATTTTTGTTCGTATCTAATAAACATCAAGTGGCTGTCCAAAGTGCTCGCCCTTTATCCAGATCAATATTATTACAGAACCTAACTATTGTTCTTATCCTGCACATGCATAAGGTATTAACCACTGAAAGGAAAGCAAATATAAAAATCAATCTTTCATTGTTTCTTGCTTTTGTTTCTATAGGATTAAGATTCTTTATATTTATCAATTTCAAGCTTTTCATGTTTTATTTTTTGTAGATCTTCCAGATTCTAAAACATTTGATGTCACTTTAATGATAACATTACTGAGAAACCTGACAACAGTTTCCTCTCCTGTTTGTGGATTTGACAATTTACCATCTGCCATGGAAACAATGCCAGGTGCAGATTTAGCCAGAATAAAATACTACAGGAACTATATGGCCCACCTTGGCTATTGCAAAATAGACATATCCTTCTTCAATACTGCTTGGAATGATATAACTAGTGTATGTAGTGCTATTTGATAATTTTATGCACCTTTGTGTTTTGTTTTATCTCTGTTCATTTATGAAATAAAGGGTGCATGAACTTTTTCCCAACTTAATACTGCTTCATTTTCATGCTAGAACTGGATATATATGTTGAGTGATAGTACAACAGATACTTGTTTTTTTGCAATCATCCTGTCATGTTTTTTCGGGGATTTTGAATTTTGAATGTCCATATTCACAAACTGGTTTATTCTACCATCTTAGGTTTGTCCTTACATAAAAATCATGTCTCTCTTTTGTCGCTTAAATGAATTCTTACAGACATTTGAATAATTACTAGGGAATAAAACAGAAAACTCTAAAAATGTTAAAACATATTCGATCACTAAATGTATGTGATGATAGTTATGTTGATGATGAAGATTATAACAATAATGATGATGCATCTTTGAAGGAGTAAACATACCAGTTTGAGTGCTAATTACTAGACTTTCATATTTCATAACTTATGAAAAGGTGACAGTCTGCAAAAAGACAGTTTGCCCTACCAGGTCCCATTATTGACATCTAGCACATCCGTCTTTGTATGTATCATAGTTCAAGATTAAAATAAGCGGTATACTACGTTTGCCTTTATTTGCTCTTAATCAGCAAATACCTAATTTTCAAGCAATATTTAACAGGCCATTGATAGATTGGGTGGACAGCAGATGAAGCAGGAGTGTGATCATCTGAAAACCAGACCTTTAGATCAGACCAACAAAGAAATAATGCTAGAAATCAAACGGTCTAATGATGAAATCAGGGATCTAAAAGAATCATTTGAAAGACTAAAGATGTCACATACTGAAATTAAGAAATCCCATGAACTGTTACAAGAAGAACATGCTGGTGTCACAAGAGAACTTCAAAAGATAAAAACTATCCAGGAGGACCCAGTACCAAGGAATGTTAGAGGTAAACGTTTTGGAATACTCTAAGGCTTATGTGAATCCTGAAATTTGATAAAGAATGGTTGCATTTGACTCCTAGGAATATTTTAGATTGACATTGAATAGTCAAGATGCATTGATTTCTAAGGCAGCCCAACAAAAACAATTTATCATGAAACATTTGATAAAGTTAAATCTTGGTTCTAAATTTAAAACGATAGCATAATGTAATTACTTTGCCAAAATAGAGTTTTTATAATGCTTCTCAAAAATTATAATAAAAATTCGGTTATAAAGGTATTGTTCAAGTTAGAGGTTGCACAATATTGTCAGATTAAGCATTGAAGAAAACTAACTTGTATGTGAAAAGAAAAAAAAAACTGTAGGATTAAATTCTAAATTTAAATGCGGAAAAACAGCTTTTATAATGTGCTTTCAGAAATTAAAGAAAAATAAAAATAAATAGGGGTCACAAATCATCTCCTTTTCTTGCTACAAAACAAAATATGTCAAAAAGTATAACAAAAATACCGAACTTCAAGGTAAATTAAAAAAAAAAAGGTCCATGAAAACTGACAAAACTAAACTTAAGACTTTATCAACCAACGAACTGAAACACAACTTGCATATTCCTGAATTGTTACAGGTATTTTGCAAAGAAGAAGGTGGCTTAATCCTGGTTTATAGTTTGCAAAACCTCTCACTTGTATTGCAGTTGGTTAAAGTTCCATTGTTTTGGACAAATTTTTTGCGAGCAACCAAAACATATATAATGTTTTAATTTGTAAATTCACTGAAAATTATTTTTTGTGTATGAAATAAGTTCATCGGAGCTATCACCACTTATATAGCTAAGTTAGAAAAAAGAATGAAGTTTGCATACTAGTAAAAAAATAAAGGCAACAGTAGTATACCGCTGTTTGATAGTCATAAATCGATTGATAAAAAAATCCGGGATACAAACTATAACTGAGGGAAACGCATCAAATATAAGAGGAAAACAACGAAACAACAGAAACACTAAATTGAAACAAAAAACCAAACGACAATGCAAAAAGTAAAATCACAAAAATACTGAACTCCAAGGAAAATTCAAAACGGAAAGTCCCTAATCAAATGGCAAAATCAAATGATAAAACACATCAAACGAATGGACAACGACTGTCATATTCCTGACTTGGTACAGGCATTTTCAAATGCAGAAAATGGGGGATTAAACCTGGTTTCATAGCGCTAAACCTCTCACTTGTATAACAGTCGCATCAAATTCCATTATATTTACAACGATGCGTGAACAAAACAGATATAATAGGTAAAATAGTCAAAATATGGGTACAGCAGACATCACTGTGTCACAATCTCAAAACAAACAAATATTTAACAAAAAAGCGCAAAAGCATCTATCAAATTTAAAAAACACATTCATTTCTTCGCGTGTTTGACGTCAGAAAATGTAAACGTCACATAGGAAGAATAATAAAATAATTTTGTCGTTCAAAGTATTTTCCAAAAAAATATAATTTCACATGGGGAATGGTGGTATACAGGGTTAAACAATCAAAAGTTATGTTAGAACTAATTTCAGAGACAGACCGAGATTTAATGTGCGGATTGCTGTGTGTTTGTTTATTCTACTTTGAAAAGAAGTATAAGGGAGGGTTGAGATCGCAGAAAACATGTTTAACCCTGCTTCTGTGTTGAATTGTTTAACATTGTCATTTAGGGGCATTTATAGCTGACTATGCGGTATGGGCTTTGCTCATTGGTGAAGGCTGTACGGTGACCTATAGTTGTTAATTTCTGTGTCATTTTGGTCTCTTGTGGAGAGTTGTCTCATTGGCAATCATACCACATCTTCTTTTTTTATATGTGGCCTTCAACTGTTTTCTGCCGTTTGGTCGGGTTTTTGTATCTTTGACAATTCATTTCCATTCTCAATTTTATTTAAGCAAACTACGTTCTAAATTAACACGGCAGAATTTGTCTAACTGAATCTTATCAAAGTGATTGGCCAAGGAAAAAACCGGGTTATTATTGCACTCCAGTAACAGAGAGAAATCAATAAAACGAAAAATCAAAATACTAATGAAATCAAAATCGTTAATTTTTAGTTTTTTCTAACAGTCAAGCTTGCTCGTTATCCTGTTCCTGTTCTGTTATGTTGTGAGTTATACGATTTTCAGCAAACTTTTATGATTAATTACCATAAACAAAAATGAGGACGAACATTTTGGATTTGTTCTGTTTGTGTTCGTAAAAATATGATTCTAAGGCTTATTCAGCATACGATTTGATAAACAAATCATCTCAAATCAATGAGGCAGATACAAAAATCAGTATAAAGGTAGATTCATGGTATACCGCCATCTTGGATTGTACAATCACAGTACAAAATCGGTCTAGTTATTTGCCCAAATCTGCAAATTTGGAGACAGATTTGCAATTTAATGGTAAGACTGTTTATTTATATAAAGAAAACTTGTTGAGTTATTGTATAATTCAAAATATTTTAACAAATATCATTTTTTTTTCTTTTTTAAATAATTTTTTTTCAAATGAGCCATTTAAGGGGAGATAACTCTTTTGATACAAAATTTATACTGGGCTAATAGGGACATTTTTAATTTTTACTTGTAGCAAGGAAACAAGTTCGGTGACACCATGTTTTCTTTTTATTTTCTTAAAACATATTATGAAAGCTATCTTTTCACAATTCATTTCAAAATTCTATCTCATAGAATTTTTTTTATGCACACTAATGTGTTTTTTCATGAACAAACTAACCAAATTTAGGCAATTTTCAACGACTCATAGCTCAAAGAATATCACGGTGACCCATACTTTTTATTATATTTTTGAAAAAAGTATAGTAAAATCTTCATTTTGGCAAATTGTAAGAAAATTCTGTCTCAAAAAATATATACTTATGATCTACCTTAAGCCGGCTTTACATATTCGTTGTGTTTATGTATAGTATACATTTTTTTCAATTAGAATAGTCTTTAAAACGAAAAGAAAAACAAGTACTACTTAAAAAAACGTTTTTATGTTAACATTGGAGATGAAGTCATATATTAAATTTATAACAATTGGACCAACATCGGATACGCTTCCGTAAATCATTTACTTTTTCATCAGAAATATGCAAAAATTATGGTACAATAAATAAACTCATCATAGATACCAGGATTTAATTTTTTATATAAATTTACGCCAGACGCGCGTTTCGTCTACAAAAGTCTCACCAGTGACGCTCGAATCTATATATAAATCTGCTGTTAACGGGATATCGTTAAGAATTAAAGAAAGGCTTACTGACTTTAATAACGTACAAACCATTCGACTAATGCGGATGACAAAATGGAGGTCAAGTTCAAAATTTTCGATTATCGATTTTCTGGTCCTTTATATGTTAGAGAAAATGCAAATTTATGCTGTTTCCCTGCACTAACTCATGAACTGTTCAATCTATACCTTTTAATTTTGTTTCTGATGCCAAATGCAGGTCAAGTTTATAATCTCGACTTACACTTTCGCCGTTCAGGTTTTTGGTCCTTGAAAAGTTGAAATATAGGCACCGAGAAGCCAGGTTAAACAAACCTGAAATTCTTTCAAAATACAATACACTCTGTTTACTGTCAGTTTGGCAACTTATTTCTTGTTGCTTTTTTTGGGGCAAAATAAGATAGAATGAAATAAACTGTAACACGCAGAAATATAAAGCATGTATAACAGATCTACAAATCAGAAAAAAAAGCCAAAGTCGTAAATCGAAAATAGAATATATAGAGAAACAAAATAATGAGTTGAAGAACTATATGACAAAAAAAGACATAAAATTATTAGCCAAATCTATCTCAAGTCAACTTTGCCTAAGGAAGTTGAAAGCTTTGTTTCTTAAGCTGCGGTCACACCTTAACGGATAGCTCGAACAGACGCCGAACGGATGAACAAAATTTTTTCCTTTGACAAAATTTTTATCCGTTGGGAGTCCGTTGGTGTACTGACCATATAAAACGGACACTCGTAACGAATGGCTAACGGACACACACAGGATATGTAAGGTACGAGAAACGGAAAGGTACCGGACAGAACGGATGTCGAACGTATAGTTATAGTCTAGGAGGTTTATATTTGCAACATTTAAGTTCAGTCTGGTCTAAATAAGAGATGCTTGATAGTGAAGACGTGCTCCTACTCCACAATCCATCATAAATAAAAATCATTCATGACATTAAGAATATCTGACATACCAATACTTGGCATTTCTAACGCGAAATTTTCAATGGGCATTTATTTGTTTTACATTCGGTACGTATCCGTTTTATCTGTTATCCTTCTGTTCATATCCGTTTCACATCCGTTCATCATACGTTTTATCTGTTATACGTCCGCTATACGTCCGATAGAAGTCCGTTGGTTAATCGGTCTTTCGGACCTCCAACAGATGTATAACGGACAAGTAACGGATACAAATCGGACTAGTACCGTTAAAAACGGACGACTATCGGACGTTAAAAGGACACTTCATCCGTTGGACGTCCGTTCAAAATTTTGAACATGCTCAAAATTTTCCACCGGACAGAACGGACGTCGACGGATAAAATGAAAGCTGAACGGACGTGTAACGGTTATGGACGTACGTCTTACGGATATGAACGGACTTCTAAATAAATATCCACGGGTTCTCATAGTTTACCAGCAGTATAAATACGGTATATACTCAGTGCTTTAAAAAATTAGACACCACTTTATAAATATTCATTCGAAACGCTTTTCTGGTTTTAATGATCACGATCCCTCAAAGCCAAGTATGTATAAGAACCGAAACTATTAAAGAGCTATATTACTCAAAAGAATCTAAAAATTAATAGCCAAAAAATATAAGGCAAAATTTGCCCGAAGGAGTTAAAGGCCACGTTCACACTGACTGTGTGAAACATGTTTTGTGTATACAAGTCGTATTGTTTACATTTTTGAAATACACACAACTCAATTGTTTAACATGCATTCAATTCTAAATTCAAAAGTTAATTAATAGTTGCGAGTGTTTCCAGAGTATATGCGCTATCTATTTATAATCAATTTTCAAAATTTCAATTAAACTTGTTTCAAACTTCTTTAAGCCTCATTGTGAACACAGCTTAAACTACAGTTATGTAGAAGTGGTTAAATATAAAAGACGTAAAGTCAAGGGTTATCCTGACTAGGAGCTTATTTCCATGGTTTATAAATAAATGTGAATTTTTCGTGGTTAAGTCTGTTTTTCAGATACTATTTCCAATCTGTGAACTATATTTGATGTATGGAATAAATGCATGGTAAACATATTGTCTTGAAAGGTTCATATGACCTTTACTTCATTTTTGATGGTTCATTGTTCAGTGTTAAATATTCGTGACTAGGTCTGATACTCTATTATTACAAGTAGTAGGCTTTCTATATTTGGAGTAAAGAATGATTTAAAGGTGTACATGTTTGTTTGTTACAGTTTATCTGACCATGCCCTCATCAACATAGACCATTGATTGGGTTAAGGTTAAGTATACTTGCAGTACAACCTCCGAATAACCGACTTTCAAGATGAAATCAATGTGTGACATTTTTACTGTGTGAAATCTTGCTTAAATTTATAATGCTGCTACAGTTAAGTAGAACTAACCACAAGTTGAAGAAAGAAAATCAACAGTAATGGAAGACCTATAATTCATATTTTATATTTCAGAACAAATCAACAAAATACTTGAAGACTGGAAGAACAATGGAAAGATGTTTATTAACACAAGAGCGACCCAGCACGTACTGAAATGTATACAGGAGAATAGTTGTGTAACTATTACTGCAAGTTCTGGTGCAGGAAAGACAGCAACAATCCAATATGTTGCTTTACAAATGTCAATTGAAAAATACGATGTTATTCTTGTGTCCGATCCAGTTGACATTACTAAGTTTCACAATCCGAATAAGAAAACATTGTTTGTTGTTGATGATTTATGTGGAAAGTTTTCTGTTCACCAAAGTGATATTGAAAAGTGGGAGTCACTTATTGAGCATATAAAAAGGATTCTTGAAAACAAACAAACAAAAATAATAGCAGCATGTCGATTACAAGTTTTTCAGGATGATAAATTTAATACTTTATCAATTTTTAAGTCATGTATATGTTATATGTTATCAAAGGAAATGTGTTTGTCGAAAGTTGAAAAACAATCAATAGCAGAGCTTTATTTAAAATCAAAAGCCTCTGAGATTACAGACTTTTATGATTTATACGATTGCTTTCCTCTCCTTTGTAAAATGTATTATGATAATCCTAACTTTGATGTTGTAGAATTATTTCAGAAACCATTTACCGTATATGAATCAGAAATTGACAAGCTACTTCAGATGGGACATTATACTAAATACTGTGCTTTAGCTTTATGTGTCATGTTTAACAATGAATTGAAAGAGGAAATATTTACAGAAGATGTTGATCCAGAAACAAAAACTGTTATCGAGAACACATGTCAGGCATGTAAACTGGACCGAGGAGTATCCCTTCTTGTTATACAGGATGAACTTGACTCATTTACAAATACATATGTTAAGAAGGTAAACAACTTTGGGGAAAGCAAATATTTTTACACAGCTCTACATGATAAAATATTTGATTTTTTGGCCGTTTACTTTGGACAAAAAATAACAAATTGCTTGATAAAGAATGCAGAAATATGTTTGATCAATAATCGATTCTTATTAGAAAAAGAGGTGAACATGGATCAATTAATTACCATTATTCCTCCTAAATATCATCAGATGTACATTCAGAGATTAATTGATGAATGGTCAAAAGGAAATGTTGGCAATATTTTTAATAATATTAATATGAAGAAACCTCAGTTCAGATTAAAACTATTGTTACATTTGAAAAAACTTGATAAAGCATGTCAAACACAATTGGCACAAACCTTTGATAACGAAACTTATCAAAGGGCATTTCTCTATTTTTGGTTTTGTAAGGATATAAGATATTCTACTGCTTTGTTAAATTGTTGTTCAATAGGAGATATCCCTTTGATCAACTGGTGTTTAAACAATCAAGTTGATGTAAACCAGTGTACATTTAGTAATCAGTCATCTGTTATGATAGCTTCTGAACATGGCCACAAAGATATTGTAAGGCTGTTGTTAGACAGAGGAGCAGACTTAAAGATATTTGACACATATGGGCAGTCACCTTTAATGAAGGCTTGTATACATGGTCATATGGAAATAGTTAAGATGTTGCTAGACAGAGGAGCAGACTACAATAATTGTGACAATGCAGGTCATTCACCGGTAATGAATGCTTGTGAACATGGTCATACAAAAATAGTTAAGTTCCTATTAGACAAAAGAGCAGACTTTAATGATTTTGATAATTCGAGTCAGTCCCCTATAATAAAGGCGTGTGAACATGGTCATACAGAAATAGTTAAAATACTGATCGATAGAGGTGCAAATTGTCATAAAGCTGATTATTTCGGAACGTCACCTCTACTTATGGCTTGTACAAATGGTCATATAGAAATAGTAAGAATGTTATTAGACAGAAAGATATATATTAATAAATCTGATGATAATGGTTTAACACCTTTACTTACGGCTTGTGAACATGGGTACACAGAAATTGTAGAGATATTGTTAAATAAAGGAGTAGACGTCGATAAATCTGATAATAAAGGTTGGACACCTATTATGTTTTCTTGTAGATACAATTATTTGAAGATAGTGCAGATGTTGGCAGACAGAGGAGCACTTTGTGAAAAATGTGACCGCTGGGATCAGTCACCTGTTATGAAGGCATGTGCACATGGTAATACAAAAATAGTGCATTTGTTATTAGACAGAGGATTAAACTATAATACATGTGATGATCTTGGTATGTCACCGATAATGAAGGCAAGTCGATATGGCCATACAGAAATAGTCAAGATATTGTTAGATAATGGTGGAGACTATTATCAATTAGACCGATCACGTGTAATAAATGATTGTGAATATGGTAATACAGAAATAGTTGGAATTTTGATAGACAAGGGGGTAGACTATGATAAAGTTGACATACATGGTCAGTCAGCTTTAATGTATGCTTGTATATTTAGACATATAGAAATAGTACAGTTGTTATTAGACAAAGGGGTAGACTTTGATAATTGTGACAATGCTGGTAAATCAGCTTTAATGTATTCTTGTGAAATGGGTTTTACCGAAATAGTCAAAATGCTGGTAGACAAAGGCGTGGATTATAATAAATGTGACAAATACAATCGATCACCATTTTTGGTTGCTTGTCGAAATGGTTTTTTCAAAATTTTTCAAACATTGTCAGACAAAGGAGCAGACTGTAATAAAATTGATAATCGTCATAATACGCCATTAATAGAGGCCTGTAAATTTGGTCATACAATCATTGTACAAATGTTGATAGAAAAGGGTGTGAATTGTGATATATCTAACATCATGGATCAGACGCCTCTAGTTAAGGCCTGTGAACATGGTCGTACAGACATAGTAAGAATGCTATTGGACAAGGGAGTAGACTATAATAAATCTGACCTTAACGGTTGGACTTCTATTGCATTTGCTTGTAGTAAAGGTCATACAGAAATAATAAAGATGTTGTTAGACAAAAAGGTAGACTGTAATAAAATGAACACTTTGAGTCAGTCACCCATAATGCATGGTGTTGTCTATGGAGACATTGAAATAGTAAAGATGTTGTTTAACAGAGGAGTAGACTGTAACCAATGTGACAGAAAAGGAAGATCACTTCTTATGGAGGCTTGTTCCACCGGGCTAACAGAATTTGTCAAAATATTGTTAGATAACAATGTAGACTATAATAAGTGTAACAGAAAGGGCTGGTCACCATTAATGTGTGCTTGTAGAAATGGCCATGAAGAAATAGTAAAGATGTTGTTAGAAAGGAATGTGGACTTAAATAAGTGTAACAAATGGCGTTGGTCAGCTGTACTGTATTCTTGTAAACATGGTCGTCAAGAGGTTTTAAGGATGCTGATACTCAGCGGAGCAAACATTAATAGATGTGATAATAATGGTTGTTCACCTATTACTATCGCTTGTAAAGGTGGCCATACAGAAATCGTTGAGATGTTGTTAGATACTAAAGCAGACGTTATAAAATGCAATAATAACGGACAATCACTTCTTATGTATGCTTGTAAATATGATCAAACAGTAATAGTTAGAATCTTGGTAGATAAAGGGATAGACTATAGTAACTGCGATAAAAAAGGAAGGACACCTCTAATGTATGCATGTAAACATGGTCATACTGGTGCAGTAAGGATTTTGTTGGACAAAGGAGGATACTTTAATTCCAATTATGCTGATGGTTCTTCCCTCATAATGCATGCTTTAAAAAATTGTCATAGAGAAATTGTAAATATATTAGTACATAAAGGAACAGGCTTAAATGAATGTGACAGCAGTGGTCGGTCTCTGCTAATGAAGGCTTGTGAACATAATAATATTGAAATAACCTGTTTGTTATTAGACAGAGGAGTTGGCTTGAATAAGTGTGACAATTTGGGTGAGACACCTCTCATGAAGGCTTGTGAACATGGTCATGAACAAATTGTAAGTTTGTTGTTAGCCAAAGGAGCAGATTATGATGAATTTGATAGAATTGGTCAGTCACCTATAATGAAGGCTTGTGAACATGGAAGTACAGAAATCGTAAGAAAGCTGTTAGATAAAGGAGCAGACTTTAAAAAAATGGACAAATCCGGCCAATCACCTGTTATGAAAGCTTGTAAACAAGGTCATGAAAAAGTTGCAAGTTTGTTGTTAGATAAAGGAGCAGAATATGATAATTGTGACATAATGGGTCAGTCACCTGTCATGACAGCTTGTGAATATGGTCACACAGAAATAGTAAGGACATTGTTAGATAAAGGTGTAGACTTTAATAAATGTGACATATCAGGTCAATCTCCTATTATGAAGGCTTGTGAAAATGGTTATCCAGAAATTGTATGGATGTTGTTAGATAGAGAAGCAAACTGTAATAAATCTGATGATAAGGGAAGCACACCTTTAACAAAGGCTTGTGAAATTGGCCATACAGAAATTGTAAAATTACTGTTAGACAGAGGAGCAGACTATAATTACTGTGATTTTGATGATAAATCACCAGTAATGATCGCTTGTAAACAAGGTCATACAGAAATAGTAAACGTTTTATTAGACAGAGGAGCAGAATATATTAAAGTCAACATGTCTGATCAGTCACATGTATAGGTAGCTCATTGCAGTGATCAAATAGAAGCAATCGAGATGTTATACGATAGAGGTGCAGACTATCATCAAAAATGACAGTGAAGGCTTGTCAAATGGGCATACAGAAATAACCAAATTGTTGCTACACGCAGTATTCTGTATTCAAAGCATGTGAACAGGGGTATACAGGAATAGTAAATATGTTGTTCAAAAGAGGAGTAGACTTTAATAAAATTGACGGGACTGGTCAGACAACTTAAATGACTGCTTGTGAAAATTGTCACACAGAAAAGTTATTGTTTGTTATTAGAAAAAGGACTGGAATGATCCGTCAGCTCTTATGAAGGTTTGTGAACATGGTCATACAGATTCTATTATGGTAACGCTTTTTTGTTAAAAGTACAATATGCTATTTTTTGACAGTTTTGCTTCAAAAAAATGTAAAAAGCTACTTTTTAAATTTCATACATTTATTAACAATGTAATATTGTAATGCCGTCCACCCCTCTTTTTGAATATGCTCTGTTATTAAGTACAAATAATAATACGGAGATGTCTGTGAGATGATATGCTATGCAAATGAGTCTATCTAATATGATGTTTGTACTAATATTGATTGTCAAGATTTAATTCTATTGTGTTTCAAATGATGTTATGATTGGAATTTACTCGCGGTGACAAATTTGCAAGTTTGATCCCGGAGTGCCGGTACCTTTATTTCTGTTGTTTTATTTGAGATATTAACCTGTTTACATGTGTTCCTAAGTTATCCTGTATGTGTAATAACTTTCTCGATGAATAAATATGTTGGTTCTTATTGATATTAAGCTGGAAAACATCTTTATTTACATAAAACTTCCAATGTTTACATTTTGATTTGCCATTTCGGGAATTTCCCTAAACAGAGAGATGGCTGCTGATTGGCCGAACACATGTAAAAGCGTCTGTGATTATCTGACAGTCAAATAAAACTGAAAAGATCAACTACGGAAGGGCAGTGAGTGTTTGTTGTTTGAAAGTTACGGAGCGCCAAATTTAACAGTCTGAGAATTTAAGTATGATAGGAAAAGTAAGGAAATTGCACCTATATTAACTATGATTTATTACGGATGCAAGTTGGTGACATTTTCTAGGTGTAAATGGTTGGGTGAGAAGTTTATGTTTTAATAGTCGGTGACTTTGCTAGGTGTAAATAGTCGGTGACTTTTCTAGGTGTAAATAGTCGGTGATTTATTTGGGTGTAAATACTTGGTGACAATTTAGGGTGTAAATTGTACCAATATTTTAAGTAGTTATTTGAAATACATGTTGTTGATTTAAGGCTACATACTTTTATAAAGTGTTCTTTTATTGAAGCACATTTGTAAGCCTGTTCGAGTTATACGCTACCTCAGTAGTTTGGAACTAAATTAGTTTTAGTTAACAGAGTGGTGACTCTGGATTGTTGTATATATGATAAATATATATATATATATATTAAATAAGATAGACCAACCATACCCTGGGACCCAACCAGACCAATGACAGAGCCTGTCCAGCCAGATTATCCGCGTTTATAATTGTCAAATAAATAATCAAAACTGTTATATATGCTATTTCTTTTATTTCTCAATCGTATATACAATAGATAGACCTGTAGAACATAGGTTAAATGAAGCTGTAAAGTGTGTTGGTTCGACGGTATTCCAATTAGACGTTGGGCCTTACATTTTACAGTTATAAATAATACCAGTTAAGAAATCCCTTTTCTGTGTAACCTGTGATCTCTGGTGGCCGAATCTAACACCAGGGAGGCAGCGTTATAATATTCTTGTGATGATACATGCCTGTACTGTTAAAACACCGCTTGGTGTTTATTCAACACAGTTATTTGATGAAACCAATATTGGGGTAGCGAGGGTTTTTTATTTTTTGGTCCATTCTTTCATTCAATAGTCCTTCATATAATAGGTTTGAACTTTTGGTTAAGGAAGTTAAAATGAAATTGTAATCATTACTATGTGAAATTTCTAAATGATTAAACAAATTATGGTTTTGACATCGATTATATAGTTTACCTAACATTAAAATGTGATAATGGGAAATTAGTAAATTTGCGGGTTTATATAGTTTACCATGATGATTAGTTGACTTCAGCAAGAAACGTACTATATATCTTCATTGTTAGATGATGAGTGTAAAGGATATGTCATATTACGCTGATTTCATGGTTTCAAGACAGTTTTTTTTAATAGATTTAGTTTAAAAAATACAATTTTAACATGTTGCATCTGTAAAGAGATCAGTAACGTAATCTAATATACCTTAGAAATAATTTTAAAAAAGCAGTGGTATTGTACAATTATTTGTATACGTTCGTCAAAGACGGGAAGTATTATCGTATAGCAATGCCCATCTGTCTATCCATCATATAGTCCTGATATCTGATTACTGATATTTCTAAATGTCTAGCAGCAAAAAGTAATTAAAAACAAGTATGAACTATAATTGCCAATGAGACAAATATCCACCAAAGTCAAACTGAGTGAATGTAAGCAACTATAAATCACCTTACAGCCTTCAACAATCAGCAAAACCCATATCATAAGGTAAGGTATTAAATGCTTGACATGTTAAAAGGATCCGGCTTCCTCCACCAATAAAAACTGGCCGCCACGAAAAAGCCAAAATGTGGCGCTTAAAAGTGGCGTTAAAACACCAACAATCAACAATCAATGTAAAAAGAAGAAACAAAACCCTGATTTATGACAAAACAAAAACATAAAACCAACCAATACAGCAGTTAATAGCTAAAAGCTCTGGATGTCTGATAGGACCATACTGTGGCGGGGATAAAATTGTTGTGAATGCTAAATCCTCGCCTTTCCTTGGGCAGTAGTGTAACAGCAAAATATAATAATAAACTAAACATTAGTAAATGAATGCATATTCAAGGTGATAATTTCTAGCTATGCTATGATATGTGTGTGTGGCATGTTTCATCTGACCTAGTCCATATGTACATGAATCTTTTATAGGTTTAAGATTATGTGTTACTTGTAGTTATACCTTACCTTCGTATTAAAGTTCCCATGTTGTATAGAGACCTTAATATTGTTCGTGACCGAAAGTTGGAATCATTTCTTAGTAAAGACCTAAATATCAGTGATAAGGCTGCAAATAATATCATTATAGTTTGACGTAAATTTTACATTTAGGTTCTGCAAAAGGAAATCACGAATTCACAAACATTCAAACTAACTCCTCATTCGAAAATTACATCATTCTGTAAAAACATAAACTTTTAGCTACTTCTTTCCAAGTAGAACCAAATACAATGAAAATTTCAACTATGTACTGGCTTCCGAAGCTGCACAAAACACCTTACAAATAGAGATTCATTTCGTCATTATTCTACTTACTACTACACTTGGTACAATAAAGAACCTGGTAATAAATGGTTCAAATAATGCCTTTGAAAATAGTGGAATTAATTACTTTTGGAGTGTCAACAATTCGTTGAAGATTCTTGAAAAATTGCATGCTTATGATTTCATATCTGTTCAAAGTTTAATTGTCTACTCTATATACCACTTCGCATCATAATCTTATTTAGAAAAAAAATTCAAACACCTTATTAAATGGCCATTTAAAAATCAGAATGCAAATATAGATGTTCAAACTCTTTAAGGTCATTTTTTACTAACAACACACATCTATATCTATATCTTTAACGGGAAGCTTGAGACCAAAATTTATGATGAAAGAGATAATTTTTCATTTCCTATTGTTAATAATCCATTTTTAGACGATTCGCTCGTGTAAATTACAACGTATCTGATTTTAACGAAAGAAATCTGTTTTACTGAAAAATTATAACACAAGGGTTTTCGATATCACAAACTATTCAAAACATTTACTAAACTTTATCACTGGTACAAGGACATCATTCTTAAATATAAATCAACATGCAAGCATCTTATACGTTCAGGTATTTCACATCCAATCTTTTATGATAATATTCTTCACAAAGTCTTCACCTCAAAATCTAACCAAACCTTTAAACAGACTTAATTCAGAAGGGATATAGTTACGATACTGTTGTCATGTCATTCAAGATGGCATACTTTGATCTAAATATTGATTCACTCATAAGGTATTTTCATCGAAAATAAACACATTTATTCTAAAACCAGTTATTGGCATGATATTGGTTATGTTCTTCTCATCTGTTTTATAATGGTATGATACTAAACGGGAAGGATAGTGTGTGAGGATGATGAAGTCATAATCTTTCAATCAGTGTAATTGATTGAGGTCTGGAGCCGTCATGTAATTATTAATTACTATTAGTCCTTTGTTAATTTATGTAGCATTGTCATTTTGCCTATTAGTTTCTTTTTTTACCTATTATGACATAGTACTCTGACTTCTTTTTAACTGCGTTCTACTGTTCGTATTACTGTCTGTTTTTTTTTACATTGGCTAGATGTATAGGGGAGAATTGAGATCTCACAAAACATGCTTAACCCCGCCGCATTTTTGCGCCTGTCCCAGGACAGGAGTCTCTTGCCTTTGTTAGTCTTGTATTATTTTTAATTTTAGTTCTTTTATCTTTTATATGGTTTTGAGTTTAGTATGACTGAACTAGTACACATTTTTGTTTAGGGACCAGCTGAAGCCCGCTTCCGGGTGCGGGATTATCTCGCTAGGTTGAATACCCATTGGTGACCTTCGGCTGTATTTTGGCCTTTGTTGGGTTGTTGGGGTTGTTGTTTTTTTAAACATTCCCCATTTTCATTCTCAATTAAGGTCCACCAGCAGCACATACCAATTTTAAAGCCTAGTTTGATCTGGTCATGGATTAAACCAATTATCTTCTACACTAGAGAAAAGAATACTACGGGGAGTTTTGTATTTTTTTTATAAGAAAACTGTAATAATTTAACTTTTTATTTTCCAGCTTGGTATACTAATAATTATATAAAACTTGATATGATATTTAAGGCAAGAAGCTTTTAACGTTAGCATAAAATGGCACATATTATGAATACCATAAATAATCACAAGGTGGCTATAGAAAGTAGCACTAGTAGTATATAAAGTGGTAAAAATAAATGAATATGGTGGTAGGTTAAATCGGAAAACTGTGGTTATTCATCCTACGGCATATCTTAGTTGGCATATTCTTTTATCTACATATTATGGAGGTTCGCTACTCAGTTTCAAAATAACAAGCTTTTCATAACACTTCAATATATTGATAGGGGATAATAAAGGAACCAAAAGAGCAAAACAAAATATAGGTCAATGAGCTTGTTTATGAGATATTAGCCATCGAAATTTTGGGCGGAAAATGTTCTCTCTAGATTTTTCATAGCTTTATCATTGACAAGTTTAAGATCTCAACAACTATTAAAAAATAACAAAGATTTTATAAGACTTTTACAGATGGCTTATAATTATACATGTAAAAGATTTATAAAAAAAAAATGGGGGTCAATGGGCAAATTTTTTAAAGGCATTCAAATAGATAAAACCAGAGGATTCCGAAAATCAGACAAAAATTCCAAAACATGACAAGCGAACATCCTTATATGTAAGGAATATTTTCTTGATATATTTTGACTTTAACTATGTTTACTTGAGTTCAAACTCAAAAAACTCAAAAATATAAAACAATCAAATGTTTAATAATTCATTAAACACATTAAGTCCTTCTCATTTTCAAACATGAAATTGTCACTTTGCTTTGTTAAGATAAAATCTTATTGATCATTGGGATACTGTTTCACTCTATTTGAAACTAAAACAAGTGCCATTTCTAATAGAGTGTTGTCCAATAAACAATTACAACCTTTGGATAAATGTGCCATTTCTGTATAAAAATGCACAAAAAAATGTTTCCTATATAGACAAAATATTTAGGGTTTCCAATTTAGTGAATTTTCAAAAACTTCCAGGTCAGTAACCATGTTCATCGATCATTCTTGAATATCACTAACTCTAAGTACTCACTGGTCATCAGGACCCCACAATAGTGCCAGTAAATTTATTTTGGTTTCTATTATTTAAAAGAAAATAGTTTTAGATAGCCAATGTTAGATTGCACTGACTTCACCAATACAGACAGTTGGAGAGGTTGGGAGCAGCATGTTTTGTGCAATTTTTAAAAGGACTATTGACAGTACCAATTTTTGAGTTTGTACAATGCTCATGGCACAGTAATTTATTCTTATACCTTAATTTGACACATTTGCTTTCTAAACTGTCTTGAATTCTTATGTTTTGCTTTATACTTTTAAAGTGAACTCTATCACATAAAGACTGAAAATATCATAGACATAATGGTTACAAAAAGGAATCTTTTTTTTCAAAAGGACAAAACATTCAAACATCTAGTTTTCCAAAAAGAGCTAAAAAGTAAAATCATAAAAATACTGAACTCCGAGGAAAATTCGAAACGGAAGGTCCCGAAGCAAATGGCAAAATCAAAAGCTCAAACACATCAAACGAATGGATAACAACTGTCATATTCCTGACTTGGTACAGGCATTTTCTTATTTAGAAAATGGTGGATTAAACCTGGGTTTAAAGCTCTAAACCTCTCACTTGTGTGACAGTCGCATCAAAGTCATTCTAAATTTATAATGAAATGTAAAAAATAAAATGAGTTTAACATCTATTTGAAATAGAATTGTATATCTAAATAATAAATATCAAGTCCATATAATGTATACATAATATTTTGTTTTATAAAAAGAGGTAGTTTTTAATAACAAGACAATACATAGAACATAACCATCTGTTCAGCCATACCACATTTATATTACTACAATACATCAGTGTAACACATTCAATATTTGCTCTAAATTGTACTCTGACTTTTACTTTGATAGAAAAAAGTTGTAAATCTATAGCCTCAGATAATTTTTTGTATAGAAAGAGGTAGTTTTATAAAAACACAAAACCAAAAACATAACCATCTATGTGGCCATACCACATGTATATAATTTTATAACATACGTGTAAAACTTTCAGTGCTTTATATGTACCCTGACTCGTATTTTGTTAAAAAAAGGTGAAAAAGTTGTAAACCATAGCCTTAGATTTGCTTTTTATAAAAAGAGGTCGTTTAATAAAAAGACAAAACCAAAAAACATAACAATCTGTTCAGCCATACCACTTGTAGATAACTCCAATATTTAAGTGTAAAACAATCAGTAACTTGCTCTTAATTTGAAGTTGACTCGTACTTTGTTTGAAAATATTGAATAAGATTATAAACCATAACTTAAGGTAGCGTCATCTTATTTGGCAAACATAAAACGGAAATTAAACTAAAATTTATGTTTGTAATGGTGAAATTTAATAAATGTTAATGAGACCACTGAAATGTCAGTAATAAATAGTTCTAACTCTGTATAGGGCAATAGTTTGTTTACCATGTTCATACATGTGCAGATGTTTTGGTGAAAATGCCAAATTCAGTTTTTACAGTCAAATATTAAAGATATCTTTTAATTGAGAGGTTTGTGCCTTTTTCAAACGAGAATAACGTTGTATTTGGAAGCCTAGGTTTTTTTTTTATTGAATTTGGAAAATGTATTTTTGAATTTCAAGCAATTTATTCAGGATTGTTCTGCATAGTTTCTATGGTAACGAGATTGGTAACAGTTGTTACTCACCATAAAATAAAAGAAAATGTGTCCATGAGACACATATCGTAAACATGAAGAAGTCAATGTAGTATTTTATACTTTTGAGCATGGAGATGACACGTTTGGTCGGTACATACAGCAGTTTGAGTGTGGACAAAAGACAGATTTTCAGTTATAACAAGGCATAAATCATTGTGCGCCGGGTTGTGTGCAATGCAGAAAACTCAAAAACTGTAAAGTTGACGCCAACCAAATTGAACTTGATCTGTGATTGATGATAATAAGCAATGTGTATAAGTTTCTTAACATTTTCTTGAGGCAGACTAAAGTTGAAGAATGAACGTCAATTTTGGAACGACGTACGGACACACAGACGCAGAAGGGTTAAATATAACTGTTTCATCTGAAAAAGGGAGAAAACAGGAACAGCTAAACATTTATAAGGTATGTTTGTACGCTTCGATAAAAATTACATTTTTTGTCGTATTAGAATCGAAATGATGTCACTTCTACATATATATCAATCAGATAACAATATAGTCTAAATTACTGGAAAAGATTATGGTTCGTCTACATAAACATCAATTCGATAACATTATAGTCTAAATTATTGGAAAAGATTAAGGCTCGTCTACATACAAATCTAATTTACTAGATATAAAAAAACAATAACATTGAGAGTCGCACCAATCTAATATTAATATGATTTAAAATAAAATAGACAATTATTTCTCATCTACAAAAGCATGAATCACATAACAGTAAAGTGTTAATTATAAAAGACAATTATTGCACGTCTAAAAAGCCATCAATCACAGAACAGTATAGTCTTAATTATAAAAGACAATTATGACATGTCAACATAAACATCAATCAGGTAACAATATAGTCTAAATTTCTAGATATAAAAACAATAATGCCCAGAGTCCATATAAGCATGTTAGCACCAAACTAATATCAATATGATATAGTTTATAAAAGATAATAACGGTATGTCTACATAAACATCAATCATATAACAAAATAGTCGTAATTACTAGAAAATAATATAGCACGTCTACATAAACATCAATCATCTAACAAAATAGTATAAATTACTAAAAAAGAATATGTATGGAATTTATCGGAATTGTCTCAGATTCAAGTAAAGAATATTTGAACGAGACATTCGATCATGTAGAATTACAAGGCTTACTGATCATTTCTACACTGATTTGTGCCAAGTAAACACAATTGTTATCAAACAAAAGTCATGATTATATCAATTATACTGCAACACTGAAAAAAAAAATTTGGTAAATTCATATATAAATTCCTAACTATATTTCTACAGAAACATATTATCAACTTCACAACAATGTTTTGTTTACAACCAGTGACTGTTTATCACAGATTTTTTTATACAATCAACACAATAGCTTTCATTTGTCTGTAAGTTCTGCAAGAAAATATTGGTAGCGATTGAATGGTATATTTGCAGTTCATAATAATATTCTACAGTGTCTGAATTACCAACAGAAAATATTTCATAGATTTAGGTCTGAAAAAAGAGAAAAACAAGAGCGCAAATCATTTTGGGAAATCTTGACAAATTTCTGTTCATTATTTAAAAGTGACATTAGCAGCTTTCATCTTTGCGTCTGTTGCAGATTTGTTTTTGTGAAAATGATCTGTATGTAACAGCATAAATCTTAAACTTTATGTAATTACTTTACAAATCTTGATTTTAAGTTAATAATTCGGTAAATCTTTCATTTAAATTAAAAAAAGTGTAAACATTTTTTATACAAAAAAAGGTCAACAAAACTTACTTATATGTTTAATAACTGATTTAAAGGTCTATCGAAACCTAAATTGTGCTCATTTTCATGTTTATATGTGCAATGTATGCAATAATATGCGTATGAGGCTATGAATTCAATGGAAACAAAAAAAAATTTGCTGCTGGAGTATGGTCATTTGTCGATGTTTCGTTTGTTTATCCCTTAATAAATATGCTACTTAAACAAATACTGGTACATTTGCGCTAATGTTACACACATTCAGGTAAGGACTTTGAAAATCATGAAATTAGCCCAAGGAGCTATTTAGTTGTTTACGTCGACAGTATTTGGTACTTGTTTTTTTAATGCTGTATCTAAATCTGATTGTTTATATTTTCAATAAGGAGTAAAAAGATTTTAAGAAAGTTCTATTTGTGTACAAACTCTTATACTTACCAGCATATTCATTTAAAGTCTCTCATTGTGTTTTTCAAACACAGACAAGCTGACATCACCAGGAACAGTGTCTGTTTTACCTAATGAAGTCAATATAATAAAATAGGTAATGAGCAAAATTAGATACTATCTTGAAATCGAACATTTTTCTATTCAACCACAGGTGTAAATAGAACATTGAGCTATAAAAGTATAGTATAAATAAAGAGTCACATGGTATCCTGCTTCTGTTTGAGAGCAAAGGATTACATTCAAATTACTATCTACTTTTCAGTTCATTTCGGTGTCTTCATTGCAGTACCCATAGCGTTGTCGATTCTCTACTGAACGAGTGGGAGTTTTACAAATTGAATATTAAAGCTTCAATGCTAAATTGCAGGATAAAAACAATAAACATACATTAAAGATATTGTCAGCACGCTCACTGACGCCACGGTCCCCCTGATTTGTCACTAAGCAAACAAAATTTTACAGATTTCTAAGTTTAAAGTCTTATAACTCCTACAAAAATCAACCGATGAATTGTTTTGATACATAATTAGTATGTCCTCAGATTTTAAAAGCTTGTAAAAATAAAGAGATCATTTCACAAACATGTACATATATTGTTTATCTAATTGCACAAGAAAGATTAATCACAGTATAAGTTAAGATAAGAATAATTGGAAGAAGACTTGTCGATATAAAAATTACATTTACACACTGAATGAAGGTAAGAAAATTATTCCATCATTTATGGAAACATTGTCAATGTGACAAGAAGCTGTACATGTTTTAAAGCTAGGTAAAAGTACAGTTTCCAGAGAGTCATAATATAAAACAAACACCAGTTCATCAAATTTACTCACAACATGATCAATCAGTTTAGGAAAACAGTCGTACAAAGTGAAATTTTACTTTCAATTATATAACAGTGCATGCTATATTATGTATATTTGATTTTAGAAAGTCTCCGTAGATGAGTCTTGATCGCTCTGAAGGATAAGACCGCCATTGACTTTTTCCATTCATATTAGTATTCTTTTTTCAAAGATTATACAAAGGTGCATGTATTTACTATTTGATTCAATCGGGTACCGTGTATATTTACAAAACAACAATTCATTTCGTGTTTTCACAACAATTCCTAATGAATAATCTTATCAAGCCCACATACTCAGTGTCAAATAAACTTTTGCACAGGCCCCTAAAAATAGGTCAGTTTGTTATGTCTTTGGGTAAAGTTGTCATATGGTCTAAAATGTGAAAAGTCCAAAATTTCTTCAAAAACATAAAGTTAATTGAAAGTAGAGTATGTGGTCTAAGTTCTATAGATATAAGAAGATGTGGTATGAATACTAATGATACAACTGTCCATCCAACTCACAATTTGTAAACGTAAACCATTATAGATCAAAGTGCGGTCTTCAACACGGAGCCTTGGCTGACACCATGTATGACAGCTTTAGGCAAAATGGTATCATGAGAAAGTTTCACCAAGATATTGAAGCCTACAAATTATAATATGTTTGAAAAGTTTAACACTAGACAATTTTAATATCAACTGCAAAGAAAAAACTAAGTACATTTATGACTGTCAAATAGTAAAATAGTAAAATAAATATCAACTTAAAAAAAAAAACCCACTTGTAATAATATTGCTATTTTTTGCAAGCAAAGTTTTTGAAATATTTTGAAATTCCTTTAATGACGTCATGCTAAATATAGATATTGCTTAATATTGTAAAATAAACGCAAAAAAAAGAACCATGTTATTATAAGAGGATTTTGAGGAAAAAGTTAACGGATAGTTGGTTAAATTCAATAACTATGTTTGATTAACGCTTTTAAAGAAAACAATCGGAAGAATCTGATTCCAATTTCCTTAATAAAATACATAAAACAGTTGATACAATAGTCTTGGAAGTTGACATGAACATCATGTTAACGGCGTAGGTCTTAAGATTGTTTAACGGCAATCTAATCCAAATAAAGAAATGTTCATTGAAATTCTAACCTATGTGGGGTGGGTGGGAGGGGGAATCAGTAAAATACCTTTTGATGTCCTCTTTTTGAAGCAGCAATATCCTCCCGCACATGTTGTGCAGACAGCTGACAATACACTAAAGACTATTCCAAGTATTCTTGCAATTGTTAAACCGCTGCTATAACCGCTAGGAGTGACTTTTTCTGTTTAAAAAAAAATGTTTACAACTTTTTTAATAGCAACTACTAAAAGGGTAAAACAATATTGTTCCTTGGAATATAAATAATTGCATATTTTGTGATTCTTTATTTATCTCTATTCTTAGTAAACAACAAAACTAATATGATGTATAACCTTATTCTGGTATAGTGTAAACGATTATTCATCTGATTCTTTATCAACAACACAACTATTATAATATATTATCTAGTTCTGGTGTATTGTAAACGTATAACATTTTTAACTGGTATTGGTGCAGTGTAAATGATAGGTGGTGAGCATGATTGACTGTTACCTGGTGTTGTCGTTGTGTAAATGATAGGCTGTGAGCATTACTGACTGTAACCTGGTAACCGATGTAGTGTAAATGATAGGTGGTGAGCATGATTGATTGTTACCTGGTGTTGGTGTAGTGTAATTGATAGGATGTGAGCATGACTGACTGTTACCTGGTGTTGGTGTTGTGTAAATGATAGGCTGTGAGCATGATTGACTGTTACCTGATGTTGGTGCAGTGTAAATGATAGGTTTCGAGCATGATTGACTATTATTTACAGAAGACACTTTAAATATGATATATTGCTTGGTGTTGGTCTTGTGTAAATGATAGGCTGTGTGCTTGATTGACTCTTACCTGGTGTCACAGAAGTGCGAATAATAAGTTGACTATTATTTACAGAAAGACACTTTACATATGATATATTACCTGGTGTTGGTGTTGTGTAAATGATAGCTTGTGAGCATGATTGACTGTTACCTGGTGTTGGTGTAGTGTAAATGATAGGCTGTGAGCATGATTGACTGTAACCTGATGTTGATGCAGTGTAATTGATAGGATGTGAGCATGACTGACTGTTACCTGGTGTTGGTGTTGTGTAAATGATAGGCTGTGAGCATGATTGACTGTAACCTGATGTTGGTGCAGTGTAAATGATAGGTTTCGAGCATGATTGACTATTATTTACAGAAGACACTTTAAATATGATATATTGCTTGGTGTTGGTCTTGTGTAAATGATAGGCTGTGTGCTTGATTGACTCTTACCTGGTGTCACAGAAGTGCGAATAATAAGTTGACTATTATTTACAGAAAGACACTTTACATATGATATATTACCTGGTGTTGGTGTTGTGTAAATGATAGCTTGTGAGCATGATTGACTGTTACCTGGTGTTGGTGTAGTGTAAATGATAGGCTGTGAGCATGATTGACTGTAACCTGATGTTGATGCAGTGTAATTGATAGGATGTGAGCATGACTGACTGTTACCTGGTGTTGGTGTTGTGTAAATGATAGGCTGTGAGCATGATTGACTGTAACCTGATGTTGGTGCAGTGTAAATGATAGGTTTCGAGCATGATTGACTATTATTTACAGAAGACACTTTAAATATGATATATTGCTTGGTGTTGGTCTTGTGTAAATGATAGGCTGTGTGCTTGATTGACTCTTACCTGGTGTCACAGAAGTGCGAATAATAAGTTGACTATTATTTACAGAAAGACACTTTACATATGATATATTACCTGGTGTTGGTGTTGTGTAAATGATATGTTATGAGCATGATTGACTGTAACCTGATGTTGGTATAGTGTAAATGATAGCTTGTGAGCATGATTGACTGTTACCTGGTGTTGGTGTAGTGTAAATGATAGGTTTCGAGCATGATTGACTATTATTTACAGAAGACACTTTAAATATGATATATTGCTTGGTGTTGGTCTTGTGTAAATGATAGGCTGTGTGCATGATTGACTCTTACCTGGTGTCACAGAAGTGCGAATAATAAGTTGAGAGCATGATTGACTCTTACCTTAATAATAATAATAATAATAATAATAATAATAATATCTTTATTTAGAGAGAGTAACTCATTTGGATTACACCAATTTTCAATAAGGCTCTCTTAATACAATAATAATTACATTAAAAATAAACAATACATATTCAATAATAATGATAAATAAAGATGTAATACAATTTAAATACAATAAACAATTATTATATATGGCATTACAGTACAAATATCATGGTAATGTTAAAAGTACATAGATTTGTAGTTATGTTTAAATTCTAATACTGTGTTTGATTTTTTAATTGAATTAGGAAGAGCATTCCATACTTTTGGTCCATTGTACGAGAAACTAGACTTATACAACTCTGTATTTGGTTTTGGAATTATAAAATTATCTGAGGACGAAAATCTCGTATTGTATTTTTGGTTTGCAGAAGCTGATAAAATAAGACTGGATATATATTCTGGACCTAAGCCATGTTTTGCCTTATACATAAGTAATGATTTATGATAATGTATTCTTTGTGTAATCGGCACAATGTTACATTCGTGAAATAATTCGCTTGAAGGTTTGGTGTAATCATGTTCGTCTAAAATTATTCTTGCTGCTCTCTTTTGCAGTTTTAGTAAACTATCTAATAGAAAGTTATTACAGTTTCCCCATATTGAACAACAATAATCTAAGTGAGGTAAAACGTAAGCGTTATAGAACATTTGTCTAGCTTTGTGATTTAAATATTTCTTTATCCTTTTTAGTAAAGCTAAAGAAGAGTTAATCCTTTTTATGATATAATCATTATGAGAAGACCAGGATAGAGATGCATCAACAAAAATACCTAGAACCTTTTCACATGTACTTTCTTAAATTTGTTGTCCATTCATAGCAATATTAATGTTTTCATTTGATGTAACTGAACGCTTCTGTTTAGAGCCAATACATATAGCCTTCGTTTTAGATACATTTACAGCCATTTTATTGTCATCACACCAGCGAAAAATATCTTGTAAAACCGTATTAAGTTTTTGACTGATACAACTTTTGTTTTGTCCAATGACTGATATGGTGCTATCATCAGCAAATAAATCGGTGTTATGATTAGGATAAGACAAAGGAAGATCATTTATAAAAATTAAAAACAACACAGGTCCTAAAACGGATCCTTGAGGTACACCCGTTTTTTGTTTTTGTAAATCTGAAAATGTATTTGAAATAGATACCATCTGATAACTGTCAGCCAAATATGATGTAAACCATCGTAACGAAGTATAAGCAAATTTGTATTTGTTTTTTTTGAATAAGCAGTTCATGATTGAGAAGATCAAAGGCTTTTGCTAGATCTAGAAACACTGCCCCAACAAGATCGCCATCATCAATGGCTTTAAGCCATTTATCCAATAAAGCTGTTAACGCAGTTTGACAAGAATGGTTTACGCGAAAGACTGACTGCATTCTATACAATAAGTTGTATTTATTAAGATACTTTACTAAGTGTGTTTTCAAATGTTTTTCGAGGATGTTAGAAATGAGTGGTAAAATTACAATTGGTCTGTAATTAAAAACATCCTGTTTTGAACCTTTGTTCTTATAAACTGGTATGACTTTTGCAAGTTTAAATGAAGATAGAAAAATACATTTTTTAATACTTAAGTTAAAAATATGACAAAGTGATAGTGAAATAGCATGAGAAGACATCTTTAAAAACTTTGCACTTATGTTATCAAGACCTGTTGCTTTTGATTCATCTAGTGCTTTTAGTTGTAAACACACAAAATCATTACTCATAAGTGGTATAGAAAAATACACGTTATCTGGTACATGACCCGATATGAAATCATCAAGTTTGTTAAAGGAACTATTGTTGCTGTTTTGATTTATATTAAGATTATCTGTGATATTTGTGAAATAAGCATTAAATACATCAGCAACGCTTTTCGGTTCTAAAATTTCCTTTTTGTTACAATCACTTATGATTTTAATACTGGTATGATTGTCGGTTCCGTTGACAGTATGTAGGTGCTTCCATAATTTACTACTGTTTCCCTTTTTGTGTTCTATGATATTGGTATAATAATTTTGTTTAGAGTTTTCGATGAGATATTTGACTTTGTTTCTCCAGAATCTATAACTATACATATATTTTTTCTTATGATAAAAATCACGTTTTCTCATGCTATCTAGAATTTCATCATTCATCCACTCATTTTGATACAAACGTTTTACTCTCTTTTTAATGAGTGGAGCATGATGATTTAATACTTCAGTAAAAATATTTAAAAATGACAACAATGCTTCTTCGGGGTCATCAATTTCTAATACACTATCAAATGAACACTGTGATATGTGATTGATAAAATCATTTTCATTAAAATGTTTAGTAGATCTGAACGTAATATATTCATGAATTTTCTTTTTCGATTTTAACCCTCTTTTGTGAGAAATGCATACTCGATAATGGTCACTGATAGAATACTTTGGAACAGAAAAAAAATGAATATTATCTGGTTCATTACTATAAATATGGTCTACCAAAGTGGAAGATGTTTGTGTGACTCGAGTGGGAACTGAGACTATTTGAGACAAGTTAAAAATGTTTTTCAAATGGGACCATTTAGCTGGAATTTTTCTCGACGCCAAATCAATATTAAAGTCACCCAAAATAATAATTTCCTTATCTTCAATATCAACATTTGCTAACATTGATTCAAATTTTGTAATCCACTCTGCTTTACTATTTGGTGGTCTATATATGTTACCAAGTAATATAGGTTTTTGATGAACAAAAATAATTTCCACCCAAATTGATTCTATATCATCCTTTTCCAAATCATATCGTCTAATTGTGGTTAACATGTTAGAAATATAAATTAAAAACCCACCCCCAGATTTTCCAATTCTGTCTTTTCTGTTTGTATCATAACCTTTAATATCTATTTCTTTATTTCGGACAGAATTTGACAAAAATGTTTCACTTAAACACAGCACATCTGTGTTAGATTTTGATAGCAAATATTTAATTTCAGAAAACTTTGGCAATATATGATTTATGTTTAAGTGACATATATTAAGTGACTTTTGTGGAAATATAAAAGGGTTTGTAAAAGGAGATGATTTGGGGTTAGATAATAGAATATGTGTTGCAGTACATAAATACAAAATAACAATACTGACAAGATTTCCCAAAATGAAGTTACATTTTCTGGTAGAAGAAAGGTTATTGTGAAAATCCTTTACCTCCAGTACGCTTGACTGAACACATTTTGTTGTTGAGTTGTTGTGTTGAATGGTATAAATCTCCTCCCTGTTGACCTCACCGATTGAAAATTTGATTGAGTTTTTGATGTACAATCCGACAAATTAAGCAACGTGTTCACGCACGAGATAATGTTATGACTTAAAACTTTGGCACCAGCAACATTTGTATGAACATGGTCTGCAAATAAAGTAAGATTGGGCTGGTCTCCATATAGAAAGTCTAAAGTATTGTCTAGAATTTCCACATGTTGTTCCTCTAGAGATAAAAGACGGTTGTTGATATCATAAATTGTACGGTTAGCTTGATAATGAGTTGGCCTTGGTATGATTGAGGAAATTACCAGCTTAGTTCTTGGTAAGCTCTGTTTAACTGTACACATTAAATTTCGATAGTCGTCAATTATAGCATGAACAGAGTCTCCATCTGATAAGTTGTTAGTGCCCACATGAACAACAATGACATCTACATAATCAAGTTTGCCTTCTGAGATGTACTGAATTAGGCAATCTTCAATGGCTCTGATTCGTCCTCCCCGAATAGTCTTTACTTTAGTGTTGATATGTTCAGTTGACATTTTCCTTGGAGACATTTTTTTGAGAGTTGAACTCCCAACAAGAAATAAGTTTTTCTTCTCACTAAAACGAAGAAAATGCGGATAAGTTGAGTTAACTTCACGGTCCGTGTATTTTGTATTTATATGTGACCTATGTCTTTCTATATAAGTAGGATTGTGCGTATCATGGTGGTTCCCGAGGTTTGTCCTATTTAAAGTAACTGCCTTATTAGAGCTACTTGGAAATCCACTTTTAACAGCGTTGCTGTATGTTCCAGGCGTAGTTTTATTTGTAGCAGAATTTCTTTCCTCTCTTTTTCTATTTGGTGTTTCTGTCACGGTTTCTGGTAATACGTTGACGTGAGATGATTTTAAATTAACAGATTTAATCTCATTAGAAACGGCATTTAATTTGTCCCACAAGCTGTTTGATTTATTTACAAATGCCTTATTGTTTATCTCGATTTCCGATTTAATGAGTTGTGTTTCTGTAAAGACTTCTTGAACGGAGGTTAAAGGTGAATTGGTTTGAGTTTAAACCGTGTTTGCTAATGCTGCAAATTTGTCTTTAATCTCTTGAAACTGACTGTTTGACGAGTCAATATGACAGTTAAGGGCATCATATAAGTTTAAAACTTCCTCAGAAGTTGACAGTAAAAGACTTTCAATTCTCCTGAGTGCTGACATTGTACAGAAAGACGGAGATTTTGCCTTAATACTAGTTTTGCGTATTAGTTTATTGTTAGGGTTACTTGGAAGCGGGGTTGCTACCTTCATTGGTATAGTTTCCTCTTCATCGTCGCTCCATTCAATGTTGTTACACACATTCACGGTACTCTGGTTATTTGCTTGAACGGTGTTTCCAGACGATGCTTTTATATTCAACGCAGTTTTGCGAGTTTATCGGCTTCAATCTGACCGATTTCAGAATCACGAGCAATGTGCACCCATGATACGTTTATATTCGATAACAAATTATCTATTTCTGACCAGAGCTCCTTGTTTTTCACATCTTTTCCGGAAGATTTAAGTTTCCAGTTGTTGCTTTTCCAATAAACAATGTCATTTGTTATACCTCTAACTAAATATTCACTGTCTGTTTTAATGTTAATGTTTGATATTTGATTATCGTGTATTTGTTGAAGGCATTTTACGGCAGCATACAGTTCCCCAGTATTGTTTGTTTGCTTGTAAGATTCAGGAACTGGTCCATTTATATTTTTGATGTTATTTGGTTCCCAAAATATACCATAACTGGCCTTTGCCAATGGCTTGCCGTTATTCTTGCATGCTCCATCAATGTATACCTCCATTTTTAAATGTCCGTACAGTTCAGGAAAACGTTAACGTTGTTTTCGCGGGCTTTTCTGATATGACGTGATGGTCATGGTTTTGATTTATAAATATCGTTTTGTTTGTGTTTTGTTACAATAAAAATGTCAATAGTGATAACAAATTGAAATAATTGGCCATACCGTTATACATTTTGAAGTCTATCAAACAGTAAATCCATCGTAAATCACGAATCGAGTTTTTCTAAAAAAAAACAATATCCACAACGGATCACAGCAACTCGTCTCAAATGTAGAATACAATATAGAAGTGTCCAGTAATGACAAATAACTTCGAACAATGTTAGTAGATGCTTTAGAAAGTAATTTCAACACTTTAAAAGTCCTGTGATCACCGGAAATAAATAAAAATCCTGCATTGAAGGATCGTGAAATTTTTAGGCAGCCATTAGACCTTCGTGACGTCATAGAATCTCATAGAATCTTGAGTGAATTGTTAACATCACTGTTCTCATTACAGTTCATTTTGGGTTCCTTCATGTCCTTTCCTTTAAAAAAAGCCATGGACAGCAATCTAGCATTTCAAAAATACTAAACAAAAAGGTCCATGGTTAAATTACAGGATATCAACTATATATTTACATTGTCATCAACATCAAATTTATTTCTACTTGCTTCTTGCTAGGAAACAGGATAAAAGCTCTGTGAGCCTCGCTTTTTTCCGGTTTCTTAAGCTCTTACGAATAAATGTGATACTCTCAGTCAATGTACATAAATATTAAATACCTTCAAAATACTAAAGTTATCACATATAAAGATAATAGATAGGGACTATTTCTAATTCGATGTTCACGAAAATTTGTATCCCATGAAAAATAATAAATTCACAGTCTCTAACAAAAAGAAGAGATAATCAAATACCCATCACGATGAAATTTTCTACCACATATGAAAGCTATCGCATATAAAGATTATAAGATAAGAAGGAGATAATTAAGTGCCCATCATTATAAAAGGTTCTGCCAAACACGAAAGCTATTTCATATACAGAAGACACAAAAGCTAATTCTATAATATTTAATGATATAAATATTTAATACATTTTCCATAACATTCTATAATTTAGTTAAACAAACAACTTCTATCAATTAATTTTAACCACAAATCTATTTCTGGCATTACTTTGGAACTATTCATCTCTGTGTATCGATCATATTCAAAAGGTCTTTTGTTAATATATCATACCACATCTCCTTATTTCTATAGTGTGCATTTAAATCTGATGTGACTTAAGGAAAGGGTCCCGCACTCTCTGCAGGTTAAACAACTCTCTGAAAGGTCCATATGTGGTATATTGAAAGCCAAAATTTCTTTCTAATCCAACATACCCTCATTTACAATATGTCAGTCAAGCTTTTCAACCATTTGATGCGACTATCATATAAATGAGAGGTTTAGCGCTATAAAACCAGGTTGAATCCACCATTTTCTACATTTGAAAATGCCTGTACCAAGTCAAGAATTTCATAGTTGTCCATTCGTTTGATGTGTTTTATCATTTGATTTTGCCATTTGATTATGACTTTCCGTTTTGAATTTTCCTCGGAGTTCAGTATTTTTGTGATTTTACTTCATACTTGTCAGTATACTGTGCATAAACTGCCTATTTTGTAATTGTTAATCTGTTTCTCCTGAATATGTATGAAGTTATTGCTACTAGATTTTAAGCAAATAACAATCAATCAATCTGTATGTATCTTTTAAACAAATTGAATCATTAATTGATTTTAAATTCTTAAGTTTGAGGACCAATATAAGGTCCTTGTCAGAAACACTCCTTTAAACTTACCAAAGTGAAAAAAGAGTCCATATGAATAAGAAGTTTCAGGTATTTGTCTCTAGATTCCCTCCTACAATTAAGGGTATTGCTTAGATGTGCTAGGTGGAAACATATCTTCTTAGTACTGCTTTGTACATCTATGTTAGCACTGCATGTTTTGTATGCCAAATGAGACCTTTCATGCCGGCTATTTGGAGAAAGCTTTAATTTAAACATTTGAAGGGAATCTTTCAAACAACCATTCATTCTACACGGAAGGGAAGGGTTGACTGAAATTTATCAATACAATTAATTTGTACTGTATTCCCCTCATGTAATGTTGTCATTTGAGCGGTTTATTTAACACTACCATAAAACGCGGAGGTTTGGCTAGCCACAAAACCAGGTTCAACCAACCATGTTTTTCGTAAAATGGCCTGTACCAAGTCAAGAATATGGCAGTTGTTATCTAATAGTTCGTTTCCACGTATGTTGCATTGTTCTTTGTTTTTTGTTGCATTTCAGTGTTCTGTTGTTTCGCTGCTTTCCTCTTATAGTTGATGTGTTCCCTCGGTTTTAGCTTGTAACCCGGTTTTTTTTTCTCTCAATCTATTTATGCATAAATCTTAAACTTTATGTAATTACTTCACAAATCTTGATTTTAAGTTAATAATTCGGTAAATTTTTTTTCATTCAAATTAAAAAAAGTGTAAACATTTTTTTATATAAAAACAGGTCAACAAACTTTAAACAATAAGTTTATTACCTGATTTGAAGGTCTATCGAAACCTAAATTGTGCTCATTTTCATGTTTATATGTTTATATGTGCAATGAATTCATTTTACAATATATGCGTATGAGGCTATAAATTCAAGGGAAACAAACAAAAAAATTTGCTGTTGGAGTATGGTCATTTGTCGATGTTTCATTTGTTTATCCCTTAATAAATATGCTACTTAAACAAATACTGGTATATGGATGTTCCAAACATTTGCGGTAATGTTACACACATTCAGGTAAGGACATTGAAAATCATGAAATTAACCCAAGGAGCTATTTAGTTGTTTACATTGCAGAGTATTTGGTACTTGTTTTTTAATGCTGTATCTAAATCTGATTGTTTATGTTTTCAATAAGGAGTAAAAAGATTTTAAGAAAGTGCTATTTGTGTACGAACTCTTATAGTTACCAACATATTCATTTAAATTCTCTCATTGTGTTTTTCAACCACAAACAAGCTGACATCACCAGGAACAGTGTCTGTTTTACCTAATGAAATCAATATAATAAAATAGGTAATGTGCAAAATTAAATACTATCTTGAAATCGAACATTTTCTATTCAACCACAGGTGTAAATAGAACATTGAGCTATAAAAGTATAGTATAAATAAAGAGTCATATGGTATCCTGCTTCTGTTTGAGAGCAAAGGATCACATTCAAATTACTATCTTCTTTTCAGTTCATTTCGGTGTCTTCATTGCAGTACCCATAGCGTTGTCGACTCTCTACTGAACGAGTGGGAGTTTTACAATTTGAATATTAAAGCTTCAATGCTAAATTGCAGGATAAAAACAATAAACATACATTAAAGATATTGTCAGCACGCTCACTGACGCCACGCTTCCCCTGATTTGTCACTAAGCAAACAAAATTTTACAGATTCCTAAGTTTAAAGTCTTATAACTCCTACAAAAATCAACTGATGAATTGTTTTGATACATAATTAGTATGTCCTCAGATTTTAAAAGCTTGTAAAAATAAAGAGATCATTTCCCAAACATGTACATATATTGTTTATCCAATTGCACAAGAAAGATTAATCACAGTACAAGTTAAGATAAGAATAATTGGAAGAAGACTTGTCGATATAAAAATTACATTTACACACTGAATGAAGGTAAGAAAATTACTCCATCATTTATGAAAACATTGTCAATTTGACAAGAAGCTGTACATGTTTTAAAGCTAGGTAAAAGTACAGTTTCCAGAGAGTCATAATATAAAACAAACACCAGTTCATCAAATTTACTCACAACATGATCAATCAGTTTAGGAAACCAGTCGTACAAAGTGAAATTTAACTTTCAATTATATAACAGTGCATGCTATATTATGTATATTTGATTTTAGAAAGTCTCCGTAGATGAGTCTTGATCGCTTTGAAGGATAAGACCGCCATTGACTTTTTCCATTCATATTAGTATCCTTTTTTCAAAGATTATTCAAAGGTGCATGTATTTACTATTTGATTCAATCGGGTACCGTGTATATTTACAAAACAACAATTCATTTCGTGTTTTCACAACAATTCCTAATGAATAATCTTATCAAGCCCACATACTCAGTGTCAAATAAACTTTTGCACAGGCCCCTAAAAATAGGTCAGTTTGTTATGTCTTTGGGTAAAGTTGTCATATGGTCTAAAATGTGAAAAGTCCAAAATTTCTTCAAAAACATAAAGTTAATTGAAAGTAGAGTATGTGGTCAAGAAATGACGAAAACTATGATGATAACTAAGTTCTATAGATATAAGAAGATGTGGTATGAATACTTATGATACAACTGTCCATCCAACTCACAATTTGTAAACGTAAACCATTATAGATCAAAGTGCGGTCTTCAACACGGAGCCTTGGCTGACACCATGTATGACAGCTTTAGGCAAAATGGTATCATGAGAAAGTTTCACCAAGATATTGAAGCCTACAAATTATAATATGTTTGAAAAGTTTGACGTTAGACAATTTTAATATCAACTCCTAATAAAAAACTAAGTACATTTATGACTGTTAAATAGTAAAATAGTAAAATAAATATCAACTTAAAAAAAAAAATCCACTTGTAATAATATTGCTATTTATTGCAAGCAAAGTTTTTGAAATATTTTGAAATTCCTTTAATGACGTCATGCTAAATATAGATATTGCTTAATATTGTAAAATAAACGCAAAAAAAAGAACCATGTTATTATAAGAGGATTTTGAGAAGAAAGTTAACCGATAGTTGGTTAAATTCAATAACTATGTTAACTCTTTTAAAGAAAATAATCGGAAGAATCTGATTCCAAATTCCTTAATAAAATACATAAAACAGTTGATACAAGAGTCTTGGAAGTTGACATGAACACTATGTTAACGGCGTAGGTCATAAGATTGCTTAACAGCAATCTAATCCAAATAAAGAAATGTTCATTGAAATGTGTCTTCCATCACAAAATGTCACTCGTTATGGACCAGAATATTCTAACCTATGTGGGGTGGGTGGGAGGGGGAATCAGTAAAATACCTTTTGATGTCCTCTTTTTGAAGCAGCAATATCCTCCCGCACATGTTGTGCAGACAGCTGACAATACACTAAAGACTATTCCAAGTATTCTTGCAATTGTTAAACCGCTGCTATAACCGCTAGGAGTGACTTTTTCTGTTTAAAAAAAGATTTACAACTTTTTTAATAGCAACTACTAAAAGGGTAAAACAATATTGTTCCTTGGAATATAAATAATTGCATATTTTGTGATTCTTTATTTATCTCTATTCTTAGTAAACAACAAAACTAATATGATGTATAACCTTATTCTGGTATAGTGTAAACGATTATTCATCTGATTCTTTATCAACAACAAAACAATTATGATATATTACCTAGTTCTGGTGTAGTGTAAACGAATAACATTTTTAACTGGTATTGGTGCAGTGTAAATGATAGGTGGGGAGCATGATTGACTGTTACCTGGTGTTGGTGTAGTGTAAATGAAAGGCTGTGAACATGACTGACTGTAACCTGGTAACCGGTGTAGTGTAAATGATAAGTGGTGAGCATGACTGACTGTTACCTGGTGTTGGTGTTGTGTAAATGATAAGTGGTGAGCATGATTAACTGTTACCTGGTGTTGGTGCAGTGTAAATGATAGGCTGTGAGCATGACTGTTTGTAACCTGGTAACCGGAGTAGTGTAAATCATAGGTGGTGAGCATGTTTGACTGTTACCTAGTGTTGGCGTTGTGTAAATGATAGGCTGTGAGCATTACTGACTGTACATGTAATAACCTGGTAACCGATGTAGTGTAAATGATAGGTGGTGAGCATGATTGATTGTTACCTGGTGTTGGTGTAGTGTAAATGATAGGCTGTGAGCATGACTGACTGTTACCTAGTGTTGGTGTTGTGTAAATGATAGGCTGTGAGCATGATTGACTGTTATTCACAGAGGATACTGAGAGTACCCATAACTCTTCTGTTATGGAGCCAAAGAGACTCGTTTTGAAGTCCCATGTTATTTTTCAGATTTTCAAATTTTGGTAAATCCTGCGGTAAACCACCATCCCTGAAGGTCATCACATTTAATAAACTGTGAAATTAATAGGAACCAGTGATTTTGACTGTCGTGTTGGTTTGTTACTGAAACCTTTATCTTATCTTGCAATCAGCCAACTATTGTACAAAAATAACAGTACTTTATCTATACTTAACAATAACAAAGATAAAAGTCTCCAGTTATTATGCTTCCATCTTGAGTGAATTGTTAACATCACTGTTCTCATTACAGTTCATTTTGGGGTCCTTCATGTCCTTTCCTTTAAAAAAAAGCCATGAACAGCAATCAAGCATTTCAAAAATATTAAACAAACAAAGGTCCATGGTTAAATTACAGGATATAAACTATATATTTATATTGTCATCAACATCAAATTTATTTCTACTTGCTTCTTGCTAGGAAACAGGATAAAAGCTCTGTGAGCCTCGCTTTTTTTCGGTTTCTTAAGCTCTTACGAATAAATGTGATACTCTCAGTCAATGTACAAAAATATTATATACCTTCAAAATACTAAAGTTATCACATATAAAGATAATAAATAGGGACTATGTCTAATTCGATGTTCACAAAAATTTGTATCCCATGAAAAATAATAAACTCACAGTCTCTAACAAAAAGAAGAAATAATCAAATACCCATCACGATGAAATTTTCTACCACATTTGAAAGCTATCGCATATAAAGATCATAAGATAAGAAGGGGATAATTAAGTGCGCATCATTATAAAAGGTTCTGCCAAACACGAAAGCTATTTCATATACAGAAGACACAAAAACTAATTCTATAATATTTAATGATATGAATATTTAATACATTTTCCATAACATTCTATAATTTAGTTGCACAAACAAGTTCTAACAATTAATTTTAACCACAAATCTATTTCTGGCATTACTTTGGAACTATTCATCTCTGTGTATCAATCATATTCAAAAGGTATTTTGTTAATATATCATACCACATCTCCTTATTTCTATAGTGTGCATTTAAATCTAATGTCACTTGAGGAAAGGGTCCCGCACTCTCTGCAGTTTAAACAACTCTCTGAAGGGTCCATATGTGGAATATTGAAAGCCAAAATTTCTTTCTAATCCAACATACCCTCATTTACAATATGTCAGTCAAGCTTTTTAACCATTTGATGCGACTATCATATAAATGAGAGGTTTAGCGCTATAAAACCAGGTTGAATCCACCATTTTCTACATTTGAAAATGCCTGTACCAAGTCAGGAATTTAATAGTTGTCCATTCGTTGGATATGTTTTATCATTTGATTTTGCCATTTGATTATGACTTTCCGTTTTGAATTTTCCTCGGATTTCAGTATTTTTGTGATTTTACTTCATACTTGTCAGTATACTGTGCATAAACTGCTATTTTGTAATTGTTAATCTATTTTTCTTGAATATGTATGACGTTATTGCCACTAGATGTTAAGCAAATAACAATCAATCAATCTGTATGTATCTTTTAAACAAATTGAATCATTAATTGATTTTAAATTCTTTAGTTTAAGGACCAATATAAGGTCCTTGTCAGAAACACTCCTTCAAACTTACCAAAGTGAAAAAAGAGTCCATATGAATAAGAAGTTTCAGGTATTTGTCTCTAGATTTCCTCCTACAATTAAGGGTATTGCTTAGATGTGCTAGTTGGAAACATATCTTCTAAGTACTGCTTTGTACATCTATGCTAGCACTGCATGTTTTGTATGCCAAATGAGACCTTTCATGCCGGCTATTTGGAGAAAGCTTTAATTTAAACATTTGAAGGGAATCTTCCAAACAACCATCCATTCTACACGGAAGGGAAGGGTTAACTGAAATTGATAAATACAATTAATTTGTACTGTATTCCCCTCATGTAATGTTGTCATTTTTGCTGTTTATTTAACATTACCATAAAGCGCGGAGGTTTGGCTAGCCACAAAACCAGGTTCAACCAATCATTTTTTCGTAAAATGTCCTGTATCAAGTCAAGAATATGGCAGTTGTTATCTAATAGTTCGTTTCTATGTATGTTGCATTGTTCTTTGTTTTTTGTTGCATTTCAGTGTTCTGTTGTTTCGTTGATTTCCTCTTATAGTTGATGTGTTCCCTCGGTTTTAGCTTGTAACCCGGAATTTGTTTTCTCTCAATCGATTTATGACCTTTGAACAGCGATATACTACTGTTGCGAAACATTATATACATATGTATAAAAAATTCCAAAAGTAGACAATGCAGTTTTAAATGCAAAACATACATTTACAAGGGAGATACTACTGTTGCTATCATAAAATGATATCAGGAAAGAAGTATTTGTACTGATTTTTATCAGTAGCTTGAAAGGGAGTTTATGGACCCTTGCTTTTTTAAAAGTGACAATAAGCCTTATTATGTATAAAGAATTATTGTACTTATTTTGAGGAAAAAATCACCAATAAATTTTATTCTAAATTAGATAAATAAACAGCAAAGAAATGCCGGTTTATTTTGAAATCATTAAAATCTAATAAATAAGGATTATTTCAAAAGAACTTTTTAACAAATTTAAATGTATTTCAAGTCAAGTAGATATTCCAAATGGCAAAAAAAATCAGGAGTTTGTTATTTAGCGGTTGTCGTTTGTTGCTGTATATCTTATTTGTTTTTCGTTCATTATTTTGAACATAAATTAGGCCGTTAGTTTTCTCGTTTGAATTTCTTTACATTTGTCATCTCGTGGCCTTTTATAGCTGACTATGCGGTATGGGCTTTGCTCATTGTTGAAGGCCGTATGGTGACATATAGTTGTTAATTTCTGAGTCATTTGGTTTTTTGTGGAGAGTTGTCTCATTGGCAATCATACCACATCTTCTTATTTCTATATGTTCAACCAAACATAATTAGGCTATCGTTTATAGCAAATGTATGAACAATTCGAAATACTGAGGATTTTTTTTATCCCAGGCATAGATAACCTTAGTCGTATTTGGCACATCTTCTAGGAATTTTGGTCATCAATGCTCTTCATTTTTGTACTTGTTTAACTATCTAACTATTTTGATCTGAGCGTCACTGATGAGTCTTATCTAGACGAAACGGGCGTCTGGCGTATCAAATTACAAGCCTGGTACCTTTGATAACTATTGATAGCAAATAAGAAACCGCTATATAATTTACAGAAACTTAACATGTTTAACCCCACCACATTCTGTATGTATGTGCCTGTCCCAAGTCAGGAGCCTGTAATTCAATGGATGTCCTTTGTTGATGTGTTACATATTTGTTTTTCGTTCATTTTTTGTACATTAATTAGGCCATTAGTTTTCTCGTTTAAATTGTTTTACATTTGTCATCTCGGGGCCTTTTATAGCTGACTATGCGGTATGGGCTTTGCTCATTGTTGCAGGCCGTACGGTGACCTATAGTTGTTAATTTATGTGTCATTTTGTCTCTTTTGGATAGTTGTATTATTGGCTATAATACCACATCTTCTTTTTATATTAACCAATGAACCATAAAAATGAGGTCAAGGTCTAATTGTTTCATATGAAAATTGGGTCATTTGTTTCTAAGAATAAAAAGGTTACACATATATCGAAACCATTGGTTAATAAGAATATATCTTTTTTAAATACAGCTATTCACTGTCCATGGCATACTTTATCTGTCAGGGGCAGTAACTAAAACAATTGCTAAGATATTTTGATTTTGATATATTTTTTTAAAAATCAGACAAGAAATATTGTCATTAGCGCTAAAAAAGCAAATATTCAAAAAATCTACATTTCCAAGTGTCAAAACTGCCCCCTCCCCCCCCCCCCCCCCCCCCCCCATCTGCTCAAAAAATGAATTGAAATTAACTTTATGTCTACTATCAAAACAACCCCTAGGATGTAACATACATTGACAGTTTCACAATAATGAACAAACTTATACTTACATTTGAAAGATAGTATTTTAGATTGTATCACATCAAGTCCAGTTATATCCGAGAGAGCACACTTAGAACATTCTTTCATTGAGAAAAGTATTGTTCCTTTTCCTGTCAAGTCTGTATGCTGGTGGGACTTGAAACAGTCCAAAACTCTGAACACTTATGTAAAATCAAGTGTTGGCCATTTTACTTTAACAGATCCCTTAAGTGTGCAATCAAACTTCTGCAAACATAATAAGAACAAATCATAAAACTGTAATCACTGATATACATGTATCTTGCCTCTTTGAAAACAAATTTCAAACTTAGCAAAATGTATTTTTACAAATAATGTCACTTGTCATGTACACCTGACAATTAAATGAACCATCATATATAATTTTTGTCCTAACTGATATCTGTGGTTTATAAGAAGGGAACTACAGGTTTGCACTTTGTTTGTCAGTATGGCCACCTGATCAGTTTTTTTTTTTGCATTTTTCTGTAATGCTTCCATCTATCGGTTTGATATTTCGTATAGCGTCATATCATAAGAAGTTTGAGTATGAGATTTTTTCTGTTTGAGCATTTCTTGCCCATGTCGTTGACAGAAAATTGCTTGAAATTCTGAGTTCTCAAAAAAAATTTCACTGCAAAATCGGATTCAATCAAGTAGATATTTGTTATATATAACCTTGTAGTCTAACCACAAGAAGAAGTAACAGTTTGATATTGAGTTCTGTTTCAAATGATTTTTTGCTGAAGATGTAGCCGTTTGATGTAGAAAATATCAATTTATAATACTTATTTTTGTTATATCTAAATCAATTGATCAACTGTTTGTACGAAACTGTAAATCTATTTTAAGTTTAAATAGATAGGGTAGAAATTGGACAATAATGCGGCATTTCCAACATCTTCAAATAAACATTCTGGCTCAAATAATGAAAAGATGAATAATCCTTTCTAAACTAATGATCCACGTAATGCGTGTCCCCTGTAAGTGTAAACATATCCAATGTAAACATTACAGTGGGTAGCAGACATTGTCATACAATGCTTATAGATATAAGAAGATGTGGTATGAGTGCCAATAAGACAACTCTCCATCCAAGTCACAATTTATAAAAGTAAATCATTATAGGTCAAGGTACGGTCTTCAACACGGACCCTTGTATTACAATGCTTGTTCATTTTACATATACCATATCATCAAAATACTTGTTCATATCACATATACAATATCCCCAGAATGATTGTTATTATAACATGTACAATATCCCCAGAATGATTGTTAATATAACATGTACAATATTATCAGAATACGGGTTCATAATACATATACAATATCCCCAGAATGCTTGTTAATATAACATGTACAATATTATCAGAATTCTTGTTCATATTACATATACAATATCCCCAGAATGCTTATTAATATAATATGTACAATATCCCCAGAATGCTTGTTAATATAACATGTACAATATTATCAGAATACTTATTCATATTTCATATACAATATCCCCAGAATGCTTGTTAATATAACATGTACAATATTATCAGAATACGTGTTCTCATTACATTTACAATATCCCCAGAATGCTTGTTAATTTTACATGTACAATATTATCAGAATACTTGTTCATATTACATATACAATATCCCTAGAATGCTTGTTAATATACTATGTACAATATCCCCAGAATGCTTGTTAATATAACATGTACAATATTATCAGAATACTTATTCATATTACATATACAATATCCCCAGAATGCTTGTTAATATAACATGTACAATATTATCAGAATACTTGTTCATATTACATATACAATTTCCTCAGAATGCTTACTAATATAGCATGAACAATTGCAATATCCTGAGAATACTTGTTCATATTTATTATTTCTTAGATTGGAATACTAAGCAATGATTAATTTACTCTTTGGTCTCTTACTTTCATTAGAGAACTAAGCAATAATTAAATTACTCTTTGAAATTTTACTATCAGTAGAGAACTAAGTAATGATTAAATTTCTCTTTGATATCTTACTTTCATTAGAAAACTAAGCAATGATTAAATTTCTCTTTGATATCTTACTTTCATTAAAGAACTAAGCAATTATTAATTTACTCTTTGATCTCTTACTTTCATTGTAGAACTAAGAATTAATTAAGATAACTGTTTGATCTTTTACTTTCATTAGAGTATCAAGCAATGATTAAGTGAACTCTAAAATCACTTACTTTCATTGGAGTACCTACCACTGCTATACCCCAATTTTTGACAATTTGTGTGTTTATTTTGCTTACACATTGTTGTCTATATAATGGAATTCTATTGGAATGACATGCAAGTGAGAGGTTAAGCTATCTATAAAACCATGTGTAATTTACAATTTTCTCCATGAGTGAAATGACTGTGCCAAGTCATTCGGTTGATGTGTTTGAGCTTTTGATTGTACCATTTGATAAATGATTTACGCTTTGAATTTTCTTTTGAGTTCGTTATTTTTGCTATTTTACTTTTTACTGAACTTGTAGATCTCTTACTTTTATCAGAGTACCAAGCAACTATTAACTAAATTATTTGCATCTTACTTCAATTGGAATACCAAGAGAAGATTCACCAGCATACAACAAGACTTCAAAAAAACATTGATCAGCTGTAAGTGGTGTAGCTTTGTTGGTTTGAACTGTCATTTCCAGATCGTACATTGGCGGTTTATAGACGTCAACAAGAGCACGAAATTTGCAAGAGGTTATATTCTGTTCAACCAAGCTTTTCCATTCCATAAAATCATAGCTGAAATAGATAACCTCTGTTTCCTTTCCATCAAGCTTTACCTCTCTTCCACAGATCTTGGGTATTTCATTTTCTGAAATATATAATAGATTCAATTAGTTTAAACATATGTTTTTATAGTGGATTGGGAAACTAGTTTTTACAACTTATATTAATCCCTTGTGCTACCTTGTAGCGGCATTAGCCTGCTCGTTTTCGAAATCTTCAATGGTGTCTTTTACGTGCAAGCGATATTGCTCTCTCTTAACACGGGCAGCCATTCATGGTCCCCTTCCGACGGACTATCATGGTTTCTCAAGACCACACTCACAAACCGTGATAAGGGAGATCCGAAAATTCAGTCCTTGAAATTTTCTCCCCAGAACTGGGATCGAACCAGGAACCTTTGTGTTAGTAGTCCAATGCGTAAACCTAGATTGACGATCATTATATATTCATATTAGTGGAAGAAAATTGACCATTAATATATATTCATACTGGGAGACGCACATTGACCATCAATATCTACTCATTCTGGCGGACAAACATTTACCATCAATATCTACTCATACTGGAAGACACCACATATTGACCATTAATGTCTACATATACTAGTGGACAAACAGAATATCAATATCTACTCATTCTGGTGGACAAACATAGACCATCAATATATACTCAAACTGGTAGACACACATTGACCATCAATGTTTTCATATACTAGTGGAAAAACATAATATACTAGGAATGTCAACTCGGTGAAGATTTACTAATCGATTACTCGTTGGATTTATCGAGCGATACTCCAGTACTCGCTCGGTAAAACATTTTCAAAATGGAAACACAAAATTATACCATTTAATGTTTTTAAGTCGTTGTCTTATGATCGTAAAACCCTCAATATTAATACCTAGAACTGGATAATAGTCAAAGGATTTTTTTACCATAATTAAATAATTATAGCTCATTTACTACGTGTACTAATTATGTAAACTGGTCAGGTAATTAATTAATATCTATACAAAAAATTATTAAACAAACAGTATTTGGAAGCAGTAAAACAACAGTATTTGGAAACCGTAAAAAAACACATTTAATGATCAACAAAGGGGTGATAATTATAACTTACTGATGCCATTAATCATTTTCTGAGGGTCGATACAAAGTGCAACGAATTTGTTCGTATTTAAAAATATTATCTTGTTAACTTCGGACATAGCGATTTCTCAAATTTGTTAGGTAACCAACAGTCCTGCTGATGAAAATATATGATCTGACGGTACAGAGGTGGGTGAGTGACTAAGATTAGGTAAAAGTGTCAGCCCTGGGAAAATGCTCTTGTTCATATATCCTACATTTACCTCTGTTTTGAGGAATTCTAAATCAAAGTTAAACGCAAACATTTGAATCGTATTCTAATTTTATCAATTTTTGAATAATAAATAATATCCAGGGAGGTGCTCTCAATAAAATATATTTTTTGTTTAACCTAAAGAAAGCAACAACATTCTAACAGGAAACCGATTAGTCGAATTACTCGAGTACTCGTTGACATCCCTAATATATACTCATTCTGGTGGACAAAAATTTACCATAAATATCTAATCATAATTGTAGACACACATTGACCATCAATATCTACTCATACTGGTAGACGCACATTGACCTTCACCATCTACTCATACTGGAAGACACACGTTGACCATCAATATATACTCATACTGGTAGACACACACTGACCATCAATATTTACTCATACTGGTAGACACATATTAACCATCAATATCTACTCATACTGGTAGATACAAATTGACCATTAATATCTATTCATACTAGTAGACACACATTGACCATCAATATCTGCCCATACTGGAAGACACACAATGACCATTAATATCTACTCATACTAGTAGACACACATCGACAATCAACGTCTACTCATACTGGAAGACACACATTGACCATCAATATCTACTCATACTGATAGACACACTTTGACCATCAACATCTACTCATACTGGTAGACACATATTGACCATCAATATCTCCTCATACTACTAGACACACATTGACCATCAACATCTACTCATACTGATAGACGCACACTGACTATCAACATCTACTCATACTGGTAGACACATATTGACCATCAATGTCTACATATACTAGTGGACAAACAGAATATCAATATCTACTCATACTGGGAGACACATATTGACAATTAATATCTACTCATACTAGTAGAAACATTCTGACTTTCAATATCTACTCATGCTAGTGGACATCCATTGACCATCAATCGCTACTCACACATATTGATCATCGTCTCATTATACTTGTAGACACATATCGACCATTGATATCTACTCATTCAAGGAGACAATCATTGATTATCAATTACGACACAAATTGTCCGTAAGTATCTACTCACACATATTTATCATCACCTACCCATACTAGTAGACAAACACACTATCAATATCTACTCATACAAGTGGACATACATTATCCGTAAACACTACTCACACATATTGAACATCATCTACTCATACTAGAAGACAAACACACTATCAGTATCTACTCATACAAGTGGACATACATTATCCGTAAATATCTACTCACACATATCGATCATCATCTACTCATACTAGAAGACAAACACACTATCAGTATCTACTCATACAAGTGGACATACATTATCCGTAAACACTACTCACACATATTGAACATCATCTAAACATACTAGTAGACAAACACACGTTCAATATCTACTCATACAAGTGGACATAAATTATCCGTAAATATCTACTCACACATATTGATCATCATCTACTCATATTAGAAAACAAGCACACTATCAATATCTGTTCATACTGGTAGACAATCATGGCCCATCAGTTTTTACAGGATATACCGATACTAATAGAAACACATTTATCACCAATATATATTAATACTGATAGACACACATTGCCCATCAATATCTCATACTTCACACACATTTACCATCAGTATATAGTCAAAATGTAGCCAAAAATTGACAATTGTCATTTATTCTTATGAGTGAACAAACATTAGAAATGTCCAAAATGCCAAGTTACAAGGTTTGTCTTTCTAAATAAGCTTCATAATAAAATCTTACTTGTACAGTTCCGACTGTTCCAGTTTTTCCATTCTGTGTGCCCAAGCGAAGTTTCTACACATTTCACTTCCACAAAATCCTTATTATTTTGTTTTTGTTTCCAACCATATCCTTGTTTGCAGATCTTTTTCTCGTAGTCATGGGAGAAGGTTGAAACATGATATGTCTTGTTTGGTACAGCCTTTACTATTGTAGATTCATCCACTTGAGGAACTGTACATCCTAATACTGAAAATCGATACACTATATTAACATTTCTCTTATGATTGTGGCCTGTTATCGATTTCTTGCATGAATAGATATTTTTTGTATCACACTGCACGGAATGATACGAAAATCTGAGTTAATTTGATTAGTTTATCCAGCATCACATTACGGCATTTCCATTAGTTATTCGTTATGTTAATGATGACTTTAAAAGGATAAAGTCATATGAAACTTAATTAAAAAAAACAAAAAAGTATGCATATGTTTTTATAACTAGATGGCTAGTTTTTCTAATAAAACTTATGTACATATACTTTTTTCTCAACAAAATTCTATAATTTGTCTAAATTAAGAAGAAGTTTACTTTTTTTTTAATTGCTTGCTTCCATTAAATAATTCGCCGATATGTTTTCCGTATGCAATGAACTCAGCGTGACCTTTCTCGTAAAAATCCGATGATCGCAATACGCATGAATCTGTCATTGAAATAAACTAGTATGATCTTATTGTACATGCTAAACACATGCTAAATATCCATGCTTCTTTGTGGACTGTTAACTAAGGTGACAATCGGTAAACTACGGTTTCAAAACACGACAATTATTTGCTGCCATATTTTCACATCATAACAGACCGAGAAATATTTTCTTTGGACGATTATACGATATGGATGCGTCAAAAATGATAAAATCGTGCACAGCAGACTAAGTTTATGATATATACATGCTTTGGTTCAAGAATTGGACGAACATTATTTTCCCCAGTCACTCGTTTCATATGACTTTAAGACGATATAAATTTCGCACATGGCAACGGACATTCTTTAATAATCTACAAAACACTCAATCATTACCCATGACAATCTTCTTTCTGTCAAATTTTATTACATTCTGTAGCGTACATTAAGCTCCCCATAACAGTTTAAAGTATAAATAAACTTTAAACCTCCACGAGTTTATTGATACTATATACTGTTATGGGGAATTCGAGTACCTTATCATAATACTCAATAACAAAACATTTGAAGCAGAGATCCACATTTAGAGTTGTCGCCGATACAGTGCCGACACTTTTAAAAGAGGAATGTCATGCACACTGACCCAAAGGAAATTTAATATTTAATGAATTAGAATTGGGATACCTTCTCCCTATATAATATACCAGTAACCGCTGTGGATAGTAAATTTTTGAATTGATAGTAAAAATTAAATTAATAGAAAACAAAATTCACGGTTTTTGGAAAAAAGGGGGAGGGCTTAAACAAAATTGTCCTGTCCCAAAGTACCTATGATATCTTTCGATTCTCTTTTAACAGTTGAAAAACAACGAAAGACGAAAAAACAGACGTCTTAAAGCTCACATAGATATAAGAAGATGTGGTATGAGTGCCAACTGACCATTTCAGTCGTTTGAGCTTAAAACATTACTGGTTAATTTGTATTCAACAACAAAACTCATTGTGTGATAGTTAAAAATTACGTTTGATGATGAAGTCAAATTTGCAAGAGGTGATTTCCCCTGTTGAACTAGTTGCTGTCACTATGTTGGTATATCTGCCAATAAAATATTTTTTTTCCTCAGCAGTTTGGCTTTCAATTTTCCAAGGCTTCCCATCACTGTCCAGTGAAATTGGAAAAGTCCATTTATCTAGTGTGATGGATGCAACAATTAAATCTGAAGAATCTGTGTAGATTGTTTTATCTTTGGGACATTTCAAAGCATAGACAGAATCTGAAATCAAACAGACAAATAATTCATGCAAGTTTGTTAAATAGTAGATATAAAGACAAAAGGATGTGCTATAACAGCCAATAAGACAACTATCCCGCAACACACAATAAACGAGAATGTATCATTTATGAAAAGCAGATTATTACAAATTATTGTTACATTCTTTTAGTATCAATAATTTCTTTTGAAAGTGCAGTTTTTGCAAGAACATTCGATACAACACATGAAAACTGTCTTCGGCTTCTCATAATAATTTTATTACTGTTTTATATTTTAATCTATTCAATAGTAAAAAAAAAAGTAAATGTATTACATAAAACAAAAACAAAAATAAACTTGGAAGTGTCAAATTTCCATAGAAACGTTAACATAGACAATTTTATGTCATAAATAGACTTTTTTTTCTGTTTATAATCAGCTTTATTCACTAGATTGACTAATAAAAAATCGTGTGTGGTTCCTATGGGCATTACTATTAAAGACAATGAATAAAGGCAACAGTAGTATACCGCTGTTCAAAAGTCATAAATCGATTGAGAGAAAATAAATCCGCGTTATAAACTAAAAGCGAGAGAAACACATCAACTTCAAGAGGAAAACAACGAAAGAACAGAAACACTGAAGTGCAACAAAAACAAACAATACAACTCACACAGAAACGAACAATAAGATAACAACTGCCATGTTCCTGACTTTTTCTCGCGCTTTTATGGCAATTTTAAATATTCCACTAAAATGACAACATGATATGACAGACAAACAGTACAAATAAATACAAGAACATTCAGGACAGAGAAATATACAAATAAACAATACAATAGTACATTTCGACATGCTAACCACAGAATAAAAACGAACACGTAAAATTTCTTTCAAAATAGAATACCAACACGGCAACAGACCATCATTGGCAAAGACAGGTTTCAAGGCCATTTCGAGACCTTTTATAGCTGACTATGCTTAACTTTCAAGAGCACCCTGGGGTTGAAGTCATAAAACTTTGCTCAGTGCTCGGAGCACAAAAATCATGCTCGAATTATGAAATATAACATTTTGATTGGATGATTTTGGAGTATGAGTACAAAAAACTGACTCGAAAGTTTTATGACTTCAAGGCACGGGAGGGGCAGGGAAGTTTTGTTAAGTCATCTATCTGCAAGCTAATCTGTTGCCATGATGTTTTGTTGACCATTAGTGAATATATGAATTACAGATGACATCATCTATGTTTCACTTATTGTAGCCTTTATCCAAACCTTTCTTTTTTTCACCCAACGTGACTGAACACAACATGTTTGCTAGCCATGAACAACACTATGGTATCTACATTGGAACAGGAACTGTTTACCCTTCTGGAGCACCAGAGGTTCCTCCAAATTATACAAATTGAATTGGTACTGGTTTAGCTTTACTTATGCACATTCCTCCAGATAATGAAAAAAGTAATGAAAAAAGAAGTAAAAAATGAAAATACACGTTGAAATTAAGTTTCTTACTTTTTACAACTACATCCAACCAACATTCTGTATCATTTCTTACAAAATATATAAAGAATTTTTTTCCGGAATCTCCATCTACTCGTTTTGGAAGTTTTGGTGAAAAGTTATAGGCTCCTGGAAATTGTGGATTTACTACAGCATAATCTTTTCCTTTATCGTTATTCAGAGTAAGTATATCCTCAAAAGGGCATTCTTCAGCATTTGTCACAATTATCTGAACCAAAAACCTGAAAAAGAAAAGTTGTGATGCTGAAATATTTAATATAAGTAAAATGATAAGATCTGTCCAGCTTTTTCTCATCTCTTTTGATTAAAGTTAAAAAGTCCAACAAATGATCCAAGGAAACTGTATGACTCACATGATTTCTCTTGATAAATGAATAAATTTGTCAATGAATAACTTTTTTTTTGGAAATTCGAGTTAATCAACCATTTATCTTACTGTTTGCTTCAAAATATTTTTTCAGCATCAAAAATTGCTTTATCTCTCTTTTTCATGGTTATGATCCATTTTTGGTTTATTTCTCAGCTGGCTTGATATATGTGTGTTTCAATGAATGTGATATTTTTTATCACTCTTAAAACAAATATGGATCTACCACTATTCGTTGGATACCATTTTTTCAAGATTTTTGTGGGTGAATGTTAAACACAAATCTAAATTGTCGACGAAGTACAAATTCGATTTTCGCATACATGCAGACATTGGCAAAACAAAGAAATATATTTGCACGAAAAAAAACTTTCCCTTAATTCACAAAAAAAGGAATCCACGAAAATAAATGAATCCACAGTAGTAAACCAGGCATTTTGATTTCATAAATTGTCCGTTACTTTCGCCTTATTTTCTTTAATAAAAGAAATTATGATTCATATAAAGGGGTTTTTGTGGATATGCATGGACGATTCGATCTGCAGGAATTTCATAAAATGAAATATTTCAAATCAAGTATTTTATAGTAATAGTATTGACAAGGCTAACAAGTGAATTCCATTTATTTAACTGTGATTTAGAGCTTGATTCATGTATATGGCACTTTTATTAGAAGACTTCATGCATATGTTGACCATGTTGATGACGAGATATCTTTTGTGATTTGTTTTGTTGGATTGCTGGAACATTAGTATATATTACATATCACTTAAAATATAACTTTAATCAAGTGAGATTTTTTTGTGTATTTTTTTTTTCTTAATATGAAATTAATAGTATATTTCAACAAGAATGCATGCAGTGTCATGCTTAGCATATTTCAACTCATAATTCAGAGTATCTAAAAACAGGAAGTACATGTAGGAATTTGGCATATTTAAAAAGCGCACACAGGTTACAACTCATCTAGTGGAGCTTCTAATCATATGTGATTAAGTCATTCTGTTTAGCGTTTCTAAGAAAAGGCTGTGACAATTCTAAGTTCATTTAACTTATTGAACATTCCAAGTATTGGCAGCCAGAAATTGGGTGGTTATAGACAGATACTAAAACGTCTCATATGTTACAACTCATCCCTATCAATCTCAGCTGACCAAACATAAAGACAGTTTATGAGATATGCGTGAGACAATATTTGGTGTATGAACAGACGAATGGATATGGTAATGAATATAAAATTGCAATTTAGTCGACACTTTAAAAGTGGTGGTTCAATATGTTTTAGTCTGCTTACTATATAATGAATAAAATTTAATTTTAAATCTACCTTTGTGTGTATCAAAGTATTCATACAGATATAATGAACTTACAACGAGGCTGTGAACCTTTGCTACCTGTTGAATGTGTCGCTGTGATATTTAGATGAAGGACATCAATATAATAGGTATAGGAAGATGTGGTATGAGTGCCAATGAAACAACTCTCCATCCAAGTCACAATTTATATAAGTAAACCATTATAGGTCAAGATACGGTCTTCAACACGGAGCCTAGGCTTACACCGAACAGCAAGCTATAAAGGGCCCAAAAATTACTAGTAAAAAACCATTCAAACGGGAAAACCAACGGTCTAATCTATATAAAAAACGAGAAACGATAAACACTTATGAACCACATAAACAAACGACAACCACTGAACATCAGATTCCTGACTTAGGACAGGTGCAAACAATTGCAGCGGGATTAAACGTTTTAATGGTACCAAACCTTCTCCCTTTTTCTGAAACAGTAGTATAACATCACAACATAGAAAGACACACTATAAAATATCAATTGGAATGACTTAACTCAATCAAAAAACGAGGTGACACAAACAAACACACAATGAACGAATAAATTTCATCTGTGATACAATGTAAATACAGAGTTAATAAAAATAAGGGATGAATTATTAAAATAAAAGTATAAAACTGCTGTGAAATGTTAAACAATTTAAGAAAAACATCAAATTTGAAAAAAAAAATACGTCATATAATACACAGGTAAATGAAAATAATTTCATTTTTGTTTTGCGTTTTTGTCAAGTGCTTGTAGATCTTTTGTATCAGAATACAGGAGATGTGTGTCCTGAATTTATACAGTTTATCCCCTCATTTCCATTATTTTAATACTTAAAAATAGCAATTAGCAGCTTCTTTCCCATTCTGTAAAACAAAACAAGTAAAGAAACTCTAGGTGAAATCCAGGAATTATATCCCAGAGGACCCGATGATACTCATAGATTATAATTAATAATGGAATAACTAATCTAGGAATTGAAATGTCAAAATTTATCTACACATATGTGCTCAGTCTTTAGTTAACTTTGTTGTGTTTTGTGTACTGTTATTTGTCAGTTGGTCACCAGTTGTACACAAACATGTTCCTTATGTCATCATGGTTTAGATGATAATCATTAGTAAATGAAACAGAACGAAAATTCATTAAATATCTTCATGCATCAACCAAGCAAAGTCTAGTAGGTGGAAGAAGCAAACTACTTACTTCATAATACAATTGTTTGCTTACCTCATGTGCTAATTTGAAGGCCAAAAAATAATATTCTAATATCTACATCAACCTCATTATGGTTACGACATCAAATGTTTACCTGAAGAGAAATATGAATGTCTAAGTTACTGAACACATTACAATGTACTGTGGATTCATTAATATTCGTTGGATACCAATGTTTGTGGTTTTCGTGGGTACATATTAACCGCGAATTCAAATGTTCAACGAAATGCACGTTTTCTATAAACTTTGTATGCCGATATTGGCAAAACCATGCAATCAATTATCCACGAAAAATTCCATTTTTCTTCAATCCATGAAAATTGATACCCACGAAATTAAATGAATCCATTGTAATGTGTTCAGTGTTTAGAATATGACCTCAAAAATTAACACAGAAGAACCATACGGAAATATGTTCACTTAGATGCTAAAAATAATAATCGTTTTCATCGTAAGATACCAAGACCTTGTTGATTAACATTCCTTATCAACTTCACAAATCATATATGATGGTCTTGAAGTATAGATCCTAGGTACTGACGTTGTTTATCATCTAAATTACGCGTTATTGTGTATCTTTAATTTACATTTGTATATTTGTCAACTCTACTGTTTAGTCCATTTTTGGAAATATACATCCCGTCATTGCGTTATTGTGCTATGCACTGTTTTTATCTTGTATTTCACTTTTGCTTATGCACCTTGTCTATAGAGTATCTATATGCCATTTTGTTTTTCTTTGTTGAAATAGTAATTTGTTTTATAGTGATCAAAATTATACACAATGTTGACTGCTGTACTATAATTTTTGATAATTTTACATTGTACGTCAGTTTGTTTTACTCCCACATTGACAATTGGTTGTCAATATAATGGACGTCTAAGCGACTGGCATACAAGTGAGATGTTAGCTAGCTATTCAATCCAACATTTTCCACATAAGGAAATGACTGTACCAAGTAAAAAATATGACAGATGTTTTTCATTTGTTTGATCTGTTTGAACTTTTGATTTTTCCATTTGATTAAAGTAGTTTGGTTTTTACCAAGCATTACATGTAGACGGACGAAAAAAGTTAACGTGGCGTTCACTAGCGTGCACTTCGTGTAAATGCGGCGATAACTCTGTGTTAACTCCGAAATTTCAGCAGACATAACAAGTAAACGGATCTCTACTTTCGCGTTTACCTCCGCGTTAACGCGAAAATGGCGCGTCTTCTAATTTTAAGAAAAAGTAAACGCACATTTACCATGTGTAGTAAACGCGCGTTAACGCAGATTGTCATCGTATCCTGGATACACTGACCAAACATGTCACATGCTAAGGTACATCAATATTACCAGCTGTCCATTTTCGATTGACATATTGAGGATTACAGTTAATGATATTACAGTTAATGATATTTCAGGTAATGATATTACAGTCAATGATATTACAGTTAATGATATTACAGCTCTTTAAATAATTTAAAATATATAATTTGCATATAAGTACAAAGTGGATATTTATCCTGGAACTGTAAAACCTTCAAAACTTTCAGTTTACAATCGTGAGAGGATAAGTTTAAGAAGATCTGGCAAAAACATTACTCTAGTTAGAGTGGAGTTGATACGATCAGATAATGTTAAAGTTTCTAGAAAGAGTTTTAATGCATTTCTACGACGTTTCTGTCAGAGTGGAAATATTTTTGAGTCGATATTCGAACATGTAACTTTTCAAGAAGAAAATATAGAAAATCCGCTATTTTAAGTTATTGGAGCTGATTTTTGCAATTAATAAAAGTTTGTATTTCGAATTAAAAGTGGTTTTGAATTGTTACGGTTTCGAACTCATATACGTAAAATATTAAAAATATAGAAGTCGTTTTAACAAAAAAAAAAAAAAAAAAGGAACAAATGTATACGAAGTTTACTTTATAATTTACACAATCAGTTAACGCATAGAGTAAACGCGCATTCAAGTGCACGTAAAAATACACTTGTGAAATCTGTAGTAAACGCCCGATTACTTTTAAGTGCACGTAAAAATAAACTAGTGAAATCAGAAGTAAACGCCCGTTTACTACTGACTAAACGGACACGGAGTAATCGCGCGTTTACTCGGGTAGACATTAGAAATTTCTATTTTGACCGCGTTAATGTAATTATAGTAAATGAGAAAATTGAAGTTAACTAACGAAATTTGTGAACGCGGTGTATAAAACATATAGTGTGTCTTTCCGAAGGATAGAAATGTCTGAGAAACCGAAGTTTTCAGTAAATGTCTAAAATTTCGATCCCATTAATTTCTTAAATTAGCATATGAGGGTATAATGTTTATTACATATTTGAATTGACTAGGGGGGGAAACTTGGATGCAAACTTAGTTTCGTTGAAAATTCAACGTGGGATCAACGTTGTATCGTTTGCCCTTAACATTGGACAGTGGTGTAACATTAAAGCAAAAGAACAAACTATAAAAATCAGTTCGTTTCAACAATTTTAAATACCTCAAAACTGACGCCGTGAAGTAATTAAACAGATACGACCATTTCTTATGTCAAGCCGTTCTCGTCATAATTATGTTTAAACCCATTTTTTGAGGAGAACAAAATTAAAGACTGCGAATTAAACCAAAAAGAATTACACTGAGATTTAAAAACCTAAAAAAAAAAACACAGTGAGATTTGAAAACCTAAAATAACACACCGAGAAATCGAAATTACACACTGAAATTTAATAAAAATGAAAAACACACAATGAGAATTTAAAAATCAATAAGTGAAAGTTTAAAAAGATGAAATAAATTGAACACGCTGAGATTTGAAAAATTAACACTGAGATTAAAATGCACCGTACTAATGAATATGAATAAGACGAATATTTCTACAGATTACAGAACACTCTTCATTATAAGAATATTATAACTGTTTTTTTTTTAACGTATGCATTTTGGTGTGGAGGGTTATATATAAATTCTGGGGCACAGAAGACGGGAAAAGGGAATTTACTCGCATTGAACAGTTGCGAAAGTGTTAATAATAAATATACCCCCTCCCTCACTTTGGCTTTATTTCTTGTTGAAATATAAAAAGGCTACGGAAGAAGACTATTTTGATGGAAATTATAGATTTCCTTCCAAACATTTTTAATCTACTCCTTCTTGACTGTTATTGTAAAAAGTAGAATCACAAAAATACCTATCTCCGAGGATATTTCAAAATCGAAAGTCCATAATGAAATGGAAATATCAAAAGATCAAACACATCAAACGAATGGATAACAACTGTCATATTCCTGATATTTCTTATACAGAAAATGGTGGATGTTTAATAGCTAGCTAAACCCTTAATGTGTATGACAGTCGCATAAAATTCCATTATATTGACAACGATGTGTGAACAAAAAAAACACAGATAAAAGGTAAAAATGTCAAAAAAAATTGGATACAAAAGTCAACATTGTGTAAAAATCTTAATCATATGTATCTTATGTAACAAAGAAACACTAAAGGCATATGGACAAAGCACACAAATAAATATGAAAGACAAAAATACAAAAAATTACCATAGCACAATAACACAATGACGGGATGTATACGTATCGAGTCACGCCTAATGGATATCACCAAAAACAGACTTTACAGTAAAATTAATATTCAAAAAGACAAATAAAAGAATAATATAACACGTTATTAAGATGATTAACAGCGTCACTACCCAGAACCTATGCTTCAAGACCATCGTGTATTATTTGTGAAGTTGATTAGGAATATTTATCAACAAGGTGGTACCATCCGATGAAGTTTTTTTTAGAAAAAGGACGAGACGTTCTTTGACACACCCCTGGTTCATCAACTTTATGCTCAGACACTTTTGACTTTTTACATAGTCTTAGTAGCAGCTGCAAGTTCTTGAATACCGAATATGTTTGGAAATATAAAAGCTTTCTTGTCAGTAATATGAGGAGAAAACTAATCTTCTGTTAAAGATGTATCTGCTGAAGAAATTATTATTATGACAAAACAATAGGAGCATTTTATAATGGATAAATCCATTATTTGTAAATTACATTTGTAACAAATGTTGCATTACTACACAGAATAAGTTATACCTCAGACATAAATTGACTCAGCCATATTTGGAGAAACTGTTTGCAATTTTATTTTTAATGCTCTTCTTCTTGTGCATTCCGGCTGTTTAATTTGTGAACTACTCTGCTAAACGTGTTTCATGAGGACACATACAACGACAATTGAATCGGAATCTACAAACTTACACATTCAGTATTGTCTAACAAGAGGATGATAAAGGAGACGTTTTATTTTTTGGAACCGGGTAAACGCTGCAAATAAAACCACAAATTTAATAGATAGTTTAAATTGACAAGGGGAATAATTATTAGCAATGTTTTTGCTGGATTCCAAACGGAGTGGTATATTGCTTTGAATTAAGCAAAATATTGCTTAATTAGAAAAATTTACAAAGTGGCATAGTTCATTTTAAATAGAGATTTAAAAAGGTAGCAACGATGGTAACAGACTTACTATTTTCATTCTACTCCAAATTACTTTAATAACTGGTTTTGAAAATGTCTTGTGATTGACTTTATAGTTATAGTATATATTTTTAGTCATTCCTTATTTTCTGTTTTTGAAACGAATGAGGAATTTACAAATTTAAACATACATTATTGTCAAATGAAGTGATAATAAAAGGAACGTTTTAATATTCCTTGACCGTGCTTATCTTGCGAATTAAAGACAAGTTTCATTTTCATCTATAGAAAAAAAAGTAAACTATTTGTATTTTCTGTCAACATAATTAATGTTCACAATTCACGCATTCAAAATTTTAAAAGAAGAGGAGATTATCAAAGAGACATTGAAACTCATAGCTAACGACGAAAGGACAACCAATATATTTACAAAAGCTCTATGTAGAGAAGTTGACACTAAACAACACAAATTTAGCTTGAATGAATGTAAATCTGAAATGCTCTGGAAGGGGATGTAGATCATAAATTTGTTTGTTGAACATTTCAAAAATCTAAAACTACGCATGATTAGGTTTTTTCAGTGATGTCACTGTTATAAAAAGAGAACGGGATTGTGGTCACGACATTTTGAACGTCTGTAACACAGATCGTCTATAGCGGTAAATCGGCTCGTGATGGCGAACGTTAAACGTAACAAATGTAACACATGAAACGCTTGTATGAACAGCTTCTTTGAAAGCATTTAAAGATAAAGACAGCGTGTTAAAAATCACTGTTTTCTATTGAAAGAAAAAATGTAGCATTAACGTATGAGGATTGGAGCAATGTTGTTTGAATTTAATAGCGAAGTGTCATTATATTTGAATAATGTAGATAAATGAACATTTTGCCAACGAAACTTTTTAGTAGTTAAACATTTATATGCGTGTATACTTTTATGAAATAGTAAGGTCGTTTTCAAACTAAACATCCAAGCCATTTAAATGAATAGCTCAAATTTAAACATAAGGTAAAATGTATTTTACCGTTTAAGTAGTGTCTTTGTATAGGACGTTTCTATTAACGTATTATCGTTCAGCTCCATTTCACGTTAATAATTGGTTTAAAACCAGTTTTGAAAAGCTTATTACAATATCTATTTATATGTATTTAGTCATTCTAGATCGATTGTTATAAAAAGAACACAGACTTGGAGTACAATATATTCACATCCAGTATTTTTGAATAGAGAATTCTCAGTTGGAGATGCAAACGTTTGAAAGCTGATTAACGTTGCCATTATAGCATCAAATTTTTCGTTTCGATATATCGAAATAAGAACAAAGTAAGTTAATTGTATTTGTTGTCAATGTCATAGATTATTATTTTATACTTTACTGTCGTGTTTATTCGAATGTTGTTGTAATTTTGGCTATGACTTCACACAAATAAGATATTCTTTTTTACACATCACACATTCTTTTTCATCACATTGACTTAAAGGATGAACCTTCATCCTTTTCTATGCGGTTTTACCCGACAACGTTTTTTTTTCTTTTTGTTTTTGTATAAAAAAATCGAAAACATATTATGTAATGCTTGGCAGCATCATAATTTTGGAAATGTGTGTTCTTTTTCATGTAATTTTTTTCGAAAAATTCCGAATAGGTATTGTTTTTCTTAAATATGTGTCAGCTTATTTCTCTATTTTTTTCACACTTTGTTAATTTGGCCTTAGACTGGATGTGACTATTATTGCTAAGTTCGAGTTAGTCATACAGCTTTTTTAACGTTACAGTTATTATACATCCTTGTCTTGCAAATATTTGGCTTTTGACGTTTCTGTTGAAGAAATGGTCTTCAAACGCATAAAATGCATAACGTTTTGTATTCATTCTTTTCAATTGAGTTCCAGTAAATTTATTGTTAGTGATATATTACAAAAAACAACACATATTAAAACTCATGAGTAGACACAACAAATTCGAAAATGACAAAAGAGAAACTGATAAAATAACAAAACAATATTTAGAAGTATAGACTTACCGGCCACGTCCACTCTGTGTAGTATTTGTATCCATCTGATGAGTTAAGCCTTTTTCAACTGATTTTCATAGTTCGTTCTTATGTTGTACTGTTACACCACTGTCCCAGGTTAGGGGAGGGTTGGGATCCTGCTAACTTATTTAGCCCCACCGCATTCTGTATGTATGTGCCTGTCCCAAGCCAGGAGCCTGTAATTCAGTGGTTGTCGTTTGTTAATGTGTTACATATTTGTTTTTCGTTAATTTTTTGTACATAAATTAGGCCGTTGCTTTTCTCGTTTGAATTGTTTTACATTGTCATTTCGGGGCCTTTGTAGGCTGACTATGCGGTATGGGCTTTGCTCATTGTTGAAGGCCGTACGGTGACCTATAGTTATTAATATCTGTGTCATTTGGTCTCTTGTGGAGAGTTGTCTCATTGGCAATCATACCACATCTTCTTTTTTATATTAGCTAAAACGAGAGGTTATATCTGTATTCCTCCGGAAGGACAAGCAGATCCTACTCCTTTAATTGGACCTACATATTGCTCATACAGTTACGACTTCGGTGATTTGACATTTCAGAAAAAGTGAACGGGTTTGTGGTCACGACAATTTGAACAATATATGCGGTCATCTGTGATTCAAATATTCTGTAACGGTCAATCAACTCGTGATGGTGTCCTCAAAATGTGACTACAACTTGACCACTTGGAACCTTTGGTTCAATAGCTTCTTTTTATAATTTTTACTTGACGACACTTTGTTTTCGGAAATATGATGTAGCAAATATAATAGATAATTTCGAATGCACGAAGGTCTAACCACCACATGCTAATCAAGTGCGCAACTGTCTCCACTAAAGGTCAAATAACGGATACAACAGATACGGTTAAGTATCAGCTTCATAACAAAATTCTTTGAAACTTTAAAGATAATAAGCACATACTGTGTTAATGGGCATATCCATTATGTTGTCCACAAGGATTTTTTATCAGTTGACTTTTTTAGGAGTTATTACCCTTTAGACTCGGGTGATATTTTGTTTGTTCAATGACAATATGAGGGCGTGGGCATACTCAAAGAGGTTCTTGAATTGTGTTTGTCTAATTGGGAGTCAATGACCTGATTGCACGTGTGCTAGTTCCCAATTCACATATAATCCGACTGGCCACGTTATCACCGAGACCTCAACATTGTCAATAACACTTCCCTGCAAAATTTGGTATCCAAAGGTCCGAAATATTGTGAGCCTAAATCCATCAATTGGAAATACAACTTCAAAATACTGATGGATTCAGTCGAGGATTATGCCAGGCAATGGGATAAACGCGAGAAAGAAGACGTAGATACTCTTTCCGAATGGAGTAAGGCTGTGAGGTTGTTGATACAAATCCGAATTAAGAAACTAAGTGGGTCTATCAATACTCACGCTACGTCAATTTTTAAGGACCCAAATGTTGCAAAACACTTGTCCTACCTCCATGACAAATATGTTGTTGTCCCCGCAGATAAAGCCCCAAACAACATCGTTTTTGTGTGTAAATATCATTACATAAACTGCTTGATAAATGAATTAGGTATTGACAATTCACTTGGAAACTCAACATATACCCTCACGACACTTACCAAAGAGGAAATCCTGGATAATCATAGGTCTGTTCTATGTTCCTTTGGAATTTCAACCAAAGATGAAGAACTTGATCTTCCATCACTGTATTGGATACCTAAACTACATAAGTGTCCTTACAAACAACGGTATATTGCTGGGTCTTCCAAGTGCTCCACGAAACCTCTTTCTAAATTATTAACATCTATTTTATCAGCGATCAAAGCCGGGCTCCAGACTGATGGTGAAACTGCCTATTCTAGAGGTGACATGAATCAGATGTGGATACTAAAAAATTCCAAAGATCTTTTAGAGAAATTAGAGTACATACAATCTAAGCCTCTCTCAACTTGCAATAGTATTAAAACATTTGACTTTTCTACACTTTACACAAGTATTCCCCATTCCAAACTCAACGACAAATTGAAAGAGTTGGTATTACTTTGTTTCATTAAAAAGAATGGCGAACGTAGATACAAGTATCTTGTCTTTGGGAAGGATAAATCCTATTTTGTAATGTATCACTCTGATTAAAACAAAAATTTCTCTGAAACTGACATTATCAGGATGCTTGATTTCTTGATTGACAACATATTTGTTACATTTGGAGGACGTGTTTTTCAACAGAATGTCGGAATTCCAATGGGAACCAATTGTGCCCCTCTTCTTGCCGACTTGTTCCTTTATTATTATGAGGCTGACTTCATACAGGAACTTCTTAGGAAGAAAGATAAGAAGTTATCAACATCCTTTAACTTTACGTTCCGCTATATAGATGATGTTCTCTCACTAAATAATACAAAATTTGGTGACTATGTTGAACGAATCTATTCCATCGAACTAGAGATAAAGGATACTACAGATACAGTTAAGTCTGCTACATATCTTGACTTACATCTAGAAATTGACAATGAGGGTCGGTTGAAAACAAAACTTTACGACAAAAGATAATTTCAGCTTCCCGATTGTGAACTTTCCATTTCTATGTAGCAACATTCCAGCAGCGCCTGCATACGGAGTATATATCTCCCAATTGATACGCTATTCCTGGGCTTGTATTTCCTATCATGATTTCCTTGACAGAGGATTGCTGCTCACAAGGAAGCTATTAAACCAAGAGTTCCAAATGGTGAAGTTGAAATCATCCCTTCGTAAATTTTACGGACGCCATCACCAGTTGGTTGACCGTTATGGGATAACCGTTTCACAGATGATATCGGATATGTTCCTTATGTCGTAACTACAATACCCTTACCTTTTAACGATTGTGACCTACTAAATAAAACTTTTTACCGGATTTGTAATAACATAAGCAAAACGACGGGTGCCACATGTGGAGCAGGATCTGCTTACCCTTCCGGAGCACCTGAGATCACCCCCAGTTTTTGGTGGAGTTCGTGTTGCTTAGTCTTTAATTTTTATGTTTTGTCTTCTGTACACTTATTTGTCTGTTTGTCTTTTTATTCAAGCCATAGCGTTGTCATTTTATTTTCAATCTATGAGTTTGACTGTCCCTCTGGTATCTTTCGTCCCACTTTTAAGATATTTGTATAACTAAGTGTTTACTAATCTTCAACAATAATGAAAGTAAAGACATACACTGCCAACAGCATACATTATCTTCAATACATGAAGATCTATGAAAATGCTAAATGATTGTGAAGACTTAAATTGTGAACTGTATGAAGGAAGATGTAAAATGATTGATGAGCCAATTTTCCATCTGTGACCAAATAATTTAGAAGCTAGCAAAAAGTAAAATAACAAAAAATTCAAAACGGACAGTCCGTATTCAAATGGCAAAATCAACAGCTCAAACACAGCATACGAATGCATACGAATGGATACAACTTATGAAGATAATGGTTTTATAGCTAGCTAAATCTCTCACTTGTACGACAGTCGCACATAGTTCCATTATATTGATAACGATGTGTGAACAAAACAAACAGACACAATAGGTAAAAATGTCAAAAAAATAGGGGTACCATATAGCCTTCAACAATGTGAAAGCCCATTCTACAAAACAACCTCTTCTTTAGAAATGTTGACATATTCTGTTTATTATCTTGACAAATTTTCCCAAATGTAGATATAAGAGAACTATCTAATCTAAGATAGCTCGCGCTTAACAATAGCTGAATAGACATTTATTGTTGAAATGTAGAATAATAAGTACCATTAATGTTTTTGGCTTCAAATAATGTAAATGATACTTTTCACAAATTTTAAATGTGTGTTTGGCTATTATTTCCTTTTTCATATATGCTTAATTCACTGAGAGGAGATAAACATAATTAAGAAATTATACAAACAATCATCAGATGTTCTGTTCAGACATTTAAATACATTCATGCCTTATTTTGCAGTAAATATACCAAATGTCAGTGGTTTTCTCCATAAGATGGACAATAACTAAGATGTATGTCAGATTGGAAGGCAATCAAATTTGTCATATAACTAATACTGGTTTTGATTGTTTCGAAGACAATCTCGTCTATAACTAGTTAAGGAACAAACAAGACTTTATTACCTGTCTATAATTTTCAAAGGAATAAAGAGGACTTTACTATCTGTCTATTATTAGCAAAGGAATAAAGTTTTCTGTCCATCTATAAATATCAAAGGAATAGACTTTACTATGGCATCTCTTTCTGTAGAGGAAGAAAACTATGTTCGAATGAGTTTGATACTAACTGGAATTTCTCCTCGTGCAGCTAGAACTTTCTTTGATAGTGAATTTTCTCCAGCTTGTTTAGGTGTAACAATAAAGAAGGAGTATAACAAATTGTTTGCCTTGAAAACGAAGCATAGAATCAACCAATCACAGTGGAATCTCCTGTGTCCAAGATTTCCTGGTAAGTACAGACATTTTTTTGTGTGTGATATCCTGTTCTTAGATTCCCATTAAGTAATATACACATACCTGCTGGTTTTACCATCGAAAGTCAAAAATTCTTTCCCAAAGATATCCTAGTGCATACAATGGAAATACTAAATATCCTATTTCTTTTGTCAAATCTATGTGTTTGTATTCCTGACCAACAACCATGTTGCAATGCCTAAAATTAAATCGTAATCATCCCGAGTATGTATGAGATAATTCCAACTGAACAATAAGTAAATAAAAATCTACATTGATCAATCAATGAAAGAAATTTTGTTATATCTTCAAAACTAAGAAAATCCGACTGATCTACCTATTTTTCACTTCTTCTTTTACCACTTGACTCCAACATATACACGGATCACTTTAGTATTTAAGGATGATCATACAGGGAGAATTAGGGATTGCAATAATGTTTATTATGAATGACATTTCCCATCATCTGTACCTATTTTGTTTCACGATGCTTGTAATTTTTATTTGCTAGCTTTGTAGTTTGATAGAATATATAAATAATATATGGATTAAATATTGCAGAATATCTAAGATTTTCCAAATAAAGACTGTTTAACATAAAAAAAAACATAAAATAAAGGAAAAAACCGTTGACTCTATCCCTCTTTTTAAAAGAATCTATTTGTTAACATAGTTTAGTAATGTTCAAGTATTTTGAATACAGTTTCACTCTATTTCATTCGCAAGATCATAATCAAGAGATGTCCCCTTTGGTTGTGCCCTGCTATCTTTTAATACAACAAAATATTTCTGAAATCACACTTAGCAGAATATGATTTGAAAAAGTAATAAAAAAATGCGTGTATTTGATCAATGAAACCATATTGTAATTTGTTATCAAAGGTACCAGGCTTATAATTTAATACGCCAGACGCGCGTTTCTACATAATACTCATCAGTGACGCTCAGATCAAAATAGTAAAGAAGCCAAACATGTATAAAGGTGAAGAGCATTGAGGCCCCAAAATTTCAATCAACTTTCCCATTGGATATTTGCTAGCTCATTTATGAGTTTTGTAATATCAAAACGATGTATAATTGCCCAAGGCAGTTATGTTGTTTCGTCAATTATAAACAAAAAACCCACACTTTTTATCGTCTTATTAAGAAATGTTATTTCATTATGAAGCTAATACAGACTTTTAAAATGTCTTTTGTAAATTGTGATGTTTGAACAGAACATTTGATGTCGATCTAGTATATGCAACACAATATGCTTTTTATTTCTTAAAAAGACATTTAAAATACTAAACACCCATCAGTTCATATATATATATATATATATATATATAGATATGAAGTGAGCAAAAAATAGTAAAAAAATATAATAACCAATGTCATAAGGTTGGCAATGATACATAAACTACACCAAATACAAAATAATTGCATTCAACAATGAGTAAAACCCATACACTACACCAAAGATCAAAGGGCTGCCCACATCAATGAGTAAAACCTATAGTTTACTTTACAGACCAAAGGACTGTCTTCAATAAACAATAAATAAATCTTATATATTGCACTAAAGCCCTCAACAAGGAGTAACACCTATTGCTACAACAAAGACTAAAGGATTGCCTTCAACGATGAATATATATATATATAGTATTGAGCAATACAAAATCGGATAAAGGTAACAAAATGTACACAGTTCAAAAGAAAATAAGTTTCTTGATTTATGCTATATAGAAATACACCAATCAATGCAACCACTCCTGTTACTGGCTTGTAGAAACATTTATGTGAGCCCAAATTATTCTCTTATAAATAGTGGTATTACAGTAAGTTCGAATGAACATGATAGCTATTTGCTTTTTAGTGTTATTACTTTTATAATGTATTTTCCAGATGTTCCAGATTCTAAAACATTCGATGTGACTTTGATGATACTATTACTGAGAAATTTGACTCAAATGACCCCTCCTCTTTGTGGATTTGACCGTTTACCTTCTGTAATGGAGACCACTCATGCTGCAGATTTAGCAAGGATCAAGCACTACAGGAATTACCTGGCTCATCTGGATGATGGCAGACTAGACACAGGGTTCTTCAATACTGCATGGAATGATATAACGTGTGTATGTATCTATATCAAGGTCAAGATAAGGAACTTTGAACTACCTGTTACATGTAGAAAGATATTTGAAACAAAAATCAGAAATCAAATTTAATTCATTTCCCCGAAGTACACTAATCATCTTATTAATTTATTTATGGAAAATATATCTGTTTATTGTCTAGCCTGCATCAAAATGAGCAGAATGTAAGACTAAGGAATACATATCTCATGTATCTGCGCCACCTGCAGCTTTGGTGACAGCGGAAATTTTGTACACTATTTGTTTAAAAAAAGCTTTATTTTTTCACAAACTAAGAGACTAGATGCTTCATACTTTGTATATACAAGCCTTATATTACTAAGTTTCGGTCTGTAATATGTCTATTGTCCATGACCTCATTTTAGTGAATCAGGTTGTTCTAACAAAAGTGTATAGTTTTATTTTGTCATGTGAATATCTCGCTTATTATGAAGTAAAGGATAGTTATGCAGTCAAACCTTGACAAGTCTAGGTCAAAGGGACCCAAAATAACTCTGATTCCTCTGAGGTTGAAGTCGTCTTAGGTTGCATATACCATTATGGTGTCCAATTTCAAAATTTTACCTTGTATTGTATATTTGATTTATCAAGGTTTCAATCAAATCATTTGCATCGATAGTACATTTACTGCTGAAAAATTATTTATTGCATAACACACCGGACAGAATGAACAGTTCACATATAATATGACCAACGAAAGTACTAACAGAACGAAACAAGTCGTTGCAGATGAATGTATTCAACTTTTATTCCTTGTTGCTATCTGTAGAGGTTGAGACTTAATTGCTTACAAATGTTTAATTATGATTTTGATTATACTTTTTCTGTAATGTATTTTACCAGCTTTTTGTCACAGGTAAAATAATATTAACAAACATAGTGCTCACCGTGGTCAAATAAAAAGGGTGTCGACAAATAAGGTTTACATGTCATTTTGATTATTATACAAACACATTGATTGACATAAAGTTATTAAGGCAACTTATTTTAATGCACAATAAAACATTCGATTTCACTGGAAATTTCACTGGAACTACAAATTCCTTAAACAATCTGAATCCTTGGTTAATCTCCATGTTCGTTTGGCAGGCTTCATCAAAACCTTAGCCTCATTAAATGGACTAATTATTTAATGGTACAGTTTTATGTTTTTGTTGGTTTCTCATAAGCATGTAACATTCAGAATTAGGAGTAAAGACTTGTCCGATCGGAGTCAGAATAATGTGTAAAGGTAGATTGAAATTTCTTTTCTGCGGACCTTGTACTAGTACTTTGAAAATCTGACACAACATGTTATGTCAGTTTTGTACAAAGAATAGTTAAAATCTATAAATCATTAATATGTTCTCATCCTGAATATATGCATTTAATTTGCATCCATCATAATCAACAATGTTAAGTTTCAGAGATCTGTTCTCTTTGTGGCTTACTATATATTTACTTACGATTAACTCCATTTGGTGTATACAATGAGTGTGTGATGTACATGTCAGTTTATAGATTTCTTCTAACCTTGGCCTCATTTTCATGTTTCATTGTCTAGGTTTTTTTAATAGTTTGGTCTGTTTCTCAGAAATTCTATGTCAAACTGGTTTACTTTATTTGATTTCTGCAAATGATTGTATGATGTGCATATCCGTGTTACAGGGTATTCTAGCCTTGACCACATTTTCATTAGTCATCATTGCGTTTTTGTGGTTGTTCTGTTTCTGAGATATTTTAAACTATAGATAAATTATGTTTGGTGTATAGAATGTATCATTTAAATATCTGTCCGGCAGCATTCATCTGACCTACATAGATATAAGAAGATGTGGTATGAATGCCAATGAGACAACTCTCCATCCAAGTCAAAATTTATAAAAGTAAACCATTATAGGTCAAAGTACGGACTTCAACACGGAGCCTTGTCTTACACCGAACAACAAGCTATAAAGGGCCCCACAAATTACTAGTGTAAAACCATTCAAACGGGAAAACCAACGGTCTAATATATATAAAAAACGAGAAACGAGAAACACGTATGAACCACATCATTAAACGACAACTACTGAACATCAGATTCCTGACTTAGGACAGGTGCAAACAATTGCAGCGTGTTTAAACGTTTTAATGGTACTAAACCTTCACCCTTTTTCTGAAACATGAATGTATATATCATTTTCAATCAGGATAATAAAGCATGCCAGACATTTCAGTTTGTGCACTCTTGTTGATGGTTGAACACATACATAGCTAATAACCTTGTCAGATATCATTTAAGTGTAAACATTTTCATCAAAAACCAAACAGTTCTAAAAACTGGTGAAGCTATTAACTGATTAACATGTTAAAAAGATACAGTTTCGATTGAAATTCTGGTCATTAACCAAATTGTAATCAATAGTTAGAATAGTAAAATTTGAACAAAAATTATTGAGGGAAGTCTGCAAAAGGTCATTTGAGCTTTTGCCATTCCTTAGGCTTAGTTGTTGGCGTCCGCCTATCTATCGTTTTTCATAAACTTTCAAAAAAATCTTTGAACCTGTTTGGACAAAAACCCATCCTGCATAGTCATTAACAAAAGGCCCCACAATGAAAAATGCAGAGCAATTTAAGAGAGAAAGATAAATGTCTGATTTATTTACGAAACAATGACCGAATATATTAGTGGATTGTTTCGAGTGGTTGGAATTTTTGTAAATTAATTGTAGTTTGGCTTTCCTAAACGTTGGTAAACTCAAGTTTCTGTTCTGGATTTCTTTGGTTTTTGTAAGCTGTAAAGATGTTCCTGTTTGTTTTAAACATTGTTTACTATACTTTGGCTTGGTTCATCTTACCATATAAATGAGGCTCACATGGCTTATTCCAACTAGAATATGCAGATTCAGAAATAATTATAAAAAAAAGCAAAGCTCAGAGAAATCCAAAGGAAGCAAGTCCATGTTCAAAATATAAAATGAATGAGTGATAAACCAGTGATCAATTAATATACTGAGGATTAATTTTTTTTTTATGGTTTCAAATTTAATTTTCATGGTTGGAGATGATTTTGAAAGACTTGAGTAAGTGTTGTCTTCCCTGATTTCACAGATTTGTTCGAGCTGTTAGACGACTGTCATTGATTATTAGCTTTTATTCCAAAACTCCCTTTTCAACCTGCAATTTTCATTCAAGTCATCAAGAATGACAAAATTCCAAAAAAATAACTCATAAAATAATTGCAAAATAAATATGGTATATTTTACAGGCCATAGATAGATTAGGTGGGCAGCAAATGAAGCAGGAGTGTAATCATCTAAAAACCAAACCTTTAGATCAAACCAACCAAGAAATAATGATGGATATTAAACATTCCAATAATGAAATGCGGGAACTTAAAGAATCATTGGAAAGTTTGAAGATGTCACATACTAAGATAATAAAATCTCATGAATTACTTGAAGAACACCATGCAGAGGTAAAGCAATCCCATGTAATGTTACAGGAAGACTATACAAAAGTTAAGAAATCCCATCAGATATTACAAGAAGACCATTCAAAGGTTAAAAAATCCCATGAGATATTACAGGAAGACTATACAAAAGTAAAGAAATCCCATGAGAAATTGCAGGATGACCATAGGAAAGTAACAGACGAAATGGAAAAAGTGAAAACTTCTCAAAAGGATAGTGTGCCTTGGAATATAAGAGGTAAACAATTTGAGTGGACGTACGATACATCTACTCAATTTATTGTTAGATAAGATTAATTCGTTGAAACGTGATCAATCATCAGTTTATTGGTTATAGGTTGCATACTTGGCAAGAGGTTGAACAAGGATTCTCATGTTGATAATTTTGAATATAAGAGGTTATAAACGAGAAAGGTCTGGTAAGTACTTTGGGATGATATAGATCAATACTGGGTGGTAATCTTAAAACCTTTCGATGAAAGAAATCAACAGGGGGTGAATTTGATAGCATTAGATGTCCAGAGGTAAACACAGAGGTTGATATCTTGAAGATCAATAATTGAAGGAATATTTGTAAGAGGTAGAGTCTTTGGGGTCAGGTCGAGATCTTTGGCAGTAACAGATTAGTTGAAACCTTTAGAATATTAGATTGATTGATTGATGGCAATATTGATATCTATACAAAATGTACTGCTCTAACTTTTTAAGGCAGACTGCACCTTAATTGAATTGCATAGCAATAATTTAAATTATTCTTCCAGATGCTTGGTTGGTAACTTGTTTACGTAGAAATCTAAATGAACAAGTTCAGATTTGTCATTGCTTAATATGTACATTGCTAAATTAAAATGAAATGAAATATAATTTGCAGCAATAGCAAGATGCCCGAGTAACAGGAATAAGAAATAGCCCCAATAGTTTTCCGTTAATTCAATGCAAAAGACTAGTAGCTGTGTAAATCTTTGACAAGAAAAATAGTTTGAAGTATAAAATGAATTGCTGGATAGGAGACGAATAGAGACATCTTTTGGTTAAAGTAAAGTGTTTATCAATATTGGTTCCAGGTTCAGTTATACGCAGTACACTGGGTTGGTGATCGGTATTAGAAAATTTCAATTCCTAAAAATGCATATTGCATGATGGTGTGTATGGCAATTTTGAAATCGAAATTGCAATAATTTTGATCAATTATTTAGTGCCAGAATTAAGGCTATTCAAACAAAGCTTGTTGTTGCTACCAAATAAAGAACGGGTGGTTAGAAGACCTTTTATAATAAAAGGGTGTTGACTATATCTTCCTTGCCATATGCGTATATTTTCTATCGGGTATTAATGGAGCAGACCTTACCAGTATGTAGAGATCTTTTTCAAATATGTATGAGCATTGTCTTATCACAGGGAGCTGTTTCTTGTTATGTCGCATAATATTAACCAAACTTTACTTAATAAAATACAAAACAGTTAACATGAACATGTATTATTAAGAAGTTTACAAACCTCAAAGAAATTAAACTTACGGTAGTTGTATATCATAAATATAGAAATAATTAGATGTGATGTATGATTACCAATAAGACAACTATCCACAAAAGTTCAAATAAAGTTTTCATCACTAATGTATTGTTAAATGGCATTTACTTTTAGATTTTAGTACCCTTACTTTTCTGCATTTACCCTAACTTTTGGTTGTGCAGGTTGCACCATTTGCTTACGAGTGAAAAGCCAACCATCTTGATGTAACTGAAGGGATAGCTAATCCTCAAGTCTTGTCAATTTTTTACAGTATTTTTAGTAGCTTCTAGTCCCTTTGAATATATAAACATGCATATGGCTGTAGTACACCTCTATAAACCTAAAGCGAACAAGCTTCTGACTTAATCATATTATATTGGTTGTATCTGATTTCTTGTCTTCTCTCAGCAGTGTTTAATACATATGTATGCCTTGTATCTTTTCTTCCATTAGTAAAACAATTGACTTTTCATTTAATAGGTTGTGTCAGTATCTTTTTAGGTTATCTTTATAACGAATATGTCACAATAAAAAAGACTCATCAGTGACGCTCGAATCCAAAAAAGTTAAAAAGGCCAAATAAAGTACGAAAATTCCTAAAAGTTTTGCCAAATACAGCTAAGGTAATCTATTCCTGAGGTAGAAAAGCCTTTGTATTTCAAAAATTCAAAAGTTTGGTAAACAGTTAAATATGACCATATCAATGATAATTCATGTCAGCACAGAAGTGCTGACTACTGGGCTGGTGATACCATCGAGGAATTAAAACTCCACCAGCAGTGGAATCGACACAGTATACATGTCTTTCTTTTTCATAGCGAAGTATGAATCAACTATACCCAAACATCCTGGTCACAGTACCAATTATTGGGGTTTGGTTAGTACTTCTTTCTATTTATACAAAGCAAAGTAGTAACCAATTAAACCAAACAATCTTTTTGCAATTTGCAAGAACAAATCAATAAGGATTTTACTTGTGAAAATAACTTGTGATTTAAATTAATTAAGTTATTCATCATCACTCTATCTCTATCTAAGAGAGGGCGAAAGATACGAGAGGGACATTCAAACTCATAAATCGAAAATAAACTGACAACGCTATGGCTAAAAAAGAAACAGACAAACAGACAAACAATAATACAAAAAAACACAACATAGAAAAATAAAGACTAAGCAACACGAACCCCATCAAAAACTACGGGTGATCTCAGGTGCTCCGGAAGGGTAAGCAGATCTTGCTCCACATGTTGCACCCTCGTGTTGCTCTAGTTAGTACAAACCCGGTAATAAGTCTAATCTGGTAGGTCAAATCATTTATCTAATTAAAAATGGGCACACCTTATGAAATTTACAGTATTCAAGCTTAACGTTTCAACGTTTCAATGTTCATCTTGAAAATTACTAGTACTTTAAACCATATGCTTATGATTGTAACATATGAGTATATATGCATGACCATGTTCGTATGGTCAAAATACTCATATGTCTAAAACATATCAATAGGATATTTATTGACATTAAACATGACTTTAACACAAATCAAAAGAAAAAGGGAAAGGGAATATACCACGTTATAAATCGCATGCGTCCGAAATGCTTTTCTGGATTTACCTTCATCAAGAACGCTCAAAGCCGAATATGCAAAGGCCATGGATGTATTAGAAGTGAAACAGTTGAAGAGTCATACAAACATTGATTCCCTTGTTTAAATAGCAACAGCTTTTACAATTTCTTCTGAGCTTTATTTCTCGATGGTAAGGTTGCAATTTATAATATTCTATTTTATTATACGACCGCAGATGTTTTTACATTTGTATAATGTAATCATGTTGTGAGCGTCGTCGTCGTCATCCGAAGACATTTGTTTTTCAGACCAAAACCTGAGTATAAGTTTATAAATGATTTTTAGGGATATTGTTCTAGCTGTTTAGTAATTAGGAGCCAAAAAGGGGCCACACATAAATATGTCTTGTTTCAGGACAATAACGTGTGTGTAAGTGTTTAAATCTCTATGAAATTAAAAAACAAAGTTCCATACCTCAAAATGTAGGTTGGGATTGATTTTGGTGGTAATGGCCCCAACTGTTTGGGAAAAGGAGCCAAGAAAGTACATTTTTAATACTTTGCATAAATTTCTTTTTTCTTGAGCAATTTCAATGGGGTTTAATTCAAAGTCTTGAATTCTAAGGGTTCTTTAATATGCTAAAAATAACCGTGTATTTAAATTTTGGATTTGGACCTCGTTTTAAAATTGGTCCGCATTGAGGTCCAAAAGGGTCCAAAATTAAACTTTGTATAATTTCAAGAAAAAAATGAATTCTTTGGTTCTTTGGTATGCTGAATCTAACCGTGTTATTTAAATTTTTGATTTTCGGTTCAGTTTTCAAATTGGTCCTCATTAACGTCATTAAGATCCACAAGCTCTAAAATTAAACTTAGTTTGATTTTAACCAAATTTAAAACGGGTCTTTTTTGGTATGCTGAATCTAAACATGTTTTAAGATATTTGATTTTGGGCCAATATTTCAAGTTGGTTCAAATCAGTGTCCAAGTTTAACCTTGTTTGATTTCAACAAAAATGTAATTTATTTGGTTCTTTGATATGCTGAATCTAACTGTGTGTATAAAATTTTTGGATTGTTAGCCCCATTATCAAATTTGATCCATATTGAGTTCCAAAGGGTCTAAAATTTAACTTTGTTTAATTTCCTCAAAAATTGATTTTTTGTGGTTCTTTGGTATGCTGTATTAAGATTTTGGATGTCGAACCATAATAAGTCCAACTTCAAATTTTGTAGTTCTTAGACAACATTAATCCTATGTTAAATTAGACACCTATGCTTTGTCAAATATTTAATCACAATCTAAATTCAGAGCTGTATTGCAAAATTAACAGAAATTGTTAGTAGATTCATAGTTGAAAAGAGATATAGCATCATATTCTAATTTTAGACTTATGAATAAATATAGTTTGAAATTTACTGTTCATCATTAGATATTTTGAAAAACAATTACAAGCAAGTTCTATAGATTTTTTAAGACATTATATCAATGATGAATGATATTTTGGAAATGGTATTTTTTTTGTAATTTTTTTTAAGAACTTCGTGGAAAGTTTATTGTTATTCTGTATAAATTAATTTTCAGAATGCTAGAAATATATAGATATATTTTTTATGAAACGAATCTTCTTAAAAATTTAGCTAATATTGTCCATTGACAAATAAATAAAATAAATTCTTTGTGTACTTGGATATTATGAATCTAACCGTTTATTTAGATTTTACATATCGGACCATAATAGATATAATTCAATATCCTTTTTTTTTTGTTCTTTGGTCACATTCATTTTGTGACAGAAATCTATGATGAGTAAAATATTTAATCACAATCCAAATTCAGAGCTGTGTCAAGCTTTAATATAGTGTTCTGTCTTTCCCCAACTGTTAAGGATTGCGGTCATATATTGCTGCGCCTAAGAGCATTTTATTGTATTCTGTATCTATCTTACAATACTGAGACACTAGTCGCGCTACTCCAATAGAATATGTTGATATTTTATATCAAGTGATTAGGCATCAAACAATAGCAGAACCTTCAAACATGAAATGAGCAAGGATAAGAATAAAGTTTAACAAGGATATAGAAGTAATCAGGAAGTGTAGGTTGAAAAGAAGTTATTAAGGATGTCAGGCGCCACCTAGATTTTACCCCCAAAATAATAGGTAGAATTAAATCTATTTTCTGCTGCTCTGGTAATGAGAACACAAAATTGAAATAGTGAGAAATGTGTGTTGGCAATTGGTGTAGAAAATGCGAGAAACTTGAAGGAAACTCTCTGGGACGAGCAACAATTTTTTGTGCAAAATTAAGCAGTTATAAACACACAAAGGTGTTGATAATTCAGAATTTGACAGTTTTATCAATGGATCTTTTATAGTCAAAACACAGGACGCAAAAAGGCTATACTTGTCGCCTTTGTAATAATTACATTGTGTACTTCATTTTCACCTGTGAAGATTTACATGGAAACATTATTCCTTCAATATTATACACATATCTGAAATACAGCAATCAGTTGGTTATTTATAAAATGAAATGATAAACTGTTGTATCCAGATATTTCTTTGTCAGTAATGATGATTTTTTAATTTATATTTCAGAAAGAATAAATGATACACTTAAAGATTGGAAGGACAATGATGATACCATGTTTATAAGTACAAGCGCTGCCCAATATGTACTCAAATGTATTAAGGAAAACAGTTGTGTAACTATTACTACAAGTTCTGGTGTAGGGAAGACAGCAACACTGAGACATGTGGCTTTACAAATGGCAAAAGAAGAGTTTGATGTCCTTCCGGTGACAGACCCAGCTGACATTATGAGGTTTTGCAATCCTAAAAAGAAAACATTGTTTGTTGTTGATGATTTATGTGGAAACTTTTCACTTTGACCAGAGTGATATAAAAAGTTGGGAACCAATCATAGAGGATATAAAAAAAATTCCTGATAAAAATCAAACAAAAATTCTTGCAGCCTGTCGGTTTCAGGTGTACCAAGATGGAAAGTTTGATTCATTATCAGTTTTCAAGTCCTGTGTGTGTAACATGTTATCTGAGAACATTTGCTTGACAAAAAATGAAAAACAATTAATAGCTAATGTGTATCTCAATGCAAAAGCATCTGAGATAAGTGACTTTTATGATATTTATGACTGTTTTCCTCTTTTATGTAAATTGTACCATGATAACCCTGAAATTATTATTACAGAATTTTTTCAGAATCCCTATTCAACTTATAAAGCAGAGATAGATAAGTTTCTTAAGAAAGGGCTTTACGCTGAATACTGTGCTTTGGCTTTATGTGTCATGTTTAACAACCAGTTAAAGGAAGAAATGTTGACAAAAGATGTGAATGAAGAAACCAGGATTATCATTGAGAACACATGTGAGGCATGTAGATTAGACAGGGGAACATCAAGACTTGTATTACAGGATGAACTTGACTCACTCACAGATACATTCATAAAGAAAGAAAAACATATGTACAAAATTTTACATGATAAAATATTTGACTTTCTTGCTAACATCTTTGGACAAAAGATAATATATTGCTTGATCAGGAATGCAGACAGTAGTTTGATAAAGGAACGTTTTGTATTAGAAAGAAAGGACGACATGGATCAGTTTATTACTATTATACCTCTAGCTTATCATGATATGTACATGCAGAGAATGATTGATGACTGGTCAAAGGGAAAATTACAAGATGTATTTAGTAACATCAATATGAAAATACCTATGTTTAGAGAGAAATTGCTCTTCTTTTTGAAAACACTAGACAAATCTGACCAGAGACACCTGGCACATATCTGCGATCATAGTAATATATTTGAGAAACGATTTGGAATTTTTGGTCATGATAATGACCATACCTATGATAATTCTTTATCACTTTGTTGCTATTTAGGATATATTTCTTTGGTCAAATGGTGTTGTGATCATGGTGTAAATATAAACAGGTGTACATACAATGGTCAGTCTCCAATAATGACTGCTTGTAAATATGGTCATATAGAAATAGTAAAGATGTTGCTAGACAGAGGAGTTGACTGTAATAAATGTGACAGGTTTGGTCAGTCACCTGTAATGACTGCTTGTAAATATGGTCATATAGAAATAGTAAAGATGTTGCTAGACAGAGGAGTTGACTGTAATAAATGTGACAGGTTTGGTCAGTCACTTGTAATGACTGCTTGTAAATATGGTCATATAGAAATAGTAAAGATGTTGCTAGACAGAAGAGTTGACTGTAATAAATGTGACAGGTTTGGTCAGTCACCTGTAATGAAAGGCTGTAAACATAGTCATACAGAAATAGTAAAAATGTTGTTAGACAGAGGAGCAGGCTATAATCAAAGAGGTATGAGTCACCTGTAATGAAGGCTTGTAAACATGGTAAAACAGAAATAGTAACGATTTTGTTAGACAGAGGAGCTGAATGTAATAAATGTGATGTAAACAGGGTTTCACCTGTAATAATCGCTTGTAAATATGGTCATACAGAAATAGTAGAGATGTTGTGAGACAGAGGGATAGATTGTCATAAATGTGACTGGAAGAGTCGGTCACCGGTAATGATGGCTTGTCAACATGGGCATACAGAAATAGTAAAAATATTGTTAGACAGAGGGGCAAACTATAATGAATGTAACAGTTGGAATCAGTCAACTGTAATGAAGGCTTGTGAACATGGTCATACAGAAATAGTAAAGATGTTGTTAGACAGAGGAGCTGATTGTAACACATTTGATTTATACAGTGAGTCCCCTGTAATAATCGCTTGTAAACACGGTTATACAGAAATATTAAAGATGTTGTTAGACGGAGGAGCAGACTGTTATAAATCTGATGAATATGACAGATCACCTGTAATGATTGCTTGTGAACATGGTCATACAGAAATAGTGAAGATGTTGTTGGACAGACGAGCAGACTGTAATAAATGTGACAAGAGAAGTCAGTCAAATGTAATGAAGGTTTGTGCATTTGGTAATACAGAAATAGTGAAGATGTTGTTAGACAGAGGAGCAGACTTTAATAAATGTGATGAGTATGGTCAGTTACCTCTAATGAAGGCTTGTGTAAATGGCCATACAGAAATAGTGAAAATGTTGTTGGACAGAGGAGCAGACTTTAATAAATGGTGTATGGCCATACAGAAATAGTGAAGATGTTGTTGGGCAGAGGAGCAGACTTTAATAAATGTGATGAGTATGGTCAGTTACTTCTAAAGAAGGCTCGTGTAAATGGCCATACAAAATAGTGAAGATGTTGTTGGACAGAGGAGCAGAATTATATAAATGTGACATTTGGGGTCAGTCACCTTTAAGGGAGGCTTTTGAATATGGTCATAAATAGTAAAGATTTTGTTAGACAGAGAAGCAGACTTTAATAAATGTGATGATTAGGGTCATTTACCCCTACAGACGTCTCGAGCAAATGGCAATACAAAATAGGAAAGATGTAATAAGTCGGAGAAGAAGACTCTGATAAGTGTAATAAAGGAAGTGATGCACCTGTAACGAAGGTTTGCGAACATGGTTATATCGAAATAGTGAAAATGCTGTTAGACAGAGGAGTAGGCTGTAATAAATGTGACTCAAATGGTAAATCACCTGTAATGGAGGCTTGTAAACATGGTCAAACAGAAATTGTAAAGATGTTGTTAGACAGATGAACAGACTATAATAAATGTGATGATAAGGGTCACTTACCTCTTAAGACGGCTTACGCAAATGGCAGTACAAAAATGGTAAAGATATTATTAGTCAGAGGATGACAGAGAAGCAGACTGTGATTGGATTGGTCAGTCAGCTTTATAGATTGCCTTTGTAAATGGTGACAATGATATCGTTGCGATAATTAATCCACATTTCAGTCAAAAAATGGTTTAAATTGAAGTTTAAACAATTTTAAAATGTTTTAAAGCCTAATTTTGATATTTATTTATTATTAATATAATTCACAAATATGAAACAAATATTTCTATAGAGAGTCATTACTTGTTTTAAACGATATATTTCTTTGATAAAGTGATTTGTGACTAAGAAGACGGACTTTGACTAAATATGTCTGGTTACATGCTGACTAAACATGGCACTGCTGTTTACATGATGACAAAACATGATGAGTAAATATTGCACTATTTTTATGATACTGACTAAACATACTGCTGCTGTTACATGCTGATTAAGCATACCACTACTGTTTACATGCTGACTAAACATACCACTACTTTTTACATGCTGATAAGATATAACACTATTGTTTACATGCCGATTAAATCTACCATTACTGTCTACATGCTGACTATATATACCATTTCTGTTTACATGCTGACTAAATATACCACTCTGCCTACATGCTGACTAAACATATCATTACTGTGTACATGCTGACTAAATATACCGCTACTCTTTAAATGCTGACTTAATAATCCACTGCTGTTTACTGCTAACTCAATATATCACTACTGTGTACATGATGATTAGATATACCGTTACTGTTAACGTGCTGACTAAATATACCACTTCTTTGTACATGCTGACTAAATATATCATTCTGCTTACATGCGGACTTAATATTCCACTAATGTGTACATGTAACTAAAAATACCCTTACTGTTGACATACTGACTAAACATACCATGCTGCCTACATTCTGACTAAACATACCATTACTGTGTACATGCTGACTAAATCTAACACTACTGTTGACTTGCTGCCTAAATATACATCTTCTGTTTACATGTTGACTTAACAGATCACTACTGTTTACATGCTGACTAACGATACCACTACTGTTTACATGCTAACTAAATATTCCACTATTGTTTACATGTTGACTAAATATGCAACTACTGTTTACATGCTGACTAAATATAATACTACTGTTTACATGCTGACTAAATATACCACTACAGTTTACATGCTGACTAAATATGCCACTACTGCTTACATGCTGACTAAATATGTTACTACTGTTTACATGCTGACTAAATATACCCTAACTGTTTGCATGCTGACTAAATACACCACTACTGTTTACATGCTGACTGAATATACTTCTACTGTTTACATGCTGACCAAATGTGCCATTCCTGCTTACATGCTGACTAAACATACCACTACTGTTTACATACTGACCAAAAATACCACTAATGTTTACATCTGACTAAATATACCATTACTGTTTACATGCTGACTAAACATACCATAACTGTTTACATGCTGACTAAACATACCACTACTGTTTACATACTGACCAAATATACCACTACTGTTTTCATGCTGACTAAATATACCACTACTGTTTACATCTGACTAAATATACCATTACTGTTTACATGCTGACTAAATATACCTCTACTTTTTACATGCTGACTCAATATACCACTACTGTTTACATGCTGACTAAATATACCACTATTGTTTACATGCTTACTAAATATACCACTATTGTTTCCATGCTGATTAAATATACCACTGCTCTTTACATGCTGACTAAATATACCACAACTGTTTTATGCTGACTAAATATACCACTACTGTTTACATACTGACTAAGTATGCCACTTCTGTTTACATGCTGACTAAATATGCCACTTCTGTTTACATGCCGACTAAATATGCCACTTCTGTTTACATGCCGACTAAATATACCACTTCTGTTTACATGCCGACTAAATATTCCACTACTGTTTACATGCTGGCTAAATATACCACTACTGTTTACATGTTGACTATATATGCCACTACTGTTCGAATGCCGACTAAATATACCACTTATGTTTACATGCTGGTTAGATATTCCACTTCTGTTTACATGCTGGTTAAATATACCACTACTGTTCACATACCGACTAAATATACCACTTCCGTTTTACATGCTGGTTAAATAGACCTCTACTGTTTATATGCTGACTAGACATACAACTTCTGTTTACATGCTTACTATGCTTTAATTAAAAAATGCAATGCTGTAAATGAAAATCCAATCAATGGTCACATGAAATTTTGAACAATTTAAGGTTAAGAATCGCTTATTACATTAGACTTTTTGTAAGAGTTTTCATCCAAGCTGGACATACTTTACTTTAACGAACATCAAAATCATAAATATATAATATAATTTTATAAATAAGTTGTAAATGTTGTATGAAAAGGTTCATTGTTCTTTTTACGAAACAATTTATGCATAAAAAATATTTTTGTATATATGGAAAATTTTCATTGATTTATTCTTATCTGATTGACGTTTTTTTTTTTTATATATTTGTCTTTTCATTCTAATCATTATAAATCAAAGATCTTAATTTTGTTTAATGTATTTAATTGTTTTTATAAATGATTACTATGTTCATCAGTGGGCGCCATAATTAGCTCAATAAAATAACTTGTAGTTTGTATTGATGTTTGTACAAATTAAATGCAGATAATTCTTTTATCACATTTTAACAAAATGAATTTGTTCGCATACTTTCAGCACTAAGGTTTGATTAATTGTTAAACGTTTATACTATGTATTAAATTTTTAAATACTTGGTATTCATTTATTTTTGTGTGTATCAACTTTTGTAGATGAAGACATGTTGAATTTATAATGGATATATGATTATGTGGTTCTGCCCAAGTTTTCATTCAAGGACACTTATGAACTTCCTGGAGCACTTACATTCGTTGCTGATCTACGATCAAAGATATCCACGAAAATTGATACTCAACGAATAATAATTAATCAATTGACATCATTACGGGTCTTTATAAGGTCTACATTATTGAGAACATGAAGGTCATTATGAGATTTACATTGGTGAGAACATGAGAGTTATAACAAGGTTTATCGGTAATCTGTGCATTTCCCCTTTGATGTGTACTCGCTGATAATGTCAGTATCAGTGGACGGGTCGTGAGAAAAAAGTAATTGGGTCAGTTTGCAATTGACATGCGCGAATGCACCGCGAGTTTTTTGGTGAATGAAACACTTGTCATTGTTTAAAACGTTTTGAACGATTGTGTGAAAAATTGAACAGAAAATGTACGAAAACCCTGATAAACTTTAATTGCGTTATCTGCAGTTTTACTACTATTGATAGCTTTCCTTACTATTCACAAGGACGTCGTATAACTAACATATCGTCCATGCTATGCTTATCTGAGTTTTTATTCATAGTCTGGTGCTGTTCCAAGGTGTCTTCTTTTTCTGTTTCTTGAGAAGTATTTGTTTAACCTGTTCAGTCACTATTAATTGTTACAATTCATATTCAAACGCAACATATAGATAGTGACAAAAAAGGTTCCACTATCGCATGAGACTGAGATCCGTTAGAAAAAAATGAAGTGTACACATTTTCGACATTTTTGTGGGACCATCATAAGGAGATGTGGTTATATTGTCAATATATAGACAGATATTCATAGACAAATTCAAATGCGGATCCAGGATAAATTTTAAAAAAGGGGTGCCCGGGGGCCCAAACTAGAAAGCGTTTGGTGTGGAACGTAAAACGTCTGCATTATTCCATTAACCATAAATATAGCCTTTGTAAGGAGTGACCCGGGTCGCCTTCCTTTAAATCCGCTTCTGAAATTAAAGGTAACAACAGGGCCTTCAATATTTCATATTTCCGGTCCGGGTTGAAAAATAAATGACATGACTTTGAAAAAAAAACAAAAATTTTAAGCAAAAGTAAATAGACCAAAGGCAAAGTTGAGTGACATCTATTAAAATGTTTGAAATTATTATGAAGTCGACAAGAAATGAGCTTGTTCAGAAAATTTACAATCAGCCTACAGTCTCGTTGCCTCCTGCCTGTAAAGGCTGTAAATAAATGTCTGCTTTATACACAGACTGTCACAGTGCTTTGCTGAAATGATTTAAAATCAATGTGGTTGTTGTCTGGATGAAAGTAGTCCAATTATTTGGACTAGTAAAGGCAACAGTAGCATACCGCTGTTCAAAATTCATAAATCGATTGTGAAGAAAACAAATCCGGGTTTCAAACTAAAACTGAGGGAAACACATCAAATATAAGAGGAGAACTACGACACAACATTAAAATGTAACACACACAGAAACGAACTATACTATAACAATGGCCATTTTCCTGACTTGGTATAGGACATTTTAAGAAAAAAATGGTGGGCTGAACCTGATTTTGTGGCTTGGATGAACGCTGAGCATATAATGACAAGATAAATGTAATGTTTAAGAAAATTATTCATCCAACAAAGCCAAAGATTTATCTTGAACTTCTAAAACAATGATAAATCTGCTGATTCATATCGTATCATTCTATGCTTTGTGAAAAAATAAAGAAATTTGACTTACCGGTATGCTACCATTATATTCGGCATTGTTAAAGTTTCCAAAGCAGAATTAATGAAACGCATACAAGGGCGAGTCTTTTATTCATTTTCAATACTTGGTGCAAGAGAACGCCATGTTTACTACAAAATATTGTAATGGTGGTTGGTTTTACCTAATAATTCGTTCATATTTAAACCACTTTGTAATATATATAGCTTCTTGACTGCCGTACTGGTCGTAGTTGGCTATGAGGTTTCTGGGACTATCGGTCTTCTTCCGGTAGGACCGGCCCGTGCCGGTCTTATGTCTTCAGACGTCAGACTACGAAGTTTGCGTTGGTTCTGCACTAACGAACTTACTAAGAAAGACAGAAACTGAACATCACCTTCTTCAGGATGATATTTTTATTAATACTACTTTTAAAACCACCATTATGTCTCATTTCGCTATTCTTAAATATTTACAGTATTACTATTCATTGTAAATTGTACTTAAATTATTTGGCTGATATTAAATTTATATTATTAGTAATGTTTTCTAATATTCCGTGAAGTCGGCAAACTCATTCCCGTTACACTAGGGGCTCGTCTTCTAAAGAAAATATATTTATTTTTGTGAAAACTTCAGTAAAAAAAAAAATATCGTCAGCCAAAAAGATTTTTTCGAACTTAGGGGCTAGTTTAAATAGACTTCTTCATGGAAGTAGGGAAAATGAAACACATAATGTGTGCACAAATCAAAATTTAGATTCCGTTAACCAAGTTTACGAGTATAATAGAGATAAAAATAATGTAAGTGACTTACCCCAACATGAAACAAACTTCCAAGAACAGTTTGTTTTTCCAGAAACTCCCAGAAATAGGGAGACACACATATTGTGAGGGTACCCAAGTTGCACTTATTTTGACAGTTTTTTCGCCTACGTTTTTTATCCTCCAAACAAAAGTTTCCATTCTGGGTTTATTTTGTAGATGTATCCTAATTTACTATATAGTTTCACCGATTTAATTATGAATCCATATTACATCATAGAAAAATGGGTTTGAATTTACCTCCAAACGATCCATTATTCTGTAATGGGGAGTACCAAAATTACATCCATGCTTAAATTCACATCCTTAAAAATTGCATAACAGATGTTTTGTTCTATTTCTTCAAATATTTAGAACAATTTGACATTAGTCCATGCTTACTATTCTTTTTTTAAGAAATGGATGCGTGTAACATATTTTATTTGCTCATTTTTAAAAAGATGACCTTTTGTGAACGTCGCATGGCGACGTTTCCGTAGATTTTACATTTACAGTGAATACTTTATCTGTTGAGATATACTGTGAACGTTTTGTTCATACTTAGATATATTTACTTATACTGAAATATGTGTATAATGTCAAATCATACAAAAACAAATTGTTTAGTCTCAAATAAAACTTAAAAAGATTTCCGCAGCTATTTTTGTTCAGTTGGAGCAATTTGGGTACTGTGACGTTAAACACACACACAACTAATCCACATGAACAAAACAGAATTACTCCTTCTGTGGTTCGTCACAATTCACAAAACCAAGACGAAAAGTTTTCTTCAGTAGCTCGTGAATGTTACACATTGTTCCGAGATCCTGATTCTTTTTGTTACGGTACGTACACACCAGATATTTTAACTTAATCTTGAAAACGGCACTGACCTTGACAATAACAAGGAACACATGTCCACTCATAATTCACGTGGAATTTCTGGATCGCGACAATCAACTGGAAAAAAATGAAAGTTCTCGTGATTTACGTAGGTTACCCGAGTCTAGTTTGTTTGATTCCTCTGTCAGTAATTGTCAAACAGGTTATGGGAATACACAACGTCAAAGCAAAACAAAAGACGTTAAATGGCGTGTTGACGTAGCACCAGTAACCTCTACCGGAGATCACATGACTAACGTCGTATCTAAGGAAACAGAAAGATGAACAGTAAGGGGAATAGGCTTTGATAATTGCGAATATTACGACGGTTTGACTTAAATAAACTTAAAACTAGGACACAAAATAATCAAACAGTTTCATTTGAGTCTCCTTTGAATAGTAAAACAATGTTAAATGCTCAGGAAACAAATTTTCAATTTTCAACAGATGCGTGTTCTGATCAATACAACGGTCATGTCAGATTTGAAGATAGGGACGTCTTGCCTGGTGAGGATTCTCGGAATTTGGAGTTTCAAAAACGAACACATAGTTTGTCAAAACAACATTACAACACATTAGACCAAGATGGGTTTCGGGAGGTAAACAATAAATGTTTTCAGGACAAGGGATTCACCCCTTCCTACAATAAACAGTCCGTACGCGTGTTTCTCACAAGTTCACCGTAATGGTGAAAATAGAGAATCTTTTGGGGGTTATCCTAACTGTGCAAATACTGGAATAACAAATGTTGGTATACAACATAGTAGGAGGCCAGATCAAATGTCTGATAGGGTTTAATTGGGAGAAAATAAAAATATGTCTTCGCTTCAAAGTCGGCATAGTATGCAGATGCCAAGGAAACAAAAAGACCCAGATACATATGACGGCAAACATACCGAATGGCCTGATTACATATGCCACTTTTAGCAAGTAGCTCTTTGGAATAGGTGGTTCAAGAATGAAATGGCAGCCAAGTTAACCATGTGTCTACGCGGGAATGCCCAGCGTGCTCTTAGTGAACTCTCTAGGGAGGAGTTGTTAAATTTCAAGAGGTTGAAATGTTCATTGACCCAAAGATTCTGTCCACCTGAACGAGACACAGCTTACCGGTGTGAATTTAGGAACAGTAGGCGGAAAGGGGAGGAGTCAGTAGCCGATTACGGTTATGCGCTGAAACGATTGGCCACACATGCATTTCCATCAATCCAAGTTGATATAAGAAAAAGCCTTATAATAGAGCAGTACATTTTAGGGCTACCTAATCTAGAACTTAAAAGACATGTCCAGTTTTGCCAACCAACATCACTTGATAGGGCAATTTCACTTGCACTCGAATTAGTCAGATTAAACCTTTTTCAAGGAAACCAAAGGATGAAGATATTTCACGCATTTGTACGTCAATTAAGGCAAACTCAGGGTCCGACAATGATAGTTCACAAACCTCTATGTTTTCTAAACTAATTGCGGGTATGCAGGAGATCCAAAAATCAATGCAAGCAATGATGCATAGTCAAAAAGAAAAGGGAACGCAACCTAACAAGAATCACACAAACAGGAGGAAAATACAATGTTATTATTGTAAGGTAGAAGGATATATGAAGAAGGACTGTCCTGTCCTTGAACGTACAGGCTTGACTTCAAATCAAAATATCAATGTACAGGAGGATAATCTTGTTGAGTCCGATCAGTCCAAAATCCTATTAATTTTGAAAATTTTGCAAGGCCGTCGTCTTTGATTAGGTTATGTAACATTTCACAGTTTTGTTGGTATGCATATGTTAGAATGCTTAACATAGACATTAGTATGTCACTTTGTTGTCAAGTGAAGTTTTTAAGGAGTTGAACATAAGCAATTCGGTACTAAAGGGGGTGTCAAACAAGCTCACAACTGCAGATGGTGATTCACTTGAGGTCATGGGTAGCACCACGATTCCACTTTGTAAAGATGGAAATAATTTTGAACATTCTGTAATTGTAGACGGCCTGGGGGAACTCTCTGGTATTTTAGGTATGGACTTCCTCTGTAAGAACAGAGGGTCTATTGACACTGCAGAAGGAAGGTGAAGATCACCAAAATTTGAGGACAAATTAAAATGTCAAACGACGTTTAATAATGTCTGTGCTAGGGTCCATCTAACAGATACTGTGCATATTCCTGCTAAATCTGAATTTTTTGTAGAAGGAGAAATTACGGGGAATTTTTATGGGAAACAAGAAGTTTGCTTAGAACCATTACCTGAATTCAAAGGCGATAATCATCTTTTAATGCCAAAATCAGTTGTTAATTTGTCAAAATCAAAAGTAGTATTTTCAATTTTGAATCCTACATCAGATCCGAGAATTCTTAAAAAGAATGTTCAAGTAGGGTCAGTTCAACCAATTGACCAAGTTTTAAACTGCAATTCGGAATCAAGAAGTAAAAAAAAATGATAACTTTGCTTTGCCCGAAATTGTATTACCAGAGTATTTACAGCCGTTAGTTGAGCGATGCTCCGAGAAATTATCGGTAGAGGAACGAAAACGCTTAGAGAGCGTAATTTATCAATACACGGATATTTTTGTCGGGCCGGATGGGAAGTTGGGACACACCGATCTTGTCAGACACGAAATCGACACCGGAGATATAAACCGATAAAATTGCTTTTACGGCAATTACCGATTATGCAGCGAGACGTTGCCGAAGCAGAAATCAAAAAAAATCTTAAAACAGGGCATTATTGAACAAAGTCAATCGCCGCTAATATTGTCTTGGTGAAGAAGTCTGACGGCTGTACTCGATTCTGTGCAGATTACAGAAAAATTAATTCTATAATTAAAAAGGAAGTCTACCCATTACCGCGTATCGATGAGTCCCTTGAAGCCTTATCTGGAGCTAAGTATTTTTGTACGGCCGACATGGCAAGCAGTTTCCATCAGGTTTCCGTAAAACAAGAAGACAAAGAAAAAACTGCATTTATCACGCATAAAGGCCTTTTTCAATTCAAACACTCACTCGGAAAAATCAAAAGTTTAAGTGGACAGAGAGTTGAGTCAACGCTTTTGAACACCTTCAAAATGCCATAACATCGACACCGATTTTAGTATATCCCACTCGTGAAGATCCTGTCATATTGGATACCGATACCAGCCTTTACGGTATCGTAGGAGTCCTTTCGCAGGTACAAAACGGCGTAGAGCGCGTTATAGCTTATGGGAGTAAAATTCGGTCACGGTCTCAGATAAAGTATTGCACAACTTACAGAGAACTTTTATCGGTTGTTGTATTTGTAAAGCAGTTCAAGCATTACCTCTACGGGAGAAAATGTCTTCTGAAAACAGATCACTCTTCGTTAGTTTGGCTAAAGAAGTTGAAGGAACCGGAAAAGATGGTAGCTCGTTGGGTATCTCTGTTAGACACTTACGATATGACTATACAACATCGGAAGGGCAACGCGAATGGAAACGCAGATGTACGAGTGCCTAGACGACGTTGTACACGCGATAACTGTTCAGAATGCATAGGTAATACGCCGTGCACTGTTAGCGCTATCAACGCAATCTCGGGGGATTCAAAACAGCCAACTCCAAATACAAAAATCATCTCCGCTTCAAACTGGGTACACCAATGAGGTGCAGAGGATATACGTATACTGCAGCAAAAGGACAGTAATATAGCTACTGTAATGTAGTATCTTACGCATAGTACTGAAAAACCACAGATCAGTACTCCCGATCAGGATATGTCTGCCTTATTGCGGCAGTGGGATTTACTCTTTATCCGTGATGATTTGCTCTGTCGTTAATTCTTTGAAATCGATGGTTCAGTTACTCATCAACTTGTGCCACTAAAAGAATTGCGTAAGGACATTATGCTCCAGTTGAACAACAATCGGACCGCTGTCACTTAGGACGGGAAAAAACTTTGAATAAAGTTAGGTCGCGGTTTTATTGGCCATGTATGACAAGCGATATAAGTCGGTGGTGTCAGACTTGTCACTCTTGCGCGAAGCGGAAAAGGGGCCAGGAAAACGGAAGTATTCTATTCAAATTTACACTGTTACGCGTCCGCTTGAGTGTATTGCTATAAATATAATGGGGCCGTTGCCACAAAAACAATGCCATGAATATATAATGGTCATCGGAGATTATTTTAGTAAATGGAAAGAGGCATATACTGTGAAAAATCATACAGCGCAAGCGGTGGCGAATAAATTAGTTACCGAGTTCATTTGTAGATTCGGGGCGCTGACAAAAATACATACTGACCAAGGAAGGGAATTTGAGTCAGGGCTGTTGTCGGAAATTTGTAAACTCCTAGGAGTGGATAAGTCGCGTACTACTCCGTACAGACCGAAATCGGACGGTATGGTAAAAAAATATAATCACACTGCTCAAAATATGTTGGCAATGTACGAGGATGAAAATCGCAGACTGGGATGACCACTTGCTTTTTATAATGATGGCATATCGGGCCGCAGTACACGAAAGTACCAAGTGTACCCCAAATTTAATCATGCTTGGGAGGGAGGGAAGTATGTCTGCCTATAGACATAATTGCTGGTACACCACCGATTGAAACGGAGATTGAATGTCCTATTAAATATGTAGAATGGGTTAAGAATGCAAGAGTCTTTTTCTTTTCCTCACGAGAAATTATAGGCAAGTTTTCATCGACAAAAAAGTTTTTACGACGTTAAGCTTAGAATTCGTTCCTTCGAAAAGGACCAGTTAGTGTGGAAGCACATGCAAACCGAAAATTAGGCGTCGGTTGAATCGGTCCGTACAAAATTATAAGAAAATATGTTGGTGTCACTTATGTGATCAAGTCGAGTCAAACAAAGAAAATGAAAATCCTACACGTAGACCACTTAAAACGAGTAGAAGGAAATTGCTTGGAAAATGAACTGTCAAATGTCTATTCAAGCCTCGCGACCTTAATGGATCAAGGATCTCTGGAACATGTAAACTCGAACGCAGAAGAGTACATTTCCGTTTCTAACAACGAAGATGAAACAGTTTCACATAACTGTACAAACAAAAATAAAGACAATGTTGTACATTACTCACCTAAATACAGTACACGAAGTCGCTTTATACGACCAAATTTACACTTTTCAACATAAAGCTCTCTTATGCAATCTATTTCAACATCGTTTATTATTACTGTTGTATCAGAATAAAACTTTAGACCTACGTTATATAGATATATCATAAGGCTGTGACCGGAAATGGTGGGAATTTTACATGTACGTTTGTACATTTTATTTACCATGGGCCTTTTTCGAATGAGCTTTCGGTAATTTGCAGATGTATAGGATAATTTAGCTGCCATTGGAATGGTATGGGAATAAAGTCAGGTTAGACGTCAACCTGGGTTTTAATATTATGGAAGCTGGGGTACGCTTCCTATAGCATGGAAACAGTCACCATGGATGTTTACATATTGATAGATAACATTTAATATAAGAATAAATCATAGGAATTAGACCAGTAAAACTTTCATAGATATTATACAAAACATTTAAAGTACTACTCTTATTCACAACATGGAAAATCCGGATGTCTCAGAATACAATGAAGATGAAATGGAAACAGAGATGTTGGAATTGACAAATACCATAGAATTTTTTTTATAAGCCTGGTGGACGAATGCAATGTGGACGATTGTGGAGCTCAGTCCTTTGAAAACAGGACAAAATATCAGAGACATTGGGAAGAGCAACACACCATGCTGTGTGTGAAATATGATTGCTCGGTAGCCGGCTGTCTAGCTTCCTGCCATAGAAAACATGACATTAAAAACCATTTAATTCGCCAACATTATATGACAGATATGAAATTTATACAGTCCACCCTGGAGAAATGCAAAGAGACACTGGAGAAATGCAAAGAGACACAAATGGACAACAAAGGGTTTATTGACCATGTTTTTTTTCATATACAAAAACAGAGTGGAGATAAAAATTCTTCTGGATCACCAGGGAGATCTTATTCATCTAACACAAATTCGGCCAAGCAGTTAGTACCTTCACCTTCAGACAAGTCTGCTCATGAGTTACTTTCATCTTCAGTCAAGTCAACCAAGCAAATATCTTCTTCCGTTGTGAAGTCTACCAAGCAGTTATCTTATTCTGTTGTGAAATCAGCACAGCAGTTATCTTCTTCCGTTGTGAACTCTGCCCAGCAGTCAGCTTCTTCTGATGTGATTTCTTACCAGCAGTTTCTTCTTCTGTGAATCCTGCTAAGCAGCTAGGTTATATTTCCGTAGGTTCAGCCCGGCTGCTATCATCACCAACTCCGTCTATCTCACGCATTTCATCAGTCTTAGCAGTTACATGTAACCCTACTAAGAAGGATGATGGACCAGAATTTACAGTATCAGTTCCGAGCAAATTCTCTACCAGTTCTTCTAAGATTTCTCTGTCAGAATATTATAATAGACCACATACTACTTCTACAGATAGGAATTATAATACCTCCTGTGGGTATTCTGTTACTGCCTTTACCGACAATTCCAGCCAGAAGTTCTGCTTTGATTACCTTCCAATTCAGCTGCCGGCCATCCCAGAGAGTGAATTATCGTTATACCTACTGTTCTTATCCAATAGCATGGGATCTCTGGGAAGGACAAGGCAAGTCGCAAAGAAAAGATTAGAGAACCTCAGAAAAGAAGATTTCAAACTAGAACTTGAACGTAAGAAGAGGAGAGAGATCGAAGTTGAAAATCGCAGACTACGTACCGAACTTGCGGACTTGAAATGGAAGGACCAGCTTTTCAGAAATATGGAACTTTAATTCTTTTTGTGGAACTATAATTTATCATATATGACTAATTGTAAAACTTGTGACAATGATTTTTGTGTGTTCAGTATTTATATACTTATTAGGCATATTGGTTGAAAAAAGTTAAGTGACTGTATTTTGTTAAATTTGAAGTTGAAATACGTAACATAAAATTTCGTTTATTTCGAAACTGATTCAAGAAATTTAGAATACCAGACTAATAATTTTGAAAATGAAATTTCGTTAATAGTAAGTGCAAAGTTTAAACATAATTAAGGACTTGGTAAGTTTACTTGCATGCTTTTATATTGTTGTATGTATTTTGTTCTATTGAATATTTCATCGTTTGACTATTGTTGTCCCGACATTAGATCTTAAGGGAGGGGGAGGGTAATATGGTTGGTTTTACTTAATAATTCATTCATATTTAACCTACTTTGTATTATATATAGCTTTTAAACTGCCGTACTTGCCGTAGTTGGCTATGAGGTTAGGGGCCTATCGGTCTTCTTCCGGTTGGACCGGCCCGTGCCGGTCTTATGTCTTATGACGTCAGACTACGAAGTTTGCGTTGGTTCTGCACTTACGAACTTACTTAGAAAGACAGAAACTGAACATCACCTTCTTCAGGTTGTTATTTTTATTAATACTACTTTTAAAACCACCATTATGTCTCATTTCGCTATTCTTAAATATTTACAGTATTACTATTCATTGTAGATTGTACTTAAATTATTTGGCTGATATTAAATTTAAATTATTAGTAACTTATTCTGTTTTCTTATATTCCATGAACTCGGGAAACTCATTCCCGTTACAATATCAAATGACGTAATGCAGCCTGTGACGTCAAGTGTGATTCGCCGTGATTCGACGCGATAAAATAGTTCGTTTGTTATTTTCTCTATTATTGTAGTGATTTTCATTTTTTCGTAATAATCGATAAAAAATATAAAGGACTTCGGGCTCACCTGATATTTAACAGTGATAAAGAAAGTATCAAAAACAAAAAGTCCTTTATTCTATATCTACAGTATTGATAATATGAGAGTCATTCTTCGGTCTACAATAGTGAGAACATACCAGTCATTTAAAGGTTTATAGGTGGTGAGAAAATTCAATATGTGAATTCGAACCATGCATTGGCAGGTGCTCTAGACTCCAATTTTAATTGGCAATGCTTGTTAGTGTCACTGCCAATAAATTGACTGCCATAAAATAGCCAATAGTTCTGAAAGTTGCGTTAATCAGCAATCAATCTATCGATCAATCATTAACAGTTATTTCATGGTGATAACAAAAAAGTAATTTTGAGGTCTTATTGGTGAAAACATAAGGCATTAAAATGTCTTAAGTGACAATAACATGATGATCATTATATCGTCTTTAGAGATAATGAAATAAGATTAGATATGAGGTCTCTAGTAGTGAGCAAATAGTGTCATTATCAGTATTTTTGTGTTGAGAATACAAGTCATCAGTACGTGTTCAATGGCGTGAACATAGTCTCGTTTGTAGGTCTTCAATGGGGTTACAAATGTACCATAAAGTCATTATTAGTTTGTCAGTTGTGAGAACATGAGTCATTTTATGTTTGAGTGATGAGAATATATTGATTGTTTGTTTATGGGTTGATTGACGTCCAGTTGCAAATATGTCATGCATGTTCAGCAAATTAACAATATATACAATAGGTAGTTCTGTAATGGAGTCCTTCTGTGATGAAGGTCGGATAAAATTTTGACTGCCATTGGAAAATGAGGGTATTTGAATACGGACAGAAATTAAGCATTGCAACAGGCAAGTTATGAATACCAACCTCCAGATAATTTGAATATTTTAATACGTTGTATACCTATAGACAGGATATCAAAGAAAATTGGTATTTCATGAATCCACAATATTAGGTTCTCTGTGATAATAAGTCATCAAAAGGTCTTTGGTGAAAATGAAATGATAGTCATTATCAGGTATTCCGTTGCTGAAAACACAGTCATTTTAGGTCTTCAGTGGTACTAACTGGCGAGCCATTAGTCCAGTACTTCAGTAATAAAAATATGAAAGTCATTGTGATGTCTTCAGGGGTGATAACCACGGTAAGAAGATGAGTGTCATTATTTTGATCTTCAATAGTAATAACCTGACAATCAGTATCAGGGCTTCAGCGGTGTAAACTTTAGAGTCACTGTGAGGTTTTCAGTAATGAAAACATGAGTCATTGTAAAGGTCTTCAGTAATGAAAACATGAGTCAGTGTGACGTCTGAAGTAATGCAAACATGAGAGTCAGTCAATATAAGGTCTTCAGTATTGAAAATATCAGAAAAAAGTAAAATAACAAAAATTAAAAATAAGAAACTGCGAGGAAATTTCAAAACGGAAAGTCCCTTTTAAATCACAAAACCAAGAGCTCAACCATATCAAACGAATGTATAACAACTGTCATATTCTTGACTTGGTATAACTATTTTCTAATGAAGAAAATGGTGGATTAAACCTGGTTTTATAGTAAGCAAAACATCTCACTTGTATGGCAGTCGCATACAATTCCATCAAGGATATTGACAACAATGAGTGAACAAAACAGACAGACATAACAGGTAAAAATTTCAAAAATAGTTTTACAGCAGTCAACATTGTGTTATAATTTTAATCAATATAAAAACAAACAATTATGTCAACAAAGAAAAACAAAAAGGCATATAAGCAAAAACGAAGGACAAGAATACAGAAATTTACTATGCACAATAACACAAGGCCGGGATGTGTAGGTACCGAGCCACGTCAAATGAATATTTCCAAAAATAAACTAAACAGTAATAGAAATAAAATACAAAGACAATAAAAGAACACTATAACACGTAATCAAGATCATAAACAACGTCAGTACCTAGAATCTATACTTCAAGACCATCGTGAATTATTTGTGAAGGTCTTGGTATCTTCCTATGAACATTTTTAGAAAAAGGACGAGACGTTCTTTGGCACAATCCTGGTTCATTTACTCATTGCTCAGACACTGGTGATGTTTTATAAAGTCTGAGTAGCAGCTGCAAGCTCTTTAATACCGTATGAGTTGTGAAATGTGTATCTCATATGCAGGTGAAGTTGGAAAATTGCTGCTAATGTGGGGCAAATTGATAACTTCACAATTAAAATCTTCTCGTTTGTCATAGATTCTGAGTCATAATAAGGTCTTTAGTAGTGAAAACAGCAGTGTCACTGTGAGGTTGAAAACTTTAGGTCTTCAGCGTTGAAATCATTATTAGGTCTGAAGTGGTAATAACTTGAGAGTCATTATTAGGTCTTTAGTAGCACTTTCAGGCAATAATTATTAAATCACCAGTAATTCAATGATATTCTTTATAAGGTGTTCAGTTTTAATATCATGAGTCATTATAAGGTCTTCAGTGGTAATAATATTAAAGTCAGTATAATGTCAACATATAAAATATGAATCATAACAAATAAATCAATAGAGAATATCTAATGAACTCATAAATGGCCATTAGATAGTAGAACAACTTTTAATCGAAAACTGAAGGACTTAAAATCATAGCTGTATTAAATATAATAAGCATATCAACTATATGAATATGATTTAAACTGTATTAACTTATAATAATAATATTTGGTTAATCAACAAATATGACTTCGGTACAACCTCTACCTTCAGTGTAAAATATTTTTTCTCTATTATCTAATGTGAATTAACCAAAAAATATTAAATTAGACCAAAACTCAGTACCAATCCTCGGTGATAACTGATATCAAATCTTCAAATACTTGTCTCTCTAGTCCGGATAATAAGACTTTAGCAATCTAACCAGTAATGTATACAGCTTTGTGTTGCAGAGACTGTACCATAGAAGCAGCTTAAAATAGTCCTCTGATTGCATACATTTAGGTTCCTGTCTAGCACGTCCTAAACGCCTAAGACCATCCTTTGCAGGCTCTGTTCATATGCTGGTTAAACTGTAGGTTGAGACTACATGTCCATTCGCTTGTTCATCAGAAGTAGAAGAGCTTCCTGTATCACTCTCAGAATCTTCTCCATCAGTACTCTGTTCTTTGAAGTGCATGTCTCCATCTGATTCTGATTTGTGATGGTAAGACTGATCAATCTCCTGACTTAGTATCATGCATGACAGTTTGTGCTGTATCATCAACGACAGTAACTATGTAATGCTCTTCTTAACTCTCATAGACGAAGGATTCTGGAGATAGCTGAGCTGTCTCATGTTTTGTTCTGGTTTTGGTTCTAGTTCAATGAATTGGTTCTGTAAAGATGCTGGTTTCGGAGTCTGTTTCCCTTCAATTGTGTGTCCAAATGGCAGTAGAAGCTTACTATACAACATCCAATTACGGCACCCGCTTCTCTCCTTGTGCACAGTAAAAAAGAAGCCCAAGGTTTACACCTCCTATCGACAAATTTGTATTTCCCATCACAGAGAACAATTTTGATTTATACATGATCTCCCTTTTTCCAATGCAACACCACGTTTCTTCGATTCTTTATCTGCATTTCGTCTGCTGTGTTGGAAGCAAGTTCGTAATCATTTGATAATTATTGTCGTAATGTCTTGACCTTTAACACCTGTATATTTTGTATTGCTCATTTTGATGGTTTCACGATAAGAAAATCCGGGCATACAAATGCCATTGGTTGTGATGCCATGTATTTCATAGGAGGTCTTGTTGTTCCTTTGCTCTACTCTAGTGCAATAACGACCAGAGTGTTCCATCGCATCATTTAGTGCGTAAGGATTCATATGAACATTAGCTAGTGTCTGATCTTTCTATCTTTAATCGTTATCTCTCTGTATAGAACATCATCTATTATCAGCAGCTGATTAGAGATCTATTATCTATTATCAAGAGAGGTGCCATATGTGGAACAGGATCTGCTAACTTTTCCCGAGAACCTGAGGTCATCCCTTGTTTTTGGTGGGATTCGTGTTGCTCGGTCTTCGGTTTTTTATGTTGTGATTTGTGTATTGTTGTTTGTCTGTTTGTATTTTTCTTTTTTTATGGACCTGGCCTTTTATTTTCGACTTACGAGTTTTAATGTCCCTTTTGGCATCCTTCGTCCCTCTTCTATTGAACAGCGCTATACTACTGTTGCCTTCCTATATCTATTACCGACAGCTAATTTAAGATATTTTTCAATTGATGACCCTAGAGATAATCATGAAATTTGCCCGTGACACTCATCTTTTTAGATGAATGTTTTTTTCTGCTCTAGTCAACCATCGTCTGACATAATATTATATGCAATGACCTTTTTGATGGGGGAAGCCTGAGTGGCCAGAGAGGAGAGAATCTCTAACCTTCGGTAGGAAAACTAACAATCCTAGGATTCGAACTCGAACTCACAACCTCAGTGTGGACGGGTAAGGATACTGTAGTCCCACTACTTACACCACTCGGCCCATGAAATGGATAAATCACCAGTTATTTCAAACAAAACTAGCAAACCTTAACTTGATCTGTGTTGTTGGTGTCGGCAATTCAGTATGCGGTTTATATATTTCTATGTTGTTTTATTATCAACAGTCGTCAGGTTTATGGATGTATCAATTCCCTAATTATATTTTTAACTAGATTCCCAAAGAATCGCTTATTTGGTGAATAAAAATTCGATTCTATTCTATATCAGGAAATCAATTATTTATGTACTGTCAATTCAATAAAATTGAGAATGGGAACGGGGAATGTGTTAAAAAGACAACAACCTGGCCAAAAAGCAGAAAATAGCACAAGGCCACCAATGAGTCTTCAACGCAACGATAAAAGTCCGCACCAGGAATTCCCTAAACAATAATGTATACTATTTCAGCAAAACTGAAAACATGTAGATGTTTTCAAATTAAGATAGTAATATAGTGTTGATCAGAGGACAACATACGAGTGTTATCATTTGCTTTAAATTTCGTGTGAAAAGATATGGCTCAAAATCACTACATGCAATTAACAAAACCAAAGGACAAAGAAGAATCCATGTGCTAATGCTCTTCATAATATAGTTGCATCGATGCCTTTACCAGACAGAAAATTTACACAATTAACTGCAAGTTTATGACGATATACAGCACCATTTTTACATGAGTTCTTTGAGAGATATCGTTCGTTTCTATGTTGAATAAATCTATATTTCATAAATGAATAATTCCAATTTGATTTTACTTTGTTGAATCGTTGTCTCATTGTTACCAAAACTCCATATTTTGTACAGATAAATTAAATTTAAAAGTTAGAAGACATGGTATGATTGCCACAATAGACAACTATCCACCGGATAAGAAAGAACAACGCTTAGAAAAACTATTAGCCTAAGTCTTCAATTATTCACCATGTTTACTTCCATTGGTCTATACAAAAACAAATGCCAACAATGATAACTTGCTAGCTTTTGTTATGTTTTCTGCATTTAATTTCAATTGTTTATCATCAAGTTTTTCATCCGTTGTCAGGGCGAAACGTTTAAGATTTTCCTTCAAAGCAACATTGTTTTGAAAAGGGGCGTACAACTGTTATTAAAACAGTGTATTAGAATAAAACACGCCCACTGACCAAATTTAAAATATACATGGTCTTCACGTGTTCCCTTTTAAACAATGATATTCCTAGAAGTGCATATTAGGTTAGATAAAGAGAAAAACAAATAACACTATGTTAATGCTTAATTAATTTTAAGTTCATTTGTTCGATACAATTAGGAAACACGTTATAATTTAAAATTAAAAATGATGATCCTGTTTTGTCTACTTCGTTAAAACGCATCGGTAAGATTAATGTCTATATTTTTATAAGAATAACATTATAATATATGTTTTGTCTTTTCTATTTCATCGTTAGATATTATTAATATTTTTTGTTTTGTTTTGGGTTTTTTTTTGTTTTTTTTTTATCATTTGTTGCAACGAGACATGATTTGCAGTTAACTCTTCATGATCATCTTACAAACTTTAAAATCCTTTAAAAAAACTAATCATCCTACTTGACCTAAATTCTAAACGTTAAAGATTGAATTGAGACTTTCTGAAATCCACAGTAAAAATTCGCCATTTTAGAAGCTAGTGCATTCTGGGTAAACGTTTCAAAAGCGTACACCAGAACATAGTGATTGGTACTTAACAATGGAAATTCGACAAATGACGTGACGTTATTTTCATTTTGGTGTACGAACAATGTAATTACCCATAGTCCACTGGGTTCTAAAAAGGCAATTTGTTCAACTCATATTTCAGAACCGGATGTACAACAATCTATATCGTATGATTTATCAGAAATGCATCTTCACATGACCCTAATGTCATAAAACTTATAATTTCAATTTTTTAATATAATCATTTCTTTTTTAAAAAGATGAAAGAGAACAATTATAAAAGTTGTTTTGTAAGTAATTAATTTCAAAGAAATATTTTAATAGTATACCTTATTGTACTAAAACCTATAATAAATAGATAGTTTGGAAAAAAAAAACAATTTCTATTTTATAACTTCTGATGATTGTATCAACTATTTAACTCTTCCATTTCCATACTTGTAATAAATTACAATTCGGAAAATACATGATCAACAACGATATTTCCGTGACATGAAATTAATAGAATTAAATTAGTTAATAGATTAAACAAAGTGTATAACACATGTTTATAAGAGTTCAATTCTGCTTACTTTTTGTACAAAAGGCTGCAAAAATAATGTTAAACACAAATCAATGGTGTCGTTAGAGGTTTATACGACAAAGGATACAAAAGAATCCAAAATTTCTATGCAGAGACTTTCAAAAGTTGTGAACTTTACATTTATTATACTAGGAACTCTGTGGGATTCTGACGTTACCGACGTTATATCTGCCACAGTCCAATGTTTGGTAAATGTTTTCATCCCGATACTTAAAACCAAAAGGTGCACATTCACACAAACCGTTTCAAAATTATATCAAGCGAAAACCAATACTCCACATTTTTAGAATCTTCTATAATTTTACGACAAAACAGGGGATCAAGTCCGATTTTGATGTAATTTTAAACATTTGTTTTGTTAACGTTAATAATTTGCGGCAAAATCATCGCACTTAGAATCGATTCGCTATTTTTTATGCACGTATAACAAAATAAGAAAACATAAGATATTTAGCATTAATTTTCTAAATCGTTTTAGACAGATATAAAATCAAAATAATGGTGTTAAGCAGCAACACAGTGCATTTATTTCTAATTCATGAAAAATCTAGGCTTCTGTGGAAAATTTCGAACTTTATACCAGTCCCATTCAAAAAGTAGAGTAACAAAAAAAAAAACGGAACTCCAATGAAAATTCAAAACGGAAAGTCCCATATCAAATGGCAAAATCAAAAGCTCTAACATATCAAACGAATGAAAACAACTGTCATATCTCTGACATAGACAGGCATTCGCTTATGTAGAAAATGGTGAATTAAACCTTGTTTTTATAGCTAGTTAAACCTCTCAAGTATATGACAGTCGCATAAAATTCCATTATATTGACAGCAATATGTGAACAAAACAAACATGTTTAACCCCGCCACATTCTTTATGTGCCAAGTCAGGAGCCTGTATTTCAGTGGTTGGTGTTGATTCATGTCTGTCATATTTGTTTTTCGTAAATTTGTTTGTTATCAATTATGCCGTTAGTTTTTCTAAATTGAATTGTTTCATATTTTTCACACGGGGCCTTTTATAGACGATTATACGATAGGGGGTTTTCTCATTGTTGAAGGCCGTACGGTTGCCTATAATTTCTTACATCCACCTCATTTAAACTTTGGTGGATAGTTGTCTCACTGGCAATCATACCACATCTCCTGACTTATAATAATAGGTTTATATGTCAAAAATAGGGGTACAGCAGTTAACATTGTGTTAAAATCTTAATCGCTATAAAAACAAACAAATATGTCAACAAAGAAAAAAAGCATATAGACAAATCACATCAGCAAAAATGAAAGACAAGAATACAAACAATTGCCGTTGTACAATAACATGGGATGTATAAGCACCAAGCCACTCCAAATGGATATTACTTAGAATGAACTAAACAGTAAAGGTTAATAATTTACAAAGACAAATAAAAGAACATGTATTAAAGATGATAAACAGCGTCAGTACTTAGAATCTGTACTTCAAGACCATCATGTATTATTTGTGAAGTTGTTTTATTTATGTAATGATACATATCCTATATGAGATTAGTATCATAAGGTTCTAGGGTACACTATGTTAATTATCAACGGGGAAAAGACGACTTTATTTAGTCTGATAATTAATGTACATTATGTGTGTAAATGTCTGTATGCTTTTCTATCACATTGGGGACGATTTTTCGGTAGATATTCTTGCATTTGTCGGGAACACTCATATTTCATCATTTGGTGATATAATGATAATATTACAAGCAATATATTATAAGTCAAATTTTAGTTTGTTTAAACACATACAAATTGCCCGCTAAGAACGCGGCATTTAGGGATACAGATCGGCTCGGAGTCAGAATAATGTACCCATGTAGGGTGACAAGTCTTCCTATGAATAATTACTTTGCGCAATAGCACGTTCAAAGTTAGACTCAACATGTCGGTCTATACAAAGCATAGATCATACCAAGGTTCCTGATATTCTTGTAATGTTTTCAAATGGACTTTAACACCAATCCGTCACCAATAGTAAAAGAAACGGTACCAGAGAATGCTTTTCAAATTTAAAACATTGGGGGCTCGGCACCAACCTTACAAAATGGTCAATTGTTTACAGAGAGTGAGTTTTCCATTTTTATTTTTTATTATTACAAATTCGTTGATTAAAATCTTTTCTTTCATTTATCCAAATTTGTATATTTGTCTATGTTCGTGTTGGTTTTCTTAATGGTGTGTACCTTAAAGGGCAGTTAAAATCTTCCCTGTGTTTATATCTTGAGTTCCATGGCCCTGTACAATGCAGTAAAATGTTCGCGTATTATAAATATCTTGGACAAATTATCCGATTACAGTGCTCAAAACATCGATGTATGAATTGAAAACTTGAAACTTAAACATGGTTTGACTACGCATTTATTCGCAGATATCTGAATACTTCTTTACCTTTGAATATAGTTGAAGTTGATGCCTTTTATTTGTTTTTTTTCCGCCAAATATGTCGATCCCTGGTGTTAAATTTTAGTACAAAAGATATGTTATCACGTACTTTTGTGTTCTACTCGTCTAACTTTACGATATAATAACACTTCTTTAAATTTATGTACGAATGTAGCCTTAACGACGAGAATGCTATCTTGAGTATGCTGGGTTGAGTTTGTGGTATTATAGGATTGTAATTTTTTTCTGCCGAAGGTCTCTCTGGACACTCCGGCTTCCTCCACCAATAAAAACTTACCGCCACTTAATCTTATAGTGCTGAAGGTGGGGTTAAACACAAATCAATCAATCAATTAACCAATAAAATTATGTAACAATGGTGTTCTTTCAAATTCTTCTGACAAAATATAAATAAGACAAATGACCGTTCAAAGCCATAACTCCTATTTTGAAATTATAAGTAATGATTCTGTTTGTTTGTTGTACATTTATATACGTTTAATAGTTGGTAAGATAATTATCTTCAAGATGAAAATATAAAATTTTGCCTTAGAATTTATGATTTTTCTTCTCTATATAATCGTTAATATCTTAATTTTGGGTGGTTGTTTTGTTATCAGAATTCATTTCTTGTGTATGCGTTTCATGATCTTAGAACAAGACAGGATTTGTAATGCTCTCTTAATGATCAATTTAAAAACTAAAATCTTTAAAATTTCTTTATCCTTTTTGACTCTAATCTTAAGCGCTAGATAGAGACTTTCCGAAATCCACAGTAAAAAATGTTCAACTTTTATTTCAAAACCGAATATACGACAATCTATATCGTATGATTTATCTATATTGCATCTTCACATGACATTAATGTCATGAGACTTTTGTTTCATTTTGTCGTTTAAATCCTGTCAAAATATAGGAGAAAGAGAATGAAATAGGATTCATGTGTTTATATCACAAAATGATTATACATGTTATATTTTTAAGTAATTAATTTCAATAAAACATATTCATAATACACATCATTACTCACTGTTACTGTTGCTTCTAATTCAAAGATTGAAAAAACACAACAACTAACTCTTACCTCGTTCGAAGCATGAAGACATATCTTACAATATACATTATCCCTTGACCAATTTTGACCAGTATTTCAAGTGGACGGATTCACATGGCAGTTGAAAACCAACGCCTATCCTTTGCGTGGATTTTCTGTTTACGTTGAGGCGGTTGCCGAAGCTAACAGACGAACAGCCGCCCAAAAGTGCACTCATTTAGACTTAATGCTGATACAAATAGCAAATTACTGCCCAATCATTTCTAGAAACATTATAATCAAGAATACAACGTCAATGAAAACGATTTGGGAATCAATTCATCTTGACTACGGATTTCAATCACCTATTGGACACTTTCTATACTTCAATGGCATCCACTTTGAACACAATGGACGTCCAGAGGACTAATATCAGCGGTTGGCTAGTTTCATTGAGGATAATTAGGGCCCCGCCGAATGGCGGACGCCCTATAGTGATCAGTCTGTCCGTCCGTCTGTCCGTCTGTCCGTCTGTCTGTCCATCTGCCCGTCTGTCTGTCCATCTGCCCGTCTGTCTGTCCGTCCGTCCATCCGTCCGTCCGTTACAAATTGTGTCCGCTCTATATCTAGAGAACCGTTATGATTTCAAAGTTTATACTTGACATGTATATTAACCAACAACAGAGGGTGTGTCATAATGTATGTACAACTTCCTAGGTCAAAGGTCAAGGTAAAAAAAATTGGTTTCAGTTGACAACCCCATGTCCTATGGTATAGATTGTGTCCGCTCTATATCTTGAGAACTGTATGATTTCAAAGTTTATACTTGACATGTATATAAACCAACAGCAGAGGGTGTGTCATAATTTATGTACAACTTCCTAGGTCAAAGGTCAAGGTCAAAAACTATGGTTTCAGTTGACAACCCCATGTCCTATGTTAAATATACTAATTTTTTACCACACGTTATTCACAGCGGGGCCCACAGAGATGGCTTCCATCTAAATGATATCTAGTTTACTTCGCACCGGTGTTACTATACAGCGCCATGGAGATGTTCCTGATGCCGACGAAGAACTCTCAACTTTTCTGGAAAATCTAATTGTGCTTACTTGGCTTAGACGTATTCATCGTAATTTGCCTAACTTAGTGAAACAAATGGAACAGAGGTGGTCTTAAACTTTATCTTCATTAAAACCTGAAATTTCGCAGGCTCTGGATAGTTTACTAGGTGAAATTCATTCGGCCGCGGACGCAAAAGTTTTACGTGCATCCTTAAAACATCCCTTCGATAGAAGTGCACGAAAATAAGGTTAAATCAGAACTGGTCGTACTCAAGCAGGCCGTCCAATATTTTTTAAGTTCTTGTAAATACTAACCAGACGAAGACAAATAATATATGTCCAGCGTTAGACAATATAATTGTACTGAAATATGTGATAGTGAGTCTGAGGACGATTTTGATAATAATGAACAAGTATTACTGGTAAATTATTAAGTCAGGGATTTCGTTACCACAAATTAATTGAAACCTTTACTAAATTCTTCCATAGATATAGAGATTTGGTTTTGAAGTTTGGTTGTACCTTTAGAAAACCTATTTCAAACAGGATAGCACATCCTCATTTTTACGGAGATGTTGTTTACCGTGCCCGGAAATTTAGAAACGATCCTGATTAACTTATCAATCCTTTAAATAAACTTAATCTAAAAGGTTACCAATTCAACACTGTAATAAGTTCTTTGAATATTGTTTTATTGTTATTTATATTGATTTTGTTATCAGTAAATGTAAGGCAAACTAAATATTATTGTTATATACATATGCACATTCATGGATCTACAATGTGTCGATACCTGTATCTTGGCATTGCACAAGGTCATGTTTTTCTCTGACTGTTTATGACGTCTTTACTCTAAATCCATTGCATGTTGGATGTGTAATGATTGATAATTCAGTCTTAGATGCTTGATTTTATTTATTAGTTGTTATTGGCTTTGAACTAGCTGTCAGTATCTGCGAGTACTCTTAGATCTGTACTTAGTGTCTTCTTGTTTGTGGGATGTACAAGTACCCGGCCACGTCCACTCTGTGTTTTTTTTAGATGTATTTCTATTTGGATCCATTTGATGAGTTTAGCCTTTTTCAACTGATTTTTATAGTTCGTTCTTATGTTGTCCTGTTACACCACTGTCCCAGGTTAGGGGAGGGTTGGAATCCCGCTAACATGTTTAACCCCGCCACTTATTGGCAATCATATCACATCGTCTTTTTCAGAAGTATCAACTTTAAATGAAAATTTCGTACCAAGTAAGCATACAGTTTTTCGTCTTTGAGACGGGTGAGCACTAGTGCCCTTACTTTAAGGTATTTTACAAACATTTTCCCCTTCAACTCACACTAGATGCATCTTTACATGACACTTTTGTGATAAAACTTATAATTTCGATTTGCAAATTCAATCATGGTTTTAAAAAGACGAAAGAGAATTTATAATATCACGAAACAATTATAAATGTTGTTTTGTAAGTAATTAATTTCAATGAAATATATTCATTATGTACCTTAAAGTGATGAGACTTCTGATAAATAGTTTGAAAAACAAACAATTTCTGATGAATGTATCAATTATTTAACTCTTCCATTCCCAAACTTGTAATAAATTACAATCCGGAAAATACATGATCATAGTGGATATTTTAGTGGTATGGAATTAATAGGATAACATTATTTAATAAGATTAAACAGAATGCATGACATATGTTATATAGGAGATCAATACTACTTGATATTTTCACTGAAGGCTGCAAAAATAATTTTAACACAAATCGATGGTGTCGTTGGAGGTTTATACGACAAAGGATACAAACGAATCCAAAATATCTTTGCTAATTGTTTGAGCCTCGTTTTATTGAAAATCATCAAGAGACGTGTGTTCCTACAACAGCAAAAATATATGCATGAATATTTCCCTGATCTAGTCTGATAGTTCATTGGACTTTATGTGTGTAAATGTCTATGCTTTTCTATCCCATTGGAACAAATTTTCAGTAGATATTGTTGCAATTGTCGGGAACATTCATATTTCCCATTTGTTGATATTTCGATAATATTACACGCAATATATTAGAAGTCAAATTTTAGTTTGTTTAACCACTTAAGAATAAGGATTAATGATCGTACTTTTCTTTATTTATAGTATATATTATGTACATGTATAAACAAGTCAACAGCGAAAAACTCGGTCTTTTAGTCTTGTTATAGCGTGCTTACCTCGGGTGTGCTGGATCGTTGGTGCAATCCCTGACCGGTTGAAATCAAACTTATAATGTTCACCTTGCCCGCTAACCACGCGGCATCTAGCATGTTTAGGGATAAATATAGGCTCGGATTCAGAATAATGTACCAATGTAGGGTTACAGGTCTTCCTATGAATAATTACTTTGTAAATTAGCACATATCGGTCTGATACAAAGCAAGGATCATATCAAGGACTTAGGTTCCTATTATTCTTGTAATGTTTTCCACTGAACTTTTACACCAATCCGTCATCATCAGTAAATGAAACGGTACCAGAGAATGCTTTTTCAAGTTTAAAAAAATGGGTGCTCGGCACCAACTTTACAAATCGCCAATTGTTTAAAACATGTTTCCCATCAAAACTTAAAAGGATCTAATGATATAAGGAAAAAACGTGTTTTGTTTGTGTTCTTTTTTTTATTGCAAATTCGTTGATTTAAATCTTTTCTTTCTTTTATCAAAATGAGTATAACTGGCTACTTTCGTGTTGTGTTTTTAGCGGTGTGTACCCTAAAGGGGCAGTTAAAATCTTACCTGTGTTTATATCTTGAGTTCCATGGCCATGTACAATGCACTAAAATGTTCGCGTAAGAAAAATATCATGGACAAATTTCCCGATTACAGTGCTCAAAACATCGATGTATGAATTGAAACCGTGAAATTTAAACATGGTTCGATTTTGCATTTATTCGCAGATATCTGACTACTTCTTTTCTATCTTTGAAATTTGGTGCCTATTATTTGTCTTTTTCCGCGAAATATGTCGAACTTGTGTTAAATTTTAGTACAAAAATATGATATCACGTAATTTTGTATTGTACTCGTCTAACTTTACGTTATAATAACACGTCTTTTAATTTATGTACGAATGTAGCTTTTTCGACGAGAATACTGTCTTGAGTATGCTCGGTTGAGGTTGTGGTATTATAGCATTGTAATTTCTTCTGCCAAAGGTCTCTTCGGACACTCCGGCTTCCTCCATTAATAAAAACTGACTGCCACTAGATATCCAATAGTGCTGAAAGTGGGGTAAACACAAATCAATCAATCAATTAACCAATAATATTATGTAACAATGTTATGATCTTCTTCCAAATTATTCTTACACAAAACATAAATAAGACAAATGAACGTTCAAGGCCATAACTCCTTTCTTGGAATTAGAAGTAATGATTCTAAAATTGAGAATGGAAATGGGGAATGTGTCAAAGAGACAACAACCCGACCATAGAGCAGACAGCAGCCGAAGGCCACCAATGGGTCTTCAATGCAGCGAGAAACTCCCACACCCGGAGGCGTCCTTCAGCTGGCCCCTAAACAAATATGTATACCAGTTCAGTGATAATGGACGTCATACTTAACTCCAAATTATACACAAGAAACTAAAATTAAAAATGATACAAGACTAACAAAGGCCAGAAGCTCCTGACTTGGGACAGGCGCAAAAATGCGGCGGGGTTAAACATGTTTTTTGAGATCTCAACCCTCCCCCTATTACTCTAGCCAATGTAGAAAAAACAAACGTACAACAGTACGCACAGTAAAACTCCGTTTAAGAGAAGTCCGAGTCCGATGTCAGAATAGGAAACAAAAGAAAATAAACAAAATGACAATAATACATAAATAACAACAGACTACTAGCAGTTACTGACATGCCAGCTCCAGACCTCAATTAAACTGATTGAAAGATTATGTCTTCATCATATGAATATCAGGCACAATCCCTCCTGTTTGGGGTTTAGTATTATACCGTCATATAATATATGAGAAGAACATAACCCGTGTCATGCCAACAACGGGTTTTAGAATAAACATGTTTAATTCCGATGTAAAGACCCTATAAGTGAATCAATATTAAAGCCAAAATATGCAATCTTTAAAAACCTGACAACAGTATCGTAACTATATCCCTTCTTACTAAGTCTGTTTAAAGGTTTTGTTAGCTTTTGAGGTGAATACTGACATTTTTGTGCTTTGTAAAGAATATTACCATAAAAGATTGGATGTGAAATACCCGAACGTATAAGATGTCAGCATGTTGAGTTATATTTACGAATGATGTCCTTATACCGATGATAAAATTTAGTAAATGTTTTGACTAGTTTATGATATCAAAAACCCTGGTGTAATAATTTTTCAGTAATATATAAATTTCTCTCGCTAAAATCTAATACGTTGTTACAAACACGAGCGAATCGTACAAGTTGAGATATATAAACACCATAAGATGGTGACAAGGGAACGTCACCATCTAAAAATAGATAATTAACGATAGGAAATTAAAAATCATCTCTTTTATCATAAATCTTTGTATTAAGCTTCCCGTTAATGATATAGATATCAAGATCGAGGAGAGGACAGTGGTCATTGTTAGTATTAGCTTTATTTAAAGTAAGTTCAACAGGATAAATTTCTTTAGTATATATACTGAAGTTGTCATTATTGAGAGCCAATATATCATCCAAATATCTAAAAGTATTGTTAAATTTTTGTATCAGATGTTGTTTCGATGGGTCTTTGCTGATTTTAGTCATAAATTGTAACTCATAACAATACAAAAACAGGTCCGCAATAAGTGGTGCACAGTTAGTCCCCATTGGAATTCCGATAACTTGACGATATACGGAATCTCCAAAGCGAACAAAAATGTTATCAAGTAAAAATTCAAGGGCAGATATAGTATCAAAGCATGTCCAATTGACATAGCTCTTTTGTTTGTTGCTACTAAAAATGACCTAAAAGAGTTTGAACATATGTATTCGCATTCCGACTTTTTAAATGCCCATTTAATTAGGTGTGTGAATTTTTTCTTAATAAGAATATGAGGCAAAGTGGTATATAGGGTAGAAAAATCAAAACTTTGAACAGATTCAAAATTACCAATATATGCATGCAATTTATCAAGTACTTCCAACGAGTTTTTGACACTCCAAAAGTAGTTAATTCCACTATTTTCAAAGGCCTTATTTGAACAATTTATTATCAGGTTTTTGATTGTACCAAGTGTACTAGTAAGTAGAATAGACAATTTAGTAGTGGAACAATGACTTGAAGACCAAATAAATCTATATTTGAAAGGTGATTTTTATGTAGCTTCGGAAGCCAGTACATAGTTGGGACTTTCATTGTATTTGGTTCTGCTTGTAAAGAAGTAGCTAATAGTTTATGTTTGTTACAGATATCGTTTTCTGAAAATGAAGTCAGTTGGAATGTTGATGAATTCGTGATTTCCTTTTGCAGAACCTCAATGTAAAATTTACGTCAAACTATAATGATATTAATAGCAGCTTTATCAGCCGGGACAAAAACAAATTCCTTGGCTAGTCCTTTTAGTTTGTTTGTTGTATTTTAATACGTCTAATTAGAAGTAATGATTCTGTTTGTTTGTTGTACGTTTAATACGTTTAATAATTGGTAAGATAATTATCTTCAAGATGAAAATATAAAATTTTGCATCAGAATTTATGATTCTTCTTCTCTTTTTAATTGTTAATATTTTAATTTTTCTGTGTGTGTTTTTTTTTTTTTTTTTATCAGAATTTATTTCTTGTATATGACGTTTCATGATTTTAGAACCAGGCAGGATTTGTAATCGTATCTTAATGATAAATTTAAAAACTAAAATCTTTTAAAAAAAATTATCCTTTTTGACTTTAATTTTAAGCGCTAAATAGTGTATATATAGACTTTCTGAAATCCACAGTAACAATTTTTCAACTTTTATTACAAAACCGGATATACTACAATCTATATCGTATGATTTATCTATATTGCATCTTCACATGACATTAAATTCATGAGAATCTTTATTTCATTTTGTCAATTTAATCATTTCAAAATATAAAAGAAAGAGTATGATACAGGATTCACGTGTTAATATCACAAAATGATTATATATTTTATATTTTTAAGTAATTAATTTCAATAAAACATATTCATAATAAACATAATTACTGTTGCCTCTTATTCATAGATTGAAAAATAAAAACAATTTCTGCAATACAATTTCTGACGAATGTATCAATTAAATTGATCTTTAATTCCCAGAACTTTAAAAACCGGAAAATATATGATCATAGATGATATTTTAGAGGTTATTTATTTTAATGGAACATAAGAATATAGTCAGTTAATAGATGAAACAGAATGTATAACATATGTTATATAGAAGATCAATACAATGGTGTCGTTAGAGGTTTGTACGACAAAAGGAGACAAACAATTCCAAAATTTCTGTTCCGAGACTCTCCAAAGTTGAGAACTTTACATGTTAATACTCCACATCACGGTGCGAAGCTATAAGTTTCATACGATATTCAAGTCATCTTGAAGTTATTATGTAACACATATCGGTACTAATTGATTGCCTTATGATGTGGGACAGTTTCTATTAGCTAGAATGAGATATAGAATTTTGTCTAAAAAGATGAAGTCCATGTTATTAAACCAAGTGATATACAAAACCCATGAATTGTGCATTATAATTATTTTGAGATCTAAAACTTTTAAGAGGCATCTAATGGAAAACATGTATGAGGATATGCAACGCAAATTAATATTGCGTCAAAAATGACCACTTATTACTCCTTTCCCATATCTAAACACCCACATCTTACTTAAAAGTATGCTACAGCAAAGCCCTCTACAGCTTTTTAGAAAGCCAAAACTTATAAAATTATATGCCTGACGTTTTGTTGAAAATCATCATGAAACGAGTATTCCTACATCATGAAATGTAGGCATGTGTATTGCCCTTATTGCAGTAAGTGTGTGTTTTTTTCTTTTGAATAAATTTAGGTGTGTTGTATTAGTAGCTTGATCATCAAATATAAGTTGTTCAAATTTTGCAAATTTCAAATCTTTTATTATTATTAAACTATTTAAACATTCCTTGGTGTATAAGGTCTCTATGCAGTTTGGTACATGTCCTTTCAATTAAAAAGATATCAGCAGTCCCCAAGACCACAGTTAAAATTAGTTGTATTTTGACATCATTTTGGTTTACTTTAAAATATATAAGCAAATACCGAACTCCAAGGTAAATTTAAAAAGGCAAAGTCCATAAAAACTGACAAAATCAAACTTCATCTATCATTGGAACGAGTGAAAAACATCTGTCGTATTACAGGCGTTTTCCGAAGAAAATGGGGGGGGGGGGGGGGAGGGAAAATTGATATAGAATTATGTCTATCATTGTTGGTACTACATTCGTCATTAAGCATGTTACTTTTTTAATAGTTTTGGTAGAATATTTTACAGAATCTTGGTCAAATCTCGTTGCTCTTTGTGTAAGATTGTGATGGTGAGTCTTTCAAGTGTTGCATTCTTTACTTATTATTATGTATGTTAACGTTTTCAATTTTATACTATTTAAATCCATTTGAAATAAATGTTTACTACACCGAAACCTTTTAACTGGAGCAAACAACAGTTAAAACACACTACTTAAAACTATGTATAAATCAAAGTACTTTAAAAACTTACCTAAGCACGAAAACTAAACGGTGATTAGCATGGCTGTCTAACGATGAATTTGTATAGACCACATAATGTTGATATATAATCACTATATTAATTGCGTGTATTATCTAAGCACGAAAATAAACCTAGATTAATGAACCATGAAAATCAGTTTTAGATCAGTGAATCCTTTAAACGAAAACTTAAAAAATAGGTGTTAATTTTGATCTCCGATTAATGAAAATTAGATTACAATCAGACGACTCCTCTCGGACAGACATGTACACCTAGCAACGATCATTGACCTAAACGGTACTGAAAATTCTTGCCGAAAAATGAAAACTTCCGTTTATCATTGAAAACTAAAATTGGTAAACATTACAGAAACTTCAGACCATTGTCCACTTATAAGTGAATTATCAAAGTATAGCTCTACTATCTACTTAAATAATATACTCCCATTCTCAGATTTGGGCGTACAATGGGAACTATATTGAAACTAGTGTGTTCGTCCGTCTGTTCGTCTAAGATGTATTTTCGTTACTCGTTTCTCGCTTTTTTCTCCCTAGTAAACGAATTATTTTTAGTTTTTTCAGATCTGTTAAACACCTACTCCTTGTTTCCTATACCTTTTGTTAGCTATTATTCGAGTGTTTCTTTGTCCTATACGTTCTCCCATTTATTTGTATTGTGGTCCTGTCATGTGATGTTGTCGTTTTGGTGTTGTGTTTGACGTTGCCATTAAAGCGGGAGGTTTGGCATGCCACAAAACCAGGTTCAACCCACCATTTTTTTCTTAAAATGTCCTGTACCAAGTCAGGAAAATGGCCATTATTATATAATAGTTCGTTTCTATGTGTGTTACATTTTTAATGTTGTGTTTTTGTTGTGTCGTTGTTCTCCTCTTATATTTGATGCGTTTCCCTCAGTTTTAGTTTGTAACCCGGATTTGTTTTTATCTCTATCGATTTATGAGTTTCGAACAGCGGTATACTACTGTTGCCTTTATTTAAATTACGAGTTGAAGTGTGAAATATTACGCTTCATTCAACATGTTCAAGAATCTAGCGATGACAACTTCACCACTTTAGCAAACATATAAATGGGCTTCATTTCTTTGTTTGTAGTGATATTGAATATGACAAAACTGAAATCATAATGCGGTCATTCCATGATATCTTTTTCCGATCTTAATCTTAAATTTTCTGCTTCACGTTTCAACAGCGATGTATCTTTGGTCCTTATTATGGTATATATATTCCTTATAAGTCTTTGTTCAACACTAAAAGCACTCATAATTCAAAAATGTGCATTTATATAAATATATTTGGTAATATATAAATATATGTATATCATACAAATTATCCACAACATCTTTATATTATGTTATAAAGCAGTATGCTCATATTCGCCAAAATAGATTATGAATGGTGAATCTTTATCATATCTAAAGGAACTACCATATACGTTTACACTGGGGTTGGCATAGCATGTGTTGGTACAAATTAAGAAAACAAAAACCACCCAAAGCTACATTGTTTAACATTTCATTGCTCACAAGATATCACATCAGAATAATTAAAATCATACAACCCAATGCTATATAAACAGTTGTTATAACAAATTGCTGACTACAATTGATCATTTTTACCGAAGAAGTTAAAAAGGTAAAAACATTGCAAATGTTTCTTTAGAAATGCGTTTAACAATAATTTTCCAAATTCTCTTTTTTATGTTTGGATTCTTTTCATTGTGTGTTCAACTTTCTGTATCGGACAAGAAAAGAAGAAAATTTTCAATTCAGAAAAATAAACGGATAAAATACAACGGAACCTTATTTGGAACTGCAATTTTTTCGTCCAGAACACAATGTGCCGCTTTTTGCAGTACACACGAGAATTGTTGTACATCTTATCATGAAAAATTGAGCAAAGCATGTAGTCTATTTTCTGACTGTTCAATGACAACAACAATGTCAATTGGGGATGTTACAATTGTTAAAGATACTGATCAAGGTAAGACAAAATTCGTTTCACAAAATCTCAGTCTCTTGATTAGCTTTATAAGTCAAATTGTATTGTTTATTAGCACAACCTGTGGTAACTCTATGTTTAATAAAACGCTTTGGATTATAAAACCTCTTTTCTATTTGACACATATCTTTAGCTCCCTGTAAAAATGAATATTATACATAGTGTAAGAACAAGCATTTGGGGTATATATATTGTCTTTATTTAAAATGTCTTACAATATACCGTTGAGAATTAGCATAAATTGTTTTACGGGGGTAAATAAAAAGAAAAATCTTCTGATGGGGGTGATGAGTTATGTTTGAAATCGACTACATTCATATATTGAATGACAGAAGCTCTTATGAAGGCAGGCGGGGTGAGATAAAAAGAAATAAAAACTTCTGTTGTGTTGTGCAGTTATGTTTGAGATCGACATGTTTATTTTTGAACAAACAAAGGAACCTTTTGTGATTGCAGACTGTATTTACTTATTTGTTTTGCTTTAAAACAAATGGAAATTGCAACCTAAAAATTGTTTTGTCGTCGTGCAATATGGCAGATATCTAAAATGTCAGATCAACAATACTGTGATTAGTCGTAAATGTAATAAGGGTATTACTGTTTTCTCTTGTCTACTTATTTCTACATTTTACTGCTACTGGTTTTCGAACATACGTGTTAAAAAAAAACATTCTTTTGTCTTAACGATATATCATTATATTCATTTTATGTTTTTAATTTTTTATAATTATTATGCATTCATCTATTCCTCGGAATTTTGAATTATATACTCTCGGTCTTTCCAAAGTTCCATACTCTTCCAAGTCGGACAACAGATACACGTATAATAATCTTGCTAATTTGCTTCGAAAATCTTAAACTTAAATTTGTTTGTTTGACATAGACTCCTAAACAAAAATACCGCATTTTTCGCCGTCAGTTTTATTATTTGATTTACGTTATATTATATCCCAAATAGCAGTTTGACCTCAATGTCTTGGTTCAATGAACATATAAATACGATAGTGTAAATCCACTACATTCTCAGGTTAAAATTTTTGGTTAAGATAGTAAACCATGAAGTTGTGTTGACATCAACATGAAACTCAGAGAACATGACCATTATGGTGTGAACGCCTTGAATTATTTTTCTCCAAATAACAGTTTAGTCCTAAATTGACGATTCAATGAACAAGTAAATGTGATAGTGTGAAACAACTGAGTTCTCAAATTAATTTTGTTGGTTAAGGTCTTTTACCGTGTAAATATTCGTTTGTACTTAGCGCTTTTCAGGATTTACCTTCATCATTTTTTTTTTACTTTCTTTTCTTTTGTGGTATATTCAAAATAGATTAAAACATCAGTAATCCTATTTTGAATTTGTTTATCATCGAATAGATAATCAATTTACCAAACAAAGTCTGGGAGAATATAGTTTATTCATAAGATGAGATTGGGATTTTAACTACCATTCAGTAACTACGAGTAACTCTTATATTTACTTTGTGTCTTTTGTCTATTTGGCATTTGCTTTTGTACTTTTAGAAAACCTTTCTGGTCATTCACTGTATGCAAGTATTTTCATTCTGTGATGTAGCAAAAATTCGGTCGTTAGTTTTCTCTCTTGAATTGTTTCACATTATGTTATTTATAGCACGTGAATGTAGGGTATGTGTTTTGCTTATTGAAAAAGGCCGTACGATGACTGTAATTGTTCACATTTTTGTTATTTTTGGTCTTTAGTGATAATGTCCAATTCAATGTAATTGGCAGTTTTACCACAAATCCTTTTTTTTCAGTCCAATTAGAATAGACAGAACTCTAAATTGCTATAAACACATTAGATATATACGAAACAAAAGATTTGAGCAATAGGGGTAATATCAAGTATTGAATTCATGTCCTCTTGTGGGATATAAAGTACCTGCTCTGTTATTTAGACTGTTTTTCTTTTTTTCTTTTTCATTTACAAGTATTATCGTTTATATGAATAGACAATGTTGATCTCCATTGCTTTATGAAACTTATATAATTCTTATTTTTTAGCTTTAGATAATTAAGTATAAAGTTGGTGTTTCCTTTTAACGATGTATTGATGAGTTTAAGTTAGTTGATATAAAAAAGAAGATGTTGTATTATTGCCAATGAGACAACTCTCCACAAGAGACCAAAAGACACAGAAATTAACAGCTATAGGTCACCGTACGACCTTCAACAATGAGCAAAGCCTATACCGCATAGTCAGCTATAAAAGGCCCCGAAATCACAAATGTAAAACAATTCAAACGAGAAAACTAGTGGCCTAATTAATGTACAAAAAAAATGAATGAAAAACAAATATGTAACACAGCATCAAACGACAACCACTGAATTACAGGCTCCTGACTTGGGACAGGCACATACATACAGAATGTGGCGGGGTTAAACATGTTAGCGGGATCCCAACCCTCCCCCATAAACTGGGACAGTTATGTAACAATACAACATAAGAACGAACTTTAAAAATCAGTTGAAAAAGGCTTAACTCTTCAGATGGATACAAATAGAAATACATTTAACAAAAATACACAGTGGACGTGGCCAGGTACTTGTACATCCCAACAACAAAAATACACCAAGTACAGATCTGAGAGTACTCGCAGTTACTGACAGCTAATTCAATGCCAATAACAACTAATAAAAAAAATCATGCATCTAAGACTAAATTATCAGTCACTATACATCCAACATCCAATGGATTTAGTGTAGGTAAGTTGGTTTCATTCTCTATTGCTTCTTAGGGATATATCTTGATACCATGGAGGGTGTATTTTGGTTGAAACATTTATGGTCTTATTGAGCTATAGATAGGCATATTTTTTCCTCGGTTAAATAATGGTAAAAAATGGATTCATTCTTAAACACAACTATGCTTGATTGTTCTGCATTTTGTTTCATAGTGCTGAATTTTGAGAAAGCTCATAATTATCAGATTAAAACTTATTTATAAATATATATATATTTTTTTTTTATTTATCTCTTTAATATGTTCTAGGTTTATGAAAATAAACAACTAATTTTTACTTTAGTGGGCCATTACTTTTTTTATGTTTTTATTGTTTAATTAAAAAAGGAAAATTCTAAAAATACGCAAGTTTGTCAATATAGTCAAGAATTATTATATAAAAAGAGAGTGAATGTAAAACAGATTCTGTATTTTTCAATTTTCAACTTCAACTTCAAAATTTGACTTGTTCAGCGCAATTTGAGCAGCTGTTAATGGCTAGCCTTGATAGTGTCATTTATTCAATATCTAATCATAATGTTCAATATTTGAACAAACTACGATTGGTTTTTTTTTTGTATTTTTATGGGTTATCAAAATGACTGCATTGCAAAAAAAAACAAACTCATCAGACTAGACATATCATTTTGTGCGCCATACACGCCTTTCGTTTAAATTTTTTTATCATTGTTGTACATGTTGTATGTGGATATTTCTTGTATGGCTTTACTATGTTCCACTGTGGTAGTCATATCTTATTTCAGGGTGGCATTTCAAATTGCAAATACTCATATAGGATCACCCCATTTACAAAGTGTTTAAATGAGAAGCTAACTATATGTATATTTCTCATAACATAAACACAAAATTAGGTTAAGGATTATTTATACAATATCTTAAAGGGGCATTAGCAACGAGATATAAAAAAATTAAAAAATGTGATTTTTTTTTTGTACGGTCTAATAATGTATAATACAGATCAACATTGCTGAAATATCAATTTAATACAAAAAGTTCAATTGTGATTGAAATAAAAACTTAATATTTTAACTATTTAAAAAAGTCACGTTAATTTAATCTGTTTATCTCCTGTATTTAGCATGTCAGTAATACATGAAATTAGATTATGCTCACTGAAATTGAAGTTATCGGAAGTGAACATATTGTGGGAAGAATTTATGTTTGAATATTTAGGAACTTAACTTAAAAATGCAAATTTAAAGGAACGTGCATGAACAGAACATGTAAATGTAAAAAAATCTGACATTCCTTGTGGCAGCAAATGTCACCGTAGGGGGTGCCAAAATAATATTTCGATAGACAATCAAATAAATATTTAATTGCAATTGATTGAATGTTCGCTTATTCACTTTTATCGTATAATTGTAATAATATTTGTAAAGTTCAATAATAGATTTTGAAATTAACCCATATGGTCCAAATGCATGCATGTATGGTACAGCTCGTACTAGACCGTACGAGTATACTCCGATCGTACGAGTATACTCCGACCGTACGAGTATACGTATACGGTCCGGACCGGACCGTACGCGTACGACCCAAATACTCATGATCTGGAACATATATAACTTTTTATAACTTATTACGCAGTCAAATAACCTAAGTTTATTTGTTCATCATTTTCTAATTTTCTACATTTGCTTGCTGGTAATTCCAATCTAATGTCCTGAAACATGTGAAATAAATACATAAATTTCATAAACTATTGTTACCAGCATCACACTCACTTTCGTTTGTAAAAAATTTTAACTGAAGTGCTATATACATTCAAGCTTCTGTATTTAAAAGAAGCTTTACAGACATTGCATTCGATTGAGTCATTGTTGTGTTGCTCTTTTAGATGTCTTTTAACAACACGATTTGTTTTATATACTGCGCATGTATTTTGGCAATTTGTTTCACTATCAACGCACTTTTACAACGGCATTCAAGTCAAATGAAGATGAATTTACCTTACAACTTCATTTTCCGGCAATGCTGAGATTTTAAGAAATTTTGCATCATGAATTTTCCGGCGATGCTGAAATCTAAACAAATGTTGCATCAGAAATAAATTGCAATCGGAAATTTTATAACTTTTCTTACCTTTAAGGTATTTCCCCAAATCATTTATTCATTTAGTATATTTATACAATTTTTTTTTCGGTTTTGGTTTATGACCGGCCGGATTTGTCTTCGCTTAATCGATTTATGACTTTTGAACAGCGGTATACTACTGTTGTCTTTATTTATTCAGAATACAATGCATCCCTGAAAGTACAAGATTGTAGTCATCTGCCCGAAGGTAGTGGGAATGGTCTCTACATGATATATCCAAATAATTCACCTGGATTTGAAGTATATTGTGACAATGGATGGACAGTAAGTATTATATAAGGTCATATCGATTGTGATTGATAAATATATCCACCAAAACTTCTGACATTTTGAAAATTAATAAATGATAGCACAATTAGCAACACATTATGTTAATCACAGATATCTAAGGATTCAGGTTAACAATTTTATTACAAATCGTTCTGCCTTGCTTCTTAGCAAAAAATAAAATATTGTGCAGAGAATCTAATACTAGTAATGCTTGGACGAACAGACAAAGACCAATCAAAATTTTAAATTAGAACTATAAAGGTAAAGGACCGAAGAAGTAAGTCAAGGGCATACATATCTTGTGGTTAATTCTTTATTTTTCTATTACTTATCCCGTTTTTTTTTTTTGTCTTAATTTACTGCGCACTTCATTTTCGTATATTTCATTAAAGTTACAGCTTCATAATTGCATGTCAACAAGTGATAGAGTTGAAGTATTTGCATGTCATTCTTATCTTTCAATTGACAGGATTACTGTTAACCTCTTAGTGTTCATTGGCTTTTTAGATATATGTATCTTTTTTTCTTTTCTTTTTTTGTCATTCGCATTACAAGATTTGATTGCAATAAATGTAAGTACATACATCCATAATAGACAGGTGCCTGTGAGATACGACAAGCTCTAACTCGTCCAAAGTCTTGAAGAAAAAAAGTTGTAAATAAATTTAACAAACTAAAATTTACAATCAATACTAAATTCTCAAAAAAAACCACCAACATTACGACAGAACGTAAGACACACACTAACGAGGATCTTAATTTAGGACAGACACATGAACATGAGATATGCTTGATTTTTTTCAATCTGGGCCTTCCCCCTACTTTAACATCATTGGACTAAGATTATGTAAATAAGAAGAATACATGCTATTTTTTTCTGAAATCTGCAATGGTATTTTGAAGTATACCGAATAAATCTTATTAATTTTTTAAATATTCATATTGTAGCACTTTGTGGATATACAAATCAGACTATTCTTGCAGGTGTTCCAAAGAAATAGAAGAATCTATACCGGAAATTTCAATAGGAGTTGGTCAGAGTATGAAGCTGGGTTTGGGAATGTTGGTGTCTACAATACATATTGGTTAGGTACTGGTGATAAATTTGCACAAAACCAGCGTTCATTTCTTTTGATTTCTATTATATACATTTAAAGCGAGAATAATGAAACTTCATAATTATACGGTGATTTATTCCTGTGTATGTGTTGATTGAATAAAAAATCTCCTCTTTATTATTCATAGGAATACAGACTCTAGTATCAACCTACATGTTAAGATTTTTTTCAAAGATATTACGTATTTTATTCCATCATTTTATAACCCTATATATTCTTAATAGATAAATATTAGAATTTGTCCAAGATCTGACAAAATTATATATTTTGCTTTACTTATGCGTTTATATTTTGATTATCGTTTTAAACATAAGCACTATTATTGTTAGAAACTGAAGGTATCCACTTTAGGTTGTAATGCTGTGCATTTAAGTAATGATTAAAACCTTCTTTTGAAAATTGCCCTGGTGTGAAATAAATTCAAGGAAATTGGCTAAATAAATCTCTTTTCGAAGTTACGCTTTTCACATTAGTATCAGTGAAAAAACTAAATCGATGAAAGTAGCATATCATGGGCTTCAATAGAACAGTAAGCAGCTAGACATTGAACGTAGGTTCGATTCAACGTAAAGTTAAAGATAATAGACTATTTTCATATTACCGACTTTTGACTCCGGATTATATAATTTTTCGACAGGTTACCTTTTCTGTGGTTAGATATCCTGGTACTCGGTCAGGTAAAAGCAACCAAAAGAAGAAAAATCAAACACATAATCCGTGCAATTTGAGGGGAAAGTTTTCTGTTTTCTCATGATTTTATCGTGTCAAGAAAATATAAAGCAGTTAATTGTCCCCATAAATTGTATCGATTAAAAGCTTGATTTTACTTTTTTACGTTGCTCTTACTTGACCGAGTACCAGGATGTCTTTCCACAGAGTAGGTAACCTGTCGAAAAAATATAAACTCCGGAGTCAAAAGTCGATAATATGAAAAAGGTCTGTTGGAAGAACCTTAGTATAGTGTATTTTGCCTCTGTTCACTATGTTGGATTACATGACTTTAAACAATTTTGCAATAGCTTTTACTGGCCCGAGAAGACAGTTATTTCGTAGTGCATTTCTTTTAGACAATAAAGTCAAATTAAAAAAACGCACCTGCTCTATCTCAAAAAGATTTTTACAGTGTAGTGTACTACTATTGGGACAAATAATATCAAAATTATAGAAAAGTCTACCAGCTCTAACTCAAACTATTGACAATTCTATGTTAAGGGGGTCTAAAATTCAGTTTGACAGCTTCAGACATACTAGTTTTTGACCTTTTTTTAACTGGACCAAATCACTACTTTACATAAAGATTCAGCACCCAAATTTTTTAACGTGTAATTTCATCCCCTTACTTAATATTCCATGCATAAAATATAAAGAAATAAATTTGGAAAGTGTATGAAAAAAATTTGCAAGTTATACACTGTCCACACTAGGGACTATATTTGTAGACAACACAATCTAAGGACGATAACTGTGTCCTCGGACCTAATAGTATAGAAAGACTTGACCAATTCTAATAAAACTTTGCATGACCTAAGCTTAGGGAATTATAAGATAGTTGGCCAGGTTTCATGGCCATAGGATATATATATATTATAGAAACTATGGCAATTTTAATATTGAAATTTGAATGTTTAATTTTGACGTTTAAATCAAATAATTTTGAATTATCAAGATTTGGGCTTAAAAATTTTAAATATTGCAAAAATTTGCTTTCTAAATGCTCTTAAATATAAAATATTAAGTATTAAAAGCAACTGAACACTCATTTGATTTATAAGATTTATTACAATTATTCAAAAGTCAAATTTATATGAGCCTGTGCTTGATAATAGAGATTTTCGAATTAAGGGGAGCCTTACATAAACATGCATTTTTTTCAACCAATTTGAAGTTTTTGAAGTTTTTTTACAATAAATTATTCTTCCATATATATTGAATGTACTTGAAATGGAAAGAAAAGTTACAAAAAGCATACCAAATGAGTATAAAATGGTCTTAAGCTATGTAAGACTGAACATTATTTAGTGTCAATTTAGGCCGTAGCACATATTTACATATAAAAATGCATGCAGAAGCTATAAGAAATGGAAATTTGTTACTTTTTGCTCATTTCTATGCTGAAATGTCATGATACAAAAAGTCTAATTGCAAAAGGACTCTTGCATTCAACTTTTTTTGCAGACAGTATGGTCTGATGTACAGTTTTTTTTCACTTTTCAATGGAAAACTTGCATGTAGTTTTAGTCTCAACTGGCATATATTTGAACCACATACTATCCTACAGAAGAAAATAAAGATAGTATATGAAATGGATAAGGTACACAGATCATTGTCAAGTGCTTTTTTTTTTTTTTTACATATTTAGTGAAATATCTATGATGAACTACACATTTTATGTACAAAGCTCTTCACATTTCACATACATTAAACAGGCCGTTCGACCAGGGCCTAAATACAAAACATTTTGCACATTTTTTTCTGTGATAATCTACTTTTCTCTATATTCAGAGTTCACAAATGGTTAATAGAATTTGAATTAATCATAGAAACACAAATATCAAAGCATAAAAAGCTGTCAGATAGAAAGTCAGCATGCCTCTTAGGCTTAAAAATGGAAACTGCTTGATATTTCATTCATAAAATATAAAGAAATAAATTTGGAAAGTGTATGAAAAAAATTTGCAAGTTATACACTGTCCACACTAGGGACTATAATTTTGTAGACAACGAAAATCTAAGGACGATGACTGTGTCCTCGGACCTACTGTCAAAGGGTTTTGAAAGAAACAATTAACTGTTACTATGGAAACTGTTTTGTAAAAGCAAATAATACTAACCCTAAACCAAAAAAAAAAGGAGCGAAAGATAAACAGTATATCGTTTCAACTGAAATCTTTCATGTACATTTACAACATGTACAACATTCAACATGCAAGATTGGTCTCACAACTAGTGATAGTAAAAGTAATTAGAAGTGAAATGTATTTGCTACAGCTGTCGTCTTTGAATCAACTTAATTTCTTAGAAAATAAATGAAAAAAACGAATATTGATGCATGTCAATTTAATTTTATAGAAGAGTTTACTATGTAATACATGTACAGGGATGCACAGAAATTGATATTTCTAATCTTGAACGGTGTTCCTTTTCAGGTTTTCAGAAGATTTGTATCTTGCTGAATTCTACAAAATCGACATGCGATCAGAATTATCATCTAAAACTTCACCTGATAGACTCTGATTATGGCAATGGTTTTGCAGTGTATGACACTTTTACTATCAACTGCACGGACGGTTTTTACACTCTAGGGTTATCAGGTTACAACGGCTCATTAGGTAAATATGCTTTAAATTTGTCGTTTGTTAATGTGGTTCATAAGTGTTTCTGGTTTCTCGTTTTTTATATAGATGAGATCGTTGGTTTTCCCGTTTGAATGGTTTTACACTAGTCATTTTTGCCTTTATAGCTTGCTGTTCGGTGTGAGCCAAGGATCCGTGTTGAAGACCGTACTTTGACCTATATTGGTTTACTTTTACAAATTGTGACTTGGATGGAGAGTTGTCTCATTGGCACTCATACCACATCTTCTTATATCTATTTAAGATAAAGCTTAAAGATGCTTTCCTAAGATATTGTTTTAGTCTATATTGAAGTTTTATATAGCACATACAAATTTATATATTACTGAAAAATTATTACACCAGGGTTTTCGATATCATAAACTAGTCAAAACATTTACTAAATGTTATATTCGGTATAAGGACATCATTCGTAAATATAACTCAACATGCAGACATCTTATACGTTCGGGTATTTCACATCCAATCTTTTATGGTAATATTCTTTACAAAGCACAAAAATGCCAGTATTCACCTCAAAAGCTAACAAAACCTTTAAACAGACTTATAAAGAAGGGATATAGTTACGATACTGTTGTCAGGTCATTAAAGATTGCATATTTTGGCTTTAATATTGATTCACTTATAGGGTCTTTGCATCGGAATTAAACATATTTATTCTAAAACCAGTTGTTGGCATGACACGGGTTGTGTTCTTCTCATATATTTTATGACGGTATAATACTCAACCCCTAACAGGAGGGATTGTGCCTGATATTCATATGATGAAGACATAATCTTTCAATCAGTTTAATTGAGGTCTGGAGCTGGCATGTCAGTAACTGCTAGTAGTCTGTTGTTATTTATGTATTATTGTAATTTTGTTTATTTTCTTTTGTTTCCTATTCTGACATCGGACTCGGACTTCTCTTAAACTGAATTTTACTGTGCGTACTGTTGTACGTTTGTTTTTTCTACATTGGCTAGAGGTATAGGGGGAGGGTTGAGATCTCAAAAAACATGTATAACCCCGCCGCATTTTTGCGCCTGTCCCAAGTCAGGAGCCTCTGGCCTTTGTTAGTCTTGTATCATTTTTAATTTTAGTTTCTTGTGTATAATTTGGAGTTTAGTATGACGTCCATTGTCACTGAACTAGTATACATATTTGTTTAGGGGCCAGCTGAAGGACGCCTCCGGGTGCGGGAGTTTCTCGCTGCATTGAAGACCCATTGGTGGCCTTCGGCTGTTGTCTGCTCTGTGGTCGGGTTGTTGTCTCTTTGACACATTCCCCATTTCCATTCTCAATTTTATGTACACACCAGATTCAGTGTATTTCGATGTAAACGCATTCAAGTTTGAGTTCGTGCTATGAATCGGCTCTCAGGAATAAGCATCATGGATACAATTTGGACAAAAAAAACTGTCAACTATATCTAAACGTTTCGGAGATCAAAAACAAACAGGACAAAACCAGAACCACTAAATCTTTCGATAATTAAGTAACTGAAAACCAATGATGATTATATCCCTAATTTCCAACATAAAGAAAATCAAATTTACATTTCATAGTGCATATTGCATTGAATGACACCCGATCTATAGAAATTGGGTACCAAATTTACAAAATCGATTCGAAACTGTTTGTTTAGTTAGATTTATGAAAACACGAAAGTTTCGTTGAAGATGTAAAAACATATTTTGAAACAATAACTTTTTATAAATTGTTTTAATGAGCTTGTTACCATATCAGGAATTTGACAGTTGTTTCAATTCGTTAGATGTGTTTTAGCTTTCGATTTTGCCATTTTATAAAGGACTTTCCTTTTTTGAATTTCCCTTGGAACTATTTTACTTTTTGTTATATAGTTTAAACCAGACTATCGATAGATTTGATTTAAAACCTGGTTTTATTAGAGGAACAGGATAGGAAAAAGGATGAAAAGTACTAAAATAAATGCATATTTGATATAACCCAAAACCCGCAAATAAGTGATACTGCGAAAGCTAAACTAAAAAAATAGGAATTATCAAAGGAGAAACCAATTACTAAAGGTCCTTTAAACAAACAATTGGTGACAGACATCTTAAGTGATTTGTAATTGTTTTAAAGCAGCTCGGCATCTTTCGCTTCTCATCCCTTTCCAAATTCACAATTCCTCATTCGCAACACAGTTGTAATTATTTGGTTGATGGTTTGTAGTTGGTTGATAGATTTATTGATGAATATTTGATTATGAACAGTAGCTTTATGTATGTATTCCTGTTTTACATGAAGAGCACCATCTTGGTTATCACAACAACCAACGGTTCTCTACCTTCGACCGGGATAATGACCAAAGGGACGATTTCAATTGTGCAGTTAACCTTGACGCTGGTTGGTGGTATGAAGGTTGTGGAAGGTGTATTTTGAACTCGCACACAACTATGTTCTGTGCCAATAAATATTGGGAAACTTCAACAATGATGCTGAAGTGAGACAAAAAAAAAAACGCTACAATCAACAAAAGCCTGTTCCAGTCTGACAACGGGATTTCTACAATATTCAATAATTGGCATTTGTTTGAGACGTTCATAACAGATAATATGTCTACGAATTATTAAGGTTTAAAATTACTACTCAGAAAACAGATTTTTGGTTTTTTTTTAATATAACAACTACATATCTGGATAGTTTTCTTATTTGTCGAAGTTTTTCTTCTAAATCATTCTTTAATCTATTTTTAACTTAATGTTTTGATAGTTCAAGATGACGTTATAATCCTATACAAAATTTTTGTAGTAAATAATTTTAAAGGCAGTAAACCCGTTGTATCAAGTGTGATACTTTTGTCCTTTTTGTCTTTTTTTTTATGGGGAAGGAGTTAATTCCCCAAACAAAGTAAGCATAAGCTGTGAAGGTAATTCATACAAATTAGATAAACATAATTTACTACCAAACTTCATTGGGAAACATTATATAATAGAGAGGATCGTTACTTAGATAATTGTTGTAATTAGAACTTAGAAAATATCCATGTATTGTAATTTGATTTGCGATTGACATATAATTGTGTCCACATGTCTGCTTTATGAATGATTTGTATTATTGAAACATGAAAAGTTATTAAAAACAAATGTGCTGTGAATTTCTACAACAAACTCAGTGTAAAAACATTTGCTTTTATATACTTTTATGTTGCTCATTTTTACAAGGTGCACGAGTGTACTATAGATGCGTTCGAGTTTTGATATTTGTTTAAACAGGGTTCCGGATGGGTTTTTTTTGTTTGTTTTAGATATTAATAAACCAGAAAAATAAAGAACAGAAAAATAGACAAAAAATTAAGATTACAGGATAATGGGGTTCTATGTATAAAGAATATAGAATAATGAGCAAACAACTCAAAGAATAGGAGAACAGAAAATACTTTAATGAAAACAAAACCAAAGAATATAGAAAAAAGTCCCAATAATTCAAAGACCTCGTATTGTTTGTGTCAAAAAATATTTGCATCATCGTTTTAGTATCATTATTCCTGTTCATAATTTTTAATCGTCCATTTGATGCTTTCAATGTGATATTTTATTTCATTAATGTTTGAGTAAGGACCGAGTTATGACATATACGTAATGCTTAAGTAGGAATTCTGATGATTAGTAAATACGTCTTAAAATCGATACTTATTCTACATGTTGGTAGGGCGGTTTGGTATCTAAAATTATAGTGTATACTTATTATCAGATCATAATAAAATATAATTATGTTCAATGTTTTTATTTTTTAAATATTTCAAACTAAACATCATCATATGTTAATATATCTGTATTACCATTGACAAACGTGTTCGTTTATATTTTTATCGGTCTTTAAGATATATTCAAAATGAAAGAACCTTAGTGAGCGCTCACATACCCCCCGTCCCCACATTGTCATTGGAGAAATAAAATAAGTGTAAGAAAAAAAAATTGTATCAGAAAAAAATTTAAATCATAATTTCCTGTCAATAGGCACATCTACATAGTATGTCCTTATTATCTACACAGTTTCATGAAATTCTGTTGTGTGGTTTGAGAGGAGTTGCGATTATAAAAGGTTGCAGTAGTATATTGGGCAAATAAGTTCAAAGGGGCGTAACTCCTGGAAAAAAATTGAATCGTAATTTCTTGTCGATATGCACATCTACGTAGTATATCCTTATTATCTGAAAAGGTTTCATGAAATTCTGTTGTGTGGCTCGAGAGGAGTTGCGATGACAAACTGTTGCAGTAGTACATTCAAGTAAATAAGTTCAAAGGGGCGTAACTCCTAGAAAAAAAATTGAATCGCAATTTCCTGTCGATATGCACAACTACATAGTATGTCCTTATTATCTAAAAAGGTTTCGTGAAATTCTGTTGGGTGGTTTGAGAGAAGTTGCGATGACAAGAGACAGGACTGACGGACGGACGGACTGACGGACGGACTGACGGACAGACGGGTCAAAAACATTATACCCTCCGCAACCCGTTGCGTGGGGTATAAAAATATAAAGGGCTGTATTGGAAGTTTAGTGTGACCATGGCGGTGAAAGCAGTAAAAGCGCTAGTAAATAAGATGAATTGAAACCTCATGCAAAGCTCTGATTCCTTGCCCAGCTTTGGCTATACCTTTTTTACCTTTTTGGATTATAGCTCTTAATCTCTTGAAAAAAATTTGGAATTTTCAAATATTTTGGCCTCGAGTATCACCGAAGAGACATTTATTGTCGAAATGCGCATCTGGTGCAATAATAATTGGTACCGTTAATGTTATTATTATTTTTTATTAATTTTCTTATATATATATATCTACATATAAATAAAAGAAACCTCGGGGTAAAAGAGTGTGACAGCATCTCAAACACTAAATGCATGACACGTAGAGAATATAATACATAAATATAAAGGAAATGTGACGAATCTGTTTATGTGACAGCAATCTGACGATAGAAAAAAGTAAAATCACAAAAATACTAATTCCGAGGAAAATTCAAAAAGGAAAGTCCCTAATCAAATGGCAAAATCAAAAGCTCAAACACATCAAACGAATGGATAACAACTGTCATATTCCTGGCTTGGTACAGGCATTTTCTTATGTAGAAAATGGTGGATTGAACCTGGTTTTATAGCTATCTAAACCTCTCACTTGTATGACAGTCGCATCAAATTCCATTATATTGACAACGATGCGTGAACAAAACAAACAGACACAATAGGTAAAAATGTCAAAAATAGGGGTACAGCAGTCAACATTGTGTTATCATCTTAATCACTATAAAAAAAAAACAAATGTAACAAAGAAGCACAAAAAGGTATACATCAAATTTAACATCCTCATTTTGCTTTTTTATTATACGATTTTATTTATCTAGAGATAATCATACATGAATAAAGGAAGATTTGAAAATCGTTTACTGTAAAAGCAACCCGGCGACACAAAACGAACGATTTCTAGAGATCGACATGCATGAATAAAAAAAAAGATTTGTGGATTGTTTACTTTGATAGCAACCCGACGACACAAAACCAAATGACATTTAATGATCCTCATACATGAATTAATTGGAGATGTTAAGAATATGTTAATGTGAAATAAACCCGACAAAACAAAACCAAAAGACAGCTAGAGATCAACATGCATAAAAAAAGAAATGTGAGGTATCCGTTAATCTAGAGCTGTGGTACATGCAAAAAAGGAGATGTCCAGAATCTGTTAAAGTGATAGCAACCTGACTATACAAAAACAAATTACATCCTGATATCATACATGAAAAAAAGAGTTCTGAAGTATGTGTAAACAATGCAATAATCAAGCGACACAAAAACAAATGACATCTAGTGATCATCATACATACATAAAAAGGAGACGTGAAGTACCAGTAAATGTGACAGAAACCTGACGACACAAACGCAAATGACATCTAGTGATCATCATACATACATAAAAAGGAGACGTGAAGTACCAGTAAATGTGACAGAAACCTGACGTCACAAACGCAAATGATATCTAGTGGTCATCATACATACATAAAAAGGAGACGTGAAGTACCAGTAAATAAGACAGTAACCTGACGACACAAACGCAAATGACATCTAGTGATCATCATACATGCATAAAAAGGAGGCGTGAAGTACCAGTAAATGTGACTGAAACCTAACGACACAAACGCAAATGACATCTAGTGATCATCATACATGCATAAAAAGGAGACGTGAAGTACCAGTAAATGTGACAGTAACCTGACGATACAAACGCAAATGATATCTACTGATCATCATACATACATAAAAAGAAGACGTGAAGTACCAGTAATTAAGACAGTAACCTGACGACACAAAAACAACTGATATCTAATGATCATCATACGTACATAAAAAGGAGACGTGAAGTACCAGTAAATAAGACAGTAACCTGAAGACATAAAAACAAATGATATCTAGTGATCATCATACATACATAAAAAGGAGACGTGAAGTACCAGTAAATGTGACAGTAACCTGACAACACAAACGCAAATGATATCTAGTGATCATCATACATACATAAAAAGAAGACGTGAAGTACCTGTAAATATGACAGTAACTTGACGACACAAACGCAAATGATATCTAGACATTTACATACATGAATATACACTTATAAAATAATGAGATGTTAGGTATCCTTTAATAAGACAGAAACCAGGTGACACAAAAATAAATGACATAGAGAGATCTTCATACATCAATAAAAAGGAGATGTGAAGAATTTTGTAATGTGAAAGGAACCCGACGACACAAAAACAAATGACATTCAGATATCATCATACACGTATACAAGTAATGTGACAGCAACCCGACACACAAAAAAGAATGAGAACTAGAGATCATTATACAGGAATAAAAAACAAGATGTGAGGTATATGTAAATGTGGCAGCAACCCGACGACATCAAAGCAGATGCCATCTCTTTTTCAGATGACGGTGTTCCTCAAGCCTCATCCTATAACAATTCATTTCACTAGTTGTACAATTTACTAGAATAAAGAAATATCCGTACCGTACTTTGCATCGTCAAATGGGTAGTAAACAGTAGCAAATGTTGTTTTACTTGGGACGAAGAGCGGACCGACAAATCAAAATTGACGGTGGCAACTCTACAAACACATTACGGCCATCCTGATTGTAATGCAATACCATTTTAAAACATGTTTAAATAAAACATTTTAGATATCCCGGAAAAGTCGATTGCGCTTGTGCAACGTTAACGTTGTTACAAAAGACTCTGAATGTCACCCGTGGAATCGACTGCATATGGTATCTAATTAAAATTGCGTAACATATCATATTAAATAATGGTATAATTGCTTTAACACAATAAGTACCTTTACAGGTATCAGATACCTCAAAGTTTTAATATTTTAAACAAATGACATTCGTTATCAGCATCTTATTTGTAAATATAACGTGTCTTGTAATAATTAAGTTTTGACGGTAATTTCCACTCGACCTTTTACTGTCATGCATTTCTATTGGCTTCATTTGAATTGGAGACTTCATGACACTTATTGAATATTGCTTCTGATTTATTTTCTTGAGCGCCAGTATTCAACAGCCGTAGCTACTTAACTTTACCACTGCATTCCAACTGTACCATCCGTCTTGCAATGAGTGTAACAATGGATAAGCATAGCTGCAGTGGTTTGTCGATTTTTGAGGATTCCAACCGTCTTGAAATCAATGTACCACTTAGTGGACAAATTTATTTTACTCGCGTAGTGGTATTTACCATATGTGGATTCTTAAGGGTTCTGAAGAACTTCTGGACAATTATAAATCTCGGTCTATTTCTGAAATTAATTCTAACATAACTTTTGATTTTTTAACCCTGTATACCAACATTCCCCATGTGAAATTATAAAATTGTTTTGAATAGACATTGAATGACAAACTTTTTTCTTATGTGACGTTTACATTTTCTGACGTCAGACACGCGAAGCAATGAATGTGGGTCTTAATTTGATAGATGCTTTTGTGCTTTTTTTGTAAATAATTGTTTGTTTTGATATTGTAACACAGTGATGACTGCTGTACCCATATTTTGACTATTTTATTTATAATGTCTGTTTTGTTCACGCATCGTTGTAAATATAACGAAATTTGATAAGACTGTCGTACAAGTGAGAGGTTTAGCGCTATAAAACCAGGTTCAATCCACCATTTTCTACATTTGAAAATGCCTGTACCAAGTCAGGAATATGACAGTTGTTGTCCATTCGTTTGATGTGTTTTGTCATTTGATTTTGCCATGTGATTAGGGACTTTCCGATTGAATTTTCCTCGGAGTTCAGTATTTTTGTGATTTTACTTTTTAGTTAGTACCGCCAGTTTCGTCTTGTCAGATTAGTTTGTACAAAGTGTACCATTTGTTCGATACCGCTATTGTCTGTATTTGATTAAGTGTAAACCTTGGTTGGTACGTAAATTTTAAATTGTCAGTTACGAGGAATAATTCCATCCGTCTTGTAGACGTAGTCGTTGTACAACGCGGTCCATTACACTCTGTAGTTCAATTTCTGAAGATAGTATATGTCTTGTAGTTAGTGTACCATTGGGATTTCACCCAGCGCTTTAGATGCTTTGCAGTTTCTGAGGTAATTACATTTTGTAACTGTCTTGAAGTCAGTGAACAATTGGGTCATTAGTGCTGTAGTATATTGTCTTCCGATTAAGGTTTCCGATAGCGTCAAACGTCTTATAGTCAGGGTACAAGTTGTTCAATACTGCTGCTTATATTTTTAATTTACCGATTATATCATCCGTCTTGTTGTCAGTGTACTTCTTGGTTGGAACAGCTGCAGTAGATTGCCGAGTATACGTTCTGTAGTATAGTCAGTGTACTACTAAGACGTTCTTGGTGTAGTAGAATGTGAGTAATAGAGTATACAACCCGTCTTATAGTTAGTGCATCACTTAGATGTTATCGCTGTAAAGATTGTTAGTTATAGAAGGCACCATCTGTTTTGGAGTCAGTGTATCACTGGGTAGGACCGTATGACACGAATATATTGTCCGTCTTGGAGTCAGTGTATCACTGGATCGGACCGTGTGTACACACATGTATCGTCTGTCTTCGAGTCGGTGTATCACGCTGCAGTAGATTTTCAGTAGTTTCTGATGCTACCATGCGTTTTGTATTCAGTTTTCAATAAGTCGCCACCGAGGTTAACCGAGGGTATTATCCATTTTCGAGTTTTTCAAAACTGAAATAAAAAATCATTCTACGTCCATACCTACTATTTCTACCAAAGAAAAATATATGATTGTAGAGAAAACGTTCCGACAATGCCTGAATTGAAAGTAAAACTTCTAGTAAGTTCCTATCGAGGAACACGTTCTGAAAATGACTGAACTGAAAGAAAATCTTCTAGTACCTTTCTATCTAGGAACACGTTTCGACAATGACTGAACTGAAAGTAAAGCTTCCATTACGTCCCAAGCAGGGAACACATTCCGATAATTACTGAATTGAAAGTAACACATTAAGTACGCTCCTACCAAGGAACACTTTTCGACTATGACTGAACTAAAAGTAAAACTTGTGGTACGTTCCTACCGAGGAACACGTTCCGATAATGACATGAACTAAAAGTAAAACTTCTAATGCGTTCGTACCGAGGAACACGTTCCGACTATGACATTAACTGACGGTAAAACTTTAAGTACGTTCATACCGAGGAACATGTTCCAATAAAGACTGAACTGACGGAAAATGTTCTTGAATTTTCTTACATAAGAAGCCGTTCCGACAATGACTGAACTGAAAGAAAACTTCGAGTACGTATCTACCGAGGAACACGTTCCGACAAAGACTTAACTGACACTGAAAGTAAAACTTGAAGTTAGTTTTGTATGAGAAATAAGTCCCTGCTGATTTATCCTGATGAACTAACTTTAAATAAAGCTTATACTAGCAATGAACACTGCCCTTTCCTGGATCTTGATATCTATATCTTTAACTGGAAGCTTTATACCAAAATTTATGATAAAAGAGATGATTTTTATTTCCTATTGTTAATTATCCATTTTTAGATGGTGACGTTTCCTTGTCACCATCTTATGGTGTTTATATATCTAAACTTGTACGATTCGCTCGTGTATGTAACAACGTATTAGATTTTAGCGAAAGAAATCCATGTATTACTGAAAAATTATAACACCAGGGTTTTCGATATCATAAACTAGTCAAAACATTTACTAAATGTTATCATCGGTACAAGGACATCATCGTAAATATAAATCAACATGCAGACATCTTGTACGTTCAGGTATTTCACATCCAATTTTTTATGGTAATATTCTCTACAAAGCACAAAAAAAGTCGGCATTCACCTCTAAAGTTAAGAAAACCTTTAAACAGACTTATTAAGAAGGGATATAGTTACGATGCTGTTGTCAGGTCATTAAATATGGCATATTTTGGCTTTAATATTGATTCACTTATAGGGTCTTTGCATCGGGAATAAACACATTTATTCTAAAACCAGTTGTTGACATGATACGAGTTATGTTCTTCTCATATATTTTATGATGGTATGGTACTAAACCCCTAACGAGAGGGATTGTGCTTGATAGTCATATGATGAAGACATAGTCTTTCAATCAGTTTAATTGAGGTCTGGAGCTGGCATGTCAGAAACTGCTAGTAGTCCTTTGTTAATTTATGTATCATTGTCATTTTGTTTAGTTTCTTTTGTTTCCTATTCTGACATCGGACTCGGGCTTCTTTTGAACTGAGTTTTACTGTGCGTATTGCTGTGTGTTTGTTTTTTCTACATTGGCTAGAGGTATAGGGGGAGGGTTGAGATCTCAAAAAACATGTTTAACCCCGCCGTATTTTTGCGCCTGTCCCAAGTCAGGAGCCTCTGGCCTTTGTTAGTCTTGTATGATTTTTAATTTTAGTTTCTTTTATATATTTCGGAGTTTAGTATGACGTCCATTATTACTGAGCTAGTACATATTTTTGTTTAGGGGCCAGCTGAAGCATGCCTCCGGGTGCGGGATTTTCTCGCTGTATTGAAGACCCATTGGTGGCCTTCTGCTGTTTTCAGCTCTTTGGTCGGGTTGTTGTCTCTTTGACACATTCCCCATCTCTATTCTTAATTTTATTATAATATTTTGTTAAGTCTGTATTCAGTGAAAGTTTAACTAAATAAAAATTCTGTTCTACTGACTAGAGCTATTACAATCATTAAAGTAGTAGTCTTTGTTTACAAATACTGTGACAAATATTATGAAAATAGTTGTATAAACTATTTCTTCTGTGTTAAAAAGATTTTATTAATTTTTTATAAACTACGTTTTATTGCGGATCTCTTGTGACTATATAACGTTATGATTTGTCTACTCTGTATACTATTGTATCCCATATATTAAAGTGTAACTATATCTGTTGTGGTCGTCCACTTTGTAGACAAATTTACACACAATACATTTATAAGACGTACATCATCTATGTTGAATTTGTTATAAGAGATAATTATATAAAAGAGAGGCAATAGATACCAAAGGTCATTCAAACTCATTAGTCGAAAACAAACTGACAACGTCATTGCAAAAAAGAAAATGACCAAAAGACAAACACAGTATACAAAACACAATATAGAAAACAAAGGGCTGAGCGACGCGAACCTCACCAAAAAACCGGGATTGATCTCAAATGCTCCAGAAGTGTAGGCAGATCCTGCTCCACATAAAGTATGCATTCAATTGTTTAGTATTACTGTATATATATCTCCGCAGATTGGTCCTTACTAGTTATGCATCATCGTGTGTAGCTAAAGGACATGACGACATACAAACTAAAGAGTTTATCCATCTCAACTATTTCTTACACAGTCTAGAGTTTATAGTGACCGATGTCAATTTTAATCTGTGCTACTATAAGACATTGGCGGAAACTGTCATGCACCTACAGTTAGGATTACAGGTAGCATTTAAATCTGTGGATGTATCAAAGTGTAAATATAAGTCATGGCTAACGCCTATGATGTTTTTTGATAGTTGAACAACGTGGTTTTAAAGAAATATATGTAGTAATGTGCACACATTAATTACTTTACATGATATTATCAGGATTGAACATGACCAAATTTACAGAGTATGATAGAATGGTAAAACCATCATCTAATAATTTCTACTTAAGACGTGAAAACAAATCGCAATTGTATTTGTCTAGGTTGGGACAATTATATTTTTTTTTGGCAGCAAGACTTAGAGTTAAAAAGGACGATCAACTAAGAAGCACATTGACAATATTTGATGCTTTTAATTTTTTTAGAGAATGAGTGGATACAGCGGACTATTTATTCTTCACGGCATTGTACTTGCCCTTCAGTATATTTCTATTATCTTTTACTTTTTGTGTTCACCTGGCCCAAAAGGGCCAAGTGAGCTTTTCTCATCACTTGGCATCCGTCGTCCGTCGTCCGTCGTCGTCCGTTAACTTTTACAAAAATCTTCTCCTCTGAAACTACTGGGCCAAATTAAACCAAACTTGGCCTAAATCATCCTTAGGGTCTCTAGTTTAAAAGATGTATCCGATGACCCCGTCCATCAATCAAGATGGCCATCATGGTTAAAAATAGAACATGGGGGTAAAATGTAGTTTTTGGCTTATATCTCTGAAACTAAGGCATTTAGAGCAAATCTGACTTGGGTAAAAATGTTCATCAGATCAAGATCTATCGGCCATGAAATTTTCAGACACATCAGACAACCCGTCGTTGGGATGCTTCCCCTGAATTGGTAATTTTAAGGATATTTTGCAGTTTTGGGTTATATATATTATCTTGAATATTATAAGAGATAGAGATAAACTGTAAACAGCAAATTTGTTCAGCAAAGTAATATCTACAAATAAGTCAAACATTATCAAAATTGTCAACTGACCCTATAAAGAGTTATTGCCCTTTAAAGTAAATTTTTCACAATTTTCGTCAACATAACCTAAATTGATAAGTGACCCCATAAAGAGTTATTGCCCTTTAAAGTAAAATTTTCACAATTTTTCGTAAATTTTTGTTATCTTTTACAAAAATCATCTCCTCTGAAACTACTGGGTCAAATTAAACCAAACTTGGCCTAAATTATGCTTAGGGTATTTAGTTTAACACATGTATCTGATAAACCCGCCCATTAATCAAGATGGCGGCCATGGCTAAAAATAGAACATGATATAAAATGCAGTATTTTGGCTTATATCTCTGAAATAAAGGCATTTAGAGCATATCTGAAATGGGGTAAATATGGTCATCAGGTCAAGATCTATCTGCCTTGAAATTTAGACGCATCAGACAACCGTTGTTGGGTTGCTGCCCCTGCATTGGATATTTCATGTTATTCTGTGCTTGATTTTCTTTTCGATGATGATTTAAATTCTATAGTACCAATGATAAATTTTATTGCTGCTGGAAGAACAAAGAGGGAAAAATTTTGAAAAGAAAAATTGAGCTTGGCAATAACTAAAAAAAACACGATGAAAATGAATATGTCCTCCATACTATAGGAACAAGAAAGGATTGTATTAAAAAAATCAACAAAACCAAAGCCATTCTGTATTGAAAAAAAATCTAATAAAACAATAATGTATCTAAACCGTACCTACACAAATATTATATTGTATACTGTTCTATAGTAAACACTTATAAAATAACCAGCACAAATAACCTCTCATTCCCGCGAGAAACTGCGCGTAGGCAGAATAACTGTAAGGGAAATGAATGCCTTAAAAATAACCCCTTATTTTCCATGGGAAACTGCGTGTAGGCAAATTAAAAACAAATGCGAACGAGAGCGTAGACAAAATAACTGCTTTGGCTGCAAATTGCTTGTCTTTTCAAATTACAACTTGTCGTCGGGTAGAAATGGGGGGGGGGGCTACACAAGTGTCTTGTATTGTAGAGTTAGACCTATTTAGAATTTTACAAAAAGATTGTGCACATCAGGAAAAGAACCATATTCTGATTTAACAATTATATATTTACTTCCAGTTCAGTATTCCAATTCAGTATAATAATACAGTTATGGCCTTCATGTGTGAGATAAGGATGATTTTGATATAATTAATATTACTGATTTATAATCACCTATTAGTGTCACCAAATGAGTGTTTTATCATGATGATATGGAACGAATACAATAGTTTAAAATTGAAAGCATTTATATGTGCTACAGCTAAAAAGTTAAATCACAAAAATACTGAACACCAGCTGAAAATTCAAAACGGAAAGTCCCTAATCAAATGGTAAAATCAAAAGCACAAACACATCAAACGAATGGACAACAACTGTCATATTCCTGACTTGGTACAGGCATTTTCTTATGTAGAAAATGGTGGATTGAACCTGGTTTTAAGGCACTAAACCTCTCACTTGTATGACAGTCGAATCAAATTCCATTATATTGACAACGATGCGTGAATAAAACAAACAAACACAATGGGTAAAAATGTCAAAACAGGGGTACAGCAGTCAACACCGTGTCACAATCCCGGGGGGGTTACTGACTATCCTTTCGGATATAACTGTGCCGACAGCACTTGCCAAATCATACCCTGTTCTAACCAGAAAACATTGAAAACCATACCCTGTTCTAAACAGAAATATTGAAAACATACCCTGTTCTAGACACGCTCAGAAAATGTATACCCTGTTCTAGACACGCTCAGAAATATGCACCGGGAATGATCCTGTTCTAGACCGTATAAAATAGATGCTGTTCTAGACCCGGGTTCTAGACGGTATCTTAAACAGTTAAATAAGCAATCCTGTTCTAGACAAATACTTTGTTTAAAAAAAGACCCTGTTCTCACCAGCAGGGCATGAAAAAGCGACCCTGTTCTAACCAGCAGGACATGAAAAAGGGACCCTGTTCTAACCAGCAGGGCATGAAAAAGTGACCCTGTTTTGCGGCACACTCGTACCACTAAAAAATATAGGAAGTAACCCCCCGGGGTCACAATCTTAATCACAACAAAAACAAACAAATATTTAACAAAGAAGCACAGAAAAGCATATATCGCATTTAACAACCTCGTTCATTGCTTACTTATTTTTGTATCTTATTTATGTATGCCAAATCAACCCATAAAGGAAATTTTGTCGTTCAAAGTATGCAAAAATTATAATAGAACAATAACACAATGACGGGATGTTTAAAGTACAGAGAGTGACACGTCATATGTATCAAAGAAACATAAAAAGTCACACGGACAAAGCACACAAGTAAAAATGAAAAATAATACAAACAACGCAATGACGGGATGCATAAGTACAGAGCCACGTCAAATGTATATTACTAAAACAGACCAAACAGTAAAAGTAATATTAATAGAGACAAATAAAAGAACACTTTAACACGTTTAAGTGTTCCGCTATTGTATTATTTTTTCTGAAACCTTTCTTTTTTCTAGATCAATATTGAAAGTGATTTATGAAAATTAAATATAACAAAAATAAAATATTGACACCCTATTCTTCCTTCCTATAATATGATTATAATATACAGTTTTCAAAAAAGTTTTCGATTTACGTATATATGTTTTACCGCTTATTAGATTTTCTATTTAAGTACATCTGCTGGTTCAGGTAAATCATTCTGTATTACGAATCATGGCAGAGTGTAAGAAGATACTTTCCTCTCAGGAAAATTTGAATGGTGTAAGTAGTTATACACCGAAGGATAGGTGTGTCTGGATAAGAAACACCGACGGCCGGAGGTCGGAGGGGTTTCTTATCCAGACACGCCGTATCCCGAGGTGTATAACTACATGTAACTTACACCCGATGCTAAACCCTATATTTGTTTATATTGAATATTAAATGAAAAAGAACGGATAGTTTTTTTATTGAGAATATCAAACCCTGATTGATTTGAAAAACATGTTTTTTAGATGAAACCCCTCTAGTAACCTTACTTTGACGATCTTCGTTCTAACTTTGACAAGTGAGTAGATTTTACAAATGCCAAAGTTGCCGTTTTGCATATTTCCGTTAAATCCGTGTGCTAATATGGATCAGCAGGTCAAGGTTGACCGTATCGGGCATTCTTATCACAAAACAAAAAATACATCATGCTCTTGTATGTTGTTGTCAATATGGACGGGTATAAGACGGAAGACATTCTGAGTCAGGCGTTGGATTTGGTAGAGGAGACTAAAGATAAAGGCAAAGTACTTACATGTATTAGTTTAATTAAAGTAATTATAAATGTATTATATATGTTACGGTTTTATAAAAAAAAAAAAAGACCCACCCCCTTCTTCTCAACATTAAACAAACATTCCTATTCGGACATACTAGTACTGAGAGTAAGTTTGTCTGGATTAGAAAACCGACGACCGGAACCCCCACTTTTTGGGGGCCATCCGGGAGGAGGGGAGGTCCGTGAGTTGGAATCCCCCCTTTTTTACGATCAATGCTTTAGAATAGAGACATATGACTGGACCCCCCTTTCTATCCTGGGTTGGCAACTCCTTTTAAAAACTGCTGGATCCGCCCCTGGGTTCCATCATTAGTCTTCAACAATTCAAACATTGATATTTACTTTATTATTTTATGATTACGACTTAGTCCAAATGAAAACTATATGTTTGTAATGTATAATTCACACGGGTAGTAACCTCGTCATATCGAGAAGCGTTTAGTACAGTGATTTTGTCATAGTTTGGTTAAGATGAACATGGTTGTGTTAAGTTACTTCCCCGAACGATTGCCTCAGTTCTATTCAAACGAGCAAATAAAAAGCAAATAAGATGTTTTAATTTGCATTGTTAGTCAAACGATCTACATTGGAATTGTTGTTTTCAAGAAACTAACGCAGAATAATCAAACTATCGAAATTGCTATGGTTTAGTTAAGTTATGACATGGTTCGGTTAAGTGTCTAGACATTTGTCATGGTTTTGATCAAGTTTGTCATGGTTTAGATCCAAATTAATATATATGTGTTTCAGCTCAATATTGATATATTGTTTAAAAACGCTTGTAATTAAACGAAGTCACAGAATTTACCAACTAACTAAGAAGAAAAAAAGCCTTTTAAACCAAAATTAGATGCTGTAATTGGCAAAGTGTACATTAAACAATTTAATTGTTTGTGACTTGTCTTTGTATGCAAATCGTATTACTACGAATGTCTTGTAAAAGAATTAGGAATAAATGAGCACTCATGTAATCCCACATACAAAAACATCATTTGACAAGTATGAGATTTTGGTGATTCATAAGACCTTACTAGCTTCAATGAACATTACTTTGAGCAGCAAATCGGAGGGCTTACCTTGTTTGTATTGGATACCTAAGCTTCACAAAATTCCATACAAGCAGTCGTACATTTCCAGCTCATCTGCATGTTCGAAGAAAGAATTGTCCATTAGATTGACAAAGATTCTTTCCGCAATGAAAGAGGGTTTTCAGAAATACCGTGAAACTGTTTACTGGCGTAGTGGTATTAACCATGTATGGCTTTTAAAAAAACTCTTAAAGAACTTCTGAATAAATGTAAATCTGAAATTAGTTCTATCAAAACGTTTAATTTTTCAACCCTGTGTACCACCATTCCCTATGTGTAATTGAAAAATCGTCTAAAAGAAAAAAATTAAATCTACAATGCTTTTCAAAATAAAAATGGTAGCGCACGCTATACATTTATTACTTTTGGATACCATACGGCATATTTTGTAAATAGTGAACAAAAAAATAAAACATACTACACAGAGGAACAAGTGACCAGTATGCTGGAGTTTCTTATTGACAAAATATTTGTTGAATTTGGATGTAGACTTTGTCACCAAATTGTCGGTATTTCTATGGGAGCGAAATGTGCGGCAGCGACCTCTTCTTATCTTCATATTAGTCGGAGTTCCTTCAGACATTTGTAAAAAATAAGAAGATAAAAAAGCCAGATCGTTTAATTTCACATTCATATATATTGTTCGTTCCATTAACAATCCAGACTTTTCTGATTGAATTCCATTAATATATCCCCCAGAACTAAAAATTAAAGGTACAACAGACACGGCTTCCTCTGCCTCATTTTTAGACTTATACCTCGAATTTGACACGAGCGGTCATCTTAGTATCAGAATCTATGACAAACGAGACGATTTTAATTTTAAAATTATCAGTTTCTCCAACCTTAGTAGCAATATACCAACTTCTCCTGCATATGAGATATACATTTCCCAACTCATTCGATATTCAAGAGCTTGCAGATGCTACTCAGACTTTGTAAACCGTCACCAGTGTCTGAGCAGAAAGTTGATGAACCAGGGGTATGTCAAAGAACGTCTCGTCCTTTTTCCAAAAAAGTTCATCGGAAGACCTTGTGGGTAAATATTCCTTTTCAACTTCACAAATAATAAACGATTCTAAGTACTGACATTGTTTGTCACCTTAATGACGTGTTATAGTACTCTTTTATTTGTCTTTGTAAATTATTACTTTAACTGTTTAGTCTATTTTTTGCCCAATCCATTTGACGTGGCTCGGTACTTATACATCCCGTCATTGTGTTATTGTGCTATGGTAAATTTTTGTATTCTTGTCTTTCGTTTTTGCTTATGTGCTTTGTCTATATGCCTTTTTGTTTTTCTTTGTTGAAATATTTGTTTAGTTTTTATAGTGACTATGATTATAACACAATGTTGCCTGCTGTACCCTTATGTTTTGACATTTTTACCTATTATGTCTGTTTGTTTTGTTCACACATCGTCGTCAGTATAATGAAATTTTATGCAACTGTCATACATGTGAGAGGTTAAGCTGACTATAAAACCAGGTTTAATCCACCATTTTCTACAGAAAAAATTCCTGTACCAAGTCAGGAATATGACAGTTGTTATCCAATCGTTTGATGTGTTTCAGTTTTTGATTTTGCCATTTGATTACGGACTTTCCGTTTAGAATTTTCCTCGAAGTCCCGTATTTTTATTATTTTGCTTTTATAATTTAAATAGTCACTGCTCTTTTAAACTATCTTTTGAGATAATAATTACAATAAAATGCTTCGCTGAGCGCAGCTGGATACGACCGCAGAGGTCCAACCCTGAACAGTTGGGGCAAAAATGGACACAATATTCATGCTTGATACAGGTCTGAATTTGGATTGTAAATAAATATTTGACACATTATAGGTTTCTGACACCGAATAACTGTAATCAAAGAACTTAGAATTGGTTATATGATTTGAATTTATATTCAATTTTTTGCTTTTGTGCAATACACTATGCTGTTGCTAAATTGACCCCCCCCCCTTTCCACAAAAAAAAATTTCCCCCCCTTTTTTTTGCTTTTGTGAATTACACTATGCTGTTGCGTATTGACCCCCCCCCCCCCCTAAAAAAAATTTGTTTACCCCCCCCCTTTTTTTTGCAAAAAGAAATAATATTTGAAGAAGTTTTCTTTTTAATATCTGAAATCTGAAATGAAAAAAAAAATTGCTCCCACAATTTCTTTTTTACCCCCCTCCCCCCCCTAATTTGTTTTTCATTTCCCCCTCCTCCCCCCTTTTCCAAAAAACAATCTTTCCCTCAAGATATGGTCATAATCTCAATTCAAATTTCCAATGGAGTTTGCAACCATAATTACCAATTTAAATACATCATAAAAGTCTTAAAATAGAACCCCCCCCCCAATTTTTTTGAACCCCTTATGATTCATCACCCCCAAACTCAATCCCAGCCTTCCCTTTGTGGTATGGTACCTTGCAGTACAATTTCAGAGAGATCCATACACTTGAACACAAGTTATTGTCTGGAAACTAGAAAAATGCTTGTTTTTTGGCCCCTTTTTGGCCCCAGATTCCTAAACGTTTAGGGAAATTACCCCCAAACTCAAACCCAGCTTTCCCTTTGTGATATGGAACCTTGTAGTACAATTTCATAAAGATCCATACACTTACAAGTTATTTTCATGAAACTAGAAAAATGCTTGTTTTTGCCCCTTTTTTGGCCCCTGATTCCTAAAATTTTGAGGCAATTACCCCAAAAATCAATCCCAGCTTTCCCTTTGCGATATGGAACCTTGTGATACAATGTCAGAGAGATCCATACACTAACACACAAGTTATTGTCTGGAAGTTACAAAAATGCTTATTTTATGGCCCCTTTTTGGCCCCTAATTCCTTAACTATTGGTACCATAACCCCCAAAATCAATCCCAACCTTTCTTTTGTGGTATTAAACCTTATGGTAAAATTTCATAGAGATCCATTCACTTAAACTAAAGTTATTGTGCGAAAACCAATGTGTCTTCGGACGACGACGACGACGACGCCAACGTCATACCAATATACGACCGCAAAATTTTTTTGCGGTCGTATAAAAACAGAAAGCGCTGCTTCTGTTTCACATAGATTATTTTCTCTGTATGTCCATGATTGACTCTGTCGATGCTATCGTGAGCGGCATCACTTGTAAAATTTGTAAAAACGTCTACTTAAAGTTGCAAAACGTATCAGCTAGTCAAAAAGTAATTTTTGTTCTACTTTTTTTTTCTTCTACCAAACTATATATCTGTTGTTTTATTTTGAACCAGTCTATGATGAATAAAAGGAGACGTGGGGTTATACGCCCATGCTATAGTATCCCAACTACAAAACTAACCAAACGATATCAAGAGGACACAATAAGTCTTCAACCATCCACGAAACAAATAATTAACGCGTGACATGGACAACAGTTAAAACTTATTTGTTGTATAAACTTTTAGCAAAATTAAAATAAAAAAAAAATACACACAAGTTCAGAATTTAAATATATGAAAAATCACAATTCAGAATTAGAATGAAGCCGATTTAATGTTCACTTTTATCAATTATTATTACGAACGAATAAAAATGAATATGTTTTTGTAATATTGTATAATACATTGGTTTTCTCATTTAAATTTCTTTTACATATAATTTTGTCAGAGCCTTTTATAGCTTGCTAAAAGGTATGGATTTTGTTCATTGTTGAAGGCCGTATGACGACATACAGTTGCTTACATCTACGTCAATTTGGTCTCGGGTGGATTGTTATCTCATTGGCAATCAGACCGCATGTACTTAATATATATAATACTACATTGAATGTGCGTATATATGTCCTTTGGTATTCCAAATACAACGATTTAAAAGAGTATTTCAATATATATAATGTCTGTTTATTTTGATCGTTACTCTTCCTTCATTCACGAATAGAATCACATAACTGAACCATGTTCAACATGAAATAAACCATGACACGAATGAACCAAACCATGACACCGAATATTCTGTAATCTCAAATTGTGTGCACTAGGGGCTGTTTTTCGGGGAAATTGACGGCAGTTTTATATCATAACAAAATATGTGATGTAGCAGACAGTAAGCAAACCACTTTTCTTTATGCATTAGAAACGAATCACAACTTTTAAATTTTGACATACGCAAGCATTATTCTGTGTCAAATTAATAACTATATGATACAAATTTTGATGTACTAGCATATTAGCTATAAACAAAGATGCTTACCAGCTTGAATTTGTTGTCATTAGTTCCTTTAACAAACTATTTGAATGTTTATATTTTGACACTGTTTGTCATCAAAAACACTTAACACAACCATGTTCATCTTAACCAAACTATGACAAAATCACTGTACTAAACGCTTCTCGATATGACGAGGTTACTACCCGTGATTCAGATAAAAAGTTCTTTACATGTATGTTCTTTAAGACATTGTTGTATGGGATCAAAAATATTAGCTTCAAGCAAAGGAGTATTTAAATGATTTTTTTTTTATTCAAAATAAATGCTTAATATTTTTTTTTCGCTATTGGAATTTCCTGAAATATGTTTTTTTGATATGTCTTGAAACAACTTGTAGTGAACACTATTAGTAATTTCTTATGTTCATGCTATTTAAAAGAAAACCAATTTCTATTGTTATGAATAACAATGGACTGTGTTTTCGGAATGTAGAAGTAGGTGTTTCTAGAAACCCCGCTCGTCACACCCTGTGGTAAAAATCCATTGTTATTCGTAACAATAGATCTATTCAATTTACACTTGTTTCAGAAATAGAAACTATGAAGTATAACAATAGAACTGGGGTGTAAAAATTGTCGAAGTTTATCGGGTCGCAGATTCAGCAACCGACAGCCACTCCACTTAATTTCTCTACAAATTGAAATGCAGTAGCTACCCTGGTTAGCGAGGCTATACTATACAGATAATTCCCTGCCCCTCCCCCCAAAAATGCATTCGGAATAAAAGAAAGAAAAAAAGTATATCAAAACGTTCTAGAATAGCGACATATGTATTTTTAGCAACTGCCGTCGTCATAGTTTAACTTTCATATCCATAATGCCCAAATTGTAACAATTGTTACATATTTTTAAACTCCGTTTTACAAACAAAACAACGACTGTGTCTTACTATTTACTTTGCAAATACACATATAGTGTTTACATATTTTAACCGGGTCAATGACTACAACTGGACACTTCATTGATGAGTTTATCCCAAAACACTTGTCTATAGATAAGCCCCACCCATCTTGAATCCGATAAATCTTGTTCCAGGGCAGGTTTCACCGTTTCTTGAATTCGATAAAATCCGGTTTTGGTTTCTTGTAAAATAACGTGTTGGTTTTCAAATCCGGTCCCGGATTCTTTGTAATCAAACAGACCGAAGTGTAATCCTAAGTTTAGACCTAGTTTCCGCAAATTTCTATTTATATTAGATTAACAAAATAATTTCATTTCGGCCAAAAGTGATAGTTCCTGCTGATTGAATATAAAAAAAGAAATGTGTTATGATTGCAAATGAGACGTTTATCCACTAGGGTCCAAAGATTAAAATAAAAAAAATAACTCTTTTAAAAGCAAAACCCTTAACTGTTGAATACACAGGCACATACCATAAGTACGTAGAGACATTTTACTGTATCAACAAATTTCTCAACTGATTCGATTTTTGCGTGTTTGCATGTATGTTCAAATTATAATTAACGTAATATGTTGTTTTATTGAAAATACAACATGGATATAGAAAAAAAGCTTTTTCCAAGACTCATTGAACGCACTTAATCAAAAATTTAAGGATGTATTGGAAAATGAATGAATCTACACGCTCGAACTCAGTTAAAATGACAATTTCATATCCAGCCTTCTACGGTTAAATTGTGTACGCAACCTTCACACCACAATGAATTACCCTTTAAAGCTGTACTTGTTTTGCCTATTGGACTGAATATAAATATTATACAATTTTAAAGTGTTACTATGTTTCTCCCTCAAGACTTGTAAAATATTTTCAACCTCATTATGCATAAGATTTTCCTCTTCTATAGACAAATTTGGTTTTTTATCCTACGCAATTTTGTGGTTGTTGGTTTTCTGCTATTGTCTGATAAGCAGGATGTTGACATGTGCTTGAAATAATGCGTTATGGATAATGCGATGGGCTAATCATTTTCTAATTACGCGATTATATTTTATTACGGTGATTTGCTTTTGAAATGATTAAAGATTGTTCAACAACAAAATTTTAACGACGTGTTAGCTAATCTTGTGTTAAAGATTTAATCACTGACAAGCACTTATCTTTGCATTGAACTAACGAACAACTATCAGATTTAATGTCCTCATTTGATTTTTTGATTTACCTGCTCATACGAAAATAGTCATGTGATCTGAACATTTATCGAAGAGTTATATTTCCTATGGTGTGGATTCAGATAGCGTTTCAGACATGCAAAGCAGGCGGGGCCCATCCAGACGACATATCCGGTCTCTCTCTGTTCTTAGTTCATGTGTTTCATACCGGTTTTGAATTCTACCTTGATTTGTATCTTTTTAGATTTAAGAAAATTGAACATCGGTTACCTCAAATTTCGAAGACTGAATGTATGATTTATGTTTATAACTGTAATGGTTGTAAGCTCGAGTTTTTCTTTACGTGTAGCTCATTTATTTTAAGGAGTAGTAATCTAAGCGTTTTTCAGGAACCTAGTTAGAATTGAAATAAAATTTCGCTGTATAATTGTATGTCCTATAATAAGAATAAACGTCAAATCACCAGTTTAACAATATACTAGTACTGTTCGATTAGCCAATCATATGCTTTGAAATTAAATCTAAATATAAAAGTGTTCTACCACATAATTTTGTTAAATACACACAAGGAAGACAATCATTTAAACGTTTTGAGGTAGGTTAAAAGCTTATTTTGTACTTACGTAACAAACTTACTTTGTGATATATTTCATATCTTCATTCATGGACAGCATATATTTATTCTCGAATAACTGATTAGTGGTATTAACAGGTATAATCATTACACAAATAAATAGCTGTCAAAAGAAGAAGAACAATACAGCGCTGTTTGGTGGTTCTTTTTGAGGATTTTCACGTGCAGATATAAATTACATGTCATGATATGACATACTGTATCTCTTTTCCTGTAATAAAAAGCTGCCAATACAAATTACACTTTTTTTAAATAACATACCAACTCTTTTTGATGTTTCTTGTCAAAATTGTACCTTGATAGGAAAATATACTCAAATTAAAAAAAAAAGAATCAACTGGGATGATAAAAACTTGAACATGTTAGGTCCGAGATACATTTCCAAAAAAGACCGATTTAGAATGACCAAAAATATGAATATAAGAACTTTTCTTCACTAGTAAACGAATTGTAGTCTGAAATTGTCAGTTTGATCTTAACATCATCAAAAAGTGTGAACAATGAATTACAAAGTCAATTTCAGTCTTTCAAACATTTCACATATTTATCGAATGCAGTAAATTCAGTTGCTTTTAACCAATCATATTCCTAGAAATGTATAGGAGGTAAGATAAAGTTTAATAACAACTACTAAACACTTAGAACATAAACTGAACATATCTTGACTGTAAGCGAATTGTCTGAACAGTAATGATTTTTACCACAGGGGATAAGTTTGAGAATGACCTAATACTAAAATAAAGTAAAATAGCAGCAATACTGAACTATAAGGAAAATCAAAACAGAAGGTTCTTTGTCCAATAACAAAATCAAAAGCTCAAACACATCAAACTAATGGGAAACAATTGTCACATTCCTGACTTGGTAAAGGCATTTCCTTATATAGAAAATGTTGATTTAAACCTGGTTTTATAGCTAGCTAAACTTTTCACCTGTTTCACAGCCGCATTTTATTATTCAGTTTCTAAAGAGATAACCTTAGCTGTATTTGGCAAAACTTGGTGTCACGGATGAGTCTTTTGTAGACGAAACGCGCGTCTGGTGCAAATGCAAAATTTCAATCCTGGTTCATTTATTGACAGATGTATATGTTCGATCTTAGTTCAAACAAAAAATTTTAAAAGCCAGTAAACATGTAAAAACTAACCGATTGGTCTTTTTAGAAACATTTCGAACCCACTGAGTCAATCTGTCAGTATTGGCTCTTTTACTGGAGTTGCCTGTGCCAGGTCAGTGGTACGGCGGTTATTTTCCATTTGTTGGATGTGTTTACTTTTTTGTTTTTGCCATTTTTAATGGGTGACTTTCCTTTTTGGGTTTCACTTGGCGTTCGATTTTTTTGTTATTTTTAGTTAGAATAACTGATATATTTGTAGCTCAATGTTAATAAGCATAATTAGGTCTGATGCTATCAACCTTTAAAAAAAGCTGCATCTAATTTAACAGATAACTTTTTACACCACTGGGTCGATGCCACTGCTGGTGGGCGTTTCGTCCCCGAGGGTATCACCAGCCCAGTAGTCAGCACTTCGGTGTTGACATGAATATCAATTATATGGTAATTTTTATAAATTTTCTGTTTACAAAACTTTCTTATCCCAGGAATAGATTACCTTAGCCGTATTTGGCAACAACTTTTTGGAATTTTGGGTCCTCAATTCTCTTCAACTTTGTACTTGTTTGGCTTTATTACTATTTTGATCTGAGCGTCACTGATGAGTCTTATGTAGACGAAACGCGCGTCTGGCGTATTAAATTATAATCCTGGTACCTTTGATAACCTTTTAACATAAATAGATGAAAGTCCGATGAAGCTAGTCGTTTATTTTTCATCACATTATAAACATTCTTTATAATCTTAATATATTGTTCAATTTAGATTGTCAAAGAGAAGATAATTCTATTTGTGATATTGTATTATTGTTTGTACTGATCAATCCACACTCAAATAGATTTGTATGTTATGTGTTGCTATAAAACACTCATCAGAGATACCTTCTTTAGTGACACTATAATCAGGAAAGTTGAAAAGCCAAATAAAGCACGAATATGCTGTGTCATAGGCACTTTAAATGTATACATGTACTTCCGCGAATGGTGTTAACTTAAATCACCCCACATTTTTCAATGAATTTGTAAAGTACACAATATGTTATTAAAACCTTTTAGAAGAATTTTATTATACCTTATTCTATAAATAGATTATGAATTGTGTTTTCTTGTAGACAGATTAAAATCACCACTACGTGTTATTTAATTTGACAATACATGTATTGGAGCATTCGGAAAGATTTTTACATTACAAAGATCTTACATTTTGAAAAATTCCTCAAGTCATCTAACTAGTTCACGTTGTGAATGAAAAGATACTCCTAGTGCCCAAAGAAGTCATGATTATCCATTTACTTTACGTGATGCTATAACGATGGATTCCTTTCACTTAATAATTCAATGTTTAATGAATATGTGTATCGCATGTATAATATTGAACATGGAATAATATATGAAATAGATTTAGCTTCCTCTGAAGCTAATATTTACGTAGAATTGTAAATCGGCAATGATATCCTGGTCCAAGTGAAAAATTCAAGGTCACATCAACATTTATTATGTCATAAATGGGGAAAAAATTCAAAAGGATCAACATTAACACCGTTTTGAAATGTTTTGCATTATATATAAAAAGGAACCAAACATGATAGTCAGATTTATAATAAGAAAAAAGAAAAAGAATGATGTGGTATTATATATCAATAAAGCAAGGGCCTTATTTAGCATAGCTGTTAAGTCTGTTTTTTGGCCCAACACAATTAATTGTTTGTGAAATATTTCAAATTTACACGTTATATTTGGAAATGTTAAATGTCCAGAAATATAGATGAATAAATCGGACTTTTGCACACGAAAAAGAACCACCTACTGCAAACAAAATATAAAAATAAATGATGTTTATTGTTGCATGTTGGTACACCAAAAATATATCTTGGATATCAAAGCATTGTCCTCAATTGTTAGATAAAAATATACATATAGTCCCATCTACAGGAGTATGCTGAACTTTTTACAATTTGTATTGTCTATCTAATTATACTCTGATTATGTTTCGTTTTAGAAATTTTTTCGCACAAAATGGGAAATTGGTCTTCGAAAAGTACCCCGGAAATTGTGATTTATGTATGGGTACCACGAGATGGAAATATAATTGGTCACACTTCTATGACTCTAAGTGATGATACCCATATCAGTTGGTGGCCTAACAATATTGATGAAGATGAAATAAAAGACTTTAGGGTTTGCTTTTTTGTTTTGTTAGTTTGTTGTTGGGTTTTTTTTAATTGCATCATAGTTAATCGAAAATAAAAATAAAAGATGTAGCTGGATACAGAAAATACCGGCCTCGTTAAGTATTAGTATATTATCTAAGTAGACTTAATTAGTACTCGTTAGTAGTAAATGATAGTTAAATATATAAATAGTATTATATTACTATATATTCATTATTTCCATAGTATTGTTCAATGAATAAAGACCTGTATTTATGAGAAGTAGGAAAAAAAGAGAAAAACAAAATAAACAACAACAAAAAACAAAGGGACATCATTTTGCCCTTAAACTTTTTTTATTCGATCGTATCTGATGAGATTTTTGTAGAGAATATATAAGAATAAGAATATTTCTTATTCCAATCAAGGGCCCTTGATTGGCAGCATGACATGTATACACACAAACAATACAGTGTGATTTGTAACAGAAATTTTTTTTAACTTGAAATGAAATAATGTAGACGAAACGCGCGTCTTCGAACATTATTATCAGTCTGGTATCTTTGGTGAGTATTTTTTCGTTATTTCAAATGCTCCACAAACCTTTTTTCTAAATTATTAACAATTATCTTATCAAGCAGGTCTTCGTCGTTACTATAAAAAGCCCTATATTTAGTAGTGTGAATTAGATATAGATATTCAAACATTCCAAAGATTTGTTCTCGAAAACCTACAATCTGTACCTCTGTTCATTGCATAAGTATAAAATTATAATACTTTAAATAAACTAATCGTTGATACCAGGATTCAATATTTTTGTGTAAGCCAGACGCGCGTCAAAAATAGATTCGAAACACAGATGCATTTTTTTTTACAAAGGGACAAATCATACGTTGTTAAAAGCACTCTGGTCTAAGCATAATGTTCGCTGAAACTAAAATTATCAGAACGCTGGATTTTTCTATTGACAATAAACTCATCATAAATACCAGGATTGAAATTTTATATTTGCACCAGGCGCGCGTTTCGTCTACAAAAGACTCATCAGTGCGCTCGAATCAAAAAATGTTAAAAAGGCCAAATAAAGTACGAAGTTGAAGAGCATTGAGGACCAAATATTCCTAAAATACAGCTAAGGTAATCTATTCCTGAGGTAGAAACCTATTTGCTACGCTAATAAAGACAGACAATAAGCAATTCCATACATATTCATCGGGAAAAAAACAAATAACGTATGAATAATTATCTTCTCGAAAATGGTTCCATTCCGAATGCAAAGCCGAAAATGTCCGCCCTTAGTCTTGGTGGTCAATTTCTTTGTCATTAATTCGGCTTTTGTATGATGTCCTGTGGTCCCTACACATCCTTAAAATACCTTCAAACGCGAGAACAATCTTGATCTTTTTCGATACGTGTTGACAATTTCTCTGCATTTAGTGAAGTTTAACATTCAAGAATAACGCTGACTTTACTTGATATCTGTCCAATTGTACAATTATTCGTGATAAACACTTGAACCCATTTTATTAGTGTTTTGACCACCAAAGTACTGACACAATGTTTATTTAGATTATTTGAAGTATTAATGTCTAACTAACCAAGACACGCAGCAGGGTATGAACTATTTGTCCCTTCGTTTGATGTGTTTGGGCTTTTGATTTTGCCATTTGATTAGGGACTCTCCGTTTTTGAATTTTCCTCGGAGTTCAATATTTTTGTGATTTTACTTTTTTTATAAGACTATTTCTCCTATTTTCAGAACAATGTTGAAGCAGAAACGGTTGTCTCTTATGAGGTCGATAAGATTTGGGAAAACAGAGATGCTGATCACATTATAAGAATCACAGTAGACGATCTGGACGAAGACGACATTAAAGAATGGTGGGACGACTTCAAAAGTAATCGAAAATACCATCTGTTGACAAATAATTGCTGTAATGCTGTGTATGAAGCTTTATATGCTGGGGGTGCAAGTGAAATTGTCGGTGGTCCTCAGCCTAACATACCACATCCAAATGCTGTTAGACAATATGCAGAAACGCTACGAGAGGCTGTGCAACTACGCAACCATTAAAAACTTTCTATAAAATTATATAAATAAAGCAATTTAATAATAAGTACAGAAATAAGGGAATTACAGATAAAAAATGTTGGTATCCATTATAATACACATATTAAAATAACATAAAGAAACTCGTTAAACGAAAAATTTATTTTCTGTCAATGGTGTATGGAAGTCAGTTTCTCTTGACATATGGTAGCCTTGGGATAAACTCAAACTTCATAATCTCGAATTCGGTTCAAATGAAAATCAGAAATGAAAACAACACTATATACACTTTAGCAATCACAATGCTATACTGTACTGTTCAAGTGTTCAAAAAAATAGAGTGGGGTTCATTCTATGTATCAGGTTTTTTTTTAATGATAAAAAAACAGCAAATAATCACTTGTTAATGAACCTTCTCTTTGAATTTTCCTTAGAATTCAGTCGTTTTGTTATTTTTCTTTGCAATTCTGTATTTTAAATACAATACTTTATTTGTTTTCAATATCTAAACACTGTCGTGTAGTAGACCTAGGGTATGGAAGACAACTCTTACAAATATTTTAACAAAAAGATATTTGTGCGTTTTAACCTTGCCGTTATTGAAAAGTTGACCAAGCATATATGTTGTTCATATTTGGTTATGAAAATGATGCAGCCGCATGTACAAAAATTGGAAAAGTTTTACTTCAACAAGCATTAATTGAAGAAATTACTTTTTTTTTAATAAAAAAAAATCAAAAACTAAAAAGGTGGAAAATGAATATTTTTTCCTAAATCATGTAAAGAGCTAATTGTACAACAAAAACTCCTCAGTTCTTTTAGAAGCTTTCATTCGTGTTTGTTCATTTCAAATCTAACTTCAAGAGGATATAGCTTGAAAACTAGCACGGTTGCTAAGGACTTTCTTTGCACCAATGGATTGGTCGTTTATTTTTTAATCGCATTTCGATTGTTTTTTAAATTCTGTTGACCAACGAATTAGAAAATCATGATATCATGCTGTTAGTTTCAAAAGCTTGTATCTGAAAAACGAAAACGGTTACTCTCTTTTTTATTTTATATTCTGATGTGTTTTTACAAGCAGTAGAATCCACATGTAAATTTTTTCTAAATTCTGTGGAGTAGTTAATTACGTACACTTCGCCTTAAGCTAAAGTTCACAAAATAATGCAAAAAAGACTGCTTACGGTTTTATAGGAAAACAATATGGATTTTGTCAAAAATTATCTTTCTTCTGATGGCTGTTAGCCAAATTGTTAAAAGATTTGGTAAATTTAATCAGTCAAGTTCCACAAAAGTTTGTGATTTTCAAGGTAAATGAACAATCATTGTAATTGCCATTTTTGGCGGGCATTACATTTCTCTGTGAAAGTTTGAAAAATTAAATGTGTTATTTGAGAGAATCAGTATTTTCGACTTATTAAAACATTTGAAATTATTAATATACATTCAGGCTATAAATATTACCATGACATTTTAGATTTACTTTAAAATATGTTTCAAATATAGAATTGAGAATGGAAACTCTAATTTTTTGCAGTTATGGACATTTCTAATGCGAACATGCGCAAAATAACCCCAGAACTGGTTAAATTCAATATACCGTAAACATAAAATGTAACGATGAATTTTCTTGAGACTTTATCAAATGATGCCTGGATCCTTATATTTCAATAGCGTAAATATAAGAAAATTGAAGCAAGAGATAAATTTGGGGTTACTAGGGCCTATCCCTGAAAACGTGATATAAACAAAATTGTGTGGCTCTTTCTCAAAATAACATTTGGTAATATCAACGACAAAACAGTATGTAGTATCCATAATTATGATTCAATATATATTTGGTATATGACGAGGCTTATTTTCATAAGTCACTAGAACACACCCGCGAGTCCATGACTGAATTAAAGTACCCACACCTTTTTTCAGTCTGGACTTTAGTATCCGTATTGTCATTTGATAAAGTCATGCTTATTATAAGGTGCACAGTTTTTGTCTGCATTCAAAATCTTTTTTTTTTAATCCGTCCTGGTTTTCTTACTTCAACTACTTGTAAATATAATTTTTTTTTGTCATGATTGATTGATCCCTGTATTATGACGAAGTTCGGGTGTGATTATGACCTGTGTATATAGCAAATCCCTTATACACCGTTTGATGGTGCACCTAATAGAGGTTTCCCGATTTGCTACGTATCAGGTACGGTTGGTACGTAACTCAACCGTTAGTGTTGTTTTGGAGGTGTCATTTAATGCATGAGATTATTTTATACATCATGATGAAATTAAAGAAATCGAATTGCATATCAGCGAAATATACCGTAACGTTTTATTTGATAACGATTTCACCGTTTCTAGAACGCTTTGTTAGTGAATCAATATGAGATAACTTTAGTAAGTGCACATGAGAATGAATCAAACAGATCTTACACGAACTGTGTTGACACGAACTTTAGATTCTAAATATAGATTTGCGTTTCTGTTTGATTTGGGTATTGTTTTTGTTTTGTTTATATATAGAAGAAGAAAAAATTAGACTGTTGATTTTTCTCATGTATAAGCAGAATTTGGAATATTTAAAGAAAATTCTATCTATGAATGATTTTCATAATCACGTCGTGTTAATGATATTGGTGAAATACGTTCACATGACAAAATTGTGTTGATTTCTCATTAGTTCTTGCGTGATTTTAAAATTAGATCTGATGATCTAGAAATGCATTCTAAACAGTAAACTGAAAAATATTTAAAAAAAATATCGACTTCTTTATTGCCGATAGAAAAAAAATTCCAGCAATGTCTACAATCATTGAATAAAAAAAAAAACAACTAGAATAATTGTCATATATTTAAAGTAAATTGCACTGACACTCGTGTTCTTGAAATAGTTTATAAAGCTTATCTTCTAATTTCATCCTGTCTTCGTACTTTCATTATTGCAAAAATTTCTCATACATGTGTAAGGATTGATGCTGTTTATTTAAAAAAATTGTTGATGACCTACGTGATATTTTTTATATATTTTGAACTCTTTTAGAGACTCTTCACACAGTTGGTATCATAGTATAGGTGTTAATCATCGAAAAGTCGATTATGGTTTTATTCTTATTTCATCATTAATACATCATTAACTAGGTTGATTTTGTATGTTGAAATGGCTCTTATTTGTTAATGTTTTGTAAAATTTTGCCCAAAACATTCCAACCGTTTTTGTTTTAAATCGTCATAATAATATTACAGTTGAAAATCAGATAGATTATAAAAGTGCTTTATATTTTAGCTTGGTTTTGCCGTTGAAATTTCAGGGGAAATAAATCTAAATTACAAAAATTACAAACCGTTCGTGCTACGGTTACTTGCAAAGGTTGTTTGAAAGCATAATCGAGTACACACAATATTTTTTTGCTATAAATACGAAAAATACCCACGTAAAATTCAATCCATGTTGCAGCTAAAAATCCTCCAAACGCTTTTGATTATGATTCATAAAACATACGTTAACATTAATTGAATATATCAATTATTTTTAAAATTTTAGTGACGGCTCCCAGTTCGTACTACGGTTGGTACTGTAGCAAATCGGGAAACCTCTAATAAAGCGGAACGTATAGATTAGGTAACAGGTAAAAGTTTCTATTGGTATCGGTATCGGATTCAACCCGGAACTTGATAATTATTGTAATATTTAATTATGTAGAAAACAAAAGGGCTTGGAAGGGTGTAAATTTAATCAACACCATTATCCTATATCAGTTATATATAAAGATTCGTCGTTATTACGTCATGCCAGCTAACTATTTGGACCTCGTTATTTTAGTGGTATATTTTTTTTCAATTTTTAATGGAACAATACTTGATAACATTCATTAATTGATAAAATTGCATGATGTGATATGTAGTGTTTGACTGTCCCATCGAAATTGAAGTAACAGTTGAGCCTGCCTCATATCTTGACTTAAGTCTAAAAATTGACAATGAGGGTCGGTTGAGAACAAAACTGTACGACAAAAGAGATGAATTCAGCTTCCCAATTTTGAACTCTCTATTTGTATGTAACAATATTCCAACAACATCCACTGGTATTAAACTGGTCATCGTAATTGCAGTTATAACGATCCCAACATGGCGGATCCAAAAACAAGTAAAATCGTTTCTTCTAATTTCTCTGTGAACACGCGTTGTTTTTTAAGAATTACTCAGTCGCTAGGTTGATATTTACGGTATAGTTGTGTGTCTGTGTTCTAAGTATCATATGTGGCCTTGTTACCGAAATAATAGCCATAGAAATATTACGGAAGATCATCGTAACTCCAAAAGAAGATAATCGTAACTTGTGGACAAATAACTTGAAAGATAATCGTAACTGTATAAAATATGTCTATGATCATAGTAACTGATTTTATCAGTACCTTCTGCTAACGGAATATTTAATAATAAATGGGAAATGTATCCATTGGACACAGATCGAGGATGCCTCTGCTTGCATAAAACGTAACAAAGGAACATAAATCAAGAACAGTAAAAGTGATACTGCCCAAATTTGTTCCTGATTTGAGTTTTGTGTGGTAATAAGCATTTTGGTTCACAACATTTGATTGAGGCAAACTTGAGTAAGAGAACGGAAACAAAAAATCAGAATTTTTTCCAGTTGTAAAGGGAATAACTCTAGAACGGTATAAGTGATGCCTCCAAAATTCAAAACTAGATCTGTGTTATGTAGAAATAAGCATTGTGTTTATGTTTCATTGCATTTGGTCATAGCAAACTAAAGTTAGAAAAATAAAACGAAAAATTCAGCATTTCTTTTCATTTGTAAAGGGGCATTACTCTAGAACAGTAAAAATGACACTACCAAAATTCCAAATTGATTTGTGTTTTGTGACAATAAGCATTGTGTATAAGTTTCATAACATTTGATTGAGGCAAACTAAAGTTAGAGAACAGAAACAAAAAAATCAGCAATTTATCCATAGGGGCATAACTCTAGAATGGCAAAAGGGACACCACCAAAATTCCTACTTGATCTGTATTTTGTAGTAATAAGCATTGTGTAAAAGTTTCATAACATTTGGTTGAGGCAAACAAAAGTTAGAGAACGGAACCAACTTTGGGACGTACTAACGGACGGACGGACGTACAGACAGACAATTGCAAAACTTAATGCCCCTCCGCTTCCACGGGGGCATGAAAAAAGATAATTTAAAGAAAACAAACGCGTAACAACATTCAGGATCGAAATACTTTTTTTCAAAATAAGGTAATCTAAGATGCATAATTTTTTTATTAGTTGTTTTTGGCTTTTGGACTAGCTGTCAGTAATTGCGAGTACTCTCAGATCTGTACTTAGTGTCTTTTTGTTGTTGGGATATACAAGTACCCGGCCCCATCCACTCTGTGTTTTTGTTAGATGTATTTCTATTTGTATCCATCTGATGAGCTAAGCCTTTTTCAACTGATTTTTATAGTTTGTTCTTATGTTGCACTGTTACACCACTGTCCCAGGTTAGTGTGAGGGTTGTGATCCCGTTAACATGTTTAACCCCGCCGCATTTTGTTTGTATGTTCCTGTCCGAAGTCAGGAGCCTGTAATTCAGTGGTTGTCGTTTATTGATGAGTTACAATTTTGTTTTTCGTTCACTATTTTGTAAATGAATTAGTCCGATAGTTTTCTCGTTTGTATTGTTTTACATTTGTCATTTAGGGGCCTTTTACAGCTGACTATGTGGTATGGGCTTTGCTCATTGTTGAAGGCCGTACGGTGGTATATAGTTGCTTGTGGAGAGTTATATGATCCGTTCATCCTATTTCGACTCTTCAAAATTCAAGAGTCTATCTTAATTGAGGTAAATTATATGGCTTTCCAAATACCGTTTCGATTCCTAACATCACTGAAGAGACATTAATTGTCGAAATCCGGATATGGTGTACAAATTTTTGCACCTCATGTTTGCGGTATTCCATCTTTTCCGCAAGTTTATTGTTTTCTGTTTGGTATTAAATTAATAGTAAAGATTCATTTTGTTACACCTTGTGAGCCGTTTATTTGGCAATTGCCAATTCAGTCAGCAGGGTTTAAGAACATCCGTTGTTCGACTTGTTAGTCTAATGCGTTTTGTTTGAATATACTTTTTCACTTTTTTGGTCTTTTGGAAAATGTTGTTTGTGCTGTATTTAGACCCCTCTACTACGAAATTTGTTTTGCATGCACACGTATAAAAATTGCGTTTTTTATCCAACGCAATCATAGGTTTGAACGTTGTTTTCAATTTAGACTTATTTATATTTTTTCGTTTGGGCTTGTATTATATTTGCCTTCGGGTTTATATGATCCGTTCATCCTATTTCGACTCTTCAAAATTCAAGAGTCTATCCTAAATTGAGGTAAATTATATGGCCTTCCAATTACCGTTTCGATTCCTAACATCACTGAAGAGACATTAATTGTCGAAATCCGGATATGGTGTACAAATTTTTGCACCTCATGTTTGCGGTATACCATCTTTTCCGCAAGTTTATTGTTTTCTGTTTGGTATTAAATTAATAGTAAAGATCCATTTTGTTACACCTTATTATTCGTTTATTTGGCAATCGCCAATGGCAGTCACCTGGGTTTAAGAACATCCTTAGTTCGACTTGTTAGTCAAATGCGTTTTGTTTAAATAAACTTTTTCACTTTTTTGGTCTTTTGGAAAATGTTGTTTGTGCTGTATTTAGACCCCTCTACCAAGAAATTTGTTTTGCATGCAGACGTATAAAAATTGCGGTTTTTATCCAACGCAATCGTAGGTTTGAACGTTGTTTTGAATTTAGACTTATTTATATATATATATATATATCTTCCGTAATATTTCTATGGCTATTATTTCGGTAAAAAGGCCACATATGATCTTAAGAACAACAATACCGTAAATATCAACCTAGCTGCTGAGTAATTCTTGAAAACAACGCATGTACACAGAGAAATTTGAAGAAGACGATTTTACTTGTTTTTGGCTCCGCCATGTTGTGATCGTCGTAACTGCAATTACGATGATCCGTTTAACACCAGTGAGCACCTGCATATGTAATTTTTATACGTGTGCATGCAAAACAAATTTCTTGTTAGAGGGGTCTAAATACAGCACAAACAACATTTTCCAAAAGACCAAAAAAGTGAAAAAGTATATTTTAACAAAACGCATTTGACTAACAGGTCGAACAACAAATGTGTTTAAACCCTGCTGACTGCCATTGGCTATTGCCAAATAAACGGATCACCGATGAAATAAATGGATCTTAATTATAATTTTAATACTAAACAGAAAACAATAAACTTGCGGAAAAGATGGTATACCGCAAACAAAAGGTGCAAAGGTTTTTATACACAATATCTGGATTTCGGCAATTAATGTCTCTTCAGTGATGTTAGGAATCGAAACGGTATTTGGAAAGCCATACAATTTACCTCAATTTAGGATAGACTCTTGAATTTTGAGGAGTCAAAATAGGATGAACTGATCATATAAACCCGAAGGCAAATATAATACAAGCCCAAACGAAAAAATATAAACAAGTCTAAATTGAAAACAACGTTCAAACCTATGATTGCGTTGGATAAAAAACGCAATTTTTATACGTGTGCATGCAAAACAAATTTCTTGTTAGAGGGGTCTAAATACAGCACAAACAACATTTTCCAAAAGACCAAAAAAGTGAAAAAGTATATTTTAACAAAACGCATTTGACTAACAGGTCGAACAACAAATGTTCCCAAACCCTGCTGACTGCCATTGGCGATTGCCAAATAAACGGATCACCGATGTAATAAATGGATCTTAATTATAAATTTAATACTAAACAGAAAACAATAAGCTTGCGGAAAAGATGGTATACCGCAAAGAAAAGGTGCAAAGGTTTTTGTATATATCCCAGTTGATACGATATTCCAGAGCTTGTATGTTCTATTATGATTTCCTTGATAGATGGTTGCTGCTTACAATGAAGCTATTGAACCAAGAGTTCCAAGTGGTGAATCATCCCTTCGAAAATGTCAAGGACGCCATCACGAGTTGGTTGACCGTTTCACAGATGAGATCGGATTTGTGCCTTATGTCGTAATAACAATCCACTTCCCTTTTTACCACGAATGTGACCTACCGAATAATTAGACTATTTACCGGGTTTGTAATAACATGAGCAACACGACGGTTGCCACATGTGGAGCAGGATCTGCTTACCCTTCCGGAGCACCTGAGCTCACCCCAAGTTTTGGTGGGGTTCGTGTTGATTAGTCTTTAGTTTTGTATGTTGTGTCTTGTGTACTATAATTTGTCTGTTTGTCTTTTTATTTTTAGCCATGGCGTCGTCAGTTTATTTTCGATCTATGACTGTCCCTCTGGTATTTTTCTCCCCTCTTTTATGGAATATCTGTTTCACAGATGACGTCGAATATGTTCCAATCGTTGAAACCACAATCCTTACCTATTTTCCTCGAATGCGACCTACCGAATAAGACTTATTAACGGGTTTTGTTGACATAAGCAGCACGACAGATGCAAAATGAAGAGCAGGATCTGCTTACCCTTCCGACGCACCTGAGATCATCCCCGGTATGTGATTGGGTTTGTGTTGCTCAGTCTTTAATTTTCGTTTTTGCGTTTTTGTACACTGTTGTTTGCCGTTTTTCGTTTTTTATGAGTTTACATATCTCTTTGGTATCTTTCTCCTCTCCTTTTCAATAAACTGTTGCACTTCTCTGAATTAAATCTCTTATTTCTTGTTGTATTGGTCTAAAGATATATTCACGAATTGTGGTTCAATGTTTTTTTTTTGTGTAACACTTTTATGCGAAGTCGGTAGAAACCCTGGTTTTGTGAGTATTGCCAAACCCATTTTGATATAATTGGAACATCCGTTTTTTAGTCTATATTGCAAAATTGTGCAACATTAAATTCTGGTCTGAAATTTTAAGAGAATTATCTGATTATTTGCAAATACAATACCGAAAAAATAATTAAATTTTAAGAAAAATGAACATTTAATTGTTGATATTTAGTGTATAAATTTGGGAATACATAGGCTCAAGATCTTTTAAAAATACATGAACAAATATGAATGAATTTGAACAGTTTTCTCAATAAGCTGTACAAATATATAATTATATAGATGTAAATGTATTACTAGTACATGATATATAGCTGTGCTGTTCTATATCAAATGTTCAAATTTTTTCTAGCTTTTATATTTTCAAGTTACAGCTAGGACACGGTTGTACCTTACAATGATAAAATCAGACGGTATATGGCTATTTAAGAATGAGGTGTTGGCCATATAAACACTGGGATCATCACGCTGGTCATCTGCCACAATGGTTAAAGAAGGAAAAAACAAATATTAATTAGTATTTTGCTTTTCATTGCTTTTTATCCTTATATTTGATTTGGTATTCGAACTGTTTTGATTCGAGCATCAGTGGTTAGTGATATAAAGATGAAAGCGAGTCAGACGCGCCACATTATAAACAATGTTTCTTTGATAAGCGTGGCGTTTTCTTGATGAGTACTTCTTTCATTCTAGATCCTGATATTAGTGAACTATTGTGCATATAACAGGTAAACAAACAAATAATTTCTTTGTGCGTGCTTGACAAAAAGTCTCCTATTGTCCGGTTTCTACATGTATGTTGAAATGTAACTTGTAGCCTCACAGCCGATTTTGAGTTGCTCATGGCGCTCTGTGTCATTCTCTTCTTATTTCTAAAGCTATAGGACACATACATTAATATTTTTCTATAATTTGCAAAATTATTGTACTTTTACATATGTAGTAAATAAATTATGAAAGGGTCTAACTGGGATAATCTGACACAGAGTTCATTTCATTGTTTTTTCGTCAATGTTCAATTTTAGCAAATACAATACAGATAATAGGTTAACTGTATTTTGTACATGATAGAATAGCTGAAAGGGATATTCTGTGTATTCACCTGACTTGACCTCATTTTAAGGTCCATTGATAAACGAAGTTTTCCTTATAAAGTCATGCAATTTCTCAGTTATTATCTCAACTATCAAAAGGCGGTAAATACCAAGCGGACACTCGTAGTTCGAGACAAACCGAAAACATTATGGCAAAATACAACGGATGACGACAAAAAAAAATAGGCCGCAAAATTATAGAGTAAATAAAATTCATAACTAAGCAACTTGAACCCAAAACAAATTACGCTAGCACTTATATTTTCGCTATTTGACAAACGTATTTCTGATCTATTTCTTCACTGAAATGTCATAGAGTAAACAAAAATTGCATTATATTGCTCTGTATTTATAACAAGCTAGGTTACGACCGCAAGCTAATTAATATTCACAACCGATGGCATAATGTTTTGTTACATGCATTCAGCTTATTGATTTGTCATAAATATTCAACGAAATAAATTCAAATAAATATGATCGTTTTTTCGATTATACATTTGAATAAATTTGTCATACACACACACAATTTGCAACGTGTTATGTTGACTTTATTTTATTTATTTTTTCCTGCCTACATCTCTGATATTTAAATAATAAACGGTGACATTAATGGTACTTGCCTCCCTTGTGTATAAGCCTCCGAAAATAGGATTACAACAGAATACAATAATTTCGTTTCAAGAAAGATAATTCAATTATATTTTCATCAGTTTTGCAATGTCTTCTTAAGATCTGACTGCAACATTCTTACCTGACAACATAGTAGTTACGGGTGTCTTTTGGGTTGTGGGGAAAAGCTAAGCTGGTATTGAAAATAGGGTATCACCGTTTCCTGTATTTTTTATACCATTTTTCTCTTTTCTCTATATATAAGCACCCTTTGTTCCTTATTCTTCACTGTTTGTCACAAAACCAGGTTCAACCCACCATTTTTCCTTAAAATGTCCTGTACCAAGTCAGGAATATGGCAGTTGTTATCTCATAGTTCGTTTCTATGTATGTTGCATTGTCGTTTGTTTTTTGTTGCACTTCAGTGTTTTTCTTGTTTTGTTGTTTTCCTCTTATAGTTAATGTGTTTTCCCCGGTTTTAGTTTGTAACCGGATTTGTTTTCCATGAATCAATTTATGACTTTTAAACAGCGGATACTACTGTTGCCTTTATTTGTTCAATCACTAATTCTTTAAATTTTACACATTATATCTATTTGGTGTCCAAATTAATCTATAAGCTAAATTAAAAGACCGGCACATTTACTCTTAAATTTATGATCTATCAGATGTATTGTATATAATGAGTTTTCCCAGACCAAACATGCTTTGCATTCGTATTTCTATGCAAATAATCCCATTTTAATGTTAGTATTTTTTTTATTTTTCAGCATGCAAAGCTGTTTAGTTGTCGATAAGTAATTATTCTAATGTAAAGCATTACAGTTGTGTTGTGCATTAATTTTTATTGCTATATCTTTATTCGTATACTGATGAAATGATAAAGGAGAAAATGAAAAGACATGTTAGATTTTCATATATTTTATTCAAGCCCATTCTATAACTGTTTTTTTAAGATGCGATGCTACAGAAGAATGGTCGGTTATCGCATCAATCAAAAGTGACAAACTGCTCAATATCATAGCTTAAACACTATCTGGTGTTGTTCATTGTTTTTTTTTCAAATTTGAAGATAGATCTTATACGATAACGTTACAATCGTTGTAAAGAGGGCGGGATTATGGTGACGTCAACTGGAACATATCCGTGGCAATAAGTGTTACAAATATTCAATAACAACTAATTAACTCTTAATTGTGCCCGCAAAATTTTAGAAGGGATGAATTCAACTTTACCAATTGGAACACTTTATTTTAAAAAAAATTTTGTGAGCAGCAATCCTCAATAACGGAAAACAGGATAGAAAACGAAAGCTACGGAATATTGTATTAAAGAGATGTTTCTTGTGCAAAACAAATATTCTGGCACTAAATGTGCAACTCCAATATATAATGTAAGCTATTATATATGACGCCAAATGGTTTTCAATACATCACTATACACGAGTCAACTCGAAATGCATGTTAAATTCCTCCTTTGTCTTACTCTAAGGTAAAAACTTGTAAATTCCAAGAATAGAACCATTTTCATTGTACATCAACAATCCAGTCAAAAAGTGTAAGAGAAGTTGTTTGTCAGCCAAATTTTCGGGGTTTTGACCCCCTAGATATCATGTGTCTAGCACTATCTGACATAATGCAAGCTATGATTCAAGTTACAACTGTATAAACCACGTCTTAGATCAAATATATCACCACATTATAAACAAATTTTAATATGTCAACACAAAACTCTGGTTTTGATCTCCGACAACTACGACTCTAAATTTTCAAAGAATTCCAAATTTTCTATAGAAGAGGGACGAAAGATACCAGAGGGACAGTCAAACTCATAGATCGAAAACAAACTGACAACGCCATGGCCAAAAATAAAAAGACAAACAGACAAATAATAGTACAGATGACACAACATATAGGCTTTGTATATATGCAGAGATCAGCAAAACCACATCATCAAATATCCAACGAGAAAGCAAGTTTTCCTCAATTCACGGAAATTGATACCCACGAAATAAATGAATCCACAGTACTCGACTGGTTTATAAACATAGTCATTCGGCTTTTTTAATTATAATTGATAATTACCTACAAGACGGATGGTATCGTCATAAATGGCCAATCATATTTCTGCAGCGATATCGATTAATGGTACACTCACTACAAGACGGATGGCAATGGGAGCGATCCAGTCTTACACGGACTTCAAGACGGTAAGTATCTTCAAAAACAAACATTTAACAGCATCGATACCGGCTAAGTGTTACAATTTTTACAAGACAGTTGGTATATTCAGGAACTGACAATCTACCGCAGCGGTTTCCATCCATTGGTTAACTGATTGCAAGACAGAAAGCCCATTTGAAAACGGGCAAAATTCTGCATCCGTAACTATCAAGTGGTACACTGACTACAGGACAGTTGGAATTCTTAGAAACTGACAATACACTACTTCAGTGCCTATCCATTGGAACACTGACTATAAGAGTGATATGACCTTCGATTACTGTCAATCCGCTGCAACGACCTAGTAGTACAGTGACTTCAAGACAAACGGTTCCCCTAGAAAATGCATATCTACTACAGCGTTATTGCCTTATTCATACACTGACTTTTAGACAGATGGCACCTCCGGAAATGCATGCACAATCTTTGACAGCAGCCGACCCAGTCGCTACAAGACTGAAGGACGGAAACCGAAAGTCTAATACAATGGAATCAACCCATTGGTCCATACAGAAACAGCCAATCCATAACAATTAACTACTATAATCACCAACACCCAAATCATCCTTAATCCTAACAAAAAACCAAAGACGTGCAAACAAAGACAAATAATATCTAAGAACACAGGAATGGTCATGATACTGACTTCGTTTATAGGCATAACATGTGGTTGAGTTGAACCAGTTTTACATGCGAACAAACATCCCTAACTTTTTTTCTCTAGACCATATGTCGTAAAAGTAAAACGCACGTTGAGAAACCTTCAACGTTAAATTTACAAATAAGATGCTTTTAACAAATGTATGTTTTAGAGTATTTGAAATCTGAGGTATCTGGTACCTGTAATGTACTTTTTGTCAAAGCGATTCCACAGTTGACGTTGAAGTCATTAGCAACGTTGCACAATCGCAATCGACTTTTACCGGGATATCTGAAATGGTTTTATGTTAACTATTTGAATGCTATTAGAATAGAAATGCACGTTTTGTGGTTGATAGTTTCTATCGTCAATTTGAATCTGGAGGTTGCAAATATCTAAGTAAGTCGCTCCGCTCTGCGCCGTCAGTAAAACAACATTTGCGACTGTGACCTCTTTATTTGACGGGGATAACTCTTAAAACACAATACATAAACTTTCGCGCCATGCAGGGTTTGAATTCGTGCATTGAGTAATAAATTCGCCCTTCGTGCCAATAAGGTTGCTTCTACAATTAATTCGCACGGGGATATTTTAGCGCGTTATGCGTGATTGTAAAATAAGCTAAAACAACTCCCGTGTGAACATTTCAACGTTTACAATAACGGCGAGATTTCGTTGACACGTTATCATTAGTATCTATTATATTATGTGCTTTATATCATCTGTAAACCCAGCATAATACAGTAAATATACAGTAAAGACCTTTTCATTAACGTAATTTTAATGTTTGATCGTCTATATTTCTTTTATAAGGTCAGTAGTCCATACTAAACAGGGATAAATGAGATCTTCAAAATTGGTTTTAAAACAATTGTCCCAAGCCAACGATTTGCTTTGTTTATATTCAAGCGTTTTGTCTCTTTAAGAAATTGATATTACTGGTAGCTTTTTTGGTAACCTTGATAATACCATTTATCTTCACTCTGTGCAGTTAATATTGACTCTGTACAGTTAATATTGACTCTGTACAGTTAATATTGACTCTGTACAGTTAATATTGACTCTGTACAGTTAATATTGACTCTGTACAGTTAAGCACTCGCACCGACCTACCATTTATCTTATGTGGGAGGCATGGTTTTTAATTTTGGAACAAACAATTTTTTTTCGACCTGTGATACAGGAACTAAAAAAATTTTGAACTCAATGTAAAAACTGCCTACCTACCATTTATCTTATGTGGGAGGCATGTGTTTTAATTTTGGAACAAACAATTGTTTTCCGACCAGTGATACAGGAACTAAAAAAATGTTTAACTCAATGTAGCATTTGTTATTTTCTCTAATTCTAAATTCTAAATGGAAACAAACTTAATTTTTGCTCACTTCACCTCTGAAGCATATTATTTTTTTTCAAGAAATTTAATTTAATCAAAAAATTTATCAATAAAAAAAGATCCTCCCTCACAAATTATGAATGATCAGTGACTTACATGGTAAAGGTCATTGTCTAGTTTGGAAATCGGAATGTGAAATTGTATATGTATTTCGTAGTTTGATTGTATCTTGTGATAAGGCAATGTTTGTTTTTCATTTGTTTCGTTAAGTCAATTTGTTTAAAGCTCCCTGTCGTTTTTTGGGGTGGTATATAAGGGGGGAATGGGGATGAGGGATATAGGGGATGAAAAATGTGGGATCTGAGAAAAAGAACGGCAAAATGGGAAGAGGGGAAAATTTTAAAAACCCGGGATTTGGGTAATGAGCATCCCCGTGTTATCCCCCTCTAATTAAATATCGATTACATATAATATTTTATTTCAAAATTACACCCATAAGGGTCAAGCAATAACAAATAAAATACATATACATGTACATGTACATAAATACAACAAATGCACGTTGAACTAAATACTTTGCCTTGCTCTTTTTGATAACATTCTTTTTCTGGAAACATTCTCGAATTTAATTGTATTCGCGATATCCATTCTACTATTTCTAGCTCGTCCGACATTTTCTCATAATATTAGTTCGTAAACATGTTATGGTCTTTAAACTAAATGAGAACAAAACGTCGAGAGTGTGGGTACTTCACACAGAGTGTGTTTACTTACTAGTCAGAGTGAAATCAGAAAATATTGACAATAGCCACTGTAAATTTTATCATTGAACAGTTTTAATGACACATATAAATATAAGATTGTTTTTCGTATAATATTTGAAGTTTATGATACGTGCTACGAGATATTTTCATGAAAGAGAAGTGGGCGACTTTTGACAAAAACAAATTTAGTTTGAAGGTAAGTTTTTCACTTGTGCTACAAGAGTTTTATCATGGAGATCAAACAGTATAAAATCATTTTGACAATATACCCAGTGCATGGGACCTGAGAATAGTTATTTGCAGTAAGTATTTTTTATCGTAAATTGAATTTGGATGTTTTTGATTGCATAGCTGTTTGTAGAGAGTATGTTATTGTTTTCGACTAGGCATGTAATTGTATGTATTTTTATATAAAATTTAGAAATCATATTCATTGGGCATTAATTGCTTCGAGTTTTCGTTGCGGAAAAAAAAGGGGGGGGGGCTTTTGCGAGGCACTAGACGTTTTTTTCCTATTTTGAGCGAAGCAAATCAAAGTTTGCATTATAATAACTGAACTTGCATGTAGTTTTATAACAAATAATCCTAATAACTAATCCCATGGCCAGAAATAATTTATTTATCTATTGCGGAAATTATATACCATCATACATTGGACAAGAATACAGGCTACAACATGTATGTATGGCCGGGCAAGTTAATTCACAAATATATTGATGCACATTGTGATCGACTAAATGTTTGAATTGTTTCTGCATTTTACAATGAGTTTGTCGGTAATTGTTATTTCAGTATATTTTAGATCTATTTTTCGTAGTAATCTATTGATATAAACATTTAAACCTCCCTACCTCCCTCTCCCCTACCCCCTCCCCCTCCCCCACCCCGCAATCTGCATCAGTTTTCAATTCACAAGTATAACATCCTTGAAATCTAGCGGAGAATTCCACTCAAGCTGGTGCTAAGGGCTATGTTGGATTTGCAGTGATGTTTGAGCGTGTTGTCCCGCATTGGAACCTCGTTGTGATTTGAGATGAAGAACAACAATAATAAAATCGCTTCCCTTTCTTGGGCATGGTGACTGACATTTGACACCACAAAAGCATGACTTTTTTATAAAACATTTTGACTTGAGAGTTATATGCTAGTAGGTACAAGACTTTGACAGTTTTTTATTCTAACAAAGTAGGGTCAGTTTCCCCCGAATTTAATTCACACCGGGACAATATTCCCTGAATTTATTTTACAACGGACAATTTTCAAAAATTCTTTTAATATTAGAAAAGCAGCTTTCTGTGCGTTCTAAGAGGTTATAACAATATTATGGCTTATTTCAAAACATTTGGCCAAGTTATAAACTCCTGAAGATACCCCAAAGCACTTCTCATAGATTTTGGCTTTTTGAGTGTGTATTCAAAAATTGCACAAGATAGACATTCCTCTACCAACGTTCTTGACGCAAAATTATACAAATAAATGTAAAATTTGCAATTTTGCATCAGAATGCCTTCAACAGCAGCATGTTGTCTTAAATGGCATATTTTGATTTTATTCAAATATATCAAAACTGTTGAAAAATGTTTTAAGTTTGGATTTGACCACTTTTAGATTTCGACCTTGTTAGTAAAACAAATACAAGGGAAATTGGTACTACATCTTTGAACTGATGCTTACAAGCTAGAGTAAACTTTGATAATACGAACTAGGTTCCGCAAATGTCAAAGTTCATTTATTGTTATACATCATATGTTTAAAGCAGGCGTTCCGCCTAGAGTCCGAAATTTTGTTTTGATTACGGTTCTGCCATTGAAATATTGGCACATTTTTCATATATTTATTCAGAATTTATTTTATTTTTTTAAATTTTTTTTTTGGAAGGAGCCCGAACCTGGCTCCGCCCATGGTCGACTAATGTCTTTTTCTATTTTTTATTGTTAGGTTCCCAGTCTCATAATGACGACAGTTCCTTTTTATTTGTTAAAAACGTTCAGAATCCATACCCTCTTCTATGATAATAAAGAAAACAATTGTTGCTAGGTAACCATTGATTGTTGAATGCATGTACTTTCCAGTTTCTTCTATTTCCGGTTGTGAACACAATTTACCTTTCTTTGCCGCTTGACAATTAACCGTTAATCATAATGTAAAACAAATATCAATAATCAAATCCAGGTTAAATCAAATTAAACAATCAAGATATTTATTCTTGTAATTATATATCTACAAGGTATATCTAGATTTAATTTGCAACACATGTAACGACATCTGTTGATTTTAATGATTTTCAATGATAATTTCTATTTAACAAAAGATTTAACTAACCTTAAATTTATAATAATATTATTCCTAACAACGTTATGAAATTTTCAATTTCCATTTTTAGTTTTCATGAGTAAATAATTCATACACTCGTTATATATTTTGTATTACGCATTTATAAATAAATCAAAACCTTATTTAAACACATCTGTTTTCGAAAGATCGTTTAATCAAGGGATTTTTGGTAGTTTAAGTTATTTTTAACGGAAATCTAGAAAATCATTATAGATTTGTAATGATAAACAAATGGCTTTTGTCGTTTTAATGTCATTATTCATAAAACAAATTTGTTAATATTATGGTCTGTTTGATTCCTTTGTGTTTCAACAAGGATTTGTATAGTAAGACATTATAATATATAATAGTCTTTGCAAAAGTCCACGAGATTCCAATCCTCCTTACTATACAAATCCTTGGTTTCAAGAACGCATTAATCATATAAATTCGAACTAAAAATGTTGCAGTATATTTCAAAATCGCTGAAGTACCCGATTGAAATCACACCACATACTTCTTTTGTCAGCTATAGGTCTGAAAATTTTATTTGATTTTAATATTATAATTAAGCAATGTTTTAAAACTAGACTTAGTAATTTTTTACCGTTTCGTTTATTTCCTTTCTCATAATTTTCCTTATGCACCGTGTATATCATGTAGATCTCATATAACTTAATGTCACCGAGGGAAGAAAGATTCTTTTTACTCAAATACACAACTTTAATTTTCTACATCAAATTTGACACCGAATGAAACGAATCAGTGAAATCTGATCGCTTAATGAACAAAAGCGGAAAGTACCGTATAACACGCAATTTCCTTTCCTTTGATTTCTAATGATATACCTGCAAGGTTACCTGGGATTTAATAACTTTATATATTAACTGACTTTTTAACATTTCGTCCTGATATTAAAGTGTTCATTGATATGTAGGGATAATAAGCGAGTTGTTACATTGTTAAATATTCCGTTGTGTCGAGTGGTTGGAGTTACCCTGGAGCGAGGCGAACCTCAATGGTAAATCAAGACAGTTTATTTAGTAGTTGATAATTTAAAGTTTTAATAATCGAACAGTTTTCATTCCGATTGTGTTTTAAAAAGTCATTTTAATATTTCATATGCCCACGGCGAGATTTTACTTTTAAATGAGATAATATTGACATAGCGTTTTAATCTTTATATTCTTGTTTTATCAGGACGACAGTGGATGTGTGATCAGACTGCAGTGATAACAAAGTAAATATAAATCTGTCAACACCGTATATCATCATTAAACACTCATGGAGACCAAAGGTTTGAGTGCAGAGGTTTTAAAAGTCCACAACGCAAATGTGAAGAAGACGTTGCCAAACATGGGTCCACCGCCAAAGTCTCTGTGGGGAGCAATGGCTCCAAAAGACAAACAGTCCGATTCTAGCAGTAAGGTGTCGTCTGTTCTGGTCAAAGACAGATTTTCCAGACTCCGGACTAAGTTGAAAATGCATAATATGATGGGCGGTTCTTTTACAAGGAGTAAAGCTGGATCGGAAATAGTTCCAAGAGGAATAAAAGCATTAGAAAATACATACCGAATGGAACCGGCTGAATCTTCAAAGTTCAACCCTGATAAAACAAATCAAATTATTACCTCAACATTCGAAAATTATTTGAAGGATAGAAAATACGATCCTAAAACGTTTCCGCAACTGTGTAAAACTTTGGCGGATTTATTGAAGGAGAGAGTGAAGGCTACAGGTCCAAAAAGATTCAAGATTATAACCTCCGTATCGATTTTGGAAAATAAAGAACAGTGTGCCGTATGTGCCAGCAGGTGTATCTGGGATACATCAGTTGACAATTTCTCAACAGTAACCTACAACGGACAAGATTTCTCGGCGATCGGATCAGTTTTTGCGTTATATTACGAGTAGGATTATTTGGCTGAGAAATGATTCAATTTCTGTGATAACTTTAATGGCTGTCGTTATATTGTTAGAGAATTAAGGTTTTATGATGTGGAATAAACAACAAAAATGTAGGTAAACAAATCCGTCCTTTAAAAGATATAAATACCCATCCTTTTACTATTATTTTAATATCTTATCTTATTTATTTTATAAAATATGTGCTTTTAAATGTCATTAAACAAAATGTTCTGTTACTTGGGTTTTGTTTACTTATGATACATCAATGAGAAATTTTATTTACTTTTACATTATAAGAAATGGGCTTGGTTTTAAGTTCAGAAATCATTTTTTAAATAACTGACCTATTTATCGATTTAAAATTAACTGTGCGTTGGTTCAATTTGAGACTGCTATAACATAAAAAAAAATTAAAGAATACAGATTTGAAGGACCCTCATAGCAGTAATCTCAGGTTCAATATGGAATCCGTAAATTACAAGACCCCGTTAAAAGCACAAGGAATGAATACAAGACGACTGAATGATATATCTGTTCATTCTATTACTTTGGATGACACTTAATGATTAAAATCACATGCGGAATTTTTAAATGAATATCTCCCTTCGACAGGCGCTTCGCCTTGGTTGCCGTAGTTCCCAGTGTAAGTCAATAGATTGTCTTTGCTTTCACGACCGATTTTCCGATTTTCCGTGTCGTACACAGTTAATTTGTATAAACTTAACAAAATCGTAAAATATTTTTGACAATTAAATGAGAATATTTTAGTTTGGAACGTCGGAGGAATCTTGAAAAGATTAAGATAAGTGTGAACTTTCATTCACATCTACCAACAAATCCCTACGCATTACTTTTACGTTCTAAACTGTCAAAGTTCTAATTCCTAACAACAGTAGTGAAACAGTCGGTTTTTATGACATAAGTCATAATATACATGTGGCACGTGAATACATGAGTGAAAGACACTAACAACATACGTCAATGAGACAGCAACCCAACAGCACAACAAAACAAAGAAAAATGCATATAGACCTTCGTTCCATTATCAGATAGTGTCAAAATGGGTTACTTTCATGTGCATGTGCCAAGTCAGGAACCTCATAAGTAGCTGTATTTAACCCCGCCACATTTTCATGTGCCTGTCCCAAGTCAGGAACCTCATAAGTAGCTATATTTAACCCCACCACATTTTATGTGTCTGTCCCAAGTCAGGAACCTCATAAGTAGCTATATTTATCCCCGCCACATTTTTACGTGCCGCCTGTCCCAAGTCAGTAATGGTCGTATGTCATATCTAAATGTTTTTGGTCATTTGCAAAATTAGATGTCAATGCAGACATTTGATTGTTTCCATTAAATTAAGTCGCAAATTTTATAGACTTTGAACGATTGATAGCTTACCATATTGTGTAGACAACTGTCTGTTATCAAAGTTGATAGCTTACCATATTGTGTAGACAACTGTCTGTTATCAAAGTTGATAGCTTACCATATTGTGTAGACAACTGTCTGTTATCAAAGGCTGTATGTTGCCCTCTTGTAGGTGTCTTTTTGTATATTGTATATGTTGTTATTAAATGATATGAGCAAATCAGCCCTAATACCCCGGGGGGTTACTTCCTATATTTTTAGTGGTACGAGTGTGCCGCAAAACAGGGTCGCTTTTTCATGCCATGCTGGTTAGAACATTGTCCCTTTTTCATGTCCTGCTGGTTAGAACAGGATCGCTTTTTCATGCCCTGCTGGTGAAAACAGGGTCTTTTTTTAAACAAAGTATTTGTCTAGAACAGGATCGCTTAATTAACTGTTTAAGATACAGTCTAGAACCCGGGTCTAGAACAGCATCTATTTTATACGGTCTATAACAGGGTATGTTTTTCAATAGTTCTGTTTAGAACAGGGTATGTTTTTCAATGTTTTCTGGTTAGAACAGGGTATGATTTGGCAAGTGCTGTCGGCACAGTTATACCCCGAAAGGATAGTCAGTAACACCCCCCCCCCCCCCCCCCCCCCCCCCCCCCCCCACCGGACCTAATACGGATAAATCAGCATGTGTAATAATGATGACGTTGCCCTGTCGATATAAATCATGAGATAATATTGCTTTTCGGACAGGGCCAATACGGAAAAAAACAGGGCCAATACTGAAAAAAGCCGTATTGGCCCATGGGCTTATACGGGACTTTCACTTCCGGTTACAATGTTCCTACGCTAAGCTTAACTTTGGATGTATCGTTATGCATAAAATGCATTTGTATCATATTTTTCAACTTAAAAAATTTAAATGATTTTCAGTGTTTTGTAACGTCTTGAAACGGAATTATTCACAGCCTATTCGCGTACGACTTTCGATTATTATCACTGTTTCATTTCCGTTGATCAATCAACAGAACGTAGACGACTCAAGAGTAAGAATAGTTAAACTGTCTGATTTATTCTTACTAGCTACTTTATATTTGCTAGATAAAATGAATTGTAATAGCATAAGATTAAGTACTTGGGTGAGAATTCAGAAATTACATCTGACAATGTTGACAAACAATCCATCGTGAATGCGAAAAGACAATTTCATCTAACGTTATGAATGTCATGAATTTCTGTGTCTTCTACACGGTAAGTTTCTTAGTTTAATCGAAGAATTTAAATCATTTAATAAAAGTGTTAAGAACTGGCTGTTTCTGTATTGGCCCTGTTATAGATTCTCGATCAGCTGTATTGGCCCTCGACTCTTCGAGTCTCGGGTCCAATCGGGGGTCCAATACAGCTAACCTCGAATCTATACTGACAGGGCCAATACAGAAACAGCCAGTTAAGGAAATACGATACAGTAGCAGGGGCAGATAATAACGTTTTCAAAACTTTTCGTGTTGTTTTCGCGGCGTTGTTAATCAGAACGTTGTAATTTCGCGAAGTTTCTAATAAGAACGATTACATTTCGCGACGTCGAGTTAAATGTAGCCACTGACGTCATAAATCCGGTTGCGCGAATTTGAAACAAAGTACCTGCTAAGAAAATCGACCATATCACGAGAAGTTGTTATATTTATTCATTAATAATGAGGTCAACAGTATTAACTTGAAATGTGAAAAAAATCAAACCACAATCATAATTTTGTATACGTTTTATTTCATATAGGTAATGAATAAAAGACATGTAAATAATAATACGTCGGTGAGACAGAAACCCAACTACACAAAAAGCTCAATAAGCAATTTTGATATTAACGTACTGTCTTGATCAATATATAATATCTACACCATTTGTCAAACTCTAATTCGTATGGAGAATTGTACGAATAAATTAAACAGAGACTATCAACAAAATGACAAAATAGCATGATAAATAAAGACAACGCCCCATACTGTTCCTGACTTTGAATAAGTACATTAAAAAGTTTTACGGCATTTTTAGAATTTAACCCAGTGGAATATATATGTGTATATGTGTATGAAAAGGAACTGTCAGTTAAAAAAACACAGTTATAAGCCCCGTATTATAGACGGAATGACGGGCAGAAGGACGGACGGACATACAGACAGGGGTAAAACAATACCCACCCCCACCCCCCAACGGAATTGGGGGGAGGGGTATAGAAATACCCTGAAGACAAGCTTACGCAACTTATCTATTGATACAGAATAATGCAATTTCATGCTCTAATACCGACTGCTGAACTTCCTATGAAATGTTACACTACCCGTAATGGACTATATTGAGACAATTACGACATGAATTTGCTCGAAACAGCTCTAAATATTCACTTTTTAAACATGTTCAGAGTAGTTCCAAGCTTACCCGAGTTAATGTGGGTATGGTTTTGTGTTCATATAATGCCTATATAGTAGACCGTTAGTTTTCTTGTTTAAATTGATCACATTTTTATGTCGGGGCTTTTTAAAACTGACTTTACAGTGTGGCTTTTTTTGTTGTTGAAGGCCGTACGGTGACCTTTAATTTCGTTTATCTTCTTAATTTGAACTATGGTTGATACGTAGTTGTTCTCATTGGCAAGCATACCAACTGTCCTTATCTTTATAGTATCCCACTTACTTTATAATTGTTTCATGTTTTGTCATGTCGGGGCTTTTTGAATAATTAAAATTATACCCAAGCTGTGTTGTCTACATGAGGGCACGGACTAATGTCGGACAGAGATGCAAAATATATATTTTTTTTATCAGATTTATCTTTTTTGTTTCCGCACCTTTATTTTCTAAAAGTATTTACTTTTTGTATCCAAGTTTCGTAACAATTCATAAAGGTTTGGCAAAAATGTTATGCTATTTTACGAGTAACCAGCTTTGAAATTTTGATGATTAATACATTGTATCATTGCTTTCGAAAAAAAAACCTTGGCTATACCACTGAACTTGACAGCGTAATCGTGAACGGCGGGAATGATTGCACAACGTTGTTGTGATTAAAACTTATTTCAACGGAATCTAGCGCCATATTGGCAAACGGGACGTTTCCATTCAAAAATCACGATTTATGGCTTTTATACACCTTATCGCTATTCCCGCTTGACCCGAGAATCTGTCCCGCTCGAACTTTTGACGTCATACAACAATCACTTTTCCATTGTGGCGTCAGACATTTTCTATTATGACGTCAAAATTTTACGGGAACTTGTGTGATGTCCAGTAATGGCGGACAAATAGCGATAAGGTGTATTGAAAAAACAAGCACATGGATCCCTATTTTTTTTCTTTTGCAATCAATCGAGTACTGTTTCAAGAATGCTCCGTCAAAGTTTTAGGAAAAAATCAACGATAGATTTTTTTCTGCACTTAGAACTGTGTAGACGCAAAAATATTGTCTGCTTCTTTGTTTCACTTATAGTGATATAAATTCAGGATATAATAATTTAGTTTAACCTTAAACTTGTTACAGCATCTTAATGCCAATGATCAAGGGAACATTTTACAAAAAAAACGGTTAAAATATGACTGTTCGTTCAAAAGTATACACCTTATCGCTATTCCCGCTTGACCCGAGAATCTGTCCCGCTCGAACTTTTGACGTCATACAACAATCACTTTTCCATTGTGGCGTCAGACATTTTCTATTATGACGTCAAAATTTTACGGGAACTTGTGTGATGTCCAGTAATGGCGGACAAATAGCGATAAGGTGTATTGCTACTTTCCTTAAAAGTCCTTAATAATGAAATTTCAGGGTTTTTCCTTCAAATATGCAAATTATGAACCAAAATATCTCAAAAAGTAAGTTATGAAGGTATATTTTTCTTTGCATATTTCAAAAGTACATATTGAAATCGACCTTCTATTAAAATTTCAAGAAAAAATCAACGAGGGATCTCTTCTGTATCGTATGCCCTTAATAACACTATATTATGTGTGAAACTATGGTTTTTCAGGTTGTTTAACTGATTGATTAACTGTTAGCAGTATATATTTATATTACGGATTACAAATGTGTCGAGTTTTGTGATTGGATAACAACACAGGTCAGTATATATTCAGGAAACTGCCGGGGTATATACGACGTTTTTAACCCCAATTGGAACCTCAACAAGTCATCATAACGAACGTTACTAAAATAACGTCAGAGGCTCACAGAGGGAAAATATTGACGTGTATCCGTCAATAATACGTTTTTAATTTAAAACCACGCGATTTACACATCAAATACTTAATTAATGTTCTAAAGTGTTATTACAAATTATTGCGTACACACTAGAATTATTTTCACATCAAATTACAAATCCTCCACGTATGCAGAAAATATATATACTGCATGGTGAATGTTTAACAAATAACTGGTACTGGAAAAACATTAAGGCAAGGGTAATCCGTAATATATGTATAATACAGGTTTCAGACAGGGTATCTTCGCCTTCGGCTCAGGGAATATAAACTCTAAGCCGGGAATGTCACATTATACACCCTGTCTGAGACCTGAATAACATATATTGTAATTCTGTAATAAGTGGAAAATAAATCGTTGAATAAGGTCTAAAACGTGACTTGAAAGAGAAACGAAATGGATATTTTTTTTTTGTAAAGCACTTGTAAAAGCTGTCTTTACATACCCTTCATTCATCAAAAAGCGAAAAGCACAAGTCTCCTTAAACGATATTTTGAGTGTTACCCTTTTTGGTATGAATATAAAAATAAGGAGATGTGCTATGATTGCCAATTAGACAACTATCTACTAAAGTTCAAATGAAGTGGATGTAAGCAATTATAGTCAACCGTACGGCCTTCAACAATGAGAAAAACATATAAACGGCTATAAAAGGCCCCGACATGCAAACAATATGAAACAATTCAAATGAGAAAACTAATGGCCTTATCTATATCAAAACAATTTACAAAAAACAAATATGACAGACATGAAACAACAACAACTACAGAACTTTACCAAGAAAAAATCAAAAAAAATATTTGAATCTAGGCAATTTTTAATGATCTGATATGTTAATATTGTTATAAAAGAAAATAACACGTTCTAAATTTCATGTGTCCGACGTGCTTTTCTGGATTTACTTTCAGAAAAAATCGCTCAAACTTAATCATTTGAAAGATAGCAATGAATAAATATGCAGAAACAAAAGGACTTATATGACCAAAAAGGGACCTAAAAGGAATAGCCAAAAAAATTCAGAAAAGTACCAAATTTAATCATTTAATGAAGACTAGTACGATTGATATATTAATTAATTTTGATTTGCTAAACGTTCAGTGGCAAACATTTCATGCTTACTCAGGACAATATTAATAATTAACCCGATTGGAAGGTTTGGAAAAATGTTGAAGGTTGGAAAATTGGAGTGCAATTTGAAAAACAGGGGTCAGACATATTGCTTTGCTAACGGTCACCTGAAAGATTTGTAGAATTGCTTCTCTAACGTACAGAGATTGCGGCTATCTTTTACACAATGAATCGGTTTGATGTTCCCACTGCGTCCGGACGTGACTGCGTATTTTTACATCACGCACAGCCAAAAAAGGATGCCCCGTCAGCATGGATTTTAATGATAGACGGACGAATTTCAGTTGACCATTTTTTTCTATACTTGGAGTTTTGAAACGTACGAAACAGACACAAGTCTGCAATTATAACACTATTATTATTTTGATAGAGAGTGAATTATTTTGGTATTTTAAATAAATCCAACCGTCAACATTTTTTTTATTCAAATTTCTATATATATTACTTAATTGAAGATGAATGACTCACTATTTTACCGACTTGACATACATCATGTGGGTTTTTCTTTAATATAGTTATACGCTTTTAATGTTTAACGAGTTTTAAATGTACTAGTTTACTCTCCACTTTATTTGATCTATCAATTACCCTACAATAACAGGCTTTATGAAGTCCATCATAACCAAGTGATAATTTAAAGGTGTCAGTTTATTTTCTGTGTTTAATGTCTTTAGAATCACCTATAATAATTAGATCCTGATCCTGTTCTAACAGGTCCTGATCTTTTACTTTGTCAGTCCGCATTTGTTTTTATTTACTTTTCTCTTATCCGACTGTTTCTTCTCCAATTAAATATTGATTTATTCACACGAACTATTTAAATTATTTTAAATCAATTTACGGTCCTTGGTATTATTTGAGAGGACACTTGAAAAAAAAAGAGATAAGATCAAGCAGAAGTTTAAATATCACCCAAATTTTATGTGAATATATTCAAATATAAAATTGTATGTTGAAATTTTAATTAACTTTCATCGAAAAAATAAGTGATATGTTACTGATTACAGAAATAAACGATGAACAGAATAAAGAAATCATATAATTATAGATAAATTTAATAGGAAAATAATTTTCTTGAAAATTTTACAGAATAGGGGATATTTTTAAGGATAAAGAAATATGCTCCAAAGAATTAAAGACTTCAGAATCCAGACCCTCGTATATTGGTATGACGTAAGTACAAATTGTCCCATGGGTATATTTGGACTATATTTAGGACATAGCGATAAAATTCCAGATTTCAGGGTGAGCAGTGGTGGATCCAGGATTTAGAAAAAGGAGGCAGCACTGATATCACGATAAATGTGAAACATATAGTAACATATTTTTTTTAAATTTTGCAATTACATTATGAATAATTGCTTCTTAATTTGAGGGGTGAAGTCCCCTCTTAATCTGCCACTTTTATGGAATAAGTCTATATGTGTATGGGGTAAGCATCTATTTGCATGGGATTCAGTGTAAACATTGGTATATGTTGTAAGCGTGTATATCGCTGATGGCGTATATGGGTAAGTATACATTTGTATATTTGTATAAAAAATGTATATTGGAGGGAGTGGAGAAAGCCACTGGTATGGCGTACGTGTACATTGGAATGAAAATGTATATTGGAGGGAGTGGAGAAGGCCACTGGTATGGCGTACGTATACATTGGAACGAAAATGTATATTGGAGGGAGTGGAGAAGGCCACTGGTATGGCGTACGTGTACATTGGAATGAAAATGTATATTGGAGGGAGTGGAGAAGGCCACTGGTATGGCGTACGCGTACCTTGGCATGCAGATGTATATTGGAGGGCGTGGAGAAAGCCGCTGGTATGGCGTACGTGTACATTGGAATGAAAATGTATATTGGAGGGAGTGGAGAAGGCCACTGGTATGGCGTACGTGTACATTGGAATGAAAATGTACAAGTGTATGGGTAGTTATTATAAATATGAATTAAAGACATAGTCATGTCATCGTTGTTTTTAGCGGCCTTAATTCTTTAAAATATCGAACAGTCTTTGACATTTTTAAACACAACATATGTAGGCGTTTGATTAAATATGGAGAACTACTGCAAATATCAAAAGTAAAAAATCCAGGCTCATCATAGTACTTATTTGTGTAACAATTTAATGATTTCACATCGTTTGGACCGTCTCATATTTTCGATCTAAAACGTAGGTACTTGTGGGACAGGACAAATAAACACTTCCGTTTTTTTACAAAATCCGTTATTTTCTTTTTCTTTTGATTTCAATTGTTCTCGCGTTTTTCTATATTATATTAACATAAATATACCGGTACTAGAAATACCATGTATTTACTACTAACTGTCAATTCCTAGTTTACTATTCACAGCGGTCATTGATATATGTATTAAAGTTTGCATCACAGCAATTTAAGAACAGTAATACATGGAAATCTGAATTTCAGAGTTCAAATTTCGGTAAAAAAAACCTTGACCAAGCAAGGCCCATATCCTACACTGTCTTTTACGATTAATACAACAGGTACGCTCTGCTAAGTAGGCCAATCGGGATAAAGGCTGAGCCATTTGCACTGTCACTGGACAATACGGGTATTTTGGATGCTAGTAGACGTGTTACTTGCAACAGGACAATACAGGCCCTCATGCTGTTGCAAGAGTTATTTAACAAACAGAGAGCGTTGCAGTCGCCCTACATGGGGCGCATGATTGAACGTCCCCATTCCGACGGGACGTGACTTAGTATCACTCGAGCAAGGATTTAACTGTCGGACAGGGGAACCATATTTCTATACCGTAGTCAATCTTTGAGATAGAATTTAATACATATACCACGAAAACAACGTTTATAGCTGTACACGATAATGCGAGTCAAAGACTGAATAGAACAGAACACGTTTACCCTAGTAAAACAGAACACGTTTCCCTAGTAAGAACAGAACACGTTTACCCTAGTAATGAATAACCATCTCTTAAGTTATCCATTTCTCATTGATACTAAATATTCTTTCATCATATTCGATTCTTCATTCACTTTTTTTACTTTATTTTAATGTCATTTGTCTTAAGAAGATGAAAGTACGAATTAAATGTAAAACTATAAATCGTAAAGCGGGTAATTGATGCATTCAGTGAAATTGTCAGTTTCACGGACCAATAGACCACCGCAAAGTTAACAAAAAAAAGCTATAAACCGAGATACAAATTGTCGTTAGAAATAAATATAGAAATAGCTGTGATGTTACATTTAAAACCCATTTTTGACATGCTTTAACCAGGATATTACATAAAATATTAATTCACGTGAGAGATGCAAAGCAGTAAACGGAGTAATGATTGGAAAATGGAAAACCATAATACAATGTATTGAAGTATCAAACTTAAAGTGTTTATATGTTTATATTTTCAGAAAAATGAATGAATTAAAATGAGATGTGGACTACATGTCAATGAAAAAGCAACCCAATAACACAGAAAGAACGAAAAAGACATCTGATTAGAAGATCACAATACAGTCCAACAAAAGACAATATAGTTACACAGTGTGCCAGTGACCTAATACGATATATATATGGGGTCAGTAAATTCCATATGGGGTTCGACTGTGTAACTAATAATATCACGCCTTAAATCATCCAGAATCTAGTAAACAAAGTACAGATCGGAATACCGGAAATGCCTTCTGTCTTTTCGAAATACATTTGTTCTTTTCTATAGCCGCCTGCGTAATGAAATAGGTAATTCACTTGGGACATGCGCATGGCCACTAATTTATTTCCTTGAAATCTCAATTCTCATCACTTTTAGTCTCACTCAGGAGACTTACAAAAGGTACATAAAAGGCCTACGAAAAATAGAAGAACTACTGTATAAAAGTGTGATCGCAAGCCGTCACCGCAAACTTAAGTAAACTTAAACTGTTAATATGTAATCATGCCGTCACACACTGTTATCCAGTTTTAACCTAAATTGCATCAATTTAGATCTTGAGCATGGACTTGGAGAAAATTTGCAGTGTATTTATGTTTCATATGATTTTAAAGATATAAATAAAACGTTCAACTGGTCCCAGTCACTTAAATTGGTTATACATATGTAATAACCTGTTTTTGGATATAATATCTCTAATGGGATATAAATGTACTATGCAAAAACAAAACACGTAGAGAACTAAAAATGAAGCATTTCAAGTTAGATTCACTTGCATAAATATGGGTTACCAGCACAAACCTTATATGTGAAGCAACTATATAATATAGTTAAAATTAAACTTGTGTATTACAATGCAGCATACAAAAAGTATGATTTAGCCATACAAGTTTACCTGACTTCGCTGTCTTCTCGTTTCGATCCCTCATTTTTTCTCTTTTTGTATGGCATGCTGAAGTTCAATAACTCATGAATGTTGGAATAACCCGTATGCTATTTATAGATCTCTAGTATGTATTCTCAAAGTCACCATCCGATGCAGATGCAGGATTTTTTAAAAGTTGGGAACCGGATCCCACATACTTAATACAATAACTAAAGAATAGAATAGAATATTTTTTTATTTCCCAAATTACAGGGCCCATAAAGGGCATAAAATCAGATACAATTGATTTACATAATTGGTAACAACAACAATAATAGTCACTTGAAAATATATATTTAGTATATTAGCATTGGTCAGAATCAGAGCCAAAAACCACATATATATTGTGAATAAAAGAATAAAATTACATTATATGCATTCATTCTCAAATCATTTACTTGACTTAGTGTCAATATGCATACCTGATCTCTTTAATTCAAAACAGTCACAAATATAACAGACCAGTTTTTCCATAAGAGTTACATTTTCTTGAGTCAAGAGCCATAAAAATTTAGAAGATTTATTTAAATTTTTAAAATTATAACAATTGTCAGATATGTATTGAAAAAAGTCTTCCCTTTGAGTATCATAAAGAGGACATTCTAACAAAAAATGAAGCTCATCTTCAACTTTACCAAGTGAGCAATTTGAACAAAGACGCTCAGATCTTTCTATATATTTTTACTAAATATGCAGCAATGGAGACAGGGCCCCTGACCACCTTCCCATCTCCTAAAACCTCTCCAGAACATCAATTGCAATATACATAATTTTTAAAGAAGATCTTCTGTTAAAAACTAGTGTTTCGGACCTATATATGTAATTAAAAGTACATTTTTGTTTGTTTTAAACAATTTTACAAATTCTAAAAAAAAATCATCGAAACCAGTGTTATACGTTGACCAAACATAAGGTACAAAAAAATAAAGGTAATATATCTGTTAGTTTTGCAGAAATTGATTATTTTTGAAGTCTCATTTATATATAAATAAGAAATAGCCATAAGTATTTTGGGTTATATATGAAATAATTCATAAATGAAATCGAATGCACAAACACATTTCAGTAAATTATTGCGAGTTCCTGTGATGTGCCCAACATATCCTATCATTTTTTTCCCTATGTCTGACTGTATTTTGTACAGACGATTCTCCAATTAGACAATGCTATATAAAACATAATTAAGAATTTTAAGATGTGCAAGGTATGAGTCATCATGCACATCACAATGACGTTGGTGTCCTGTATACCAGTATAGTATATTATATTGTTTGCACCTAGAACTGCCTTCAAATGTTGTGGAATTTGTGGAATCGGTTTTAAGATACCAGATCTCTCTCTCTCTCTCTCTCTCTCTCTCTCTCTCTCTCTCTCTCTCTCCACATATATATGTATATATATATATATATATATATAACTGTATATATATATATATATATATATATATATATATATATATATATATATATGTATATATATATATATAAAAGTCTAAATTGAAAACAACGTTCAAACCTATGATTGCGTTGGATAAAAACCGCAATATATATATATATATCATCATATATATGTAAATATATCTTTGAAAAACTTAACTTTATTTTATCATTCAACTGTCATATCCTGCCTTGTTTCATTGTTACAGGTATTTTCCGAAGAAAATGGTTGGTTAAACCTGGTTGTATATCTAGCTAAACCTCCAACTTGTTTGACAGTTGTTTAGAAAAGGTCCGTTACATTAACAAACTTAGGTGAGCTACCCAAACAGATATTAATTTAGAATTCTTTGAAGAGCGTTACATATCTACTGCAGACTATATTAATGTATTTTCCGCACTGTCACATTACTAAATTAAATATATCATTCTATTTTTCAACCAGCTTAGAATTAATCTCATATTCATACATCAATATAGAGAGTGTATTCATTCCGTGAAAAAATGATTTTACAAATCAATGCATAAACATAAAAAGGAATGTTGATATAGAAAAATATCAGATGTTATATTGTAATTGGAACGGATGGAGCGAGATAATGATTTACCACGCGTATATATATATCGTTGGAAGTCCATTATCTGATTTTATTCTGCAGCTAGAACACTTCCTGTTATCTTTATCTACCACATATAGTAGCAAATTGATATTTCCGCGTGCAATGTCACGTCATTTTCTTCACAATCTAAGGTTTAGGGATGGAAAATAAGTTTTATTTTTGTGCTAACATTTTCATAAATATAATTGTAGCTACAGTATATCGTATGGCAGTTACATGTCGTTTGGAAATGTGTATCGGAGCTGTGAATTTTGATTAAAAAGACTACATGTCAAATGCCACTGATATAAGTAAAATCAGGGTAAATTGGCCCTACATCTTTATTTCTTGTCAGTGGTGTTTGAAATCGAATATTGGAAAGCATAAAGTAAACGTTGATAACAATCAAACCAATAGAGGACTCCGAAAATTAGATATGAACATACATTTGTGAATCGGGAGAAGACATTTAAAGTGAACTCATTTATATCATTTTATCAACTGAAACATTGTCAATATCATTTATAATAATCACGCAAGTCGAAAGCAATGGCTTACTGACTATTAGTACTTTCTAAGACTTGCAGTCTACACTACAAAAGTCTAAAAGTCTGAAAAGACCAGTTTTTGTCTTAATTTGCATGAACTTTTACTCGACATTCTCCAAAAGTATGACTTGTGTCTTAATTTTTCTTGACAAATTCTCATTTATATCAAATTTGTATGAAATTTACTCGACATATTCTCGACATTCTGAATATGGTCTTAAAATTTCTTGACAAATTCTTGACATTTGAATACTGTCTTGAAATTTCTCGACATATTCTCGACATTCTTATTTTTTCTCAGTATGGCTTGACATATTCTGAACATTGAATCGTGTCTTAAATTTACCTGACAGTTCTGAGTTTTACAAATCATGACCAATATAACTTTAATCTTTATTTCTCTTTATATGATATACTGTTGTTTCAAGTTACACTTCTTTACAACAAAAATAAAAGTTGGGCATGTAAAATAATTGAAAATTTGGGTATATAAATATTTTTACAAATGCAAATATGGCTATGAAATCTAAAGTATAAAATAATTCAAATGTGGGTGTGTTGATATAAAACAATTTCAATGTGGGTTTTTAAATAATTACAAATTTTGATTCCTAAATCTTATAAATTAAATGATTCAAACCAATCATACTGTAGACATATTTCATTCTACATTCATAATATTCAATGTTGATATGGTAAATAATCATTATACCAAAATGTGGATTATATAAATAGCAAATTATGATGATATACAAATCATTCATTTAACAGAAGAAAAATTTGTGTAATGTCATCTGTTGGAATATATTAAGTATTACACATGGACAGGATGTATCCCATAAAATTAAGGTATTCCACACCACAGAGTACACGCAACTGTCAAATAGAAGTTATTGCTTTACCTGTAATCAGCCATACAAATTACCAGTTGACCGACCATGCCACTACAATTTAAAAAGTTTGTTGATAGATGAAAATGAAAATCATCATTTTGATGAAAAAAAATTGATTTGATTTTTGATTTTTGGTGTTTTAACGCCACTTTTTAGCACCTCTTTTGGGCTATTTCGTGGCGGCCAGTTTTTATTGGTGGAGGAAGCCGGAGTGCCCGGAGAAAACCACCGACCTTCGATAGGAAAATTGACAATCCTAGTCAATTAAGATTGCAGTCGAGTGCACCCGCACGAGCGGGGTTCGAACTTACAACCTCAGTGTTGATTGGCTAGTGATTACAGTAGTAACTACTTAGACCACTCTGCCACCGAGGCCCCTGAAAAAAAAAAAAAAAATTGTTTGAAATGGATTTTCTTCATCAAAATTATGAAGTTAATTATTTTAACATAAAAACAAATTGAATAATTCCCAAAGATTAAAAGAAAATTATTATCTACTCCAGGAATAATAAAAAAAAATGTATTTATAATGGGTCCCATCAATGATTTCTATAGAAATCATCGGTCTTATGAAATGGTTCTCAAACAGACATGCATAATATAGATCTAAACATTTTTTTCTTTTCAGGAAGGAGTTATCACAAATATTTATTTTTGATAAAAAATTATAAAATTCAACACTCAAATTTGAATAAAAAATGTTTTTGGGTTGTTCTAAAAAATGAATAAGGTTTTTGAATGCTGTTTGTCAATACCTTCGACTTATATTCCAAGTGAAAACAATTACTTAAATGTTTAATAAAAATAAATCAAAATTAAACTACATGGGGGATTATTCAGGGTATTCCAACTTAGTTGCACCAAAAGGGTATCTTACTATACCAAATTAATCCTTGATTCTTCAAAGTTTAGTTTAGCCATAATAAAAAGGAGTATATAACAGCAATAGAATGTCATAAACAGTGCAGAATAAGTCTGTTCACATTTCAGGCGAAATTTATACTGTTGAGATAGTGTCAAGACATATTTAAGACTGTCAAGAATGTGTCGAGACATATTCAGACATTATTTAGAATGTCAAGAATATGTCCAGACATATTCAGACATTATTAAGAATGTCAAGAATATGTCAAGACAGATCGAGACAAATTTAAGACAGTCAAGAATTGGTCGAGACTAATCCAGACTCTTATCAGATGATACAGGAAGTGTCGAGAAATTTTAAGACAATGTTCATACTGTCAAGACACTTGTCAAGAAAAATCAAGAACCTTATTAGACAAATTCATACTATGTCAAGAATTTTTAAAAAATATTCAGACAAATTAAGAATGTCGAGTAAAATTTCATGCAAATTCAGACAAAAACTGGTCTTTTCAGACTTTTTGACTTTTGTAGTGCTACCTGCTGTAGTAACACAATAATACATAAAAACAATGGCTTCTGGGATAGTGTGGTACTCTTAAAGACTACTTGAAGTCTACCTGCTGTAGTAATTCAATAATACACGACAACAATGGCTTCTGGGATAGTGTGGTACTCTTAAAGACGACTTAAAGTCTACCTGCTCTAGTAATTCAATAATACATGACAACAATGGCTTCTGGGATAGTGTGGTACTCTTAAAGACGACTTAAAGTCTACCTGCTCTAGTAATTCAATAATACACGACAATAATGGCTTCTGGGATAAAGTGGTACTCTTAAAGACGACTTGAAGTCTACCTCCTCTAGTAATTCAATAATACATGACAACAATGACTTCTGGGATAGTGTGGTACTCTTCAAGACGACTTGAAGTCTACCTGCTCTAGTAATTCAATAATACACGACAACAATGGCTTCTGGGATAGTGTGGTACTCTTAAAGACGACTTGAAGTCTACCTGCTCTAGTAATTCAATAATACACGACAATAATGGCTTCTGGGATAGTGTGGTACTCTTAAAGACGACTTGAAGTCTACCTCCTCTAGTAATTCAATAATACATGACAACAATGTCTTTTGGGCTAGTGGTAATCTTTAAAATTTGCCATCTACCTGCTTTAGTAATTCAATAATACACGAAAACATTGGCTTCTGATCTAGTGGCAGTCTGTAAGACTTGCACTCTACCGATCTTTTAACCAAATAATACACGAAAACAATGGCTTCTTGGCTAGTGGCAGTCTATAAGACTTGCACTCTACCTGATCTTGTACCCAAATAATACACGAAACGTTGGCTAGTGGTTCTCTTTAAGACTTGCACTCTACTTATTTTATTGTAATCCAATAATACACGAAAACGATCATGAGCTTCTGGACCATTGACACTCTCTTTGACTTGAAATCTGTCTGCTCTTATAATCCAATAAAACTAGAAAACAATGGGTTCTGGGTTAAAGTGGCAATCTCTAGTACTTGCATTCTATCTGCTTTAGTAATTCAATAGTACATGTACACGAAAACAATGGCTTCTGCATGGGCTAGAGTGCATGGCACTCTCTAATACTTGCAATCTATCTGATCTTGTAACCAAATAATACACGAAAACAATGACTTATGGGCTAGAGTGGAAATCTCTCATACTTGCAGTCTACCTGCTCTATAGTAATTCAATAATACACGAAAACAATGGATTCTTGGCTATAGTACTCTCTAAGATTTACACTCTAACTGCTTTAGTAACCCAACAAAACATAAAAACAATGGATTATGGGCTAGTGGTACTCTATTACTCTGGTCTACCTGCTCTAGTAATCCATTAATACGCGAAACGTTTCTCTTACCCTTCGAAAATTTTATTAATCAACCACCTTACCATTTTATTGTAATTTGCCAATTTTAAAAAAGAAAATGGCTTTCTGTTATAATAAATGGTGTATAGCAAGAGCTAATTCATTGCAAAAGATCCATTTACTAAAAGCGAGATAACCCTATATTCAAAATATCTAAGCTCTACTAAATAGTGAATCGGTAAACAGTGCAGCTAAGATCACAATAAATATATTACTGTATTTCATATTTGTTTTTGTGTTCGAATTGTTTGACATTTGTCATTTCGGTGCCTTCTATAGCTAACTAGGCGGTATGGGTTTTGCTCATTGTTGAAGGCTCCAGGTGACCTATTGGTGTCAGATCACCAATTCAAAAATAATCAACCAAATTTTTCAATTTTCACAGCTTTCTAAATATTTTACCTTAAGTTTAACTTTATAGAAACCGTGTATATTCTGAATTGTACATGTATCACCTTTCTATATGTCAATTTTCAACCTATGTTTAAAGTCTTGCAGTGAAACACCGTCGCTCGGAAGTCAATTGCTACTAAAATAACCCCTGGTTTTCTGGAAATTTTTAATAAGTATACTAAAGAGCTCATTAATCCTCAACTTTTAACGCATAATCATTGACAAAATGTTGTAGCTCAAAATGGTCTGCATATATTTCTCTTTCACCAAAAGTTTTATTTCTGCAAATGTGTTTGTTAGTTTAAGTAAATAATGACACCAAAAGCACTATTTTTAGTCAGGGCGGGGCTACTTTTTTTTATTTTTTGAATTGAAGTGGGTGATTAGCGGTTTGACACCTAAGGGTGTTAACCTCTATGTCATTTGGTCTCTGGTGGAGAGTTTTCTCATTGGCAATCACACCACATCTTCTCTTTTTATATAATAGGAATTTTAGTATGTGTGATAAAAAATTATTATCAACCACTCATTATTCAAAGTTGTACAAGTTTAATAAATCCTTAGATTGTTATTATTCTAAAATGTAAAATAAAGTCATCTTAATACAAATAAGAAGAAAAAATTATAGAAATCCGATCATAGAATCTATATTTATAGCCATAGTGTATTTTTGTACATTTTGCAAATAAAGTTTTATAGTTGATAAAATTGAGAATAGAAATGGGGAATATGTCAAAGAGACAACAACCCGACCAAAGACCAGACAACAGCCGAAGGCCACCAATGGGTCTTCAACGCAGCAAGAAAATTTATAATCTAGTTTATAAAAATTTCTTTTCATAATTTATCTTTGAAATTTAGATTCTTTTAAATTTTTGTTTGTGTGAATATTTTATTTCTTCCTTTTTTTGCATATATTAATCAAAAATAAGAAATAAAATATTGACATAAACAAAACAAATAGACTGAAGTTATCAATTTCAAAGTTTAATTATGAAAAACTATTTCTTGAAGAATTTGTTATTAACAATAAACAATAACTATTTATTTACGAAAAGTACAAAAATACACCAAAACAATATCCTTACATTCACAGACACTTTACGGAAATACTTGTATCTGGACGAATTTTGCATAGTTTTAAGTGTCCGGATTTTTTCGGGGACCATCCGGTTTTTTCGAGAAGCGTTCCAGGTTTTATCGAGTGAATACACAACATTTGGTCAGGTTAAGATACGTTACAAAAGATGGAAAAAAATTAAGTAATAAAATGAAAACGTTCATACAAAACACGTTGATAAATATATTATACTAAATATTGAGTTAGGGGGTTCATATTTTGGTGCAAGCAAATTAACATGTGTCGAGACCACCCTTTACACACACACACACACACACACACACACACATACACTATTTGGAAATTATGTTTGTTAACTATTTTTTACTATTTATGACTTTATTATAATGGGAATTTTAGAGTATGCATATTGGGAAGTTACAGCTCTACAAGATATTATTCATTACATTTGCAGCAGTATTTTTCCCCACTGTTTTGCTAATTTCGTTATTCCGTACGATTTCACGCTTGAAAACTGATCACAAATCTACAATGATAGAATAAAGGATAAAATTACAATAAAAAATAAAAATACCAGAGTTACCTCCCATAGACTGTACCAATGACGAATTGACTTCAGCGGTTTTCCAAACTGATAACAGAGCAACGACGAGTTTTCAATGGTAAAATGGTTCTGTTTAAACAGCTGATTACATGTTGATCAAGAAAATTGATCAGGATTAGTCAAATACCTAGCCAATGGTTGCTCTGATAACCTTGTTGGAAAATATTTAATACTGTTCACATGATTTGCTACACTAGACAATTTTTAACATATCTACATTTTACCAAGAACTGTGTATTAAAGCTTGATATAAATGATATAGATACTGTCCCCTTTGTCTATTTACTGAAGACCGTTTCACGACCTTCTTAGTGTAGATGGCTTTTGTTTGTTTATTGAAGTTTGAGTTGGGATTGTTTTTTTGCTGTTATATATACGTATACCTAATAACTCATGTTATCAATATTAACTTTGAAATATCAAATGATGAGATCTGAACCGAGCTTTTTATCATAGTTTTTCCATTTGTTTGATTCTTTTTATTGTTTTTTGTATACCACATATGAAAAGGCAGTTTGAAATTAAGGTGGTACCCAACACCTTGACTAATATTAATTTGGCTCGTTTAATTTTCATAAAATTTTGACAAAATGTTTACTTTGACCCTTTGACAAAAATGTAAAAATTTCAAAAAATTTGAACCAACCACTTTATCAGAAAAATTTCATTGGTTATATAGCAGTTTGACAAACACTAATTTTGATCATTGAGAAGCTTAATATTTCCTTAACAATACAACGTAATTAAAACGTTTAGCTGATTTTTACAGAGTTATCTCCCTGTAGTGTTAGGTACCACCTTAAGAAGAATAGAAACCAGTGCACCGGCCAGAAATGAAAAAAAAATAAATCTATTTCCTTATATATTGTTCAACGTAATTAATGTCAGTGAATCTTCAAGGTCAAAATAATTTGCACCCACACACACATCAATTGTAATGTGACAGTTTCTCTTTACTTATTAACGGATATGTGAAAATATCATCTCAGTACTGTAACTTGTATAACTTCGAAAAAATAAATTACCGACCACAAGCTAATACTCCTTTTGAAATTTTCAGTATAAAACATGCGTGTTTTCTTGTGTACAAGATGTCAAAGGAAAATGATTAGGTTATGTGTCGTACTCAAACTCCAATTCAACAAAAAAGTTTTTTCTGTCAACCACGCATTGAACTTATTCTGGACAATGACATCCGTTAAAAGTCTTTAAATCTGCACTACCACAGTGTTCAAGCTTATACCTAGTGATTAACACAGCAGTCACTCACCTCAATGTGGCATAACTATTTTGTAACATGTTGAACTATCGTAAACATTTTGGTACCGTATTAGATATCTCAGGTTACATCATTGTTCCATTGCTTGAAATTGTTTGAATATCCTCTCTACTACAGTTCATGTGCATTAATATCCTCTATTACAGTTCAAGTGCATTAAACTTGAACTATGTATGAACAGTTGTTTGCCCTGAAATGTTTACCCTGAAATGTTTACCCTTTAAATGTTCTTTCTTATCAGAAACCATTACTGTAACTTTTTAATTGTTTGATCATTTCATGGATTTTAGATAATTCCTTTTCCGTTGTAAAGTTTAATGAACCAGACGATTTTTTGCAAAATATATAATTTCTCAGAACTTGTTTGGTAATTATATCCTTCGAATAAGTCTATTTCCTTTATCGGCATAATTTGCTGCGTACATAAGAAATTCTACAATTTTGATCATTTATCAAAAAATAAATTATTATTAAAGTAAATGTCATTTAGTGGATAGTCATGTTTTGTTACATCTGATACTAGTATGGGATGATAAGTGGGGTCAGCAGATATAAATTTGAGAATTAAATTCGATTGGTCAATTCCTGAATGGTGGCAATATACTTTGGCTATGGTCATCCAACGTAATAATGAAAATTGACCATTAGAGGACTAATTCCCTACCATTGGCTCCTTGTGATAGTGTCCTGGGTCATTTTAGGGCAGCTGATATGCACCGTTTCATTGAAATGGCTTTCCTGTGGTCAACCGAAGAAAAAAATGAAAGAACATTTAAAATGAAACGAGAAGTCTCCCGTCTTATTCACTTCTCTTGTTCTTCTTCTTTTAAACGGCAGAGAATGTAATAAAAAGGACACCGAAGGGGCAATCAAAAATCAGAAGTCGAAGAAATACCATGACAATAAAATGAAAAACGACGAAAAGACAAACAGTCGAAAGCACTTCGTACAATGTACAGAAGACTGAACTCAGCAACACGTACCCCACCAAAAATTCATCAATTTTCAAAGTTCTATTCATTCTAACTGTGGCCATGTTGATTTTTGTAGGTAGCTCACTGTGTACAATTTTTTAACTAAATACGCTCGGAAAGTTTCAGACATAGTTTAGTTAAATGAATTTTAGGCTTAATTCTTGAAAAGAAAGACCAACGAACTATTTCAACCAATTTGGTCCACATAGTGGATTCAACCATTCAACTGCGCGGAATATGATCATCGTTTTACTCAGCTTTCATATTTACTACAGATGAATATTTTGAATCAATAACGGCATCATTCAACATGATTTTAAAACTATATTAATTATTTGCGTGAGGAAATCAATTCAACTTTGCTTAAGAGAATACATTCAACCTTGCCAGAGAGAATATATCCAACTTTGCTTGAGATAATACATTCAACTTTGCCTGCTGAAGGAATCAATTACACTTTTTCTAAAGGAATTAATTCAACTTTTCTACATATAATGCATCCAACTTTGCATGAGAAAATAAATTCAATTTTAACTGATGGAATCAATTCAACTTGCCTGAGATCAATTCAACTTTACTGATGGAATAAATTCAACTTTGCCAAGCAAATGCAGTTAAGCCATTTCAATTGATATTTTTATACTGTGTCTTTCTATGTTGTAATGTTACACTACTACTTCAGGTTAGGGTAAAGGTTGGCGCCTGTTAAAACGTTTTAACCCGCTGCATTTGTTTGCACCTGCCCTAAGTCAGGAGTCGGTTTCACAAAAAAACTTACGACTAAGATTGATCGTAAGTATACTGAATTGTTCATGACTTACGATCAATCTTAGTCGTAAGTTTTTTTGTGAAACCAACTCCTGGAACCTGTTTCAGTGGTTGTCGTTTGTTGATGTGGTTCTTAAGTGTTTCTCGTTCCTCGTTTTTTATATAGATTAGACCGTTGGTTTTCCTGTTTGAATTGTTTTACACTTGTCATTTTGGGGCCCTTTATAGCTTGCTGCTCGGTGTGAGCCAAGGCTCCGTGTTGAAGGCCGTACATTGACTTATAATTGTTTACTTTTTACACATTGTGACTTGGATGGAGACTTATCTCATAGGCACTCATACCACATCTTCTTATTTCAGTATGAAGGGAATGGCGACACATTGTATATATCATAAATAAGATTACCTATCTGCTGTTTTCGCAAAATCATTCGAATACTAGTATGATATATTTAATCATTCGAATACTAGTATGATATATTTAATCATTCGAATACTAGTATGATATATTTAATCATTCGAATACTAGTATGATATATTTCATATTCAAAGATATGATTGTCTTTTAACTTTGCAAAATAGGAAAAGACTTCTCTCTTAATTCTTCCAGAATGATTGATTTTATTCAAAGAACTAATATGCTTTCACTATATATAAGGAAAGGGAGTTAAGCCTGGTGGCATTAAAAAGTGGATTAAGTGTATTCAGCCATTTTCTCTTTGTACCTACTTTACTGGTCCGTTAGAGTACATTCAATATAAGTCCCTTCCTCGTGCACAAGTATAAAAACATTTGATATTTCTACTCTTTACGCAGTATTCCTCATTCTTAACTTAAAGACAGATTGAAAATTTGTTACTTAAAAAAGAATGACCGATGTTGAAACAAATATGATGCCCTAGGAAGAATCAGATCATACTTTGCAACTCTCCTATTTAAACAAGAAGATATCTGTATCTTATATCGTCAAGGTACTATATGTTTTATTAACAATATATTTGGTGCACATATTGTTCAATAGGCTGTCGGCATAACTATGGGAACCAACTGTGCTCCTCTTTAAGCCGACTTGTTCCTTATTTTTTAACTAAGGGATTATTAACATTTTCATTTTTTCTTAATCAATTATTATTAGTTTTCTTTGAAAACTAGACCTAAAATTTGCATGTACATGTATTTACGTGACGTTCAAATCAAGGTTATTATATACAGCTAAAAGAAAATATATGATTTCTATCGGATAAAATTTTTAATCGTTACAAGTAAATCATTATTATCTTCACTACAAAGCCAATGGTTTGTTTTTACTGTTCAATTTTCAAAATTAATATTAACGTATTTAATTCTGAATAGTATAATATGTCTTCATCCTCAAATTTATAACATTTAAAATGAAAATGAGCCTCATCTTGTAATCAAGTATTATAGCTTTAGATAATATGAATTGTCTCCCCTAGGCCAGTAAAGAGATACAAGCGAATTCCGCAGAGTAAAAATGCAAGAACATACCAAAGGATTAATCAAAAACCATAAGTAAAAACAAAACGAGCAACAACAAGGCCAAAAGAAAAAGACAATCAGACAAAAGCAGTTCACAAAATACAACACAGAAAACAAAAGATTGGACAACACAAACCCCATAAAAAAACGGTAGTAAACTAACTAATAAAAGGTTCTCCGGAAGGGTAAGCAGTCAATATCCATACATGTGTTAAAAAGATAATTTTGGTGGAATATTGCAACTTTTTCTTGCTTCAGTAAAATGTTTTTAATCAATTTTGAGTTTGTTTGGGGTATATTTTTTTTTTTGGGGGGGGGGGGGGTATTTTCTCTCAATATTATTGCTCTTGGAATTAAAATATTTAATAAAAATGATGTCAACCATTTTGAAATGTATTAAGCTGAACTTTTGTGGATAAAAGTATAGTGGGTAGTATACAGGTCACATGTAGAATTTGTTCGTGTTGACCTATTTTTTTTTACCGAATTTCAGCACTATTCCCAAGGCAGCACTTATTATATTTACATGTATAATTAACATTAAAAAATATAAAAAAAAAATAAATGAAATGTATAACAAAAGTACTTATAGCGTTGAAGAAGAAAATGGTTGGGTTTTTTTTTTTTTTTTTTGGGGGGGGGGGGGGGGGGAGCTATAGAAACAGTTTGACAGCTATTAGTTGTTGAAAACTGTATGTTGACCCCGAGATATCCTTTGTTTTATTTGTGTGTTATGGGTTGCTGTCTCGTTGACGTGTATCTTTCTACTTACATTGACGAAGAAAAATTTAAGATCTTTCAATTGACATCCTCCATACTTCTTTTAAAATTCCTACATTTTTTTTATTTCAATTTTTATCGGGGGGTGGGGGGGGGTATAGGTTCAGTACAATGAGACTGTTCTCATTTTTTGTTTTCTATATATCAAATAAACGCAAATGAATTATTAATGCCACCTATTAAAATAACCATCGATTATTCCGTATTGACCGTTTATATTTGTAACATAAAATATTAAACCTTTTCGAAATAATCGTCAAATTTTATAAAGATTTATTTCTTATCTCATTTTATTTCACGGCTCGTGATCTACAAAATGCAACATAATAAAAGACACGTGCCTTTACAGTATTAACGTAAATTATGCAAAGTAGTGTCTTTTAAATATCATTATATTTTGTCCAGACTGCTATACATGAATAAACTTCATAATCTGTCATCTATGACTTCGATATAACCGTGAAATAAAGGCTTAATCGTTTGAGCAGGTATTTTTTAATGCTTATTTTCTATTTTGATGTGATTTTTATGGTGTTCTGTGTAAGTACCAGCTGGTGGTCGCCGTTTCTTAAACAAAAACATTGTACGGGCCTTTTATGATAATTTCCCGAACTTTTGAAAACAATTGTACTAATTTGTAACAACTGACTTATCAACTAGTTATAAAATTTAAAGTCTTTTTAAAGCCACCATGCGACCTTCGATGGAAGGAAAGCTTAATTCACCTGTTACTGAGACAGAAGAGACTAGAAAGGGTCTAACTTCATTACCTCCTTTTAGATAGTAGGCATTTCCTCGGAATTTATTTCACACTAGAACGAATTTCAGAAAGTCTTTCAATCTTTAGTAAAAGTCATTGTATGACTTCCCAATATGTGTGCTTTAATTTTCTCACAATATTATGGCTTATTTTTACATTAATCACCGAATTATAAACTTGAAGTTTAGACAGATTTTTGCAAATTTTGAGTATTTACAATGTTTTAGAATGACATTGTTAACCGAAACCAAAATAATGTTGGAAGTAAAGCTACATGCATGTATTGTCTTTCAGAAACAAATTTATAAATTTTGGGTTAGCGACGTCCTCTGATGCAAAATATACGTTTCTCTTATGGTTGTGGCCTGTTATCAAGAGCTATTTCTCGTATCACACTGCACGGAGTGTGATACGAAAAAGTGATACGAAAATCTGCGTAAATTTGATTGGCTTATCCAACATCATGAGACGAAATTACGACATTTCCATAGGCTATTCGTTAGGTCATTGATGACCTTCAAAGGTTAAGACGATGTAAATTTTGTCCATGGCAACGGCCATATGAGATTTTTTTCAATGATATACAAAACACTCACACTTTTACCTGAAAATCTTCTATTTGTCAAATTTTATTACATTCAGGAGCGTACAAAAAGTTTTTAAATGACCAATGTTAATGTTTGACACCTGAACAGGACATATCACATCATACTTGTATGTGCAAAAGATTACATCAACTATTCGCGGAATATTTAATTTTCAAACACAATGAGAGTGTTGACCATAAGAGAAATAGGTTTAACAACTTGTGAGAATTGGATATTGCTTGATATCAACTCTCGTTATTTATAAATAACTCTGAGTTGATATCATGCGATATCCAATTCTCACTCTTTACGAAACCTATAAGTATTCCATAGTATAGAGTGAAGATGGTTACAAACATTCGAATTATGTTCTCTTTACACACGTTTTCTTATCATTAACCTAAAAACAGCGTAAAAGAATGTGTCCAACATATAGATGCAAATGTCTTGTTTGTGCTAAAGAACAAACAATTCATAGATTGTAAAAAAAAGGCCTTTATTCAACAAAGAGACAAGAACTGTGAACTATTTGTTTTATTGAAAACACATGTGTTACTTTGATGGACATGTTTTTCAACACAGTCAGCATTTTTATGGGAACCAACTGTGCTCCTCTTCTCGTCGATATGTCCCAATATTCATATGAAACAGTTATCATATATCCATGCATTTTGCAAGCAACGTTAAAGGTTGCAAGACATGCGCGGCTAACCTTAATCTTTATTATAACCGAATCTATGTATTATATGCAAATGCATTGAGTCAATGCCCATTGGAAAATATTATTATATCATGATGAAAATTCCACAAACTGGATTATATATAGACAAGAACTTTGTGTCAGTGTGTGGCAAATTTAGATCACCTTCCCCTCAAAATAAAGAAAGAGAGAGAGAGAGAGAAAAAAAAACAATACAGATCTTAAAATATGAAATTTGTCTGAAAACTCTGTTATAGGTCATGATTATAGATATCTAATTAATGTATTTTTCATCCTGCATTAAAATGGCACAAGAGTTATATTGGGTATTTATATGGCCATCCCGTTTGGGTGTGCGGGATGTAAAATTACGCAGAAACGTCTGGTCGGACAGGGGCGTAAAGTCCATTACCTCTGAAAGGGAGAGTGTCAAGTTTTTTCAGGTTTCAGATTCCTTGCAACAACTTTGTCATTTTTGACCAGTTCCAGTTTGAACCCTCAATCCTAGTCGACCCACTCTGCAAAACTTATCTTAATTTGTTTTCGTCCTGAAATATTTGTCACTGGGCGTTTAACAAACAACAATCAATCAAACTTGGATATCATTCAATTTTTTGCATCTGTAAATGCTGAATACTATTTTTGATGCCACTTTCATCCTTTAATCATCCACTCTTAAGACGCGTCAATGTCTTCGAACTACGATGAGGTATTGACTGCCAACCTCAATATTGTTTGCTTCGCTAAAAATAAAGGTCAGATAGATAAATATATGCGAATGCCTGTCAATCCATAAAGAAGAAAAAATAAATTATAAAAAACAAAAATAAGGTTCAAGCTACGCCACTGTGTATCTTTTGAAATTAGGATAAATTCAAGATTGGGTTTCCAAAAAAGTTCTTGTTCCTGTATGTTATTTAAAAAAATATTTTGTTTTTGATTGAAGTTGGAAGAAGAGGGGGAAAACAATGCCCGCCACAAAGATGAATGATCGGGGCCTTATACTTTGATAACACACAATTTCGTAGTTTATGGTCTTCGTGCCATGAACTGAATCTTAGGTTTCTGTGTAATCTTGTTTCTACATTGTTATATATTTTTTTTCTCTTATTGAGGGAGGTCTTTGTGTACCTATCCCTTTTAGTGTTGTAATTCTAATTATAATGAGTAATAACACAGTCCGATGCAATTTGTAATGAAATGTATTAATTATGTATTGATTTATAGAGTAATAAAGGACGTTTGTTTGTCTGGTATTTAGATGTAACATTCACCATTAAACATTATGAGAAAAACGAATTATTTTAATTTTAGAAAAACTATACCATTAAATCTCCTACTCAAAGGATAATTCAATATTCGTCCTTAATTGACCTTTGAAAATAAACATTTGCCATTGATTTTCTTATAAAAAATGAAAGCTAATGTGAAAACCTCAACTCTGTGGTTTTTGTTGTAATGATTTTTCAAGTATCTTTAACGGTTGGGGGAATATGCACTTTGTACAGTATCATTTGCATGTGACCGATTTACGAAAAATGTTAATATTTATATTCAGCAAAAACAATATCTCGGCTTCCTATATATATAGCTTATCTATTTCAATGTCTCTACTGTTTCGTGCACGTTTAGCAAGCAGAAATCAATCGGTCATTTAAAGAAACATGTATACATCATGCAAAAAAATCACTTATCATTAAAATTTAAAATTATGTTACATGTAGTACACGATATGCTTGCAATTAAATATGATACACACGATTACAACTAATAGTATTATGCACATAAGCAACGTTTACTAAATATCGACAGAATATAGTATATAAATAACACATAGCTGAGAGGGTGATAGAGCAGATTGTTACCCCGAGAAAACATTGTCAACCGCGGCGAAGCACAGGTTGACAATGCTTTTTCGAGGGGTACCAATCTGCTCTATCACACTCTCAGCTATGTGTTATTTAATTTATTATACTGAATGTCCTATCATGATTGTCTTTCAGATGAATTTTATCTAAAAGTATGTTCTATGACGTCACGTACATAACAACGTTACGGGTATTAGAAAAAACAACAGAAGTGAAGCAAGATGTTTTCTTTTTTTTATTTTGACAGTCAAATAATAAAATCTGAGTCAAAACGTAGAAATTAAGCATTGTCTTTAATTACTTGATGTAAATTCAATTCATTGTCCTTTAAATTATCGATTTTTGATTGGTCTGGACGAGAGGGTGACATTCAAAAAAATTGTCTCCCGCTCAGCCATGGGATAGAGTAAATTGTCTCCCTCGTATTAGCCAATCAAAATCTGGCATTTTAACGTGAAGTATAATAAAACAAAATAGTCAACAATTTCCCACGATTTCCTTGTTTCCTTGCGTCTGCAAGTCTTTCTTTTTTTTAACATTTTTTGTTGCTTAAGATAAATCTCAATCGCGTCTTTATCTTTTTGATCTTGGTATCTGCTTCTTGTTGTTTTAAGGCGTTTACAAAGAAAATATGGAAACAAACTAGTGACATTAAACGGAGTATACGGTGGAATTACATATCATATTTTAGTAAGGCCCATCGGTTAGAGGCAGATACAGGATTTTTGAAAAGGTGGAGGCGATATTCCTGACAATTGAATATAAACTGCCGAGCGGAGCTAGGCGAAATAATAAAATTGACAATTTTATACTAAATATTTGTATAGTTCGTGAAAAACATGATATATTTTATTTTTTGGCGATCAAAGGGGGAGTCGGTAGATCATAACTACAGTTTTCTGTATTTTCAGTTGTGATACACTTGCATTGGTTTACGTGCACAATACGTAGATTTGTCTTTTTAGTTGTTCTCAGTCTGGTCATGACCAATGAATTCCCCTCATTTTAAATCACCTAGCCCAAAAGGTCGTGTGGGCTTTCCTCATTACATTTGCATAGGTCGTCCGTCGTCTATCGTCCATTTAACTCTTACAAAAATCTTCCCTTCTGAGAAACTACTTGGTCGATATTCCATTTCCCAATTTACAGACTTAATTTCTAATTGTATATTGTTTTGCAAAGGGAAACAATACAAAGGTAGGACAACCCATGTATATACAAACATTATTGAAGAAGCATAGTTGGATGGTTTTCCGTAATCACCTGTTCTGCAATTCCTATAAATGTTTAATGTACTTTCGAAGTAAACATCATTGTCAAGACCCCGCACAGTGTCCCATGCTCGTTCCACTTGTTTGATATAAAGAGGGACACAGTTTGTCCTACCAACGCGTTATTCTCCGTGGCAACAACTGGCAAATGTACTATTAACAAACCTTGGTCACATTCTTCCTTTTCGTAACTAATTTTAAAAAAGTCTGATGATTCCACCTGCAAACCAACATGGCCACCCGAATGCTTAAAATAGAACATATGGGTATAATGCAAGTATTGTCTAGTATCTTGCAAACCGATATACTATTAGATAGGCAATTTGACAGGACAAGAAATGTTCAGTTTTATTAAAACTAAAGTAGATAGAACGAAACAGTAGAAAGGCAAACTCATTAGCAGAACAAGATCTGTAAATAAGTGAACTTATGGACGATATCGTTAGTTGGCTCCTATAGGAGTGATTACCCTTGAATGACAGATTATTTACCAATTGTGTGTTTTTTTGGCGGGAGTATTTGCGTATTTATAATAACATTCAGCATAGCCAAACAGACGCAACCCGGCCTCTTGCAGTAAATCCGGTTTGAGGCATTTTAATCATGAAATTAATGTTTTTTTTCAATGCGCATTATGTTGAATTCAAATGTTTTGATTCATGCAGCACATTAGTAGTCAGAAACGTTTCGTCGCCTTGTCTGTCTAGACAAATTAATGCATTCAATTTAAAAAAAACATTTTTTTTATAATAATCAAGACATTTGTCTTTTTTTTAAATAAGGATATGCATTAGGTTTCTTTCTACTGAAGTGAATTTATAGGGAAACAAAGAGTGCTATATACAAATAAATAAAAACCAATTAACAATACAAAACCATAAATCGAAGAAAAAACAGATAAAAGTATCCCCAAGAGAAAAACGATGCGGACTGATAAACATTTGTTGGGAAGTGTAAATGTGGGACAATCGGGAATTGTTTTGATAGTGATTAATTTGTTTTTAAAGTATGTCGCAGTTAATTACAGGTTACTAATCTATGTAACTTATAAAATATAAAAATAACATGAACAAATAATAATATTTACATATCTTATTTTGCACGTAATAGTAGCAATTTAAGTATCATAAAAAAAAGAATATAATATGATGTCATAAAATAACACATATCAAGCACAATTCGAACTTGATCTGTAACTTGTCATGATAAAACAATACACCGAATATCAAATCAATATCTTCCAGCACTACGTTGGTAGGGGACTAAAAAGCACAAAAAGCACAAACTTCATCATACTGCAAACGATCTTTGAGTTCTTGTATACGTGTTAATTGATTTGTGTGTATTGTCTTCTCAGCCTTGGAAAAACAGCCTTTAATACTGATTCTTGGAAAGGCTGATCTGGCAGAATTCTGAATAGCAGCTTCATTATCAATATCTATATCTAAATTTAAGAGAGAATTGAAAAATGAAAGTGTTCAGAGTAGAGTTGCGCCGTATTATATGTACGGTCCGAGGAAACTAAATATCATTTTAACTCAATTGCGATGTTCCGCTTCATTTTTAAACTCTGACCTTTTCAAAGCTAACATTATACTGGATCCTTCGTGTCAATGTGGGTCTGATATTGAGGATGTTCATCATTTTCTTTTAGTTTGCCCAAAATACACAACATGCAGAGAAATTTTACTTAACAATCTTAATTGGCTTACTGAAAACTTTATTATTGATACTAAACTATTAACTTGCGGAGATCTTGAACTTGCGAATGAACAAAATCTCCTAATTTTCAAACATGTTCAAGATTTTATTAAAAGGTCTAACAGATTTATAGTACCTTCATAAAATATTATTGCTACCGGCACGGATGATCATCACCATCAAACCTAAGTCAACATCACAGAAAATATAATTTGCTTCTTTTTCTTTTCCTCCTTTTCCATTCTTCTTGTTCTTTTTTTCTTTTTATTTATAGTTCGTATAATATTTAATGAATTTGTTAGCTTTACATGCATGCTCATAATGTTATTATTGTATATATACTTGTATAGTAATATGGAGAAGACTTCATAAGTATGATTTACTTGTGTTCCATCCATTTTGCTGATATTTAGCAAATAAAATATGTTTTAACTAAAATTATCAATAAAGAAAGTTGTTCGGTTCTGGTGAATCTGACGTTGGGTGTAAGCAGACTTCAGAAGTGTAGAGAATGTTGTGTTAATGTCCTTTGACTTCCCTAGTAGAATTACAAAGACTAGTGGCGACATCTCTCCATCAACATGTGCGTGTAGAGCGTAGAGTGTAAATAATTCTATACTTTTTTTTAAATGCATGCATTATTTCTAAATTTATTCAATTTTAGAGAAAGGTTAAGTAAAATTACGGTATTGACATTTTTTTTTTCATAAATAAACGTAACATTGTAGATATATTTCATAAGTCAAAAATATTATATCATTTAATCAAAAGTACATTAATCTAATGATTTAAAAAACAATGTTTTACTTTTTATTAAAATTAATATTAAATAATAGTTTGAACATGCAATTATAAATTCTTGTTTATTTAGCAAAACAAACAACAGTTACCTTGTTTATCTAAGAACATTTTATTTCATAAAATAATGTGGGACAATCAGAACTTTTCATGTGGGACAATCAGAACTCTAAAATTTTAAAAAGTGGGACAATCGGGAATAAACCACTCAAACAGGTGCCTCTGTACGGTAGGCAGTTTCTGTTCCACTAATGACACCCATAGTGTTGCTCAAGGCAATCAAAATCTGGTTATAAGTATCATTCGGTGCCATACCTTGGAAGAGAAGACGGCGTTGCGGTTACGACAATTAAACATCCTTGGTCATATGCGTGACAAATATTCCATAATGGTGGTGTTTTCCATAACGGTTGCCACAGACAAAAAGGTGATGACTACAAGTTAACAATTAATAACCCCTGTTTCAGCAACTCCATTGGAAACAGCAAAGTCTTTCAAGAAATTTAATGAAAAAACAAGCTGTTGAATAACATATAAACTGGAAGATTTATACTCCATATACGGGTGTCTAAATTATGTTTCAATATAGAAATGGAAGGGATTGATTACAATTTGAAAATTAAAAATCATCTCTTTTGTCATAAAGTTCTCAACCGTTCTGTCAAATATCCATAAGTCAAGATAAAAAACAGACCTAAATGATTTTTCTTTCCCTATTGTTAATTTTCCTGTTTTGGACGGTGAGGTTCCTCTGACACCGTCTTACGGTGCTTATATATCCCAACTCGTTCGCTATGTTCATGTCTGTAGTGACGTTTTGGATTTCAATGAGCGAAATCTATGTATTACTGGTTAATTATTAAGTCAGGGATTTCGTTCCCACAAATTACTTAAAACCTTTACTAAATTCTTCCATAGACATAAAGATTTGGTTTGCAGTTTGGCTTTAAATGTAAAAAAAACTTATTTCAGACGGAATAGCACATCCTAAATTTTACAGTGATATTGTTTACCGAGCCCGGAAATTCAAATATGATGCGGGTAAACTTATCAATCCTTTAAATAAACTTATTTTAAAAGTTTACTAGTTCAACACTGTAATTAGATCTTTGAATATTGTTTTTTTTGTATAAGTATTGATTTTGTTATCAGTATATTAAAAACATACTAAATAGTATTGTTATACACATATGCACTTTAACGGTACTACAGTCTGTCGATACCTTTATTTTGGCATTGCACAAGTTCATGTTTTCCTCTGACTATTAATGACGTCTTATACCAAATCCATTGGATGTTGGATGTGTACTTATTGATTTTTTGTATTTTTTAGTTGTAATTGGCTTTGAACTAGCTGTCAGAACCTACGAGTACTCTCAGATGTGTACTTAGTGTCTTTTTTGTTGTTAGGGGTGAGGGATGGATAATTACCCTGCCACGTCCAGTCTGTGTTTTTGTTTGATGTTTTCTGCTTTGTATCGAACTGATGAGTTAAGCCATTTTCAACCGATTTTTATAGTTTGTTCTTATGTTGTGCTGTAACACTACTGTCCCAGGTTAGAGGGAGGTTTGAGCGCTCACAAACATGTTTAACCCCGCCACATTCTTTATGTGCCTGTTCAAAGTCAGGAGCCTGTAGTTCAGTGATTGTCGTTGGTTCATGTCTGTTATATTTGTTTTTCATAAATTGTTTTATTATAAATTAGGCCGTTGGTTTTCTCAATTGAATTGTTTCGTATTTTTCATGTCGGGCCTTTTATAGCCGACTGTACGGTATGGGTTTTTCTCATTGTTAAAGGCCTTACGATTGCCTATAATTGCTTACACCTACTTCATTTGAACTTTGGTGGATAGTTGGATCATTGGCAATCATACCACATCTCCTTATTTTTATACTAAATATATATTTGGTATCGTTGATTTCAAGCTCAAAGGGAAATATGCAATTAACATACTCACCAAACTCAACAAACTAGTTATTCAGTGAAAGAACCGTTTATTCATAGGGGTAAAAGTGAAGTTAAAGAATAATGCAGATAGTTTCATTCGCATTCTTTTATAGAAGCCTCTGTATGAAGTCTACGTCATACAACACGTCGATCAATGTCAATGAAAAGCGAGATCTTAATGATGTCATGTCACTTTTAAAAAAACTTCTGTTTTAGTAGTATTAAAATTTATTATGTATCTGTCCCTTGCCAACAGATATTTATATCGTTTATTAAAAAAGTTGAACCAATTCTTTCAATCTGTCTTTCGTTTAGAAGAAAAATACTTGTGTAAACATTTAAGAAGTAAAGTTTTAAAAACCATCCTATACTACGAAATACAAATTGTATATTTTAACTTCCTTATTTATTTGTTTTGGAAAAAAATTAAGTGAAGCAGTTGCTTCATTGCCTCAAGGCAAGCTAGGCCTCTGAATAACCTCACAGTCGGATCAAACTGAAACCTCCAAGCGCACATACCTCACAGTAAGATCAAGCCAAAGCCTCCAAGAGCACATACCTTACAGTAAGATCAAACTGACCCCTCTAAGCGCACATATCTCACAGAAAATCAAACTGAACCTTCCAAGCGCACTTACCTCATAGTAAGATTAAACTGAACCCTCAAAGTGCATATACCTCACAGTAAGGTCAAACTGACCCTTCAAAACGTACAAACCTCAGAGCATGATCAAACTGAACCCTCCAAGCACACATACTTCACAGCAATATCAAACTGAACCCTCCAAGCGCACATACCTCACAGTAAGGTTAAACCGAACCCTTAAAACGAACAAACCACACAGTAAGATCAAACTGAAGCCTCCAAGCGCATATAGCTCACAGTAAGATCAAGCTGAAGCATCCAATCACACATTCCTCACAGTAAGATCAAACTGAAGCCTCCAAGCGCACACAACTCACAGTAAGATCAAATTGACCCCTCCAAGTGCATCAGCCTCATAGTAAGATCAAACTGACCCCTCCAAGTGCACATATCTCACAGTAAGATCAAACTGACCCCTCCAAGTGCACATATCTCACAGTAACACCAAACTGACCCCTCCAAGAGCACATACCTCACAGTAAGGTTAAACCGAACCCTTAAAACGAACAAACCACACAGTAAGATCAAACTGAAGCCTCCAAGCGCATATAGCTCACAGTAAGATCAAGCTGAAGCATCCAATCACACATTCCTCACAGTAAGATCAAACTGAAGCCTCCAAGCGCACACAACTCACAGTAAGATCAAATTGACCCCTCCAAGTGCATAAACCTCATAGTAAGATCAAACTGACCCCTCCAAGTGCACATATCTCACAGTAAGATCAAACTGACCCCTCCAAGTGCACATATCTCACAGTAACACCAAACTGACCCCTCCAAGAGCACATACCTCACAGTAAGGTTAAACCGAACCCTTAAAACGAACAAACCACACAGTAAGATCAAACTGAAGCCTCCAAGCGCATATAGCTCACAGTAAGATCAAGCTGAAGCATCCAATCACACATTCCTCACAGTAAGATCAAACTGAAGCCTCCAAGCGCACACAACTCACAGTAAGATCAAATTGACCCCTCCAAGTGCATAAACCTCATAGTAAGATCAAACTGACCCCTCCAAGTGCACATATCTCACAGTAAGATCAAACTGACCCCTCCAAGTGCACATATCTCACATTAAGATCAAACTGACTCCTCCAAGTGCACATATCTCATAGTAAGATCAAACTGACCCCTCCAAGTGCACATATCTCACAGTAAGATCAAACTGACCCCTCCAAGTGCACATATCTCACAGTAAGATCAAACTGACCCCTCCAAGTGCACATATCTCATAGTAAGATCAAACTGACCCCTCCAAGTGCACATATCTCATAGTAAGATCAAACTGACCCCTACAAGACCACATATATCACAGTAAGATCAAATTGACCCCTCGTCGTCTCAAATAGGATTCTTCTATACAACTGCTACATGATTTTGAAAGTAAACGTATGCTAAAACAATCAATAAGTATGAAAAATAAGATTACAGCAGTCAGAGGAACATTTAGGAGGAGGAATAAATACTTGGTGACAAGTTATCTAAATATTCGTTCTCTCTGTTACCGTTACCTGACTTCGTGTCATTTTAAGGTAATTTACATGGCCGGACTATATTTTTATGACTTTTACATAAAACATGAGGTGATGATAAATAGAGATAATGACCAGTTGAAACATTGTCATAACTAAGTGACCACAATAAAACTTATCAACTAAATGACCATGTAACTGACCATAGGCCTCCGGCCAATATATATTTGTCGTAATACACATTACCTTGACATGCCTTGAAATTATGTACATTTTGTACTAAAAACGTTCACTTTGACAAATTTCTCTAGAAATTGCATTTTATTTACATTTTACTTTCTCAAATACTGCGGAAGTATGATTTCTTGGACCCCTCAGTAAATTAAAAAGCCATTGCGCTTTTATGTAAATTATGGTGAATCTTAGTAATTAGAAAAAAGCTTTGTTTGATGATTTGTTATCAAATTATCGTTAAATATTTAGGTACGTGATCAAATCATAGACCTAGTACTCAAATTATCACGTACCCTTAAATCCCATTGGGGGCTTTTATCTTTCATCGTTCGTGAGGTAGTAATCCTTCATTTTCGTGAGGTACCAATCTTTCATCGTTCGTGATATATCAATCTTTCATCGTTCGTGAGGTAGCAATCTAACATCGTTCGTGAGGTAGCAATTGCCGAAAGCTTACGTTAAATTCCCACTGACATGCACATTTTATTGCATTGAAAAAAGGCAATGATCTAAGATCTATGTTCAGAGAAAAATACTTTGAATTTTTCGAAATACTAAGGATTTTCTATCCTAGGAATAGATTACCTCAGCTGTATTTGGTTAAACCTTTCGGAATTGCGTACTTTAATTTGCCTTTTAAACCTTTTTTTATTCGAGCATCGCCGATGAGTGATCATGAGTCTTTTGTAGACAATATGTATGGCGTACAAAGTTTTAATTCTGGTATCTATGACGAGTTTATAGATAGACTAGGTTACAGCTTGTAATTGTTTAACGCCAGAAGTAAGTCTGACAGAGTGCGGACCTGACCGAAAACGCCCTTCTATGGAATTGGAATCTATTCGTTCCGTAATTTGGATCCGAACACTGACCTGGAAGAATGCATCCACATCTCATTCAAAAAGATTGTGGCAATTTTTATTCAGAAACATTTGGACTTCTCATAACCATGGACAGAAGTTCCCGCAATCTACACTTCGGCAGATGCAGGCGCAGTACACCTTCCGGTATAATGTGATCGATAACATTATCAGTGATGTCATTTATGGTCTAGCTGTTTTGCGACCTTATGGCTTCACTCGAATCCATATGTGTAAGCTACCACTACTATAGTGGCAAGAAAGGTGAATATATTCACTAGCAGAAATTTTGAATAATTAATGTATATTCACATTATATTATACGTGAAAATGGATTTTTTTTTAAACTCTGGATTTTTATATTTACTGTCGCCATTTCTTGTCTTCTTAGGGACCAGTCATTTGGTGGGATGGGAGGAAATATAGGGGCCTTAAAATTTTTTAAATTTCTTTTGAAATTAAAGGGGGTATCTAAATTTTTGCCACTTCAAATAGGGGGCATAACAATTCACAAAATTGAGCAATTTTGTATTTCCAACAAGCATGATAACTAATCTGATGCATATGTTTAATCAGTGTCTGATCCTGTGCAGAAGTGTCTCTATCATTTGATTCCGATGTCATATCTATGTATCCTGTGTCATCATTGTTGTCTTCAAACATCATGTCAATGTTTGTTTCGTGTGAGTCGTGGCCGATTTTTGTTTGTTTCATGTGAGTCGTGGCCGTCTTTTGTTTGTTTCATGTGAGTCGTGGCCGATTTTTGTTTGTTTCATGTTAGTCGTGGTCGTCTTTTGTTATTTTTGATGTGAGTCGTGACCGTCTTCTGTTTGTTTGCTGGTCATAAAGAACTCTGATATCAGGGAATGCTGGTTTGACGTCGTTTTTGCAAGTTTTTTTCCAAGCTTTTCTTAATTCTATATTCATATCCATAAGAACACTGATAAACTTAATAGTTCTTACCGTCTTTTTACAAAATTCATCGAATTGACTCATAAACGAGCAACTATTGCAATGGTTTAATCGACGAATTGAATGCTTGTTTTTCAAAGCTTTCACATTTTACTTTTTATCTGTACATATTTTTAAAACTTTTTACCGTACAGATCAGAAGTCATATTTTGATCGAGATACTGATATGTGAAATCTAATTTGTTTTATATATTCAAACAACAGTGCGTAACCAGGCGGTTTTTATGGGTACTCAGTAAGAAAATTGTCACAATATTATACAATGGCATCTACTGCACCGTGTAATGTATATTATATTGTATATTTTCATGAATGACCTATTGTATACTGTTGCGTCTGAGGATAATACAGGATTCAGTGGAGTAGTTAGACTTATAATGATCTGCACGCAGAAAAATTTCGCCGAGCGGAGCGAGGCAAAAAAAAATTTTGGACCCTTTTCTACAGAAAATTAATCTTTTTTCGATCTAAGATGGATAATTTTGAAGTGAAGTATGCACAGTTGAGTGTTTTGCTATACTAGTATATCAAATCAAAGACCTAAAACTGACTAAAAAATTCTAAAAACTTTGCAATGCTCGCCAATTTATTATGCTTCAAAGAAAGAAAGGGCTAGAGAACTGGATCCTCTCATGACATATATGTTAACATACGAAAACAAAGCAATTCAAACAATCAATTTTTAATTTGGTGATATATGAATGTGACGTTCGTATGTAAGACCGTATGTAAGACTGAAGTTGACAACCGAGGTCCTTTAGGAGAGTAACATTTTCATTTGCCTAGCATTGTTAAACGTGTCAATAACTTCTTTAGTGTCAATGTCAAAACCAGAATGAACGTGCAGCAGTGCAAGTGAAGAAAGTCTTTCTTGTCCCATGGTCGATCTCAGATACGTTTTTACGCGTTTCAGAGCGCTGAAAGAGCGTTCAGCAGTAGAGGTTGAGGGTGGCATGGTGAGAAGTATTTGCAGAATACAGAATATATTTGGGCAAAGTTCTTTCGGCGTCATCTTCAATGTTGCACATAGATGGCCTGGTTTCTTAGATGGATACATAGCTCATCGCGCAACCCACCTTTTAATTTTGAGAAGAAACTGATCTTCTGATTGAAGATCGGACTCGTAGGCGCGAAATGTGCGAATTTGATGGTCCCGATTCAAACTTTTCAGATTGTTTGGAAGAAGCATCTGGGCAAGAAAACGTTCTTCCGAATTGACAAGACGATCATGTAGTTCGTTTTAAATTAGTAGATGGTCTAAAAATTGTATATACCGATGTACGCACAACAAAACTGAACTGATAGAAAACACGGAAACCTTTCTGACAAGTTGAAACACCTATATATATAAAGTGACAGTCAATCGCACTCTTTCTTTTTTTGACTGCTATGATTTTTTAATTATGATTTTTTTTGGGGCCATTTCGTTTGTGCACGCAAGTGCGTCGTTGCGTCAATGGTAGCTACGCCACTGGGATTTGTGGTTGTAAAATAGTTATCGGTGGCCCATGCAGAGTATAAGAATACCATTTACTCTACCATATCTATCAATAGTATTTTTATTTACTTTTTTATTTTAAAAAAGTCTACATCTGTACCAAAAGCTCTCAATTCTTTTTCAATGTGCATTCTTATCATCTATCTTTATGTAAATTATTTAACGTAGTGACTCGAAATGATGAGTCTAGGCAGGGACACACCTAACAAACCCTCTAAAATCCGGAAAAAAATATATATTTTGATTCGCTCAGCTCGGTACAATTGTTGAGGAGACACTTCCACTAATAATCAACTCAAATAAATTGCAACATGAGAATTTAAATTAGAAGCTAAATTTCATAACTTTTTAAATAAATGATTGGACAAAGGAACACAAATGTGCTTTAACGCAGAATTTGAATTAAGTTGATGTGGGGGACAATGAAGTGAGACCATAGCAAGCATATCCGGAAAAGATTCACACCTCACCCAAAACTGCTGTAGAATAATAGGTAATAAAAAAAAATATATGAATTTTTGTTCTGTCAACGCAAAATAAAGGCATTAAGAAATGGGGGGGGGGACTTTTTATGTCTTTGGAAAGGGGTTTTGAATTGTTTCCCCTTTTTAAAGGTGGAGACTTAACACAAATAGAGAAATTCAAATGTTTCCTCCCAAGCCCCCTCCAAAAGAAAATGACCAGTCCCTTATCATAAACTTCCAAGTGCTGGACTGTACATCAAATGAGCCCGCGTATCTGTATTTTTAGATTAGAAAGATTGTAATATATCGCAGCCAATAAAAGGTAGTTAAATATGCTTTAAAATTCTAGATTGGAGTAACCTCGGGTCATTTTGTCCCCAACAGACCACACTGCCTCTTTTCTGCGTATCGCACCTGCTTTTTTTTATTAACAACGGACAGGTGATGTGTAAATATGTGGTCAGACTCGGGGCACGTGTAGGGCGTCCAGCGTGTGTCACTATACAAAAATATAATTGTGATGTTTTGATAACGCATCAATCAATGTTTTAATATTCATTTAAAACGATGTTATCAAGTATTTGTGGTTTTTCTTTCATACTTTCTTTGCAGAAAGGAATGCTTGGAAGTATCATTAAAATATGAAATTTAATGAGAAGTGACAAATTTATTAAACATTTATAGAACACAGCTGTCGATATAATTAACAGCTTATTCTTCTTTTTATGATAACGTTAAGAAAAAACATATTCATCTGATGTATTCGTTTTAAAATTAAAAATGACAGAACATTTAATATTTTCTTTATAACTGTAGAACCTCCATTTTGATTGTTTTGAGACCAATGTAATACATACATACATACATGTATTTATATAGAACCATGTTATCAATCTACTCGAGGCTTGCCGAACATTTTGATTGTTTTGAGACCTATGTAATACATGGTTATATAGAACCCCGCTATCAAAATTATCTACTCGAGGCTTGCCGAACATTTTGATGAAATTTTAACTATCGACACTTGATAAATAACATTAATTGGGTAAAGTCGTAGAATATTTTCTTAAATGATTTAATGAGAAAGTCCGATAGATTAATGGAAAACATCGAGTAATGTACTGTATTCCGATTTTTGGCGGGAAATCCAACACGAAAACTTCATCAACGAGTTCTTTGATAAAAATTTACGAAAGTGGTCAAAACCAGTTAAAATGCAAGAAGAATTCGAAAAAGCAAAAATTGAACTGTGTGTGATATTTGTATAAATTGTCCTTTCCTCGGAGATTCAGTTCATCTTCTGTATCACTAGCCTGTCAGCACTGAGGTTGTGAGTTTGAACCCGCACGTGCGACGTGCATTCTACTCCAATCTTAATTGACTAGGATTGTCAGTTTTCTTTCCGGAGGTCGGTAGCTTTCTCCGGGCATTCCGGCTTCCTCCACCAATAAAAACTGATCGCGACGATATTGCCAATAGCACTTAAAGTGGCGTCAAACACCAACGATCAATCAATCATCAATCTGAAATTTGTTTGGCAATCAACGACCTAAAGATTGGCAAAAACATTCTTCGGTGAACACGTTTTCCTTAAGAATGGGTTATAGCTAACGTTTTCTGGTTAAGCTAACTTAAAAAGCTACCTAGACTGTCCACTTTCAATTTTAAACAGTTACACGGTTGTTGAAAAGGATTTGAAAGAGTATAGAAACTAGCTCTCAGTTTATTAATCATTAAACACAAACCAAGGAGACCTCTATTATTCGTTACTTATTGTTATTATATAGTTGAAGGAAACGGAAAATTGCATGTTATATGAAAGATATGTTCTATGACCATGAGCATACTATTTATGTTTTATGTGAATTGACAAAACATTTAAAATGATGTTCTTGTGTAAATATTTAAAATCGTAATTATAAAGAATTGTGTAAAACTTTATCACAAATGGAGATTGAAGAATTGTGTCGTTTTATGTAAAGTTGAATTGGTTGTTATATAAAGGCTTGTATAAACCATATTTCATATGACAGGTGAACGTAACAAGTTGTCTTGCGTATATATATCGTGCGCCGAAACCCGTGTTTAAAATGAAAATTTATAAGGTGGACACAACAAATTTCCTTTAGAAGAGAATGCGCCCTTGCATATGTGTTTCAGAAGAAGAAGACGAATTTCATTCCATACTTAAATATACAAAACTAAACACAATCAGAGGATAATTACTTTCAGAAATAAGTGATATAGCCCCTCTTTTATAAATATGAATTATGAAGCGAGGTTAAATTTTGGATACTTTTTGTGAGAATGATACCATTTGAATATCGTAAAATGTATTGGTGTATAAAAGTATAAATGCTTTTAAGTAATAAATAACTCTATAGTGCCACTTCTTCAGACTATATGAACTTTGTGTTTATGTTCTATCTAGCAATGTCTATTTGAAATGTTGGTACCAATCCTGAAATATTGGATTTAAACCAATACAGAAGATTATTTGTATCCATATACACCTTGCTTAAGATCAACAATCAAGTCGATTGACATAAGAAAGTTGGAACTTTTAAATAATAGATCGAATCGATATTTTTAAGAAATAACTAAGAAATCATACGTTTCCGTTCTTAACTGATCTTGGCTCAAAGAATCGAGTTAGGTTTTTTCCAGTATTAAAGTTGTGAAACAAATTACAATCGTAGATGGCCTTTAGAAAAGATAGAAATTTATACTGGAAATATTCAGACTAATTTTTTAAATGAATATTCAAGTATTAGGCTTTCGGCGAATTAAATGAATGAACTAGAGAAATGTTTTAAATGGACACAGCAGTTAATTAGTATAAACTAGCATATGAAATTTTGTGAGAAGATGACACTTCCCATATTTGATAAAAACCCTTAAAAATGTTTATATTAGTTGGTAATATTATAGCCTAATCGTATACAGAACACTGCAGCGGGCTGTATTCTACATTTTCTGGAGAAAATATAAAGACTTTATACAATCGTTGATGTGTGGCGATTGACATTCAAATAAAATGACAAGAAAATTAAGTGTTTTGTGACCATTTTAATTTTCCACTCTGTGGGACAATATTTGTGATGTAAAAAAAATACAAAAGTGAACCGCGAACCCTCTTTTCAATGTCAAACACAATTAGAATTTAATTTAGTACCGAACACGGATCATATAACACGGAAATTTAAGATTTTGATTTTTTTTTCTATGTTAAGTAATTTGATCAATAAGGTTGTTAAAATTTCCTATAAATCCTCGACTTTCTTTCCTAAAAATACATAACTATAAACTATTAGAAGAGTAAAATACCTACGAATATTTTTTTTACAATGAAATGATGCAAATTTTCACGCCGAAAAGGAGAGATAACTCTTACTAAATCGTTGTATTAACCATACTGGTTACATGTTTAGAGATATCAGTTAAATATTCGAAAAGATTCTGTTTAATCAAAACTTATTGTTTTCATAAGTTTTGAATTATGATAAAGGATCAGAGAAGTTCTTATCAGTGGTCTAACCGATAAAACTATACACATGACCAGTACATAGCAATAAAATATCACGCATGGATTGAATTTAGACTTTGATATCTTCTTTCAAGGAGATACAGAACTTTTATAAAACACACATACATGCAATTTTATAATTTTGAAGTATATCCTTTGTACTTTCGAAATATTTCTTCAATATTGGTCCTGCTGTTTTTTTGGCAGATTCTGACATAACGCAATTCTTCCTTCATCAAAATTCGCAAAAAGAGGGTGAAGACTAACAAGGGGACAATAAAAAAAACTATGAGTCGAATAAAAACATATGAAACCATGACCGAAAAGAAAAAAGAACAGACTTCAAGACACTACACAGAAAACTAACAAAAACCGAGGGTGATCTCATTTACAAAAGATTCCATGCATGCTCGTGTTATACTCAATGAACATTTAACAGTTTAAAAAAAGGGTGTCAGGTCGCATTCAATGATGTCATAATCGAGCAAAGGAAAACTGGTTGTGGCTTGAAGTGGAATTTATCCGCGGTATCTGTGTATAATTTATTTTGATAAAAGCTTAATATATTGTTCAAACAGAGCATATTAATTAAGCTAATTAACAAGCATACGCTAAAACAAGTACGACATACGGCAATTATCGACAACCTCTTGACTACCGGTTTCTGGCATTTCAGGCAAATACATAATGTGGTGTAACCCGAATAATTCAGTCCCACCCCGTGATCGACTCTCCCACTTGTTAATGTAGCCATCGTAGAGCAGTGGAATATAACGACTGAATTATTCGGGTTAAATGTGGTGGGGTTAAATGATCAGATCGCTTTATAAGCACATAAACAAATAACAAAAAAACTTAATTTTGATACAAGACTCACAGTTACTGGATGTTATTTCAAAGACAAAATTCAACTAATAAATAAACCATATTTTCTAAGGCAAATTAGCAACAAAATATAAAATAAAGAGATATGGTATGATTGCAAATAAGACTACAACTATCCACCAGCGACCAAAAGACGTAGATGTAAGCAACTATATAGGTCACGGTATTGTCATTAAAATATCAGTTTGTGCCAGACTGATTCTGAGGTTTAGGGTACCAGTCATTTGGACCCCTCACATGTTGTCTAATGTTGTCATGAAATAGAAGTTAGTTCCAAATGGAAGAAATATTCTGGAATATTGTTTCCACTGGCCCAAATATTACAGTATTTGTTCCTAACGAAATAAAGGGTTTAGAACACGTGTTCTAGCCGGAACAGACCGTATGGCATTATCCAATACAGTTTTTAGGCGGAACAAATATACGTTGACAATGTAAACTGATCAGAATTCTTTTCTTTTTTAACTTTATCAAAACTCTATAAACTGTATTCTGACTGTATTTGAAATGTGATTTGAATTTTCTTTTTATTTTCTTTTTTAAGTTCTTATACATCCTTCGATTTCAAATTTCTGGATTTCGAGCTTTCTAAATGAAGGTAAATCCGGAAAAGATCGTCGTACGCACCAAATTTATAACCTGTTTTTTTTTTTTTTTTCATTTAAGAAACTTCTACAGATAAGGCATGGATTTTTTTTCAGTTACCAGTACATTTCAACGTAATGACAAACTACTTCATTGATCTGACCGATTTAAACCTCTATGGAATACATGATTTAATACCCTTATCGATATTGTGTGTATTTTCCGTATTTAGATCACGGATGATTTATCATACTTTATAGTTATGTGGTGCAATAAAATGATTCAATACAAATCATAACACTTGTTGCCTCGGTGGGTGTATATAACTTTGATCTCGGTTCAGCTTTAATGGGGTATGCAGTCCTGTCCTTACATAAAACATCACAATGATCATGGAACAGCTGTTAGCGTGATTACGGTTACATATTACTATTGTTAAATGTGACACTAGATGTAAACGCATTATATTTTTTCTGCTCAAATTCCGTCCAAACTCGTTTTCTTTGTATCGTTGGAATTTCATTTCTCAACCAGTATAGTGCTCATAATAGATATGCCCTGTATCCAATATTTGACTCTTATATTGTAGTTACGTCCTTTAGCCGCGATATTACAATTCAATCTATATATACGCCTGGATCACAAATTTGTTAGAATAGTCATAACACAGAGGCAGAATCCCCTCCTTAGTCGAAAAAATATCCTGTTTTTTGCATAAAATCTTCCACAAAATTAGACTTGTTGCACTCGGTGCTATTTTTACCATTACGAACAATTACGCCCCCTTTCCTCTAACCCTGAATCCGTAACAGATACAAATCATGCATTCAACGAATAAAAATCTTCATGTAACGTCGAATCTATATGCAAAAAAGTTGCTCATAATTTCAACTGAGACCTTTCTTTTCTTACAAATAACTTAGACCAACATCAAATCCTTATTTAAATAACATAACTGCAATAAGTTGACGAAGTTCCTGACTTGGGATAGGCACGGTGGGTGTGCTGTGGGGTTAAATTATAGTATTGTGAGAACGTAGTCCCCGTTCTCTCTCAATTAATATGAAGTTGTAGTTTATACAAAGTACATTAAGATTTTCGTTTTGTTGTTGTCGTACATTGTAAGAAAAAGCTTAAATTCCAGTAGACACAAAGCATTAATCATTTGTGTGTGTAGGGAGAGGGCATGTGCTTTTTATTTTCTTTCCTGGGCAAATATTTTGCTTTTTTATTTTTTTTACTCAAAAAGCAACAGTTGCACTTCTTTTCAATAAATAACAGGAACCTTATCTTTTGGGGAAAACTCTGTCTTGTACCGCTCCCCGGGCCCAATTCAATTCAGAATCAAACATTTAATCTAAAAAAATTCATGCCTCCTACCCCGCACACAGACAAAAGATGAACGGTCGATGCCATATACCTTCAACTTTTTATCCTCATGTATAATCGCCATATATATTTTTGTTAGGATTAGTACTTGAAATCAATTTTTGTTTATTAAATACTGTCATTGGTAATACAATTGTGTTCATTGATTTATTTGCTTACTACAAAACAATATTTGAAATGTCTCGACAAGTTATTGTTATCATTTTTATTTTGTATAACGTTAATAGTTCTTTTACCCAAGTGTAAATATATTTGTGTAATTTTTTTGCTAATTAAAGTTTAACAAGTTATCACGTTTAAACTGACCCAAAGTTCATTCACACGTATACACACCCGTTTCTTATTGAGTAATTATGATTCAATGAACTTTTCAAAACAATTTTAATTTAAAAGAATAATCGTTTTTCTACTTCGTCTTTGTTCTTTTCAATATTAGATAATCATTTTATGGTGTATGCTTAACAATTCTGAATGATTTACATGAATTCCAATAGATATACGATATGTACTTATACAAAATTTGGTACACAAATACCAAATACTATGATTCTATTTTTGATTTCTAAGGGGACGATCATTTAATATTCTGGGAGGGGGGAGGTGGCAGGAGAATTTTTCAAATGGTCGTCCCCTAAATTACCTAAATTATTCCTCAGCTTATGCTCAATGACGCAAAAATCAAAAAGGTTAGTTTAAAAAATTGTCTATACAAAAACCACCTTCTTCAACTTAATCAAATAATAAAATAATATTTTATATCTAAATATTCATCTCTTCAGTTCCAAACCTGAACCATTTAATCAACGCCGTGAAAAAATGATGAACCCCCCCAAAAAAATCCTGTTTTATCAATTAAGAACTATTTAGATCATAAACTGTGTAAAATGTGTAAATTATATTGACGATAGGTCATTTTGACCTGCCTTGTTAAACGTGGCGGGGATAAAGTGGTTTTCTAAATAATCAATGTGGACACATGTTCTCTTGATCACATGACTAATCAATTTTATTGATGGTTGCAGTCCGCTAATCACCTTTGTAAGTAATGCCTCGATTCTTTATCAGATACGATGTTTACTGAAACAGCACTGGAAAATCTCATAAAGCACACAACTGAATGACCTCAGGCGGCCATATTGACTGCACAAGGTCATGAACTCCGGACAAACTATAAACCAGATACTAATCAATGAGTCATGGTTTTCATTTTTGTAAAACATTTTTATTAAAATTTACCAAAATATTCATCCAACAGTTGGATATATGGTAATGCACCAATAAATGAAGACACATTAAAATGATTAAAATGATATCGAGGTAGAAAGTATAGAAAGTTGACCAACACGCACGCATTGTAAAATATATATATATAGCACTATCTTCATACATTTATACAACGAAATCAGACACCAAACCATTTTCTGATCTTCGTAAAAGGAGGAGGGGGTGCTCAATTTTTTTGTTCAGATTTTTCTCTCTTCTGAGTTGTAACATATGATTTAAATTTACATTGAAAGAAAAATAATTTCTTGTTTAAAGAAAAATGGGGTTTCTTTTCGAATCCACACCCTCCTCCTCAGCTTTAAAAATGATTTGTATTTCTTTTCTAATACCACCACTGAGGTAAAATATAGTACTATTGTTAAAAAAAATAACTTTGACAGTCTTAATATATACGAATATTTGTCAAAATTTAATGTTTTTAATATTTCAAATCCATTTTTTAAATTTCAAGGTTCATGCAACTGATGACACCTGAATATTAAAGTCAAATATTTCCAAATGAAAGAAATAGAAAAGACAAAAATGATTTTTTTTATATTTTCTAAATAATTTATCTGAACTATAATAACATTGAAAAAATACTGCATGAATACTGGCCTATTTCAAAAACTTTTCTTTATAACTGAGATAATGGATTGAATGATGAATGAACACTTTACCTCCATCCAAGTCAGCTGCTGTAGTAAATAAAGAGATATCACAATATATTGGTATGTAAATTTTGGGGTTAAAAAGAAGATAAAATGATAGCAAGCAAAAATTTAAAACAAAATACATAATCTGTATTTTCAGTTAATATACAATTGATGGAAATCGCGGAAAGTTGTAAATTATACATATATTGGTATGTAAATCTGAAGGAAAAGATTGAATTTACAGTAAATCTTAAAGTTAGTAGAGCACTAGTTTCTTAGAGATAAACATTACAAGATTGTCCAAGTTGATTGTAAAATTATTCTATAATGTTAATATATATACAAAGCATGCATTTGATTTCAAATCAATAAAAAATAATACGTCCAACGAAAACACATGAGGTAGTCTCATATTATAGAGGTACTTTGGTGAATAACATCAAGATAATAAGATATGAATAATAGAAGGATTTTACATTTAAGTGAGCATGTATAAATACTTAGGAACAAATTCTTGAAAGATGGCGTCAGAGTATAAAATGATGAAATCGTTTTCCAATCCTTTTGAGCAATAGTAGTAATGAAACAAAAATGCATATAATCAATATAACCAGCTAAAGGATTGTGATTTCATTTCTAAATTCGATTACATCGCACTTAATGAAATATAAAATTGTTTTTCTACAAAATTGGATATGTAGCATGTTACGATTGACAATCGACTCATTTGCATAATATGGATTATCTGGCAAATTCGATCAAGAATTCCATTCCTCTACCTGAGAAAGTTGGATTATCTGCTCAACAATGTTATATATAGATCAAAACTATGAAAATTTAACAAACACATTTATACATTCAAAAAAATGATATAATAATCTCCCTGAGTTTTGTTTTATCATTAAACAAATATGAAAAGCATGCAAAGATAATATGTACATAAAAAAAAGTTACAATGGCATCTCATAGCATTCAAAATTTACTTCAATACACATTCAATTTTCACAGCATTTTCAGATATTTGGATAATTTACCATAGCATAAAATATCAACCTCGCACATGTCAAAATGAGAACAATAATAATTCTCTATTATCATTATAAATGTCTTAACAAATGGAGGAATTCAAAATAATTTAATACTTTAATTAGTGATTTTTGGTATTTACTGTAAATATGGACCACCCAAAAATAGAAAATCTGGACTGGTGACATGAATATAAACTTGTTTAAACAATGTTGTCAGAAAATGCCAGTTCACTGGCATGGAAAATGTGTTCAAATTACCATTTAACTCTCAAGTAACGAGTCATGGTTCACGATAAGGCTGCCTTTGTAATAACGCTGCTGTTTAGATAACAGTACAAAATATGTGAAAATAAAAAATATACCCGCATGAGTCATCATAAATTATCTAACCACTGAAAAAGTTCCTGAGAAATCACAAAACAACAAAATTAACTGTTATACAACATACAACGTAACTTGGCCGTTTCTGTTTTCAGTGCTGCCACTTCGACCCGTAGTTTCAGATTCTCCTGCTCAAGCAGAGCAGCTCGGATGGCAATCTCATCTTCTTTAGCTCTCCTCATATCCCTCGATCTTTTAGCAGCTTCATTATTTTTTCGTCTCCGTTCCCAATATGCTCCATCTTTTTGTTCTTCTGGTAAAATTCTAGCACGTTTTCGGGATGATGTATAATTTCTGTGTTCGGTTGATGAGGATATTCCCATGAGTTGAGCCGGTCTGATGCCATTAGGACTAGACCCATTTCTAAATCCGTTAGGACTGGGTCCATTTCTAAACCCGTTCAGACTATGTTCATTTTTAACCCCGTTAGGACTAATAGTAGAACTTGAGCTGGGTGAACTTGTTGTCGTAGTTACGTTAGATGATGCTTTTGATTGCGCTATTGATGAAGATGATTCGTGCATTTTCTCGCCCGCTAGCAACATATGATGTCGATACAAATGAAAGAATTCTTCGCTATTTAAATTGAGATTCTGAAAACCATTAGAATCTGACGGCATTAGTCCAGGTATATACCCTCCCATGCCTAATGGGTCTTTAGGGTAAGATTTGAATGGACGGGTTGATGAAGACTTGTTTTGAGGATATTTAGGCGCCATGAGAGCAGCGACTGACGGAAGTGGTCCAAGCATAGGGTTAGGGATAAGTCCAGCTTGAAAAGCAGTCAACATACTTGCTACATTGTGATTCAATGACCAGTTACTATCAGGTTCAGACTTGATTTTATTAACCAGTCCATTCATTAGAATTTTTTCCTCACTTTCTGTAATTTTTCTATCATCCTGACTTAATCCAGTATCATTAGTAGATGCCGGAGATGGGACAGAGTCCGATCCTGAAATTTCGTTGTCACCATTTTTTCTCTTGAACGAAAAATCTAAAGGCGAGTTACTTCTTTCTTCTGATGAGTAACCATTCTCATTATTTATATTATTTACTGATCGATAATGTTCATTATTATTAGCTCTTGGGGTTGTGTAGTGCATTTCTCCGTTATTATTAGGCGAACCATCCTCAGCCATAGCATTCACATCAAAAACTATTTACCAAACCCTTCCGGATTAATAAACCTGAAAGAACAAAAGAACGGGAAGTTGTATATAACGTGGATATTTATTTTAAATACACAACACGACATAACTGAATTATTTATACTGAATACACAAGACTTAACAGGTCGATACAGATATAAAAATATCACAATAATATAAACTCTCTTACCTTTATCACATTAGTAAAATTATCCTTCGAAAAATAATTTAACTGTTACGAAAATTTATCAATGTGGAATGGTGTATTGTCGTACATGTCCTTGGAAAAATTATTACGTATATTTATCAATTGCCTAACATATTCCAATTGGCTTTAGACCCTGACCTCACTTGACGCTGGTAACTTATTCTAAACTATTCGATAATTCACGTAATCCAATATTAACTAACCAATCGCGCTTTCCAACTGGATTATGGGCATGTCCATGCCTTCATTCAAGCCTTAAACACATATAAAATACGCCCCTATTGGTCAGTTTCTAACTCATGTTGCGTAAGGTGAAAAACAGTTACATGTCAAAATCTCAAGCCTCGTTTTCAAGTGAGAAATGCTGTAATCGTGAACCTACGCAAACATTTACTCTTGTGGTAATATCTAATTCATACAAATATCATTACGTGTAGAAATCAATTATCTATATTCTTCTATTATATTTCTGTTGTAAAAATCAATATTTGAGATTAAAATTTAAATGGTTTTCTCAATACACAGAACAAACTGCATTTGAAATTTTAAATTCCACAGTGAATTATTTTGGCCATGTGTTAGTTGTTTGCTCGGTTGTTTGGTCACTTAGAAAGAAAAAGGTCAGGTCACATGGTTATTTTTAGCCTGACAGGTAATACACAGTGATATATTATCTCTTACACCAGATGTTATACACAAATGTACTTGTTATATTTAGTATGTTGTAATTAGATTATCCAATTAAATAACGTAAACGTTACTGAACATTTTATCACAGTATCTCTATGTATATTTACTTATTATTAAAACACCTGTATGCATTTAAATGCAACATATGACTATATATTTATGGCGAACCTTGTTTTTTTTTAAGTACGGTCATATTGTTAACAAAAAGGAATAAGTGAAATTTACTCAGGCAACACGGAAAAGTGATCTACATTTTTGTAACTTAAGATGTGCGTATCAATTTTATGCTACATAAAGACACAACATACTTTATTTTTATAAAACATGGTAAAACAATTCTTAGATGCAAACTTTTTCTAACTTAATTTCCGAAGAAAGCTTTTCATTGTTCTTGTATTTACAAATAACATATGAGAGTTATAGCCTCCCCCTTTTCCTTGCCTCTACCTTTTACCATTATCCGTTTACAACCATAAGATCGAATAAACCATTATTATTATTACTACTTAAACTGTTACTATTCGGTCGTTATCGCTAAAATATCACGGTATGCTTAGTTATGCTTTGTTAGTCTTGTATGTTTTTAATTTAGTTCCTTTATATGTTTTGGAGTTTAGTGTGACGTCCATTTTCACTGAACTAGTACACAATTTTATTTAGGGGCCAGCTGAGGACATCCTCCGGGTGCGGGATTTTCTCGCTGCGTTGAAGACCCATTGGTGGCCTTTGGCTGTTGTCTCAGCTCTTTGGTCGGGTTGTTGTCTCTTTGACATATTCCCCATTTCCATTCTCAATTTTATTGATATATCCGAATTTCAGAAGATTTTTAAAGAATCGTTTTTTTTCTCTCTATCAAATAACATAAACCCATTTCATGCACAAGACCTAAGATCAAACTTTGAACAGAATCACAGTAGCTAATTACTCCTTTAATTTACCAGCACTTTTAATGTAAATAAACATAAGGTTTTGGTTTTTATCATTTCCGGAGAGTAATAAATTATATGTAATAGTAATTTCTGAGATTTAAACGTTGTGAAATCAAATGTAGTGTAATTTTTCTTCCTGCTGAGTCGCCTTTGATTAATATAAATAATATAAATTTCCAATAGTTTGTACACAGTAGGTGTCTTTGATTAGTCACTTTGGTAACATATTATTCCGAAGTTTAATTGTATATTTATAATAGCAAATTTTCAAAGTGTACAAAATAGACTATCATATCTGATTACATATAAACTATGAGTGATTACTTTAAAAAAAAAAAAGAGAGAACAAAATCCCACGGTTGTAACCGAAAACTGTTAGTTAAAGAACAACGACAACGCCATGACTAAAAACCCAAACTTAAACAAACAAGACTGAGCAACACGAACCCAATCGAAAACCCGAGTTGAACTCTGGTGTTTCGGATAAGCAGTTTCTGCTCCACCAGCTGCCAGCTATTTCTGTTTTAACTCACTTTTGTTGTTATGTTGCAGTTTTATCAACGTTTAACACGAACCATTTCATTAAAAAAACTTTTAACTTCATAAATAGATATCTTTCACGCACATTTTTAACAATAACGAGGGGTCATTTGTAGCTTGACATATAGACAGTTGTCGCACATTCAATTCTAGATATCATTTTGGTTTTGGTGAGATAATGTCGCATTCACGTATAACCCCATCGCAAATTCTTCATGAACAAGTTCTGTTTAAATATTCGTCAATAATCATATATTATTTCTTGAAAAGTTTAACTATTCGTCAATAATCATATATTATTTCTTGGAAATCGGTGACTATTAAGCCTAGACTATCCTTTTATGTAATTCTAGGAAAAAATGAAGAAAAAAAAACTATTAGCTAATATGTAAAAAAAAACTAACTATGGCAGATAATTGTGTTAAATTTGATATTTTCTATGGAGAAATGTCTATTTTCATTATATGTAATACTTTAGACAAAAACAATAATCAGCCATATTAAAGAATCCGAGATACAATACAAATTCCACGTGTTCTTAAGTGATGGTAAATTCATATATCTAGTACTTATGAGAAATATTTTATTAGAAAAATAAATTTCAGGACTAATGTATGATTTTCAAATACGCGTCAACCAAATGTATGTTACAAAGAAAACCTACATATATTTTTATACACCTTACTATACAGAAAACACAAAATGAAAATCTGACTGGAATATATTTGCAACAGCTTAATTTTTAATTCACACCATGAAGCATGGATACAAGGGATTAATATTTTACACAAAATATCACACACCAGTTAAATAAATCGTTCCATATAACAACCATAGGATAAGTATATCATACAACAGAAAAAAAGGATATATATAATTTGCGGAAGCAAATTTTTGTTCTTCCCTCGCTATGATTCGAACTCATGCTATTTGGATATCGTGACAACACCGTCTGCACTGTGCCAATTGCATGAGTTCGAATCCCGGCGAGGGAAGAACAAAAATTTGCTTCTGCAAATATGCAGATTTAACATTGTTGTGCTGATATTTATATATATTTATATATAGCTCTCACCACATAACATCCATACCATGTATATGATTATATACCATACACCATAAGATATGCATAGAAAACAGAAGACAGACTCTAAATGAACATCACAAGTTTCAACAGGATAACTCCACTGAACACCATATAATAACCATATGATATGAAATAAACACCAAAAACCAACAACGAGATTTACAATTCATACCAGATAGTAAAACCAGAGAATGTGAAATGTACACCATATAACAACAACAGAATATGACATGAACACCATATAACAACAGGATGTGACATGAACAACATACAATAACAACAGGATATGACATGAACACCATATAACAACAGGATATGACATGAACAACATACAACAACAACAGGATATGACATGAACACCATATAACAACAGGATATGACATGAACAACATATACAACAACAACAGGATATGACATGAACACCATATAACAACAGGATATGACATGAACAACATACAACAACAACAGAATATGACATGAACACCATATAACAACAGAATATGACATGAACACCATATAACAACAACATAATATGACATTAACACCATATAACACGGCACCATTTGATTTATGACACATCATATATCAACAACGATATATGAAATTAACACCATATGATAAGCATAAGCTGTGATATAACTCCATATAACACCCATATTAAAGATACATAAAAATCGCCATAAATCTAATTAAAACATATATAACAGTCAAAGGGTATATAATTTACACCATACACAAAAAAATATTACCGTATAGATAACACAGGATATATTACTCAAGGGTATGCATCTTATCATATAGATAACACAGGATATATTACTCAAGGGTATGCATCTTACCGTATAGATAACACAGGATATATTACTCAAGGGCATGCATCTTACCGTATATATAACACATGATAAAATATTACTCAAGGGTATGCATCTTACCGTATATATAACACATGATAATATATTACTCAAGGGTATGCATCTTACCGTATAGATAACACAGGATGTATTGTGCAATAGAGGCGAACTTTACCGAAGTTGACTTCGTTAATAAGTTAATGTTTCCAAGATTGCAGAATAGAACCGAATTTGATCAAAGTTGTAACCTCCATTTTAGCATGATTTTAAGCGATCACGTGGTCCCTAACGGTAATGATGACACAACCTGATAATCGTATACTAAACTGAGCAACTTTTTAGAATTAAAGGATAAACAAAGTGGCGTTATATCATATACCCCCTTTTCAAACTTTTCAATTATAATATTCGGAAAGTGTATTTGATCCCTTTTATTCTTAAAAACGAACAAATTGTTTCTAACAACAGTGCACCAAAATACACCTTAAGAAAAAAAAAATCCACAAAAAATCTCCAGCACACCACCATGTACTTCAATAAACAATGTGGTGTTCATCAGCGTTAATTTCTATAAAAATTTTGGCCGAGTTCACTTGAAACTCTAGAGTCCACTATATATATAGAGTTTCAAGAGTATCACGTGAGCGGCACTCGAGTTGCTATTCGGAACAACTCTAAGTAACTCTAGGGTAAGGCCCTGACTAAGCATACAAAAAGGAAAAAAATCTGATTGGTTTGACGTCTTTCAAGGGTTTCTCGAGTTTAACCCTGGCTCAGTGAGGGTTGGGACCGGGGTAAGAGGGGTTAACTCGAGAGGTTCGAGTAAACTCGGATTGTTGAAACCCGAGTTAGTAAAGTTAACTCTAGAGTTTCAAGAGAACTCGGCCCTTGATTTGAAACAGACTGTCTTGTCTTTGCATTCTCGTTCATTTTAAGTTTACGGGGATATACGAGATACAAGCTCTGAATGATAAAAAAATGGATCATCGAGTGAAAGAATATCATCAATATCTCTTAAAAGAATTTAGAATTGTGAATGTTACTCTACCTCTATATTCTATTGTTACCTGTGGCGATCATGATTTTCCCGCCGGATTTGAACAAAATGAGGATCATGTGTAGACGTTGTGCCATACATCATTACTGGAAAGTTTCAAAACCATATGCTTTGCCTATGTGGCTTCAGAGCAGAAGACGTTCATAAACTGTCAAACATTTTTTTTTGGAGAAGGGGAGATGGAGTGAGGTATTTTTATTGAAAAAAAATAGATAAACTTTACTGTATACGGGATTAATCTTTTTTAAGTATTGCTTCAGTTACCTTTTCCAGTTTCATAAATGCATATAAGTAGTAAAATGTCCGCGTGGTTTAACCTTCGTAAATGAACTTGTTTGTCTATTCCCGTCATTGATGAGTTATAACTGTATTGTGTAAGAAGTCAAGGTTACAGCATCAAGTACAGACGCATCCAAGGGATGATCAGATTATGTTTTATCGATTGACGGGTTCTACAGGGAAATATACATCGCTTAATTACAAAATCATTGGTACGAAACGGTAGTGACACAACCTTGAAAAAGACTAATAAATTTCAGTGTTTAACGTATAATTTATAGGTAGATTTCGTTTTAAAAAATATATGTATACATATATATTATGTATGTTTGATTGGTTGACCGATTTTCTTGAACTTCAACTGAACCCTGCGTGGGAGAAATCATCTTCTTTGGCTTGTTACTGATATGTTACCAACACACGAGAAGAAAATGTAAAAAGCAGGCTTTTTTTTTCCGTTATGTTTCTGATTAGATAATGAAAAACAACTTGTGAAATAGTTTATACTGCAATGAAATAAATATTAGTCATTACAAATAGAAAATGCTTCTCAACATGAAAGCAAATGTTTGTATGTACAAGATCTACCAATGATATTAGTCTATTATTTTCGTCTTAACAAACAACAAATAAATTGTCTAATTACGTCAGCGGAAACTAGAAAGGAAGAATTATAATGACATCAATAATATCGTAGGTTTTGTAATAAAACAGATTGAAAAAAATATTATAGGATAGACACACTTTCTTAGGGAACACTTAAGACGGGAAAATCGTTTAACAGATACTTAAAATTCTGAAGATCAGTTTATAAAAGATTGAATAAACTGACGTTCTCGCACACGTTGTCAATATATGGTTTTGTGAATACAATATGAATAGACAAATGGCCCTGAAATCATTGTTACAGCCCTATTTAAAATGAAGTTAAACGAAACAGTAAGGATAAAAGACTGTTTGTGTTGCTCTATCATCTTCACAATGTTTTAATAGGCAAACATTAGGAATTATAAACTGCACTTTAAGGTTATTTCAAGAGCCATAAAAGATAATTTCGAAAATATCATCCATTAAAAAGCATACGTTTTCTTTCTTTATTAATGTTTGAAATGGTAAAGTATGACAAAAACTTTGTTCAAATTTACATTATTTGACCCTAATCGAGAAACTGTTAATGCCGCTGTTTATTGTGTTTTTATTGTCCAGGCGAAACGCGTTGCGGAGGACATGGAAATACCGGGTGTCCGTCCGTCCGTCCGTCCGGTCTTGTTAGCGCTCTCAGGTGTACAGTTCTTGCCTGATTTTTATGAAACTTATTATATCATAGGTTTATATCAGCAATGTCTTGGACGAGTTCGAAAATCAGTGCCGAGTTATGCCCCTTGGAAACATTATTATATGGAAAATTGCATCGTTAGCGCTCTCATGTGTACAATTCTTGCCAGATTTTTATTTATCTAGTGTCATTTACGTGTTATGCGCATGTTATTTTTTGAAAGTCGGTGGAAACCCTACAGTCCTTGACAAAGGCCTCAATCTAATTTATGGGGCAAACTTTAACATAGTTTCTTGTTCAGTTAATCTTGCCATTTGATTATCTGAGAGGGGAGGATGATTTTGGAAATGCATATTCTTTCCTGGTTATATAACAGAAATAAAACCTGCCCAAGATAGTACCCACAATAAAAAAAGGCATGTTTTTGTTGTACCATACCACTGGAGGTTGAAGGAAAAACTACTTTAATACGATGCTGAATTATATAATTACAGATACGAAAATAGAAACATCATTTATAATAGCCATAAAAGAAATATAGCTGGCAACAATTCCCAATTATATAACAACTAAATCTCTACTATTGTCCTTGAAGCAACCCTCATTATCTGTTATGACTAGCTAAAGCTATTTTTTGTTCTTTAGAATTTCTCTGCACCAATTTTGTCATTGTCAATCTAAAAATTTTCACAGCTATCATTAAAGCTATAGCTCATATATCAATATGAAATGTAAATATAGTATCACACTTCGGTGTCTAACAGGTACAAAAATGTGTGAAAAAGAGAAAAACAGACTTAGGGAGCTACCATTTGATTTTTATGGGGGGGGGGGGGGGGGGGAACAATTTTGTCCTGCATTTATTTTAGTTGTAATGTCCCTGTCCTGCCTTTTTGTTTTTCACTCTATTCGGTCCTGCCTTTTTTATTAGTTTATCTTGACTTTTTTTTGGCAAAGTTGCTCATCCTGCCTTTTTTTTTTAACTCAAAACTCCTGTCCTGCCTTTTTTTCAATTTTCATCCTAGCACCCCCATAAAAATCAAATGGTAGCTCCCTTAATAAGAATACCATATTAAAAGGTTTCATAAACTGCTGAACTACATTTTTGCTTAAAAAAATTAAAAAAAGATGGTTATTGTCTGCTTATTAATCGCAACTTAAACTTGGGCGACTGCTTATTGACTATTCTATTAAGACCCTATCTATTCCATATATGATATTTGAAAAAGATTGCAGACAAAAACGATTTCACCTCAAAGGATCTTCCGGACGAGGCTCTTGGGATTTTCAGAACGAGGCAGACTTTATGTATCAAACATGTATTAGCTTCAGCATGGGGTTTCCTCTGTTAAAAAAAAACCCTATCTTCTTGTATACTAGATTTAGTCAATTTAAATGGCCGAACGATTGGCGAAGCTGTAAATAAAGCCAATTTCTATTTATTTTTTTCTACAAACAAATGACCTAAAAAATGTAGCCAATACACACCAGACATCGAGTAAGTAATAATATGTTAAGCAAAACAAGTATGCCCAGATATTTTTTTACCTTCAAATGAAATAAAAGTAAACTGTTACTTACAAAACTTAAAAGTAGTTTATCAGCTGTAATATCAGGTAAAATCTAGCAGACCATAGAAGAGAAAATGTCAAAAACAATCCTCAAAAGATGGCTCCAAATTAACGCTGAAAAATAGAGAATTGCGTAAAACTACCATTGAAAAAATTGTTATCAAAATGTTACTATTGGGTCAATATATTATTGGATTACGTTTTTTTTTCTGTGTATCAAGCTGCTACCTGCCAAACAGCACCTGTAACATCACAGAATCGATCACCTTGCGACAAAGTAAACCTGATCCCACGTGTTGAATAACAAACATGATATTACGACTTGTTACAGAAACTCTTATTCATTAATATTTTAATACAGCCGCAGCACGTCCACGTGTTCCAGTTAAGTTTATACGGCGTGCGCATGTCCAAACGTAATGTATATTCAAGTTACACAATAAGGAAAATGTCAATTATATCCTGATTGGTTTAGTAAAACAAATTTACTATTGCTGATTTGTTTAAGACAAACAAATTAACAATTTCTGGCTTCAAATTTAGTTGTTTAAGAAAAAAACTAGTTGATTAGCAAAATGACCATTTCTGACTTGGTTAAAACAAACAAATTTACAACTCTTTACTTAGTTTAGACAAAAAAAGTTACAATTCCTGACTTGCTTAAGACAAACAAATTGACCATTCCTGACTTGGTTCCGACAAATGGACAATTCCTGACTTGATTAAAACAAACAAATTGATATTTCCTAACTTGTTTACAACAAACAAAACGACCATTCCTGACTTGGTTGAGACAAACAAATAACTAATTCCTGACTTGGTTAAGAAAAAACAAATAACCAATTCCTGACTTGGTTTAGACAAACAAAACGACCATTCCTAACTTGATTAAGACAAACAAATAACAAATTCCTAACTTGGTTAAAACAAACAAATTGACAATTCCTTGACTGTTAAGAAAAACAAATTGACCATTCCTGACTTGGTTTAAACAAACAAATTGACCATTCCTAACTGGGTTAAAAGAAACAAATTGACCATTCCTGACTTGGTTTAAACAAACAAATTGACCATTCCTGACTTGGTTAAAACAAACAAATTGACAATTTCTGGCTTAGTTAAGAAAAACAATGTCGAGTTGATACTGATTTCTGAAGCAGATACTTGCACAGAAAACAAATAAATAAGCAAAAATATAATCATAGATGGAAAAAAAAAATTTTTTCTTTTCGCTCTGAATGTTTAACTGTCTTAAATTTCTTCCCATCAGTACAGATTTTGTATTATTTTAAACAGTCAGAAATATAAAACGGTAATAGACATACTGTGGATTCATTAATATTCGTTGGATACCAATTTTCGTGGATTTCGTGGGTACAAAAGAACCACGAATTTAAATATTCAACGAATTACAAATTTTCTAAAGGAACGAATGCAGACTTTGCCAAAACCACGAAATTATATATCCACGAATATGCATGTTTTCCTCAAACCACGAAAATTGGTACCCACGAAAATTAATGAATCCACAGTATTTCCAAAGCCATTAGTTTTAAATGCATTTTAAATATCCATAAGGATTGTAAATGGACTATAGAGATAGTAGTATTGCTGATGGAAAATAAAGTGCTATATGACGTTTCCTCGGGAATTTAAACTACAAATATTGTTTTCATAAATCACATTAGATTCAAGCCAGTCGTAAAAATTGTCAATAAAACTATAGTTTTAGAAAGGTTTTTTGTTTGATGGTTATATTAAATTTCGAGTGTTTCAGCATTTGATGAATGGATTCAAACACGGCTTAGAACTTTAAATGAAATAGAAAAGAAAAATGCAAAAAAATAATAATTGTCGACGAGTTTTCCTACCATTTTATTTAATTTTTCATAAATTTATTAATAAATTAGACATAGAGATTAGCAACAATTTGATGGTCAATTATGATCATTCTCCCCTCTGCATTTACCTTTCAAGTTTGACCCTCAGCAATCACTATCTTTCAAACATTGCATATACAGGATCAGGATGCAAATAAATAAATCTGACTGGATAAAAACCAACACAAACAAGTAGAACGTACTTTTTATAATAAAGCTTAATTATCTATACTCACTCTAAAGTGTATACATTTGTCAAACTTACATTAAATAAAATTATTTATTTATATACAGGTCAAGTATCCCATATGTTCCATTTCCATGTAATAAAAATTTTCTAATTTTACATGTTGTAAAAATGTAACAACCGGAAGTGGGAAGTTGCCGTTTTCGATATGTACGGAAATGATATTTCGGTTATTATCCTTTTCTCAAGGACCCGATAAATCTCGTGTGTGTATTCGTCGTTTCCCATGTTACGTTGGTATTGTATAAACTATTGAACTTAAGTAGAAACTATTGAGATTACATTTTTGTGTCTATAAAATGTACTTAACCGGGAACAATTTGTAGTGACCTTTTTGTGTTAATTCGCGTTTTTTTTTTTACATAAAACAATTTGGAAGTGACAGAATAGTTTCATATAATAGTATTTTACCTGGAAGTAAATTGAATAATACAGTTCATTTTTAACATGTTTAAGTACAAGCTAATTTCATTTTAAGTACACCCTAGTTTGTTATAGCGCATTTTTTATAAACATTCTTTTTCATTGGACGTTTCTCAATTGTTTTATGTAAGAGTTTCAGTTGCTAGGCTGTATCACAAATAGACAAAACAATGTTTCCATTGAACATTCAATTCAACGGTTATAGATTTTTATGTCATATATTACCATGGATATATGCTCCATTTATAGTAACCAAAATCATTTATTATATTTTGTTCGTCTTGCTCAATCTTTAGTTTTCTTCATTATGTTTTTTAAATGCTGTTTGTCTTTTGGTGCTCTCTCTCTCTCTCTCTCTCTCTCTCTCTCTCTCTCTCTCTCTCTCTCTCTTAGTTCAGTTAAGTCTTCCGATTAGAATCTTGTCATCAGTATTGAATCCCACGGGTTGACTTGGGTGTAGAAATAAGATCACTTGACATTCTCTCATCCGTCAGTAGAATCCGTGCTAAAGATAGGCAATCGCTTGGGATGTATAAATACGCAGTCAAATTTCTGCCCCTATCCAATTATATTTTATATATATTCTACCTAAAAGTATTGTTCAATGATTTGAAGTGACTATATGGTAAGTGCCCTAATTATAGTTCAATGATTTATTGTGAGTTTATACTTCCAGAGCACCTGAGATCACCCCCAGGTTTTGGTGGGGTTTGTGTTGCTCAGTCTTTGGTTTTCTATGTTGTTTTGTGTACTGTTGTTTGTTTGTCTTTTCCTTTTTTAGCCATGGCGTTGTCAGTTTATTTTCGACTTATGAGTTTGAATGTCCCTTTGGTATCCTTCGTCTCTCTTTTAATAGTCTGTGTGTGTCTCAGTCTACTGTAGGCAATGTTTTATTGAGACTAAATATAGTCAGTATGCAAATTATAGTTCGTTATTTTACTGCGGCTATATAGTAAGTGCCCTAATTATTGTTCAATAATTTAGTGTGTCCCAATTGCAACTACTATGAGCAATGTTTTATTGAGACTAAATAGTCAGTATACACATTATAGTTCGTTGTTTTACTGCGGCTATATAGTCAGTGCCCCAATTATTATTCAGTGTTTAATTGCAGCTATATTGTCAGTGTCTCACTTATTATTTAATGTTGTAATGTGGCTGCTTAGTAGTCAGTGCCTAAGTTATTGTTCAATGCCTTTGCCCTTATTGCGGATATATAGGCAGTGCCCAAGTTATTGTTCAATGCTTTATTGCGGCTATATAGTCAGTGCCTAAGTTGTTGTTCAATGGTGTATTGCGGCTATATAGTCAGTGCCTAAGTTATTGTCCAATGCCTTTGCCTTTATTTCGGCTATATAGTCAGTGCCATAGTTATTGTTCAATGGTTTATTGCGGCTATATAGTCAGTGCCTAAGTTATTGTCCAATGCCTTTGCCTTTATTGCGGCTATATAGTCAGTGCCATAGTTATTGTTCAATGGTTTATTGCGGCTATATAGTCAGTGCCTAAGTTATTGTCCAATGCCTTCGCCTTTATTGCGGCTATATAGTCAGTGCCTAAGTTATTATTCAATGCCTTTGTCCTTATTACGGCTATATAGTCAGTGCCATAGTTATTGTTCAGTGGTTTATTGTGGCTATATAGTCAGTGCCTAAGTTATTGTCCAATGCCTTTGCCTTTATTGCGGCTATATAGTCAGTGCCTAAGTTATTGTTCAATGGTGTATTGCGGCTATATAGCCAGTACCTAAGTTATTGTCCAATGCCTTTGCCTTTATTGCGGCTATATTGTCAGTGCTATAGTTATTGTTCAGTGCTTTATTGCGGCTATATAGTCAGTGCCTAAGTTATTGTTCAATGTCTTTGCCTTTATTGCGGCTATATAGTTAGTGCCATAGTTATTGTTCAATGCTTTATTGCGGCTATTCAGTCAGTACCTAAGTTATTGTTCAATGCCTTTGCCTCTTTTGGGCCTATATAGTCAGAGCCATAGTTATTGTTCAATGCTTTATTGCGGCTATATAGTCAGTGCCTAAGTTATTGTTCAATGCCTTTGCCTTTATTGCGGCTATATAGTTAGTGCCATAGTTATTGTTCAATGCTTTATTGCGGCTATTTAGTCAGTGCCTAAGTTATTGTTCAATGCCTTTGCCTCTTTTGGGCCTATATAGTCAGAGCCATAGTTATTGTTCAATGCTTTATTGCGGCTATATAGTCAGTGCCTAAGTTATTGTTCAATGCCTTTGCCTTTATTGCGGCTATATAGTTAGTGCCTAAGTTATTGTCCAATGCCTTTGCCCTTATTGCGGCTATATAGTCAGTGCCTAAGTTATTGTCCAATGCCTTTGCCCTTATTGCGGTTATATAGTCAATGCCTAAGTTATTGTTCAATGCCTTTGTCCTTATTACGGCTATATAGTCAGTGCCATAGTTATTGTTCAATGCTTTATTGCGGCTATATAGTCAGTGCCTAAGTTATTGTTCAATGCTTTTGCCTTTATTGCGGCTATATAGTTAGTGCTATAGTTATTGTTCAATGCTTTATTGCAGCTATAAAGTCAGTGCCTAAGTTATTGTTCAATGCCTTTGCCTTTATTGCGGCTATATAGTCAGAGCCATAGTTATTGTTCAATGCTTTTTTGCGGCTATTTAGTCAGTGCCTAAGTTATTGTCCAATGCCTTTGCCTTTATTGCGGCTATATAGTCAGTGCCATAGTTATTGTTCAATGCTTTATTGCGGCTATATAGTCAGTGCCTAAGTTATTGTCCAATGCCTTTGCCTTTATTGCGGCTATATAGTTAGTGCCATAGTTATTGTTCAATGCTTTAGTGCGGCTATATAGTCAGTGCCTAAGTTATTGTTCAATGCCTTTGCCCTTATTGCGGCTATATAGTCAGTGCCATAATTAATGTTCGATTGTTTACTACGGCTATATAGTCAGTGCCCTAATTATTGTTGGATTGTTTACTACGGCTATATCGTCAATGTCCCAATTACTGATCGCTTCTGTATTGGTAGTTAGTGTCATAAGTATTGTTCAGTGCTTTATTGCAATTAGATAGATATAAAATATATGCTAAATGCATCAACTACTGTTGAATGCTTTACTTTGGCTTTTTAGATAGTCACCAAATTATTATTCAATACGTTATTGGGGCTTAATAGACAGTGTCCATAATATCATTCAATGCTTTATCGTCACTATTTAGTAAATGGCAATGTTTGTTGTTGAAAGAAAGCTTTATTGTTGATAAATGATAAACGCACCAACTACTGTAACAGTTCAAAGCTTTACTATGACTACATCGTGACTGTCCCAATTATTAAAAGCTTTAATATGACTACATAGTGACTGTCCCAATAACTCTGAGCTTTACTATGACTACATCGTGACTGTCCCAATTATTCAAAGCTTTACTTTGACTACATCGTGACTGTCCCAATTATTCAAAGCTTTACTATGACTACATCGTGACTGTCCCAATTATTCAAAGCTTTACTATGACTACATCGTGACTGTCCCAATAACTCTGAGCTTTACTATGACTACATAGTGACTGTCCCAATAACTCTGAGCTTTAATATGACTACATAGTGACTGTCCCAATAACTCTGAGCTTTACTATGACTACATCGTGACTGTCCCAATTATTCAAAGCTTTACTATGACTACATCGTGACTGTCCCAATTATTCAAAGCTTTACTATGACTACATCGTGACTGTCCCAATTATTCAATGCTTTACTATGACTACATCGTGACTGTCCTAATAACTCTGAGTTTTTACTATGACTACATAGTGACTGTCCAAATAACTCTGAGCTTTACTATGACTACATAGTGACTGTCCCAATAACTCTGAGCTTTACTATGACTACATCGTGACTGTCCCAATTATTCAAAGCTTTACTATGACTACATCGTGACTGTCCCAATTATTCAATGCTTTACTATGACTACATCGTGACTGTCCTAATAACTCTGAGTTTTTACTATGACTACATAGTGACTGTCCAAATAACTCTGAGCTTTACTATGACTACATATTGACTGTCCCAATATTTATGAGCTTTACTATGACTACATAGTGACTGTCCCAATAACTCTGAGTTTTTTCTATGACTATACAGTGACTGTCCCAATAAATAACTCTGAGCTTTACTATGACTACATAGTGACTGTCCCAATAACTCTGAGCTTTACTATGACTACATCGTGACTGTCCCAATAACTCTGAGCTTTACTATGACTACATAGTGACTGTCCCAATAACTCTGAGCTTTACTTTGACTACATAGTGACTGTCCCAATAACTCTGAGCTTTACTATGACTATACAGTGACTGTCCCAATAAATAACTCTGAGCTTTACTATGACTACATAGTGACTGTCCCAATAACTCTGACCTTTACTATGACTATATCGTGACTGTCCTAATATTTCTGAGCTTTACTATGACTACATAGTGACTATCCCAATAACTCTGAGTTTTTTCTATGACTATACAGTGACTGTCCCAATAAATAACCCTGAGCTTTACTATGACTACATAGTGACTGTCCCAATAACTCTGAGCTTTACTATGACTACATAGTGACTGTCCCAATAACTCTAAGCTTTACTATGACTACATAGTGACTGTCCCAATAACTCTGAGTTTTTTCTATGACTATACAGTGACTGTCCCAATAAATAACTCTGAGCTTTACAATGACTACATAGTGACTGTCCCAATAACTCTGAGCTTTACTTTGACTACATCGTGACTGTCCCAATAACTCGTAGCTTTACTATGACTACATAGTGACTGTCCCAATAACTCTGAGCTTTACTATGACTACATAGTGACTGTCCCAATAACTCTGAGCTTTACTATGACTATACAGTGACTGTCCCAATAAATAACTCTGAGCTTTACTATGACTACATAGTGACTGTCCCAATAACTCTGAGCTTTACTTTGACTACATAGTGACTGTCCCAATAACTCTGAGCTTTACTATGACTACAAAGTGACTGTCCCAATAACTCTGAGCTTTACTATGACTACATAGTGACTGTCCCAATAACTCTGAGTTTTTTCTATGACTATACAGTGACTGTCCCAATAAATAACTCTGAGCTTTACTATGACTACATAGTGACTGTCCCAATAACTCTGAGCTTTACTATGACTACATCGTGACTGTCCTAATATTTCTGAGCTTTACTATGACTACATAGTGACTATCCCAATAACTCTGAGTTTTTTCTATGACTATACAGTGACTGTCCCAATAAATAACTCTGAGCTTTACTATGACTACATAGTGACTGTCCCAATAACTCTGAGCTTTACTATGACTACAAAGTGACTGTCCCAATAACTCTGAGCTTTACTATGACTACATAGTGACTGTCCCAATAACTCTGAGTTTTTTCTATGACTATACAGTGACTGTCCCAATAAATAACTCTGAGCTTTACTATGACTACATAGTGACTGTCCCAATAACTCTGAGCTTTACTTTGACTACATCGTGACTGTCCCAATAACTATGAGCTTTACTATGACTACATAGTGACTGTCCCAATAACTCTGAGCTTTACTATGACTACATAGTGACTGTCCCAATAACTCTGAGCTTTACTATGACTATACAGTGACTGTCCCAATAAATAACTCTGAGCTTTACTATGACTACATAGTGACTGTCCCAATAACTCTGAGCTTTACTATGACTACATCGTGACTGTCCCAATAACTCTGAGCTTTATTATGACTACATAGTGACTGTCCCAATAACTCTGAGCTTTACTATGACTACATCGTGACTGTCCCAATAACTCTGAGCTTTACTATGACTACATAGTGACTGTCCCAATAACTCTGAGCTTTACTATGACTATACAGTGACTGTCCCAATAAATAACTCTGAGCTTTACTATGACTACATAGTGACTGTCCCAATAACTCTGAGTTTTTTCTATGACTACATAGTGACTGTCCCAATAACTCTGAGCTTTACTATGACTACATAGTGACTGTCCCAATAACTCTGAGTTTTACTATGACTACATCGTTACTGTCCCAATTATTCTGTTTATTGTTCATTACTTGTGTTAAATGTGGGAACATAGCTAGTGTCCAAATATTGTTCAGTGTTTTACTGTGACTACATAGTCAGTTCCCCAACTATATATAGCCTTACTGAGGCTACACAGTCAGTGCCCTATTTGTTTATAGCGTCACTGGTATTACATAGTAAGTGTCTTGATTATTCATAGCTTTACTACGGCAATATAGTCGGTGCCCCAATTTTTGTACACTACTGTAATGTGCATATATGCAGTTCCTTAATTGTCCAATGCTTTCCGTGACTACAAAGTCAGTGCCAAAATTATTCAAAACTTTACGATGACTATATAGTCAATGCCCTAATAATTAAAAGCTTCACTGAGGCTGTATAGTCTGTGTCCTAATTATTAAAAAAAAATTCTGTGACTATTTAAATAGTGTCCCAATGATTCAAGACTTCACTGAGCTTATATTGCCGTTGTCCAAATTATTCAAAGTTTTACAAAACTTTAATGTGGCTATAGTCATTCAGTGTCTCAATTATTCAAAGTTTTACTGTGACTGTATAGTCAGTGTACTAGTTATTCAAAAAATTAATGTGGCTATAATGTTATTCAGTGTCTCAACTATTCAAAGTTTTACTGTGGCTATACAGTCGGTGTACCAATTATTCAAAGTTTACTGTGGCTATATAGTCAGTGTGTCAGTGTACCAATTATTCATAGTTTTATTGTGTCTATACAGTCAGTGTACCAATTATTCATTGTTTTACTGTTGCTATATAGTCAGTGTACCGGTTATTCAAAGTGTTACTGTGGCTATATAGTCAGTGTCCCAATTATTCAAAGCTTTATACCCTCGCTCATGTATGATAGAGACCAACAATTGGAGGCCAAAAATGTTAAAGGTTTGCGTAAGAGCAACATAAGGGCCTATGAAGAAAGTCAAAATTGTCTAATGTCAACTTTGCTAAAGAATGTAGCAATCTTTGTTTTATAACAACTACATAATTGTACGAAATAGCTATTTCAAAAAAGATATTTTTTTAAGTAGTAATTTCTTAGATAGATGTTTCCACATTGAGTGCATGTTTACTTGTTGACATTTCCAAGATGTTTTACATATATTTCTATGCATATTGTATCGAGATTATTTTCTTTCACTTCATTAATCCCGAGGCTTAAGAGTCTGGTTTCTTAGAAACTTAATGGAGAAAGCCAAAAGAATGTTGTTTATGTAACGCATTCCATGAAAAATCAATAACAGTTTGTGTACATGAGAAGAGATTGTAATTATTTGATCTTTGTGCGGATGTATTACCGGGGCAACTGCTGACCAGAGTGACGCATTGGCTTTTCTGGGGTTCCACAAGGGGTTTGCACAAACGTTTTAAAATTGTTTTGACAGAATGAATTACAACTAAACTTAATTAAAGGCCATATAGAAATAAGAAAATGTGGTATGATTGCCTACCAGACAACTCTCCGCCAGATACCAAATGACGTGGAAGTTAACAACTATAGGTAACCGTACGGTCTTCAACAATGAGCAAATCCTGTACCCCATAGTAAGCTATAAAAGGCCTCGAAATGACAAATGTAAAAAATTAAAATGAGAAAACTAACGGCCTGATTTATGAACAAAACAATAAACGAAAAACGAATATGATAAACAGCAACAAACGACAACCACTGAAGTACAGGCTCCTGACTAGGGAAAGGCATATACATAATGTGGCATATTTACTTCAATGTGCTCAAATGCGCGCTATTGGTATTCACATATACAAGTATATCGAAAATAACTTTTCTATTCAGAAACCCATGTTTATTTAGTCCATAAATTCGATTTTACAGTCATGTGTAAATTGTTTGGGTGGGAGTGACTTCCTTTTAGGAGATTAATTCATAATAAAAACTGAATCTATTTATATTTACAAAAGCTGAAAAGTTATCAATTTTCATATTAGACTTCATTTTACGTTTTTACTGAAAATTCCGTAACACAGACCATATTTGCTTTTATACAGACCAATATTTCTCTAGAACAGTCTGGTCATTGGTTCAGTACAGCAACTTTTCACTGTTGGCTAAAGGACGTTGTAGAAATAAATTTAAACGCAAAATAAATATATGAAAAACAACAATGGGTTCTAGACTACAGGAACCTGACCCTCGGACTTTGTGATCAAATAAAAGTACGACAAGTGAAAGATTTCATATATTTGAATTTAGAAATATTTGCAAGGTTTTTTATTATAGAGAAAATTACGACAAAATGTGCTACGCCAAATTTAAAAAAAAACTTGGATTTTGATAGTATTATTTGTTTGCAGCATTTCTTGAGTTGTAATTATTAATCACGTATTTTTGTTCGTTGTTTTACATTCGTAATTATATATACACGCAAAAAAGTATGTTTACTTGCTCAACAATACGCTTAAAACTAAGTGCCGGCTATATATTATACGGTATGGGTTTTTCTTATTGTTGAAGGACGTACGGTGACCTATAATTGCATATATCCACTTTTTTTAAAACTCTGGTGAATAGTTGTCTCATCGGCAATCATACCACATCTCCTTAATTTAATTATAATGATTTTTTTTTTAAATCGGAAACCACATGCTAACAATTGAGAAAAAAAACCCTCCGTTCAGTTTTGCTATTGCGACGCATTTTTGTTCTACGACTGAATTTTACTTTTAGATCATGGAAACCTAAGGTAATGTGTGTTAATTCATTTTTGTGGGAACCAATTTTCGTGGATTCTGAAGAAAAAAAATATTGTGGATCCTTGATTTCGTGGATTTAACAAATTATGTATATATGCTATAGGAAATGTATATGTCGTTGAATATTTTATTCTTGGTTCATTTATACCCACAAAATCCACAAAAGTTAATACCTAATTTAAAATAATGAATCCACAGCATTTTGTTTTGCCCTGAACATATATCCATTATGTTGATACATTTTTTTTCGTGGACATATAGTCCTCATGCATGTTTATACCATGGTATCTTCCGGTCTTAAAACTATTGGCTCGCAGCGCTCCGGTGAAAGTAAACCCCAAAATACACAACTAGTGCAGCAAAAAAATGAATAAAACATCAAAACAAAGTTAGGACGCATTAAAAAAGATATTGATCTTCGCAATTATACTTTATTTACACGAAAATTCTATGTAATTATAAAATATCTAATATTTCATGTGTGTACGAATATAGCGTCACAGTACACAAATTTCACCCATTTTGTAAAAATAGCAGCGGAACTCTTAAAAGTTCTCTAATACATATAGAGAATAAATAATTTTTATTTTTATAACTTGCCATTATGCACATCTTTCAACATAGCATAATTTATTTAAATATGCACAAAACGATCAAATTACATATCAAAAGAGGAAGTATCCCGAGAAACATTTTTCTATATAATTCAGTATGGATTCAAATTTAATTTTGTGGAACTATATAGTAATTAAGGACAAAAAACACAGAATGGAAACTTTTGTCTCGATCCTAAATAAACATACGGGTAAAAACTGTCAAAATTGGTGCAATTTGGGTACTCTCACGTTAGCGGTCCGAACATCTTGAGCGTACTATCTCCGTTTTCACATTTGAATTCTGTATATATAAAACCATTTGAGGTATGAAAGCGAGTAATATGTCTTATTTTCTTTTTTATATATCTTTACAAAATATATGCATGTAGTGTATTGTACAATGTTCTTAATTATTTTAATGAGATACGGAAAAGCCGTTTATCATATGGTGTGTTCCATGTGGGTGAACTACTTTACGCACCTACATTAAAAAAAAAATCATACATAAATTTCACGATTTTATTTTAATCTAATATAATGAATTGAAAAGTTACAAAAATTAATCTTTAATTATATCATTCGAAAGAGATAAGGCGGAATCTATTGTCATAAAAATTTCCTCGGACATTTTCAAAAGCCTAATAAAAACCTAAATTATTCGGATAACAATCTGTAAATTGTTATATATCTTTTTTCCTTTAAACGTAAATTCTAAACAGATACATGGAAACACGGAAAACTATATTGAAGTTTGACTAAGATACGGAAGCAGTTTATCAGGAAGTTTTTTTTATTATAATTAAAAGCACCTGAAGAGTACGTTTTTTTATATCGAATCTTATGATCAATTTTAAATAAATAATTACATTATCTGCTTTGTGGCATATTGTATATTATTTTAAGCTTTCAAGGTCATACAGAGGTTAAATGTTTAAAATACCTACTTACATATTACACATCAATCACACTAACCTCTCTCTCCGACATAATTCCAACATACATGGGGGATAGTTAATGAAATCAGTGAGAAAATAATGAAGCATCTGTTAAAAGAAGTTAAAGACGATACATGTCAACTGAAACAAAGAAAATTGTTTTAATAGCAGACGAGAATAGTTGCATTTGCCAATCAAAGTGCACATCGATATGGCACAGACACGGGGGCATTGAAAGGTCACGTGTCCTCGCACTTGTTATAGTCATTCAGCGCGAGACTGGATTTAGAAACTGCAAATAAATTCCCTGCAAAGTTATTCAGCATTGACCCGATAAAAAATAAAGTTGAAGGGTTTATTTACGGTCAGCCGGCACTGACCGCGGTCTGACCCGTTACTGACCACATTTAAATCATCATTCGTAGATGAAATAAAATGATATTTGAATTACCCAGTTTTATCTTTTGTGGCCGTCATTCAAAATTACTTTTAAAAATTCTAAACTATTAAAACATGCCTCAAATTTCAAGTTGCACTTCTGATGACCGGTGTGGTGTCCTCGGCGACCTAGCATTGTGTTATTGTCTAGTGCGTATTTAGTATAATTGTATTGATCTTCTTATTAACTAAGCGTCGTTATTTCATATGCATCTGTGAAGAGGAAATTTACATGCTGCATATAATACCCATGGGAATCAATCGTATTTCAATTTCACAGAATTAATTTTTTTCATATTTATATTTTTCTTTTAAATGGTATTAAGTGATCTACTTATAATACTTATGTAAATTGTCAAGTTAAGATAGAACAATGTAAGTAAGAACACTTCGCTAAGGCCAAAGTTGTGTTTAAATTTTTCTTGTGAACATTTGCTGATAGTTTCATGATGATCTGAGGTAAAACACAGAAACATACATCTCAATAACGTTTCAAATATACAAAATTTATGTTTTAAAGGGACTTTTGAACTGCAGTCTTACATATTTCTTAAATCATTTTTAAGATTAAACAAAAACATTGATAGATAAAGATTTTAAATTAAAATAATTTCAAGTTGAAATGGTATCAAACTGTATAATCATGGATGCTTAGCTAAACATTGGTATGTTTTTATATTTGTTTGTGTGTATTTCTCCCTGGTTTTTGAAAATTCGACTTCCAGCAAAACAAATTGAAAAACAGACACAAACTTATTTAAAGCATTTCAATGATTATTTCCATTGATTCAAATCTTTTAAATTGAATAAATCCTTACGTATTAATTATTTGTTTTCGCAATTTATGGTCTCGGATTTCTACTCGTTGAACAGTAATTACTGAAAACTAATAGAGGAGCAAACCATTAATATTTGTTTACATTTGTGGGGCGGGTATATCAACCATTCGCCTAGCATTTTTCTCTCCTATTCAATGGATTTTAAATTTCTGTGTCATTTGGTCTCTTGTGGAGAGTTGTCTCATTGGCAATCATACCACATCTTCTTATTTTTAAATTAGACAATAACTGTTGATCATTATAACTTTGTATTTTAAAAAGCACTCTTCTAATCCCCAAGTGAAAATGGCATCCAAGTAAAATAAGAAGTATTTGTAACTTAAAATGATTTTCATATGAGCATCAAATTTGCTTTCGCTTATCAAAGATTTTTTTTTCTTTCCAGTGAAAAATTATGGTTTTAAATTATGGTAGTAGCCATCTTCAATAAAAACTTTAGACATACAAGCATTTGTTTTAATTGGCCATCTTTAATACAGAAAAGCAATTTATATTATGTCCATACAATACATTATCTTAATGTATTATATTACGTTATTATACTATTTGCCGAAATATAGTAACTTTTGATTTATTAAATAGAATAAGAATTTGATTTATGGCGTGAGGATATTCGACTACTAGTCTTATTAAGTTAAAAAGCAGGAAAATTATAAAGACTTTCGTTTACAAATATCTGCTCTTATATGAGGTTCTGGATGAGGGGTCTTTCATTTCTTATTCTTTAATTTTTTAGACGATTTTTCTCTATTCTTTATCTTTTTCACCCATTCTTCTCTATTCTCTATAGCTTAACACCCCATTATTCTCTATTCTATTTCTATTTGTCCTATTTTTTTCTATTCTTTATTTTTTTTTGGTCTCTTAATCTGCACTTTTTGTTCATAATTCTCTCTTTCTGTAAACCCTATCAAGACCCTCATATATTTTGAGTACTATCGTCAAATTGTTTTTTTCTTTTCGCATCAGCATGCTTTTTTCTTATTGTATATGGTCCTTGCAATATAAGTGATTTTTTGCACAGCCTGTAGCTTATAAACAAGCAATGAAAGTGACATACTAATGTAAAAATCTTTTTAAATGACATGTTAAAAAGTACATTTTGGCCAAGTATATAAAAGGCTGTTATTTTAAGTTCAGACCCTCACATTAAAGTCTTAATGAGTAAATCCTTCCAAGGCAATCATAATATATTATTTTTTGTGTGTATGTTTTTATTAAGGAAAAGAACTAATAAAACATGATATCTTTTTTTCAGTCAAGGACAGGATACTATACTATCTTGAAACGATTAATAGATTTTCTTTACTAATTATGAGCTTTGAAATACTACACCTATTTACAGTATAGTTCTACGTAATCATCCAGCGTTTAACAGTTCAATACTAGACTGACCTCCATTTAACCTATCAAAATATAATTGGAAATCAATTGAGAAACGGTCAATATATTGTTTTTACGAGTCGGTGCGTGCTAATGCAATGATTTAATTGTCAACACTGTTTGAAAAATAGTTGTGAAGTGCATAATAAAAATTATACTTTGATTTTATTTCAAGGTTAAATCTATCAAGGTTATGACACGTTGTCAAAAACGTAAGTCATAAAAATGTAATATCTCTTGTAACAGGTTGCATGAAAATCTTTTAAGCAATATGCTGTAATAATTCAAATCGATTAAACATTATTTTTCTTTACTAAAGTCGTATTAAAGGTCAATATCACCTTTTGCTCATAATCTTAGAGATTATGCAACATTTTTTTTTAAAGATCTAAAGGTGCTGCTGTTTTTATGCAACTTTCTTGTAAATTGGTTTAACACTTAAAAAATAGGTGGACGATACCAAGGGGACATCAAAACTCATAAGTCGAAGGAAAACTGACAACAACATGGTAAAAAACCGAAAGATGACGAAAAGACAGCATGTCGATGAAGAACAGCAATGGAAGGGCTGTTCCTTTACTTTTTGTGTGTTTTTTGCTGTGCATGTACTGATTTTGTGTCATGGATGGATACCACGTCACGATGATACTCTGTTTTTCTATTCTACAAAGCAGTACATAAAAAGCAAAGGACTGAGAAAAACGAACTTCACCAAAAACTTGGTCCATAAAGGATATTAATAAAAAAAAAAACTTGTGTGTAAGCTGAATGAGTGCAGTCTCAGTCAGATTCCTAGGATTTTTAATATATGAAGAACGATTTTGATTGGAAAATAAATCATTTTACATCTATAAAAATCACATTAAGTTTTAACTTTCATAATCCTTAATTTCAAGTTAAGTTTAATGTTACAAACCAATAAATCATGTACAGTATTAACAACAATATGCTTTCGACATCATAAAGTAAAATTAACAGTGAAAAGATTAAATATTTGAAATAGACTATCCCTTTATGGTTTTCATTTTTAATGTCTAGCACTTATATATTTAAATATAATCCGAAAAGATTCTATTTATGATAAAACAGTTTTTTCTTTATATTTGAAAAAATGTATGGAAGAACATACTGAGATTATAATCGAAAAATGATAAGATTAGAACATTACCAAAAAGAAAACCAGGACAAACAGAAAAATTATAAGACTAGAACATTACCAAAAGAAAACCAGGACAAACAGAAAAATGATAAGACTAGAACATTACCAAAAAGAAAACCAGGACAAACAGAAAAATGATAAGACTAGAACATTACCAAAAGAAAACCAGGACAAACAGAAAAATGATGACTAGCACATTGCCAAAAGAAAACCAGGACAAACAGAAAAATGGTAAGACTAGAACATTATCAAAAGAAAAAAAGGACAAACAGAAAAAAATCAATCCATAAACACCACACAGAAAACTACGAAATTAGCAACAAGAACTAATTAAACTCAGTTGATCTGGATCAGTATAGTTCCTGTTCCAATACTGACCTCGTTTTGATATAAAGTATTTGTCATAAAGTTGACAATTTCATCAAAAGCAGATCTGCATTTGTTGAAGTTAACTTGTATTACATTTTTATTTTATGTTTTTAACAAATATAAAGATAAGGAGATGTTGTGTAATTGCCAATGTGACAACTATCAACCAGAGACCAAAAGACTTAGATGTAATCAACCATAAATCAGCCTTCAGAAATGAACAACATTCATACCAAAAAGTAAGATACAAAAGGCTCCTGCATGACTAAATACGAAACAATTCCAAAGAGAAAAACAACGGTCTGACTCGATAAAACGGTAAACGAAAAACATATATTACATTTCAAATATTCGGCTTTAAGCGTTCCTGATGAAGGTAAATCCAGAAAAGCGCTTCGGACGCATGAAATTAATAACATGTTGTTTTCATTTTTTACAGCACTGGGTCGATACCTCTGCTGGTGGACTATCAGTCCCCGAGGGTATCATCAGCTCAGTAGTCAGTACTTCGGTACAGACATAATTGATAACAAACCTTTCTAAAATTGTCCGTTTATAAATTTTAAAATCATAAAGAAACTAAGGTTTCAACTCCCTCAGGCAAAGTTGACCTTAGATGGATTTGGCTATTTTTAAGTACTTTTTGGTTATATTGCTCTTCAACCGTTTTGGTTCTTATACATACTCGGCTTTCAAATATTCGGCTTTGAGCGTTCCTGGTGAAGGTAAATCCAGAAAAGCGCTTCGGACGCATGGAATTAATAAAGTGTTGTTTGCATTTTTTACAGACTGCAACAAAGAAAACCACGAGCTAAATATGTCGGTGTAAATAATGTAGAGCCACATTTACACCGGTATAACCCCATATGGCTTTGCAATTAATTAATATCTCCATTTTAAAATTACTATCTATGAGAATACAAAATCTGTTCATGTGACTTTAAAACTATCCAATCATCACTTTTAAAATTCTTTGGTAGTACTAGTATCTGTTTGCTATCTTTACTTTTTCGACAGTCGCGAAATATGTGTGTGGCATCTTAGTATACTCTTCGCGTTTATAAAGTTTCACTGAATAATATACAGTTATTCAATATGTTACTATGCAATAGATCAAAATATATTTCCCGTTGTATGAAGATTAGCTCATTGTTCTATTGCCCGAAGCCAACGGTTGAGGGCAATAGAACAATGAGCTGATCTTCATACCGAGGGAAATATATTTTGATCTATTGCACTGTTACACATTCAATAACTGTTTTATTACCTTATACATACTGAGTCAGTTCTAACAAATTCTTAGAAATAAAACACATGAAAGTAACAACTGTATTAATTATAATGTGTAAGGAGCATACATGTACAACCAATACTCCAGAATTTCAATAAAACGAACATGAAATCAGAGTAATTTAAATAACAGTAATCTCTGAGAACATTCACCGACATTTTGATCACATTTTTTGTATTTGTAGCGTCCCTATTCTCAAGTAAATCATTTAAGTCTCCATCATCAACATTTGCAAACCGCTCCATCGCGGAAGTTATTTGCAGACGATCAAAACAATAAACCCAAGAACGTTTAAAAGACCCAATTTGATTGGACAACATGAATACCTATCAACTAATCAGATTTCAGAATAAGAGGTCATAACAGGTCAGTGCAATAGAACGATAATTTTCAGTGCAATAGACCATGGAACAAAAAATGGCAGAAAAATAGCAAATAATATAGAAATATTAATAAAACAGTAAAATACTATTTATTAGATAATAACAACGGATATGTACGTTATGTCAAATACGAAGGATGGCATTTGTTAAGCAGGAACTTCTAATTCCAACGAAGCAATGAGTGCATCAGACTCGCGGATTGTCTACTGAATACTCATCAGACTTATAATCGAAACCTTCGGCATGAGAAAAAATCTCTACAGAAGTCACTAATTCTGTCTTTCTTAACCCATATAAGCAAAAAGAAAATTTCAACAAATAGATAATAGATACGACAGCTTGAAACTGTAATCGTGGAATGGTTTCACTACTTGTTGGTGCATTTTGTACCTTCTCAAAAACTAAACAAGTCTTGGTGCACCACTGCCGTCGGTCATAGGGAGATATGACACGGCTGCTATGTATGCATCAGAGAAGAGAAATGCACCTCCTCCTTGGTAGAAGTCTTGCTAAGGGAAGGTACATACATAGTGTACTCCTTGTGGACTGATCTAAGTCGATGAAATACATGCTTAACGAACGAAAGAATGATGACCAGTCCAGTGTTATTGATCCTGATAACAATATATTTCTCTATGAACACACACCAGTGAACCAATTTTGATCTGAAGCGGTAATTTTAATCAGAACAGCTCTTAAAAGAGTTAACAATAAATTATTAATCCATTTTCATTCTTTCTGTCAATTTTCAGACTTATCCACTGCAGTAAATTCAGAACTGTTCAGATAATTCACTTGCAGTCAATTCAGAACTGTTCAGATAATTCGCTTGCAGTCTATGTTCAGTAGTTGTTATTTACCTGTACACATCAACATTATATTGAATTGTCTAAAAAGCTACTGAACAATAACGAATTGGCTGCAAGCAAATTGCCGGAACAACAACTGAGGGAATCGCATGAACTCAAAAAGGAGCGACAACTGGTGCATCGACAGAGTAAGAGTTTCATGATTTGCAGGCATCACCCGTTATGCTAATTCACACTCAATCAAAATGTCACAATCGGGAATTGAACACAATCGACAAAATTACAGACCCGACGACTATACTGGTATATAAAGATCAAATACCAAAATAAAAACAAAACATGTCACGAGTGAGTCTAGACACCAACACATCGTATCGGTCAACCTATTCGTGATGGTAACCGTAAAACTTATAAAGTGACGATTTCAGTCATTTGTAACTCTGTGGATCAATTTTTGTGTAAGGAACAAGAAAATTTAGATGAATCTCGTAAAGTGTGAACATGCACAAGCATAACGCATTAACTGAGACATGTCAACACCATGCGTTGGAGCACTGAGAGGATGTGATACTGCTGAAAATTGGAAGTTGACAATTGGAAAGTCGAAATCATCACGTTTGTCATAAAATCTAAGCGTGCATTGAAATGTTGGTTATTGAGTGAGAACATCATCAATATATCTGAAACTGAAATTAAAAAACTTTTAAAAAGATGGTTTTCTGTTTTGTCTTTGAGAAGGATCTGTATGAACTCTGCTCCATATGATTACAAAAACAAGTTGGCCAGTAGTGAATCACAATTAGTAACATGGACAACCGACTGTCTGCTGAAATATCAAATCAACAAATATGTTGTCAATAAAATAAGTCTAATATTTTGATTATATCATCTTCGGTATATTTGTTTTTTTGAATCGGCTGTTCTTCACAAAGCAAGATTTTCCATAAACTAAAACAAGGAATTTGTACGTTTCCCATTTTTGTAGAAATAGTTCTGCTTAGATAAAAGATGATGTCGATCTTTCAATTGAGCACGGCAGAGTAAAGCGTAGAAAAGTATTTTCTATTACTGTAAAATTGTAAAGATTGTGATTAAAGATTTTTGAGAAAATCTTTAGAAATTTAACAAATCCACATCTGATTGACTCCGCTGATTGAATATACCTTAATATACCATCACTATATTTTCGAGGACCATCTTTTACTGTAAGAAGAATGGTGGGAAGAACTTGAGAAAGATGTTTATGTGAACATCTTGACGACCAATATATAAAAATATGCAATATTTTCCACCCAAAATCTGTGAAGAAAACAATACCTTATTACTTCAAAGATAAAACTACTCCTGTTTTTTCGTAAACCTACACTAAATATATTTCATCCAATATTTTCAAACACCAAAACGCTTTTCTAGAACCTTTTTCACTAGGAACTCTCTAACCCAAACACTAGAAAGTCAGGGATGCTTTTTCTAGAACCTTTTTTACTAGGAAGTCTCTAACCCAAATACTAGAAAGTCAGGGATGCTTTTCTAGAACCTTTTTCACTAGGAACTCTCTAACCCAAACACTAGAAAGTCAGGGATGCTTTTCTAGAACCCTTTTCACTAGGAACTCTCTAACCCAAACACTAAAAAGTCAGGGATGCTTTTCTAGAACCTTTTTCACTAGGAACTCTCTAACCCAAACACTAGAAAGTCAGGGATGCTTTTTCTAGAACCTTTTTCACTAGGAACTCTCTAACCCAAACACTAGAAAGTCAGGGATGCTTTTCTAGAACCTTTTTCACTAGGAACTCTCTAACCCAAACACTAGACAATCAGGGATGCTTTTCTAGAACCTTTTTCACTAGGAACTCTCTAACCCAAACACTAGAAAGTCAGGGATGCTTTCCTAGAACCCTTTTTACTAGCAACTCTCTAACCTAAACACTAGAAAGTCAGGGATGCTTTTCTAGAACCCTTTTCACTAGGAACTCTCTAACCCAAACACTAGAAAGTCAAGGATGCTTTTCTAGAACCTTTTTCACTAGGAACTCTCTAACCCAAACACTAGAAAGTCAGGGATGCTTTTCTAGAACCTTTTTCACTAGGAACTCTCTAACCCAAACACTAGAAAGTCAGGGATGCTTTTTCTAGAACCTTTTTCACTAGGAACTCTCTAACCCAAACACTAGAAAGTCAGGGATGCTTTTCTAGAACCTTTTTCACTAGGAACTCTCTAACCCAAACATTAGAAAGTCAGGGATGCTTTTCTAGAACCTTTTTCACTAGGAACTCTCTAACCCAAACACTAGAAAGTCAGGGATACTTTCCTAGAACCTTTTTCACTAGGAACTCTCTACCCCAAACACTAGAAAGTCAGGGATGCTTTTCTAGAACCTTTTTCACTAGGAACTCTCTAACCCAAACACTAGAAAGTCAGGGATGCTTTTTCTAGAACCTTTTTCACTAGGAACTCTCTAACCCAAACACTAGAAAGTCAGGGATGCTTTTCTAGAACCTTTTTCACTAGGAACTCTCTAACCCAAACATTAGAAAGTCAGGGATGCTTTTCTAGAACCTTTTTCACTAGGAACTCTCTAACCCAAACAATAGAAAGTCAGGAATGTAAAAATATACGTAGAAACCTTGGTTGCTCTATGACCAAACGGGACCGGAAAGTATAACTAAATTCATCGAAGGTGAACTTTGGGCCTTGAAAAGTTATATAGTTGCGATGGTCATGTCAAAATTGGAGACCTTGGCATCGTTAAATGAGCAACTAAGAGAGTTGTTATGCAAAGGCCTGAAATATCAATGACCTTAGTCACCTTTGGAAGAAAACAATCAGGTTACTAATAAATGCAATTGAGGACTATGCCACAAAATAGATAAACCGCATGCCAGATGAACCAAAACTGGAAGCTTCATTTGAATGAATCAAAGTTGTTCATTTATGCATTCAGAAGTGCATTTAAAATTTACTATGTACAATGAAAACTTTTTAAAGAGGGAGACGGAAGTTACCAAAAGGATACTCACTCATAAGTCGAAGACAAACTGACAAAGTCATGGCAAAATAAATCCCAGAAAAACTACCAAAAGACATACATCATAAATAACTAAGAACTGAGCAACACGAAATCCATCAAAAACCGGGATTGATCTTGGATATTCCGAAAAGAGAATACAGATCCTGCTCCACATTTGGCAAAAGTCGTGTTGCTCATTTAAGAGTAAATTCGGCGATAAGTTTAATATGGTGATGTCACATTTGAGGATAAGAGGACAGGATTAATGTTGTTATGACATTTTGAACTTATCTATCGTCATATGTGAAACAGATATTCCGTAACGGTTAACCAACTCGTGATGGCGTCCGTAAAATTTTCTTCTTCAACTTCACCACTTGGAATCCTTGGTTAATAGATTCCTTGTACGCAGCAACACTTTATCAAGGAAATCATGATAGGAAATTCAAGCTGTGGAATATCGTATCAACTGGGAGATATAAACTCCATATACAGGCGCTTTTGGAATATTTCTACATTGAAATGGAAAATTCACAATTGAGAAGTTGAAATCATTTCCCTTCTCGTAAAGTTTCGTTAACAACCAACCTTCATTATCACTTTCTTGATGAATATCAAGAAGCTTGATGTTGCGGGTGCTTTCTGCTGACATGCATTCGGTTGTTCCAGCAAACAAAACCTTAAACAATATTGTTTTATATAGAAAAACATTGTTTAGAATGTCTCACTCAAGAACTTGGAATTCAAAAACAAAACTGGGAATTCATAATATACCGCTACATCATTTACTAAAGAAAAAATCTTAGAAAATCACAAATGTGTCCTTCTCTTCTTATTTATTTACATATTTAGTATTTACATAAAAAAAGGACGATGAAGATCTGTCATCTTTATACTGGATACATAAACTTAAAAACAATCCTTTAAATAACGATATACAGCCGGGTCGGGTCGTCAAGATGATCGACTAACAATCTTTCTTAAGTTCTAACCGCAGTTATTTCTACTGTAAAAGATGGCCTTTAGAAATATTGTGATAAGGAAGTTTCAACCAGCAGTGTCAATCATGTGTGAATTCTTAAAAGTTCTTAACATCTAACCATAATATTCAATCACAATCTTTCTAAGTTTGCATTACTATAAAACTCTTGATTTGTCTACGCCTTAGACAAATATTCTTAGTCATCAATTCAAAGATCGACTACATCGTCTCAATAAATGAAGCTTTTTCTTCGTCGATTGATTGATTGTTGTTTGTTTAACATCTAGTGCCAATGGTTACATGCATATTAAGTACATTAAAAATGGAATCATAGATACAAATTCTTTGCTTTAGGCCACAAAAAACTTACCTAGTGGAGTACCACAATGATTCCAACAAAAATACTAATACAGTAAAGATGGTAACATTGAAATGTTGGACGTTTTGATCAGCAATATATTTGTTGAGTTTGGTGGATTGATATTTCAACAGATAATCGGTTTTCCAATGGATACTAATAATACACACAAACTTGTTTTTTTTAACCGAATGAAAAGCAGAATTCTTACAAAATCTTCTCAAAGAGAAAAAGAAAAAATACCTTGCAAAATTCTTTAATTTCACTTTCAGATATATCGATGATGTTTTGTCACTCAATAACCCATATGTAAATGAGTGCTTGCATCTCACATAACATAGTGAACTAGAGATTAAGAATACTACCTAAACTAGAATATCTGCTTCATATCTTGATTCTTTTCTCGACATTAACACAGATGGATGACTTCAAACTAGAATCTATGACACACGTGATTTCAACTTTCCAGTTGTTAATTGCCCATTTCTTAGCAGTACCATAACATCTGCACCGGCGCATAGCGTTGGCGTATCTTTAGTTAATGCGTTACGCTCGAGCATTTGCACACTATACGGACTTTATTAACAGGCAGATGTGTGCTTCTTACACAAAAATGTTCCAACAGAGTTATGAGGAAGAAAGCCTGACACTACATCAGTTTCACAGTCACCATCCTGAATACGTCGACTATAAGATCTGTCTGTATCTTAACTCACTAGCTACATGTTTTCTGGTCTTTAATTTTAGAAACTGGAATAGTCAACTGATCTTTAGTTTTATCGAATTATCGATTGTGAAATTTGTACTGGATTTTAATTGTGTGTGATTCATGTACAGCAGTAAACGTTTATCACGCATCGTTGTAAATATAACGAAATTTGATAAGACTGTCGTACAAGTGAGAGGTTTAGCGCTATAAAACCAGGTTCAATCCACCATTTTCTACATTTGAAAATGCCTGTACCAAGTCAGGAATATAACAGTTGTTGTCCATTCGTTTGATGTGTTTTGTCATTTGATTTTGCCATGTGATTAGGGACTTTCCGATTGAATTTTCCTCGGAGTTCAGTATTTTTGTGATTTTACTTTTTATCCTGTCGACCCACTCTGGTCTCGCTCGTTTTGGAGCTCATGCGATTCCCTTAGTTTTTGTTTGTTATTTTTATTTGTATCTTTTTGATAGATTTATGCTATTTGAATATCGATAAACTACTGTTACCTTTTACAACCCAGCACGACCACGTTGCCGGAGCAAATGAGATCACCAGCGGTTTGTGTGGGGTTCTTGTTGCTCAGTCTTCAATGTTGTGTTTTGTGTACTTTTGTTTTTCTTTTGGTCGTTTCTCATTTTTTGCCATGGCATTGTCAGTTTGGTTTCTTCTTACAAGTTTGAAGATCTCTTTGGCATCTTTCTCCTCTTTTTTTATATTACTGTGTTTCAATGTCAAGTTCATTAGAGTTTAAAAGTGAAATTGTTGGCTGGAAAGCCGACACAATTTCCACACTATCGTTTGGTATTCATCATGTTCATATTGTGCTAATGCGTGATGGGTATCTTCAATACATTTGAATGCTTCCTCCTTTTTTATGTATGACGTAGGACCGTCGTCCACAGTGGGAAATCTAGTGAAAAAGAACAAAAGAAAATTACTTCTTATGAAAGAGTCGAGAAAATCAATAATAAAACAATGCCGGTGGCGACACTGTTTCTAAATAACAATTGTACATTTTAAAGAAATTATTTGTTAAACTGTGTTATTAGAAATATACATGCAAATACACGATGTTTTATTTTCAGTATTTATCGAGATAATTGCATTAGAAGCTTGTGAAACTGAAATCTAAAAAATGCCAATCTTTGCTGAATATTGATAAAAAAAAATTGGAAAAAATCATGTACATACAAAATCTAAAGATCTTTCGGGTCACTAATTTTTGGAGTGTTCCACAAAGTCCTTAGCATGTTACAATTTCCCAAAATATACGTGTTTTTCACATTTTAAGTTTTCGAGTACACCGGTCTGCTCTTGTCACATGAAAATTCAATATCGTAATATCGTCGTTTCATGAATATGACAATATAAAAGTCTATCTGTGCAGGTTAAGCAATTTAAGATAAATATTATAAAGTAGTCATCTTTTTACTATTTTTTATACAATTTTAAGAAAAGGTCGTCTCGATTTTTGTACATGTATTTGCGGTCTTCTCGATCTATTCACATTCAATGTTGCTTAGTAACTTAATTGCAAAAGTGACAATCTCTGGAATTTTTCCTCTGACTTTTTCTGATCTAACTGCATTTATATACGGATAATTAGCATGTTTCAGTGAGGTATACAGCCAGTAAAAAAATAATTGAAGTTGGTACTCAAGGAATTTATTCGCATAGCTACATTTTAAACCAATTTTACACCAAGCTCCTTTAGTCTGCTGTACACGTCGTTTTCTATTTAAAGAGGGAAATGATAACATTAAATGGAAGTATGGTTTTTATTTCAACTTATTTCTATTTTTACTATTTAACAGAACGTTTTCCCGTGAATTTATAATTGATAGCCTCCTTGGTAAAATGGGACAAACATTGAAAAGATCTAGTTTTCTGTGTTTACAGGGGAGGTAATATGTTGTCACTAGATTTCCCACTGTCCACACAGAAGCCCAGTGTCACAACATTTGTCACGTAACTGCCAATTCTTGTTCTGCAGCATGAGTAGTTTTTCTGAATCGAGGCGTAGTAATATTTTCGAAAAAACCTTCATTTTCATGCCATAGAAATCTAATACTAAGTATTTCATTGGTCTTTACTACACGTGAAGTGATACGTTTTTTTATGTCAGCAGTAACAGCGATCATTTTCTTTCGAAAATGCAAAAGTACTCCAAAGAGATCATTTGTTAAATCTAGCCCTGTTAACATGACACTCCGTTACATTTGCCGAAAGAATCGAACACACCTCTGATCTGGTCGGATTTCTTATGGTGAAACACTGGTAAATACCACACTCTCTGTGCTCGTCTAGCGATGGGTCATGTATTGATTGATTGTTGTCAAGAATCTTACTCATAAATATGAGAGTGCACCCGGTCTCGCTCTTTTTTTTTGGAGTTTCATGAACTTCCCTCTGTTTTTGTTTGTTACCTTGATTTGTTTCTTTAAGGATAATATACTCTTTTGTTGTTTCAATGCTAAACAATATAATATATAATTTATAAAAAAAAATCCGCAGCCTTTCCCCTTGTACTCATTTATTTGTCAATTTGTAGATTAATAGAGGATTATTTCATGCAGTGCTAGCAATGATTTCCCTAAAACAAGTATATATATTAAGATATTGGTTAAATCAAGTAAAAAAATGGACTTATTAAGTACACCTTCTAGGGTGCGCTTAACTTTGGTGACTCCGCACCAGGTTTTTTGGATTGTAAAGGCTGTTTAAGACTTTTTGTAGACAATTAATGCTAGAACATCATGTACAAACAAGTCAGTAATCTATGTGTACAATTTTATAACGAAAATCTTTGTAATAAAGTCTGTGGGCTTTTTGCAAAAATCTTGGCTTTATTTGCCACCTAATCCCCATTTTCTATTTAATGCAATGAACTATCTAATAGTATCGCTTTGAACAACGTTTCCCTTTGGTATATATGAACAAAATGGCACATCGTTTTTACTCTGTATTCTTACTGATTTGATATTGTTGCACTTTGAAATTCTCCTAATACATAGGCCTACAGAAGGGGTCATCAACCTTAATCGATTTATGAGATATGAACATCGGCGAACTACTGTACATGTACTGTTGCTTGAAATAAAACAGAGGGTGTGTACGCGTAAATAACAGTTACGTATTCGTGGAGTAAAATGAAAAATGATTTATTTACTTGAAAATGGATATATCACGATTTCGAGACAGAAATTTACCGCCCCAAGTCTAGGTAGGCGATTTCCATGCTTTCTATATGGACTGTGTAGCTAATCCTATAATGGACGTCAGAATTCCGATCAATCTATCACTTTTTCATAGAAACATTCGGTTATTTCCGATATCGGGTTGATATTTTTGGTTGTTTTTAATTTTTTCCGTCATTCTTGTTTTCGTAAATTTATGGGTTTTAATTGCCACTCTTTCTAACAATGACTTACTATTACAATAGGAAAGTTCGTTCCGTGTTGACACAAAAAATGAGTAATGGAGATTTTGTCCTTCATTCAACTGAAAGTAATATTCGCACTTCAATAGATATTTTTTAACGAAAGCTTTAGTTATATCTTTTGTGAAGCTATGATTATTATACTGATTTTTTTTTATTCTTTTAAAGTTTTTAATTAGTCATAAAATAAGTAATCTCAGTATAAATATGAAAATAAAATAAACGATCGTCATTCAAAAAACTAAAATCAATTATCAGCTTAGGATTAGAAATATCTCTGATGAGTTTTGACGTGGTTTTGATGATTAATTTCAAAGTTATATTTCAGAGGGGAAAAACAATGCCTCTCCGCATTCCTTCCTGTTTCAAAACAATAAATTATTTATGTCATTTTATAATGTGTGTGTGTGTGTGGTTATTTGTTACTATTTGTTGTTGGATTTTGGTTGTTTTGTGTGTGTGTGTAGGGTTGGGAATAGTTTGAACTACATTTATCTTTTCTTTCATTTAGTATGTCCCTGGAAATAACTTATTGTTTATAGTAATATAAATATTTTCGCTTCCGCGACAAGCCAATGCTTCGGTCCTGACAACTACAAATATTTCAACTTAATTGTATTTTCAGTTTTATATTAATAAATTCTTTATTTTTCACGATGTTTTAATTTTTAATTAATTTGACTATCTTAAAGTTTAGTCTCAATCATACCTGATAAAGATAATTTTTAGTATTCTGAATCCAGATTTCCCCTACCTTATAGTGTTAAATTTTGAAAAAAAAATCTGATTGATAGCGTCGAAAAACAAAAAACAAAAATTTTTCGCGCTTTGCGCAAAAAAAAAATTTCTGACTCAGACGAAAAAAACATACCCCCCACCCCCTTTGAAGTTAAATGATTGATCCCTAATGTATCCTGTCCACGAGCCCGATCTCGTTTTTTGTTGGTTCATGCGATTCTCTCTGTTGTTTTATTTGGGTTTGTAAGTTCAAAGAATTGAACATCTCAATTTACTGTTGCTATATTGCTATGATCAAATCTGTTTGCAATGATTTATTGGCGAGTTTTTTTTGTCCTTGATTCTGGAAAAATCCTAAGAAAAGCGCGTGTAGTGTGCACTTGGATCGATATCATAGGAATGTCGCTATACAAATTAAATTATCACAATGCATAACTTACCCTTTCGGAGCACCTGAGATCAACCTGGTTTTTTTTGTTGGGTTCGTTTTCTCAATCCTTAGCTTTCTGTGTAGTGATTTTTAAAATGTGGTTTGCATTTTCGTCGTTTTGGTTTTTTTATTGGTCATGGTAATGTCTGTTTGTCTTTGACTTATAATTTTTGTTGTACGTAAGGCCCTAAAATGGTGCTGTTACGCTTTTGTATGCGTGTTCTTAAATATGATGCAGTTGACTTTTTTTCTTTCTTTTTTTATCAATAATCCCATAAAATAATAATGCCTAAACATTGTTTCACTATATTTTTTTAAGGTTGTTGTCCAGGAAAATGTTAATATTAATGGTTTACCTTCACAAACCTTCCTTCATTTCGCTTAACCAGTGTCCGTCAAGGATTATTTAATACATTCTGCTACTCAGACGATGTATCAATGAATAATAATGAGAAATCATAAAAACTTATCTGATATGATTTCCGTTTGTTCAACTCGTGTTTCTGGAAGAAACTTCATCAGGTACGCTCAAACCAAGAAGAATCATCTTAAAGGAACATCCTGTTATGTCGCAAGCATCACATAATTTGCTATTTTTATAGTTCCTGGTTTATATGTAATATATTCTCATGAATAATTAGAAAAAACAATTGGTAAGGAAAAAATGATTGGTGTTAAAAATGACCAAATTAGCACTCCATTCTCCTTGCATTTGAAAGAATAAACGTTTTCCATTTTTCACTCCTTTTTTTATTTTATCTTAAAGTTTATTCAATATGTGAGTTTTTCGTCTGAAAACAGCTCATCAATGGAACAGAAGCTGCTTCACTTTCCGAAGCACATCAATTGGTCCACGATTTTTAGTAATCAAGCGACAGGTGCAATCAAAAACCATAATTCAAATGCAAAAGCACACAACACCAAATAAATAACGACGAAAAGACAAACAATTACTAGGTGCTCCGAAAAGATTGATTGATTGTTGCTTAACGTCCAGTGGCACTCCGAAAAAAAGTTTTCCAGATATAATTTAGAGGTCAACAAACGTCCTTCAACAAAGAACAAGCACCCAATCTCTCACTAAGGGATGTATATATACAAGTAGTCACGTCTGATCACAAAGAGAACGTTGAATCTGATGCAACATATAAGAGATAGTGCCATACTCTATGAACGTCGATAACAAACATTTAAGGGACCCATGAATGGCCTGTTGCAATGCATAATGCCTGCCCCTATACCACACACCATCGTTTTCAGCAGCAGTTCAAATTTCCCGCCTACCATGCCTATCGTCTCACCTTGAAGAACCTACCTACCTACCTATTGCATAAACTGTTAATAGTGTTGGCTTGTCCTGAATGTGCACCAAATATCTACCACTATACCACTGGACGTTAAGCGAGCAACAATCAATCAATCAGATTAGATAAATGAACAACACAAAACGGGAAAACGACATTCATTTCTAAGGCGACCTAATAAACATATAAGATTTAAACTAGTTCAGTGTGTATTCATTAGTTTTAATCTTAAAATCCCAATGTAAGCATCCTCTGTTTTCCAAGTTATAATGTTACGTCTTCACCATTACGATCAATGTAAGAATCCTCTGTTTTCCAAGTTATAATGTTACGTCTTCACCATTACGATCAATGTTGTACGAAATCAAAATTATTTTAATACTTATGTTAACTTTTCAAGTCTATTTGAAGATGGATAGAATGAACCAGGAAGAACGACGCACGATCGATATGTCTATGACCAATTCGAATTAATCTGCCAATCGTATGGTTTTGTTGCTAACTCTTAAGATTTTATGCCCCCGCAACTGAAAGTTGGGGGCATATTGTTTTACCCTTGTCCGTCCGTCCGTCCTTCCGTCTGTCCTTCCGTCCGTCCGTCCCATTATGGGTATATAGCTATCCAGATAACTTGCTCTTTTGGGAGATAGTTGAACTTTGTCATTTTTTGGAGTATTTACTTGCATAAGAGGTGCATAGCGTTTCCGGATAACTCCTCCAACAGTTTGAATGCTAGAAAGTTTTCACTTTGCTGGCTGTTTGTACATATAAGGAAGGTGTGCATGTGGTCAGGGTTTTGATTTTTATTGATATTTGCTCTTTTGGGAGATAGTTGAACTTTGTCATTTTTTGGAGTATTTACTTGCATAAGAGGTGCATAGCGTTTCCGGATAACTCCTCCTACAGTTTGAATGCTAGGAAGTTTTTACTTTGCTGGCTGCGTGTACATATATTGAAGGTGTGCATGTGGTCAGGGTTTTGATTTTTATTGATATTTGCTCTTTTGGGAGATAGTTGAACTTTGTCATTTTTTGGAGTATTTACTTGCATAAGAGGTGCATAGCGTTTCCGGATAACTCCTCCAACAGTTTGAATGCTAGGAAGTTTTCACTTTGCTGGCTGTTTGTACATATAAGGAAGGTGTGCATGTGGTCAGGGTTTTGATTTTTATTGATATTTGCTCTTTTGGGAGATAGTTGAAATTTGTCATTTTTGAAGTATATACTTGCATAAGAGGTGCATAGCGTTTCCGGATAACTCCTACTACAGTGAACCATAGACCTTTGTGCTCCCATGCTCAACTTTTTGTATTTTATGATATTACTTTGCATCTGCGGGAGCATCATTTGTATCACCCAGACACAATAATATCTCAAAGAAAGTCCCACATTGACTTTGTTATAATACAGTTACTTCAGAGTGGAGTGCGGGGGCATCACTTTGTCTAGTCTATGTTTTATTTTTGTCTACTATATTGTTCTTGATTCTTGTACTTTTTCGTCGTAGACAAGTGACGAAATCTTATAACAAGCATACGTGACTTTTTTTAAACAACTTTTTTTATTCTATTTATACTTTTTTTTAAATAATCTAGTCCCTTTTTTGTCGAGCCTGCGACTTTTTTCGCAAAAGCGAGACATAGCGATCCTACATTCCGTCGGCGTCGTCGTCGTTGTCGTCGCCGTCGGCGGCGGCGGCGGCGTCGTCCAAAAATATTCACTCTGTGGTTAAAGTTTTTGAAATTTTAATAACTTTCTTAAACTATCCTGCATTTCAACCAAACTTGGACAGAAGCTTGTTTATGATCATAAGATAGTATCCAGAAGTAAATTTTGTAAAAAAAAAATCCTGTTTATCCGTATTTTACTCATAAATGGACTTAGTTTTTCTGCCAGTTAACATTACATTCACTCTGTGGTTAAAGTTTTTCAAATTTTAATAACTTTCTTAAACTATCCTGGATTTGTACCACACTTGGACAGAAGCTTGTTTATGATCAAAAGCTAGTATCTAGATGGAAATTTTGTAAAAATTTATTTCCTGTTTTTCCGTATATTACTTATAAATGGACTTAGTTTTATTTCAGTTAACATTACGTACAGTCTGCAGTTAAAGTTTTTAAAACATTTATTAGATTCATAAACCTTCTTGGATTTTTACCAAACTTGAACAGAACTTCTTACAATCAAAAGATAGTATCTAGAGGAAAATTTTTAATAATTTTTTCCCCATTTTTGTTGAGCCTGCGACTAACAGCAAAAGTAGGCGAGACACTGGGTTCCGCGGTACCCTTACGAATTTTTATATACAATCATAGAACTCATTATGCTGCAGTTTTTGCCTTATGGAATGATACTACTAATCCATGACTCTTTTGTTTCTTTGTTAAATTCTTCAATTTTAGGGATTCGTAGCTAATGTGTATTAAGTTTATGAACAAAGGTGACCGTCATTTCATTTAAAAAACTATACCCTATCCTGGCCTTTGATGAAAAATTCAACTTACCTATAATTGCACGTAGGAGCGCACCGAAAAAATAGTTGTTCAAAAACATGAACTTCTGATCTAAGAAAACAGGTTAAATATCCCATCCTATTTCAGTTCAATTGTTTTTAATTATTCAAATTAAACTATCGACAAGGATTCTACAACGATCCCAAGTCCTTAAGCATTCATTTGATACCAAAAATAATATTACCCAAATCTTTTACTTATTTACAAAGTTGCAGCTATGCGTTTAAATATGTATTACTTTCCTGTATGTTCTTTCTACTCGGATCCGAATTAGTGGTTATATACCTATAACATAACCAAACTATATTTACTTCTGCTTTACTTGTAATTGTTAGAATGATCTATTCCAAGCAAAGAAAAACACATAAAGCTGTTTCCAAACACTTATTTGGACTTTCAACTTTTTTTATTCGAGCGTCATTATTAGGTTTTTGTAGACGAAACACGAGTCTGGCGTACAAGATTATATGCTTGGTTTCTTTGATGAGTTTTCCCCCCACTGAATTCAAGCTAAAACTAGATGGTAGTCACATGTGCATTATACCAAAAAACTGCATATTGATAATAATAGTGACCAGTATGAGATTTTTGCCATCATTACCAGTTCTAATCTCTTGCTCATGAAGTAAATCCTGATTCACTGGTGGCATCTGTTTGATTCATGAATAATACATCATGATTATATTCATGTATAGCATTTCTTATTTTTTTCCTGTTTGATAACGGCATGTCTGTTCTTATTGTTCTTTTTTCATCTTGGATGTATTTCAAGTTGAATTTGTTGCAACCGCATGCACTCTGTTCATCGCAAATATATTATCAAATTAGCAACAATTTTGTAAAAGTTCAAAACTCAATATCAATAAACATTTGTCTTGACATTAAGTTAAGTCTTAATTGTTGTTGATTTGTATGTGTTGATCAGTAGGCGGTTGCAACAAATTCAAAATCATCGAAAGTGAAGCTTTGTCACCAGTATATGAATGATGAGAATTCAGTTGGAAAATAGGAATAGTAGTGCATCGTATATAAACTACTGTTATTGTAATATTGTATGGATAAGAGCAGTAACGTATTAAATTAGTGAAAATATATTAAGATATTAAAACATTTACTAAAAAAATTATTAAAAAACAAAGAAATATATAGAAAAGGGGGGGGGGTCCATTCCCCAAGCGCCTGTGGTTTATTTGTAGAGACATTGATCACACGGAATGACCACGAGTTAAATACACCTACAGTTACTGTTTTAAGTCAGATATCATCTGTTATGTTACACGATTCATTCGAATAAAGACAATATAAAGACCATAAATAGAAATTTTATTTTGCAACATGTCTATTAGTCGTTTTTCCACACGACTAGATATTCTAAGGTGTTGTGTACTAAAATAAATCCGTGGCCGATCAGTATTGCTCTACTATTATCAGGAAATAGTTTAACTATTCCATCGGAAAACACAAAGGCCTTGTTTTATGTATATATTTAGTAATATGTATAGTCTCTGTCGCATCTAATATATTAGTCAATTGTCCCCAGATTTATCAGAGTTTGTCAAGGACACGATGCTTCATTGTTCACGGTAGTATCGACTCTTATATCTGTCATCCATAGTTTGTTTAGATGAGTTATTTTGGGAAGAGATGATAAATTAGATTGATTCCCGATTCTCTGTGATTGAAAGTTTTTTTTTTATTTCTGTGTAGTAAATATGAGTTGATTATGATGTTAGCTCGTAGAAGTAACATTCTCTACTTTTGTTTTTGATCCTCTTCACCCTCCTTCTGTTTTCGGCTCAGTAGTGGAAGAGACACAGATTTAAATATGTTTTACCTTTAAAAAGGGGTGGAGTGGAATGATCTTTATTCGTATTTAAAAAACATATGAAATAACAAGGGAAGGATTCAAAGAGTGTAAGCAGTTAAAGTATTTTAGCTTGCGTTTTTAAATTACAGAGATACATTTCAGAATTTTTTTCTCAATTTACTTTTACTATATAAAAATAAGATGTGGTATGATTGCCAATGAGACAACTATCCACCCAAGTTCAAACGAACACATACCGTATAGTCGGCTATAAAACTCCCCGATGTTTTACAATGGTTAGTGCACAGGCACTTGTCTCAGAAAATTTTTTTGTGTTATATTAAGGTATATAGGAAATTTTTTTCTGAGACAAGTGCCTGTGGGTTAGTGGTTGACTTTTGTCATATCTTATTTGATGTGTTTTCCTCAATGGGTTTTGGTGAAGATGGCAAATATTTTGGTATCCTCTGTTAGTTTATTTTCCTCTTTTCTATAGTTAGGGTGATTTAGAGCTTGATGTATTGCACTGACACTTGTTGAAAACCGTAAAATGATGTTGACCTTCAGATGACATTTGATATTTTCTGTCGTTTGGTTGCTATCTCATTTATATATAGTTACACACATAATCATGAAACAAGTACAAAAAGCAAAGTTGAATGGTTGGGACAATTCTTCGGTTTCGCCTTCTGCGATGCAACAAGTAAACCTAAAAAGGAAAAAACAGAGACTTGAAATGATGATGATACACTACAAATACAGAATAATTCATCAACAACTCGTTCGACAATTCAACAAAAACACAGTAAAACATACATAAAAAAAACAGCAGATGATTTATTCAAAAGCAGAATGATTTTAAATAAATGTCGTTGATCTGTGCATCTGCATCTGCGTTAATTCTTAAAAGTTGATAAATATTAAGATTCCAGATAGCCGTCTTCTCTTCGTATTAACGGAAGAAAAGTGGGGACCCCCACGCACACCTTCAAGATTTGATGCGGGAAAATAGCCCTTTGTATCGCTTTGATACTCCCATGCACCGTTGCGCTACCATAGAAGTTGCACACCATATCCACCATGTAGCTCAAGCTAGTGAAAATAGTAACTGTAATTTTCCTTAAAACATATTATTACACATATTGTTATAATAATTCTTCTGATCCGAACAGTTAAACTCGTCCTGAATATATATGAAGTATTTGCCACTGGACGTTACGCACGCAACAATCAAGCAATCCTATCGTTAAATATTATTTCCAAGATAAAATAATCTGTCACGTTTTTAGGTCAAAAATGTTTTGCTGACCACAAGTTCATGTAATACATAAAATATTTTGTCCATATCAATATAAAATAAAATGTTGTAATAATGGTCATTGTTAACTCATGCAGGTAAAATATGCGATTAAATCTGTACCTCAAAGAAAATAGTCCATAACTGACCATCGTGGCCGGAGAAAATAAATGTCCATGTGTCAAAAGACATGACAAGATAGGTCAGCTTACATGATAACAACTAATATCAAACTTTTCCGCTAAGTCATATTAAATCATAGCCTACCATTGGTCATTTTTACATCAAAGACAAAAAATTGTGTAAGGATGTGTATTCAGGTCGCCTATTAATTCTTAATGATAAATATATTGCCATTTAGACGTCCGGACGCCATGAATTTTAGTTTAATGTGACAACTGGACAAATGTAATATTTTATAATTATCTGTTTGGTAATAACATGTATGTTTTGCTTTTCTTAAAAAACGTACTCTCCAAGGACATCACGATGGACAATGTTGATATTACTAAAATATAACTACAATTATGTTAAAGGAGTTCGAGCCGACAGTTTACTGGTGTTCCTTCCCTTATAACACATATACTAGACGAGGTTTAATCCCTACACAAACCAGAGGCGGATTTAAGGGGGGGGGGGGGAGATCTCAAGCAACCTCCCCCCATTTTGGATCTATAGGTATAAGATTAATGCATAAATTTTTTTACAAATAAAACGCCTAACGTTGCCATGTTAGAGGGTTCTCAGAATCCTGGATCCGCATCTGGAAACATATATATATATCGGGGTAACTTTGTAAATAGCTATATTGGTATTTTGGGACGATCGAACTCTACTGTCAGACCACTCTGTACCATTGACTTTCGTCATCAATTTCCTGAATAGTTAACAGTACATTGTAATTAGCCGGTGTTGATAATGTTATTGTGGTTTACGAACTATAATGTGATTTCCTGTTTATTCGGAAGGGGGGAGAAACAAATAGTGTGATTTCCGTACGCAAGCTAATGTTTACAAACAACAACATATATGTCAAATGATCTTTTTATTTTGTAGTATATACAGAGGGGCGTAAAGGGGGGGAGGGGTATCTGCACGGAAGAACGCGAAATAAAATTGCCATTTCACGATGAACGTATCAATTAAAAATGTCTTGCACGTTGATCTTTTTACCGATTTCACGTAACACGGTGAATAACGAACCTTTTTCACGGCTGCACGTGAAATAAAAATGGCAAAACACGTTGCACGAAAACAACCCTTTACCACCCTCTATACATATTGGTTGAATCATATACAGAAACTGGGCGGGGTAGTCTATTTAAAAAATCTTGATGCCAACCCCCAGTTGATTTTATAGGGGGGATTGAGAGGGGTTTCGTCTAAGATTTGAGTTTGTAAATAATAAAAAAACAACAATATTCAGCATTTGTTTAGGGTTTTCTTTTAAATGTTTTGTGTGTTTCGGGATGTTAATTCATAGTCGTGTAACCCGCCTCAGTTTTTTCATTCGAACACCCTCAGTACACCCTCACCACCACAACCATTGAGAGTATGCAAATGGTTGTGAGGTGCTTCTGTATAAGTATTTCTTGCTCTATTATATAGCCATTTACTAATTTGCGTTGTAGAAAACAGCATCTGTCGTCTGAAAGCAATGTAGCATAAATTCTAACGGAAAATCTGTCTACAATCACAGAAGGAGTTATTTGACGTAAAAAATCCAAGGACATAAAGAAATCTCGGTTTAATCCGACTTTAATTGTATTGATTCCATTAATTTTATTTCTATATATGTCTCTTGTCGACAACATCTTATAACCAATTACAAGGTTTACGAAACTAGATGGTTAGCGGTTTGTGGTAAACAAAAACATGGCGTAATTTCCGCTTAGTGTTAAATCTTTCGTCCAAAACAACAAAATTAATACATGAAAAAGTAAAAAAAAATCATATTGTTTTCTATTTTACTTATTTTTTATGTTTATATTATAACATTTCATCACTCATTTGTTACATATTGTTAACGTTAAAATGCCATTAGTTCTTACAGTTTGAATGGCAGCTGAGACTTATACTAGTACAAAAACCTATAGATGACAGTGGCGTAGGAGTAGACTGGAAAGTAGAAAGGAAGGGGGCAAAATTCTTTAAGTAACTAGCAAACATAATTTAAAAAAATTCATAGTCGAAATGCAAAGTCTAGTGTCTTCTCGTTTTATTTGGATACAAAACATAGTTATGCCCCATTTTGAAAATGGTAGAGGACAAATCCCCCCTCCTTTTTTTGCTTTCCGGCTCTTACGCCCCTGAGATGACTGTTATCGTTCGAATATATCTAAAGGGGTGCTAGATTTAGTTCTTCGATGTTTGAATTTCATAAATGGATTAACCCCCACGGGTGACTGGGGAAAAGAAATATGGGCACATTGCTGTTGTCTGCTCTTTGGTCGGGTTGTTGTCTCTTTCACATATTCCCCATTTCCATTCTCAATTTTACATTGGTCTTCTTCCAATCGGCAGTAAAACTCTAGACACAGTGGGTCGTCCGTTTGGTTGTGCGGGATGTATTAAGTACGCAGCCACGTCCGGTCAGAATAGGGACGTTAAATTCGATGCCACTTGTAAAGAGTGTCACGCTCTCTGTACCTTAAGAACCCTTGCAACAACTCTTTGAGGGGTCCGTAGGTGGCCTATTGCGATGCTAAATTCCTGTCCCTATCCAATATACTCTCATTTTCCCGTGGCAGTCCAAATTTCCCCGACCTTCACCTCGGACGGCATCTATTACCGGACCTACCCATTGTATTTATTGTTAATTTGTTCTCGTCCTGAACACGCATGAAATATTTGCCACTGGACGTTAAGCAACAAACAATCAATCAATTATAAATCGATTAAGAAGATACAAATCAAGGTAACAAAGATCGAGGGTATCGCATGAACGTCAAATGGAGCGAGGCCGGGTGCGGCGACAGGGAAAGCGTCTCCTACTATGCATGAAGACAGTAATCACAGCAAAATGAACCTTCCACAACTACATTGTCTAGGAATGAAAACACACAAAAAATTGAGTAGATATCATTTTTAAAGATACAAAATGTAAATATATTGTGTAAATTTTCTAACATTTCTGCATGTCAGTCTTCTTTTAACGAAAAAAACCCATTTCAATCTTACAAAATATACTTAACGTAATAATTCAGGAGTGGACCACGAATTATAAAGACAGAAATTGTATACATGTTTTTTGTGTATTTTCTAATATTTCTGCGTGTAAAATTTTAACAAAAACATATAAATCTGAAAAACAAACACAAAAAAAAAAACGGGAAATAATTAAAGATATCATGAAATGATACCCTAACGTAATGATACTATCTATTTTCGCTGAACTCGGAAGTAGAGCACTACCTGGTAAATATTTTTTCCGAGGATTTTTTATATTTTTGCGTGTATGGTGTAACAAAATCCTATATCTATTTGTCAGTGACAAAAAATCAGGAACTAATTAAAAATTTCAAAACCTAAATAATTATATCAATGTTCGCTAAACTCGGGAGACGAGCATGACTAAATATAGAGACAGAATATTTTTTTTTGACAAAAAAACACAAGTTAAGAAAAACAAAGATGTATATGTTGGTATAGTAAGTTATTCTAAATTGATTGCAGATCCCAAAAATAACAAAACAAAAATTCATTTTTGATAAAATCATTTTATTTTAGAAATGTAATTTTATGCTACGATTTTAACCAAATCTGATATAGGTATTATATGCTATTCCTTACTGATTCTAGGTGTCGACTATACTTTAAAAACTGATTTTTTTTGTTTAAAAATCACACAAATTAAAAAAAAATCTTTGTATTGAGTTTTCAACAAAGAATTGATTCTTAAGTATAATATGCTTTCAACATCAACTCCCAATAACAAAGTTGTGTTAAAAAATTTAGTTTTTGTTAAAATAAAATAACAAATTTCGAGAAACATTTGTTTTCGATTGTATTTCAATGAAAATCGATACATGTTACAGGTATAATTTCCAAAAACTAAACGCCGTGTCAAAAAATTATTTGTTGCCCTCCATAATACGAATTGCTTGAATTTTAACAAAACTTTATACTTATAGAGAATACATCCTTAATTAATTTCTGGTTTAAAAAAGTTACGAAAACAATGCCCTCGTGACCTTTAATTCTTTGCTTTCGCTGGTATTTATTATTTGATGTATGTGCCTCACACAAAAATAAGCAAGTTAAGCTCAGGAGTGGAGCATGACTTTGAAAGACAGAACTTTATATCGATCTGATGAGGTAAGCCATTTCCAACTGATTTTTTGTTCTTATTTTGTGCTGTAACTCCACTGTCCCAGGTCAGGGGTAAGGTTGAGCGCTCACAAACATATGTAGCACCGCCACATTCTCTGTCCCAAGTCAGTGGTTGTCGTTGGTTCATGTCGTATTTGTTTTTCGTAAATTATGCCGTTGGTTTTCTCAATTGAATTGTTTCATATTTTTCATGTCGGGGCCTTTTATAGCAGACTATGTGGTATGGGTTTTTCTCATTGTTGAAGGCCGTACCGTTGCCTATAATTGCTTACATCCACTTCATTTGAACTTTGGTGGATAGTTGTCTCATTGGCAATCATACAACATCTTTTTATTTTGTATGTATATATTTATCTGTGGATTTCATAGTAGATATTTCTGCGTGTATACTTTTAATAAAAACATACAAGTGTATTTGTCAAAAAACAGGAAATAATCAAATATGTCATAAAATTGAGAATGGAAATGGAGAATGCGTCACAGAGACAACAACCCGACCAAAGAGCAGAAAATAACCGAAGGCCACCAATGGGTCTTCAACACAGCGAGAAAATCCCGTACACGGAGGCGGGCTTCACCTAGTCCCTAAACAAAAATGTGTACTAGTTCAGGAAAATTAATGGACGTCACACTAAACTCCAAAACATTTAAATGAACTAAAATAAAAAAAAAAATACATGACTAACAAAGGCCAGAGGCTCCTGACTTGGGACAGGCGCAAAAATGCATAACTTCAAATCCCTAACGTAATGATGACTATTACAGAAATGAGGCTATGAGATATGACTTTCAATGTAATAAATGCAACGAGGACCAAGACACGAGGATAGTTATTAAATAATCATACAACTAACTACATGTCACAGTACGGTCTTTGACAATAAACAAACACCATACCATTCAGAGAGCTATAAAAACGCGACAAAATGTAAAACTGAAAGGAGAAAACTAACGTCTTGACTAAAGCTAATAAACAATTATAACATAATGCCACGAACGAGAACTACTAAACTACAGGCTCTCGACTTTGGATAAGCAAATGAATGAGGCGAGGTTATACATGCCAGTTTGTGAATGCTCAACCAACCTGACCTTAGACAGTGTTTAACAGCACAAAATCAGAACAAACTGTAATAAACTGTTATCACAGAGATATGTCTCGCTTTTTTGTAATTTTGATTATGCAAATGTTTAAATTAAAATGGCAATACTATGTAAAAGTTTCAAAGTCAATGAACCATGAAGAGGGGGTGGAGCTATATAATCTCCATTGAAACGATACTTACAAATGCCAATAAATTTGCATACCAAATATCATTGACTTAACATTAGCAGTTCATCTTAAACTGATCTTATCACAAACTATTACATGTAAACTAAGCAAAAGTCAATAGGCCATGACTGAGGGGATGGGGCCAAATATTGTCCATTGAAATGAGATGTGCTAATGGTTATGCAACTGAATACCAATTAACATTGGCCTACCACTAATGGTTCCCTTTGAACTGACCTAATCACAAACTAATACATGTTAACTAAGCAAAATTTTCAAAGTCAATAGACAATGACTGAGGGGGCAGGACCAAATAATCTCCATGGAAATGAGATGTGCCAATGCTAATACAACTGTATACCAAATATCATTGACCTACCACTAATGGTTCCCCATAAACTGACCTAATCACAAACTAATACATGTAAAATAAGCAAAAGTTTTAAAGTCAATAGGCCATGACTGAGGGAGCAGGGCCAAATAATCTCCATGGAAATGAGATATGCCAATGCTAATACAACTGTATAGCAAATATGATTGACCTACAACTTGTGGTTCACCACAAACTAGACCTAATCACAAACTAATACATTGTTGACGCCGCCGTCGCCGTCGCCGGAAACAGCATACCTATGTCTCGCTTTTTGACTCCGTCAAGCGAGAAAAAAAAAACAGAGAAAAAGGCTTGACAGATAAAGACCATGTATAACCACACTAAAATATCAATCAGTACACCTCCAATGGTTTAAGTGTAAAGACGTCATATGCAGTTTGAGAAAGCATTACATTATATATTGCGAACTTTAAGTGTCGACAGGATGCAAGGTTGATAGTGTTAATAAATGGATAGCAATGTGTTTTAGTTATATATTAGACTATTAACACGAGAACCTAGGATACTACCGATAAAGACAATATTAAAAGACCATACTACATTATTAAAATAATAATCTTTTAATAAGAACAAGTTTATTCCATGTATCAATAAGTTTACATAGATCACATCTTAATATACAAACTCTTTAAACAACATCACCATAAAAATTATATTGTGATATCCTGTTTGCAATAAGACTACAGGTCCAGCCAAACTGCCAAACCAAATATTTGAATCGATGAAAGATTATAGTAAAGGTATTAAGTAATTTAAGGAAACCGACAGAATTACTAGCTTAATATTTTACCAGTTTTACACAATCTGATTAAAATCAGATATTTCACTATCCTCCATTACATTCGTTTGTCACGACAAACAAATCTAATGGAGCAAAATGAAAGATCTGGTTTAAATTAGATTATATTCGGATCTTACATGGCGCGACAAAAAAACTAAAGAAGCAAAATGATAGATCTGATTTTTTATACATATATATTACGTTCATTGAAATTGCCGATATATTTTCACAACTTAAAAATCGGGATGGAAGAAGAACGGAACATTGAAAACGAATAAAAATAAAAAAATAATCATTATAGTTTTTGAAACGCGGTTTATCTACTTATCCATCAAAATAGTAAAACTTGTCAATTAATGACAGTCATTTTTTTGTGTAGCAAACTCTTTCATTAAAACTCTACCATTACCAATACATCGAAATTTAAAACAATATGAGGTCACGACTTAATAAAATTTTATTTTTTCACCCTCTATATGCATATTATACAATATTTTCATTCTGTTTTAACAGATTATTTTTAAAAATATTTTTAACATTGAAAAAAAAAAACTACGAAATGTGCTGGCGTCAAACATAGAATTAATTAAGAATGGCCTTTAACTAAGTCTGCTTCACGAATAATTACAATTCTTCAACTGTAAATCGAACTTTTAAGTCGTTTCTACAAAAAAAAAAACATGTTTAATATAAGGAAACCTTATCTAAATCATTGACAATTTAATCAGACTGGAATTACAGAACATTTTCTTTTAATTTAAATCTTCTGATAGAGTAATACTAGGTCTGGTATTGATTCAGTAAATAAGATTAAATAAAAAAAAAATCGTTAGATGTGAAAGAAATAAAATAGACAATGACCTTTCATTGGTGGATTTTTTTTCAACTTAAATATTAAATTATTATATTCACAAAACAAGTTACAGTTCAAATGATTATAGGTTCGAGGATTTACGTGTTTAAACTCAAATATTATAATGTCCAGTGGTAAATATTTCATTGATATTCAGGGCAAGAATAAACAATAAATCAAATCGGGTATGTTTTGCAAGGATGACCTGGGTGGAAAATTTTCCACTACTACTTCAAAAAGGGAGTAAGAATACACATTTTGCCTTTCATTAGTACATGTTATTGACCATAAAAAATGTTCTTTAAAAAAAGATGTGGTTTTATTGCAAATGAGACAACTCTCCACCAGAAACCATCGTCATATGATGGTCGACCTTTGCTTTACTGAAGTTCAAAAATATCGCATACTTCCATCCAATCAACTGAAAAAAAAACCCATTCAGACTGTTTTAAAAGGATTCCGTTAATTGAGGATTACACTGTAAAATGGCCTCCGCACAACCAAAACGAATTGAATTGACCAAGACTGATTCACATTTGAATTAATAAGACACGAAAAGGTTCAAACATTTTAGTGATTCGGGAAGTTCTAAATACTCTGAATACTAGTATGGTAAATGTGTTCTTGTTCCAGCTGATAAAGATGCGAACAATAATGTTTTCATTACCGGTACTAAATAACTCTTAGTTTGGATGTGCCTTTGAAGAACATTAGGTTTACTTCCATATAGAACTTACATTCCTTCCAAGGAGAAAAGAGGTATGGAAAATTAGCCCTACATTTGTTTATAAAGATCATAAAAATCGGAAAGCTGGTAACCCTATTGAAGTTGGATAATTAAAACCTCTAAATAATATGCTTAAACTTTTTACATAATTCTATAAAACCTAAATTTTATATAGCGCTGTGTGTGATATTTGAGTTGATGTTGATACAATATTCCATTTCACATGTTTTTATAAAATTTTACATCAAAGGGCATTAGTAATAAGATACATTTGAAAGGTAATAAATATGAAAATGGTCAATAGAAAGTTTGGTTTAATATGAAATGTCCTGGTTATCATTTATATTTTAAAAAATTTACTCAAATCTCTCAAAAATGTTTCGGAATTGAAGTTCTGGACCATCTGTGTGTAATTTAAATTGGTAATATGCTAAAATTTACAACTTTATACCGTATTTCTATAGCATCAAAGAACACATATGAGCTGTTTTACTGTAATTTTAGCGCAGATTTTAAAACGTTTAGAAAATAACAGAGTGTGACAATTAAGAGAAAATTTGACATCTCTTTAGACAATCCTAAATCTTGTTGTTTATTATTTGGTATAAATATCAAAATACCAAATATGAAGATCTTTCTTCTTTATATTGGATACCTCAAGAAGTAAACCTATGACAAGGGAGGTAACTCTTAAAATCCCTGCTACGTTCGTGTCAATTATTCTCACAAATAATTTCCTTTGTTCCAAATAACCCAGATTATTTTACTTCTGTTTCACTCGAGTGTTTAAAAAGGATTATGAAACTAACTTGTAAAGCCATTACTGATGTAAAGAGATCCCCCATAAACAACACAATAAAGCAGGATCTTTCAGAATTTTAGTTGCTTGGTAATCCAGTGGGAACTAACAATACTAGTCAACTTGTTCTTGTACTTATGAAGCAGAATTTATATAAAACCTTCCTTTAAAAGGACAACAACACATCAGGCAAATTACTTCTACTTCACTTTCAGGTATATACCCCCCCCCTTTTTTCCGGTATCTGAGGGTCTGGATGGGGTTTCCAGAATAAAGAATAATTGTTTAGTACTACAGAACAATCACAATTGTGAAGTTTCCATTCTTGAGTATAAACATACCATTAGCCCAAGCTTCTGCCATATATAATAATCAGTAATATTGCAGGTCATGTTATGTTTATTGTGTTTCCATTAATAGAAGATGAACAGAAATTATAAAGCCACAGTTTCTATTGTAAACAATCTTAATGCACAGGTGTAACTTTGACATATAGCAAAGTGTACTTAAATTGTAGCTTATGGTTGTCATTAACTTGCAGTGAGGTGTGAGCTTTTCCTTCATTTGAAGAGTTCATTGTGACTACTTAGTTATAGAACAGGAATGAAATCACTTTTTCCTTGTTTTTGGTTCTGTAAACTGTAAGATAGGGATTTTGTGTCATGAACAACTACACCATATCTCTTTGCCATTGTATTGGACACACTGAACACTAAATAACCCTTTCTTTAGGAAGTGGGGTATACAAATTTGTATCTAAAAATAGTTTCTGTTAAATAACAATGTACCTTGAAGTGTGGAATTTCACTTTTAGGACAAAAAAGTGTGCTAAAAAAAACAGGTGAGAGAAAAAGGTCATCAAAACCTTTATAAAGTTTTATTGATACTGGCGCTGAGCATCATCATCGTTGACATCATCATCAAAACCTAAGTCAGCATCACAAAAATCTGAATAATATTATTTCTCAATCTTTGCTTCTTTTTTTCTTTATAGATCGTAGTACCAGTAAATTGTTTGCTTTACATGCATGTTTATAATAATATTATTATATATATATTCATATTGTATTATGGAGAAGACTTCATAAGTATGAATTATTTGTGTCTCATCCATTTTGCTTACATTTAGCAAATACAATATGTTTAAACTAAATCAAACCAATGTTTTCCTTCTCAGATTAAATTAAGTTTATATTGTATGACTTGGTCATTAAAATCTTAGTCAGACTTTAATAAAAGGTATCAGGAATAGTCCAGTCAAAATGACCATTTTGCAAACTGTGCTTTACACAATGATTTGCTTATCTGACTTTAAATGCCATTTTGAAAAGATAATGTGGTTGTTTTGCATCAAAGTAGGTAAGTATAAAAACATGAATATTGTTTATAACAGAATTAAAAAAACTATTAAAAATTATTTCCTTTTTTATGCTGTCAAATTCTTTTGATAGTTTAACAAGATTTTGTAAATAAGAACTGAACAAGTAAATCTGTGAGCTACTGCTCACTAATGATACCCCAACCCGCTTAAAGTATACGGTTAACAGGAAGTTGTTAAGTGATGAATCTGAAAACGCATCACACAGTAAAGCTGACTTATATAAACCCTGAAACCAAATTTCAGAAATCCTTGTATTGTAGTTCCTGAGAAAAATGTGACGAAAATTTTCAACTTGGCTATCATGTGTAAAATGATACAAGTGTTCGGTAAACAGGAAGTTGTTGAGTGATGAATCTGAAAACTCATCACACGGTATAGCCGACTTATATAAACCTTGAAACAAAATTTCAGAAATCCTTGTATTGTAGTTCCTGAGAAAGATGTGACAAAAATATTCATGGGACGGACGGACGGACTGACGGATGAAAGGACAGACAGAGGTAAAACAGTATACCCCCACTTTTTTAAAGCGGGGGTATAAAAAGAATGTTTTTTAAAACTTTATTACATAAGCAAAAATATTTGTTCAATAATGAATCTCTATGATATCAAATTAGTTCTTCTGTCGTGTGACATGTAATCTTTAAAAGCTGCTATCACTGCCTTAACTGTAGCTATGACGACGACCTTGAGAATTTGACTTGAAAATTTATCACATTATGATTTTCCAGTGACATAACTTACTCCTCTTGTTGGAGTTGATGATTTAAAGTCTGATGAAACTCCATGACTGTGCCCATGACCATGTCCATGGCTATGACCATGACCTTGTCCATGGCTATGACCATGACCTTGACTGTGACTATGTCCATGACCGTCAACATTTGACCTAAATCCAGTGTCTAATATTGGTGATGGCCCACGTTGTTGATATTGTCCTGATGTTCCAAAACTTGATGAGAATGCTGGACTACCTAACACACTAAAACCAGAAGCCCTTGTCCAATCATCTTTAAAAATCTGAATGGTCAGCATACTGACCATGCTTGATAACCTGCTGTAGACGTGAGCCAGGACCATCTGTTCATCAGCGTCACGTCTTACTCTTACTTGTACTGATCCTGCCTGAAGTAGATAATGAAATAATTTATTCCTGTAGCTGGTGTTGATGTGATTTAACCAAACAAAAAACGTGAGAGGTAAAATGAATGATTTAGTTACTGCTTACCCTTCCAGAGAACATGAGTTTTTTAGTGCAGTTCGTGTTGCTCAATCTTTGGTTTTGCTATGTAGAGTTTCGTGGATTGGTTTGTTGTTTCGTCATTTTTTGTGTTTTGCCATGAGATTGTCAGTAACTCTTCTCCCTTTGGAGTTGCAATGTCTTATTGGTATCTTCTGCCTCTTATTTAGATAATTGAACAATGTTTTCCTCTACCTGGAGTTGATTTTTAAAATTTGAATGTAACAAACCCTGAAAAATGGTACTTTTAATCACTCAGCTTCTTTAGTCTGGTAACAATCATGACCAATATGATAAGTTTATCCTTAGCTACACAGAGAGACTTATTATCACAAATATATTTGAGAAGCAGCATGGTAGATTATTTTCTTCTGAACAATTTGAAAACAATATCTGCAAAGAACTTATTCCATCTCCTGAAAATAGTGTTTCATTGTCTAATTTATTGAAGACAAAATATCATGTGAGCAATAATTATGAAATAGAATACAAAAGTAAACAAATCAAACTGGTTTAGAAGTCTCACCAGTGTTCCAAATGATAACGTCCAAAAATGTTCATGTCTGAACTCCAACACACCATCTAAAGTAGAGGCTTCACGTATAATTTTGTCTAACTGACTCAGTAAGTGTGATGGTGTTGTCTGAAAATTAAAAAAAATTTGATAATTATCAAAACAATTTTTCTTTAAATATATCAAAATAAAACGGATCTATACAGAAATGGGAACATCACTGGTTTGGACATTCTGATTGGTCAAGACATTTTGTTGTATTATGAGAACATCACCGGATTGGAAATTCTGATTGATTAAATTGTTTTGTTGCATTATGGGAAACAAATGTTTTTGACATTCTGATTGGTCAAGATGGTATGTTGTATTATTGGAACATCACTTGTTTTGATATACAAGACTATGGAGGTAGGATGAAAAATTTTGTCCTGCATTTTTTTTAGTTGTAATCTCTGTCCTGCCTTTTGATTTTTCACTCTATTCGTTCTTGGCTTTTTTTTATTAGTTTATCCTGACTTTTTTTTACATAAATTGTCATCCTGCCTTTTTTTTTTGCAAAGTTGCCCATCCTGCCTTTTTTTTTAACTCAAAATCCTGTCCTGCCTTTTTTTTCAAATATCATCCTAGCCCCCCACCCCCCCCATAAAAATCAAATGGTAGCTCCCTAATGAAAGTTAATATTATGGTCAGATCATATGGTTTTGTACATCATATGAATTTGTACTATGCATGCTTTTTCAATGGAAATTGTGATGTAACAATACATCCTAAGTAGCACGAAAACCCATGAGACGTGGATAGTTAACAATTATTTTAAAAATCAGCACCTAAAATGTAACATATAACATAAATTATTCAGCATTATGATATTCTTATTACCTGCAAAAGAATTTTGCCTGTGTATGCACTCATTGGAAACATAGTACCACACGTCATAATAGCTATAGATACAGCTGCCCAAGTATCTGCTGAGTGATATAATCTATAAATAGAAATCATGTCACATGATATCATACAAAACAGTGAGGAATATCAGCTACCATAGTAAGAAGTGACAATTCAAGATGTTTATTTTGGGATGAATAAGGTAGTGATGGATAATCAAAATTGCTTTCTTAAAAAATCATTATTTTGATTTCTAAAATAACTTATATATGATGAGAACATGCTTCTTTTTTGCTTTAGTTTTTTTTGTGGGATAGCTGTCTCAGTTATGTTTTATAAACCTTTTATTTACAAAAACTGAATTATGATATTACTCAAAACTAAAGAATCAGGATAAATGACTTTATCCTTGTTTCACTAGTATGTCTAAAGAACAAAACCGTAGTTGTTATGTCCAACTAATACTCACTTGGTATCAATTAGTATATGTGTTATAATAACTGCTATTCCTCCAGTAAAACCAATCAGGGCCATGGGATTAATCCGTGGTAACAACAGTTTACTCAAACCAGGTATTATATGGCACACACTACAAAAACAGAAGAGAAGACTTAACAATGGTATTACATAACAGAAATGTATGGCTACTCATCTCTGTGACATATTCCATGTGTTCTAGTAGCCAACAAGAACTTGATACATTAACAACATGGTAACATGAAGGTCTATTGTGTGTTGTGTAACAAATGAGAACTATATAGAGGTCCATGACAAAGTTAATGGCAACTCACCTCTCAGACATATCTGTCATGTGTTCCTGTAACCAGCTAGAACAGTTCATGGCTACTCACCTCTCAGACATATGTCATGTGTTCCTGTAACAAGCTAGAACGGTTCATGGCTACTCACCTCTCAGACATATCTGTCATGTGTTTCTGTAACCAGCTAGAACAGTTCATGGCTACTCACCTCTCAGACATATGTCATGTGTTCCTGTAACAAGCTAGAACGGTTCATGGCTACTCACCTCTCAGACATATCTGTCATGTGTTTCTGTAACCAGCTAGAACAGTTCATGGCTACTCACCTCTCAGACATATGTCATGTGTTCCTGTAACAAGCTAGAACGGTTCATGGCTACTCACCTCTCAGACATATCTGTCATGTGTTCCTGTAACCAGCTAGAATGGTTCATGGCTACTCACCTCTCAGACATATCTATCATGTGTTCCTGTAACCAGCTAGAATGGTTCATGGTTACTCACCTCTCAGACATATGTCATGTGTTCCTGTAACCAGCTAGAACGGTTCATGGCTACTCACCTCTCAGACATATGTCATGTGTTCCTGTAACCAGCTAGAATGGTTCATGGCTACTCACCTCTCAGACATATCTATCATGTGTTTCTGTAACCAGCTAGAATGGTTCATGGCTACTCACCTCTCAGACATATGTCATGTGTTCCTGTAACCAGCTAGAACAGTTCATGGTTACTCACCTCTCAGACATATCTGTCATGTGTTCCTGTAACCAGCTAGAACAGTTCATGGCTACTCACCTCTCAGACATATCTGTCATGTGTTTCTGTAACCAGCTAGAATGGTTCATGGCTACTCACCTCTCAGACATATGTCATGTGTTCCTGTAACCAGCTAGAACAGTTCATGGTTACTCACCTCTCAGACATATCTGTCATGTGTTCCTGTAACCAGCTAGAACGGTTCATGGCTACTCACCTCTCAGACATATCTATCATGTGTTCCTGTAACCAGCTAGAACAGTTCATGGTTACTCACCTCTCAGACATATCTGTCATGTGTTCCTGTAACCAGCTAGAACGGTTCATGGCTACTCACCTCTCAGACATATCTATCATGTGTTCCTGTAACCAGCTAGAACAGTTCATAGCTTCTCACCACTCAGACATTTCTGTCATATGTTCCTGTAACCAGCTAGAACAGTTCATGGCTACTCACCTCTCAGACATATCTGTCATGTGTTCCTGTAACCAGCTAGAATGGTTCATGGCTACTCACCTCTCAGACATATCTATCATGTGTTCCTGTAACCAGCTAGAACAGTTCATAGCTACTCACCACTCAGACATATCTGTCATATGTTCCTGTAACCAGCTAGAATGGTTCATAGCTACTCACCTCTCAGACATATCTGTCATGTGTTCCTGTAACCAGCTAGAACTGGATGCATCCACAACATGGTTCATGGCTCTGTTGTTTATGCTGTATGTTAGAGTAAAATGGACAAAGAAGGCAAACAATGTACCTATTAACAGTCTACCTCTGAAATAAAATAAAGAAACTAATATAAACCAAACATTTTTTTATACACTCCTTCTAATATGTGGCTACAGCATATATATTTCAGCTTTTTCCTCTTTCCATCATTCCAAAATAAAGCAGGGGCCCACATTTTTGCAGTTAGCTAATAATATTAAAATAAAGAGATGTGGTATGATTGCCAATGAGACAACTTTCCATAAAGATGTCTGTTTTTCCTTATAGATTTCCTCGTTTCTAAATTCATGACCTATCCACTGATATGACTTACACGTTATGAGTAACACTAAAAGTGACACAAGTGGAGCAATAACCTGTCACCCTGTAAAAAGCATGTTAGCTCTTTATGTAGGGTTTGTCTGTACTTAGTCTTTAAAATTCTGTGTGACGTTTTTTTAGGCTGTTGGTTGTCTTTCAGCCATGATGTTTATTTCAATATGATTTTTGTTTCTATTTTCTTACCACACAATTAAGGCAATTGTCCTGAAGAATCATCATTCAATTGTACTTTTTAAAATGCCTTCAGGCTTCAGATACAAAATTTATTTTGGTCTGTACAATAGTCAGTTACAAACACTGTAGATTCATTATTATACATGGAGTACCAATTTTCATGGGAATAGGTGAACTGCAAACATATGTGTTCAATAAAGCATTAATTTCCTATAGGCTTGTGTGCAAACTTTGGCAAAACAAGGAAATCAAGTATCCATGAAAATACAATCTTTCCTTAAAACCATTAAAATTAATGAATCTACTGTAGTGGTTTTCAACTGACCAACTTTTGATGGAATTTAATCCTTTTTTAACCTTTTTTTGAAGTTGGTGGGGACAGCACCAACATTGTATAAACAAGTTGAACTGTGAGCTATTACTCCCTAATGATACCCTTGCTATAAGTAATCAGAAAACAGTTAGTTGATGAGTGTTAGATGTAAGATTGATTTAAAAAAAACACTGCTAAGTAGTTCCTTAGAATAAGTGATATGTGCCAGTGTTAATATATTGTATACCAAATATCATTGACCTACCACTAGTGATTTCCTATAAACTGACCTAATCAAAAACTAACACATGTAAACTAAGCAAAAGTTTCAAAGTCAACAGACCATGACTGAGGGGGTGGGGCCAAATAATCTCAATGGAAATGAGTTGTGCTAATCCTTATACAACTGCACACCAAATATCCTTGACCTACCACTAGTGATTCACCATAAACTAGACTTAATCACAAACTAATACATTGTTGACGTTGACGCTGCCAACACCGGAAACAGCATATCAATGTCTGGCTTTTTGACTCCCGTCAAGGCAAGACAAAAATCACACAAACAGTTGATATTTTCTGTCATTGCCCTTATATGGTATATATATGTAGTCATCTTGAAAAACAAACAATGTTTATGTGTGGTAAAAGTAATATTCCAATGACCTATGTGTGTATATGTGTGGGTAAAAGTGATATTCTAAGGACTTACATTTATATGTATGGGTAAAAGTAATATTCCAAGGACTTTAATATGTGTATATATGTGTGGGTAAAAGTAATATTCCAAGGACTAACGTGTATATGTGTGGGTAAAAGTAATATTCCAACGACTTAGGTATGTGTGTGGGTAAAAGTAATATTCCAAGGACTTATGTGTGTATATGTGTGGGTAAAAGTAATATTCAAAGGACTTATGTGTGTATATGTGTGGGTAAAGTTATATTCCAAGGACTTACGTGTGTATATCTGGTTGTATAAACATTCTTTCTACACTGAAAAGTAAAAATATTTGTAATTTTATATTTTTCAATCTACAACATTGAAATGTATTAATAATCAATCTTTCAAACTTTCTGCTGAAGTAGAATTTCATAGAAATGAACAGGATTGTATGGTGGCGTATCGATTTTGTTCAATGTTAAAGGTTCCATATTGACCATAGTTGCTTACATCAAAGCCATTTGGTCTCTGGTAGATAGTTGTCTCAATGGCAATCATAGCACCTCTCCTTAATTTTGTTTCACTTCCATATTCATATAGTTTAGTTCAAAAATTATACAGCAATATCCAGCCCAGATACTAGATTTACATTGATTTTTGTTGGCCATTTTCATACATAAACTTGCAGACGTAAAATAAGTGCATGGAACCATAAATTTGCCCTCCACCCTAATATTGTTGACTTTTACAAACTTTTCGCACGACACATTTTTTCATAGAATACATGAATTTTGTTTTGTTGTTACAATGTTCTATATCACTAATTCAGTTAAACACCAACCTTTCTTTTAAAATAAACAAAGATCCTAACTGTGCTAGCATGGTACTGGCAAATACTCCCAATACTTCATATCTCTCATATCTGTAAAACAAAATAAACAAAGATCCTAATTGTGCTAGCATGGTACTGGCTAATACTCCTCTCATATCTGTAAAACAAAATAAACAAAGATCCTAACTGTGCTAGCATAGTACTGACAAATACTCCCAACACTTCATATCTCTCATATCTGTAAAACAAAATGAATAAGTATTTGATAAACAGAGAGTTTAAAATGGTGGACGTCAAAAGGCATCACAATGTAAAACATACACATCTGAAGCTTGATACCAAACTTCAGGAGGCTCTGATTTTGTTTTTCCTGCGACAAATATTTCATACAATACAATTAAGTGTAAGAATATATAAGTAATACATATGCAGGTAGTTGATAAACAATGGATGTGACGTGACGGTCATCATACGGTATAGCATGCTCACATGAGGTTTGATACACAAAGCTTTGATTGACAGTTCCTGCAAAAATGTTTACTAAAATTTAATGCATGGCCATTTAATATGTGTAAAAATATATAATTATTGAGTTAACAGGAAGTTGAAGATGAATAAATTTGAAAACTCATCACACAAAATAGCATGCTCAGGTAGTACATGGGGAAAAATGTGTGGGAAAAATTACATCAGATTGTCAGAAGGACAGACAGACAAAGCTAAACCAATATACTCCCTCCTTTGCCTGGGGTATAAAAGCTGTTACTTGTTGTGACTACCAGCTATTATATTTGAATTTAGGACTGTTTCGACAATACATGTATGGGGTGGGGGGTGTTTGAAGACAAAGCATCACTGCAAAGCTGCTGGCTCAATATGCAGTCATTTGGGTCAGTAGTACTTGAGAAAAGTGTGACGAAAAATTCTAAGTTCGGTCAAAATGTTAAAAATTCAAAGTATCGGCAAACAGGACGTAGGTGTCTTACAGATCTGAAAAGGGTTCATATGTTACAACTCATTACTATATATCAAGCTGCTGACCAAATATGAAGTCATTTTCTTCAGTAGTACATGAAAATTGTGATGCAAAAAATTGTTGGACTAATGGACGAACAGACAATCAGACAGGTGGACAAGGTGAATGCAATTTAGTCCCCATTCCTAGAGTTGGGGTATAATATTCATGTTTTCCACTAACTGTAGCAAAAAAATCTAATAACATTAAAAGGCTTATTTGAATAGATTTAAGCACAAAGAAACATTTGACATTTTAGGATTAAGCAATTATTACACTTTTTGAATCACCATTTACAATCTATGAAAAAAATTGTGTTGGAGGACGGTGTTAATGATGAAATAGAATGTATAAACTACTGTCCTACCCAAATGAATATGTTGATGAAGGTTTCTGCATCTGTACCCATAATGTCAACAGACATACCAATAAACTGAAAATACAAAATAGAGGTGTTGCACGTAATTACATGTAAAATGACAAGAACTATTTTGCACTTCAATTTGGAACAAGAAAATTAATAATTATATTATTCACAAGTTTGACACTTTCTTCTGCTATGAAAACTTATCCTCTGATCTAAACCTTGAAATATCAATTTTAATTTCTATATAGTTGATGTTCGTTGGTGATTCATAAAACAATGGCGATGTTGTGTTCTGAGGATTCATTTATTTTCGTGGATCGTGGAAAAATTGTATTTTTGTGGATAGTGGAAAAATTGTATTTTCGTGGATAGTGAAAAAGTTGTATTTTTGTGGATAGTGGAAAAATTGTATTTTTGTGGATAGTGGCAAAATTGTATTTTCGTGGATAGTGGAAAAGTTGTTTTTTTGTGGATAGTGGAAAAATTGTATTTTTGTGGATAGTGGAAAAATTGTATTTTCGTGGATAGTGGAAAAGTTGTATTTTTGTGGATAGTGGAAAAATTGTCTTTTTGTGGATAGTGGAAAAATTGTATTTTCGTGGATAGTGGAAAAGTTGTATTTTTGTGGATAGTGGAAAAATTGTCTTTTTGTGGATAGTGGAAAAATTGTATTTTCGTGGATAGTGGAAAAATTGTATTTTTGTGGATAGTGGAAAAATTGTATTTTTGTGGATAGTGCAAAAATCATATTTTTGTGGATATTTGATTTTGTTGTTTTCCATTAGTCTGCCTGTATACAAGTCTTATATACATAGCTGAAGAATGGTAAAAGTGACGCTACCCAAATTTGAACTTGATCTGAGTTTTGTGGTAATAAGCATTGTGTGTAAGTCTCATAACATTTGGTTGAGGCTAACTTATGTAGAGAACAGAAACTAAAAATTCAGCAATTTTTCTATTTGTAAACACGCATAACTCTAGAACGGTTGTGTATAAGTTTTGTAACATTTGGTTGAGACAAACTAAAGTTAGAGAATGGAAACGAAAAATTCAGCAATTTTTATGTTTATAAAGGGACATAGCTCAAGAATGGTAAAAGTGTCGCCACAAAATTTAGAACTTAATCTGTATTATGTAGTAATAAGCATTGTGTATAAGTTTCATAACATTTGGTTGAGGCAAACTAAAGTTAGAAAACGGAAACAAAAAATTTGTACTTGATCTTAGTTTTGTGATAATGAATATTGTGTATAGGTTTCATAATGTTTGGTTGGGGTAAACTTAAGTTACAGAATGGAAACTAAAAATTTTGCAATCTTTCGATTTATAAAGGGGCATAACTCAATAATGGTTAAAGTGATACAACCCAAATTCAACTTGATCTGTGTTTTATCAGTGGAAGTCAAAATTAAATATTGCATTGTATAAAGCATTGATTGTAGTTGATTCAACTATAATCATGGACAAAGGAAGATAACTTCAATTTTAAAAATTACTTGATATTTAGAAGAAAATAAAAATTTTGCAGTTTTTCATTTATAAAGGGGCATAACTCTAGAACGGTTGAAGTGACGCCACCAAAATTTAAACTTGATCTGTGTTTTGTGGTAATACGCATTGTGTATAAGTTTCATAACATTTGGTTGAGGCAAACTTAAGTTAGAGAACGGAAACTAAAATTTTTGCAATTTTTCCATTTATAAAGGGGCATAACTCTAAAAACGGTTAAAGTGACGCCACCAAAATTCAAACTTGATCTGTGTTTTGTGGTAATAAGCATTGTGTATAAGTTTCATAACATTTGGTTGAGGCAAACTCAAGATAGAGAACGGAAACCAATTTTGGGACGTACGTTCGTACATACGTACGTACAGACGGACAAGGGTAAAACTTAATGCCCCCACCCCTACGGTGGGGGCATATATAATACTTCTTTGAACATTAAAACTTTTTGTTTACCTATACCCAAGACAATTGGTAAAGAAGAAAAATCAGAATTTGTCAGAGTGAAGGTGTTTACGCTGTATATGCTCACAACATATGACAAACAAATAAATGATGTAGTGATATCCAAACATCTTCAATTTCTTTCCTTCATAACTTTATCATTTAGAGTGGACATGTTTTACACAAGCTGTTGCTAAACAAGAGAAACTGTTAAAAGATATTACAGTTTTGAACATTCATAATAAAATTGAAAATGATCATGAACTTTAAATTAGAAAACAAAAGTTAAGAATTGATGGACAAGATGATCACATTATGCTATCCAATCAGTGAGCAAGGATATAATGCTTGCAATTACTGTAGATTAAAGTTCATGGTCATCATTTTTAAGATGTTTGTTCCAAACTGTAAAAATCTTCCCAGTTTTAGCAGTTTTTGTTGTTTTGAAACATAAATCAATAAATAAAATCTTATGTGAAAAACATAAATGCTAAAAATGTTTTGAACAAGAAATGATTGTAACAGGATGCTGTTACGAAGTCTCCCAAACGAAGCTCCCATAATTCGTAATTCCCAGGGTCGCCTGACATTGGGCAACGTCCAGTGAAAATTGGTTTGGAACCCCTGGGGACTGGCCCTATACGTCATTCAAATGTTCATTACATGACAAACAGGAATATATATGGTTTAGGGGTGGGGATCTCAACCATTTACAAAATATAAGAACATTGGGGGTGGGGGGAACCCCTGGGGACTGACCGTATACTTCATTCAAATGTTCAAGACATGACAAATAGAAATATATATGGTTTAGGGGTGGGGATCTCGACCATTTACAAGATATTAGAACTTTCTCAAATGGCAGGGGGTTGGGATGACCCCTGGGGACTAACCCTGTATATCATTCAAACCATCTTAGCTTGACAAACCGGAATATATATGGTTTAGGGGTGGGGATCTTGACCACTTACAAGATATTAGAACTTTCTTAAATGGCAGGGGGTGGGGTGACCCCTGGGGACTAACCCTGTATTACATTTGATGTGCTTTATCATGACAAACCAGAATATATATGGTTTAGGGGTGGGGATCTCAACCATTTACAAGATATTAGAACTTTCTCAAATGGCAGGGGGTCGGGATGACCCCTGGGGACTAACCCTGTATATCATTCAAACCATCTTAGCATGACAAACCAGAATATATATGGTTTAGGGGTGGGGATCTTGACCACTTAGAAGATAATAGAACTTTCTTAAATGGCAGGGGGTAGGAGCGACCCCTGGGGACTAACCCTGTATTACATTTGATGTGCTTTATCATGACAAACAAGAATATATATGGTTTAGGGGTGGGGATCTCCATCATTTACAAGATATTAGAACTTTCTTAAATGGCAGGGGGTGGGGGTGACCCCTGGGGACTAACCCTGTATATCATTCCAACCATCTTAGCATGACAAACCAGAATATATATGGTTTAGGGGTGGGGATCTTGACCACTTACAAGATATTAGAACTTTCTTAAATGGCAGGGGGAAGGAGTGACCCCTGGGGACTAACCCTGTATTTCATTTGATGTGCTTTATCATGACAAACCAGAATATATATGGTTTAGGGGTGGGGATCTCGACCATTTACAAGATATTAGAACTTTCTCAAATGGCAGGGGGTCAGGATGACCCCTGGGGACTAACCCTGTATATCATTCAAACCATCTTAGCATGACAAACCAGAATATATATGGTTTAGGGGTGGGGATCTTGACCACTTAGAAGATAATAGAACTTTCTTAAATGGCAGGGGGTAGGAGCGACCCCTGGGGACTAACCCTGTATTACATTTGATGTGCTTTATCATGACAAACAAGAATATATATGGTTTAGGGGTGGGGATCTCCATCATTTACAAGATATTAGAACTTTCTTAAATGGCAGGGGGTGGGGGTGACCCCTGGGGACTAACCCTGTATATCATTCCAACCATCTTAGCATGACAAACCAGAATATATATGGTTTAGGGGTGGGGATCTTGACCACTTACAAGATATTAGAACTTTCTTAAATGGCAGGGGGAAGGAGTGACCCCTGGGGACTAACCCTGTATTTCATTTGATGTGCTTTATCATGACAAACCAGAATATATATGGTTTAGGGGTGGGGATCTCGACCATTTACAAGATATTAGAACTTCTCAAATGGCAGGGGGTCGGGATGACCCCTGGGGACTAACCCTGTATATCATTCAAACCATCTTAGCTTGACAAACCAGAATATATATGGTTTAGGGGTGGGGATCTTGACCACTTACAAAGATATTAAAACTTTCTTAAATGGCAGGGGGTGGGGGTAACCCCTGGGGACTAACCCTGTATTTCATTTGATGTGCTTTATCATGACAAACCAGAATATATATGGTTTAGGGGTGGGGATCTCGACCATTTACAAGATATTAGAACTTTCTCAAATGGCAGGGGGTCGGGATGACCCCTGGGGACTAACCCTGTATATCATTCAAACCATCTTAGCATGACAAACCAGAATATATATGGTTTAGGGGTAGGGATCTTGACCACTTAGAAGATATTAGAACTTTCTTAAATGGTAGGGGGTGGGGGTGACCCCTGGGGACTAACCCTGTATTACATTTGATGTGCTTTATCATGACAAACCAGAATATATATGGTTTACGGGTGGGGATCTCCACCATTTACAAGATATTAGAACTTTCTCAAATGGCAGGGGGTCGGGATGACCCCTGGGGACTTACCCTGTATATCATTCAAACCATCTTAGCATAACAAACCAAAATATATATGGTTTAGGGGTGGGGATCTTGACCACTTACAAGATATTAGAACTTTCTCAAATGGCAGGGGGTGGGGGTGACCCCTGGGGACTAACCCTGTATTTCATTTGATGTGCTTTATCATGACAAACCAGAATATATATGGTTTAGGGGTGGGGATCACGACCATTTACAAGATATTAGAACTTTCTCAAATGGCAGGGGGTCGAGGTGACCCCTGGGGACTAACCCTATATATCATTCAAACCATGTTAGCATGACATACCAGAATATATATGGTTTAGGGGTGGGGATCTTGACCACTTACAAGATATTAGAACTTTCTTAAATGGCAGGGGGTGGGGGTGACCCCTGGGGACTAACCCTGTATTACATTTGATGTGCTTTATCATGACAAACCAGAATATATATGGTTTAGGGGTGGGGATCTCCACCATTTACAAGATATTAGAACTTTCTTAAATGGCAGGGGGTGGGGGTGACCCCTGGGGACTAACCCTGTATTTCATTTGATGTGCTTTATCATGACAAACCAGAATATATATGGTTTAGGGGTGGGGATCTCGACCATTTACAAGATATTAGAACTTTCTCAAATGGCAGGGGGTTGGGATGACCCCTGGGGACTTACCCTGTATATCATTCAAACCATCTTAGCATAACAAACCAAAATATATATGGTTTAGGGGTGGGGATCTTGACCACTTACAAGGTATTTGAACTTTCTTAAATGGCAGGGGGTGGGGGTAACCCCTGGGGACTAACCCTGTATTTCATTTAATGGGCTTTATCATTTAGAACATTTTCAATTAAAAAGATTGTGTCTATCACAAACGGTTTTCAATTTATAATCATTTGAAAATTTAAAAAAATAAAATCCCATAGGGTTCTATAGTAAAACCCTCTTTTCTTTTTGCCCCTCAAAGTACCCCTTTATAAACCCCATTGCACAAACAAAACCCTGATTGCACCACTAGACATATTAGTCTAACATATTGTGAAACCCTAAGTTAATCTGACAAGCGGTTTTGGAGAACAGGTGCGGACAAGTTCAAATTTAAAAGCGGCGGAAGAAGAAGAAGAAGAAGAAGAAGAAGAAGAAGAAGAATAATAATAATAATAAGAACTGAGCAAAAACAATAAGTCTTCCCAAACTTCGTTTGGGAGACTTAATTATGTAAATAACCAAATGGACTAGAAAACTGACATGTCGGCAAGGGCCTTGCTTGCAAATTTTTATGTGAGGCAAAGAGACTAATGCATACAAAGCAAATGATCATAAGTTGTCAATTTTCATAAATTTTGACACCAGGAATTACTAAAGAAGGTGTTCTCGATTATTATATGTTTTGTTAAAATCCAAGCACTATGTATTTTGGTGGGCATTTTCGTAAATGGTGGGCAACCAATAATTTTGAAACAGAGCATCATTACGTAAACTGATACCTTTTTCATTTAAATCCTTGCAAAAAATATGAGGACTTGAGGAAAAATTTGGAATGCAAATCAAATCTATATTATATAACATAAAGGTTTAATACAGAAGGTTTATATCATCAATTTTTGACGACATCCTATCACAAGAAGATGCTTCTCAAAATTTGTATTTTTTTTAACAAAAAGTAAGTTTTTACCATTTATTTTAATTTGTCAATCACTTTGAAATAACTTAATATACCTATTTTTCTAATTCTTACCCGATTTATCCTTTTCCTGACCTGTTGATTATTTTTATTTAATCAACATGTGGTTCATTTGATCTCAGTTCTTCATTGGTCAAAATTCGATTATGATGTCAAATTTTCTTGCTTTTCTCTGAAATTCCTATTGTGACGTCATGAAAAAAATCACATAGAAAGAACAGATCTTTTTGCAGATCATTCGAAAAGAAGGATTAAGTTTGTCTGCATATCATCTAAAATCATCAGAGAAACAGATTCCACCACCAGTCTCGTGCAATAAGATATTTATCCACTCTCGACAGTTAAATTTTATATATTTAAAAATTTAAATATTTAACTGTCTCAAGTGGATAAATATCGTATCACACTCGATGCAGTGGTAGAATCTATCTATATGAGTTTTTAATGCTACATAAAGACAACAACATCGTAGATTACTGCAAGGAAAATCTTTATTATGGTCTACATGTTTCGCCACTTACGGTGGCGTCTTCAGGACAATTTAAACATAGAAAACAAATACTGAAGTACATAAAATGCGGTGCATATGGGGTTACAAAGGTTAACAAGACGTAACGTCACAATTGATTTGACAACTTTAAAATGAAAGTGAAAGTAAAAGTTAATAATGCATTGTCAGTGTCTTTTCCAAAATGGACAACACCTCACAGGACATTCCGTACCATTCCAAAAGGCTTCACTCGGAAAGAGGTACTACTTCCAATTGCGTCGGGAATGTTGTAAGATGTATGGTAGTCGCACATGTAGGGCATGGTGGAAGTTGTGGTGAATTGGTTACATTTTGCGGTTGTGGTACACTATCCATGTTGCAAGTTTATTTCAACAATAATCGTGCGGTTCTGCGGTTCAGTACGTTTTGCGGTGGTCTTCTTTTGATCTTGAGTGGTAGCAGTTCATTTGTTGACTTTCTAGAATAATTCGGCAATCTCGGAAGGGGTCGATATTGTCAATGCGGTGTGGTTGTCAAATACAACGCGGGTTTGGCAAAGGTGGATCGTCTAGATGCAGGGGTTCACAAAAAAAATAGGTTGCCTCGAGTGAACCAACACCTTCTAACGGTACAGGCTGGTAGAGAGTAATCAGGATGGATACCCGGAGGTATGCTGCGGTTGTCTTAAAACCTCAGGAAAATAATGCTACATAAAGACAACAACATCGTAGATTACTGCAAGGAAAATCTTTATTATGGTCTACATGTTTCGCCACTTACGGTGGCGTCTTCAGGACAATTTAAACATAGAAAACAAATACTGAAGTACATAAAATGCGGTGCATATGGGGTTACAAAGGTTAACAAGACGTAACGTCACAATTGATTTGACAACTTTAAAATGAAAGTGAAAGTAAAAGTTAATAATGCATTGTCAGTGTCTTTTCCAAAATGGACAACACCTCACAGGACATTCCGTACCATTCCAAAAGGCTTCACTCGGAAAGAGGTACTACTTCCAATTGCGTCGGGAATGTTGTAAGATGTATGGTAGTCGCACATGTAGGGCATGGTGGAAGTTGTGGTGAATTGGTTACATTTTGCGGTTGTGGTACACTATCCATGTTACAAGTTTATTTCAACAATAATCGTGCGGTTCTGCGGTTCAGTACGTTTTGCGGTGGTCTTCTTTTGATCTTGAGTGGTAGCAGTTCATTTGTTGACTTTCTAGAATAATTCGGCAATCTCGGAAGGGGTCGATATTGTCAATGCGGTGTGGTTGTCAAATACAACGCGGGTTTGGCAAAGGTGGATCGTCTAGATGCAGGGGTTCACAAAAAAAAATAGGTTGCCTCGAGTGAACCAACACCTTCTAACGGTACAGGCTGGTAGAGAGTAATCAGGATGGATACCCGGAGGTATGCTGCGGTTGTCTTAAAACCTCAGGAAAATAATGCTACATAAAGACAACAACATCGTAGATTACTGCAAGGAAAATCTTTATTATGGTCTACATGTTTCGCCACTTACGGTGGCGTCTTCAGGACAATTTAAACATAGAAAACAAATACTGAAGTACATAAAATGCGGTGCATATGGGGTTACAAAGGTTAACAAGACGTAACGTCACAATTGATTTGACAACTTTAAAATGAAAGTGAAAGTAAAAGTTAATAATGCATTGTCAGTGTCTTTTCCAAAATGGACAACACCTCACAGGACATTCCGTACCATTCCAAAAGGCTTCACTCGGAAAGAGGTACTACTTCCAATTGCGTCGGGAATGTTGTAAGATGTATGGTAGTCGCACATGTAGGGCATGGTGGAAGTTGTGGTGAATTGGTTACATTTTGCGGTTGTGGTACACTATCCATGTTGCAAGTTTATTTCAACAATAATCGTGCGGTTCTGCGGTTCAGTACGTTTTGCGGTGGTCTTCTTTTGATCTTGAGTGGTAGCAGTTCATTTGTTGACTTTCTAGAATAATTCGGCAATCTCGGAAGGGGTCGATATTGTCAATGCGGTGTGGTTGTCAAATACAACGCGGGTTTGGCAAAGGTGGATCGTCTAGATGCAGGGGTTCACAAAAAAAATAGGTTGCCTCGAGTGAACCAACACCTTCTAACGGTACAGGCTGGTAGAGAGTAATCAGGATGGATACCCGGAGGTATGCTGCGGTTGTCTTAAAACCTCAGGAAAATAATGCTACATAAAGACAACAACATCGTAGATTACTGCAAGGAAAATCTTTATTATGGTCTACATGTTTCGCCACTTACGGTGGCGTCTTCAGGACAATTTAAACATAGAAAACAAATACTGAAGTACATAAAATGCGGTGCATATGGGGTTACAAAGGTTAACAAGACGTAACGTCACAATTGATATGAGTTTTTGTTAAAATCCTTATGATAAAAGACATTTCTCAAAATTTGTGATTTTTTAACATAAACGAAGTTTTTTTCCCCAAATTAGCAAGAGAATTTCACCATAATATAGAATGCACATCAAAATATTACGCACAACAACTGTGCAAAATTGTATTGGCCTCATACCTACACTTTTGGAGTTTATGCGTTTAAAAAAAGACATTTATCAAATTTGTGTTTTTCCAAAAGTTAAAAGCCAAATTTCACCAAAATATATAATGCAAAATTGTGCAAAATTTCAGTTGCCTCCTTCCTATACTTTTGGAGTCTTTGCCTTTACAAATGACATTTCTTAAAATTTGTGATTTTTTAACAAAACAAAGTTTTTCCAATATTAATGAACAGAATTTCACCAAAATATACCATGCACAACAACTGTGCAAAATTACAGAGGCCTTCTACCTATACTTTAAGAGTTTTTATATTTACAAAAATTGTGGACAGACAGATAGACAGATAGAAGGACAAGTGAAAACTATTGGACTCCTGCATCCTTGATGCAAGGCCCTACCAAATCTTAGAATATTTAAAACGTTTTGAAATCTCAATATTATTTATATGTATAATCATAACTAATATTAATTTTCAGGTTTGTAAGTCAATTTGTGGTTACAAGGAATTCCCTATTTCAGAGTTAGAAAAGCAATTAATTATTATTAAGCATTAACAAACGTAAGAAAATACGATTTTACAATGGACTGTAAACTCAGAATATCTATTAGTTCTTTCTGAGAAAAATTCGTAAAGGGTCACGTAAAACCCTATGTCTTGCCTGTGATTGCTGCGATCAGTAAAATATGGGGGAAAAAGAACAACCTTTTTTCTTCAGATGCTAAATTTTGATCATGAAGAAGCTTCTGTCCAAATTTCCTAGTACATGTATTCCATGAAGGGTTAAAAAGTCTAAAAAATTTAATCCCAAAAATCTGTGATTGCGCCTGTGAGTGTAAATTTATTAATAAAATATGAGGAAAAAAATTAAAAATTCAAACAAAGCTTCTGTCCAAGTTTTGTATTATTCCATAAAGGTTTAATACAGAAATTGATGTTTAAGATATTTAACCCAATACTGTAAGTAAATATTAACTAGAAAAAAGTCCACCTATCAGTAAAATATTAAAAAAAGAAAATTTCAAAACAAAAATTTTTCTTTAGATTTCATCTCTTAATCATGAGTAGGCTTCTGTTAAAGTTCCATTCAATTCTCTGAGGAGGGGGTGCATATTATGTATGCATACATAGTTTTCTTTGGTCTTTTTTTAGGTCGGAGCCCAGATGAAACTAGGTGAAGTCAGGAGTAAAATATTTTCGTATCAAAAACCTGATTGATCTTTTGTAATTTGTACCTTCTTGTTTCTGATATGTTATATTATATGCAAATAAAACATATTTAAATGTCTGATTGGTTATGATTTTTGTGTTTTATTGTGTAAATAAGTCCTGCTATTTGTATTCTGGAAGTTGGATTTGGTATTTTCATAATTTTGATATTTAAGTGGGTTGATGTTTGTTTCACAAGTTTTTATATTAATGACCTTTACAGACAATGAATAAGGCGTTAACACTGTGGAGATTTTTTACAGTTTTGTACCATACAAAATAAAAGTGAAAATTAACATGAACTTTAATCTGTGTAGTATACAATAAGTGAAAACTAATATGATCTTTAATCTACAAAATAAGTGAAAATTGCATTGAACTTTAATATACAAAATAAGTAAAAACTACCATGATCTTTATAGTCTTACGCAAACCTTATTAACAGGACCAGGAAATAACACCTATAAAAAGGTGCGATTTCAAACTGAACTATTAATTCAGAATTTTTTTTATCATTTGCTAAGCTAACCTTTTAATGTAGGTTGGCCGTGAACTTAACTTTTTTCTGCTTAACATTCTGGACAACCTTAGTCTTTAGTTTTCTATGTAGTGTTTTGTGGACTTTTGTCTTTTTGTTGATTTTTTTCAACTTATGAATTTTGAATGACCCCGTGCTATCTTCCGCATTTTTCCCCAACAAATTATACATAATGCTTCTCCATAAATTTTTCCCTCGTTTATAGCAAAAAGTTGAGAATTTAATAAATGTTAAAATAAAAACTTAAATCTTCAAAACAGATCAAAATCATAAAGCACTTTAATCTGCAGTATTGTCTTACGTAAACCTTATTAACAAGATCAGGAAATAACACCTTTTATAAGGTGCCATTTCAAACTGAACTGTAAATTAAGAATTTTTATTATCATTTGCTAAGCTAACCTTCTAATATAAGTCGCAAGTGAACGTAACTTTTTTCTGCTTAACGTTCTGGACAACCTGAGTCTTTAGTTTTCTATGTAGTGTTTTTGTGGACTTTTGTCTTTTTTCGTTTTTTTTTCCCCACTGCCTTGTTAGTTTTTATTCGACTTATGAGTTTTGAATGTCCCCTTGGTATCTTTGGCCTCTTTTTTTCAGCAAATTATTATGTGTCCTCATAAGTTTTTCCCTCACTTAGCTTATAGCAAAAAGTTGAGAATTTAATAAATAACAAAATAATAACTTACCTTAAACAGTCGAACATTGTGAGATAAGTGTAGGCTGTTAAGGCTAGAAAAATAAAGAAAAATAACTTTTCACCAGATCAATGTATCTTTTCTTGTTAAAAAATGCATATTGCCTTATAATGTCTGTTTTGGTTGACTTTGTCTCTTTTCTTGTGTTAAGTTTTAGGTCTGTATAGCAATCTTTGTCATTTTAATTTCAAATTGCTTTTTAACCTCAAAATGATAATATATTCTAACATTGATCAAGAATTTTGAACTTAGAAGAAGTTTTACTAAATTACGTGTATCTTCTCATAGATTACAAATAGAATGAGGTAGATATCAGGGTATTCCCCGAATTAACAGAATATGTAATAAATGTTCTTCCAATACTGTCGAAGATGAGGCTCATTTTCTATTTGATTGTAACAAATCTGAGGATGATAGAAATTGTATGTTAGCTAGTATTGCAAAATATAATTCTTATTTTAATCATATGAGCAGTCAAAGCAAAATTATCTGGTTATTTAGTGTAGAAAATGTTGAGTTACTTAAAATAATATGTAATTTTATATACAAACATCTTCCTTAGTGAAGATTAGTTAAAGGAAATCTATGTGTGTATATACATTTGATTGGACATAGAAAAATATATTCATCTGAATATCACAAACATACTAGCCGATTAAAAAAAAATAGAAATTAATTGTTAGAATATATTATTTATTCAAATGTTCTCTTATATCCTTGAGGCATCATCCCCTGGTATCAAGTGCATTCAAGTTACCTATGATGCTTCCTTGTTTGCGTTTGATACAGGTAGGAAAGAGACATTTACACACATTTTACATGCCTATGGCCCATAAGGTATCGCCCCCTGGTGTCAGCTGCCTTTAGGAAACCAAAATACTTTCCTATTTGCTGCTGACACAGGATGAGTCATGGACATGCTTAATTTCTACTTTCTTTTTTGGCTAATTATTATATGTTTAATTGATCCAACTTTTTGTGTACTATACATATATGGATATCTATTTTTCTTTTTTCTTTTTGGGCTGCTTGTTTGTTATCTATATCAACCACACTTGCAATAAAATGCATTAGTATTAAAAAAAAAACATACTATAGATTCTTTATCTACGTATTCTTTAAGAACTTAAATAGTTCTCATTAAACTTTTCTTTTTTTTTTTTATATCATTGTTTGTATTGTATTATGAAAAATTATTGATGTTGTAATGTTTATGCCCTTTGGGGCCCATAATTGGAAATAAAAAAAAAAAAATCTTATTACGCCAATTTTATGTTTTTTTTTTTAATCTTAAGCCATTCATTTTTTGTCAAAGTCAGCGAAACCACTTAAAATATAAAATCCAAAATCATTTAGAATCATCTTTGACTGAACAATATAAATCTGTAATTTTTATGATATTTTGAATACTGTTTTTTTTTAAAGGTGACCTTCACATTTTGAATAAAGCAGGAAAGAGCGGCTTGCTAAAATGTGAAAGTGACTTTTATAAATTTTTCAAAAACACCCCATTAAATATTTATATTTACAGTTCATCGAAATGAAAATATATACGTCAATAACATTTTGAATCTGAAAGTAGAACTTTAAACAGAAAACTTTGGCAGAAATTGTCCAGTAAAATGAAATCAGTATCAATCAAAGTGAAATCAATTATATGTAATATAGCTGAAATTTGCAAAATGAAGACGTCGATTTAAAGCAGTAAATAGCTCCAAACATATTCATCAAATAATAATTATTATACATGTATATTATAGGAAAATAATTTATTGTTAAATATTTCTATCAATTTTTCATATATAAATATAAATACATGTAATAGTGTCAATTACTTTTTTAAAGTAACAAAATTTGTGATTTTTTATAACATTACTGTTTGCACATATAAAACTTACAATGTGTAAAATTAGTGTTGATTTATAAAGGTTGCTGGAGCTAATAATACTATAATCTTAGGTTGTTTTCATACAAATTGGAAATATATGACAGAATCAAATGATTCATTTTTATGCCAATGAAAGACCAGCATTTGTGCATGTATGAATTAAACACCTACTGTAAATGCTTTAAAATTAAACCACCAAAAGTGATTGTGAACACCTTAATTGTCTTATATTAAGCATTGAAAAATAATTCGATCACAAAATGTTATAACAAATGAGTCTATACTTACCCATACTGTTGGTTGTGTGGCACCATATTAACAACACAAATGTACATATAAAATTAAATCCTAAAAATGTTAGTATCTTTTTACTCTGAAAGGAAAAAAGATGATATCATTCAATATGAATATTTACCATCAGTTTAACATTAAAACTGTGCAAATAACTTTTACACCTTCTATTCAAAAAGTTCATTTAAAAAAAACATTTCTATATGTCGAACCAAATTTAAAAAAAAATTCAATAGCCCAAATGAGTTTTGACAGGTCATGGGCATAGGGCTAGCGCACTGTTTCTTTGCACTGACTGCTGTTCCAACATTAGAATATTTTCATTAAGTCTGTTACTATTTCTAAAATACCAGTTTGTACGAGACATTACATGTACAGCAACCACAGTTTATGTCAATTTTACATAATTTCATGTCTAATATTATATCATCTAAGGAGTGAAAGAAATACAATCTTGTAAATGGTTTTCTAGGTGCTATTTTTTGAAAATTTGGTGTAGGTGTCAGAACTTTTGACTTTTCTGAAGAACTTATCAAATTTGTCTAGGCTCGTGATGATTTAAAGTTTAAATGCTGTCTAAGCAGTTGTCTATCATTGAATAATATTGTATATTACTCAAAGATGCTTGCTATTATTCATAAATTATTGTGTGCATTTTATTATAATTGCAATAATGACTTGACCAACCAAAATTCAAGATTAATTATTGCGATTTCAGTAAACATGGTAAAGCTGCACACAAATATATGTATCAGATATCAGAATTAGAGATCTTATTATTGTGCTGCTAACCCAGTCGCATCATTTGCATTAATCAAAACCTCACAATAATTTCTAGATTTACAGTATTTACATTATCTTATAAACTCAGAAACATACAAATGAACCAAAATTAAAAACACATGCAAGACTAACAAAGGCTAGAGGTTTCGACTTGGGACAGACGCAAAAATGTGGTGGGGTTAAACATGTTTTGTGAGATCCCAAACCCTCCCCTGACATTAGCTGCGTGTAATGTAGAGCTTTACTGAATCTATTTAGAAGAAAACTTATGATATTTTTTACTTGGAGTATTATAGTATTGTGACAAGGGAACAAACTCTATTTAGATATTTGGATACCAAACAATAAATTACTGTAGTTATCTCCCTTGATATTGTTACTTCATGTATATTAGTTTTACAAATTGAAAGACAACTTAAGAGAAAATAAATGGATGGATAAAAGTTTTCTTTATATAATAAATTGCTGGAGTGAAATGGAAATAGTTTTGTAATTAATAGTAGAAAGATGTAGGATTTGTTTTGAGAAATATACCTGTTGAAGTCTTGTTACATTAGATATTTCTTTGAGCACTGTCTTGAAAAAAGATTTCTGTGTAGCTAAAGGGTAAATTGTTCCCTGAAATAAGAAAAATACATACACTTAAATAAGCAAACTGTTGAAAATTGCAGATTTTTTATATATTTTTTAAGATAAATAACAAGTCAAAGGTACTTGTAAAGGTTTGATTGTGGTACCGTAGAAAGGCTTGTATAGTTCGCAGTGGTACATAGTCCGCACCCCCTTCTCCCCACGAAATTTTAGGTAAAAAAACTTTTTGTAACTGTTAGAAAAGGTCTAATGAAACTCCGGTAATTTCAAATCCTGTGCGGTCGTTTGCGGTATTTTCTTGGAAAACCCTGTTTCCCATCATCAAACAGAAGCTGAAACTGCTTGTAAATGATTCTAGAACGCTTCATGATTGTTAAAATAAGTTTAATTCACTTAAAAAACAATTTAGAAACTTGTGTATGTTTAAACAGGAAGTTTAAAAAGCACGTGTAAAAGAAGAAATTAACCGGTGAGAGTCGAAATCCGTACATAACAGATATCACTATAATACGACTTTGAAAGTAAAACAGTTCCATCCTTTTGTAAAACAGTCTTTAATATATCTATCACATTAATGTTTGAAGGGTCTTAAGCTAATACAAACCATATTAGTCAGTATGAAACACCAAAACGGAACGAACAATGACCGATTACGTTTTGTAGTTTACAAATTCTAAACTGGTTTACGGTTGTCTTTTTCACTATGTTTGTATCGTTTCAATCAAGCAGATACCAGTTTATTTCAACCAATGCATTGAAAAGAAACGAGAAATTTGTAATGAAAGGTTTAGTTTTTATATTTATCAGTATTAATTTGATATTGAATAGAAATAACTTATTAATATGGATGAGTTAAAATTATTAGTTTGAAAAATGATAAGAGCGCCCTCTACAATATAAATAACAAAGATGGCGGAACGTAAACAAACCACCTCGCCCGCGAAATTGAAATTTTTCTCTTATTTCTTGCTTATTGTACTCTATAGTCCGCACCCCGTCTGGAAGGTCCAATTTTGGAGAATAAAACCGCGGACTATACAAGCCTTTCTACGGTAATACTGAAATCTAAATCAAACAGACTAGCTATGGGTATCCCAAAATTATTGGGATTATAGATTTTAATATTTTGGAAAGTGGCTAGTCTTTGTTTTGTAAAGGCAAATTGCAAGGTCATAAGTAAAAACACATATGTGACATGTAACTGTTAAAAGTAGTTCAATTTTTTTTTTCTCAAAGGTAAATAAGAGAATAGAAATTGAAATTATTCAGTAATTTTTTGACAATATACAATATACATCAGAAAGCCATTGTGCATTTCCAGAGCTGAAATTAATTTTGTCTGAAATTTTAGTGCTTTTGTTTTTTTTCTGGTTTTTTTTGGGGGGGAGGGGTTGCTGAGCTTGAGGAGCATTAATAATACTAATTAGCAGTGAATACTTACAGAAGTGTAATATTTTGTTCTCTCTCTACTGAACTGGCCATCTGCAATAAAAAATAATATATTAGCTTTGACTATCAGTGTCTGAACTTCAAAAAAAAAAAAAAAAAAAAAACATTCTAGAACTATTGCTGTTTTTTTTTGTAATGAATTTTAACCGCTAATATGGTTAGAACCATGATTTTCAAAAAGGGCATGGGCCAGCAGTCAAATATTAGAAAATGTACTTAAACAATCTGATTAAAATAAAGATCCTGTGTTATTCAGCTCTTAAATGTTAACAAATACAAAGACGAGATAGATTTGTTTTGATTCTAATAGGAAAATTCAGACTTTCGTACTTCGAAATCGACCAAGAAGACACATTCGAAAGGTAGTGAAAAATGCCTGGACAACACTTTGATTTCAGAACGATGGAAGGATAAAATAGCAAAATGAAGGACACACTACATGTACATGTATAGATGCAATGGCCAGTAAGGAGCCTAGTTAACAGTAGGTCATTTACTGGTCATTTGACTACGTATAGTACTGGATATCCTAGCTTTTCAAAACAAGATTGCACACACTGAAATGTCTCACCTACTATACTGACCATTGATTTTCTGTTGATAGTCCTACATATATAGTTTTACTACAAGTATCACATCAAAATTTATGATCCATGAAAATGATGTCAAGGTCAGATAAACCAAGCCGGAAATACATGTACACCTTTATTACAGTTATTCCATACACAGAATATAGATGACCTATTGCTTATAGTATAAGAGAAACAGACCAAACCATGGAATTTCTATATCAACCAATGAACCATGAAAATTAAGTCAAGGCCAGATGAACCATGCCAGACAGACATGTACAATGTACACCTTAAAATCATTCCATGCATCAAATACAGTTAACCTATTGCTTAAGGTATCTAGGAAAAAAAGTTAATCAAGGAAAACTGAACATTAACCAATCAACCATGAGGTGAAGGTCAGATGATACCTGCCAGACAGACATATTCATCTTACAATCATTCCAAACACCAAATATAGTTGACCAATTGCTTAAAGTTTACGAAAAACAGACCAAAACACAAAAAACTTAACATAGAGCAATGAACCATTAAAATGAGGTCAAGGTCAAATAAAACCTGCCAGACTGACATGTACATCGCAAAATATTTCCATACACCAAATATAGTAGACCTACTGCTTAAAAGTATTAGAAAAACAGATCAAAACACAAAAACTTAACATTGAGCAATCAATCGTGAAAATGAGGTCAAGGTCAAATAAAATCTGCCAGACTGACATGTACATTTTAAAATATTTCCATAAACCAAATATAGTTGACCTGCTGCATACAGTATTAGAAAAACAGACCAAAACACAAAAACTTAACATTGAGCAATGAACCGTGAAAATGAGGTCAAGGTCAAATAAAACCTGCCACACTGACATGTACATCACAAAATATTTCCATACACCAAATATAGTTGACCTACTGCATACAGTATTAGAAAAACAGACCAAAACACAAAAACTTAACATTGAGCAATCAACCGTGAAAATGAGGTCAAGGTCAAATAAAATCTGCTAGACTGACATGTACATTGTAAAATATTTCCATACACCAAATATAGTTGACCTGCTGCATACAGTATTAGAAAAACAGACCAAAACACAAAAACTTAACATTGAGCAATGAACCGTGAAAATGAGGTCAAGGTCATATAAAACCTGCCAGACTGACATGTACAAGTACCCGGCAACGTCCACTTGTATTTGTAGTATTTGTATTTTTATCCATCTGGGGCAATATGCGTAATTGATTTTACATAGGCGGTAATGGTAACGTTTTCCTCTGTAGCACAGTCCATATCGTAAACTGGGATATGCATGATGGCTCATTTCAAAGCTGAGACATTTTCACATATGTGGTTAAATTTTAGGGGTACGAAGTGCGATTCATTTTTCCGTAAATTAGCACACCCCGAAAATCCTTTCGTGATGCGGCTCCTGGTGGTAAATAATCCCTTTTTTCACACAATAAGTTCTTTGAAAATTTAATACTTTGCATACATTTAATTACTGCATAGTTTTTACACATTTATTCTATGGTCCTCTACTTTTCAAATCAACACAAATGGTTAAGCTCAGTCACTTGTTAAAATAGAAACATGTCCAATATCACTACACAGAGATTTTTTGTTTACGCACAACTTTTGTGTTCCTCAATTTGAGACGCATTAGGGATATTGACCCATCTGATGAGTTAAGCCTCTTTTAACTGATTTTTATAGTTCGTTCTTATGTTGTACTGTTACATCACTGTCCCAGGTTAGGGGAGGGTTGGGATCCCGCTAACATGTTTAACCCCGCCACATTCTTTATGTATGTGCCTGTCCCAAGTCAGGAGCCTGTAATTCAGTGGTTGTCGTTTGTTTATGAGTTACATATTTGTTTTTCGTTCATTTTTTGTACATAAGTTAGGCCATTAGTTTTCTCATTTGAATTGTTTTACATTGTCATTTCGGGGCCTTTTATAGCTGACTGTGCGGTATGGGCTTTGCTCATTGTTGAAGGCCATACCGTGACCTATAGTTGTTAATTTCTGTGTCATTTGATCTCTTGTGGAGAGTTGTCTAAACGGCAATCATTCAACATCTTCTTTTTTATATGCACATCGTAAAATATTTCCATACACCAAATATACTTCACCTACTGCATACAGTATAAGAAAAACAGACCAAAACACAAAAACTAAACTATGACCACTGAACCATGAAAATGAGGTCAAGGTCAGATGATACCTGCCAGTTGGACATGTACAATGTTCACCTTACAATCATTACATAAACCAAATATAGTAGACCTATTGCTTATAGTATCTGAGATATGGACTTGACCATGAAAACATAACTTTGTTCACTGATCCATGAAATGAGGTCAAGGTCCTGTATGACAGGCATGAGGACCTTGCAAGGTACACACATACCAAACATAGTTATCCTATTACTCATAATAAGAGAGAAATTAAGAATGCTAAATATTTTAACTTTTTTTTCAAGTAGTCACTGAACCATGAAAATGAGGTCAAAGACAATGGACATTTGACAGACAGAAACTTCATAACATAAGGCATCTATATACAAAGTATGAAGGATCCTGGTCTTCTACAAATGTACATGTACCTTCTGAAATATTAAGCTTTTAAGAAGTTTGTTAATGCTGCCGCTGCTGCCGGATCACTATCCCTATGTCGAGCTTTCTGCAACAGAAGTTGCGGGCTCCACAAAAAACTGCAATACTTGTACTGGACATCACCAACCACTAATACATTTAAAAACAGACTTGATGAATACTGGATGAACCAAACAATGATGAACGAAGACTATAACAAGTTGAGGATCCTCATAAATAGGTACTATCCTTATTTATGGGTATTATACTCCAAAAAGGCCCGGGTATCAATGTTCAGTGATAAAAATGTAAACTTTGGATTTACAGATATATGTTCTGTCATGATATGGTGCAAACATTTAGGTAAAGGACAACATTTTCCCTAAAGACACCATGACTGAAATCTCACCAGGATAAAAATTAACAGCTTTCAAATAGTAGGATTTTTGGAGGACATTATCTTTGTATTCTGTTCTCATTTGAATATAATAATAAGGAGATGTGGTAGGATGCCAATGAGACAACTATCCACCAAAGTTCAAATGAAGTGGATGTAAGCAATTATTGGCAACCGTATAGCCTTCAACAATGAGAAAATCCCATACCGTATAGTTGGCTATAACTATGGTCTTTAAGGGAAAATGTTGCCATTTATATGAATATTTGCACGACAGCAGAACTAGCTGTCAGTAACTGCCAGTACTCTGAGATCTGTACTTAGTGTCTTTTTGTTGTTTGAATATACAAGTACCCGTCCACTCTGTGTTTTTGTTTGATGTATTTCTATTTATATCCATCTGATGTGTTAAGCCTTTTTCAACTGATCTTTATAGTTTGTTTTTATGTTGTTACGTACTGTAACACCACTGTCCCGGGTTAGGGGTAGGTTGGCACCTTCAAACTACATTTGTAGTTTAAGCCAGCCACATTCTGTATGTGCCTGTCCAAAGTCAGGAGCATGTAATTCAGTGGTTGTCGTTTGATGCTGTGTTACATATTTGTTTTTCGTTCATTATTTTGTACATAGTTCATGTAGTTCTCTCGTTTCAATTGTTTTACATTTTTCATTTCAGGGCCTTTTATAGCTGACTATGTGGTATGGGCTTTGCTCATTGTTGAAGGCCGTACGGTGACCTATAGTTGTTAATTTCTGTGTCATTTGATCTCTTGTGGAGAGTTGTCTCATTGACAATCATACCACATCTTCTTTTTTATATTAGTACCCATTTATGAGGATCCTCCTCAACCTGTATAAAGCAACTATCACCGGAAAATGAGAAGAATTCGATGCATAGACCATGTAGGCTGACAAAGAGTAACAGAACCTAAGTTAACCTAAGTAATTAAATACATTTTTGTCATAAAGTGTCAAAAATAAAGAATAAAACAATACATGTACTGGAACAATATTGCGATACACCGACGTACACTATTATACCAGAGACATATTTTATATGTCTCTGATTATACTAGTATTGTAACAATATAGGTATACCGGTATTTGGATAGCTAACTAATGGAGATTCACTTATCTAATTTCATACCATCTATATCTAAAGAAACACTGCTTTGTATGATATCAGGGACTGAGTGGAAAGTACTCATTTCTGTGCATGGATTTGTTTACGTTTCATGTTCTGGGTTAATAGGCGCTTGAAATTCTCCACAAATGGACTCTATTGATAGCAAACGCACGATAGATTACGATTAATTTTAGATTATTTTGGTGCCTGCAAAAGAAAACAAGTCTTATAAAACTCTAAAATTTAACGAATTATGTATACGAAGGGACCACTGGTATTTTATGTAAATGGTAAAAAGGTAAGACACATTTGTAATTACTTCACACTTAGAAATGACATTGTTTCTGAATTATTTAATGACTAAAAATATTAGGAATCTGTACAAAAAGTACACCTTGGAGTGTCATTTGAAGTGTCCTAGAATGGGAACAATAAACAGCCTTTTCTTTTTATCAATAAATAGTAAATGGAGTTTAAACAATGTACTGACCCATTTCAATTTTCTTAATAGCCATAGGGAAAATGTTGCTGATCAGTTATGAACCCTTTTTTTTTTTTTATCTATAATTGAACCTGGGACCAAGGATTTGTATAGTAAGACTACTTACAATGTACTATACAAATCCTTGCTGGAATACATATATAAAAGGACTTGTAACTAAGCAAGAATATTTTTCATTTTCAATCTTATAAATGGCTATCAACGGAGGCATATGCAATATGTAAATTTCTCTTTGCAAACAATATATATGGTTTACTATTTTCCTAACTCCTGTTAGTATTGCCTATTGATATTATTTAAAATGACATGTATATGACATTGAAGATAAATGATTGTAGGGTGCATGGAATATAGTAATTTTCATTTCAATAATTTCATTTAATAAGTTATTATTTTGCTGTCCTATTTCTAAGTCGAGAATTTTTCATTTTCTTAGCAAATTATTCAAATATTATAATTTTTAGAAGGTCATGATATTGCTTTGTTTTTACATCTAAATTTTTCTTGATAATTTATCATTAATAATTTTTATATGGTTCGAAAAAGAACATATTTTTCCAGAAAAAAGGCATTCAAAAAATGTGCTAAAATGTGCATAGAATTAAAGGTACATTTAAAGATTTTTAAAAATTAAAATAGGGGTTCAAATATTATATAAACTTTATTGCATTAAGATGAGGTCAGATGAATAACATGTTAAATTTTGTGTATTGTATCAAGTGCATCACTGATAATTGTGATCCCACTTGCATTCTTTTATTTATACAGATTTTATTATTATACGCCCATCTTTAAAGATAGGACGTTTTATGGTATCGTTGTCTGTCTGTCCGTCCGTCATCAACACTTTGGACAATTGTATTAAACTCAAAAATGCTTTCACTAATTTTCATAAAACTTTGGTGAATTGTTAATGTTTATATCTATTGACGTAAGCATGGTAAGCTCCATTTTGATTTTCATAAATTTTAGATTTTAATTTTCCTAGTATGCTAGTTGTGGGATTTTATTTGTAAAAGATGAGTGATTTTCCAGTTTTCTGACTATAACTCAAAAAAGATTTGAACAATTTTCATGAAACTTTGGTGAATTGTTTATATATATAAATGTATAATATTGACATAAGTTCCCTTTTGACAAACATGTTTGATTTGTAAAAAAAATCTGATTTTATGTTTTGGAGTATTGGGACTTTATTCATAAAAAAGGGGGGATTTTCCAGTTTTCGGACAATAACTCTTAAAAGCTATGAGCAGTTTTCATGAAACTTTGGTTACTTGTTTATATCTATTGAAATAAGCTCCCTTTTGGTTTTCATAAATTTCTAATATGACATTGCTGTATTATGGAACTTTATTTGTTCAAAAATCGTTGAAAACTGTCCATTTTTCACACTTTGGACGGCTATAGAATTTTATTTAAAGTATACAGATGAGCTAAAAGGGCGACGGGCGTATCATGCGCTTAAGGCGCAGGTCTTTATTTTTATCTTTTCTTTAAAACAATTACATCTGATTAATCTACATGTATATTAATTCATCTTTGAAACATAATTTACAGAATAATTTTATATAGTTACTAGTGTAGATTGAAAGTTACAAGTAAAAAAAGGTAGTTTTTGGAAGCTAAAAAACTCAAGTTATTGTTTAATGCTACCAGAAGTTTCAAGTCTTTTCATGTATTAATCTCAAATTGATAAAGTTGATAAAGTCGATAAAGTTGATAAAGTCGATAAAGTCGGTCACAGCCTACTAATACACACACTGGATTACTGTGGCATTGGAGGGAAAACCAACAAATGGATCAAGGGTTAGACTCTTTGCCCACTTTACCATAGTACAAATGTCTATCTTACCGTCGCATAAGACACAGACAGTGACAACTTATAAGCAGATCTCAATAAACTGGTAATCTGGGACACAAAATGGAAAATGGCCTTTCATCCCGATAAATGCAATGTACTAACAATTTTAAGAAAACACAAACCTATTGTGAGATTACACACTGCTTGACCACACCCCTCAATCTGTAAAGTCTGCAATATATCTAGGTTGTACCATCAGTTCAGACATGAAATGGAACAAACATATCAAAAACATATGCAACAAGGCAAAAAAGACCAATGTATTTCTGAAACGGAACCTCAATATCAACAACACCACCATAAAGGAAACTGCATGCAAATCTCCTGTTAGACCGGTACCAACCTTGGAGAATGCATGCACAGCAAAATAACAAACTCCTGCTTCAAATGGTACAAAGAAGAGCAGCAAGATAACGCCACTAACAGATATCACAACACCTCATCTGTTTAAGTGACATGGTTAACCAACTTGAATGGAAAACCTGTAAAGATAAAAAACACAGAAAACATTCTCACTCCACCAGACAGACTATCCAGTAACATAAACATACTAGTACTAGTACCATTGTGTAGAACAGAAGTGAGGAAAGAACAATTAGAGACTGGAACGCACTTCCACTTACCGCCACCAGTGCAGGTAGTCTTGAATGCTTCAAGACTCACTTACATGAGACGATCTAGACCACCTCCCAGGATGTTTCAAGACTCACTTACATAATCTAGACCACCTCCCAGGATGTTTCAAGACTCACTTACATGAGACGATCTAGACCACCTCCCAGGATGTTTCAAGACTCACTTACATGAGACAATCTAGACCACCTCCCAGGATGTTTCAAGACTCACTTACATGAGACGATCTAGACCACCTCCCAGGATGTTTCAAGACTCACTTACATGAGACAATCTAGACCACCTCCCAGGATGTTTCAAGACTCACTTACATGAGACAATCTAGACCACCTCCCAGGATGTTTCAAGACTCACTTACATGAGACGATCTAGACCACCTCCCAGGATGTTTCAAGACTCACTTACATGAGACGATCTAGACCACCTCCCAGGATGTTTCAAGACTCACTTACATGAGACGATCTAGACCACCTCCCAGGATGTTTCAAGACTCACTTACATGAGACGATCTAGACCACCTCCCAGGATGTTTCAAGACTCACTTACATGAGACAATCTAGACCACTTCACTGTATATAGAATGTATTGCACATTTTTTTTCTTATTAAATATTTACATGCGCATCCAAAAGTGGCATAATAATCATTTTATTGATGGTGGCAACGTTATGGTTGAAGTAGAGGAATTGACCTAGGATTATTAATGGTAAAGTTCAAACCTTTCTTTCTAAAGTTTTATGTCTGCCATCATGATTCCACTGACTGATATGGAATATCTTTGTCACTGATTATAAAGGTTATTTTCTACATGTTGTAGCCATCTAGTGTTTACTAGCCAAGAGCACATGCTGATTGCCTCTAGTGGTGCAGAAATTGCTTACATATACCCTTCTGGAGCACTTGAGTTCAACCTATGTATTTCTTGGTGTTCATGTTGCACAACATTTAATTTTCTGTTTAGTGCACATCTTATGTGGATTGTTATTTGTCTTTTTCTATGAATAAGTCAAACTTGCCTGGCAGTCTATCATTTAACAGAGAAACGTTTTTAATCACAAATTTAACAAATGTTGTCATCGTTTAAGTTGTTACAAAATCTTAATGCATGGAAATTCAAAATGTTATCATAATTCAACACTGAATCTTAAAAATCACTTTAAAAACTAAAAAGCATACATGCATTGAGAAAAACAGCACATGAAAATGAATAAATGAATGTTATTCTATTATGAAAATATAGAATCCTGTTTTTTAACCACCAAAAAGTTAATGCTCAAGAAAATAAAATAGAAAATGTTATAATCACAGATCATTTACATAAGAGTTTAATTGTTGACTTCTAAAACTTATGTACTTTTAATAATAATTAATAAGTACATTGATTTTAGAAGTAAAAATTAAACTCTTATGTCATGTACGTGACTTCCAAACGTTTTTAACATTTTCTTTATTTTCCCCTCAAGCATTATCTTTTTGGGGTTATAATACAGTATGCCATTTAACATGTTCAATAAAATAACATTTTGTATACATTATCATCATTTACATGCATTATTTTTCTCAATATGCTTATCATTTTGTTTATAAGTATTAATAAAAGGAGCTGTTGGGTAAACATCAGTCATTCAGTGAGATACATGTAGCAACACAATAACAAATTAAAAACCAATTGTTCAGAGAACAATTGAAGGTCTTTCCACCAGTAAAGATTATTTTGAAATAAAAATATTAAAATTCGGTTTAAAATGTCATTTCAAGCGTCAAATGATGGCTTATTGTACACTAATTCCAAAAATATATTGTTTCTATATAAAAAAAATTAAATAAGGAAGATAATTTGAGACTTCCGGTTTGAAAAATGATACTTCCGGTATAATTTGATAGTTCAATTGACACTGATTCCAAAAATATATCGTTCGATATACTTTTACATTAAATATGTACAAAAAATAGCTACTTCCAGTTTACACAAGGTCATTTCCGGTTGGCTTTCCAACGTCAAATGATAATGAAAAAAGTCCCATGACTTTATCAGGTATACTTATGAGGTAAAAGCAAAGGTCAGTATCTAGAACGTCAAATTTACCAATGACCTTGAGCTCAATTTCAAGGTCAAAAACCAAGGACCACAAATCAAAAGACCCTTCGTCTTAATTATATATGGTTAATGAGTTATATCACCATATGCGTTATTTTAAATATAAGGGGGGAGAAAACTCCTATTTAATGTTAGCGTACCCTTTCTACCATAATGTATGTGTTACGACATGTCGCAACTAATAATTTAGTAAAAATAATTTGTCGATTATTATACAATTTTTGAAAAAAGGTAAAAATAAGCCAAAATCAAATTTTAGTATATGACCTTGAGCTTTGACCTTGACCTAATTTTCTTTTTTTTTGGACCAAGGACCTCAAATCAAAAGACCCTAGGTCTCTATTACTGATGGTTTACCAGTTAGAAATGCATATCACTTATATCAAATGCATAAGGGGAAATAACTCTCATATGGAGTCTCCGGACTGCTTCGGTGAAAACCAAACTCAACATCCTGAAGATATAGCGAGCAATTTGGTAAAATAAATTTGTCGTAATCTTTAACGGTTGCGAAGAAGTAGCAAACACAAGAAAAACAGTGTTCGGGGAAATAACTCTTACAAAGAAAAGTATTCGGTTAAGCAGGGTCAGATTTGAAAGCTCATAAACTGTTCGATATCATATACCAAATATCAAATCGACATCTTGCGAAATAACCAAACAGCGAAAGAACCAAACAGCGAAAGAAAAAAAAAATTAGGCGGAAGAAAAAAAAAATAATAATCAGAACAAAATCAATAGGTCTTTCCACGGAAAAGTGGAAAGACCTAAAAATAACTGAACGACATCTAGAGGGCAACTGTGCCAACATACAATTTATTTGAATTCTGCATTAGCTCAAACATTTATTTTAAATATAAAAATAATTTTTTATTTTGTAAGTCAGAACAAAAACATGAACTCCCTTATCCTAAAAACAAAGAAATTTAATTAGGTAACATAAAAATGTTGACATCTGTCTTAATGATAAATTAATTAATGCATCATTCTGTGGAAAACAATTTTTAAATTGGGATAATTTTTCAAGCTTTTGCTTACTTTTTATGCCCTTGCAACTAAAAGTTGGGGGCATATTGTTTTACCCCTGTCTGTCCGTTCGTCTTACCGTCCTTCCATCTGTTTTTTATTTTTATTTTATTTTTATTGATATTTGCTCTTTCGGGAGATAGTTGAACTTTGTCATTTTTGGAGTATATACTGTGGATTCATTTATTTTCGTGGGTATCAATTTTCGTTGATTGAGGAAAACTTGCGTTTTCGTGGATATTTGATTTCGTGGTTTTGCCAATCACTGCATGCAAAGCCTATAGAAAATTTGTTATTCGTTGAACATTTAAATTCGTGGTTCATCTTTACCCACGAAACCCACGAAAATTGGTATCCAACGAATAATTATGAATCCACAGTACTTGCATAAGAGGTGCATAGTGTTTCCAGATAACTCCTCCTACAGTTTGAATGCTAAGAAGTTTTCACTTTGCTGGCTTTTTGTACATATATTGAAAGTGTGCATGTGGTCAGGGTTTTGATTTTTATTAATATTTGCTCTTTTGGGAGATAGTTGAACTTTGTCATTTTTTGGAGTATTTACTTGCATAAGAGGTGCATAGAGTTTCCAGAAAACTCCTCCTACAGTTTGAATGCTAGGACGTTTTCATGTTGCTTGCTGTTTGTTCATATATTGAAGGTGTGCATGTGGTCAGGGTTTTGATTTTTATTAGTATTTGCTCTTTTGGGATGTAGTTGAACTTTGTCATTTTTGGAGTATATACTTGCATAAGAGGTGCATAGCATTACCGGATAACTCCTCCTACAGTTTGAATGCTAGGAAGTTTTCACTTTGCTGGCTTTTTGTACATATATTGAAGGTGTGCATGTGGTCAGGGAATTGTGGAAAAAACTACTATACTGCCAACCTCCATAAAACATAGCTACTAGTATTACTATAAAAACATGATAAATAGAACATTTGGGTCAAATCCATTTAATTGTCAAATACATGTAAATTATGAAACTGAAATGAATGAAATATTGTTAAAACAATGGCCCTCTAGATGTGCCTGTTGAGAGATAAGACCAATATCCCTGTTATGTACATTCTTTATGTTCCTGTCCCAAGTCAGCAGCCTGTAGTTCAGTGGTTGTTGTTGGTTCATTTCTGTCATATTTGTTTTTTGTAAATTATTTTGTTAGAAATTAGGCCTTTTAGTTTTCTCAATTCAATTGTTTCATATTTTTCATGTCGGGGCCTTTTATAGCTGACTATACGGTATGGATTTTTCTCATTGTTGAAGGCTGTACGGTTGCCTATAATTGCTAACATCCAATTCATTTAAACTTTGGTGGATAGTTTTCTCATTGGCAATCATACCACATCTCCTTATTTTTATATAGAACAGCTTTTATTAAACATTCAGAAATTCCATAAAGATTTTTTTAGATATATATGTATACAACAATCCATTAATAACAAAAATCTAATGTACAATTTTGTTTGGCTTATGTCACACACGTTACCATGGTTAGACAATGCAGAGGATAGCAGCTTATGTTTTATAAATTCAAAGAAAAAAATGACGAAATAATAACTCATTTACAGAGTTCTAGACTTACTTACCTACCAGTCATTAGGATCAAAGAAAATACAAAACTTATGGCCCTAGTAAATATGGTTTGGTCATGATTTTGCAGTAAAATTTTTGTTTTTATGGTTTTTTTTTCACATATAATTTATAGCGATTAGATTATAATGCCAGTTTGCTCAATAACAATACATATTAGTTTCTGTGTTGTTTTGAAGTTTCTTTCTGATGCCGATCTCTTGATTGTTCATTGATTCTTGATGAGGTCCCTATAGTGTTTGTCTTGCCTGCGATACATATATATAGGTGTTTCTTTTTTCCAGTGGCGGCGTCTGCTGCATCAACAATTGTTAAGTTTTCTGCTTAATTAGATATAAGAAGATGTGGTATGAGTGCCAATGAGACAACTCTCCATCCAAGTCAAAATTTATAAAAGTAAACCATTATAGGTCAAAGTACGGTCTTCAACACGGAGCTTTGGCTCACACCGAACAGCAAGCTATAAAGGGCCCCAAAAATTACTAGTGTAAAACCATTCAAACGGGAAAACCAGCGGTCTAATCTATATAAAAAACGAGAAACGAGAAACACTTATGAACCACATCAACAAACGACAACTACTGAACATCAGATTCCTGACTTAGTCTCTGATGCATGATTTTTTATTATTAATTGTTTTGGCTTTTAACTTGCTGTCAGTAACTGCGAGTACTCTCAAATCGTACTTTCTTATTTATTTGACCTGTTTATACTATTTGTAATGCTTTTTTGTTATTTAATGTTTACATGGATCTTGGTATTTAACTTACTACAAATTTTCACTTCTTCGTACTATGAACATCAAAATTATTTCATTTTTCCTTAGATGCTGTTCTTGATCTGTACAGGAAGTTTTATCTAGCACTAATTGTATATTTTTATTGTTGATATTCACCCCATATGTACCAAGTGTTAGATTAGTTTTATTGATATTAAAGAAATTTCTTGGTATTCCTAAACGGAAGATTTTATACACACAGAAGAAGAAGTATACTTAACAACAAAATTATTTTCATTTACCTGTGTATAATATGACGCAGGTTTCTTCAAAAGTGATGAATTTCTAAAAATTGTTTGAAATTTCACAGTCATATCATACTTTAACTTTGTTTAAACCTGTTTATTTACTTTTAACTTTAATTATTTATCCCTTGTAATTTTTTATTAACTGTATTTGCATTCAGGTGTCACAGGTCAAATTTATTCGTTCATTGTGTGTTAATTTACGTTTTTTGATTGAGTTAAGCCTTCCAATTGATATTTTATGGTGTGTTTATCTATGTTGCGATGTTATACTATTGTTTCAGAAAAAGGAGAAGGTTTGGTACCATTAAAACGTTTAATCCAGCTGCAAATGTTTGCACCTGTCCTAAGTCAGGAATCTGATTAAAGTAGTTGTCGTCTGTTTATGTAGTTCATACGTGTTTCTCGTTTCTCGTTTTTATTATTTATATAGATTAGACCGTTGGTTTTTCCATTTGAATGGCTTTACACTAGTAATTTTTTGGGGCCCTTTATAGCTTGCTGTTCGGTGTGAGCCAATGCTCCGTGTTGAAGGCCGTACCTTGACCTATAATGGTTTACTTTTATAAATTGTAACTTGGATGGAGAGTTGTCTCATTGGCACTCATACAACATCTTCCTATATCTATTTAGGACAGATGCAAAAAATTGCAGCGGGTTTAAACGTTTTAATGGTACCAAACCTTCACCCTTATCTAGTCAGTTTGATATGTACTATACTTGTGATAGATCAATGATATTTTCTATAAATTCGCACAACGGTACTATTAGTACATATCAGTGTGATGACTATTTTGAGGCCCCTAGGTCATGGTCCAGGGACTTTCAATTAATAAGCAATTTTCAATGATAAGTTTTCTGTTAAAGTTAGTTTGATAGAAACTACTTGTGATAGATCAATGATATTTTCTATGAAGTTGCATTACTATCAGTACATATCAGTTTGATGACTATTTCGAAGCCCTGCTCCTTAGGCATGTTAGGTCATTGTCCAGCGACTTTGAATTAATAAGCAATTTTCAATGTTTAAGTCACTGTAAATTTCAAAAATTATTGCGAATAATGCGACTGGGTGAATATCGCAAAAATAAGAATTCGTAATCTTTTATCTGATACATTTGTCTATACGCAAATTTTCCTGAAATTGTAAAAATTAACCTCACAATTTTGTTCATTCTTCAAATATCCCAATAATAAATGACTTCTGTACACAATAATTTCTGAATTTACAGTAGTTTGATAGGAACTACTGATGAAATTTTCAATACCCACGCTACGTCAATTTTTAAAGACCCAAATGTTGCAAAACACTTGTCTTACCTCCATGACAAATATGTTATTGACCAGTCATATAAAGCCCCAAACAACATCGTTTTTGTGTGTAAATATCATTACATAGATTGCTTGATAAATGAATTAGGTACTGACAATTCACTTGGAAACTCAACATATACCCTCACGACACTTACCTAAGAGGAAATCCTGGATAATCATAGGTCTGTTCTATGTTCCTTTGGAATTTCAACCAAAGATGAAGAACTGGATCTTCCATCACTGTATTGGATACCTAAACTACATAATAATCCTTACAAACAACGGTATATTGCTGGGTCTTCCAAGTGCTCCACGAAACCTCTTTCTAAATTATTAACATCTATTTTATCAGCAATCAAAGCTGGGCTCCAAAGTTATTGTGAAACTGCCTATTCTAGAGGTGGCGTTAATCAGATGTGGATACTAAAAAATTCCAAAGATCTTTTAGAGTACATACAATTTAAGACTCTCAAATCTTACAATAGTATTAAAACATTTGACTTTTCTACACTTTACACAAGTATTCCCCATTCCAAACTAAAAGACAAATTGAAAGAGTTGGTATTACTTTGTTTCATTAAAAAGAATGGCGAACGCAGATTCAAGTATCTTGTCTTGGGGAGGGATAAATCCTACTTTGTAAAGAATCACTCTGATTCAAACAAAAAATTCTCTGAAACTGACATTATCAAGATGCTTGATTTCTTGATTGACAACATATTTGTTTCATTTGGAGGATATGTTTTTCAACAGACTGTCAAAATTCCAATGGGAACCAATTGTGCCCCTCTTCTTGCCGACTTGTTTCTTTATTATTATGAGGCTGACTTCATACAGGAACTTCTTAGAAAGAAAGATAAGAAATTAGCAATATCCTTTAACTCTATGTTCCGCTATATAGATGAAGTTCTCTCACTTAATAATACAAAATTTGGTGACTATGTTGAACGAATCTATCCCATCGAACTAGAGATAAAGGATACTACAGACATGACAGATACAGTTAAGTCTGCCTCATATCTTGACTTACATCTTGAAATTGACAATGAGGGTCGGTTGAAAACAAAACTTTACGACAAAAGAGATGATTTCAGCTTCCCAATTGTGAACTTTCCATTTCTATGTAGCAACATTCCAGCAGCGCCTTCATACGGAGTATATATCTCCTAATTGATACGATATTCCCGGGCTTGTGTTTCCTATCATGATTTCCTTGATAGAGGATTGCTGCTCAAAAGGAAGCTATTAAGCCAAGAGTTCCAAATGGTGAGGTTGAAGTCATCCCTTCGTAAATTTTACGGACACCATCACGAGTTGATTGAGTGTTATGGAATTACCGTTTCACAGATGATATCGGATATGTTTCTTATGTCGTAACTACAATACCCTCCCTTTTCACAAATGTGACTTACCGAATTAGACTATTTACAAGATTTGTAATAACATAAGCAACACGACGGGTGCCACATGTGGAGCAGGATCTGCTTACCCTTCCGGAGCACCTGAGATCACCCCCAGTTTTTGGTGGGGTTCATGTTGCTTACGGTAGTCTTTGGTTTTCTATGTTGTGTCATCTGTACTATTATTTGTCTGTTTGTCTTTTTATTTTTGGCCAAGGCATTGTCAGTTTGTTTTGGATCTATGAGTTTGGCTGTCCCTCTGGTATCTTTCGTCCCTCTTTTCTATAAATTGCATTACTATCAGTACATCTCAGTTTGATGATCATTTTGATGCATTGCCCTTTATGTCATGGTCCAGCAACTTTAAAATAACTAGCAATGTTGCTGTCCATCAGATTGTCTTTTTCTGAATTTTCTGCAGACAGGTGAGGCATATCTCTGTGTCAACAGTTTATCTTAGATTTTCTATGCAAAATTGAAACAATTGTAAAATAGCTTTAGATGTTACACAATGTTCTACATGTTCTAGCTTGAATTTGATGGCAGAGGGATGCAGTCCATTGAAAATTTGTGGCAATCCATTGTTTAAAGATTTTGTTCATTGACAAATAAAAGAAGTCCCTTTATCTATTTTCTATAACCCAACTTCCTTCTTAAAGATCTAGATATAAATGATTGGACGATTTATAAGCCTTGAATACAAGACGAGTTCCTTTCTCTAATGATTAATATTATATGTGCATATCAATTTCTTGTGTTATTTGATAACCATCTTGACTTTTGTCAAGTACATCTAAGACTAAAGTATAAGTTTTAATTATTATGTGGAATATATGTCATATTCTTCCTCATAGCACTTCATGGGATTTAATCCAACATATTAAAATTCTTGACTTGGAAAATAATTCTCCACAACCGAAAATGTATTTTATTATAATATTTTAAAAACAGTGTAATTCAGTTCCTGATAAGTTAACCTTCCGAGCAGTTTATATGTAAAATGTGTAAATTTTATTATAGATCAATTTCATTGTAAAGGGAAAAAACTACACATCATTGTTTTTAAATTGTCTGATTTCTCCCAGATTTGTTTTTGTTTTCTCCACTTTTTAAAATAAAACTAAGAAAAAAAAACAATGTTAAAAGAATCTTTAAATATTTATCAATCTACATATATATATGTATTTATATTTCTTGCATATGAAAGAGAAAACAAGAGTTTTGGGGAAATTTAAGATAAATTTATTCAAACATAAAAATGAACAGCTACATTTTCAAGTATATATTACTGTGGTTGGTACATTGTCATATCCTTTTCATGATTGATTGCAATATGAGCTTCGTCGGATAGAAAACAACCTTATGCAAATGAATATCAATACATCTGTTAACCATTTTTCGGGTCGAAAAAAACTCTATGCAAAGTCTGTATTAAACTGTTTGAAAATTGAGTTGATATAAGAACCCAACAAAACAGACCAAAATTTATTTCGTATTTGAAAGTTCCAAAATCAGTGAAAGTCTTACACATGTACATGTATATGTGCACTTGCATAAGGTCAATTTCTATCCAACGCAGCTCATATATTACCTGGTACATGAACGTGATGAAGTTCATAGATAATCTCCTGTAAGGTGTTTTTTTTAGCCTCTAACATCATTGTCACGGAAGTGAGACATAGTGATTCTAGATTACTTTGTCGGGGTCAGTGTGAGTGTCGTCAACATAAATGTTCAGTCTGTGGTTAAAATTTTTTTAAACATCAATAACTTTGTCAAACCTTTTTGGAATTTTTTTGAAATTTGTACAGAAACTTGTTTATGACCTAATGACAGTATCCAGAGCAAATATTTTTTGATCAATTTAATAGAAATTTTGCAGATATCTATTCAATTTTATTTTTTTTTTTTTTCAATAACAAACCAGTTAAAACATGAGAATAAACATAAAAAAGATCTTTTAATGACAGGAGACAATTTGCTTAAACATTCACAAGGAAATAAGTAAATTTCAGTTGTCTGCTATCTAACTAACCCTTGATAGCAGGTGCTATTAGACAGGTTGTTTAATTAAGGCTTGTTTTTACTGTACTGCTAATTACTCATCATGTAAGTTTGATGACCGGTAAAGTTGTTCTCAGGTAAAAAGTCCACTACCAGTCAGAAATTCTTTTCTATATTAAGCATGTTAAGATTGAAATTAGGTCAGAATCTGAAACATTGATATTCCTGACTCATATGTACACTTACAATGGGACGGCTAATGTAAAGCAAATAATAGTTCTCTAAAGTACTGTAACATATTGTCGTCAACAATAGACATGATAGGAAAATGTCTTTGCCAGTTTTCATAACATATATCTGAAAATTTTTGCATAAGTAATTTTGCTGTTAAAATTTTTAATAAGGCCAAATCCACTCCAAATACATACAATGCAAGTTGTGAAAAAATAAAAACAGGGACTTCAAAGATTTTGGAATGATATTTTTTCTACTAATATTAAATTGGAGATTGGAGTCTTAGATGGGCATAGCCATTGTTTTTCTATTATGTCTTTCTATGTTACGTTATTATGAAGGGTTGCTGTCTCATTGGGTTATACCCCCACTTCTTCTTTTATGATATAACTAGAAATATATGATTATCATTTTTCAAAAATTGTTTTTCCACCATGTTATATTTAAACAGAAAATTACATATTTACATTTTTATTACAGGTACAAGATCCTGATCCTGATCCAGGTTATACATTACTGTACTACCTCAGAAAGAAATGTATCCTTTCTAACAAATATACACTAAAGCTCTAGTTTTAGGGTAACTGTTGCCTGGAATTCAATCAAAACCTTTATGGTACTGATTTGATATCTATATCTTCCACCCCCCAAGGGTGACTGGGAAATAGAAATATGATCACTAAGGTCTTCTTCTGACCGGCAGTAAAACCCTTGTCAAAGTGGAGTGTCTTTTTGGCTGTGCCGGATGTACAAGTTTGCAGCCACGTCTGGTCAGAAAGAGGACGTTAAATTTAGATGCCTCGTGTTAAAGGGAATGCCACTCTCTTTGCACACAAAGAACCCTTGCAACAACTCTTTGAGGGGTCCATAGGTGGCCTGTTGCAACAAAATTTCTTTTCTTCTCCTATATACTCTTATTTTCTAGTGGCAGTCCAAATTTCCCAGACCTTCATTCCGGGTGGCCTCTATCAAAGGACCTATCTATTGTATTTACTGTTAACATGTTCTTGTCCTGAACATGAAATAATTGCCACTGAATGTTAAGTAACCAACAATCAATCAATCATCTATATCTTCCAAGGTTTATCACTACCTTTTATAGTTCCAACAAAATAGTGCAAAGAGATGATCATTCTTTTTGATCCTATCCAGTCAATGTCATGCAATTTATTGATTATATATAATACTTAGATATTTTAGTTACAGTATGATGTGTATTTGAATTGCTGTCTTGTCAAGAAAGTTTTTAGATTAATCATTTCTCATATCACTATTTTGAGATGTTAGCAGACATTATCAGCGATGTCACAATGTCTGAGGAGAAGTTATCTGGGTCAATATCCCTAATGCACCTCAAATTGAGGAACACAAAAGTTGTGCGTAAACAAAAAATCTCTGTGTAGTGATATTGGACATGTTTCTATTTTTAACAAGTGACTGAGCTTAACCATTTGTGTTGATTTGAAAAGTAGAGGACCATAGAATAAATGTGTAAAAACTGTGCAGTTATTAAATGTATGCAAAGTATTAAATTTTCAAAGAACTTAATGTGTGAAAAAAAGGGATTTTTTACCACCAGGAGCCACATCACGAAAGGATTTTCGGGGTGTGCTAATATATACGGAAAAATGAATCACACTTCGTACCCCGAAAATTTAACCACATATTTGAAAAAGTCTCAGCTTGGAAATGAACCATCATGCATATCCAAGTTTACGATATGGACACTGCTACAGTACAGAGGAAAACGTTACCATTACCGCCTATGGAAAATCCATTACCCATATTGCCCCATCTGCGACGTCACAGTTTGTTAGGAGACATCATCAAGCTTATACTTGTGTCTAGTGTAAAAAACTGTTTAAGAGAGGAGGAAAGACTAATAAATGAATGATAAACAGATTAAATACTCAAAGATATCGTACAAAACGACACAATGGGAAGCTTTTGTGCTTGTTTGCTGCACTCACTCTCTAAAAAAAAGTTTTTCCATTGTGGCTCGAGACTGATATTTTACTATATCAATATCTATAATGTAGAACATCTGATAACCTATATATATTAGTGATGTACAAATTGTTCATGGCTTTTGTAAGATTATTGATATCAATTTTTATCATAGAATTAGATTAGAATATTTTATCCTACTTTTTATGAACTGAATGATCATGCATAATTATTTTTCATTTGTGTTTATCTAATATAAATATATGCATGATATGTAAACACATGCATTCATACCTGTCAAATACATGTGTGTATGCTTGTCAAATAAAAATATATGCACATTATTACAAAAAATTCTCGATTTTAAATGTCTGGTGTCTTCAAGGTGATCCTTAGGCAACCTGCAGTCACAGCAATCTGTTAAAGTTTGTGATTATGTCAGTTTAAGTAGAACCTGACTAATGGTATGTTAATGCTATTTGTATGTAGTTGAACAATTCATTACCATGGATTTTATTAGGCCTCCCCCTGTTAGTCATGGTTTATTGACTTTGAAACTTAGTTCAAATCTTAAAATGTCCAATTGGGTCAGTTTGAGGGAAATCATTATTAGTATGTAGTTGTATCAGCATTAATGCATCTCATATCCATAGTCTTTTGTCTTTTGACTTTAGCATAGTTTACATGTTAAAGTTGTGATTAGGTCAGTTTGAGGTGAACTACTTATGATAGATCAACAATATTTGGAATGTAGTTATATTAGTATTAGCATGTCTCATTTCCATGGAGATTACATGGCCCTTCTCCTTCATTAAAGGTTCATCGACATTGGAATTTTTAATAGTTTTCATGTTTAAATTTGTGATAAGGTCAGCTTAAAGGGAACCACTTATTATAAGTCAACAATATTTGGTATGCAGTTCCACAGATACTATTTGGCCCTAAATCTCCAGTCATGGCTGAGATTGACTTTGGATGTTTTGCATAGTTATCATGTTAAATTATTGCAATTTTACTATCAAAATTACATACAATAGATACCTATCTCTGTCAACAATTTATATACTTTTATCATTCATATTTAAGGGAAGAGAAAAAGCTTATTTGAAATGTTTGTGCACAGTATGAGATCAATCTATGTGTACATCTGATAAACTCTAAACTCTGCCTAGATTTTTGAAAATTCTGTCCAGATATAATTTTTTTCTTTGGTTGCCTGTTTTTACATGTTTTAAAAAGCAATAACAAAGAAAGGAACCTGTACTTCCTCAAGGATGATCTCACTGGTTTCACATATGTGAACAGTAAAATTATACTTAAGGTGGTACCAAACACCTTGACTAAAATTAATTTGGCTCATTTAATTTTCGTAAAATTTTGACAAAATATTTACTTTGACCCTTTGACAAAAATATAAAAATTTCAAAAAACTTGGAACCACACACTTTATCAGAAAAATTTCATTGGATATATAGCAGTTTGACAAACACTAATTTTAATCATTGAGAAGCTTAATATTTTCTTAACAAGGAATGTGATTAAAACGTTCAGCTGATTTTTACAGAGTTATCTCCCTGTAGTGTTATGTACCACCTTAGATATAGACATGATAAACAATAAAGAGAATTTACTTAAATTTAATATATAATGTAAACCTGGATAAATACTACTAGCTGTTGAAATTGTAGTATCCTTAACAGTATAATAGTATGTTTGACGGGGACAAAGCTTGGTTGTGGAGAAGGAGGGTGTGGTGCTTGTACTGTCATGGTATCAAAATATCTACCTGACACAAAAACTGTCAAGTAAGTGTTAACTGTGATGTTTTGTTGTATGTACTGTCTAATTGCTTATTGTACATACCGTTACTTTTAAAATTGATTGCTTTACTTTCCAAATTAATAGAAACATCAGGACCCTTTGAGTAGTGTGTTAGAATTTCTGGTTGCGTAATGAATGTTTTATTTTGGTGTGTTTAATTTTGGTACTTTCATCAGAAATGCAACATTGACCAAAATATTCCTAAAAGTTTAAAATAAACATATAGAAGATTTCAGGTAAGTATGAAACCATAGCAAGAAAAGCAAAATAAACATAATAAACAAAAGAAATAAACAAGCGTCTAACCTCTGGTCAATTCTTGATACCACAGCTGATTTGTTATGCACTAATAGAAACTGGTAATATAATTTCTATTGGTTATGATGATCCTGCTTTTATTTTGACTTTTATGCTTTTGTCAACTGATCAAATTTAAATCATTCCAGTGTCGGTCATTTCTGTTAACTATTTTAAAATTATAAAAGATCAGTGCTATATGTCAGTGAGACAACAACTTAACAACACAAATGACCAAAAGACTGTTCACAGCAGATACTAATACAAACAGTTTATTACAAACATTTAATTTGGACAATCGTCAACTGTAAATCACTGTAACAAATACTGACAGTCTTTCTCAACCTTTTTGGTTCATCTTTTATAATCTAGACACTCAGGCAAACATACCTTGGATTGACAGACAGAATGATAAAACACATGTCTTTCTTAACTTTGTCAGGTGTGGAAATAAGGGGATTTTGATGGTTCATTAAAAAATCTTCCAGAAAAATTTCATTAGCATGTATAGCAATTGTCTTGTCCATCTGTCTGTGTGTATGAAACAAATGGTTTCCAGATGGTAACTTGAGTATCCCTTTCTTAATTGGAATGAATTTATGCAGATAGAAGATATAAGAAAAGGAAAGAAGTCTAATTGTTTTGGGGTCAGAAGGATCAAAGGTCAAGGTCTCTGCTTCTAAAAAGAGAAAAAAAAATGGAAAAATGGTTTCTGGATGGAAGCTTGAGTTTCCCTCGCTTTATATAATGAAAATTATACAGATGGAAGTTATAAGAGATTGGGGAAAATTCTATTGATTATTGGTCAACATTCAAAGGTCAAGCTTAAGGTCACTGTTACTAAAAATAAATAAATAGAAAAAAGTTGGTTTAGGAATGGTATCCCACTTTGTATTTTAACACATTTATACAGGTGACAAATGAGCATTAATAGTACATGTTTTTTTCTGCATTAGCTGTCAAATTTATCCCTTTTGAGGTTATTCAAACTCTTGAATTTGATTTGATAAATACTAAAACTTGATTAAGAACTACAAAAATTCCAAAGAAAACAATACACAAAATGTATCATGTCTGACGGAACAAGACTTTTGGAACAAAGAAGATATAGATATATATACAATATTAGGTCAATTTCAGAAAAATATATACTTTTTTATTTGAGGCTGAGAAACTGGGGAAAGGCGAGGTTGTACCGAGCCCTTTCTCAGTTTTGCGCCGAATACAAAAAAGTTAATATTTTTCTGACATTGACCTAGTATTGTTGTCTCGCCTTGACGGAGTCAAAAAGCGAGACATAGGTATGCTGTTTCCGGTGTCGGCAGCGGCCGCGGCAACAATGTATTAGTTTGTGATTAGGTCTAGTTCATGGTGAACCACTAGTGGTAGGTCAATGATATTTGGTATGCAGTTGTATTAGCATTGGCACATCTCATTACCATTGAGATTATTTGGCCCCGCCCCCTCAGTCAAGGTCTATTGACTTTGAAACTTTTCATAGTTTACATGTGTTAGTTTGTGATTAGGTCAATTTATGGGGAACCACTAGTGGTAGGTCAATGATATTTGGTATGCAGTTGTATAAGCATTGGCATATCTCATTTCCATGGAGATTATTTGGCTCCACCCCCTTAGTCATGGTCTATAGACTTTGAAAATTTTGCTAAGTTAACATGTATTAGTTTGTGATTAGGTCAGTTCAAGGGGAACCATTAAAGGTAGGCCAATGTTAATTGGTGTTCAGTTGTATAAGCATTAGCACATCTCATTTCCATTGAGAATATATGGCCCCGCTCCCTCAGTCATGGTCTATTGACTTTGAAACTTTTGCTTAGTTTACATGTATTGGTTTGTGATTAGATCAGTTTAAGATGAACTGCTAATGGTAAGTCAATGATATTTGATATGCAAATGTATTGGCATTTGCAAGTATTGTTTCCATGGAGATTATATAGTCCCACCCCTGATCATGGTTCATTGACTTTGAAACTATTACACAGTTCACAAGTTAATGTTTGTGTTTAGGTTTGTTTAAAGGGAACGACTTATGATAAGTCAATGGTATTTGGTATGCAGTTGTATTAGCATTGGCACATCTCATTCCATGGAGATTGTTTAGCCATGTACCTTCAGTCATGGTTCATCGACTTTGAATATTTGCATAACTTACATGTTAAAGTATTGCTATTTTAATTTCAACATTTGCATTATCAAAATTACAAAAAGGCGAGACATATCTCTGTTTATTTTTATACTTCAACTTAAATTAATACATTGATAACTTTTTGAATTGTAACACAAATTTCAAACTTATTTTCATCCCTTTATGAACCCCTTATTGTGGAAAAGGTGTTCCATGATGAAATTGACATTGCAAAAAATATAGCTTTGTTACTATATTTAGGAAATAATCACAACTAGTTGCAGTATAAATAAATGCATATTAAAATTTAAAATACATTTGTAATTGCAAGGAAATAGGTTCAATAATTTCAGAGAGGATTTTAAAATTTATTTCACAGATGAAAAAAAAATAGTTAATTGTATAATCAAATGGATTTTTCATACTTATATTTTAAAAACTACTTTAATAAGGGAACAGCTTTTTTTTTTATATCAGAACCCTAACATTAAGAGACTGTTACAAATGAGAAAATGTCGTTAAACATTCATTATTGAAAGTAATTGAAACTGACTGCTTAAAGAATATATTGACTTTTTATTTGTAGACATTTTTCTGCCAATGCTTGCCTTATACCAATATGTTCACTTCATGGAATGGCAGTCACCACTGTGGAAGGAATTGGCAGCATACAGAATGGACTTCACCCAGTACAGGTAAGGTGTGTCAGATGGAATAAGGTAGGGTCATGGCTTATTGTTTTGGGGGAGGTAGTTGTACAACACAATTATAAGGCATCATACAGAATGGACTTCACCAATAGATATAAGAAGATGTGGTATGAGTGCCAATGAGACAACTCTCCATCCAAGTCAAAATTTATAAAAGTAAACCAAAGTACAGGTAAGGTGTGTCAGATTGAATAAGGTAGGGTCATGGGTTATTGTTTTGGGGGAGGTAGTTTTACAACACAATTATAAGGCATCATACAGAATGGACTTCACCAAGTACAGTTAAGAAGTGTCAGATGGATTAAGCTATGGTCATGGGTTATTGTTTTGGGGGAGGTAGTTTTACAACACAATTATAAGGCAGCATACAGAATGGACTTCACCCAGTACAGGTAAGGTGTGTCAGATGGAATAAGGTAGGGTCATGGCTTATTGTTTTGGGGGAGGTAGTTGTACAACACAATTATAAGGCATCATACAGAATGGACTTCACCAATAGATATAAGAAGATGTGGTATGAGTGCCAATGAGACAACTCTCCATCCAAGTCAAAATTTATAAAAGTAAACCAAAGTACAGGTAAGGTGTGTCAGATTGAATAAGGTAGGGTCATGGGTTATTGTTTTGGGGGAGGTAGTTTTACAACACAATTATAAGGCAGCATACAGAATGGACTTCACCAAGCACAGGTAAGGTGTGTCAGATGGATTAAGCTATGGTCATGGGTTATTGTTTTGGGGGAGGTAGTTTTACAACACAATTATAAGGCAGCATACAGAATGGACTTCACCAAGCACAGGTAAGGTGTGTCAGATGGATTAAGCTATGGTCATGGGTTATTGTTTTGGGGGAGGTAGTTTTACAACACAATTATAAGGCAGCGTACAGAATGGACTTCACCAAGCACAGGTAAGGTGTGTCAGATGGATTAAGCTATGGTCATGGGTTATTGTTTTGGGGAGGTAGTTTTACAACACAATTATAAGGCAGCATACAGTATGGACTTCGCCAAGTACAGGTAAGGTGCGTCAGATGGATTAAGCTATGGTCATGGGTTATTGTTTTGGGGGAGGTAGTTGTACAACACAATTATAAGGCAGCATGCAGAATGGACTTCACCCAGTACAGTTAAGCAGTGTCAGATGGATTAAGTTGTGGTTATGAATATTGAATGACTCACAACTGTTAAAGAGTTTTCAACATATTGGATGGAATTCACTCAGTGCAGGTCATATAATATGTCTATTATTATAAATTCCCTCGGTTCAAATAATTAGCCAGTAAGTGTGGAATTAAAATTTTATATAAATCATGTTTACCAAATTTTGAAGATGTGTAAGAACCTTTGAAATTGATATATTACTTTGTTAATTTCCCCTAAAAGGTTGTATGAGGCTATAACATATCGTTTCTGTGACTTTAAAAGATGATTTCAAGATTAAAATGGAGAAATTAAATCATTTCATTATAAAAATAAAAGTAAGGAGATGTGGTATGAGTGCCAATGAGACAACTATCCACCAAAGTCAATATGATGTGAATGTAAGATAAAATGTTTACTTGATGTAGTGTCTTCATCTAGAATACTTTGGTTTTTTTTCATGGCAACTATTTAACCTTTGCCTTATAGGAGAGAATAGCCAATTCACATGGATCACAGTGTGGGTTCTGTACTCAAGGTATTGTCATGACAACTGTTTAACCTTTGTTTTATAGGAGAGAATAGCTAAGTTACATGGTTCACAGTGTGGGTTCTGTACTCCAGGTATTGTCATGTCAACTGTTTAACCTTTGTTTTATAGGAGAGAATAGCCAAGTCACATGGATCACAGTGTGGGTTCTGTACTCCAGGTATTGTCATGCCAACTGTTTAACCTTTGTTTTATAGGAGAGAATAGCCAAGTCACATGGATCACAGTGTGGGTTCTGTACTCCAGGTATTGTCTTGACAACTGTTTAACCTTTGTTTTATAGGAGAGAATAGCTAAGTTACATGGTTTACAGTGTGGGTTCTGTACTCCGGGTATTGTCATGACAACTGTTTAACCTTTGTTTTATAGGAGAGAATAGCCTAGTCACATGGATCACAGTGTGGGTTCTGTACTCCAGGTATTGTCATGACAACTGTTTAACCTTTGTTTTATAGGAGAGAATAGCCAAGTCACATGGATCACAGTGTGGGTTCTGTACTCCAGGTATTGTCTTGACAACTGTTTAACCTTTGTTTTAAAGGAGAGAATAGCCAAGTCACATGGATCACAGTGTGGGTTCAGTACTCCAGGTATTGTCTTGACAACTGTTTAACCTTTGCTTTATAGGAGAGAATAGCCAAGTCACATGGATCACAGTGTGGGTTCTGTACTCCAAGTATTGTCTTGACAACTGTTTAACCTTTGTTTTATAGGAGAGAATAGCTTCATGGTTCACAGTGTGGGTTCTGTACTCCAGGTATTGTCATGTCAACTGTTTAACCTTTGCTTTATAGGAGAGAATAGCCAAGTCACATGGTTCACAGTGTGGGTTCTGTACTCCAGGTATTGTCATGTCAACTGTTTAACCTTTGTTTTATAGGAGAGAATAGCCTAGTCACATGGATCACAGTGTGGGTTCTGTACTCCAGGTATTGTCTTGACAACTGTTTAACCTTTGTTTTAAAGGAGAGAATAGCCAAGTCACATGGATCACAGTGTGGGTTCAGTACTCCAGGTATTGTCTTGACAACTGTTTAACCTTTGTTTTATAGGAGAGAATAGCCTAGTCACATGGATCACAGTGTGGGTTCTGTACTCCAGGTATTGTCATGACAACTGTTTAACCTTTGTTTTATAGGAGAGAATAGCCAAGTCACATGGATCACAGTGTGGGTTCTGTACTCCAAGTATTGTCTTGACAACTGTTTAACCTTTGTTTTATAGGAGAGAATAGCTTCATGGTTCACAGTGTGGGTTCTGTACTCCAGGTATTGTCATGTCAACTGTTTAACCTTTGTTTTATAGGAGAGAATAGCCAAGTCACATGGATCACAGTGTGGGTTCTGTACTCCAGGTATTGTCATGTTTAACCTTTGTTTTATAGGAGAGAATAGCCAAGTCACATGGTTCACATTGTAGGTTCTGTACTCCAGGTATTGCCATGTTTAACCTTTGTTTTATAGGAGAGAATAGCCAAGTCACATGGTTCACAGTGTGGATTCTGTACTCCGGGTATTGTCATGTCCATGTACACACTGCTGAGAAATAATCCACAACCTACTGGAGCAGAAATGGAAAATGCATTTGAAGGTATACTTTGTATTTAAAATACTTAATAGTACAAGTTAAAGTTTATACTATAAAACATTGATATATTTCGTTTTCAAAGTTTAATTATGGTGGGAAAAAAAAGAGAAAACAGTTATATATTACTGCATCTTTTATAGCAGAAAATACTAAGAAGCATTTTTATTTTTACAGAGAACATTTCAGGAATATATTATATTGATTAAAGGTGGATAAGACAATATATAAGTCTAGAGATTTGCACAACGATACTTATATAAGATGGTATTATACGAAGATGTTGTTATTAAATCGTGTTGACAAATATTTCGGCTTAACAAATAGCCTTCTTCAGTGTCAATTATTTTAACAATACTGATTATATGTATAATAAAATGCTTCGCTGGGGAGCAGCTTGATACAACCGCAGAGGTCGAACCCTGAACAGTTGGGACAAGTATGGACACAACATTCAAGCTTGATACAGCTCTGAATTTGGATTGTTATTAAATATTTGACACAGCATTGGTTTCTGACACAGAAAGAATGTGGTCTAAGAACTTGAATTTTTTTAATTTACCTGTTATGGTCCAATGTCCAAAATCAAAATACATGGTTAGATTCAGCATATCAAAGAACCCCATATATTCAATTTTTGTTAAAATCAAACAAAGTTTAATTTTGGACCCCAACTTGGACAAACTTGAAAACTGGGCCCATAATCAAAAATCTAAACACATGTTTAGATTCAGCATATCAAAGAACCCCAAGAATTCAATTTTTGCTAAAATCAAACTAAGTTTAATTTTGGACCCTTTGGACCTTAATGTAGACCAATTTAAAAAATGGGACTTAAAATTAAAAATCTAAATACACGGTTAGATTTGGAATATCAAAGAACCCCAATAATTCAATTTTTGTTGAAATCAAACAAAGTAATTTTGGACCCTTTTGACCTCAATATGAACCAATTTGATAGCGGGGCCCATAAATAAAAATCTAAATTCATGGTTAGATTCAGCATATCAAAGAACCCCATATATTCAATTTTTGTTGAAATCAAAAAAAGTTTAATTTTGGACCCCAACTTGGACCAACTTGAAAACTGGGTCCATAATCAAAAATCTAAACACATTTTTAGATTCAGCATATCAAAGAACCCCAAGAATTCAATTTTTGTTAAAATCAAACTAAGTTTAATTTTGGACCCTTTGGACCTTAATGTAGACTATTTTGAAAACTGGACCCAAAATTAAAAATCTAAATACACTGTTAGATTCGGCATAACAAATAAATAAATGTGATCAAAGATTTTACAAATCTAATGCGCCATACTGTGCAATTAAAGATTACTTCTTGAAATTTTTCAATATTTGAAATTAGAAAAAAAAATAATATTTGAAGAATAATTCTTTTTAATTTCTGAAATCTAAAATGAGAAAAAATTGACCCCCCCACAATTTCTTTATATCCCCCCCCCTTTTTTCCCCCCAAAAAATTCTTTCCCTCAAGATATGGTCATAATCTCAATTCAAATTTCCAATGGAGTTGGCAACCATAATTACCCATTTAAATTTACCATAGTGCTCACTTAATCTATTTTATAATAGAATTAAAAATATAGTGTCAAATCTTTCATATGGATTTTTTTGTAAAAAAAAATGATGCAACATTTGCAGATATTTTTACTGGTCTTCCTTTATAAATATGCATTTCTTTAAACATAATTTAAAAGCAGTGTAAGGGAAGTAACCAAAACGTTGTATTTGGATTACCTCCCTTACACTGTTTTAAATTATCTTTATTGTTCATTAACCATTACTTTATACATAATTTAAAAGCAGTGTAAGGGAGATAATTTCAATGATGTATTTGATTTATCTCCCTTACACTGCTTTAAATTATGTTTTGTACTAAAGTATTTGTCCATTAACCAGGACAACCTTGTTTTTCCCCCTTTTTTGCCCCTAATTCCTAAATGGTTTGAGCCATAACCCCCCAAAGCAAATCCTAACCATCCCTTTGTGGTATGGAAACTTGTAGTATAATTTCAGAGAGATCCATACACCGTTCCACAGTTATTGTCTGGAAACTAGAAAATGCTTATTTTTGGCCCCTTTTTGGCCCCTAATTCCTTAACTGTTGGTACCATAACTCCCAAAATCAATCCCAACCTTCCTTTTGTGGTATTTAACCTTATGGTAAAATTTCAAAAAGATCCATTCACTTAAACTAAAGTTAGAGTGCGAAAACCAATGTGTCTTCGGACGACGACGCCGGACGACGACGACGCGCCAACGTCATACCAATATACGACCACAAAATTTTTTTGCGGTCGTATAAAAATAGCTCAATAATACAGGTAAGTTTTGGTCTATTGATTTAATCCAAAATCCTGAACATCATAATATAAAACAAAACTCAATACTCAAATATATGTGACTGTGTATATTTACATCCCAAAATGAGTGAAAAATAAAACTTAGTATTTTTTATTGATGCCGTTTGGATGATGTACATTTAGTTCCTTTATCCAAAAGCTTTCCCCAACCTGTAGCTGGGCATCACTCCAGTGAATGTTCTGTTCAATCACTAGGATCTTCATGGGGTTAAAGTCATCAAGTTTGTGACCAGACTGTCTGAAATGCTGAGAAACTGGGAGAAGTGGCTTCTTAGAGATATCACTCCTATGGCCATTGAGGCGTTTGTGGAAAGGCTGCTTTGACTCACCAACATATTGGAGGCCTCAAACCGAACATTCTAGAATGTAAATAACATTCATACTTTTGCAGTTAACATTGCAAAATATCCTATAGTTATTTTCGGTTGCCTTACTGTGAAAAGTTGATGAGTGATGCATCTGTAGGCAGCATTTGCAGCGTTTTTCATCACACGAACGACATTCTCCAGAAGTACTTCTATTATCAGACACTTCAGCCCGCACCAGCAGGTTCCGCAGACTATTGGGTTGCCTAAAAGCTATCATGGGAGGCTCGGGAAAAATCTTGGATAGTTTGGAATTCTTTTCAACTGTTTTCCAATACTGTGGATTCATTTATTTTCGTGGGTATTAATTTTCGTGGATAGAGAAAAAAAGACGTTTCGTGGTATACGTAAATTCGTGGATCGCTGATTACAAAAAAAAAAAAATCAGATACGTAATTCGTGGATTTCTTTTTGATTAAGGAGATCATATTACCTCCTTGTTTGATCAATAATGAAACAAACAAAAAAGAAGGAATTCATTGAAAAAGTTTTGAATTGTCAAAATCCACGCTTGGTCATTCTATATTAAAGGGTTCATTGAAAACTTCTATTACAATAATGAACAGAGACAACTAACTATTTGTTTGTTTTACAATTTATAAATTCTTGTCGGAATTTTATAAGGCATTCAAAACTCTATGATTGAAAGCTCATTTCCCTAATCACGATATAATAAACAGTCATATAAGTAAAAGGTGTGAAAATAAATGTTCCTGTCATAAACAATATTACCTACGGGCAATATCCCCGTACTTAATCCTGTTGATTTTTAATCCCCAGTAAACCAAACTATGACACGGTAATTAACAACTTGCAGTAATTTTCCATGAACAGTTTTAATCAATTTTTAAAAAGTAAAGTATCACTGATATTCGATATATTTATTATTGATTTAATCAAAATACTTGTATCTTCTATCGTTAAAAACGCGTGTTATGTTACAATGTTTATCGCTAGTCAACACTATACTAGAACTGCATAACATAACCGGAAATAAACATCCGACTCCATACACATTTCTCGGGATTATTCTTCGTTGAATTCTTAAATTCGTGGTTCGCTGTGACCCACGAAACCCACGAAAATTGGTATACCACGAATAACAATGAATCCACAGTATATATATTTAACACAGAATTTAAATTTTTTTTTTACAAAAATAGTTCAATGTATCTGCATTCCAAATCAAATTGATTAAAAAAATGTATTCATACTACTTTTTGAGAAACATTTGTGATGGAATATTAAATGTTGATTTTATAGGGGAAATAATTATAAGTTAAATTTATAAAAACAGTTATGATACTATTTGATATTTTACTTGCATTTTGGAGGAGATATTTTTCAATCAATCTCATGTAGAAAATGAAAAGTAAAAGGGTTCTCCTGTTCTTGTTTTCATGATATTTTACAGAACAGAAGTAATATCTGTTAAATTATCTCCCCCTGAACTGAATTTGGTTTTTTTTGCTGAAGTCCTATCCTCTGATAGAATCAAAGATTTTTTTAACACCTTGAAATCTATAGACATAATAATGTTTATATACTTGCAGGTAACCTATGTAGATGTACTGGCTACAGACCTATACTGGAAGGATTTAAATCATTTACAAAGGTAGGGTTTGCTTCTGAAAATGTTTTTATCTTATTATAAAATAGCCATATAGGCAATTTGAATGTTAGGGTTGTTCCAGTAGTAAACACAGGGGGTATGGGGGCTCTTTTTATGCCCCAGCTGCTAGGCGATTGGGGCATTAAGGTTAACCCCTGTCCCTCCGTATGTTCTTCAGTATGTTCGTCCAGAAATTTGTTTCCATTCTCTAACTATAATTTGTCTTGACCAAATGTAATGAAACTTATATACAAAATACTTTTTACCAGGAAACACAGATCAAGTTTGAATTTTGATTTCATCACTTTCACTTTTGTAGAGTTATGTCCCTTGATAAATAGAGAAAATGCTGAATTTGCCATCCCGCATTTAGTTTTAAAGAAAACCAAATGTCAATAGGTTTAAATTAGTATATACACTCTTGCATATTTACAAGTAAAATTTAAAAAATTATTCCAACTGAAAACTCTGATTTTTTATTTATTTTTGGCCAAACAAATGAATTTTAACAACAGCATTGTCAAAATGTCATATTTGGATATTAGTATAAGTATAACTTGTGCACAGTTTTTAATAAGTTAAAGTGTTGATTTTTTTTTTTGGCTTAAAAAACTTATGTCATACTTTCTTCATAGGACTTTGGTTTAAAAAGAACTTAAGGAGGACTGCATTGGGGTACTTTCACCAAGCTGCCATGGTTGAGAAAACAGTGAAATGTCAAAGGAAAATAATTCTTTTTTTTAGTGGCATGATATAAATCCTTAACTTCTGGTCCTTTTGATGTAAATCTGAACTTCAAGATGGATTTTCCTGCTGCTCAAGGTGCATTGATCCACATGAAAATAGATTTCATATTACAAGGATATTAAAAAAGTTTTTTTTTTGAAATACAGAACTTGAGATAATTGTTAAGAATGTTGATATAAAAAAAGTATGTAATTTGTGTGTTTTTTCTATTGGAAGGAGTTTTGTCAGATGGGAGAAAATTGTTGTAAAAACACAGGAAAATGTACTAATGGTGTTATAGAAAATGGAGTAAGTATACAGTTCCTACTTTTAATTTGGGACACTTAAGTGCTTCTATCTTCTGCTACGTCTAATCTAAACAACGTATGCTTATTACATTTGTTGCATACATTTGCAACTTTTCCTAATTCCATTTTTATGTTCACTTGGCCAAAAGGGCCAAGCAAGCCTTTCTCCTCACTTGTCGTCCATTTACTGTTACAAAAATCTTTGCCTCTGAAAGTACCAGGCCAAATTTAACCAAACTTGGTCACAATCATCATTGGGATATTTAGTTTAAAAAATGTGTCAGATGACCCCGCTCGTCAACCATCATGGCGGTCATGGCTAATAATAGAACGAGGCGGTAAAATGCATTGTTTTGTCTATTATCTTGAAAACAGCTATGGATAGAGAAAATTTGATAGGGGCAGAAATGTTCAAAATGTTGAGATGTACCTATTTTCTATTTCCATCAAAACTATAGGACATCTTTTTCAAATGAGTTTTTGCCATTAAATAAAGATTTTTACCAATCTTTTGCCTAATATCTCACAAACTAGAATAGATAGAGAGAAACTTTTCATGTATGTAGCAACAATGATCAATATCTTGTTTGTCTGTGTCTGTTGAATGGTCTGTTTGTACAAAAATATGATAGTCATTCTTTATTTTACAACACTAAACAGGATGTCTGTAAACTTGGTCAGCAGCTTGACATTGATGAGTTGTAATGCGTGAGCACTTTTTGGATGTATCAAATACCTACTTCCTGTTTGCCACATTTTTGGAAAATGATGCTATCAGCGGCATGTTTCCGATACCATTGACCAGAACTTACGGAAGACGATTATTGCCTCCGCCTACCGCACTGGGTTTCATATTTACTATTTTACATACTAACTGGAAACTGCTTGTATTACGCTACACTCGAACAAAGTGTTGTAGTCGGACGGGAACCAGTTTAAATACTTTATTTTATTTACCAAAAAGATATCTTGACCTTTCCATATGTTTTTTGTTATTAAATGGTATTTGGAGCTATCCCTTTGTTATATTTTTCATATTTATTCGAGCTTTCACTTTTATGCACATGTCTTACAATTGTAAACAATCGGTATGTATACATGATTAATAGATCTGTTTTGTTATGGTGTTGGACTTTTTACCCTCCAATGATCAGCAATCGCTAGACAAAATAGTTCTCCTAAATAATGTCAGCCTTTCATGCCATTTCAACTTTACAATCATTAAAAAAAGTGAAAATCGGAATCATTTTGATATCCATTGGATAGAACTGGTCTTTATCCAGATTTGCGTATGAATCTTTGTTTACAAAACAGGATTTCGGAACGTCTCTAGTTTTTAGATCGTAAGTCACGATAAACTCAAACTGAAAGTAAACAGTTGTTTGTAAGGTTTACTCACCATAAACAAGCTGAAACGTTCAGTATGGCATATATTTTAGGTTAAAGACGGTCCCATTCATTTAAAAAGCATTTTGAAAGTAGACGATGGGATTATTTCAGGTTTGGGGAATGAGTAAATTATCACAAAGTTCATTTCTTGACGACCTCATAATTTCAGAATGTCGATGGTACAAATTGGTTTTTACTGTTTACTGTCGCTTCTCATGTTTTGTATTTAAACGGTCGATTATTTTTAAACCCGAACCAGGAATATGCATTCTGTAATTGTGCAAATCTTCGTTCTTTGGTCAAATGGCTTATGGATAGTTGTATCAATTTCAACTCTTACATTATTTTTTTTAAAAATATATTTGCATTACACATGCAATGGCAGTACCTTTCCAATTACTATTTATGTGTTGTGTCTTAATTAAAGTTGTAACACTTTATAGTGACTGGAAAGGGTAGAAAAATTCATCAGATGAGAAAAGGCTGAAGATACTTCAAACGGCACCGAATCATTAGATATTGCATCTTATAAAAAGAAACTGAGATTTGGATAGTTCCACTTCAAGGCAAAAATGTTTATCTCTTGTGAAATGAAATAAAAAAAATATTGTAACACTGTAGTTAATTAATAAAGATACTATTACATGTATTTCTGTATTGGCCTTATTATTGGTTCTCAGCCAGCAGTCAAACGGCACCGAATCATTAGATATTGCATCTTATAAAAGGAAACTGAGATTTGGATAGTTCCACTTCAAGGTATAAAAAGTTTATCTCTTGTGAAATGAAATAAAAAAAATATTGTAACACTGTAGTTAATTAATAAAGATACTATTACGTGTATTTCTGTATTGGCCTTATTATTGGTCCTCGGCCAGCAGTATTGGCCTTCCGCTTTGCCTCAGACCAATACACCCAAGACATGGACCAATAACAAGGCCAATACAGAAATATTTACGCAATGATATTATAGAATGACAGTATGGTTCAATAGTGGGAATCAGCCCCTCAACTACTTTTTACATAAATATTAACTTCTGGCTTCAACGCTTTGTTCGTCTTGTCTGGAGATCTTGCTGTAGTTCCAGTTCAGCAAGCATTTTAGAGACGTATCCCGTCCATCCTCTAGTTATCTTTTGACTTGTAATCTCTGGTGATAGATTTTGCCGCTTGACATTGTATCCTTTCAAGCTTGTTTTTTTTTTGTTACCGTGTAGGGGTCCCATACTATGGCTCCATATTAAATTATAAGATCCATTCCTAAAGATCTTGATCATTGTTCTAATCTGACACAAATCTTCAATAACTGGAATGCTACCCAAGTTGAATATATAGTGACCCACGAGAACAGCATAATCACTATTGAAATTGTGTTTAATACCATGATTGTTCAATGTCATTAACTTAAATGGAGACAGACATTTGACCTGAAAGACATGAAAGGTGGTGTGGGAGTGCAAAATCAAAAACTAACTGACTATGATATATGGTTAAAGAATGAATATCAATTACATGGGTCAACATGGTCAAGGGCAGAGTTGTTATAAAATAACAATATGGCAGAGAAGTGGTTAAAAGTTTCATATAAAGCGACCTGACTGACATGAAATAAAAAATCGAAGGAGTATCCCTATTTGTCTTATCTTCAAGGTGAAATAAAACTAGTAAAACAATATTATACTGTTGTCTAAATATACAGAAATATAATTTGCTTCAAGTAACAGAAATAACTAGGTCACTAGTAACTTATTTAATGAGTATGTGGGGTATAAGAGCTTGCTAACAACAGGCTCTTCATAATCATTTGGTTTGAAAAGGATACAAGTAGTCTATATTCTTGATTTAGAAAAATGTAATTGCAAGAAAAAAATCACATTACTTAGAATACTTTAGATCATTCAGGTAGTCTTTATTTATATGTACAAAAGAACAGCCAGTAGTCATTGGATATTGTAGATCATTCCGGTAGTCTTGACCTATTTATTTATACAAAAAAACAGCCAGTAGTTATTGGATACTGTAGATCATTCAGGTAGTCTTGACCTATTCATTTGTACTGAAAAAACAGACACATATACGAATATCAATTATATGCTTACGAGACATGTTGCAATGTTAAACTTATTACGGTATGTGAAAATCAAGACTTGCATATTAAAAAAATATCACAATATTTGAGACAGTGGCGTCATTTTTCCTCAGAGCTTTCAGCTCTTTGATTCAATATGTTGATTAAATTTAAAAAATTTGTCTCATATTTCTCCAATACTACAGAACAGAATGACTTCATATTAGGCCAGGAACTCAAAATTGATGAGTTGTAACATATGCACAGTTTTAAGATTTGTCAGACACCTACACCTTATTGTATGAAAATGAGTGCATTCTTGTTTGTGGCAGTTACTGGTAATTACTTTCTGCATTTGACAAAATACAAAGCTAAAGAATGAGCCTTCACATGGGGTTTTTGATTATGTGATTACTTGGCCATTTTTGATAGTGATTATTTGATTACAAGCCCAAATATTTCATAATTATTTGATTATTTGATAATCTAGGACTGTATTTTTGATTATTTGAATTGTGATTATGTGATTACTTGGACACCCCCATGAGGGGCCTCAAGAATAGCACTTTAATTCCTGTTCTTCACACCAAAGTAGAAGTGAGGCCTTCAATCCAGAGCAAAAGGTCACATTTGATTGCAAGTTCAAGAAAGCCTGTACATTTATTTTAGCAGAAAATTCGCTAGACATTGATAAAAATCAAAATAAACAATTTATAAATATATGCATCTGAAGCGCTTTATTAGGAAACACTCAAAGACAAATATTTAATTGCCAAGGATGTATAAGACTTGAAACATTTGAAGATATATGATTAAAATGGACCTAAAAATTATAGCCAAATTTATCAACTTTGACTGAGGGAGTTTGAACCTTAGTATCTTAATAATTTCATTATTTATAATCGCACAATTTAAGAAAGGTACATTATAAATCATGTCAGTACCAAATCACTGACTGATAAGCTAATGATACCCACAGAGACTAATAGTCCACCACCAACTGTATCAACCCAGAGCTACAATAAATAAAATTTCATGTTTTTTTGTTATTACAGACAGAGAATGGCCAGACAAGTGAATATTTACCATTAGATTCAACACAGGATCCTATTTTCCCTCCAGAATTACGGGTAAATATCTGATATTAAATTATACACAAAATTGTATCTTTCCTCTAGAATTAAGATATAAAACACAATCAAGTCTCATTTAAGCTCACCATGATAGTTTTATACATAACAGACAATCCTGCAGTCTTCCGAGGATTCGACAAAAAATGTTTTTGTGAAACTTTTCATCAGTCAATTTGTTGTTTATTTTTGTTTATTTTTTATCTTCAGACTGACCAATTTGATGTAGAAAATATTTTCTTCAAAGGAGAGAAGGTAGAATGGTACAGACCAACAACACTTAAACAACTACTAGACTTAAAAGGGAAACACCCTGATGCCAAACTTGTCATAGGAAATACAGAAGTCGGTATATACTTTTCATTTCTCTTCACTTACAAGTCTGTGTTTAAACTGAAAAATGTTACATAGCATGTTGTGCAAAGCCTTATCACCATAATCCTTTTTAGTTAACCAGTATTATTAAAAGGGAGATGTGAGGTTCATATTAATTTGACAGCAACACACGAACAAAAGAACATGTCTACTTGATTCAAATATTGAAATTTTTGGATATAAATCATCAGCCTATCTTTATCTTACCTTAGTACCTAAAATGTTAGACTTGTTTTAGAAAGCAGGGTCAGCATGTGCTCTCTATTTTTTTTTAATGAGCACAAAAATAATGAGAAAAACTTATGTTTGCATTGCAATGCTGTTGCATTTGTGAATAAAGCATCAGTATGGGTCAACCCATATGTAAATTACAGTTTTCTTTTTGTTTTAAAAGCAAAATCAGCATGCACTATAAAGATTTCTGTTTTTCTCTTACTGAAAATATGTTGTTTTTGGTTACACAGGTTTAGAAGTAAAGTTAAAGAATATGAATTACCCAGTTATCATCGGCTGTACTCACATAGCAGAGCTCAACCAAATTACACAACTAGATAATGGTGTCAAGTTTGGGTCATCTGTGACGCTAACTGATATAGAGAATACATTAAAGACACTGATAAAGGAGCTGCCAGGTAATGTGGGGTCAAGGGTCACCAATAAGGGTTAAGTTTGGGTCACATGTAACTTAAACTGATATAGAGAATACATTAAAGACACTAATAAAGGAGCTGCCAGGTAATATGGGGTCAAGGGTCACAGATAAGGGTCAAGTTTGGGTCATCTGTAACTTAAACTGATATAGAGAATACATTAAAGACACTAATAGAGGAGCTGCTAGGTAATATGGGTCAGGTTCATAGATAGGGTTAAGGTTTGGGTAATACTGTAAAATCAGAAATTTTGATGGTATTTTTCAAATAAATAAATCATCACAACAATTCTGAAGTAAAAGTATGTTATCGAGAATATAGTTAAGACATTGATAGAAGAGAAGGAATGAGAGGTTCAAGGTCGTATTTTGATATCAAGTTTGAGTCATCTGTATAAACATTGATAGAGATAGAATACATTTTAAAGGCATAAAAATAAATACATGTATTATTAACCCATTTTTTAAGATTTTTTTTCACTTAAAGTAAAAAAAATTTGACTGGTAAAAAAAAAATATGAAAGGAAATATGTGCTTACAATATAGTATTATCCTTTCTTTTCTATTACAAGTGCAAAGTAGTAATATGATATTGCTTTACTAAAACCAATCAAATTTCTGTTATTTGACCGACAGAAAGTAGTGGAAACCAACTAGGACAAATTAAGTCATCTAAGTTAATTTGTCATTCATATTCTAAAAAAGTCTTGAAGATGTGTAAAAACATGTTTTTTTTTCCATTCCATTATAGATTACCAGACCAGAGTTTTCCAAGCTATAGTAGAAATATTACGATGGTTTGCTGGACACCAAATCAGGAATGTGGCTGTAAGTTTGACAGATAAATGGAGTAACAAAATTTTGGGGGGGTAGAGATTGCATAAAAATGTTATCAAAACCCTAATTATGTCAATCGCTTGTTAGCTATATTTTCCTGGCCTCTTCTCTATTTCTAAAGCAGCACATTTCAGTTTGACGATCATTTTGACACGTTGCCCTCTATGTCATGGTCCAGTCCTTTGAATTAATTAACAATCTTGCTGCCCATCAGATTGTCTTTTTCTGAATTTCCTGCTGACATTCAAGACATATCTCTATGGCAAAAGTTTATTCTACATTCTATACCATATATTGTTGTCAAAAGTTCAATAGATTTTTAAAGAAATGCTCTTTCAATAAAAATTATTTATTATCTATACTGAATTGAGCAGGTCTTATTAGTATTTTTTTTTTCATACAAAAGAAAAGAATTATAGATTTGAATGATTTATACAAATACTCTGGTGTTCAAAAGATCAACTTGATATATTTTAGGCTGTTGGAGGTAACATAATCACAGCTAGTCCTATATCAGATCTAAACCCCCTGTTTCTTGCTGCTGGTGCTGTTCTCCAGGTAGAATCTGCAGGTAACAAGTCTTTATAAAAACAATCTAATGCATGATAGAGACTAAACAATAGATCATCTTTTGTCCAAATGTTTGGTCTTGGGTTATATAAATAGATTATCTTTTGCCCAAATTTTTGGTCTTGGGTTATATAAATAGGTTATCTTTTTGTCCAAATTTTTGGTCTTGGGTTATATAAATAGATTATCTTTTGTCCAAATTTTTGGTCTTGGGTTATATAAATAGATTATCTTTTGCCCAAATTTTTGGTCTTGGGTTATATAAATAGGTTATCTTTTTGTCCAAATTTAAAATCTTAGATTGTACCAAAAAAAATGTTGGTGTAAAGGAGGGGTTGTAGATTATGCCAAATATTTTTTTTAAGAGTTTTTAGCGGAAAAGAATCATACAATTGAATGATAAAATGAATTTAGCATAACAAAACCCTACCAATAAGGACTAGTCCATTACAATGGATGTGGGAGGGAAGGAAGATATTTTATTTTTGGACTTGGGCCATTGATCATTTATTGTTGTTTACAAATTTGATGTAGTCCAAACTACTCACAGTAAGTTTTTGGGTTTTCTGGGGTAATATAGATGTCCCTTCCTGCACTTCTACATCCAAATAAATGGAATAGCCTGAGGTATCCACTTTATCTTCATCTGTCCTATATTTGTGTAGTTTTAGAGCTTAAGATATGTTTTTGGTCTCTTGTCCATAATTGTAAACTATATGATGACTTGTAGTTTATTGTGATTTTATATTGCTTTTTCTTTGTTCTTTACCCACATCTCCACATTTTCATTATAAAATGTATTTTTCATTATCATAAAATGTATTTCCAGGTGGTTCAAAGAGAAACATAACAATGGATGATAAGTTTTTCCTGGGATACAGAAAGACAGCTTTAAAATCAGATGAGGTTTTACTCAATGTTACTGTACCATTTACTAGGAAAGTAAGTATGGTTTTCGTCTTGTCCATTTTGTAAGCTCAATATGATGACTTAGTGTCTTTTTTGTTGTTAGGGATGAGGTATGGATAAATACCCTGCTACATCGGTATATGTTTTTGTTTGATGTTTTTCTACTTTGTATATATCGATCTGATGAGTTAAGCCTTTTTCAAATGATTTTTATAGTGTGTTCTTATGTTGTACTGTTACACCACTGTCCCAGGTTAGGTGGAGGGTTGAGCGCTCACAAACATGTTTAACCCTGTCACATTCTTTATGTGCCTGTCCCATGTCAGGAGCCTGTAATTCAGTGATAATTGTTGGGTCATGTCTGTCATATTTGTTTGTTACAATTTATGCCATTAGTTTTGTCAATTGAATTGTTTCATATTTTTCATGTCGGGGCCTTTTATAGCTGACTATATGTGGGTTTTTCTCATTGTTGAAGACCGTACGGTTGCCTATAATTGCTTACATCCACTTCATTTGAACTTTGTTTGATAGTTGTCTCATTGGCAATCATCTCACATCTTATTTTTATAAAGTTGATTAATATTTGTAAGATTTCTTTGCTATTTCAAGTTTTTAATATTACCCCACATTTGTGTCAGTTTTTGATGCACATCATAGCTTTATCTATATTAGTCAATTAAACTCCATCAAACTAGTGTTATCGTGAACTTGCAGTGAGGTGTTAGCTTTTGCTTCATGTATAAAGTGATTTTAAAGTGAATAACAGCAATACAAGCTTTTCCTTTGATTTTGGTTTTATCATGTGTATGTAAAGTCTGTCTCATTTGGTCTCTTGTAGAGAGTTGTCTCATTGGCAATCACATCTTTCTTTTTGTATGTAAGTTTTTTAATAAATCATTTCACCATATCTTTTCTTTTCCATTTCAACAGTTATTTAACATTCTCGATGGACTCAAGATAGCAGAAGGTCATTGAGCAAAGACTTTATATGTTATTTGCTTCTATTCCACTTAGCACATGGCATTTAATATAAGAAGATAAAGACTGGTTGTCATGGAGTTTTAATAATATAATGAAAAAAGAAAGGATATGGTGTATCATTTCATGACACAAAACTACTGCACACACATGGAAAAACCAAAAGCAACATACCGGTAAATGTGCTTTTATTGCTGTTCTTCATCTCAAAATCACAGCCATGTCTTCTTACAATGAGCAATAACTCTCATCTCACTATAAATTCAAGATATGTCAATATTTCCTGATAAGGTAATGTGTATTCCTTCAAACTGTTACCCCCTGAGCGAGCACATGAAAAAAGGAAATATTAATATCAGATTTACATGATATTATCCTGAATTTGCCACTCGACATTAAGTAGTCATCAATCAATCAATTCTCTGATTGCTAGTTTAACAACATTTCTATATTCTCATAATCCAGACCAAAAGTTTTTCCATTTCTCCCTCCAATCTAATTTGTCTCATACCATCTCTTAAAAATGATTTTTTTTGGTTAAGAATTCTCTATTTACATTAAACAGGAGGAAACAGACATTGATTTTCAAAATTAACGTTTTACCACTTGAATATTGATTAATTTTAAATGGTAATTTTATAGAATGAATACTTTGGAGGATACAAGCAAGCCAACAGAAGGGAAGATGATATAGCTATAGTCAATGCTGGCTTCAGGGTTTTGTTTGAGGACAATACTAATGTTATTAAGGAGATGGCCATGGCCTTTGGAGGAATGGCACCCACGACAGTAATGGCTGTCAAGACAATGAAGGAAGTGGTTGGAAGGTACTGTATATAGGTTTGAGGAGGAGTAGTCTTTTTTATCTGGAATACTTATCATTGTATTTATCAAAAATATATGCTGATAAACAAGGTTTCCAGGATAGTAATACAGAAAGGTCAAATAAGGAATTTTAAGAAGTGGTTAAAAGGAGCTGAATTCAGTTGTGAGAGGTTGGATAGGAGGTCCTTGATTCCCTACCACAACTCCCACTTCCCTCCACTCTTACTCTCTATTCCCTTCCCCTTCTCCTACTTTCCTCCCCCTTGCTTCCAGACAAAAATCAGTCAAAAACATTTTCCCAGAACATCCCTATTTTTACTCCCTCTCTACCCCTGGTTCCCGTCCCCTGATTCCTGCTTCCCTTCCCCCCTGACTCACTTCCCACCCCCTCATTCCCATATTCTCTTACCCCTGTCCACCCCCTCGGTTGTTTGTATTTCACACCTACAAAATTAGTAGGTGATGTTTCCAGTCTGTACATCCGACTATCAGTTAATTTAAGAATAAGAAGATGTGGTATGATTGCCAAAAGAGACAACTCTCCACAAGAGACCAAATGACTCAGAAATTAACAACTATAGGTCACTGTATGGCCTTCAACAATGAGCATATTTGTCCATTTATTCATCCAGTATTAGGCTATAGATTTGTTTAAGGTAGTTTTTACCATGAATTTGTGGTCATATCAACTTGAAACTTATTACACATGTTCATTATGATATGAACTTTTATAAAAGAATATGTCAAATCAGGGTTTTGACTCAGAGTCAGTAGTTCACTAAACATGGAAATGTGATAGTGTAAGTGGGGCATAGTTTTCAATCATCACATATTCTCGTTAAGGGTTGGGGTTAGGGAATGTCTACTTGTCCAATAGTACTGGAAATGATAGGATCAAATCAACATAATTTAGGATTTTGTAGATAACAAAAAGGGGTTGGCCTTGGGCCTAAGGCAATAAATTTGTAACTGCAAATTAAAAATTAATAAAAGGGAAAACAATATTGACCGGCTTTAATCTGAATACTGATCATGTTTTTGGTAGAGTGGAAACTACTGTATTTAGTGTGGGTTAGAACATAAGCAGGGTTTAGGCATAGTATTTCACTTCTGTTGGGGCAAGGGGGGGGGGGGGGGGGGGGGAATTAAAATGATTAGTGAAAGGTGACAATATTTATTGGGGTTTGATGACATATAACATGTGTTGATTGTTTGCCAGCAACCAACAGATTGATCCTAAGTGTTCCCATTTGATTAGATTTAACCTGACAATAAGTTTCATTTCTTTGTTACAGGAAGTGGGATGACAGCTTAATAGATGATGTCTGTCGACTAATGGCTGATGACCTTCAATTGACCCCTGGTGCTCCTGGTGGAATGGTAGAATACAGACGAACACTTACAACAAGCTTTTTCTTCAAGTTTTATTTGACAACACAATTACAGCTTCAACAACAGGTACAGTCGACATTTTTATCTTATTCAAATGTTTCATGAATGCAGATTCTGTATTTGTCCACAACAATTTCTTGATTATATACAGTGGAATCATTTTTTTCATGGATACTTATTATCGTGGATTGAGGTAAAGTTATGTTTTCATAGATATTTGATTTCGTGGTTTTGCCGAAGTCTGCATACAAACCAATAGAAAATTTATATATAAAAATGAAGATGTGGTATGATTGCCAATGAGACAACTCTTCAAAAGAGACCAAATGTCTTCAAAGCCCATACCGCATAGCCAGCTATAAAAGACCCCGAAATGACAAATGTAAAACAATTCAAACGAGAAAACTAACGGCCTAATTAATGTACAAAAAAATGAACGAAAAACAAATATGTAACACAGCAACAAACGACAACCATTGAATTACAGGCTCCTGACTTGGGACAGGCACTTACATACAGAATGAGGCTTGTGGCTTGTTAAACATGTTAGCAGGATCCCAACCCTCCCCCTAACCTGGGACAGGTTCATTAAACATTTAAATTCTAGGTTTGCCTTTACCCATGAAATCAGTGAAATTTTGGTCTCCAAATAATAATGATGAATCCACAGAATAGTAATTTACTATTGATAACAATTTATACTTATTTTTTTACTAGCTATTTTTATATTACAGGTATTCAATTTTTTTTAATTTTACGATATTCAACTTAAGATTTCTTCGTATGTTTAGATTATTTTTTATTATAGAAGTCAGGACCAAGTAAGAAAGTGCCAAAGTCGTTTACAAGTGCCACACCTAATTTCCATCGAGATCCTAGTAAAGGTTCACAAATCTATGAGGAAGTGGCCCCTGGGCAACCACCACAAGATGCTGTAGGACGACCTTTGGTCCATTTATCTGCCATGAAACAAGCCACAGGGGAAGCTATCTATGTGGATGATATGCCATCATTTGAAGGTATATTATCTTTTATAATATATAAGAATCAAAAATTGCATGTAAATCTTTTTGTAAAATATAAATGCAATATTTGACAATATTTATACTTGTCTTCTTCTAATAAACCTGAAAAGTAGACCATTTCCGATGTTGTAAAAATATTTCATTCCACACTGTCTTCTTAAAGTTTGGTATGCACTAGCGAGGTTCTGAGTAAAACAATATTTGCATGCAAGGAAAAAAGAGATAAACAAGATGGTGGAAATCAGTGTTCTCCCCAGAAATTTTGGATAGCATCACATTTGGCGTAAAAAAATAAAACTGTATTTTTTTCAATGTCATTTGTCGCATCGCGGCGATGCTCTATTTCCTTTCAGTTATGTTTATATTGTACAATTCATAACTGAGAATACAATTAAAGTATAACAGTTGTTTCAGTTTATGTCTTCTATATTCATTTATAGTTACAGAATTATATTTTTCCTCTTGTCAGATACTACCAACTAAATATCTAGTACAAAAAAGAACTTTTTTTTTATATCAAAAAGGAAGAGAAAGTATCATATAGCAATGAAATTTCAATTAAAAAACTTCTGTTTATCATGTTTATGAAATTCATTGTTTCCTGGGACTCAATGTATTAGTCCCAGTTGTTTCATATCAAAATGTTAAGCTACTTTAATCAGTATATTGAAACAATGCATTTACAAAATGAATACATTTAGCAAGGAGATCTAACAAAAATTTGTTAATGCGAGTGGAATGCGCAGTTTTCTCTTTTGGGATCATTATTATTTTGTCAGCTGTGCCATTTGTGCATCTGTAGTTATTCATACAAATGCGGATTTTGGTTATAGCTGGTCCGCTTCCGATGAATCCTGCATCCAATCTGTAGTTGTACAAATATTCCAATGGCGGTCGAAGAAAAATTAACGAAAATGAATAATGTTTGACAAGCGATTAGGAATGAATATGACGCTTTTAATGCAATAAATGGATGAAACATTAACTAAAGGCAATTTTGATCACTTTCTAATGAAGTATCAAACTTATTTTGCCGAAAATCAAAATGTTTAATATACGCTCTCGAGTAACAAGTACCGGAAGGGAAAGAAAATACTTCTTAAAAAGTTGTTAGTTTGAAGTAACATACGACCAAACCTCTTTTCTAAAGAAATTAAATCGTTTATATCCTTGAATTCCTTTATTTATAAATGAAAAATTGCTGTTTAATCGACATGAAAAAAATCTCCTAATATTTACAACTTGGTTTGGTCAGCCAGTTTGTCAACATCGACGTAGCCCGCGTAGTTTTTGTTCTTCTCTTAGAAGATGGTTGTGCCATGATGCAAATGTAGATTTCGAATTGTTTATGATTTATTGATTCCATTTTCTTGATGTCAAAATTTGCGATTGGACCACGTGTTATTAGTCATGTCATAAGTGTCAGCTTTTGGTATTCGTATCCAAACAGTTATTGCCCAAAGGGCAATTAACACCTATTTAATCACTCTTAATTGCCTCTATTGTCGGACTTGTCATGGAAAAAAATTATATCGTCGTTGTTCCGCGGCTATAAAATGTCCTGGGGAGATAACTTGAAATGAAGCTTAAATGTAAGCATTAGGGCTGCTGGAATTGGACAAACTATCATCAAAGTTGCTGAAATATTTGGTTCTATAATATAAAAGTGTTATTGAAATATAATTGAAGAATATTGTCCCTCGCAATATTTCATTTTGCACTAAGTATGCTCGTGCAATATTATATACTGCTCAGGAATTATTTCTCTAGATTAGGGGGCCTTGGTGGCCGGATGGTCTAGGTAGTCCTACTGTATCACTAGCCTATCAACACTGAGGTTCTGAGTTCGAATCCCGCACAGGACAGGTGCACTGGACTCGGATCTTTATTGACTAGGATTGTCAGTTTTCCTACCGAAAGTCAGTGGTTCTCTCTGGCCACTCTGGCTCCCCCCTCCAATAAAACCTGACTGCCACGAAATAGCACAATAGTGTTGAAAGTGGCATTAAACACCAATCAATTCTCAAGATTAGTGCACTTTTACCAACTCAAAATTACCTTTTATCCTTATTCTGCATGTAATATTTGCTACTGAACAAACAACATACATTCTTTTAGAAACAAAATAATTACTGGAACACAGGGTAGAGTAGATTGATTTATCCTAGTGTTCACTCTCTTTCTGACTATACATGAAATATTTGCAACTGGATATTAAGCAAACATAATTCAACTTTTAGTTCAATCAAGTATGCAAATATGACTAGAATTTTAAAGGTATTGGATTATAAATCTGAAATCACTGCTCCCGCTTAAGTAGAATCAGCTATGAAACAAGTTTCAATGTTGCAGAGACCTTTGTAGCTGAGCGATCCAAATATTTCATCTACAGTGATCACTATAGTGTCTTTTAACTCTGAAGTTGTGAGTTGGAATCCTACTTGTGGCAAGATTTTTTTTTTACTTGGATCTTAATTATTGCCAGTTTTTGTCAAAGGTTGTAGTTCTTTCCAAGTACTCCCGGTATAGCCAAGTGGCATTTATCATCAACTATCAAACAATTAATCAATCAATTTAGCAAAAGAAGATCTCTCCATACAATATCATTTTAATTTAAAAGATTGCGGCTTTCGATAAAAAAAGTCATATAAATAGTTCATGAATAGGAAAGAATTTTATTTCAACTGTACTTTTATATTTTTTGTAGGAGAGTTATATTTAGCCCTAGTTACCAGTACACAGGCTCATGCTAAATTACTGAAGGTTGATCCGACTAAGGCATTGTCAATGACAGGAGTTGTTGATTTCATCTCTCACAAAGATGTTCCTGGACATAATACTTGGGGAATTATTCCTGAGGAGTCATTTGCTTCCACTGAGGTAACTATGAATGGTGGTGCATCTTGATACCTCCTAAAATGTATGAGCTGCCTTGAATAGAAATCAACCTTATGCAATTACACGCATACATGTACATGTATAAGACTTTGATTGATTTTGGAACGTTCAAATACGAAATAAAAAGATGATTTTTGGTCTGTTTTGTATGGTTCTTATAACAACTAAATTTTCAAAGAGTTATAGACTTTCTGTAGAGATATTTTCAACCCGAAATAGATTTATAGATGTATTGATATTCATTTGCATAAAGTCGATTTCTATCAGACGCATGTCATATATATAAATGAAATCAAACTCCCTTTTTTTGTGTCGCCTTGGCGGAGTCAAAAAGTGAGACATAGGTATGCTATTTCCGGCGTCGGCAGCAGGGGCAGCTGCGTCATCAATGTATTAGTTTGTGATTAGGTCTAGTTGATTGTGAACCACTAGTGGTAGGTCAATTATATTTGGTATGCCGTAATATAAGCATTGACACATCACATTACCATAGAGATTATTTGGCCCTGCCCCCTCAGTCATGGTCTATTGACTTTGAAACTTTGCTTAGTTTACATGTATAAGTTTGTGATTAGGTCAGTTTATGGGGAACCACTAGTGGTAGGTCAATGATATTTGATATACAGTTGTATAAGCATTGGCATATCTCATTTCCATGGGGATTTTTTGGCCCCGCACCCTCAGTCATGGTCTATTGACTTTGAAACTCTTGCTCTAGTTTGTGATTAGTTAGTTTAAGGTGAACCATTAGTGGTAGGTCAATGATAATTGGTATGCAGTTGTGTAAGCATTAGCACATATCTTCCATGGAGAATATTTGGTCCTTACTTCTCAGTCACGGTCTATTGACTTTGAATTTTATGCTTAGTTTATATGTATAAGTTTGTGATTAGGTCAGTTTAAGATGAACCACTAATGTAAAGTCATTGATATTTGCTATGCAAATGTATTGGCATTTGCACGTTTCATTTCCTTGGAGATTATATAACCCCACCCCCTCATTATGGGTATTGACTTTGAAACTTTTGCATAGTTTACAAGTTAATGTTTGTGTTTAGGTTTGTACGGAACAACTTATAAAAAGTCAGTGGTATTCGATATGCAATTGTATTAGCATTGGCACATCTTATTTCCATGGAGATTGTTTAGCCCTGTACCTTCAGTCATGGTTCATTGACTTTGAATATTTGCATAACTTATATGTTAAAGTATTGCTATTTTAATTTCAACATCTGCATTATCAAAAATAACAAATAGGCGAGACATATCTCTGTGTTAACAGTTTATGAAAATGTATCCCTGATTCATGCTGAGATGAGAATGATACATTTTATATTCTAACAAAATTCTTCATTATAAGCAGTGGATATCATTTATGAGTGTGGTGAATTTATGCCGAGATATAATTTATGACAAATTCTTAGAATGTAAAATCATTAGTAAATGTGAGAAATTCTGTAAATCTATGTTATTTATTGATGATTCTCACACATATCATGTAAATTAAGAAATGTTTATGTGTACCCATATTTATTATTGCAATTGTTGAACAAAATCAACAATCAAGTGAGATTAGTTTTTGCTTTTTCAGGAAATGTTGCATGCTGTCAAATTTAAAATTTGAGTTTTTATGATTTGTAAAACCATGCCTGTTGCACTGTTGCATTTCCCCCATAATGATAATATTGCAAAAATTTCTAAATTCACAGTATTACCTTTTATGAAATATAAAACAAGCATTGATCATGCTTAATAGTGTGTGTTGAGTTCCTTAGCTCATCATTGAAGAGTTTTTAGTAACAAAGAAGATGCAAATACATAATTGAGATTGTTCAAATCGTTCTCCTATGGTCTATGGATAGTTGTCTCATTACAATCACATCTCTTTATTTGTATTTAAAATCAACTTTTCTTTGCAATAAGTCATGTGATTTTTATCTCATGAACGTTTACCCCTATTCTCATTCTTATATTACCCTACTCTTGAATTTGTTACCTTGTATTTATTGTGTAAAAGGGTAAGTATTTGTAGAAAACTATTTATTACTTTTTAAACAAATTTATAAATTCACAAAACTGTCGTGATGAAGAACAGCAATAAAATCAATATTTTTTTGATATATGGTTATCTCCCTTTATTGTATAGATTGTTGTGCTGTGCATGTGTAATTATCTCCCTCCCCCCCAAAACCCAAGTTATTTGCTTTTTTTTATTGATTAGATATAAATGTTTGATATAATTGTGTCAATATTGTCTGTTTGTAGGTGTTGTGTATTGGACATATAATTGGAGCTGTAGTAGCCGATACACAAGCTCACGCCCAGGCTGCTGCTAAAGCTGTCCATATTGAATATGAAAAACTTGACAGTATAATAACCATTAAGGTAAGACATTTTTTGGTAAAGAATGCAATCAAAACCCTATGGTACTGGATATCTAAATGTTCCAAGGTTTATCACTACTTTTGAGATACACAAAATATAGTTCATTGATCATAACATTTTAAACATCCAATCCATGAACATTTCTAGATCTTTATCAATGAAATATATGCTCAGATATTAAAGTTACAAAATGATGTTATACTTGTCAAGAAAAATCACATAACTTGTGCAAGGTGCAGGAATCTAATATCTGTTTTTAAAATATCAATGATCTCGTTTTAATCTTTAAAATTGGAGTTATCTTCCTTTGTCCATAATAGTAGTTGATGCTTTATACAATGCAATGTTTAATTTTACTTCCCACTGATAAATTAAAAGCAATCTTTACCTTTCAATGCTTACAAGCACTTTGATTTGCTAATTGTATGTATAGTGTGAAATACTGCTGGGGAGGATCCTGTATGAAGATATACACGAATGTCTGAAATTCAGTCTGTGCCATATCAGGTGGAAGTTTTTTGTTTAAGGTAGTTTACCATGAACTTGTGGTCACAACATCTTGAAACTAAGTACACATACTCATTATGATGTTAACTTTTCAAAATTTATGCTTAATTATGGTTTTAACCCTGATTTTATGGTTCGCTTAACATGAAAATGAGGTAAGTCTTCTATTGGCCATTGTTTTTGTTATATGTAAGGATTTTTTGCAAAACTTCAATATATGAAAAAGAGCATTTTTTTAAATACAGTCGTACATCTGTACCAAACTTTATAAACTGAGCCTGCCCCCACCTAATGTGAAATTCTTAAAGGAACTATATTCATTTAACTCATTTGAATAATGTTAACACTTTGTACATCACCACTACATATGTTCCAAAGAACCCAAATTTGTACAATCCACTGTTAGATTAAAAACCAATCTTTACACCTTAAAAACAATTGGTTTCTTTATTCAGTTTTATATCAGGGAAAATTAATTCTTATAATTTTTAATTCATTTGTTTACATCTTGAATTCCATAATATTATAATATAATATAATAATTATTTTAAAAAAGGTACAAAAGTTGAGAAAATTTGATATATATATATATATATATATATATATATATAGAAGTCTATAAAAAGGACCAACCAGCAAATTTACTATGTACCGGATCGTCTAGAATAGACTATACTGTGCAGATAAGGAAAAAAATTATATAAGTCTAGAGATTTGCACAACGATACTAATATAAGATGGTATTATACGAAGATGTTGTTAATAAATCGTGTTGACAAATATTTCGGCTTAACAAATAGCCTTCTTCGGTGTCAATTATTTTAACAATACAGTATTGTTAACAACATCTTCGTATAATACCATCTTATATTAGTATCGTTGTGCAAATCTCTAGACTTATATATATATATATATATATATATACAAGTCTAAATTGAAAACAACGTTCAAACCTATGATTGCGTTGGATAAATACCGCAATTTTTATACATGTGCATGCAAAACAAATTTCTTGGTAGAGGGGTCTAAATACAGCACAAACAACATTTTCCAAAAGACCAAATGAGTGAAAAAGTATATTTTAACAAAACGCATTTGACTAGCAGGTCGAACAACTGATGTTCTTAAACCCTGCTGACTGCCATTGGCGATTGCCAAATAAACGGATCACAAGATGTAACAAAATAGATCTTATTATTAATTTATTACCAAACAGAAAACAATAAACTTGCGGAAAAGATGGTATACCGCAAACATGAGGTGCAAAAATTTGTACACCATATCAGGATTTCGACAATTAATGTCTCTTCAGTGATGTTAGGAATCGAAACAGTATTTGGAAGGCCATATAATTTACCTCAATTTAGGATAGACTCTTGAATTTTGAAAAAGTCAAAATAGGATGAACGGATCATATAAACCCGAAGGCAAATATAATACAAGCCCAAACGAAAAAATATAAACAAGTCTAAATTGAAAACAACGTTCAAACCTATGATTGCGTTGGATAAATACCGCAATTTTTATACGTGTGCATGCAAAACAAATTTCTTGGTAAAGTGGTCTAAATACAGCACAAACAACATTTTCCAAAAGACCAAATGAGTGAAAAAGTATATTTTAACAAAACGTATTTGACTAGCAGGTCGAACAACTGATGTTCTTAAACCCTGCTGACTGCCATTGGCGATTGCCAAATAAAGGGATCACAAGATGTAACAAAATAGATCTTATTATTAATTTATTACCAAACAGAAAACAATAAACTTGCGGAAAAGATGGTATACCGCAAACATGAGGTGCAAAAATTTGTACACCATATCTGGATTATATATATATATTTTAAATTGCAGGAAGCTATTGCCAAAAATTCTTACTGGACTGAATCTAAAACTGTTAATTGTGGAGACACTGTGAAAGGATTTGAACAAGCAGATCATGTGATAGAAGGAGAGGTACACGTAGGGGGACAGGAACACTTTTATCTGGAGACAAATGCTACCCTGGCTGTACCTAAGAATGAAGACGGGGAAATGGAGTTATTTGTTTCTACACAAAACCCAACAGAAACACAGGTAGATAGGATCTGTATTTTGTTTAATGCATAATTTTTTAGGGATTAAGATATATTTTACAAACCTAACTAGCCCAGGGCTTTTTAATATTGATAGTTCACTTGCCTTGTTGATAGGTTTACATGTCTGTCTGGCAGGGTTCGTCTGACCTTGACCTCTATTTCATAGGTACATTTAAATTTGACAACGTTAATCTTTTGTGGAAAAGTCTGTTTCTCAGATATTTTAAGCAAAAGGTTACTATTTTTTTTGTGTACTATGATGACTTTTTGGTGTACATATTTCATTAGCCTGGTTGTAAGGTGAAGAAGACTGTCTAGGAGGGTTCATCTGACTTTGACCTTATTTTCATGGATCTTTATTAGGTAAAATCTATGTTCAACCTGTAGTATAACCAGGAACATCTTAACAACTTTCAACATAAAATTGAAAAATGAACAGTAAAGCAGGCATAAATAAGATATAAGATGCAAGGTATTTGACTGGAATTAAAAGGGAACAATTTTTGAACAAAACATCTCTAGTGTAAATATATTAATAATTTATATCAACAGTGATAATTTATATACTTTAAAAAAATGAAATATGTATAATGGAGCTTCTTGCAGCCTTTGTTCATATTATAGTTGCTTTTTTTTTTACAGTTGGTAGTTGCTGAGACCTTAGGTGTAGCTGCAAATAAAATCCTTGTTAGAGTCAAAAGATTAGGTTAGTATATTTCTGTATCATACATGCACCAAACCAGATGTTATGCTTTTAACATTTTCAAGACTGCAACTTCAGATCAGTACAATAATACTACTAAATTAATTTCTGTAGGCAAAAGATTAGGTCAATATTATATTTACAATTTCTGTTGGTTTTTATCCATATCAGGCACTTTGGTGAAAACTTTAAGGATACTTTCATCCTAATAGTTTTCCTAAAATCACCCTTTTCCTTCAAAAATGAAATAAAAAGAGAAAGAGAGAGCAAATAGATTATTAAAAATACTCATCAGACTGATGAGACAGATGATTATAAAAGGGGAGATAATAATTTTATGTGATATGTTTTAAGATAATATTCATATAACTGGTTACATTATAGGTGGAGGATTTGGAGGTAAAGAAACCAGATCAATCTGCCTGACAACACCCGTGGCTTTAGCAGCTTATAAGTAAGTTTTATCATCATATAATTAGAGGTAACAGTAATATTGACGTTCAAATTTCACAAATGAAAATCGCATGAACTCCAAAAGGAGTAAAATACGTAAAGTTGACAAAGTAAGCCTCTAGTATAATATATAAAGCCTCAGTATAAAACAAAATAAACAAGAAGTTATTATAAATATGTCATAAACAAGGCTTTGTAATAAATAAGTCATAAACAAGGCTTTGTAATGAATAAGTCATAAACAATGCTTTGTAATAAATAAGTCATAAACAAGGCTTTGTAACAAATAAGTCATAAACAAGGCTTTGTAATAAATAAGTAATATACAATGCTTTGTAATAAATAAGTCATAAACAAGGCTTTGTAATAAATAAGTCTTAAACAAGGCTTTGTAATAAATAAGTCTTAAACAAGGCTTTGTAATAAATAAGTCATAATCAAGGCTTTGTAACAAATAAGTCACAAACAAGGCTTTGTAATAAATAAGTAATATACAATGCTTTGTAATTAATAATTCATAAACAAGGCTATGTAATAAGTCATAAACAAGGCTTTGTAATAAATAAGTCATAATCAAGGCTTTGTAATTAATAAGTCATAAACAAGACTTTGTAATAAATAAGTCATAAACAAGGCTTTGTAATAAATAAGTCATAATCAAGGCTTTGTAATTAATAAGTCATAAACAAGGCTATGTAATAAGTCATAAACAAGGCTTTGTAATAAATAAGTCATAATCAAGGCTTTGTAATTAATAAGTCATAAACAAGACTTTGTAATAAATAAGTCATAAACAAGGCTTTGTAATAAATAAGTCATAAACAAAGCTTTGTAATAAATAAGTCGTAAACAAGGCTTTGTAATAAATAAGTCGTAAACAATGCTTTGTAATTAATAATTCATAAACAAGGCTATGTAATAAGTCATAAACAAGGCTTTGTAATAAATAAGTAATATACAATGCTTTGTAATAAATAAGTCATAAACAAGGCTTTGTAATAAATAAGTCATAAACAAGGCTTTGTAATAAATAAGTCATAATCAAGGCTTTGTAACAAAGAAGTCACAAACAAGGCTTTGTAATAAATAAGTCATAAACAAGGCTTTGTAATAAATAAGTCTTAAACAAGGCTTTGTAATAAATAAGTCTTAAACAAGGCTTTGTAATAAATAAGTCATAAACAAGGCTTTGTAATAAATAAGTCATAATGAAGGCTTTGTAATTAATAAGTCATAAACAAGGCTATGTAATAAGTCATAAACAAGGCTTTGTAATAAATAAGTCATAATCAAGGCTTTGTAATTAATAAGTCATAAACAAGACTTTGTAATAAATAAGTCATAAACAAGGCTTTGTAATAAATAAGTCATAAACAAGGCTTTGTAATAAATAAGTCGTAAACAAGGCTTTGTAATAAATAAGTCATAATCAAGGCTTTGTAATTAATAAGTCATAAACAAGGCTATGTAATAAATCATAAACAAGGCTTTGTAATAAATAAGTAATATACAATGCTTTGTAATTAATAATTCATAAACAAGGCTATGTAATAAGTCATAAACAAGGCTTTGTAATAAATAAGTAATATACAATGCTTTGTAATTAATAATTCATAAACAAGGCTATGTAATAAGTCATAAACAAGGCTTTGTAATAAATAAGTAATATACAATGCTTTTGTAATAAATAAGTCATAAACAAGGCTTTGTAATAAATAAGTCATAAACAAGGCTTTGTAATCAATAAGTAATATACAATGCTTTGTAATAAATAAGTCATACACAAGGCTATGTAATAAGTAAGTCATAAACAAGGCTTTGTAATAAATAAGTCATAAACAAGGCTTTGTAATAAATAAGTCTTAAACAAGGCTTTGTAATAAGACATAAACAAGGCTTTGTAATAAATAAGTCATAATCAAGGCTTTGTAATTAATAAGTCATAAACAAGGCTATGTTATAAGTCATAAACAAGGCTTTGTAACAAATAAGTCTTAAACAAGGCTTTGTAATAAATAAGTCTTAAACAAGGCTTTGTAATAAGTAATAAACAAGGCTTTGCAATAAATAAGTCATAATCAAGGCTTTGTAATTAATAAGTCATAAACAAGGCTATGTAATAAGTCATAAACAAGGCTTTGTAATAAATAAGTCATAATCAAGGTTTTGTAATTAATAAGTCATAAACAAGGCTATGTAATAAGTCATAAACAAGGCTATGTAATAAGTCATAATCAAAATTTTTTTATAAGCTTTAATTATGACTTTTAGAAGAAAAGAAGCAACAAAAACTATTTCTGTTTTTTGTTTTGTCATTTTAGTAATTAACTATGCATCTTAGGCATTTATACTTTATCTTTTATAAGTATTACAATGATATGGCAAGCTGGTTGGGAAACCATAATATTTTGTTTTTAGAGGAGAATGCCACAGTGACTGTACATATATGATAAATACCTTATGTGTAGGTGAAGAAAAAGATTACAGTAACTCTACAATACCTTACTTACATTAAGCATTCATGAATACCTTCATTTTCATGGCCCCACCTTGGCAGAGGGGGCCTTAAGTGTTACCCTTGTCCGTCCATACGTACTTCCAAAATTGGTTTCTGTTCTCTAACTTTAGTTCGCCTCAACCAAATATTAAGAAACTTATACACAATGCTTATTACTATAAAACACAGATCAAGTTACTTTTACAGTTCTCTATTTATGTCCCTTTATAAGTTTATATGCAAGCGGGGGCATCATCTGTGTCACATAGACACATTTTTCTTTTTTTTTTACATTGATTGCAAGTTCAAATGTAGCATTGATATATTTTTCGTATAGAGATTGCTTGTCTTTTATTATATTGGGTGACCTATTAGTAAACATTCAATAACATATTTTACAGGCTAAAAAAACCAGTGCGTTGTATGTTAGACAGAGATGAGGATATGTTGATAACAGGTACCAGACATCCATTCCTAGGACAATATAAGGTATGTTGATATCAGGGACCAGACATCCATTCCTAGGACAATATAAGGTATGTTGATATCAGGGACCAGACATCCATTCCTAGGACAATATAAGGTATGTTGATATTAGGTACCAGACATCCATTCCTAGGACAATATAAGGTATGTTGATATCAGGGACCAGGCATCCATTCCTAGGACAATATAAGGTATGTTGATATCAGGTACCAGACATCCATTCCTAGGACAATATAAGGTATGTTGATATCAGGTACCAGACATCCATTCCTAGGACAATATAAGGTATGTTGATATCAGGGACCAGACATCCATTCCTAGGACAATATAAGGTATGTTGATATCAGGTACCAGACATCCATTCTTAGGACAATATAAGGTATGTTGATATCAGGTACCAGACATCCATTCTTAGGACAATATAAGGTATGTTGATATCAGGGACCAGACATCCATTCCTAGGACAATATAAGGTATGTTGATATCAGGTACCAGACATCCATTCTTAGGACAATGTAAGGTATGTTGATATCAGGTACCAGACATCCATTCTTAGGACAATATAAGGTATGTTGATATCAGGGACCAGACATCCATTCCTAGGACAATATAAGGTATGTTGATATCAGGTACCAGACATCCATTCTTAGGACAATATAAGGTATGTTGATATCAGGTACCAGACATCCATTCCTAGGACAATATAAGGTATTTCAGTTTATAAGAGAATCACCTATTATTTGTGAATTGTATATGTACAAATGATAATTTTACTTTAATCTAAAGTTTTAGTAAATTGAAAGACCTTTTGTTCAAATTTTAAAAACTGTCTTTTGTTCAAATATTTGAATTCGCTCTCTCGCCGCGATATAGTCTTTTTGTGCTGATGCGGCTTAAAGAAATCACCAACCAACCAATCAATCTATTATATCATTACCCAAGGTTGACTTTTGTAAAGGGATATGATATCCTGGACTTTTCCTGTGTGATAGTATGAACCTTGTGGGTGAGAAAGGTGAATGTCAATTTCAATTCACCCCAAAAATTATTATTTACATACAAATGCCACAGTGTTCATTGAAAGAATTTTTCCGTTATTCTGGTGCCAAATTTGCTTACTGTAAACCAACTAATTTTTAAAAGCAATTTATTTTTCGGTACTTTCGCATGTAGAAAAATAACGCAAATATAAATCCTCCCGAATATGTAGAACTAGGAATTTTCCATATTTAATTACATCAAGTTAATTTGAGAATCTTGAAATCAAACCGTGAAATGGGCTAGAAAGGGTTAATGGCGATATAAATTATCAGCAGAAATAAGTTGGTTTACAGTATTATTAAGTTGTAATCTATAGCTAAGATGTTCCAGATGTTGTTTTTTTGTCGAGCCTGCGACTTTTGTCGCAGAAAGCTCGACATAGGGATAGTGATCCGGTGGCGGCGGCGGCGGCAGCGTTAGCTAACTTCTTAAAAGCTTTATATTTTAGAAGGTGGAAGAGCTGGATGCTTCATACTTTGTATATGGATGCCTCATGTTACGAAGTTTCCGTCAGTCACATGTCCAATGTCCTTGACCTCATTTTCATGGTTCAGTGACTACTTGAAAAAAAAGTTCAGATTTTTTGTAATGTTAAATTCTCTCTTATTATAAGTAATAGGATAACTATATTTGGTATGTGCGTACCTTGCAAGGTCCTCATGCCCGTCAGACAGTTTTCACTTGACCTCGACCTCATTTCATGGATCAGTGAACAAGGTTAAGTTTTGGTGGTCAAGTCCATATCTCAGATACTATAAGCAATAGGTCTAGTATATTCGGTGTATGGGAGGACTGTAAGGTGTACATGTCCAACTGGCAGGTGTCATCTGACCTTGACCTCATTTTCATGGTTCAGTGGATATAGTTTAGTTTTTGTGTTTTGGTCTGTTTTTCTTATACTGTATGCAATAGGTCTACTATATTTGGTGTATGGAATGATTGTAAGGTGTACATGTCTAGTGGGCAGGTGTCATCTGACCTTGACCTCATTTTCATGGTTCAGTGGTCAAAGTTAAGTTTTTGAGTTTTGGTCTTTTTTTCTAATACTATATGCAATAGTTCAACTATATTTGGTGTATGGAAATATTTTATGATCTGTATGTCAGTCATGCAGGTTTTATTTGACCTTGACCTCATTTTCATGGTTCAGTGGTTATAGTTAAGTTTTTGTGTTTTGGTCTGTTTTTCTTATACTGTATGCAATATGTCTACTATATTTGGTGTATGGAATGATTGTAAGGTTTACATGTCTAGCTGGCAGGTGTCATCTGACCTTGACCTCATTTTCATGGTTCAGTGGTCAAAGTTAAGTTTTTGAGTTTTGGTCTTTTTTTCTAATACTATATGCAATAGTTCAACTATATTTGGTGTATGGAAATATTTTATGATCTATATGTCAGTCACACAGGTTTTATTTGACCTTGACCTCATTTTCAAGGTTCATTGATCAGTGTTAAGTTATTGTGTTTTGGTCTGTTTTTCTTAAACTATAAGCAATAGGTCAACTATATTTGTTGTATGGAAGAATTGTTAGCTGTACATGCCTGCCTAGCATGGTTCATCTGACCTTGACCTCATTTTCATGGTTCATTGGTCAATGTTTAGTTTACTTGGAAAATGTTAAGTTTATGTGACAGTTGTAATAAAGCTTTATATTTAGGACTATCAACATAATATCAATGATTAGTAAAGAAGGCGAGACATTTCAGCGTGTGCACTCTTGTTAATACAATGTATGAGATTATATGTAAGCAATGCATTATGCAAAAAGACAGGCTCATACATGATTTTAGCCATTTGCAAAATGTTGACTAGATAACTAAGAATCATTTAGTAAGGGAATTATGAACTGGCTGATTCTGTATTAGCCATGATATAGATTCTCTGTCAGCTGTATACATCTTCATCCCTTAGGATTTATGGTCTTACATCAAATCTATACCAGCGTCAATAAATGAAACAGCTAGGCAATGACACTTTAAAGAAACTGATTTGGATTTAGAGAGAAAATTATTTACTGCAGAGATTTATCTGTATACATGTATCACAATTTGATTTGAGTTTTTATTACCCCAAAAGTTAAGGTTTTGTCTGAAGAGATTTATCTTTATATCACAATTTGATTTGAGTTTTTATTAACCCTAAAATGGAAAGTTTTGCCCAAAGATTTTTATCAGTATTATTTTATTAACCCTCGAAGGGAAGGTTTTACCCAAGGAGATTTATCTGTATATCACAATTTGATTTGAGTTTATGTTACCCCAAAAGGGAAGGTTTTGCCTGCCAAGATTGATCAGTATAACAATTTGATTTCAGGTTGGATTTACAAAGGAAGGTAAAGTTGTTGCTGCAGAAGTGAACCTGTATAACAATGCTGGTTGTACATATGATTTATCCGAAGCTGTAAGTATCTAATATACTATTTATTCTGTGTCATTTGGTCTCTAATGGAGAGTTGTCTCATTGGTAATCATACCACATCTTCTTATTTTTATGTATATAACATTTAAAAATAGGGAGAAAATACCAAGGTGACATTCAAACTAATAAAGTGGAGATAAACTAACAACGCCATGGCCTAATTTATGTACAAAAAAATGAACGAAAAACAAATATGGAGCACAGCAACAAACGACAACCACTGAATTACAAGCTCCTGACTTTGGACAGGCACATACTTACAGAATGTGGAGAATATGTCTACTATATGATATGTAATGTCACTTTTGATTGGATCATGTCTGCCGTCACTATTACAGAGTATGTCAGAGTCAAAGGAACAATGTTGCCCAATAAAGTCCATGTTTGGGTTATGTTTCAAATGTTGTGTGTTTAGATATACCCCTCTATGTACATAATTTATATAATTGCAGGGATAACTACAGTTAGAAAATTCAAAAAGTCGTCCAATTTTGATATGAATAAACTTTACACAATTAATTTTTTCAGTAAATGTGTTTTTCTAATGCTCTTCAGTAATTTTGCATACATCAAATGGACGTTCATTTGTAAATGACCCATGACCAATGTTTAAGAACTGAGAAAGTCAAAATTGAAAGAAAAAATCTCGAATGGTGCTGAAACTTTAACTTGTTGGACCTCCATTCTTTATAAAGCTGTAGTGATTCCTAATCATGGTGACCTGTGACCTGTGACCCCCACAGTTTTTGTCACTTTTGGAATAGTCCTAATGTTTTCTGATTATTAACCATTGAAAGATTTCTGACATTTTATAATTTTCAGATTTATGGAGGTATATTGTGCCCTGATACCTTCTTTTAATTTATTTTAAAAGGTGACGAGAGCAAAGTAATTTGTATGCATGTAAATATGTATTTTAAATTGTGTATGCATATAAATGAGTATTTTAAATTGTAAAATTGAGAATGGAAATGGGAAATGTGTCAAAGAGACAACAACCCGACCAAAAAGCAGAAAACAGCCGAAGGCCACCAATGGGTCTTCAACACAGGGAGAAAATCCCGCACCCCCGGAGGCGTGCTTCAGCTGGCCCCTAAATAAAAATGTGTACTAGTTCAGTGATAATGGACGTCATACTAATCTCCAAAATGAACTAAAATTAAAAATCATACAAGACTAACAAAGGCCAGAGGCTCCTGACTTGGAACAGGTACAAAAATGCAGCGGGGTTAAACATGTTTTGTGGGGTCTCAACCCTCCCCCTATACCTCTAGCCAATGTAGAAAAAACAAACACACAGCAATACACACAATAAAACTCAGTTTAAAAGAAGTCTGAGTCCAGTGTCAGAATGTGTATGCATATAAATATGTGTTTTAAATTGTGTATGCGTATAATTGTATATTTTACATATATTAGTATGTCTTTATAAACAAACACACTGTGAAAGTACTTATTCTTGTATGCATTTGTTTTTTTCTTCATTTATTTTAATATATTATGATCTATATAACCTTGATTCTGATTGGTCGTGTTTGAAAAATTACAAGCATCCATCATTTAGTGTAGGAATTGATAAGAGACACACAGCATACAGCTCAGGTTGATTAAGTGATATTTATCAGCCAAAGGTAGAAAAAGGGCACACAACTTATAGATAAATCCCAGTGCTAGTAGTAGTAACAATGTCTTTTTTTTGTCATCATACTTTGGAAAAATAAGTAAAATTCACATTCTTTATTTCCTAATCACAGGGCCCTTTCAGACATGACAAAATTGACCACCTTCATTCACACTCACCCCCTCCCCTCCTCCCCTTTCTCACATCACTCACTCTGATGATATTAATTAGTCAAGCTTTTTGTATTCAACATTTTTTTTTTTAAATCTGAGGGTAAATATTAGGGGATGTATATGAGGGGACAAAAGTGTGGCCCAGGATGGAAAGATAGAAATGTTGAAATTTTCCTGATCTGTTACTGTATAGATAGTGAAATGGTTTCGATAGTTTTTATTCAAAATCGTTATTTCTGATCATGAAAAAAATTGTAAACGAACTTATATTCTCCAAAAATTTATTTCTACTCACAACTAGAAAATAACAAGGATATAAATAACGGTAGTCATGAATATGCCAAACTTTGATCTTCTCTTAAATGAATATATGAACAAAGTTTGAAAAATTGTGAATATAAATTGCTGCAAAATCAGCTGAAAAAGGCTTAAAGCATGGAAAAAGGTATCGGTGAAAGTAAGTTGGTTTACAGTATTTTGAATAATTGTTAAAGGATGTAAAACAATTACTTTAAGCTCACCTGGCGTCCATCGTTGTCCGTTGTCGTCGTCGTCTGTCGTCGTTGGTAACTTTTTACATTTTGAACATCTTCTAGAGAACCACTGAATGGAATGAAACCAAACATGGCATGAATGTTCCTTATGAGGTGCTGACCAAGTGTTGTTACTTTGTAGCTGATCCATCATCTAAGATGGCCGCCAGCGGGGGACTTCGTTTAACATAGGACCCTATGGACAATACATACAAATGTCTTCTTTTAGAGAATCACTGAATGGAATGAAACCAAACATGTCATGAATGTTCCTTATGAGGTGCTGACCAGGTGTTGTTACTTTGAAGCTGATCCATCATCCAAGATGGCCGCCAGAAAGGGACTTAGTTTAACATAGGACCCTATGGGAAATACATACAAATGTCTTCTTTTATAGAACCACTAAATGGAATGAAATAAAACATGGCATGAATGTTCCTTATTAGGTGCTGACCAAGTGTCGATCAATCATCCAAGATGGCCGCCAGCAGGGACTTAGTTTAACATAGGACCCTATGGAAAATACATACAAATGTTTTCTTTTAGAGAACCACTGAATGGAATGAAACCAAACATGACATGAATGTTCCTTATGAGGTGCTGATCAAGTGTTGTTACTTTGAAACCGATCCATCATCCAAGATGGCCACCAGAGAGGGATTAAGTTTAACATAGGACCCTGTGGGAAATACATACAAATGTCTTCTTTTAGAGAACTACTAAATGGAATGAAATAAAACATGGCATGGATGTTCCTAATGATGTGCTGACCAAGTGTTGTTACTTTGTAGTAAATCCATCAACCAAGATGGTTGCCAACGGGGGACTTAGTTTAACAAAGGACCCTATGTGAAATATATACAAATGTCTCCTTCTAGAAAACCGCTTAATGGATTGAAACCAAACATGGTATGAATGTTTCTTTTGAGGTGCTGACCAAGTGTTGTTACTTTGTAGCTGATTTGTCATTGTCCTTATAAAGTCATTTTCTATAATTTCAATGAATTTATTGGTAATTTCTGTAAACTTTACAAAAGTCTTCTTCTTTTGATTAAATTACGGGGCCAATATTAAGCCAAATTTGGCCTCAATCATTATTAGGGTATCTGTTTTGATTTTAATCTATTTTTACGTGATTTCCAAAACCAAAGTAGAATCAGGTGAGCGACACAGGCTCTTGGGAGCCTCTAGTTTTCATTTCAAAATTGTTAGTCTACTCACCTTTAAATTCTGCATGATAAGACAGTTTGCAAATCCCAAACGTATATTGCTTAACAATATTATATTGATCTGGTTTTTTTTTTGCTCCCCATGGCTGATATTTAAACAGTTAACTTTAATTTTCATGCAGGAATGTTATCATGAATTAGCTGTGTTATTACAGGACGTAGTTATAATTCGAAATTAGGATATCTCACAAATAATGATTTCACAGTCAAATTTTTGTAAATATAGAAAGTATTCTTTGCAGGTTATGTATTCTTTTTTTAACTATTTTCTGTATAAATACAGGTGATTGAAAAATGTTTACTACTATTTGATTATTGCTACAAAATAGAGAACCTTGGACTTCTTGGCTATGCTTGTAAAACTAACATTGCATCTAATACTGCTTTCCGAGGATTTGGAGGACCTCAGGGTATGCTGGTTATGGAAACTCTAATGGACGAAGTTTCTACGTTTCTTCATCTAAATCCAGATTCGGTAAAGTGATGGAAATCCTGATAAATGTTTTTGATTAAGCTAGAGTTGCTTTCCTTTATTTAATCAGAATATTCCTTCTACCAGTGTCATAGCTTTGTCATTTTTATGTCTATTTTCCCATCACTTGCATAGTATATATTCTGGAGCTTGATCACTTGATTTTTGTAATGCTTTTTTAGTTAAAAAATTGCTGGTTCCTTCATCTTTTACAATGGATTCATTTACTCTTTTAGGTACCAGTTTTTGTGGATAAAAAAAAAGACATTTTTGTTGATACTCAATTTCATGGTTTAACCAAATTTTTAATACAAGCTGAAAGAAAGTTTATATTTTCTCATAATTAACTTTACTATGTTTACCCACAAAATCCACAAAATAATAATACCCCAGGATTAACAATGGATCCACAGTATTAGAAAAGACCATCCCAACGGAAACAACTTTCCCTGATTTGGTTAGTGATCAAAGAGTTAGGTGTTAATCGAATCTCTTTATTGATATACTGTAAACCAACTTATTTTAGCGAGCGATTTATTTTTCGCGACTTTTTGTGAGTAGAAAAATAACATGAATATGTAAAACTTGAATTTTTCCTTTTTTATCTTCATCAAGTAAATTTTACAATCGCAAAATTAAATCGCCGAGAAATGGTTTAGAAAGGGCTATAAGCGAAATTAAGTATCCGCGAAAATATGTTGGTTTACAGTATTATTTCATGATTGTTACAAAATTGAGAGCTTCAGACTGATGGGTTGTGTGTGTAAAACCAACATCTCATCAAATACAGCTTTCTGAGGGTTTGGAACAACTCAGAGTATGCTGGTTACTGAAACATTCATAGATGAAATGTCTGATTTCCTTGACCGAACGCCTGAACAGGTAAAGTGTAGCAGAAGACAGAAATGGCTTCAGCTTACAGCTCAATCACTAACACTTTATGAGAAAAGACCATCCCAACTTTCCCCAATTTGGTTAGCGATTAAAGAGTAAGGTGTTACGCTTATCTCTTTTTTGCTATAGGTGCTTGAACAGGCCTTATTGGTGTTTGATAATTGTTACAAAATTGAGAACGTGAGACTGATGGGTTATGTGTGTAAAACTAACATCCCATCAAATACAGCTTTTCGAGGGTTTGGAACAACTCAGAGTATGCTGGTTACTGAAACATTCATGGATGAAATGTCTGGTTTCCTTGACTGTACACCTGAGCAGGTAAAATTGTATCAGAAGACAGTGTGTGGCTTTAGCTTACAGCTTACAGCTCAATCTTTAACTCATTACTGTAAAGTGGAAAGTTTTAGCCAGGGGTTTATTTTTGCTAATTTTGCAATCCACCGAGTTTTATATTCAAACTTATAAGTGAAAGGCAAACTGACAATACCTTGGGAAAAACAAAAAACGACCAAAAGACAAACAATAGTCTACAAAAAACAACCTAGAAAACTAAAGACTGAGCAACTCGGACCCAAACAAAAACCTGGGGTGATAATTAAAGTGCTCCAGAAGGGTAAGTAGATCCTGTAAAGTCGGCAGATATCTCCTTCCAAGAATGTGTTCTTTGAGGAAGATTTGAATAATGGACAACTAAAAGCAAAAATATAACCCCACGATCAGGATATGCACTAGAAACCACAAAATTTAAGCTCTGCTAAAATGAATCATTTTATAGTCTATTAAAATATGCTTTCACCACAGCTTATTTTTTCCTCGTTTTGAAAACTTATTTGTTATTCAGTTTTTTGTAAGTTGTTATTTCTATCAAGATTGTTACAGCAGGTTTTAGTTTTGACAGCTAGTTCAAAGCCTATAATAACTAATAAAAAAATCATGTATCTAAGACTAAAATATCAATCAGTACACATCCAACATCCAATGGATTTAGTGTAAAGACGTCATTAACAGTCAAGAGAAAAACATGACCTTATGCAATGCCAAAATTAAGATATCGACAGATTGTAGTACCGTTAAAGTGCATATGTGTATAACAAAACTATTTAGTATGGTTTTAATTTACTGATTATAAAATCAATATTTATACCAATAAAAACAATATTCAAAGATCTAATTACAGTGTTGAATTGGTAACCTTTTAGAATAAGTTTATTTTAAGGATTGATAAGTTTACCCGGATCATAAATTAATTTCCGGGCTCTGTAAATAACATCACTGTAAAATTTAGGATTCAAATTCATTTGAACAGCCTTAAGATATACAAATAGCATTTTTAAACATTTAAGTAGACACATTTTAAGAGAAAATTGCCTTGAAATAGGACTTTTTAAATACCATGAATATTTGGGAGCTACCATTTGATTTTTATGGGGGGACTAGGATGAAATTTGAAAAAAAAGGCAGGACAGGAGTTTTGAGTTAAAAAAAAAAAGGGAGGATGAGCAACGTGGCAAAAAATAAGGCAGGATGACAATTTATGTAAAAAAAGTCAGGATAAACTAATAAAAAAAAAGGCAGGACCGAATAGAGTGAAAAATAAAAAGGCAGGACAGAGATTACAACTAAAAAAAATGCAGGACAAAATTTTTCATCCTAGCCCTTATAAAAATCAAATGGTAGCTCCCTTAGTAGACAGAGCAAGCCATACTCAGTGTTTTGGGGAGCTTTTTCTGACTTTTTCTCCTTATTTCTTATATTTTGCTATACTAGTAATATAAACTTTTTCCTAGGTAATACTTTAATAAATATACAGTTATAAGTAAATGAAATTATTTTTGAAATAGTAACAACAAATGATTCATTAAAAGGGAAGCATTTCATGTCCCTCTGTGGAGCGCAGCATGAATTTAAGTTTTACGTAAGGACTTATTGAAACCTCCATGGAGTCAGTAAACTTTTATATGGATAGTTCATTCAGCTTGAATACTTCAGTCACTCATTTATTATCACATTTCTTGCATAAATGTGTGAAAGTTACCCTAATATTTGGATTTATTGGCCTAAAAAGTTGAAATTTTGAGGAAATGAGAGGCATAAATGGACCAAAAGGGACCTTATAATGAAGACAAAGAGGTCCATTAGTGGTATTTTTCATCCTAGAGTCATTTTTGTATCATATTCAACTGTTTGTAGGCAGATGAGATAAATATTTAATCATTTATTGGTCCACACTACATTCTATCATGATGCAGCTTGATTTGGATTTTTCGAAGAAATTTAGCTCGAACCGCTGTAGACGTCGTCTTACATTATACTAGATTTTTCTCAAACAATTGAATTGATTATGGAAAAAACTTAACAGTTATGCTTGAAATAACCAGTATTGCAAAGGAAAAAAATCACATTTAGTTTATTTAACAAAAAAGTCTTCTTTAGGTGTAATACCACCAAATCATAGTATGTCACATCTGGTTGCATACGAAAAAGAGTCAAAAAAAAAACATTCCCTTGAATTTGACAGTTGTAGGAAATTAATCCTACATTTCATTGCAGTAAAAAATTTCTGAGTCATAAACATATATCTTGAAAGCACCATTCTTTTTTTATTTAGTGTTTCTATAAAATATTTTGGAAACTTGAGGTTACATGGTTACTAAAGCTTGTAAACAGGAAAAAAAGGGGTGAACATTTGATTGGTTAACTTCCAGTGATGGTTATTATCTTATATGCAATAAAATGTTATGTGAAATTTTGTGTCTGTAGTACTGGACAGGATAAAACTTTACTCATGCCAAGTTTTTCTTTATTTGAAACAAAGATAAATTCTGCACATTTTTTTGAAAAGTGGAAATTTAACAAAGACTAATAGGGGAACAACAATGGTGGTATTACTCCTATCACCAAACAGTCCTGGCTATATGACATTAATCTGTAAAACCCATTTTTTTACAACTGACATAAGCATCACAATTAAAGAAATTTTAAAATTCCTTTAACCTTATTACTAACCTTAGGTAATGTGACCTTATTTGTAACCTCAGGTACTATGACCCTATTACTTACCTAAGGTACTGTGACCTAATTAGTAACCTTGGGTACTATGACCCTATTACTTACCATAGGTAATGTGACCTTATTAGTAACCTCAGGTACTATGACCCTATTACTTACCTGAGGTACTGTGACCTAATTAGTAACCTTGGGTACTATGACCCTATTACCTACCTCAGGTAATGTGGCCTTATTAGTAACCTCAGGTACTATGACCCTATTACTAACCTCAGGTACTCTATGTTGAAGGCCGTACGGTGACTTATAGTTGTTAATTTCTGTGTTATTTGGTCTCTTGCAGAGAGTTGTCTCATTAATTGGCAATCATACCACATCTTCTTACTTTTATATTATAGCTAATCCAAGGTACTAAGATCTTATTACTTACCCCAGGTACTGTGAAATTGTTATTTGTGAGAAACTCACCTTGTACTGTTCTGTTTCCACCAAAATTGAATATCCAACATTTCCACTAATAGTGAATGTCAAAATTGTGTCTACTAAAACCACCAAATTCTCCATTCTCCATTCATCAAAAAAAGAAAACAAGAGTTTTTTTCCCATTAAACCTTGAATTTGTAAGAAAACTGGTGTTTACAAGTACAAGTACTTTCACAGTGGAGAGGCATAATTGACTTCACTGGTATATCTTTTGTATTGGAGCTTTTTTTTCCTTTATATTATTTTGAGTTTAATTTTGATTTAATTTAATTTTGATTTGATTTTAATTTTGATTTTAATTTTAATTTTTTTAATTTTTATTTATTTATTTTTTTGTTTTTTTTTTATTTTCATTTTCATTTTTATTTCTATTTGTTGAAAGGGATCCAAAGCAAAAGCTGCTATCTAATTTTCTATTGAATCATAGAAGTCAAAAATGCCTAGATATGAAATTTTCTGCAAGACTATCCATCATACAAACATATATCAATTCTTTTTGACAAAGGTATTAGACCGAGGTTTGTATCACTTAGACAATGCCTATAAGATTGCCAATTTGAAAGCGGTTGGCAGGACGTGTAAGACCAATATACCGTCAAATACTGCATTCAGAGGTTTTGGTGGACCACAGGGAATGCTTGTTGCAGAAACATTCATAGATGAAGTAGCTACCTATCTAAATTTTTGCCCAAGTCGGGTAGGTATTTTTTGGGGTAAAGATTGCATGAAATGCTATCAAAATCCTTATGGTACTGGCTTGCTCTTTTTGTTTTCCAGGTTTTGTCACTACTTCTGAAAGTTAAACTATGTAGTGCAGTGAGGTCAATGTTCTTAAGATCCTATCTAACAAATGATATGCAGTTTATTAATGATATATGTTATACTCAGATATGAGGGTAGGAATGCCTTTTACCGTCAGGCTTCAAACAGTCATTTTCAGCTACCGTTAGCATCATATTGGTTAAAATTTTATTGTGCTTCGTCAAAATATCCTTATCCTGATTCGTCAGAGTTCTCAAATAATTATTGGTTACTGTTATTTTGGGAAAAAAAAGAACATGAAACATCAAAATCAGTCCATATTTTTATTGTCATAAAGAAAATGTACATTTTATTGTCATGCACCAAAAATTACTGTTAGCGTCATTTGGCAAGATTTTTTTTATCGTTTTTTGTCATAAAGGTACCCCCATTACGACCCTCAGATATTCAAATTACAAAATGATGGAGTTTTAAAACCAAAGTCAAGTCAAACTTTATGTATATAGTATTCTAGAAAATAATTTGTTGACTTTTTCAAAGTTCTCATGTAACAGAAAGTCAATAAATAGAATCAAATGGTAAGAATATTTTTACTATACTGCACTGGCTTCACACTAACAGCCCTTCATTAGCAATGATATTTTAAGATTGTGAATCAATTCTATTATAAAACATGAATTCTGAAATGATGTTCTTCTTTTGCTTTGGAAACAAAGCCATGTTCTAATTCCAATAAACATGGGCTGCACGTGATTGACGTCACAATTGAAATTGCAATGTCAGTTCACCTCAGTTGTATTTTAAACAACACCGGAGATCAAAATGGACGTTTGTGTTGGTGTTGCTTGCTAGGATTTTAGTTTAAATCATTCTGAAAGTAAGTTTACATGTAACTGTTGATTTTTTATCGTAAAACTGTGGATTTTCTATATCGTTTTGGCTTCATCAAATTAAATGGCTGCCTTTCGAACATGTATAGGTCGCTTCAAAGTATAAATAACAGGCTATTATTTGAACTTGGAATTATTTTTAATTATGGAATTTGCATAATTTCATGTGTTTGAAATTTTTAATAAATTCCATGTTTATTCTGTATTATAATGTTTTAAGTGGTGCATCACACTTTCCACACAATGTATTTTGTATAGATAGTGTTGTGCGTGGCACAGTACATTCTATTGAAAATTTGCTATCTTCTTTGTAATAGAAAGTGTTGTGCGCCGCACAGAACATTATAATACAGAATAAACATGGAATTCATTAAAAATTTCAAGCACAAGAAATAATGCAAATTCCATAATTAAAAATAATTCCAAGTTCAAATAATAGCCTGTTAAAAGTTCTAAATTTTCCTATTAGAATCAAAATAATTCTATCATGCCATGCTCTATGCTCATTTTAACATGGGTAGGCATTATATTTGCCAACATTTTACACCTCGCTTTCACTCGGTACAAAGATATTGACAAATATAATGCCTACCCATGTTAAAATGAGCATAGAGCATAGCAGGAAAGAATTATTTCTTAAATAGTACTATGATGTTACATGAAACGATCATATATTAATGCATAGAAAAATCTTATAATAGTATATATGAAATGATCAATTATTATTTTTAAAATTAAATATTAAGTTCATTAATAAAGTCGAGAACATTTTGTTTATTCCATCGATGCAATTTGATATAGCTTTTAAAATAGATATATTTTTTCAAATTTCAGAACTCAATCTGACATATATTATACAATTAGGATAATGTTTTATTTACTTTTAAAATAAGTAAATCATGAAAACTTTCTTAAATTTTAATAATTTATTTTACTATCAAGTTCCCAAATTTCAAAACTATATCTGAGATAAATTAAAACAATTAAAGTTTTAATTTCAAGTCCAAATGAAATTACTTGTAAATATATATCAATTATTGTACTATCAGGTTCGTAAATTAAACATGTACAACGAAGGAGATCTGACCCACTTTGGACAGGTAATAGAACAGTGCAACATAAAAAAATGTTGGGAGGAATGCAAAGACAGAAGTGAATTTATAAAGAGAAAAAGAGATGTGGAAATATTCAATAGGTGAGTTGTTTTAGGATGAAGTGTATCATATAATATTTGCGTTTAAATGCATGAATTTAAAGTTTTAAGAATAAGTGTTTAATATTACATTATATTTTCTCATTCTTATGTTTATAAATCATATCAGAATTTTTCAAATTGTACAGACCAAAAATATCTTAAAAAAGAATTATTGATATCTTGTTGTTAGCTAGTTAATTGTTTTCTATGTTCTCCTGTTGTAAGAGGATCATATTTGAGGAAAGGACAAGGATGGGGGAAGTGGGGGAGTGAAATGAGAGTAGAATAGTCATGATGGGGGTTGAAAAATTAAGGAGCTTAGAATATATGTAACATATTTAACAAAAGTTTTTGTGAATAGGGGAGTGAAGTGGGAATCAGGGACCCCCCTCCCCTTGCCACCTCATATTTGTAGTATGTAATTTATACCTAAAATACATGGCAGGTGTCAAGAAATGAAAAGATTAATAAATATTTACAGTTTAATGTCTCAATTTTACAGTTATCATGATGTTGTATATGAATAAGAACCATGAGATAGTAAGACCAACACACTTAGATGGATTTCTAACATGCTAAGGTCCAATCAGAATCCAAACCTTATATCCAAAGCCTCTGTTTGGGGTTGGGGGAGAACTGCCATATTGCCTGAACATTTAAGAGCTCCAGCAACAAGTTTTTAGGGATCCTGTAGGTGACTGACCCATTATCTTTTCATTCGAGTCTTCCTACTTTACTGAAACTACCTGAATAATTCATTGTTTAATTCACTTCTATCATGAATATGCAAGAAATATTTGCGGCTGAACTTTTAGAAAATAGGAATTAATTAGCTGAATAGTTATTTGATAAGGTAATAGTCTACCAGAAAAAAAGTTTTCCCACTAGGACAAGTCTCTTTCTGATTCTGAGCGGACCAGTTCAGTCATAGTGATGATAGCCTATACTGATATGAATAGGTAGATGTTGACCTACTCAGATAACATTGCTACTGATGTTCCGCTATGCCATGGAAGTAACCAGTTAGTCACTTTAGCATCATTATTCATTTTTAGAGAAATGCATTGGGAAAATCTGACTTATTTTGTCTCTCTCTTTACAGTGAAAACCGATGGAAGAAAATCTGACTTATTTTGTCTCTCTCTTTACAGTGAAAACCGATGGAAGAAAATCTGACTTATTTTGTCTCTCTTTACAGTGAAAACCGATGGAAGAAAATCTGACTTATTTTGTCTCTCTCTTTACAGTGAAAACCGATGGAAGAAAATCTGACTTATTTTGTCTCTCTCTTTACAGTGAAAACCGATGGAAGAAAATCTGACTTATTTTGTCTCTCTTTACAGTGAAAACTGATGGAAACAATCTGATTTATTTTGTCTCTCTTTACAGTGAAAACTGATGGAAGAAAATCTGACTTATTTTGTCTCTCTTTACAGTGAAAACCGATGGAAGAAAATCTGACTTATTTTGTCTCTCTTTACAGTGAAAACTGATGGAAGAAAATCTGACTTATTTTGTCTCTCTCTTTACAGTGAAAACCGATGGAAGAAAAGAGGGATCTGTATGATTCCTACAAAATTTGGTATTGCTTTTACAGCTACTTTCTTAAATCAGGTTTGTTTAAACCAGATATTAGACCATACCGATGCTTTCCTTTGTTTTGTATCTTCATGCTGCCAACTTTTTATAGTCTGATGTTTAAAACTAACACAGAAAAATATTTAAGGGGACATTTGTTAGTTGTTGGTTTTGAATTACTTTTTGGTTGAAAATTAAAAAAAAAAAACATTATCTACTGATGTAGTTTTCTAAATGAAATGAAAAAAAGAATATTTTTTGTGTAAAAATTTGGCTTCAAACTGTTTATAAAACATGGTAGCTGTTTAACTTGTATTTGGAAGGTATGTGTTTTTCTTCCTGTCAGACTTGCTGGTATTTTTTGAAAATTTCAATTGGCACAAAATAAATTAAAAAAAACTGACATGTTTAAATTTATGTAGATCAGTGGAATATAATGACTGAAATTTCTGATATTTTTAACATCATCCATGGCCAGCAGTAGAAATGTGTACGTGCTCTTATTATTATTGCTATTTTTGAACGACAGACAAGAAAAATGGAAAATATATTATTGCTATTTGAGGGAAAGCAACTGGAAAAAGCCAAACCACAAAATCAAATATCCAAGAAAAAACAATTTTTCCTCAATCAACGAAAAATTTGTATATATGAAGAATCCAGATCATTTTTATATGACCGCAAAAAATTATGGTCATAACAGTTTAGGAATTAGGGGCAAAAAAGGGGCCCAAATAAGCATTTTTCTAGTTTCTAGACAATAACTTGTGGAACGATGTATGGATCTCTCTGAAATTATACCACAAGTTTCCATACCGCAAAGGGATGGTTAGGATTGGCTTTGGGGGTTTTTGGCTCAGACCATTTAGGAATAAGGGGCAAAAAAGTGAAAAAACAAGGATGTCCTGGTTAATGGACAATTACTTAAAGACAAATTACAGTGTAAGGGAGGTAATTCAATGTTGTGTTTGAATTACCTCCCTTACACTGCTTTTAAATTATGTATAAAGAAATGTTGTATTGTCTCGAGGTGATTAGCTGTCATTTTATTTTTAGAAGTTACTATTTTAATGATTTTAAAAATGCTGATTAAGGTAAATTAATTTTAGCCATGATTATGTAATTCATTATTTTCTATTTTAAGACTTTTATGATGGAAATTTGAATTGAGATTATGACCATATCTTGAGGTCTTTTTTTTTGGGGGGGGGGGTTAAAAAAAATTGGTGGTGGGGGTGGGGAACGGGGGACAATTTTTTCTCAAGATTTCAGAAATCAAAAAGAAAATTTCTTCAAATGTTTTTTTTTTTAATTAAAAAAAGGGGGGGGGGGGTTAAAAAAAAATTTTTGGAAAAAGAAAAAGGGGGGGGGGGTCAATTTGCAACAGCATAGTGTATTGCACAAAAGCAAAAAATTGAATATAAATTCAAATCATTTAACCAATTCTAAGTTCTTTGACTACAGTTATTCTGTGTCAGAAACCTATTATGTGTCAAATATTCAATTACAATCCAAATTCAGACCTGTATCAAGTGCGAATATTGTGTCCATTTTTGCCCCAACTGTTCAGGGTTTGACCTCTGTGGTCGTATCCAGCTGCACTCAGCGAAGCAATTTATTTAATTTGTAATTAAACAGTAAAACAAGGAATTATTTGGCTAAGGGGCCGGGGTTAGTTAGTTCATACTGAAATATCAGTGAATGTAAATTAACCTTAGCCATGGGCACATGGCAAACTCTATTTAGTTGGGCTAGTTTTCATCATGCTTTTCTTATCAATTTTCCAGAATTCATGATTATTCCAGATTCAAATAATTCCTTGTTATAAGAAGAAAATTGTGAGAGGTAGAATTTTATACATGAAAATTTCTGTTCTTGTTTGGTCATTTTTTGGACATGTTAAAACAGTAGTGATATTGTTTTGTGTGTTACAGGCAGGGGCTTTAGTTATGGTGTACAGAGATGGGTCAGTATTGGTCACTCATGGAGGTGTTGAAATGGGACAAGGACTTCACACTAAAATGATACAGGTATATTTTATTAGTAGCTTCAATTAAGGAAAAGAATTGTGAAAACAGCTGCACATTCATACAGGAACATCTGTTTAGGTTTGATAGGAGGTAGCATGTAAGAAAGAGGTACAGAGAAGGGGAAAGCACTTGATGCAAAAATGATATGGGCATTTCCTTTGATAAGGTTCAACAGTCTGGAACATGGAACATGATATTTTCAACTTTCCACATTTCACTAAAATGCTTACCAGCTGCTTGATAATTTTGCCTTCTATCATTGATGTTGTAACTAACTAGATGCATGTAAAAAGCAGTAGATAAAAAGTGGAAGATACTAATGTGAGCTATCAAAAACAACAGACAACAGAAAAATAACAAAATACAACTGTAAATAATTTTATGGAGTAATAGTCCTTGATTGCTTAAAGATGTAACTTGACTAATAAATTTAACAATATCCTCATACATTGTATTATTTGTTTATATTGTAGGTTGCTAGTAGAGTTCTGAAAATTCCAACTTCAAAAATACACATCAGTGAGACTAGTACTAACACTGTTCCTAATACTTCCGCCACAGCAGCTAGTGCAAGCTCTGATCTTAATGGAATGGCTGTAAAGGTAAGGTTATTGGCAACCAGCTCTGGCTCTGATCCAAATAGAATGGCTGTAAAGTTAAGGTTAAGCTTGGATCAGAATGGAATGGCTATAGAGGTAAGGCTTATGACAACTAGCTCTAGCTCTAATCTGTATGGAATGATTGGTATTATTAGGGTAGGGTTAATGACAATCAGCTCTAACTCTTACCTCAATGGAATGGTTGTAAAGATAAGGCTAATGGCAACAACCTCAAGCTCCAGCTCTAGCTTTCATCTGAATGAATGATCTGTAAAGGTAAGGCTAATGGCAACCAGTTCTAGCTCTAATCTGAATGGAATGGCTGAAAAGGTTGGGCTAATGGCAACAAGCTCTAGCTCCAGTTCTCATCTGATCGGAATGGTTGTAAAGCTTAGACTAATGGCTGCAAGCTCTAGCTCCAGCTCTCATCTGAATGAAATGGCTGTAAAGGTAATGGAAACAAACTCTAGCTTGATATTTGTTGAATGGCTGCAAAAGTAAGGCTCACGAAAACAAGCTCTAACAAACAAAAAAAAGATTTACATGCATGAATTAATAGGTCAGCTATTGGGTACAAGTAGATCAATTTGACCTACTTTTCATGCATACCGGTTTTGGCCCACATTGACATCAGAGTTAATACTTTGGGTATTTTCATTTGCCAAATTACTTCTCCAATTAATATGACAATTAACAAAACAGGATTTTACATTTAAGCTGTGTGCCTAGAAAATTGCTAACAGTAGTATTTTGTGTAACAAAAAGATGTGTTTGTTGTTAAAAATTAGTTGGTTACTTTAAGCAGCAGGATCATTGAAAGGAAACTCCGCAAAAAAAAATGAAAAATTTATTATTCGTAAGAAATATGCATACAATCATTATTTTTATTCATTCTGGGTTCATCCCTTATTTGATAAATCAGCATGGCTTAAAAAATTATTGCCAGATGATGTGTAAAAATGCCACATTCAGGTATTCTAACGACTTCCTTGCGACCTACAAATTCAATATTATGCAATGTGGATATACATGCATTGCTTCCCTGCTGAGTGAACCAGATGTGCACAGATAAAAATTATAAAGCATGCCGTACCAAATGATGTCAGGTGTAATATACATGTACATCCTGTGTACAACTTTTTATCCCGACTGATAGTAAAATGCAAGATATGAAAGAGGGTGTGGATGGGGGTTTACTAGAATAATGGGCAAAAAATATAAAGAAAAATGGACCAATAAAAAAAAGAATAGAGAATAATGAGGTGCTAAAATATAAAGAATAGAGAATAATGGGCAAAAAATATAAAGAATAGAGAAAAATGGCCTAAAAAATAAAAAAAATAGAGAAATGAAGGACCCCATCCAGACCCTCATGAAATCATACACATATCAAATTGAGCGCATATCATTTAATTAACACACTGTTTATGAACGACATGTTTAAAGAAAGAAAATTATTTTGGTAATGAAATGAACCAGCTGAAAATAGAAATGAAAAGAATAGATTTTATGCATTTTCTTACGATTAAAATTGGAAAAAATAAGTTATAATCTCGATATAAATAAATATTGACATTTTGAACTTCTTATGACAAATTTCGGTCAACATATTGATACTATTATTTGACATAAGAGCGCAGAAAGATATATCTATTGCACACAAATGTCAGAAAGTCAACATAAGGTAAACAGATAGAAAGTCACTGATTGAAACATCACAACTAGTTCTTTTGTTTAAAAATATATATTATATATCTTATATGATAAATGAGGGCCTCGGTGGCCGAGTGGTTTAAGTAGTTACTACTGGAATCACTATCCAGTCAACACTGAGGTTGTGAGTTCGAACCCCGCTCGTGCTGGTGCACTTGACTCCAATCTTAATTGACTAGGATTGTCAGTTTTCCTATCGAAGGTCAGTGGTTTTCTCCGGGCACTCCGGCTTCCTCCACCAATAAAAACTGGCCGCCACGAAATAGCCCAAAAGCGGTGCTTAAAAGTGGCGTTAAAACACCAAAAATCAAAATCAAAATCAAATCTTATATGATAAGAGAAACTTCTTGATCTTTTTATTACATCTATTCATTTAAAGTACAAAATTTTTTTTATTACCATTGTTCAATGGAGATTTATAAAATTTTAATCGTACGAGGGCATCATGAAGCCAATTTGAAAGCTTGTTTTCTTTGCAATTGTTAAAGCATAATAAACTATTTTTGTTTTTAATGCGTGATAATTTAAAAAAACATACTAACTTATTTCACATTTTATTGTTAATATCATTTATGTGACTAGCTATATTTCTTATCGAAATCTTCTTCACTTGAGGAACTGGAGACCTCATTACTTTCACTCTCTGAACTAGATATTTTTAGCTATGATAGTATGAGACAATTCTAGCGACATTATAAAAAATACACTCTAGTCATATGGAAACAAAATGTGAGTTAATCTGAAGAGATTAATAGACTATTTTCATATTACCGACTTTTGACTCCGAAGTTTATATTTTTTCAACAGGTTACCTTCTCTGTGGTAGAACAACCTGTACCAAGTCAAGTAAGAGCAACGTAAAGAAGTAAAATCAAGATTTCTATTGGTACAATATTTGGGAAATAATTAACTGCTTCATATTTTCTTTACACGACAAAATCATCTGAAAGTAGTAAACTTTCCCCTCAAATTACACCGATTATATGCTTAATTTTACTTATATTGGTTGCTCTTACTTGGCCAAGTACCAAGATGTCTTACCACAGAAAAGGTAACCTGTCGAAAAATTATATAATCCGGAGTCAAAAGTCATTAATATGAAAATAGTCTATTGGCGCCATTTGATCACGAATTGATTTCGTAAAAATTTAGCTGTAAATGAAACTTTATTATAAAATAAGCTTGTGTTGATAACTTATTCTATTATTGAGATCAACATTGATATTTTGAAAAGAAAACTTGACTTTAGGTGACTTATAACAGACGGACACGTCACAACGCATCACAATTTCAATACACAAAGATTCGAAATAATATTTAATTTTATTTTGTCTTTTGTTTTTGGTTTCATTTTAATTAGGCAAAGTTGACCTAAGATAGTTTCTGAATTTTTCTTTAACACCCTTAGGTCATATAAATCAAGTTTTTATATATAGCAAGGTTTCAAATAATTGGATTAGAGCGTTTCCATTGAAGTAAGAGAATGTTCAAATATTTGTGTATTAAACTGGCACTTCTGTCTTATAACCCATCCGAGATGTTATTCTCACCTACAACGGTTAACACTTGAGGCTAAAATGCACTCAGGTGAAGATCAAAAGAATAGATTTCAGACAGTCTGTATATTGATTACTGTGAATTAACCACGCCTTCACATGGTATTGTCAGAGAATAATACACATATTTACACAATCCAAGAGGGGATATGTTTGCTAGAATTAAAATGTCAGAACTTGTACATATATTGTCTGACACCACAGTATCAGTTATATATATTTGTGTAACATATACGTCTAAAAAATATCGCATAGAAAATCATTATAATACGATCCACTTTGAGCAAATTCAACATATAAACTATCAGAAATTTGATTCGGCCTTTACCATAGGAATTATAACTAATGAATATGAAAAAAGTTGTAGGTCTGTTTGTTTTACCTTCTTACTTTAAGTTGGTTATAAGCTTTACAAAACAGTCATCGCTTTAAATTATATTAAAAATAATTAGGGAACAAGACTTTAAATGAAATTAATTTCACTCCTGGCATGTCCCAGACTAAAAATATGTCACAATAGACTGGTAAATTTCAATAAATGAAATGGATAATTTTCAATTTTCTTCTTTATTTGTATTTATATAAAGATAAAACTTGGTGAATATGTTATTAATGTTATTATGAACATATTAAGATGATATGTCAATAATCGTGAAGTTTCCCTTTAAACTAGCATGTACATGTGCCTAAGCATGTTAAGGGAATAGACCAAAGAAAGCCCTATTTTAGTTCATTCTTGTTGAATTTCAATCAAAGGAGATTTCTCCAAAATTTTGCAAATAATAATCCTTTAAACTTGTATGGGCAAGTAATCGATTGACTGAATTTTTAATGCTTTACCAGTAAGTAAACACTGCTTCTGAAGACTGGTAAATGTAATAAAATTGAGAATGGAAATGGGAAATGTGTCAAAGAGACAACAACCCGACCAAAGAGCATAAAACAGCCCAAGGTCACCAATGGGTCTTCAACACAGTGAGAAAATCCCGCACCCAGAGGCCGTCTTCAGCTGGCCCTTAAACAAAAATGTGTATGCATATGTGGTTATTTGTTTCATGTTTTTCTTGTTTTGCAAGTCGAGTAAAAAGATCTGATGTTTGTACGAAATATTGTATACATAAACTGCTTTAATCTTAATGGAAAAAAGTGTAAATATTATGTGTGTACATGTACCTATGTTTGAAAGAAATATTTCTGATCTGTTACAATATGAAAATTAAGTATAATCTGTTCAGTATTTTTGTGGTACTGTGGATTCATTATTATTCGTTGGATACCAATTTTCGTGTATTTCGTGGATACAGATGAACCACAAATTAAAATGTTCAACGAACTGCAAGTTTTCTTTAGGGTTGTATGCAGATTTTGGCAAAACCACGAAAATTGGTACCCACGAAAATAAATGAATCCACAGTATTTGTTATATAATTTACCGTAAGTTTCTCCTATTTTACAATTTTAGGCTGCCTGCCAGACAATCTTAGAAAGAATAGAACCCTATATCAATGCAAACCCTAAAGGGTCATGGGAGGATTGGGTAAGTTGTTTTATTGTATTTTCTTTTGTCTTTATCATTCTTCTCAGCTCTTCTGAAATCACTTACCCCGGTACTATAAGTTTGGGACATCAAAACAAACAGACTGGACAATATTATAAAAGTTTGACCCGGACTTATTTTCAATTTAATTTTTGTTTTTACCGGGTGATAAAGTCAAGTTTGAAGACAGGTTGTTATGATAAACATCAAAAGACATTTGTTTTTGATCAAGAAAACATGCAAATGAAAACTTGAAACAGCTATCTAGTGTTTTATTAATTAAATTCAAGATAAATAATATAGACAATTTGGTATTGTACCGAGATGAAAATTATGTAAAGATGCTTAAATTTGTAGTATATCCAAAGGGTATTCATTAAACTTGCAACTTCTGTTAATTTTTAAGTGATTCTGAAACGTATAGGGTGGATGATGGTTCAAATTTTACTTTTGATTTTAACCAGGAAGTTAATAAGATTACCCTATTTATACTCAAAATAGTATTGCTCTCTTAAATGCCGGCCATGACCCTTCAAGAATTCTCCAAGAAACCATAGCGGGGGTCTACTTGTATGACAAAGTAATTGAAATTTCGCAGTCTAATCTAGGGAATAAAAATCTGCCCCTCAATTATGATAAAATTGCATTGAAGTAATAGGGGAAATAATTAGGTCCATCTTCCAATTAATGATTATGAATGATTTGCAATGCTTCAAATTCTGTGTGTATAAAACGATAGAAGGCTTTGCCTTGAGCAACACAATAATAGTTACCACTAGTGCAGCAAGAATTGTCTAACCTTTCAGAGCACATGAGTTCAACCACAAATGTGTATTTTTGTACATTTTCTTTTACAGTGTTATCTGTCCTTTTTCTGTTTGTGGCTTTTCATTTCTTCCATGGTATCGGTATACGCTTGGGGCCTAGATGGCCGAGTGGTCTAAGTAGTCAAACTACTGTATCACTAGCCAGTCAACACTGAGGTTGTGAGTTCGAATCCTGCACGTGCCAGGTGCACTCGACTCCAATATTAATTCAATAAGGATTGTCAGTTTTCCTACCGAAGGTTGGTGGTTCTCTCTGGGCACTCTGGCTTCCTCCACCAATAAAAACTGACCACCACGAAATAGCACAATAGTGTTGAAAGTGGCGTTAAACACCAATCAATCAATCAATCAATCGGTATATGCTTCATTGATCATTTTTTTTAATTTTTATTTTTACCTGTAATTTTCCAGGTGAATTCAGCCTACTTTAACAGAGTGAGTTTATCATCCACAGGATTTTATAAGTAAGTGTATATCTAAAGGAGCTAGTTCAGTAAGGGTTCTATTTGGCCCCAAATATTAAGTTCATTGGTTAAAGATAATAAAATGTTTAAGTTGATGAATAAACATGTAAGAAAGTGAAATAGACTATTTTTGTCATGTCTTTCAAAGCATTGACATGTATACCACAAATAAGCAAAAAAATTGATTTTGGTAAAAGTTGACAAAATCCTTTGGATTTCGACCAAATTTAGGCCTAGGAAACAGAGCTCAGACAAACTAAATATGCAGGGCAAAAATGTAATTTGTTATAACTAATATAATGATACAAGATCTTCTTTGTCACACTTCTGCTATATGTTTCCAGTCCAAAATTGAAATTGATCTGTTTTAATTGAATACGTTTGATCCATATCATTTCTATTACCAGAAATACTCTTTTACTATAGGCTGATTTCTCAAGTCATTTACACATTTTATGGGCTAACTGGATCCCTGCATCTTTGAACTGATAAAGTAATTGTGACTGCTTGACATTTTTCAAACACCCGTCTTTATTCTTATGTACATAATCCAACCCTGCCTTAAGAAATATATATTAATTTTATCATTTAAAAACAGTTATCGAAGCAGTCATGAGGAAGTTATCACCATTAGAATATTCATCCGTTGGCTCAACGAACTGACGTAGATTTTATGCCCAACAAACACACAAATGACGTCACCTAAAACCAAACACTTTGACGGAAAGATTACGATTGGAATCAAGCGTGTTATTCATTGAAAACTCAAATTTGTGCTATTTGTGATGTCAAGAAAAAATGCTAATAGCTTTGATTCATTGTGATATTTATTGGTCAATGAATCCTAATTAAAGATATTGGCTAAAAAATATTGGCTATATTAGGGCCTAGCTGAACATAATCCTTTTATTTTGGATTTTGCCATGCTTAAAGTCAGCATAAGATTCAGAATGAGAAAAAAAATCTTAACCAGTTGGAAAAAATCAAAATAGTTAAAAAAAAATTTTTTTTTTACTCACACATTAAGTAGGTTTCATTCAAGAAACTTTGTTTATCCATTAATTGAGTATATGGTTTTTATTTGTTCACAGAACACCTGGTATAACAGGATTTGATTTTGAGAAACAGGAAGGACGACCATTTGATTATTTCACTTTTGGTGCCAGTTGTTCAGAAGTTGAAATTGATTGTTTAACTGGAGACCACCAGGTAAGAATAAAATTAATCATCTTCTATCAATTTTAAGGGAGTACTGAACACTTTGAATCAAAAAGATTTTGTCTCGTTTAATTTCATAAAATTTTGACAAATATTTATATTGACTTGTCGGCAAAAATAAAAAAAATTTCAAGAAATTTGAACCAGCAATTTGTCAAACACTAATTTGGATCATTGAGAAGCTTGATTTCTCTTTACTAATAGTATGTGATTTAAAACGTTCAGCTATTTTTTAAAGAGTAAACTCCCTTAGATGTTCTGTACCTCCTAAATTTATACCAAAAAAAAAAAGAATTAAAAATACCTCATAGTGTAGTTGATTTGCACAAGGAATCATGAGAATCAACAAAATTTCATCCTATTCTGAATCCAATATGGCAACCACAAATGGAATATAGATTTACATTGGACATCATAGGTAAATAGCATGCAGTGTCATAAAAAAACCTGAATGTTGATTTGTTTGATTTTATCTATGTAAATAACAGAGATTTTACTAGTTTAAAACTGCATTACATTTACGATTATCATCACTAAGGCAATTATACTGAACTTCTACATTGAATTTGAAAGAAGGGCAGATAATCAGTAAGTGTATTACAAAAATTTAAAAGTGATCTTTTTTGTAACAGGTACTAAGAACAGATATTGTTATGGACGTTGGTTGTAGTTTGAACCCTGCTATAGACATAGGCCAGATTGAAGGAGGCTTTATGCAGGTATGTCATCTTATTTATTTTGTTTCAAATAATATTTTTTATAAATTTTGTTAAGCATTCAATGAAAGCTATCTTTCAATTCATAATAAGATCAGAAATATGTTGGAATGTAAAGAGATTTTTTATATAAAACCAAACAACGAAAAAACATAAAAAGACATCACAGGTAAAAAAAAAAAACTTCAAAAACAGACAGATGTCTATACCATATGACAGGCTATATATTATAATGATATCCAAAGTACTAAAACTTAAACTATAAAATATAGACAACCTCAAACATATACCTTTAAATGTGATGGAGGGGCCTCGGTGGCCGAGTGGTCTAAGTAGTTACTACTGTAATCACTAGCCAGTCAACACTGAGGTTGTGAGTTCGAACCCCGCTCGTGCGGGTGCACTCGACTCCAATCTTAATTGACTAGGATTGTCAGTTTTCCTATCAAAGGTCGGTGGTTTTCTCCGACTTCCTCCACCAATAAAACTGGCTGTTAAGAAATAGCCCAAAAGCGATGCTTACAAGTGGCGTTAAAACACAGAAAATCAAAATCAAATTAAATGTGATGGTAATAAACGAGTCTTTTCGGATGCAATCCTGATTCATCCTAAGTCTTAAAAATTTGTGAATGGAATTAAACAATGGACAAGTGTCTACAAAAAAGTCAAGCTAAATTGTTCTAGGCCTGATAAAGTAATGAATAACTCACAAGAGAAAATCAAAGATCTGGAGTTGCAGACATGAAAAATTTAAGCACAATTAATTTAACTAATCAAAGTACTTGATTTGGACTTTGGAGCACAAATTTTGTACTTCAAGTACTGAGTTAAGTTTTTTGACCGATGGCCTTGCAATCAACACCAAATTTATCTAAATGACAAGGATTTTCATGTACTTTTGAATAGGGCTATGGTATGATGTTACTAGAACAACAGAAGATATCACCTGATGGTTTCCTGTTTACCAGAGGCCCATCAAACTACAAGATACCAGGCTTTGGAGATATTCCAGTAGAATTTAATGTATCTCTACTCAAAGGCAGTATCAATCAAAGAGCAGTATATTCTTCCAAGGTGTGTTAATCTACTTTAAGTTAAGGCAATATGCTATAAACCAATAAGTTTTGCAAGTGATTTATTTTTGCAGCTTTTATATATGAATGAAACCAATATGATTAGTCAAGAATATGTCAAACTTGGATCTTTCCTTATATAAATACAAGAATAAAGATAGAAAAATACGAAAAAATAATCACAACAAAATTGGTTGAAAAGTGCTTTGTATATACCGTAGAAACTCGCCTAATAGTCGATCCTACTATAAGTCGGGTGCCCTTTTCAGCTCCAAATTCTAAGGATTTAGTCTTGACCCTCGTATAAGTCGGACAAAATTTGGGCATTTTTTTTTCAGCTGACAGTAACTGAACGCCGGTAAAACCTATGCAAATCGAGGAATAATATTCATTTCTGCATTAATGTTTGTTTGGTTTGAATTTAGTTGATGCTCATCATGATAATTTATATTCTGTTAATAATAAAGATGTATTCATTTCTCTTGTTTTGTTCACTGTTCAAATGTTTGATTAGCCATGTGTTGTTTACATAATGCATCAATGATTTTGTAGGGTATGACTAACAACCTATTGTTTGAGAAAAGCGAAAATAAACCAATATGAACCTGAAAAATTTAAAGTCAATCAACACTTGATGAAAATATTTTTCACAGCATACATAACTCGGTGTTAAATGAGCATGTACACTTCATAATTCTTATTATATTGTGATGATTAAAGGATTAAAAAAATTAAGTGAAGCTAATCAATATATTAAAATAACTAACTCCAACTCATTAGTGTCATCTGTTTACCTATCACTGATAGTTTTCACACCTTTAGTAAATACAACTCTTTGTCTCTTAATTGGGGTTATCAATGGATTATATTGGCTTGTCAATCAATTTTGTAATTTTTGTTTACCTGAGACACTTTAATGAATAATATTTTGATTTTGGGAATGAATCTTAAAATTATTTTTTGATTATTATATGATTTATAAGCATTGAATTGATATCATGATATCACAATAATGACACAATAACTCCGCTGAAAACATCCTTTCACATATTTGGTACATTGTTATCTCCTTTTCATTTTTGGTTCTTGGCTCTTCTTTTGGGTTTATAGGAAAACCATGTGACCATGAAAATCAAAACACAAACCGGAAACAGTAGAATTTCAACACGAATTTGCAGAAAATGTTTACCAAAGAATAAATAAAACACAAAGACAGTATTGTAGTCATTTATTTTCAACAAAAACTTTTTATTTATTGATTTATGTAGGTTTGGCAATCAAAAACGTAGTTTTGACCAGGAAATTCACTCCTGACTCCACTTTTCTCAAGCTTGGATTTTTCCTCTGGTCGCTAGATCTCGTCTATTAGTCGGTCCCCCTCTCTGGATTATGAATTTTACTCCCAATTTTCCGACTAATAAGCGAGTAGGAACGGTAGATGCCTTATGTTATAAAATTGAGAATGGAAATGGGGAATGTGTCAAAGAGACAACAACCCGACCATAGAGTAGACAACAGCCGAAGGTCACCAATGGGTCTTCAATGCAGCGAGAAACTCCCGCACCCGGAGGCGTCCTTCAGCTGGCCCCTAAACAAATATGTATACTAGTTCAGTGATAATGGAACAGTTATGAACAGTTATGAAGTTTCTGTCTGTCATATGTCCATTATCCTTGACCTCATTTTTCATGATTCTGTGACTACTTGAAAAAAAAGTTAACATTTTTATTATTCTTAATTTCTCTCTTATTATGAGTAATAAGATAACTTTATTTGGTATGTGCGTACCTTGCAAGGTACTCATGCCTGTCAGACAGTTTACACTTGACCTCAACCTCATTTCATGGATCAGTGAACAAGGTTAAGTTCTACTATATTTGGTGTATGGAATGATTGTAAGGTGTACATGTCCAACTGGCAGGTGTCATCTGACCTTGACCTCATTTTCATGGTTCAGTGATTATACATGGTTCAGTGATCATGGTTAAGTTTTTTTGTTTTGGTCTGTTGTTCTTAAACTATAAACAAACAAATCTGTGAGAATTGAAATGTAGGCATGATAAATATGTTTTTAATATTCTTAATTTGACAATGTATTTTTGTCAAATTCTATATTTTCCAGGCCATTGGAGAACCACCATTATTTTTATCAGCAGCTGTATTTTTTGCCGTCAAAGATGCTATTAGATCAGCTAGAGTTGATTCAAAACAAGACATCAATTTTACCCTACATAGCCCTGCTACTGCAGAGAGGATCCGAATGGCTTGTAAAGATCAATTTACAGAACAGGTACAGAATAAGTTTATTATATCATTACAATACATTGGATTGCACAGGTTTATTTGTGAGTGGTCATGTTTACTCAGATTGTTCTGAGCAAATGGTTATAAGACATATTTAAAAAATTCATCAATGGTAGGATAGAGCTTTAACCATCTTTTACCCTCATCAACAGTCTCCCTCCCCCACTTGTCCTTAACCCCCCTCCCAGCATATCTTTTCATGAAGTTTGTCATTTAGAAAAGCCAGCAAAGTAGACAATGCAAAATAATTAGAAATGAGTGTCCTTAAATGAGAGGTTGCTTTCAAAGAAATAAACGCCATATATTGGGAAGTTTTTGTTTGTATCTAATTTTCTCTTTGTTTGTCGTTGGCATTTTACCTAAAAAATTTACCATACACAAATATTTCATTGTTCGTTTACAGCCATTGTACAAGGCTGAGAAATGCAATGAGGAACACAGCAAATATTTTGCTGTCCCTTCTTGGGCCCAAAACTGGAAAATGACCACTTATATGGTATTCTAATTTGAAGAAAATGGTCTTATTACAGGAATAGTCTTGCTTGAAAGGGGTAGTTATGGAGACTTTACTGTGCTGTGCTCCTCAATAATGCATTTACAGTATTGTGTATTCATTCATTTTCCTGGTCATCAATTTTTATGAAATGATGAAAAATTGTATTTTTTTCGTGGATACTTAAATAAGTGGTTGTCACCAATTCTGCTTACAAACCTATAGAAATATGGTATTCACTTGAGTATTTGAATTTGCAGTTCATCTTTTCCCATGAAATCTGTGAAAAATTGGTACCCAAGAAATAATATTATATCACAGAATCTGAAAAGGACATGGCTATAAAATAGAGGCGATTCTTTTCTGTTTTTAGCTGATTCCGCAGCGGTAATCGACATTTTTCCTTTATATTTTCTTTATTATACCAACCATTTCTAATTTTATTTCTAATTTTATTGTGCAGAATCATCTCTGATAAAGTATTTAAAATTTTGATCAAAATAATAATCACAAGGTCTAGAGATTCTCATATAACACCCCAACTCTACAAGTGGGGCTATATTGCAATCATCTTGTCTGTCAGTTCCTCCTCCTGTTTGTCCAACAAATATTGGTGTCAGTATTTTGTCAGAACAAAATAACTTCATATTTGGTCAGCAGCTTGACAAAGATGAGTTGAAATTTGTGAGCACTTTTTGGACATGTCAGATGCCTACTTTCTGTTGCAAAAAATTTGGTAAAATATTTCTCCATTTCCTATCAACAGAATGACTTCATATTTGGTCAGCAGCTCAACAGTAACACATTTTGACATGTCTGTGATCTGTCAGACACCTATTTCCTGCTTATTTTTATACCCCACGCTTTATTATTGCGCCGGGTATAATGTTTTTGACCCGTCCGTCTGTCCGTCCGTCTGTCTGTCTGTCCATCAGTCATTCCTGTTCTTGTCATCGCAACTCCTCTGAAACCACACAACAGAAATTCATGAAACTTTGTAGATAATAAGGACATACTATGTAGATTTGCATATCGACAGGAAATTTTGATTCAGTTTTTAGTCCCCTACCGACGAAGTCGGAGGTGACTTTAGGTTTGCACTCCGTCTGTCTGTCTGTCTGTCCATCTGTCAATCCGGCAAATCAGCTTTCCACACTTTTTTTCTTCGTTCTTGAAGATATTGATTTGATATTTGGTATATAGTTTTATCATGACAAGTTATAGATCAAGTTCAAATTTTGTTCCAGTCTGATGATTTAGTCCATAACTCTGGACCATATCTAATGTTAAAGTACTATGTCAAACCATATTTCTGTACAAAGGGAGATAACTCACTTTTTAAAAGACATTCTTTGTTAAATTATTTGAAGAATTTTTTGGCAGGTTTGTTTGTTATTTAGTATAAACTAATTTTCTGAATGCTATATATATACAATGTATAAAAAAAAATTATGAAGAGAAATCCTTTAATTAGATAATAATCTATTTTAATTAATGTATATATTTCAATACATTACATTGTGTAGATAAAAGTTGTTGACATTTTATAGATAAGTTACAAATCTATATTAGTTTGTGACAAATGAAAGAAAAAATATTTGGAACTATTAATTATATTTAATTATAATTTGAAAATAGATATACACTTTATTACATCATATCTAATTTCAAAGAACTATTAATCATATCTAATGTTTTTTTCACTCATATAATCAGTTTTCCACACTGTTTTTTAGTCATGCTTGAAGATATTGACATGATATTTACTTTTTGTTTACACCGTGACAAGTTATAGAACAAGTTAGCATTTTGTTCCAGTAAAATGAATTTTTACCCAGTAGGGGACTATGTATTTCCATGCAATACTCTCAGGATGCTTGTTTTTCTAGGAGTTATGCCCATTTGCACTTATTGGCCTCAATATACTGCACAGTTTGTAATCGCAACTCCTCTGAAACCACACAACAGAATTTCATGAAACTTTGTAGATAATAAGGACATACTATGTAGATGTGCATATCGACAGGAAATTATGATTCAATTTTTTTTCTAGGAGTTATCTTACGTACCTTTGAACTTATTGGCCTCAATATACTACAGTCCGTCAGTCCTGTTCTTGTCATCGCAACTCCTCTGAAACCACATAACAGAACTTCATGAAACTTTGTAGATAATAAGGACATACTATGTAGATGTGCATATCGACAGGAAATTATGATTCAATTTTTTTTCTAGGAGTTATATTATGCCCCTTTGAACTTATTGGCCTCAATTTACTACAGTCTGTCAGTCCTGTTCTTGTCATCGCAACTCCTCTGAAACCACACCACAGAATTTCATGAAACTTTGTAGATAAAAAGGACATAACATGTAAATGTGCATATCCACAAGAAATTATTATCAATTGACTTTTGTAAGGAGTTATGAGTCTGCGACACTCAGGCATCTCGTGAGATTTTGTTTGCTCAGTGTCAATGTGGGGGCGTGGGGTATGTGAGTGTGCTCACAAAGGTTCTTTAATATACTTTGAATTACCTGGGAAGGTATGATAGCATGACTGGCAGGCATTCTTGTTTATCTTTTTATGCAAATTATACCATACTATAAAGGAGTATGGTCACGAAGGTAAAAACCTACCTTGGGATATTAAATTAGCAAATTAAGATAGACTTGACACTTTGATTGACTGCTGCTTGTTTAAATAATGTTGATAGCTTCAAAAGTATGATATTTTACAAGTTTTTAGCCAAATTGCCTGTTTATACGCATATATTTGTATTTAAACAGTAAATTTCCATCTGAAAAATGTTGAGCACAGCTTGGACCAAAAGAAAATTGTTATTAAGATAAATGTAGGTCAGATACACATCCTAACAAAACTTTATGATGGTCCTTGCATGTGGCTACGTAGTTTGAATAAAAAACCATTAAAATTTAGGCAAAAATTACCATAATCAGCCTCGTAAAGTCCACACTGGTACATTGTCCGCACCCCCTTTTCGCCACGAGAATTCAGGAAAAAATCTTTTTGTAACTGGTTGGAAATGTCTAATGAAACTCCCGTAATTTCAAATCATGTGTGATCATTTGTGGTATTTTCATGGAAAATCCTGTTTTCCATCATCAAATAGAAGCTGAAAATGCTTGTAAATGATTCTACAACACTTCAAGAGTGTTAAAATAAGTCAAAATCACAAAACAACCAATAAGGAAAGTTGTGTTTGACATTAACTAGAAGTATGAATAGCAGACTGTGCAGAAAATCCATACTTAATAAATATCACTAGAATACCACTTGGAAAGTAAAACAGTTTGTCCTTTAGTAAAATATATCCATCAAATTAATGTTTGAAGGATCTTTAGCTAAAGCAAAACACATGCGTCATTATGAAACACCAAAACAGAAAAAATAACCAATTACATTTTGTAGAGTATGCATCGTTATGAATAAGCTGGCTCCCTCTGACTTGTACACTTTTTTCATTCAGTGAAATACAAGTGGATTCCAGTTTGTGTTATGCAATGCTTTGAAAAGAAATGAGAAATTTGTAATGAAGCATTTTATTTTGATATTTATCAGTTAATATTGGATTTTGAATTAAAATTGCATATTTATATGGATTAGGTAAATAATTATTAGTTTGGAAAATAAATAAGGGGCACCCTCTAAAATTTCAATAACAAACATAGTGGAATGCAAACAAACCTCGCAAAATCGAGTTTTTCTCTTATTCCTTTCTTATAGTACTTTAAAATATGCACCCCTGCCTAGCAATCTTACTTTTGGAACAAAATAGGGTGGACTATACAAGCCTGTATTCGGTAGTCAAATATAAGATTTTCATCACAATTGTTCTAATGCTTCAGAGCTTATTTCCTTTGTATTTTTTCATCAAATTTTTAGGTCACCGGGGCCCAAAGGGCCCCATGTGAACTTATGCCATCACTTGGCATCCGTCGTCGTCCTTCGTCTGTCGTCGTCGTCTGTCGTCGTAAACTATTTCAAAAATCTTCTCCTCTGAAACTATTGGGCCAAATACCTTCAAACTTTAACTAAATGTTCCTTAGGGTATCTAGTTTATAAATTGTATCCGAAGTTTTGATCCATCGACAAACATGGCCGCCATGGCTAAAAATAGAACATAAGGGTCAAATGCAGTTTTTGGCTTATATCTCAAAAACTAAAGCTTTTATAGCAAATCTGACACGGGGTAAAATTGTTCAATTGGTCAAGATCTATCAGCTCTGAAATTTTCAGACGAATCGAACAACCCATTGTTGGGTTGCTGCCACCGAATTGGTAGTTTTAACAAAATTTTGCAGTTTTTTTTGTTATTATTTTGAATATTATTATAGATATATATAAACTGTAAGCAGCAATAATGTTCAGCAAAGTAAGATCTACAAAAAAGTTAATATGACCATAATTGTCAATTGACCCCTTAAGGAGTTATTGCCCTTTAAAGACAATTTTACACAATTTGTTCATCAAGTTTGCTAACAATTAAAAATCTTCTCCTCTGAAACTACTGGGCTAATTACATTCAAACTTTAACTAAATGTTCCTTAGGGTATCTTGTTTATAAATTGTATCTGAAGTTTGTATCCATCAACAAACATGTCTGCCATGGCTAAAAATAGAACATAAGGGTCAAATGCAGTTTTTGGCTTATATCTCAAAAACTAAATCTTTTAGAGCAAATGTGACATGGGGTAAAATTGTTTAATTGGTCAAGATCTATCGGCCGTGAAATTATCAGACGAATCGAACAACCCATTGTTGGGTTGCTGCCACCATATTGGTAGTTTTAACAAAATTTTGCAGTTTTTTGTTATTATTTTGAATATTATTATAGATATATATAAACTGTAAGCAGCAATAATGTTCAGCAAAGTAAGATCTACAAAAAAGTTAATATGACCAAAATTGTCAATTGACCCCTTAAGGAGTTATTGCCCTTTAAAGACAATTTTACACAATTTGTTCATCAAGTTTGCTAACATTTAAAAATCTTCTCCTCTGAAATACAGGTGAGCGATTCAGGCTCTTGAGAGCCTCTTGTTAATTGAATTACTAAAGCTAAAGTTCACATAATTTAAGGCCAATATGGACCCTTTGTGAATCCCCTTGGTCCATCAGGGGATACATCAATATGCAAGTTATTTCAGTATACTTTCATTACAAATTAATTTTAATATTTACAGTTTCCAGAACCTGAAGAAGGGAGTTATAAACCATGGTTTGTAAATCTATGATGACTGCTAATTGGTGGATAACTATGGATTCATTATAAAACATGGTTTGAGAATTCATATTAATGACTTTGAACTAGTAGATTACTGACTCATTATAAAGTAGGATTTATGAATCAGTAATGACTTCTAACTGGTGGATTACTTTGGACTCATTTATGAATATATGATACATAACAACTTTACATAGAGTTGGAAACTCATTTTTGTACTGAAGAATAATAATGTTTAATTGCATTCTGCTTTCACAATATACAGAGCTTTATATTATCATTCTTATTTATGCTTTACTTTTATTTTATTATTAAGATTTTTTATTAAGACAATATTTTAAGGTTGTTAACCAGTAATCTTTGTATGAAATAAGAAATGATAAATTTGAATGTTTTTAAATGAAAATAATTATTCTTCTGGAAGATTTTCAGTGTATGTTTGTTAATGCACTGTTAAACCCTGTTAATATTGAGTCGATTTTTTAGTGTTTAATATGGTATTACAGATCAAGTTTGTTTTATATATGTCAGATATTATACTTTTTATGAATTTGGACTTGGTATGGTCAACCATGTTCCTACAGTCAGGGGCATTAGAATACAGCTAGCTATATATTTTCTTTTAAATGTTATGTGAAGGGATAACAATTAGTGTAGTATTTATCTAGACAGTTATTTTAATAAAGAATTGAATTAATTGATAATAATATTTATTATAATTTACCGTTTTCAAGGACCATTTATGCATTTTTTCCAAGTTAGATCTATCTCAATATTTTTGAAGGGGAAAGTTAATAATCATGAGCATTAAATGTTGTTATTAGAGGCCCTTCAAGTGTTTTTAAAGTCAGCCAATCAGGCTCTATGTCACCAGTCAAGATTTGACAAAATTCTGAATTTAAGGTATAAAGTTAAACCATAGATGTGTAAATGGCTTGCAGAAAGTACAAAACACCATTTAATTCATCTACCGCAATCTTTTTGTATGTAAGTTTTCCAGAAGGGGAAGTACATATACTTAATTGGGGTTATCTTTTTGATTTTTATGGAATTTTGTATTCAATTTTGATATAATCTGCTTTCTATATTTGTGATCAAGTCCGATTTGCTAGCTCACAGCTTTAATAGTGCTTTGATTTTTGTGTTTGGGATACAGTCTGAATAACATACAGTGTAAACCCTACATCTTCTACTCGTATTATAACACTGTAAGGTTGAAATGGTTTGCTTTAATTAAATTATACACATTTTTTTATTAAATGCATAATTGTAATAATTTTATATTTGTAAACTTTATGAGATTAGATGATCAGTTTAACACAATAGAACCCTTGGACTGCTGTAAATTCAAAATTATTGTGTGCATTTATTAAAGTGATCAAGACTGAACAAAAATGTGAGATTAATTATTGTGATTTCAGGAAAAGCTTCATACAGATATATGCATCCGAAATCAGAATGTGAGTTCTGGGTTGAATTGATCAATCAGTGAACATTATTTCATTAACTTGTCCTCAAGAAAATAAGTTTTAGAACTGGCACTTTGAATAATTTTACAGTTATGACCATTTTGTCCTCCATTGTATTTGCTGAACAATTCATATTTAACAAGTAATCTGCCTATTGTGTTGTTCTAGTCTTTTTAATTAATTTACACTTTACTGGAAATGTGTTTTACTACAATAAGTTATAATATTACCTAACAGCTTCTTACACCATGATTAAAAATAGCATTGACAGTTATTATCTAACTATTGTCCATAATTATTATTTGGAAATTGTGCTTTATGAAATATTTTAGTCAGTTACCAGAACTTATTCTGTCCTTATGTTGAAAGGACTTGCAAAAAGAACAATCATACAAACTTATTTGTAATCCAGGTAGTTCTATTTCAATGGTATTTTTAAGTAGTGTGTACATGCATGTATATAGCCTAATATACATAGAACAATATATTAACCTTACTTGAAGTTGTATTATACTACACTAGCAAATGAATTTTAGTCTTAAATGGTCATTTTTATTTTAACATCATTTGAAAAGTCTGAACTATTAATAAACTATTGAGTCATGTTCAGTCAATTTTCAGACTTAAAACCTTAAAATAAATTCATTACTGTATAGACAAGTTGCTTGCTGTCAATTCAGTACTGTTTAGTAACTTTTCAGACAATTCAGTATGATGTTGATGTGTGCAGTAAATAACTACTGAACATAGACTGAACAGATCTCAATTGACTGCAAGCAATCAAATTGTTTTAAGTGTTTAAGATGAAACATTTGAAATGTCAATTGTGACTGACCTCCAACTGTGGTATTGATAGCAGACGTCATTCAATCAAAGTTAAATGTCTGAATTGGTCCTTTAATATCAAACTTAGTTTAATTTTGTTTCCTTGTTTTTGTAGATTAATGTATAAAATAAATATCAAACTAATGTAAATACTAAAAGCTTTTAAGCAGGATTATTTATATCTATATAGTGTTGACTTTGTGAAGCTTTGAAATATGAAATCTTATCTGTAACCTTTTTTTTTTGCAGTTGCATCTATTTCACAATTTTATCTGTATTTCGATTTACTCTATCTTACTTTTGCAGGAAAATTAATTCTCTTTAATAAACTTTAATTAAAGCCTTTGAAAAAAATCCAGTATTTGATTTGTTTGTCATTCAAAACAAAATATTAGACAGCTGAAACACCTTTAAATATGTTAACAAATATTGTTTTGAATACTGTGCATCTTTTTGCAGATGAAAATAAATTTGTATTGTCATAGATGTTTGATGATAGAAAATTGTAGATTTTTTTTTTATGAAAATAAGGTTTTTTTAACCTGCCCTTGAGAATTTGAGATATTAAGGCTTTTGTGATATTCAAAAATTTCAAGAGATAATATTTGGATTGTCCCATTGATATTAATAGAGTTGACACCTATGTTACAACATTTGTCCTCTTAGAATGAATCCAGTCCGTGTACAATCTGATTTAAATACGGATTCTTTGTGCACACTTAGCTTACATCGGTGTGACAACATTCCATCCTACTTTCTGTGTGTATCATTACGATAAAACCAGAGGATCCCAAAGGTTGTTTAAACAGTAAGTAGAAGGTTTTCAGATTTTTGTAAGCAATGCGTGGATACAGGATCTGTAATTTAATCAGATCACCGTATATAGCTTTACATATTTAAGATATATTTATTTTTGATAGCTTTATACACAAAAGTCAAAGTTGAATGTGTGAACTACAATAAAATTTTATTTAGACATTGAGGAAGTATATATGTTTAGCATTTATTACCTTTGGTTTGACATAAATATATTGATGAATTGCTTGTATTGATGATTTGTTTGTTTGTTATGCTTACTATGTATTATAGGAATAAAAAGTTGACATCTATGCACTTATATTGTTCTGTTAGACTTTTGTCCCTGGTTATGGGGAGGATTGAGTGCTTTCAAACATGTTCAACCCGCCACATTGTTTAAATGCCTGTCCTAAAGTCAAGAGCCTGTTATTAAGTAGTTGTTTTTGGTTGCTTTCTGTTATATTTGTTTTTCCTTTATTGTTTGACCATAAGTCAGCCTATATTTTTAGACTTAATCATTAAGGTGGTACCCAACACCTTGACTAATATTAATTTGGCTCGTTTAATTTTCATAAAATTTGGACAAAATGTTTACTTTGACCCTTTGACAAAAATATAAAAATTTCAAAAAATTTGAACCAACCACTTTATCAGAAAAATTTCATTGGATATATAGCAGTTTGACAAACACTAATTTTGATCATTGAGAAGCTTAATATTTCCTTAACAATACAACGTAATTAAAACGTTTAGCTGATTTTTACAGAGTTATCTCCCTGTAGTGTTAGGTACCACCTTAAATGAAGCATTCAAGTTCATTTCTCAAATACTAGCAACCTACATGTCATTTCATTTCAGTCTTTTTTACTTGCATGTGTTTTTTAATCACCTCAGCTTTATCAAGTTGCTTAGGAGTCCAGTCAAACTTTGTAATTATAGATAACACATAAATGTAGAGGACATAATTTATCTAACAACATGTACTTGAGAAATATGAGTGTATCCTTATAAAATGATATGTAGTGTATCATCATTACAGACATCTGACTTTTTACCCTCAAGGTCAAATTATTTATAGCAAGTAGGCTGTTTATAAACCCAAAACTTAGTTTTATTTCAACATCAAATATATTGCACCAGACTTACATTTCAGGCTTCAATGACTTCAGTTATATCTAAATTATAGGCCAGTCATAAGAAATACATAACACAAGCACAGTTTTAAAATTTATTTCTTTAATAAATAAAGTACACAAAACCATGTACATGGCGTATTAAGGATGTACTTAGGTGAAATTAAAAAAAATCTAGAATTTAAAATTGATATTATAAGTCAGAAGAGCATTAGTTGAGGAAATAGGGAAATAAAAACCAAGGAGTCTGAAAAAAATTCCTAAACCTGACCTAAGTACATCATTAAAAACTGATTCTGAGACATTAAAAATCTTCAACTACTGTCTTGGGAAAATGACTTCTATTTTATGCACAATTATTTCTGAGGTACACCTTTTTGAAACTATGGTAAAATGTATTTCATTTTCCCCTTATAAACTTAAGTTAAAAAAAAATTCTGCTTTTCAATTATTAAACTATCAAAATCCATTTTTGTCCCCCGTATAGAAATACTGGAGGTCCGTCCGTCAAGTCTCGTTAGCACTCTCACATGTACAATTCTAGCCAGATTTTTATAAAACTTATATCATAGATTTATATCAGCAATGTCTCAGACGAATTCGAAAATCAGTGCCGATCAACTATTTTTAAAAGATTTATGCCCCTTGGAAACATTAATTATATGGAAAATTGCTTCGTTAGCACTCTCGTGTGTACAATTCTTGCCAGATTTTATGAAACTTATATTGAAGTTTTATATCAGCAATGTCTCGGATGAGATCGAAAATCAGTGCTGATCAACTATTTTTATTCGCCCGTTTACGGGTCGTATTATTGTATACCGTTGTCCGTCCGTCCGTCTGTCCGTCGTCAACATGTCGGACATTAACTCAAAAATACTTTAACCAATTTGCATAAAACTTTGGTGAATTGTTTATATCTATTGACGTGAGCTCCCTTTCGTTTTTTATAAAATTTAGATTTTACGTTTCCGAGTTATGGGGTTTTATTCATTAAAAAAAGGGTGATTTTCAAGTTTTCGGACAATAAGTCAAGAATGCTTTCACCAACTTGCAAGAAATTGTGGTGAATTGTTTATATCTATTTACATGAGTGCCCTTTCGATTTTTTTAAATTTTAGATTTTACGTTTCCGAGTTACAGGATTTTATTCTTAAAAAAAGGGGGGATTTTCCAGTTTTCGGACAAAAACTCAAAAATGCTTTCAGCAATTCTTATGAAACTTTGGTGAATTGTTTGTATGTATTGCTGTAAGCTCCCTTTAGAATTTTATAAATTTTACATTTTACATTTCTGAGTTATGGGGTTTTATTCATTAAAAAAAGGGATAATTTTCCGGTTTTCGGACAATAACTCAAATATGCTGTCACAAATTCTCATGAAACTTTGGTGAATTGTTTATATCGATTGATGTAATCTCCCTTTTTTTTTTCATCAATTTCTAATATGACATTGAGAATTAATTGAACTTTATTTGTTTATAGTCTGACAACAGATTTACTAAGTATTGCACAACAGCAAGAAATCTTTAATTGAATATAAATTCAATTCATATAACCAATTTCAAGATCTATGACTACATTTATTCAGAAAGCTATAATATGTCAAATATTTAATTACAATCCAAATTCAGACCTGAATCAAGCTTGAATATTGTGTCCATTTTTGCCCCAACTGTTCAGGGTTGGACCTCTGCGGGCGTATCTAGCTGCGCTCAGCGAAGCAGTTTATTAAAAGAGTTGTGCCCTTGGAAACATTTCTTATATAGAAAATTGCATTGTTAACGCTCTCATATGTACAATTTTTGCAAGATTTTTATGAAACTTATATTGTAGGTTTATATCAGCAATGTCTTGGACAAATTTGAAAATCAGTGCCGAACAACTATTTTTAAAAGAGTTATGCCCCTTAGAAACATTAATTATATGGAAAATTGAATCGTTGGCACTCTCATGTGTACAATTCTTTCCAGATTTTTATGAAACTTAAATTGTAGGTTTATATAAGAAATGTCTCGGAAGAGTTCGAAAATCAGTGCCGATCAACTATTTGTAAAAGAGTTATGCCTCTTGAAAACATTAATTATATGGAAAATTGAATTAATAGCGCTCTTAACAATAGAACGTGATTAAAACGTTTAGCTGATTTTTACAGAGTTATCTCCCTGTAGTGTTATGGACCACCTTAATTTAAAAAAAAATATATAAAAAGGCAATATACATAATATATTATGTCCTTGAAATTTATGATTAAAAGATAAATGTCAAGTATATCCATAATTTCAACAACAATCAATTCAACTTTGAATTAACAGTGGATTTCATAATTTTAACAATTCATTGTAACATCATAATTAACAGTTAACACAAATAAGACAATGAGGATAAATATTCACTCACAGAATCATATACCATTCATTCACAAACAATATTTACTCACGAATTTCATCAGATCTATTCCCACAAAAAATCACTGAATTTTTTGGTTCAACAAACATAAAATTATGCATTTTGATGTGTTCAAAACAATTTATAAGTTACTATTTGATGTAGGTATGAATATAAACAAATCTTTTCATTTACAACCTAAACAGTGCAATTGTGAATTGATGCCATGATAATTGGTGATGTTATCCAATCAAAATGAACGTTACAAACAATGTTGCATTAGAATTACTATTTGATGAAGATATGAATATACACAAATCTTGTCACATTAAATTCATATAACAACCTAAACAGTGCACAAGTTAACCCATTGTCTTTCACAGTCTGAGGTTCAACTCTGGTAAATCTTGGGTAGAGTTACCTGCAACAAGTTGTTTCCCCTGGACAGAATTGATTCCAATGCTTGAATAAGTTAATATGATATTTCAATTAAACAGTCCATTTACAAGAAAAACTGATTTATACATGTATGGTTTTGGTTATAAATTATCATGAATTTAACCAAAAATTAAACTGATAATAATATTTTAAATTGTTATTAATTCAAAATGGATTGTGTTAAATACAAAACTTAGTTTACAAATAAAAAGCTCTACTTACATATAAACCAAAAGCTGAGCTAATATTTGGAATGTATAATATCATTTAATATACAAATGTACTGAGATGTACCCAGTGTTTATGCATAGTTTAAAGTCTTATATCAATACATTTTCCAACAAAAAGCAAACGTCCCTTTTTCTTACTAGAACCTTATTTGCTGAGTAAGGCTTTATTTTCTTATCACCAATAATAGAATTGGTACCATTAACGATGACAAATGATTAAGGAGAAATCTGGTGAAGGTTTAGTGTTTAAACATAAATTGAATTGCAGCAGGATTTAAATGAAAGCAGCTCTTTCCTTAATTTGGCTGCCACATGAAAAAGAGAGGAACAATTATTTTGTTTAGAAATGTATATCACCACCTGGTTTTTACCACTTATAAATTACAAGACATGCATTATATTCTCATATTCACAGTTTAAATAAATAAATATAGCATTTTTATAAAAATCACAATTATAAATAGTGTACAGATTTACCTGTTGCTTTATTACAGTATGGTAAATGCTTCAAGTGGTAACTGGTTTTCATACGATATGAAACCTTGTTACAGCACCATGTGGCAAGCATTTTAGCCAATCATACAGCAAAGACTATAAATATTAATGAGAGATCACTGAAGTCAAATCTAAAATATTCTGACAGTAAAATTATTGCTTTTTATGACTTATACATTCTTCAATTGTACCGCTTTCAGTTGATTCAGATAAAGTTCAAATTCAGTACTGTCTCATGCTTAACTTTTAAATGTTCTATTTTTATCCATAAACTAAGACCACTATCAGCTAATCATGCCAGAGTCTGATAAAAGTTCAAATGCAGCCCCAAGTCCCCAGCTGACTTCTACATGTTCTATTTTCTTTATTACCTATAAAAAATAAATTTTGTAAATAACAGAAATCATCCTCTCATAAACAATAATAGTCTTGTATACAATAATAAAATACTTCGCTGAGCGCAGCCTGATACGACTCGAGAGGTCAAACCCTGAACAGTTGGACCATGTTTGGACACAATATTCAAGCTTGATACTGTCTGAATTTAGATTGTGATCAAATTTTTGACATAATATAGGTTTCTGACACAAAATAAATGTGGTTAAAGATCTTAAAAATTTGAAATGGGACATTTAATTTACATAGAATGGTCCGATATCCAAAATCTAACAACATGGTTAGATTCAGCATATAAAAAACACCAAAAAATTTAATTTTAGTTGAAATCAAACAAAGTTTAATTTTGGACCCTTCAAACCTTAATATGGACTAATTGAAAACAGGGCCCAAAATAAAAAATCTAAATGCACAATACGATTCAGCATATCATACAGCCGCAACAATTCAGTTTTTGATGAAATCAAACAAAGTTTAATTTTGGACCCTTTTGACTTTAATGTAGACCCATTTAAAAATGGGGCCCAATATCCAAAATAGTAATACAAGGTTAGAATCCCAAAACATTAAAGACTTTAAATAAATCCCATTGAAATTGGTTAAAAGATTTGTATTTATTTTCAATTGAAGATTACTTGCTATTGCGCAATACTGTGCTATTGAAGACTTCTTGCTATTGCGCAATACTGTGCAAATGGAGATTTCTTGCTCTTGCATAATACTGTGCAATTGAAGATTTCTTGCTATTGCCCAATACTGTGCTATTGCGCAATACTGTGCAATTGAAGATTTCTTGCTATTGCGCAATACTGTGCTATTGTGCAATACTGTGCTATTGCACAATAATGTGCTGTTGCGCAATACTGTGCTGTTGCGCAATACTGTGCAATTGAAGATTTCTTGCTATTGCGCAATACTGTGCAATTGAAGATTTCTTGCTATTGCGCAATACTGTGATATTGTGCAATACTGTGCTATTGCGCAATACTGTGCTGTTGCGCAATACTGTGCTGTTGCGCAATACTGTGCTGTTACGCAATACCGTGCTGTTGCGCAATACTGTGCAATTGAAGATTTCTTCTTTAAACTTTTCTAAAAGTTTGAAATTTCAAAAATTTTGAAGAAAAAAAAATTGGAAAAAAAAATCCACCCAAAAATTGTTGAACCCCGGAAACTACAAAAATGCTTGTTTTTGGCCCCTTATTCCTAAACTGTTGGTACCATAACCCCCAAAATCAATCCCAACATTCCTTTTGTGGTATTGAACCTTCTGGTAAAATTTCATAGAGATCCATTCACTTAAACTAAAGTTATTGTCCGGAAACTTAATGTGTCTTCGGACGACGATTATGCCGATGCCGACGACATCATAGCAATATACGAATGCCACATTTTTTTTGCGGTCGCATAAAAAGGGCCTTTGAAAACAATAATCTGAATTGAACCCGGAAAAAATATATCTACTGAGACTAAAGGCCAATGTAAATACACACTATAAACCAAATATTTTTTTTGAGTATTTCAATGAATCTGAATAAGGAGTGTCAAACTTTATATTTTTCTTATGTACATATACCAATAGAAGTTTTTTTTTTTAATCCTGAAAATGAATAACCACAAAGTCCTAGTAATCCTTTGGCTAGAAACTGCTTATCACGAAAAAGTTTCGATAAAATATGTTGGTTTACTATAATTGATATCTATTAAGGATAACATGTTTATTTCTATTGTCAGCAAGTCAGCAAATATGAAAAAGAAGATGTGGTATTATTACCAATGCAACAACTCTTCACAAGAGACCAAATGACACAGAAATTAACAACTATAGGTCACCGTACGGCCTTCAAAAATGAGATAAGCCCATACCGCATAGTCAGCTATAAAAGGCCCAGAAATGACAAATGTAAAACAATCAAAAGTCTTCATTTTTTTATGTGTCTGGGTGATGAAATTCTGATAACACAGCAGACATGACAGAGTAAAACAAAACTGAAAATTAAGTATAGAACTACAAGCAAGAAGTCCTACAAATAAGCAAGAAAAGCACTATGAATAGAGTATAAGAAGATATCAATATGTGGTACTTTTACTTTTCTATTAATTAGGAGATGTGGTATGAATGCCAATGAGACAACTCTCCATCCAAGTCACAGTGTATAAAAAGTCAACAATTATAGGTTCAATCCTAGTATACCCCAACAACCCTATCACTCACCCTACCCCTAAACACCTTTATTAGTGTGTACTTACAGTTACTTTTGTTTTTGACCTCAGTCTGTAACCATCGTGTAGTAATGATTACATGTATAGTAAATCTAACCCTAGAAATGGTTTCTTTGAACTTGGATTATCAAAAGCTGCAATAAAAGAATTCTATAAATGTTCCTGAGGATCAACCTTAGGTTTTGTGGACTTTTTTTTCTTTTCTGTTTTTTGGGTTTTCTTTCAGTCTTATCGTTTTATCTGTCTTTCCCTGACTTGTAGTTTTGAATTTACCTCTTGGTAAATTCTGCACTTTTTTCTCTCAGTTTAAGTAGGACCTGTTGAAACTAAATCCTGTATAATCCTGACACCTCACCTCAAATATCAGGACCAATACAAATACATGTATCTAATGATTAAAAATACTGTGAATTCACTATTATTTGTGAATGGAATATAGACAATAACTGTTTAGTGTCTTTAAATATCAGCTGTATTTGTACGAGGCTAAGAAACAGGTGTAATGCTAGCTTCAGCGAGCTATTACTCCTGTTTCGAGCCGACACTAAACAGTTATTGTCTTTATCCTGCAATTAATTTTGTACATTTTTTTTCCATCTCAATCGTTGAATTTATTTTTGAAAGAAATCGACATGACTTAAACGCGGACCGCAATGAGGACGCCATATTGAACTGTGATGTTAACAGTAATTTGACATAACCGTTCGCTTGTAACAGAAGCAGGATACCAGGAGACTATATACGTCTATATAAGAATATTGCTTTGTGTTATCTGTACACCTGTATTAGTATAGTAGAAAGGTCAATTGCAGGATAAACCAATTTTCATGTATTTCGAAGTGATTGTGTACCATGAATTTGAGTGTTTAAAGAAGTCCAAATTTTTTATAAGCTTATCCTTATCCACGATAAAATACTTTTTCCTAATGCCATCAAAACTGGTACCAACGAAAATAAATGAACCCACAATAAGGTAATTATACACCTATCAATGTCAAACAAAATCTTCTGTCCTGAATAATTTGGTTCAGACACTTGGCAATGTATTTTTAAAGTGTATCAATGAGAAAAACAGAAATGTGTGGCCTAGCTTGCATGTATGCTTGTATACTGGGGCATGTACAGCTTGTCAAAATTACTCATACAAAACAGGTGTTCCCCATTTTTTTTTAACAAAATACCCTTATTTATTTCACGAATGTGACCTACCGAATTAGACTTGTTACCGGGTTTGTACTAACACGAGCAACATGACGGGTGCCACATGTGGAGCAGGATCTACTTACGCTTCCGGAGCACCAGAGATTACCCCCAGTTTTGGTGGGGTTCGTGTTGCTTAGTCTTTAGTTTTCTATGTTGTGTTTTGTTATGTGTACTATTGTTTGTCTTTTTCTTTTTTAGCCATGGTGTTGTCAGTTTATTTTCTATTTATGAGTTTGAATGTCCCTTCGGTATCTTTCGCCCCTCTTTTATAAATATACTGATATCCTAAATCCTCTGGTATGTGTACGTTATTGACAAGTGTTTATTTTGTTCATAAAATACCAGTAAATTGGATAAGTGTCAAGGAGATATAGTTTATTGGCAATTTTTTTTTATGTTGCAGTAAGTATTTTATTACAAAATTTTCCTTTTGCAAACATTTCAATGTTCATTTAAATGCAATGTGTAAAATGTGAAAAAGGAAAATGACAAAGAATAAAGTGCCTCTTCAAAATTGTACGATATTTAGGTGAACAATTCCCCTTTATATTGTATTGTAAACATGTTTTTTATTTAATACCTTTTTAGCTCACCTGGCCCAAAGGGCCAAGTGAGCTTTTCTCATCACTTGGCGTCCGTCGTCCGTCGTCCGTCGTCGTCCGTCGTCGTCGTCGTCCGTTAACTTTTACAAAAATCTTCTCCTCTGAAACTACTAGGCCAAATTTAACCACTTGGCCACAATCATCATTAGGGTATCTAGTTTAAAAAATGTGTCCGATGACCCCGCCTGGCAACCAACATGGCCGACATGGCTAAAAATAGAACATAGGGGTAAAATGCAGTTTTTGGCTTATATCTCTGAAACTAAAGCATTTAGAGCAAATCTGACATGGGGGTAAAATTGTTTATCAGGTCAAGATCTATCTGCCCTGAAATTTTCAGATGAATCGAACAATCTGTTGTTGTGTTGCTGCCCCTGAATTGGTAATTTTAAGGAAATTTTGCCGTTTTTGGTTATTATCTTGAATATTATTATAGATAGAGATAAACTGTAAACAGCAATAATGTTCAGCAAAGTAAGATCTACAAATAAGTTATAATGACTAAAATTGTCGGTCGATCCCTTTAGGAGTTATTGCCCTTTATAGTCAATTTTTAACCATTTTTTGTAAATTTTTGTAATCTTTTACAAAAATCTTCTCCTCTGAAACTACTAAGACAAATTTAACCAAACTTGTCCACAATCATCATTAGGGTATCTAGTTTAAAAAAATGTGTCCGATGACCCCGCCCGCGAACCAAGATGGCCGACATGGCTAAAAAATTGTACATAGGGTAAAATGCAGTTTTTGGCTCATATCTCTCAAACCAAAGCATTGAGAGCAAATCTGATGAGGATAATATTGTTCATTAGGTCAAGATCTATCTGCCCTGAAATTTTCAGACCAATCAGGCAACCCGTTGTTGGGTTGCTGCCCCTGAATTGGTAATTTTAAGGAAATTTTGCCGTTTTTGGTTATTATCTTGAATATTATTATAGATAGAGATAAACTGTAAACAGCAATAATGTTCAGCAAAGTAAGATCTACAAATAAGTTGTCATGACCAAAATTGTCGGTCGACCCCTTTAGGAGTTATTGCCCTTTATAGTCAATTTTTAACCATTTTTTGTAAATTTTTGTAATCTTTTACAAAAATCTTCTCCTCTGAAACTACTAAGACAAATTTAACCAAACTTGTCCACAATCATCATTAGGGTATCTAGTTTAAAAAAAATGTGTCCGATGACCACGCCCGCGAACCAAGATGGCCGACATGGCTAAAAAATAGTACATAGGGTAAAATGCAGTTTTTGGCTTATATCTCTCAAACCAAAGCATTTAGAGCAAATCTGATGAGGATAAAATTGTTCATTAGGTCAAGATCTATCTGCCCTGAAATTTTCAGACCAATCAGGCAACACGTTGTATGGTTGCTGCCCCTGAATTGGTAATTTTAAGAAAATTTTGCAGCTTTTGGTCATTATCTTGAATATTATTATCATGATTATAGATAGAGATAAACTGTAAACAGCAATAATGTACAGCAAAGTTAGATCTACAAATAAGTCAACATGACCAAAATTGTCAATTGACCCCTTAAGGAGTTATTGCCCTTTATAGTCAATTTTTTACAATTTTCATAAATTTTGTAAATGTTTGTAAATTTTTACAAAATATTTTCCACTGTAACTACCGGGCCAAGTTCATTATAGACAGAGATAATATTAGTAAGGTGCAAGAATGTTCAGTAAAGTAAGATCTACAAACACATCACCATCACCAAAACACAATTTTGTCATGAATCCATATGTGTCCTTTGTTTAATATGCACATAGACCAAGGTGAGCGACACAGGCTCTTTAGAGCCTCTAGTTTAGTTGCCCTCAAAAATTCTTTTACGACTAATTTTCCACCTAAATCTGAATCTGCAATAAATAGAAGAAAAACATTAAAATTTCAGTCAAAAGTTAAACTAATGTAATTTAGTAATTGTCTTTTGTTGCTGTAGATCACATTTGTTTTTTTGTTTGTTTTTTTTTTCGTTTATTGTTTTGTACATCAATCAGGCCATTACTTTTATTGTTTGAATTGTTTTACATAAGACATTTCAAGACCTCTTACGGTTTGCTATGGAGTATAGGTTTTGCTCATTGTTGAAGGATGAAATTTGACCTATAATTGTTAACTTCTACATCATTTGGTCTTTAGTGCAGAGTTGTCTCATTGGCAATCATATCATATCTTCTTATTTTCATAGGACTGGAGTAGTGACAGTAAAAGGATCGTCAAATCAAAAATTGAAAACTATTTGGATAATAATGCTTTGAGACAAAATAAAAACTAAGAAGAATGTTCATAACAAATAGGTGCTTGTTGACATACACCTCTTTCTTCAACATTTCATGAAACCATAGGGAAAATCAGATTTCTTTTTTTATATTGTGGAACACATGAAGGATAATCACCCTGGAATGTAATTTAGAAAATACCGTAACAATATGTTTCCACTTTATTACCTTACAGAAAGCCTAGCTAAACAGTATCTGATTGGTCTTATATTAGCTTCAAAGTCAGACATCAATGTTTGCGTTTGAAGTTCACCATGAGTAATTTTTGTTTGTTCCGATCGGAGACTCAACATGGACTCATGGTCACCATAGGCTTTCAAAGGTTCATTTTTAAACCAAACGAGAACTTTTTCTTTTGTTCTATTTTCCAAAAGACATCAGAGACACATTGGTACAATAGATATGTCTCTGAACACGTGATCTAAAATGAAATCAAGCCATGAAGGAATATTCTATGGATGACAATTTACTAAGTGTTGTTATTTGATCATGATGAAATTTGCTATTGTAGGATTTGGTGAAAATTGAATACATTTATGTTAATTTTCACCTTCCAAAAATATTCTTTCACCCACTGATCAGATTTTCTGTATCTGTTATGGTTTTTAAATGATCATTTACCTAATTTTACGATTATGTTTATTTTCGGTCATGGTGGCCCTGGTGGTCACATTGGCATATTAAAATAACCTATATTCTACACACTCTGAAAAAGTATAAGGACTACAGATTATAACACCATACGATGGCTTATTTTGTCCCTCGATGAGAAGGCAGAATGAGCCAAGAAAAAAGTTTGAATTTGTTGATTAATATTTGTACATGTTGTATGCTGGATACATATATTTGTTTCTGTATTCATTTTTTGATCCATACATACTTTTTCAAAAGTTTTTGACACTTATGTCATGTCAACATTGGTATCAGTTTGATGAAATATTTAAAATATGAAGTCACAGATAACACTTTATGTATAACTCAATGTCAAAATTGTTATCAGCAGGTTAAATCTTTGCAATGTTGAAAAGCCCATAACATATTTTTAAAAGTGTTGGACAGACTGATTATTCCTGCATCATTTGATTCTATTTCAATTGTTCTTGAAAACTGGGACCATTTGTATTAAGACTAGTTGAAAATAAGTCAAAAGTCAATATCCTAATGGGATCTCATGTAAATTTTCATTGCCTTGTGTGGCCATTTTGAATTCTCTGTTTATCCAAAATAGTACCTATTGCGAATATGATTGTTATGTTTAGTTTCAGTGAGTTGACTCGTTTAAGAGGAAGCATTGAACTTTAGCTTTATCCAATCTCTTCTGTCAGGAATAGATCCTGAAAGTTCGAAGAGCAAATAAAAACCTGCCAAACAAATTCAGCCACATGCTGTATGTGCCTGTGACAAGTTAAGACCCTGCAATTCAGTGATTGTCATTTTGTTACCTACTGTATATCAATTTTTTTTTTCATTTGCTGTTTCAACATTATAAATCAGATAGCTATCTTGTTGGAATTGTTTTACACTTTGTAATCTTTGTGTCTTTCATGGATTGCTACACAGTTTTGGTTTGTTGAAGGCCATACATAACTTTGACCTGTATTTTCTAACATTTACTTGGTTTCTAGTGGAAAGTTGTCTCATTGGCAATCATATACCACATCTCCCTATTTTATATTGATACAGACCCAAGAAAATAGAAGCTACAAGTATCATTCTATTAAACATACAAAATTTCTGAGAAAGACAATTCTGTACTTTTGGATATAAGGTATGTTAACAGACAATTTTAGTCAACTTGATTTTTCATATATAAAATTAATTTTTATGTGAGCTTGTCTGTTTTATTTAAATGGTTGAAAATATACCGTGTATCCGTTCCATATCCTTGTGACATTAAAATATACTGAGCATACATGTAACATGACATGGGAAGAAAGATAGTCAGACAAACCAAATAATTCTTATATTTGGGATATTACATGTGACATTTATATATATATATATGTTAATAATTGATAGCAAGTCTAGTAACCACTTGACTTGGTTAAAAGATTTCTTGGATTCTATGGAAAAGAATGTATGCAGCTTCAAAATTTTGAGCCGATGCCTATTGGCATTTAGCTACTTCTTGTTTGCTGGTATTTTAGAATTAATTGCATGCAGCCACACAGGTCAAGACCTGGTATTGTTCTGTTTTTAAGCTATTTTTTAATGTGCTTGTTAAAACAAATTCAAAACTTTCAACACCTTTTCTGGTAGCTCATCTTTTAAATTACCTGAAAAAAAGAAGACTCATATAGATATTTTGATAATATAAATCTAGAAGTAACAAAAATGTCATGTAAAGATAAAATTGTCTAATTGTTAGTGCATCATTATACTTTCAATTGTGTAAACAACAGAGGAAACAGTCCAATAAAATTATATTTTCTAGTATGTAAGATGAGTAATCAACTGTTAACAAATAAGTCTATTTGCCTTGCTTATATACACAAGTGACAAAAAATAGTCTTTTTAACATTCAAGATGATAACACAATGTTGACTGCTGTACCCCTATTTTTGACATTTTTACCTATTGTGTCTGTTTGTTTTGTTCACGCATCGTTGTCAATATAATGGTATTCGATGCGACTGTCATACAAGTGAGAGGTTAAGCTAGCTATAAAACCAGATTCAATCCACCATTTTCTACATAAGAAAATGTCTGTACCAAGTCAGGAATATGACAGTTGTTATCCATTCGTTTGATGTGTTTGTTTGTTTTTTTTATTTTGCCATTTGATTGGGGACTTTCCTTTTTGAATTTTCTTCGGAGTTCAGTATTTTTGTGATTTTACTTTTCACTGATAAGCTGATAAGTCATTTCTTATAATTATATCATATATGTACTTACTCCTTAGATTCAAAACAGTCTATATCCCTTTCTTTCCGTTTCACATACCTCCACAATCAGAACAGCATCTGCAACAACCAAAATTCAATGTTGCTAATTAAAAGAATGAAAATAATTTATATATCAACAACATAGTCTCATGAACATGATAATTTATGACAAGCAAAAACAGATTTTATCTTACTATCAAATTATCCCATTTATTCATTTCCAAAATAATAAACAGATCTATTTCTCTGGTTCACTTAAAAAACTAACCTTTTTCAGCTGCAGACTGGTATTAATATATGTGTACTCAATGCAATTTTTTCAGTCATATAACCCCAACAGTGAAATAAAACCTGCAAAAAATGACACTAAGAGATTACATTTTAAGCGAAAGTGAACTAAGTAGAAAAAGTGTATGATTCATAATGTCTTTTGGAAACCTTTTTTGTTTAATATCAGAAAATAGCTATGATGCTATCCACAAGGGAAGGATTTTTCACTACAACACGTAGATCCAATTAGCAATGACAAAGTTTCTAGAACCCTGCAGTTAGGGGATAACGCCTTTGATTTAAAAAAATATCTGCTTTGTTCAATATATTATACAGATTAAGCTTCCATAAAGGTGTTGAATAAAGGGACATTGCTTGCGTTACTGCAAAATGTTTAGAAGTGAGAGATAACTTCTTTGAAACATTAGACAAATGTTAGAATCATGTAAATAACAACATGGATAAAACTGACACAAACTGTAGCAACAATATAAGGTGTCCACATTAGTGGGGCATCCAGGCCTGTTACTAAGAATGCACTGTGTGGATGCAACTTGCCCTAAGTCAATGTTTATATATAGTAACATACATTTGTGTATTTCATCAGATCAATGCAGATGTTCATGAAACTGTGTAAGAATCTTTAGGTCTTAATCGGAAGATGCATTTATTATATTGGACACCCTGGTCTGTTAAATTGACACATCCCAGGGGTAGTAGTCCTGCTCTTTAAACGTTTCTAGTTTCAAATTAAGGCTCTGTTCTAAATATGCCAAAAACCAACTGTTTTTCAATACATTGTATAAATGGTTTTCATCCAAACTTTTCATAAGATACACATTCATATAGGTACATTTGTAAATGTGCATGTAATTTTTTATTATGTGAAGTTTATGTGATGATAGATTGGTGTTTAGTGGCAAACATTACATTCATATCAGGACAAAGACATGTAAATGTAATTCATGTATGAGTATAAATTTTGCCATTAGATATATATACATGCTGAGCCAGATTTTTAATGTGCCAGTTTACTAGGTAACAGTCCACAAGACGACTATAAGACAAGTCATATAATCATACATATTATTTCAAACAAAGCTGACCAGTCTTTACTCTTACTCTGAAATGCTATATGCTTAAGAAAAAGCAACTACTAATTTTCAAGTAATCAGGTTGACTTGGCCTAAGTTAAAACCCATGCATGCCTCATTTGAAGCACCATGGATTTGATATTATCGATCAATAGCAGAGAACACTGCATAAATATTGCCATTGTTTATTTATGGTCATGATCATGCAAGCATGGGTTAAAAAAATTCTGAGTAAATACTTAAAAGTTAATCACTTTGGTTGCCTTTTATGAAAGGACAAAAATGCTACCATGTGCAATACAAAGATTTAATATTGACCTGACAATTAAACACAGACTAAGAGTACAATATGGTTAAAACTATGTACAAAATGTATATCAAGCAATGTAATTATTGTATTAGGATGCTATTCACTTACATTCAGCCAACACTTACAGTAGGAGCTATTTCTAGGATTCGTCATGCATATTCATTTCATAACTGTGTGGTAAACAATTTGTGAAGTGGTGTTTGATTAGCATATCAATAGAACAACAACATGCAACTGCAAACTCGATAATTTGTTGCTTAATTTTATTTTTGTCATTTTATATCGAGTAGTAGAACTTTATAAACCATTTGTAATGGATATTATGTCAAATAATAGAATAGTTTATCTTTTTATGTCATATTCTTGAAAAAAGTTGAAATTGCAAGAACCTTATTCCAGTTATACTTGGATTAAAATTGGACGAACAATCAAACTTTAACAGCCATATTGAATCAACAATAAAGAAAGCCAAAAGATCTTTAGGAATTTTAAGAGAAATCAAAGGAATAGCTTTAATACCAACCAAGACACTTGTTCAAATTTATGTTAGTTTAGTATGTTCAATTTTTAATTATGCTAGCAGCATTTGGCAATCCAGCAATTCGTGTCATCTTAACAAATTGAATGAAATTCAGAGAAAGGGGTTAGCTATAAGCTTAGATTTACCATCTAATTCATCTCTTGAGGCATTAGAAGTACTTAGTGGAACATTATCAATAGATTTAAGAAGAGAAGAAATGGCCATCAGAGAATTAGTTCATACAGTAATAATGTCCCAATTAAAAGAAAATTTGAAATTTGGAAAGAGGAGGAACATCTAGAAAAATATCTTTCACCATTAGGAAAAATGTATCAACAAACAGAAGACATGAGAGATACAGAAATGGTTGATATATACAAGATGGAACCCCAGTATGAATACCAAGGTCTGATATCAGTTGTCAGAGCCCCTGACTACTGGCGAAATATAGGCAGCTTACAATCCAGAACAAAAGCCCAAAAAGAAAAAGGAAAACAAATTATCTCTGAACAACTCAAATCTCAACCACCAAACACAGCAGTCGCTTTTACAGATGGGTCATGTTTGGGAAATTCAGGCCCATGTGGTGCTGGAGCTATAATTTACATAGATAATCAAGAAGAAAAATTAAAAAAACCTGTATCTAACAAAGGATCAATCTTGCTAGCTGAACTTATACCAATAAAAGTTGTACTTGATTTCATAGTATCTTTTGCAAAAACTCCTATTGAAACTTTGTCTATTTTTTTCTTAACTCTTAATTGGAAAAGTGACAACTCTCATCAAACCATTAACAAAATCAAAGGAAAAATAAAAATTTTAAATGGACATGGAATTTCAATCAACTTCAACTGGAAACCAGGCCATGCCAACATAAAAGGAAATGACAAAGCAGACACTTTGGCAAAAGAAGCTGCTAAAGAAGCAGAAACACTAGCAGTTGAGGACATACTATTTACAAAACAAGATGTAAAAAAGGCAGCTAGAAATTCAGTTACAAAAAAAATGGCAACGAAGATGGGGAAAACAGCATTTCTGGACGTCATTATTTTAGATTTCATCCTGAAGTTAAAAATAAAGTAAAAAAAGACTTCCCATCAAAAAGAATGTACAACGTACATAATCAACAGTTTAAGAACAGGTTATTTCAAACTAAATGCATACCAGCTTATAATAAACCAAGACATCAATTCTGAAACCTGTGATCACTGCAAACAAAAAGAAGATGTACAACACTACCTTTTTGAATGTGATCTCTATTCCGATGCTAGAGACAAATTATTTCATCAAATTTACTTCATAACAGGTCAAATTCCAACAGATTTAGACAATTTATTAACAGTCAATATGCCAAATGCAGAAAATGTCATCCAATTAATAGCAGAGTACATAGAGGAAACAAACCGTTTTAGTGGATGATTTAATAGACATTCTTTTTATTTTTTTCATGTCAATTCAATTATCTGATTATACATTTTTTTAAATTTGATTTTTTTCTAAATACTTTTTTTTTCTTTATTATTTTTTCTTTTTCTTTTCTTTTTATTTTTTAAAAGCGCCACCTACGATATTTAAGTACAACAGAGAAACTACATAAGTGACTATAATTTTACAAGAGAGGATAATTACAAGACAGATTACCCTGTCATCACGACAAAGATTGAAGATTGAAGATTATTTTGGTGTCTGCTAAAGAAAACAAGGCTTATAAAGCTTTAGCATTTAACTAATTATGTATAAGAAGGGACCACTGGTATTTTATGTAAATGGTAAAAAGGTAAGAAACATTTGTAATTACTTCATATTTAGTAATGACATTTTTGCTGGATAATTTAATGACTAAAACGACTAAAAATATGTACAAAAAGTACACCTTGGACATAGGGGTTTGTTACAATTTGTCGGTTTTACTATCCATACGAACCCCGAAAAAATCACAAGGGAGGAAGCTCATTTGCGACGTTGCTTCGAATTATTGTTTCAAAATTTTTCTAAGACTTTTACTAACTTTGTGACCTGAATAAATCTGTTCCCACTTGATTTATCTCTTCAATGACATATATGTATGCCCTTAAGTAACCTCTATAACCATTGTAATCCTTAAAATGAACTTGACATTTTTTCTGAACTAGAATCCATCGACGCCCTACATTTGAAAGTGAAAGTTCTAAGGGAGCTACCATTTGATTTTTATGGGGGGATAGGATGAAATTTGAAAAAAAAGGCAAGACAGGAGTTTTGAGGTAAAAAAAAGGCAGGATGAGCAACTTGGCAAAAAAAAAGGCAGGATGACAATTTATGTAAAAAAAGTCAGGATTAACTAATAAAAAAAAGGCAGGACCGAATAGAGTGAAAAATAAAAAGGCAGGACAGAGATTACAACTTAAAAAAAAAATGCAGGACAAAATTTTTCATCCTAGCCCCCGATAAAAATCAAATGATAGCGTCCTAAAGGAACGTCTGGCGGAAAATATATTTTCGGCACTCTCTGGAATTTACTATAATTTGAAGAACATACACAGTGTGTACCTAATGGAGATAATTTAGAGGGAAATAATTCCCACCATTTTTTACATTAATGAAATCTAAAATACCGTAGACTTCCGAAAAACATAACAATTATAGTAAACTCCCGAGGGTGCCTAAAATATATTTTCCGCCAGGCATCGCTTTAGTACTTTCATTTTCAAATGTAGGGCGTCGATGGATTCTAGTTCAGAAATGTCAAGTTCATTTAAGGATTACAATGGTTATAGAGGTTACTTAAGGGAATACATATAGGTCATTGAAGAGATAAATCAAGTGGGAACAGATTTATTCAGGTCACAAAGTTAGTGAAAGTCTTTTTTTGAAACAATAATTCGAAGGGGTCTCACTAAATTGACATCTTTTTTTTTATATATACGGCCAGTAATAACGTGATTTTCATTATTTTTATTATTTTAATAGATGAAGAAATTTAACATTTGTAAAGAAGAAAGGGATTGTCTCGTTTCTATTAAATATAACGAAATATGTTTAAGATAATGTATGTACTGTTTTAGGCAAAGTCATTGTATGAAAAAGTAAAATCACCAAAATACCAAACTCCGAATAAATTATTGAAGATAACAGTACACACAGTGTGAAACATCAAATGAGAAGACGTTACTAAGTTAAAAAAAATGTCTCTAATCCATTTGTCAAATGTCAAAAAAAATATGTTTAGAAAATAAATCAAATGAGAAAAGCGATACGCGTGTCCTTTGTTTTAATTGCTACAATAACATCCAGTTATCACCTTCAACTTTGTACACGCGTCAGACTATATAATTACACACACCAGAATATACAAGCATTGTAAATAGTAAACCCCTGATGAAAACTCATCATTGTCTTTAATTACCTTTAAACTTCAGTCATGCATAAACATGATAAATATCGTTTAATGAGTCAATACACAAAATAAAATGATGTAAAATGTTTACGTTTTAAATACGTTTTCCTCTAGTTTGATTTCAATGATTTCAGATTTCTATAGTAAATCCTACTATACCAATCCTTGGTTCATTGTTTCTCACAAATTATGTCTGTTTTTTTCTGCCGGACAATGATGCATAAATAATGCATTTTGCATGCAGTCAGTTTATTATATATTAGACAAAGAGAGTGTGTAAAAAAAATTATAAGATAATATATATAATTGTTCTAAAACACAAGTAAAAATTAATATCATAATATGACAGGGAAAACGTAATATTTGCTGTAATACATATCACAAATAAATGTAGCAATTAGATCTATGTTTCAAACATGTGTGATGCTTTACTACTATAGATATTGACTTTTTTATAAACTTATATTTATTGATAGAATATTTGATTTTTTGTCGCTAAATTTGTTTTCTTGTCGCTAAATAGTGTTCTTGTCGCTTAATTTTTCTTCTTGTCGCTAATTAGTGAGACCGATTAAAAGCAACATCGCAAATGAGCTTCCTCCCTTGTGATTTTTTCGGGGTTCGTATGGATAGTAAACCCGGCAAATTGTAACAAACCCCTGTGCCTTGGACTCATTTTGTCCTAGAATGGGAACAATACCTGTATGCCTAACAGCCTTTTCTTTTTCTCAATAAATAGTAAAATGAGTTTAAACAATCATGTACTGACACATTTTCAATTTTCTTATTAGCCATGTAAAGGTTAGACAATACTTGGTCATGTTTTCTAAAGATTTAAAGCCCAAGGCGTAGCCGAGGGTTTAAATGTTCATAAAAAATGACCAAGTATTGCCTGACCAATTTAGAACATACCCATTCACACTTTAGAGTGACCTTACAAAATTATCCTTTCCCATTGTAATATTCAAACCTTGATAATAATTCACTTTCATACAAAAGGAATGTATAACATAAGTAATGATCATTGCAATGGATGGAATGAAATAGCACTAACATAGTTTTGTGAGGACAAAAAGGATGAATTGATCGAACATTGAGTTTTTCTTCTGCTTCAGGTAAAATTTAATACTGATATACCTTAAATTTCTTTATTTTAAAAAGCACACAATGTTATATAAATCAGCTTTTTGAAATTTGTATATATTTTGATAATTATAAAACTCCCTCTATAAATATTTGAATTACAACCATTCAACATCAGATGCTTACTTTTTAAATGATGAATGTACATGTATTGTGGTTTTTTTTCGAAAAAAATCATTTGATTTATATATCAGCAGTCTTTAAAGAAAAAAAAAAAGATTGACAAGAATGTCTCGTATCAAAATTGAATAAAAGATTATTTTACCTACATCTTTGCCCCCATTTCATTTTTTGTTTGTTATATATATGTACCATGATAAACATTTGCAAAATTCAAAATTCAAAACGTTTTTGTATAATTCTATTCTCTTTCATCTTTAATCAATAGGCTATTTTCCCGAGGAAAATAGCTCAGGGGATTGTACACTTCGTTAGTGTAGTTATTTAGAGTTCCCTTTCATAATTAATCTACAATGAAAAGTCATTCATGTAAAGCATTTTAGAGTGCATGGAAAGCCATGTACTATGAAAATTAGAAGGGAAAAAACTGCACTTTCTAGGCTTATAAAACACAATATTTTCTTCTGAGGTTGATTTGATTTTATTTCTTGACAAAATCAGGATAATAACAATAACAAAATAGATACCCTACAAAATAAATACAATAGTAAGATTCTGACCGTTTATCAAATTAATAATCTACTACATAGGTTTCTATCCATGTAATATGATAAACAAATGTTTAACTAATAGAAAATAGAAATAAATCTGTTCTGCATGTATTTACAACAACATGCTTATATTGTTGAACGTATCTGACAAAGTTTAGTCCATTTGCACTTAATGACTCATATTATATAAACAGGTCTTAATATATAGAAAATGACAAAAGCGGTTAAAGCAAACTTTAACATAGGAAAGTTTACAAAACTAAAAGCAAAAGCTGCATGCTGTATAAATGTGTTAAGCATAAAATAGCAACAAACAAAAATACGAACATTACAAAAATAACACTTAGCTTAATTACCTCGCATGAGGTGCAAAGGCCTCCTGAATTATCTAATGGAATTATTCACATCTTCCCAGGATTATTAAACATATACCTGTATAACAAATAAACAAATTGTTATCCATGTTTTACTGTAATTATCCACCTGTTTACGATTTGTACTCGTAGTTAAAATAATTAATCAATACCACATAACCTTTATTATGTTTATATCTTTACCTAAAGTATTTAAAGCATTCATACCGGAACACTCGAATTCTCAAACAATGTGTATTAAATAAATTATTTACCAAATTAGTTAAAAGTACTTTATTTATGAAAATATGAAAATAACGTCTCTTAATCTGTTTAATCAAACAGATAATACTTTATTTGTACTTTATCTATTTTATAGCATTTTATAGCATTCATCTCGCATTCAACATTTACGCATCAGCCTTTCATTCTAAACATTCATTCTAAATTAAAATAATAAATATCTGGACTATTAACATATAATTAGTAATAGAGAAATATAACTGACCTGTATAAAGAATATAGAGAACTGAGAAAGACTATAAATCAAACTTAGAAAAATATCAAACACATATGACTATGTCCACCATTATATCAAAAGTGATGACCAGAATAAAGAACAAAAGAAATATAGCGCCAAAACATAATGACCAATAGAAATAAAAAAAGTGTGCGGTCCACTGAACCATGAAAAGAAAGCCTTTGAAGTAAAATACAGTGAAACCAAAGTTACCAAAACCAGTAGAAAATGTCGTCTGTCAATTAGTCCAAATGTCAAATAAGTAAATAAAATGAACTAAGCAAATAGATATACAAATCAATTAATTACAATCTGTAATTAATATACTCATACCTTTAATTAATCAATATAAGTCATATAATATACAAAATACAATACTATTAACTAAATATAGAAATATACACAATTACTGTAAAACCAATAAAATATAGTCTACCACATAGGGAAAATGGATCCAGTTATGAACCCTTTTTTTATTTAGTATTGAACCTGGGACCAAGGATTTGTATAATCAGACTACTTACATTGTGCTATACAAATCCTTGCTGGAACATGCAAATATATAGAAGGACGAATCCATGACTCTCGCCCCACTGGCAAATCCCCCCACTTTTTCACCAACTCGCCCCACTTTTTAAAAATTCGCACCACTCTTGTTTACCAACTTGCCCCACTGATGAAAAAGGATGCAATCCCGTTGAATATAAGTCTGCCAACTCACCCCACTTATAAATAAAAGAATTAAACTGTACTGAATTAAGGCCTGCCAACTCGCCCCACTTATAGACTGGTACCCGGCCGTTATTGACAAGCTTGACTTGATATTTGTATATTCCGAGGGCATGTATACTGAATACATGTATTTTACTAAGAGAACCAACCTACCCATTTGTGAATTAAATGAATACTTATGAAAACCTTAGAAATGCATCATGTTTTTATGCCCCCGCCGTAGTGGAGGGGGCATTATAATTTAAGTTTTACCCTTATCCGTCTGTACGTCCGTCTGTACGTCCCAAAGTTGGTTTCCATTCTCTAACTTTAGTTTGCCTCAACCAAATGTTATAACTTATACACAATGCTTATTACCACAAAACACAGATCAAGTTGGAATTTTGGTGGCGTCACTTTAACCGTTCTAGAGTTATGCGCCTTGACAAATGGAAAAATTGCTGAATTTTTTGTTTCCGTTCTCTAACTTTAGTTTGCCTCAACAAAATGGTATGAAACTTATACACAATGCTTATCACCACAAAACAAAGATCAAGTTGGAATTTTTGTGGCGTCACTTAAACCGTTCTAGAGTTATTCCACTTGACAAATGGAAAAGTTGCTGAATTTTTGGTTTCCGTTCTCTAACTTTAGTTTGCCTCAACCAAATGTTATGAAACTTATACACAATGCTTATTACCACAAAACACAGATCAAGTTGGAATTTTGGTGTCGTCACCTAAACCGTTCTAGAGTTATGCCCCTTTACAAATGGAAAAATTGCTGAATTTTTCGTTTCTGTTTTCTAACTTAAGTTTGCCTCAACCAAATGTTATGAAACTTATACACAATGCTTATTACCACAAAAAAAAGATCAAGTTTGAATTTTGGTGGCGTCACTTAAACCGTTCTAGAGTTATGCCCCTTTACAAATGGAAAAATTGCTGAATTTTTCGTTTCTGTTTTCTAACTTAAGTTTGCCTCAACCAAATGTTATGAAACTTATACACAATGCTTATTACCACAAAAAAAAGATCAAGTTTGAATTTTGGTGGCGTCACTTAAACCGTTCTAGAGTTATGCCCCTTTACAAATGGAAAAATTGCTGAATTTTTCGTTTCCGTTCTCTAACTTAAGTTTGCCTCGTCCAAATGTTATGAAACTTAAACATAATGCTTATTACTACAAAATACAGATCAAGTTTGAATTTTGGTGGTGTCACTTCTACTGTTCTAGAGTTATGCCCCTTTACAAATGGAAAAATTGCTGAATTTTATCACAAAACTCAGATCAAGTTGGAATTTTTGTGGCGTCATTTAAACCGTTCTAGAGTTATGCCCCTTGACAAATGGAAAAATTACTGAATGTTTGGTTTCTGTTCTCTTACTTTATTTGTCTCAACCAAATGTTATGAAACTTATACACTATGCTTATAACCAGAAAACAAAGATCAAGTTTGAATTTTTGTGGCGTCACTTCTACTGTTCTAGAGTTATAAAATTGAGAATGGAAATGGGGAATGTGTCAAAGAGACAACAACCCGACCATAGAACAGACAACAGCAGAAGGTCACCAACAGGTCTTCAATGCAGCGAGAAATTCCCGCACCCGGAGGCGTCCTTCAGCTGGCCCCTAAACAAATATATATACTAGTTCAGTGATAATGAACGCCATACTAAACTCCAAATTGTACACAAGAAACTAAAATTAAAAATAATACAAGACTAACAAAGGCTAGCTTGGGACAGGCGCAAAAATGCGGCGGGGTTAAACATGTTTATGAGATCTCAACCCTCCCCCTATACCTCTAGCCAATGTAGAAAAGTAAACGCATAACAATACGCACATTAAAATTCAGTTCAAGAGAAGTCCGAGTCTGATGTCAGAAGATGTAACCAAAGAAAATAAACAAAATGACAATAATACATAAATAACAACAGACTACTAGCAATTAACTGACATGCCAGCTCCAGACTTCAATTAAACTTATTGAAAGATTATGTCTTCATCATATGAATATCAGGCACAATCCTTCCCGCTAGGGGTTTAGTATCATACCATCATCACATATATGAGAAGAACATAACCTGTGTCATGCCAACAACTGGTTTTTAAATAAATGTGTTTAGTTCCGATGCAAAGACACTATAAGTGAATCAATATTAACGCCAAAATATGCAATCTTTAATGACCTGACAACAGTATCGTAACTATATCCCTTCTTAATAAGTCTATTTAAAGGTTTTGTTAGCTTCAGAGGTGAATACTGACATTTTTGTGCTTGATAAAGAATATTTCCATAAAAAATTGGATGTGAAATACCTGAACGTATAAGAAGTCTACATGTTGAGCTAAATTTACGAATGATGTCCTTATACCGATGATAAAATTTAGTAAATGTTTTGACTAGTTTGTGATATCGAAAACCCTGGTGTAATAATTTTTCAGTAATACATAAATTTCTCTCGTTAAAATCTAAAACATTGTTACATACACGAGCGAATCGAACAAGTTGAGATATATAAACACCGTAAGATGGTGACAAGGGAACGTCACCATCTAAAAATGGATAATTAACGATAGGAAATGAAAAATCATCTCTTTTATCATATATTTTAGTATTAAGCTTTCCGTTAATGATATAGATATCAAGATCGAGGGAAGGGCAGTGGTCATTGTTAGTATTAGCTTTATTTAAAGTAAGTTCAACAGGATAAATTTCTTTAGTATACATACTGAAGTCGTCATTATTGAGAGCCAAAATATCATCCAAATATCTATAAGTATTATTGAATTTGTGTATCAGATGTTGTTTCGATGGGTCTTTGCTGATTTTTGTCATAAATTGTAACTCATAGCAATACAAAAAAAGGTCCACAATAAGTGGTGCACAGTTAGTCCCCATTGGAATTCCGATAACCTGACGATATACGGAATCTCCAAAGCGAACAAAAATGTTATCTAGTAAAAATTCAAGGGCATATATAGTATCAAAGCATGTCCAATTGACATAGTTTTTTTGTTTATTGCTACTAAAAAATGACCTAAAAGAGTTTGAACATATATATTCACATTCTGACTTTTTAAATGCCCATTTAATTAGGTGTGTGAATTTTTTCTTAATGAGAATGTGAGGCAATGTGGTATAAAGGGTAGAAAAATCAAAACTTTGAACAGATTCAAAATCACCAATATATGCATGCAATTTATCAAGTACTTCCAACGAGTTCTTGACACTCCAAAAGTAATTAATTCCACTATTTTCGAAGGCCTTATTTGAACAATTTATGCCCCTTTACAAATGGAAAAATTGCTGAATTTTTCGTTTCTGTTATCTCACTTAAGTTTGCTTCAACCAAATGTTATGAAACTTATACACAATACTTATTATAACAAAACTCAAATCAAGTGCAAATTTAGGTAGCGTCACTTTTACCGTTCTTCAGTTATGTTTCTTTATAATTTCATATGATATGTATAAAGCAGGGCATCATCTGTGTCCCATGGACACATTCCCCATTTATTTTAGTTCTTTTCTTTTGGTTGAAATAAAACAAAATGAAGTAAGTATCAGCATTTCTGTGACTTCAATGTTATTGACTATAGTAACTGTTTATGACGTTTTTTCCCCTGGTAAATATAATCACTGTTTTATAAGATAAGTCAATAATCATGGGTGTTTACTTAATAATAAATAATGTATCCACAATTATATTTTAAGAAGTGAAACATCATTTAATTTCAATAATAACCATATTTTAAATTTTCATTTTTTTTGTATTCTGTGTAGATAAGTTTTCATTTAAGTTGGGCGAGTTGGTAAACCAGTGTTGGGCGAGTTTGTAAACCAGTGTGGGGCGATATTTTCATAAGTTGGGGCGAGTTGGTAAACAAGAGTGGGTTGATTTTTGAAAAGGCGGGGCGAGTTGGTGAAAAAAGGGGGCGATTTGCCAGTGGGGCGAGTTGTCTTGCTTCCAGAAAGTCTTGTAACTAAGCAAGAATATTTTCATTTTCATTCTTGTAAATGGCTATCACTGAAGGCATATGCAATATATTTAAATTTATCTTTGCAAACAATATGGTTTTCTATTTTTCTAACTCAAGTTAGTACACGTAGTTGTTTATTGATATTATTCAAAATGACATGTATATGACATGAAAGATGAAAGATTGTAGGGTCACTCAGCATGGCATATGGTGAATTTTCATTTCCATAATTTTATTTAATAAGTTATTTTGCTGTCTTATTCCAAAGTCGAGAATTTCTCATTTTCATAGCAAACTGTTCACATGCAAATATTTTAATTTTGGTCATGATATTGCTTTGTTTTTACATCTACTTTTTCCCTGATAATCTACATGTATGTATGTTACTTCCAAAAAGTTAGATGAGGTCCAAAATAAAGGTGGGCAGATTATTTATCTTCACTAAGACCAGGGCCAGAATATTTATTTTCATTTCATCCTCAAATTGACATAAAAACTGCCCCTCCTCAACCCCCCAACCTTTGAGAATAAAATTTTCACTACCTAAAGTAATTTAAATTGTGTGATACACAAAAAACTTAAACTAATAGAGAAGTCCAAAATGAGGTCTAGAATATATAATCTTCTTATTTTTATATCTACTAATATGAAGAAAATATTAGCACAACAATCAAAAGGTGGATCCAAGGTCCTAGGGGTCTTATTGTGAGGTTTTTATTATTGCAAATAATGCGACTGGGTGAATAATGCAATGATAAGAAACCGCAATCTGATATCTGATACACATGTCTGTACGCAATTTTCCTGAAATCGCAAAAATTAATCTCGCATTTTTTTCCATTCTTAAAAAAAAATGCAATAATAAATGCATTAAATAATTTCTGAATTTACAGTAGTTTGATAGGAACTGCTCAAAGATATTTTTATATAGTTGCATTACTATCAGTACATCTCAGTTTGACAATCATTTTGATGCACTGACCGGCCCTCTATGTCATGGTCAAGCAACTCTGAAATAACTAGAAATAATGCTGACTATCAGATTGTCTTTTTCTGGGTTTTTTTTGCAGACAGGTGAGGCATATCTCTGTGTCAACAGTTTATCTTAGATTTCCTACTTAAAATTGAAACAAATATAAAAAGGCTTTAGATGTTACAGTGTTCTAGCTAAAATCTGATGGCAGAAAGATGCAGTCCATTGAAAAGGGAACCTATTTGTAGTAATCCATTGTTTAAAGATTTAGTTCATTGACAAATAAAATAAGTCCTTTTTATATCTGTTTTCAAAAACGCATCATAACTTCCTTCTTAAAGATCTAGATATAAATGATTGGAGGGATTTATAAGCCTTGAATACAAGACAAGTTCCTCTTCTCTAATGATTAATATGATATGCACATCAATTTCTTGTGTTATTTGATAACCATCTGGATTTTTGTCAAGTATGTCTAAGACTAAAGTGAAAGTTTTAATCATTATGTGTAATATATGTCATATTCTTCCTCATGGCACTTCATGGGATTTAATCCATCGTATTAAAATTCTTGATTCAGAAAATAATTCTCGACAACCATTTAAACTGTATTTTATTATAATATTTTAAAAACAGTGTAATTCAGTTCCTGATAAAGTTAACCTTCGGCAGTTTGTATGCAAATTGTGTAAATTTTATTATAGGTAAATTTCATTATAAAGGGAATTAACTCCACATTAGTTGTTTTAATTGACAGATTTCTCCTCAACATTAAGGTTCAGTTTGTGGTTAAAATTTCGATAGACATCAATAACTTTGTGGAACCTTCTTGGAATTTTAACTTGTACAGAAACTTGTTTATGACATAAAGACAGTATCCAATTTTTTTCATCAATATTAATAGAAATATAGCAAATATCTATCTTGCTTTAATTGTTCAATATCAAACCAGTTAAAACACAAGAATTAACATCAAAAAGATCTATTAATGACAGGAGACAATTGGCTTATACATTCACAAAGAAATGAGTAAATCTCAGCTGTCTGCTATCTAACTAACCCTTGATAACAGTGCTTTGTGACAGGTTATTTAATTATTAATTAATGCTTGTTTATACAGTACCGGTAATTACTGATCTTGTAAGTTTGATCACCGGAAAAGTTTTTTTCAGGTAAAAAGTCCATTGACTACCAGTCAGAAATTCTTTTCTATATTAAGACGGAAATGAGGTCAGACTCTGAAACAGTGATATTCTTGACTCACATGTACATGTACACTTACAATGCGACAGCTAACGTGAAACAAAAAATATAAAAGAACAAATAGAGTACTGTAAGAAATTGTCTACAACATTAGAAATGATAGGAAAATGTCTATACCAGTTATCATACCATGCTGTAGATTCGTTTATTTTCGTGGGTACCAATTATCGTGGATTGAGGAAAACTTGATTTTTTTAGTGGATATTTAATTTCATGGCTTTGGCAAAGAATGTGTCGAGATATATTTAGACAGCTTTAAGAGTCAAGAATGTGTCAAGACATGTTCAGACATTTTTAAGAATGTCAAGAAAATGTCAAGAATTGGTCGAGACTAATCAAGACACTTATCAGGTGATAAAGAAAGTTTCGAGAAATTTTTAGACAATGTTAATACTGTCAAGACATATGTCAAGACAAATCAAGAACTTCATTATACAAATTCAGACGTTAATTTGTCAAGAATTTTTAAAAATATTTCAGACAAAGAAAGAATGTCGAGTAAAAATTCATGCAAATTCAGACAAAAAATGGTCTTTTCAGATTTTTAGACTTTTGTAGTGTAGTTTATCGCTATTTTACGAAATTTTCCTTTGATCTTGCTGACTGATAATTTCCTTTCTCAGCGGAGTCGAGTGATATGAAAAATTATTGCTAGAAACTTAGGGGGCAGGTGGCGTTGTCAATGAAATTGACATGAAATTGACAACGTCGTCATAGGTAAAATAGCGATAAACAGATTATCATTGGTCATCTCAACTCGATTGCTTTTCTCACTTTCGCCGTACAGGCTCAAGCGAGAAAATCAATCTCGTTGAGATGATCAGCGATAATCTATAAATATCAGAAAATTTTGGCATGAGTAAAATGTTTACTAAGGCCTAATTCACTCCAAATACAGACAATGTCGGTTGTGAATAAATAAAAACAGGGACTTTTTTTTTAATCATCTTTTTTCATGTCACTTTTTCTATTTATATTAAATTGGAGATTGGAGTCTTAGATGGGCATAGCCATTGTTTTTCTATTATATCTTTCAATGTTATTATGAAGGGTTACAGTCTCATTGGGTTATACCCCTCTTCTTCTTTTATGATAGAACCGTAGAAATATCTGATTATCGTTTTTCAAAAATTGTTTTTCCATCCATGTTTTAACAGAACATTACAGATTTACATTTTTATTACAGGTACAAGATCCTGATCCTGATCCAGGTTATACATTACTGTACTACCTCAGAAAGAAATGTATCCTTTCAAACAAATATACATTAAAGCTCTGTAGTTTTTGGGATAAAGATTGCATGACATTCTATCAAAACCTTCATTGTACAGTACTGATTTGATTTCTATATCTTCCACCATGGCCCCGAAGGGTGACTTGGGAATAGAAATATGGTTATTAATGTCTTCTTCAGACCGGCAGTAAAACTCTTGCCGAAGTGGGGCATCTGTTTGGCTGTGCTGGATGTACAAGTTTGAAGTCGTGTATGGTCAGAAAGAGGACGTTAAATTGATGATATGTTATACTTAAATATTCAAGATTCAATATAATGTGTATTTAAATTAGCATACTTGTCAAGAAAACTTTTTTTTATTAATAAATTACATAAGTATTGTATGGCGTATGAATCTGTTATAAAATAGGTTCAACTGCAAATGTGAGGAGACATTATCAAGCTTACCTGCGTCTAGTGTAAGAACTGTCTTAGAGAGGGGAAAAGACCTGCGTAAATGAACTATAAACAGATTATCGGGTTTTCTACATATTGATATCGAAAAAAAATGAAACAATGGGAAGCTTTTGTGATTGTTCACTGCGTTCACTTGCCGAAAAAAACAAAACGTTCACATTGTGGCTCAAGGCTGATATTTTACGATATCAATATCCATATGTAGAAAAAACTGATAACCTATATATATATTAGTGATGTACAAATTGTTCATGGCTTTTGTAAGATTATTGATATCAATATTTATTATAGATTAGATTATTTTAACCTACTTTTTATAAACTGAATGATCATGCATATATTTATCATTTGTGTTTGTCTAATAAAAATGTAAACACATACATTCATATAAATAAGAAGATGTGGTATGAGCGCCAATGAGACAACTCTCCATCAAAGTCATAATGTGTAAAAAGTAAACCACTATAGGTCAAAGTATGGCCTTCAACACGGAGCCTTGGCTCACACCAAACAGCAAGCTATAAAGGTCCCTAAAATGACTAGTGTAAAACAATTCAAACAGGAAAACCAACGACATAATGCCTGTCAAATAAAAATATATGCACATTATTACATGGTTGTCTCAATTTTTATTGTCCAGCATCAATAAAGTCATGAAGGTGTTACCTAGGCAAGCTGTGTTGGTAGTCACAGCAATTTGTTCAAGTTTGTGATTTTGTCAGTTTAAGAAGAACCACTAATTAGGAGATAACTGTATTGCATTTTATGCTTGGCTTTCGTAAAACGTTGATTTACGGAGGCCAAGCTTAAAATACAATACAGCTATTTACATTCTAATGCCACATATTAAAATAAATTCCATTTAATAAATATTTGGCTAAAAAAATGCCATAATGAAAAAGTCTGCGAAACTGTTGCATCGTCTTTGGTATCTAAACAATAGGACGTCATATGTATAGTCCCGATGTCTAACATAAACACTAGACATATTTATGCTATTCGTATGCTTCTGAATTGTTTCAATATTGATAAAAAGTTTATTTTGTTTATTTTTTTGAGAAATTACATACCAAAAAAAATTCGGAATTCAAAATGGTGGCTTTCTTAGTTACGGACTGGTAGAACGTGGAATTTAACTCTTCAAAAAATTTGTCAACGTCCAATTAAATCATCGTTACAACTGAATTGCATCATAGAATGGTATGTTCATGCTATTTGTATGCAGTTGAAGTAGCATTTGAACATTTCATTACTATGGAGATAATTGAGGCATCTCCCTGTTAGTCATGGTTTATTGATGTTGAAACTTAGTTTAAATCTTAAAGTCTCCAAATTGGGTCAGTTTGAGGGAAATCACTAATAGTGTGTAGTTGTATCATCATTAATGCATCTCATATCTATGAAGATTATTTAAACCAGGATCCTTAGTCATAGTCTATTGACTTAAGCATAGTTTACATGTTGTGATTAGGTCAGTTTAAGGTGAACCACTAATGGCAGATCAACGATATTTGAAATGTAACTGTATTAGTATTAGCATGTCTCATTCCAATGGAGATTGCATGGCCCTTTCCCTTCATTATTTGTTCATTGACTTTTGGATATTACTAGTTTTCATGTTTAAATTTGTGATAAGGTCAGCTTAAAGGGAACCACTTATGATAAGTTCATGATATTTGATATGCCGTTTCACAGATACTATTTGGCACCAACTCTCCAGTCATGGCTCATTGACTTTGGATGTTTAGCATAGTTATCACGTTTAATTATTGCAATTTTCTATCAAAATAACACAATATAGAGACATATATCTCTGTCAACAATTTATATTCTTTTATCATTCATATTCAAAATTTAAGAGAAAAGAAAAAGCTTATTTGAATTTTTTGTTCACAGTATGAGATCAATCCATGTGTATATCTGATAAACTCTGAACACTGCCTTAAGATTTGTAAAAATTCTGTCCAGATATAATTTTATTGTTGTTGCCTGTTTTTACATGTTTAAAAAAGAACTTAAAGTCAAATAAAATTTCATGATTTAAAAAAAAGTTGATTATGTGTTATATACTTGAATGGCTGTAAAACAAGTGTCAGAACATGAACTTTTTAAAAAAAAGAAAATCCTTTATGTTATCAAAATCTTCACAAATGTACCAATATTAATTTGACTTCCCAGGAACTAATTCGCTGATATTTTCCCATATGCAGTGACCATCTATTCATTCATAAATATGAAAACAAATGTCATGGCTTTTTCAATTCACTTATTTGTCATGTTATCCACATGCTTAGTGTTTATTGTTTATCAATGTCGCGATCCGGTAAACTTCGTCAACAAACTCGAAAGTTAATTAGCTTGTGATCAACAATCACTGAATGAAATATTATTTGGCTATAATACGTTATAAATTTGTAATAAATGTTATAAACGTGCATACAAGACTTAGTTCAGTATAAATGCATGCATTGCAATAATTTCGATAACATTAAAATTTCAAGAAACTCGTTTCATATGACTTTAACTATACTTTGTCATTTAAAATCTCACTGATTTCACATATGTGGACAGTAAATTTATATTTAAACATGATAAACAAAAAATTTAGTTCAATTTAATATATCATGTAAACTTTGAAAAAAATTAGCTGTTGTCCTTCTAATATCCTTAACAGTAAAATAGTATGTTTGACCGGGACAAAGCTTGGTTGTGGAGAAGGGGGGTGTGGTGCATGTACTGTCATGATATCAAAATATCTACCTGACACAAAAACTGTCAAGTAAGTGTTAACTGTGAAATAGTATGTCTGATGGGGACAAAGCTTGGTTGTGGAGAAGGAGGGTGTGGTGCATGTACTGTCATGATATAAAAATATCTTCCTGACACAAAAACTGTCAAGTAAGTGTAAACAGTGTAATAGTATGTTCGACAGGGACAAAGCTTGGTTGTGGAGAAGGAGGGTGTGGTGCATGTACTGTCATGATATCAAAATATTTTCCTGACACCAAAACTGTCAAGTAAGTATAGTACTATGTCTGACGGGAACAAAGCTTGGTTGTGGAGAAGGAGGATGTGGTGCATGTACAGTCATGATATCAAATACCTACATGAAACAAAAACTGTCAAGTAAGTGTTAACTGTGTTATAGTATGTTCGACAGGGACAAAGCTTGGTTGTGGAGAAGGAGGGTGTGGTGCATGTACTGTCATGATATCAAAATATTTTCCTGACACCAAAACTGTCAAGTAAGTATAGTACTATGTCTGACGGGAACAAAGCTTGGTTGTGGAGAAGGAGGATGTGGTGCATGTACAGTCATGATATCAAATACCTACATGAAACAAAAACTGTCAAGTAAGTGTTAACTGTGTAATAGTATGTTTGACTGGGACAAAGCTTGGTTGTGGAGAAGGAGGATGTGGTTCATGTACTGTCATGATATCAAATATCTACAGGAAACAAAAACTATCAAGTAAGTGTTAACTGTGTAATAGTATGTCTGACAGGGACAAAGCTTGGTTGTGGAGAAGGAGGGTGTGGTGCATGTACTGTCATGATATCAAAATATCTTCCTGACACAAAAGCTGTCAAGTTAGTGTAATAGTATGTCTGACCGGAACAAAGCTTGGTTGTGGAGGAGGGTGTGGTGCATGTACTGTCATGATATCAAAATATTTTTCCGACACAAAAACTGTAAAGTAAGGGTTAACTGTGATGTTTTGTTGTATGTACTATCTTAGTCCTTATTGTAAATTCCGGTACTTTTAAAATTTGATTGCTTAAATTTCCAAATTTCCAAATGGTATCCCACTTTGTATTGTAACACATTTATACAGGTGAAAAATTAGCAATAACAGTAAGTGTATTTTTGTCCGTCAAATATATTTGGTTAAACAAAGAAACAAATATCCACGAAAATGTTAATATTTATCAATTCTTGAAACTTGGCACTTACAAAAAATAAATGAATCCATAATATTGCATATTTAGATTTAGAATAATTGCATGAAAATAGATTTACGAATTTTAGAGAGAATGTTTAAATTTATTTCATAGAGGAAGTTTTAAAAAAAAGTTTAATAATATATCCAAATGGATTTTTCATACTTACAAAAACATATATTGAAACTACTTTGCTTGAAAATTAGCTCACAACCCTAGCTTTAGGAGACCGTTTCTAGGAAGATAAGATGGTTAGACATAATTTAAAAAGTAATTAAAACTGACTGCTTAAAGAATATATTGACCTTTTATTTGTAGACATTTTTCTGCCAATGCTTGCCTTATACCACTATGTTCTCTACTTGGAATGGCAGTCACTACCGTGGAAGGAATTGGCAGCATACAGAATGGACTACACCCAGTACAGGTAAGTAACGTCACAAGAAACTAGCAAGGGTCAGAGGTTACCACTTTATGTTCTCTACATGGAATGGCAGTCACTACAGTGGAAGGAATTGGTAGCATACAGAATGGACTTCACGCAGTACAGGTAAATAACGTCACAAGAAACTAACAAGAGTCAGAGGTTACCACTTTATGTTCTCTACATGGAATGGCAGTCACTACCGTGGAAGGAATTGGCAGCATACAGAATGGACTTCACGCAGTACAGGTAAGTAGCGTCTCAAGAAACAAGCAAGGGTCAGGGGTTACCACTTTATGTTCACTACATAGGATGGCAGTCACCACCGTGGAAGGAATGGGCAGCATACAGAATGGACTTCACCCAGTACAGGTAAATAGCGTCTCAAGAAACTAGCAACGGTCAGAGGTTACCACTTTATGTTCTCTACATGGAATGGCAGTCACTACCGTGGAAGGAATTGGCAGCATACAGAATGGACTTTACGCAGTACAGGTAAGTAGCGTCTCAAGAAACTAGCAAGGGTCAGGGGTTACCACTTTATGTTCACTACATAGGATGGCAGTCACCACCGTGGAAGGAATGGGCAGCATACAGAATAGACTTCACCCAGTACAGGTAAGTAGCGTCTCAAGAAACTAGCCAGGGCCAGGGGTTACCACTTTATACCCAGTACTGTTGATTCAGTGTATACATGGGTACCAATGTTGGTTGATATTGTGGGTAAAGGGAAACCACAAATATGAATGTTCAACGAAGTATAAATTTTCTATAGGCTTCTATATAAGCTTTTTCAAAACAAGGAAATCAAATATGCACAACAATTGGTACCCATACAAAAAAAAAGAAGAATCCACAGTATCTTGAATGACTGCTATCACTATGTATTGAGTGATCTATATATGTACAGATATTTAATGTCATAAAATATGTAATCAATTGGATTTTCATTTTTTTATAAACTTATCCAGTAAGTTTGAAAAAACATGTAGGTTAAATTTTAATGATGTGCAAGAACCTCGGTCAAAATAATCTGAACAGGCCCATATATAACATTTTGACCTCATAATTGATAATTAATATCTATTGATATAATGTCTTTTTCTGTAATCTTTTGTTTTACCCTTTATTTTCATAGGAGAGAATAGCCAAGTCACATGGTTCACAGTGTGGGTTCTGTAATCTAGGTATTGTCATGACAACCGTTTACTTTTTATTTTCATAGGAGAGAATAGCCAAGTCACATGGTTCACAGTGTGGGTTCTGTACTCCAGGTATTGTCATGTTTAACCTTTGTTTTATAGGAGAGAATAGCCAAGATACATGGTTCACAGTGTGGGTTCTGTACTCCAGGTATTGTCATGACAACTGTTTAACCTTTGTTTTATAGGAGAGAATAGCCAAGTCACATGGGTCACAGTGTGGGTTCTGTACTCCAGGTATTGTCATGTTTAACCTTTGTTTTATAGGAGAGAATAGCCAAGTCACATGGATCACAGTGTGGGTTCTGTACTCCAGGTATTGTCATGTCAACTGTTCAACCTTTGTTTTATAGGAGAGAATAGCCAAGTCACATGGATCACAGTGTGGGTTCTGTACTCCAGGTATTGTCATGTCCATGTACACACTGCTGAGAAATAATCCACAACCTACTGGAGCAGAAATGGAAAATGCATTTGAAGGTAAACTTTGTATTTGAAATACTTAATAGAATAACTAACTGCAGAATTCAAATATAGAAAAATATTCGACAAGTGACCAAACAACACATTAGTTCAGGAAAGCGCGTGATTTAATTATCAGTGTTTTTCGGTCATGACTTGAATATTTTTTCGATATTTGAATTCTTTGATTAGTTATTCTTATTGTTACATTGACAATTGACTTTTTAATGAAATTAAAGTAGAAAATGTAAGGAACTATATCTTTTCCTACGCATTCATATTTGCTTTGAAGTGACGTCATCGAACAACGTCTTGACAACATCTATTGTTGTATGACGTCAGAGGAGTGAAATAACCAAGTTTATTTTACATGTGAAACTATTGGTTTTTATTTCACTGGGTAATCACGATTATTTATTGCAACCAATGTAATAAATTATTTTTTATCAATTCCATGTAGAAAATGAAAAGTAAAATGGGTTCTCCTAGTCTTGTTTTCATGATATTTTACTGAAAAGAAGCAATATCTGTTAAATTATCTCCCCCCTACTTTTTGCTGAAGTCATATCCTCTGATAGAATCAAAAACATTTTTAACACTGGGAACACTGCGATAAACTCTATAGATGTTATAATGTTTATATACAGGAAATTTATGTAGATGTACTGGCTACAGACCAATACTGGAAGGATTTAAATCATTTACAAAGGTAGGGTTTGCTGCTGAAAATATTTATATCTTATTATATCAATTTGAATAATAGGGTTGTTCTAGTAGTAATGTTACAAATAAGGGTAAGGGTTAAGGATGATAAGTATATTTATGTAAAGCCATGATTATTCTTTTCTTATTATCCAGACTGCACTTTCTCTGTTTTACTTTGCTCGCGGTCGCGGCCGTTAAAGTCTGGATAACTTATGGTGTGACTGAGATTGTATATACGAACACTGTGATATTTCAGGTATCGTGTCCGAATTATATTATTATTGTATTGATTTATTGTTATATTTATTCGGAATGATAAGATATATAGAGTTCGTCTCACTGTTTGTCCAAAGGGGGGTCCCGACATGTTCCCAGCTTTATTTATCCCCGGGTTATCATTGTCACGCTTTCTCACCTTTATCGTATATTTATATAAGGGTTATATATTGTAATTGGGCATATCCTTTGTTAATGCACAGCTTCCATCGTCCTCTTTTCCTTTTATTCCCTAGACTTCTTCTTCGTTTACTGGAGGCCGCCATTTATTTACCTTGTGTGCGCACGTGTTTGCCGTGGGAATAGAAGACGAAACACGACCTATAACCCTATGGGCAATCAACCAATCAAATACCATAGAATTGCCCACTGATACCACAGGGATGTGGGTTGTGGGCACTAAGCATAAAAAAGGCATCTTTCGTCTGCTCTTGTTCTAAGGTTGCAACCCTATACCAGGGACCATAGTTCTTTTACCCTGTAAACTATACCAGAGCATACCACCCGAAAATGTTTCAACATCGCCACCAGATTATTCTGAGTAGGTTGCCCCGTATTTATATAGACTGTCCTCAGTGTGACCTAGAGTATTTTATTATGTATAGACTGCATTTACAACCAAAATACCAAATACTATGATTGACGCTTGACGTTCCAAGGGGGGGGGGGGGGGGGTCCCTGTTAACCGTTTTATGCTCTGGGGATTATTATATTTGTATGAAATATCACTTATAGTTGTATATTAAATTGATAAAGAGTTGATTTTGACTCTGTTATTATTTGAATGTGTTTTACATAAAACCAGTGCCTTTACAACCCATGCTACCAATGGTTGAAGACCAGTAATTTTGACTACAATACCAGTAGTAAGAACTTTCAGCCTTATACCAAGGTTGTCCTATAATAATATTAATTTTGTTTTATAACAGTTTGAGGTCTACAGACCCGAACCGTAACATTTGGTGGCAGCGGTGGGATCTGTGAAAATTAAAACCATACCTCAGTGAGAGACTGTGTGAACTTAACCTTATGATATAATTTAAGGACCAAGTTAAATTTTATTTTTGTAGTATACTTACCAAGTTTAATAAATAATTATAAATTGTATAATTAAAAACTGAAAATGAATCACGGTGAGGGGGTCAGAAGATGAAATTGAAAGTAGGAGTATTTCTCCACTTAGTGGAAGTTCAAGAGCTACCACACCTGAGATACTTTCACCTTCTCAAGTCAAATTTCAAGGGGATCGTCTTTACCAGAAATCTCAGTTCAATGAAATTAAAATACAAGTTGACAAAATAACCCAGGGTTCGCAAAAACCTGGGTTTTATGATAATTGCCCAGCCCAGTGGGAAATACTGGGAAAACCAAGGTTTTACTGGGTTTTACCGGGTAATACTGGGCAATACTGGGTAATATAAAATACTGGCCTGAATTTTAAAGAGGATTCAGTGATCAAACACGACTGCAATACATTTAAGATATTTATAAACATATTTTGATTGATAGATAAGTGTACTTGTTAGACAGGCTTATAATACAAGTGTATACATTTGAGAAAGTATTATTCTAGCAACTCTGAGACACATTAGACAAATATTAATGGAAAAAGCCTTTCTCAATAATTCTAAAAATCTATTAAATCACCCTTCTGTCTAGATTGGTCAAACTGTTAACATAAAGCTAAAGAATTCCTTTTTTTTTCTTCAAATATATATAACTAATATAAGAATTAACAATTACATGTAAGACACATTATTTTTAAATAATTTATATGTACATCACTAATTAATAAGTGTTTATTCAGATTAGCATTAGCGTTTGGATGATTGAAACAATGCATGAAAATTAACAAGGTATCCTAAAATGTGCAAATCTTGTATTCTGCCTACATAGAATTAGTGGAGAAGAGTATGAAATTGAATTTTCAATCTTATAGAAATGACTCTCAACGGTTATCTGTATAAAATGTATATATTTAGGTATAATACTATGAAACTACAACAAGTCTTTACTATTTTGTGTTGAAATAAGCTTAAAAAAATCATATTGCCAAGTATTACCCGTTTCTGGGGGTATTGCCCAGCACGGGAAAACCCGGGTTTTCCCACCTGCGTTTTCCCGGGCGTCTAATACTATTTGCTACCGAGATGGGTATTGATCTTTCAAAGTCCTTTGTCCAAGATTATGACACATAATCCGTGTAAAACACTTATGCTTAAATTTATAACAAAGTTCAGAATAATAAAATAAATGCAAAACAAGAATATACATTAAAACAACTGAATTCATAAAATGTTGTTTAAAAACTAATTTCATTGCACAGTCCAAATTGTCCGGTCATATATTCCCGCGGCCCTTGAAGACACGACCCGGGTCTTATTGTTCATCTGAAATTGTTCCGAAAGTTTCTTCTGTGGTTGTTGCGTCCTCTGTAACGATAGTTTTGGTTTGAATAGTTATCTTCTCTTGAATGTTTCCGAAAATTGTCCAATTCGTCTTCTAGTTTGGTGATTCGATCCCGCATATGTTCTTTATCGCGTTGTAGATTGAATTGCTTATCGATTGCTTCACATCTTTGATCGTACAGCCCAAAATTAAATTCTTCAAGGTTATTAATGCGTTCACGTAGTTTTTCCATTTTTTTGGTCATCTGCGTTTTGTTTTTGAAGTTTTTCTAGATTGCTAACAACACTGGTATGTTTTTGATTTTTATTCTTTCAATTTCTTTTCATAGTGTACACTTTTAATTTTGAATTTAACTCTCTCGGAATTCACTCGGTCGTGCCTGAGTCTTACGTTATCTATGAATTCCTTGTTATATTCTAAGGTTGGAAAGAAGACCATCAGTTCTATGGTATTAAGTTCCGCACAAGGAAACATTGACATAGCTTTCTGTTCTTTGAATTTTCTCATTCTTTCTGCGTCACGACGTAACTTGGATTTCGATTAAACCTTAACAACTTTCACGTTCGGTTGTCTGTGAAAATTACACATTCTGGCGTAATGTCCAAAACTTCTGCACTTATAGCAAAATGACGTTTTTGCTATACATTGTCTAAAATGAAATTGATTGTTCACAGTCTTTCCACAAAACTTGCATAGGTAGTTGTCCATATGTTGAAAATTTCTTGTCTGAAAGGTAGTTCCATGATCAGACATCTGGTTTCTCCAGTCTCGGCCAAAATTTCTGGTTCTCCGCGTATCCATTTTTCTGTTTGCTGGGGGATCAGCTTCACAGGTAGAACAAGGTATCCGATAGATGCGTTGCCCGAGTCCTCCACCAGTTATAGCCGGGTAAAATGGCGTTCCGGCTAAATGAAAATCATACTAGGGCCTTTGTACCTATTACAATACCTACGCAAGTACCACACATTGTGAGCAAACCAGCTGCCTCGTACAACCCTCACCAGAGTAACTCAAATGTCAATATCGGCTACACCAAACCATTCACATATGATAGCAAGTCAGATTGGGTTGATCATAGGGTTCATTTCGACAAGGTTTCTAAACTTAACAACTGGCCAGATGAAATAAAAGTATTAAACTTATTTCTTGCATGCAATGGGCTGCTTTAGCCACAGTATGACATATAGATACTAATAACCCACCAAGTTACAATGAGCTAATGCAAACTCTAATTAAGAGGTTCTCCCCTCCTAACCAGTCTGAAATGTATATGACCCAAATTTATGCTAGAATTAGGAGGAGGTGAGTCTTTACCAGAATTAGCCCAAGATATTAAAAGACTTGTACGCCTGGCTAATCCAACAGCCCCACTAGATGTTCAAGATAACCTAGCATACAGAGCATTCCGAAATCACTTAATGACCAAGAGCTTGAATGGGTAATTGTCCAGACAAGCACTGATACCATTGATGAGGCACTACACCTTGCCCTCAAATATGAGGCCTAGCATTTAAGCCGAAAGAGGACCTCTATTAGATATCAGACCAATGAACAAAATACTAAAACCTCATTTACCAGGGATCAGGATGACCAATCTAACCTTTGTTATTACTGCCATAAACCTGGTCATATTGCCAAAAAGTGCAGAAAGAGGCTTTTTGACAAGAAAAATGTTCTAAATGATGTACAAAACCAAAATAAAACACAAAGGCAACCACTTGGGGACCAGGAAAACTAATTGGAGCTGAAAGTAAGGGTCAACTTTTAGCTGTAGGGAAAGAAAATAACCCTAGACCCATATTATTTCAACTTAAACAAGATAATAATGAAGGATTATTTTTTTAATTTGTCAATTCATAACTAAAATGTTAATTGTTTAATGGATACTGGTTCCTCAATAAGTGTCTTAAACACTCCTATATACAATAAGTTTTTACAAAAAGTAAAAGTACATTTGATGCCATATAATGTAACTTACGAATAGCAAATGGCAGTCATGTGGTACTATTAGGTGTCCTATCCTTACCAATTAAATTAGGGGATCAGATTGTACAGCAAGAGATGATTATTGCAGATATTCAAATACCAGCTGTTCTGGGCTATGACTTTATGGTGAAAAATAAATGTGTAATTGACATTGACAAATGTACCTTAAAATTAAACAATCAGACCATTGTTTGCGAATTAGAAAGTCAAATACCAAGTTTATTCAGAATTACAATTGGTCAGAAGGTCACCATACCTCCTTGTAGTAAAATGATTGTTAAAGCCATCATTACTGAGGGTGCAACTGACAAGGCAAACCAATTGATTGATTCAACAGCTGGGTTATTACAAGATGGGGACATTCTTGTGGCCAAAGCTTTGTACAAGGGGGAACAAAGTGAGCTACCTATAAGGGTGATAAACCTGTCCGATAGTTCACAAACATAAACCAAAAACAGTTGGGCAGCCAATTCTGAGCTGTTTCCAGAACAGAACATCATGAATGATACAACCCATGATTAATCTGAGGGAATACCACAATTTAAGGAGATTTTTGATAGGTGTACGAATCTTTTGACACCTGAACAAACCGGTACTCTGAGAGATCTTCTTCACAAAAACCAAAAAGCTTTCTCCATGTCCAAGTATGATATAGGTCTTACTGATATTGTTCAGCATAAAATAAATACTTATGTCTTCTCCTGTGAAGCAAGCTCCTCGGCGATAACCCATCGCTCAAAGGAAGGAGGTTGAGGTCGAAATTCATAAAATGTTGGATAATGATATTATACGACCAAGTCAGTCATCTTACAGTAGTCCTCTTGTAATAGTTAGGAAAGCAGACTCATCTATTAGAGCCTGTTGTGATTTTCGCAGAGTCAATTAAGATAGTGTAAAAGATTCATACCCCTTGCGTAGACTAGACGATTCCTTCGATGCTTTAAGGGGTAACGCATTGTTTAGTTTGCTAGATTTGGTCAGCGGTTATTACCAAGTGGTCATGAATCCTCAAGATGCTCCGAAAACTGCTTTTTTACATCTCAGGGGCTATTTGAGTTCAAAAGAATGCCTTTTGGCCTGTGTAATGCAGGGGCAACTTTTGAGAGAGTGATGGAAGGACAGGACTCCAATGGGAGATTTGTATCGTTTACCTTGACGATATAATCGTGTTTTCAAAATCTTTTGAGGAGCATATTACCAGACTACAGACTGTTTTTGATGGACTATATACTGCTGGCTTAAAAATAGCCCCCAAAAAGTGTGATCTTTACCAGAAACAAGTTACCTTTTTAGGATATGTCGTTAGCAGCGGAGGTATTTCCCCTGACTCGTCAAAGGTTGATGTCATAAAGGAATGGCCAACCCCTACCAATATATAAGAAGTCAGAATTTTCTAATGTACCTGTTCCTATTAAAGAAAATTTATAAGAGATTTTTCCAAAATTGCTAGCCCTTTACATAGGTTGACCCAGAAAAATGTTCTTTTTCAGTGGACCTCTGAATGTGCCGAAGCATTTTTAATTTCAAAAGATGCTTTGACAACTAGCCCCATACTTATATATCGTACTTTAGATAAGGAATTTATACTGGATACAGATGCCAGCGGTACTGGAAGTGGAGCTGTTCTTTCCCAAATCGGTGATGATGGCAAAGAACATGTAGTTGCCTATTACAGTAAATCGTTTAGCAAACCTGAAAGGAATTATTGTGTGACTAGATGGGAGTTACTGGCCATAATAATTGCAATAAAACAGTTTCAACATTATTTATACTGTGTACATTTCTGTGTTAGAACAGACCATGGAGCATTGACATGGATCACAAATTTTAAAAACCCTGAGGAGGTGGCTAGATATTTTGGGCACATATAATTATACTTATACTATAAAATATAGAGCAGGACTTAAACATGGAAATGCTGATGGTTTATCTAGGAGACCATGCAGTATATCCTGTACCCACTGTGAAAAACAGGAAAACCAAAATCTGGCTGAGGAGAAATCCAGTAGTCCTGAAATAAGAGCCATGAGTGCTGATAACCAAGACCAATAAGATTCAAATCCTATTGCTACCAATTGGGTAAAGGGAAATCAAGAAATGAGTTGATGGAGTCTCAAATGCAAGACGATATCATAAAAATCATTAGGCAATGGAAAGAAAATCTTAACATTAAACCACAATGGCAGGATATATCTCACCTTAGCAAAATACATAAGCCATACTGGGCCCAATGGGACAGGCTAGTTGTAGTGGAGGGAATTTTATATCACAAATGGATAAATACCATTACCAATACACAAAGTCTACAGTATATTTTACCCCGTACCTTTAGACGTGAAGTTTTAAAACTGCTACATGACGACACTTTAGCTGGGCACATGGGTATTAAACGGACCACTGCTCGTGTGCATCATAGATTTTATTGGGTGGACTACCGAACTTTTGTAGATAAATATTGTATAAGGTGTATAGAATGCCAAAAACGTAATGGACCAACCAAGGGTACCAGGGCGTCAATGAAAACCTATGTTGTGGGAGAGACAATGGACAGAGTCGCAATTGATATATAAGGACCTATACCACAAACTTACAATGGCAATAAATACTTGATGGTCATTACAGACTATTTTACTCGCTTTGCCGAAGCATATGCAATACCAAATATAAATGCTTCTTCTGTGGCTGCAAAAATGGTGACAGAATTTATATGCCGTTACGGAGTACCCACACAAATCCATACTGATCAAGGTTCCAAGTTCACCTCAGATTTATTTTTACAGTTGTGTAAACTTTGACATATCCACAAAACCAGAAACAGCCCCTTTCATCCCCAAAGTTCTAGTCTAGTTGAAAGATTGAATGGTACAATTGAAGATATGCTGAGCAAAGTAGTCTCCAAAAACCAAAGAGACTGGAATAAATATGTGCCTTTATTAATGCTGGCTTATAGATCAGCCCCCCCCCCCCCCCAATGAAACCCCAAATAACATGATGTTTGGTCGTGAAGTTCATATGCCCATTGATTTGATTTATGTTGTTCACTCCCCTGATAGTAAACTATCGAGACCAGAATATATAGACCAATTGACCAGTTGTATGGACAAAGTGCATAATGTAGTTAGGGATAGATTGGTGCATGCAGCTGCTCTACAGAAACGCAGATATGATCTCACCAGTAAAAATTATCATTCTAAAGTGGGGGACGGAGTCATGTTAAGGGACTCCAAGAAATATAAAGGAAGAAGTCCTAAGTTTCAGTTCAAATGGGAAGGACCCTTTACTGCAATTTAACAAGTTTCAGATATTTTATACCAAATTCAAGAAGGACCAAAGTCTTAGACAAACATTATTCATGTCAACCGACTTAAACCATATAAAGGTTATTTAAAAAGGTGGTACCAACCTCCTGGTGAATCAGCCCTAAATACCAGGAGACACCCAAAAGGACAGGACTGATGAATAACGGACAGGACTGATGAATAACGGACCGACCATGACGAATAATTATTTTTACTGTAGTGTTATTACAATGTTTAGCATAAATATGATGTCGTGTTTTTATATCTTAAAATGTGATGTCATAAAAATATATGGCATATGTAATCTTGAATAATGACCAAAACAAAATAAAGTCTTGTTGTATATATAATTTTATTTACAAATATAATGTGTGCAAGTGTTGCCTTCTTCTTTATCAGTATAAACAGGGCGAGACAAATACCTGTTCAATGATATTGCTATAGCAATTGAATGCATATTGCATCTGGAAAATTTTTAAAAGGTACATGTATATATTATCGAGATATATAAACATATGAATGTATCTACACATGAAAGGGTATATACTAATAAATATATGAATGTATCTACACATGAAAGTGTATATATATTAATTTCTGCAAGTGTATATATTAATAAATATATGAATGTATCTACACATGAAAGTGAATATATTAATTTCTGTAAGTGTATATATTAATAAATATATGAGTGTATATATTAATTTCTATCACATGACTAGTGATATTATTTATGAGTACCATACCAATAATTAAAGTATTCGCAAATTATTCATGGGGCACCATCCTCCTTCCTTAAGCACCCTTTAGCTAAAACTCTTCAAGAACAGATCAATTTATGTAGGAGAACCCGCGCCTCTCGCTACCAAAGGAGGCTAATACCTATTGAGACCAGCCGTATTATGAAGAATTAACGATGCTATCTACCTGACGGAACAGTTTTAGAACTTCGTGACATTTGGACTTCCAACACCACTGAGGAATAGGTATAATTTAGGGTAGGTAGGATTTTGTAGGTAGCATTTTCTTATTATTTTTTAGTTCGAGGCGAACTCTTCCCGTGGGTGGGGGTAGTGTTACAAATAAGGGTAAGGGTTAAGGATGATCAGTATATTTATGTAAAACCATGATTATTCTTTTCTTATTATCCAGACTACCTTTCTCTGTTTTACTTTGCTCGCGGTTGCGGCCGTTAAAGTCTGGATAATTGATTGTGTGACTGAGATTGTATGTACGAACACTGTTATATTTCAGGTATCGTGTCCGATTTGTATTATTATTTTATGTATTTATTGTTATATTTATTGGAAATGATAAGATATATAGTGCTCGTCTCACTGTTTGTACAAAGGGTGGTCCCGACATCTTCCCAGCTTTATTTCTCCTCGGGTTATCATTGTCACGCTTTCTCATCTTTATCGTATATTTATATAAGGATTATATATTGTAATTGGGCATATCCTTTGTTAATGCAAAGCTTCCATAGTCTTCTTTTCCTATTATTCCCTAGACTTTTCCCTCGTTTACTGGAGGCCGCTATTTATTCACCTTGTGTGAGCATGTGCTTGCCGTGGGAATAGAAGACGAAACACGACCTATAACCCTGTGGTCAATCAACCAATCCAATACAATAGAATTGCCCACTGATACCATGGTGATGTGGTTGTGGGCACTAAGTATAGAAAGGGCATCTTTCATCTGCTCTTGTTCTAAGGTTGCGACCATATACCAAGGACCATAGTTCTTTTACCCTGTAAACTATACCAGAGCATACCACCCGCAACTGTTTCAACATCGCCAACAGATTATTCTGAGTAGGTTTCCCCGTATTTATATAGACTGTTCTGTGACCTAGATTATTTTACTACGTCTAGACTGCATTTACAACCGAAATACCAAATACTATGATTGACGCTTGACGTTCCAAAGGGGGTCCCTGTACCGTTTTATGCTCTGGGGATTATTATATTTGTATGAAATATCTCTTATAGCTGTATATTAAATTGATAAAGAGTTGATTTTGACTCTGTTATAATTTGAATGTGTTTTACATGAAACCAGTGCCTTTACAAGCCATGCTACCAATGGTTGAAGACCAGTAATTTTTACTACAATACCAGTAGTAAGAAATTTCAGCCTAATACCAAGGTTGACCCATAATAATATTAATTTTGTTATATAACAGTTTGAGGTCTACAGACCTGAACCGTAACAGTAAACACTTGAGGTATGGGGCTCTTTTTATGCCCCTACTGGTTGTCATTTGAGGCATTAAGGTTAACCTCAGTTCCTCCGTAAGTCCTTTAGTTTGTCCGTATAGAAATTGGTTTCCATTCTCTAACTATAGTTTGCCTTTACAAAATGTCATGAAAATTATACACAATGCTTACCACCAAACACAGCCCAAGTGTAAATGTGGGTAGCGTCACTTCACAGTTTTTAATTTATGTCCCTTTATACTGAATTTGCCATTTCCGCACTCTAACTTTAGTTTTCCTCAACCAAATGTTATGAAACTTATACACAAAATACTTATTACTAGGAAACACAGATCAAAATTGAATTCGGGTTTCATCATTTCCATTTTTCTAGAGTTATTTCCCTTTATAAACGGAGAAATTGCTAAATTTGCCATTCCTGCATATAGTTTCAAAGAAAAGCAAAGGTCAATAGGTTTAAATTAGTATTAAAATTCTTGCATATTTATGAGTAAAATTTAAAGAATTGTGCCAACTGAAAACTCTGATTTTTTTTTTTGCCAAACAAATGAATTTTGACAACAGTATTGTCAAAAATGTCATATTTGGACATTAAAAATAGTATAACTTGTGCACAGATTTTTAATAAGTTAAAGTATTGATTCTTTTAAGGCTTAAAGAACACATGTCATACGTTCTTTATAGGACTTTGGTATAAACAAATTAGTTGAAGGACCGAAATGATGGTACTTTCACCGTATAAAAGGGTTGAGAAATCAATTATTTTCAGTGGCATGATGTACATCCTTATTACAACGACCTCTCCTGAAATAAAATTTTGATGAACCTCAAGAAGGATTTTCCTGCTGCACAAGGTGTATAGATCCATATGAAAATAGAGTTCATATTGCAAGCATATTCAAAAAGTTTTTTTTTAAAACAGAACTCGAGTTAATTGTTAAGATTGTTTATATAGAAAATGTTTTTTTTATTAAAAGGAGTTTTGCCAGATGGGAGAAAATTGTTGTAAAAATACAGGAAAATGTGCTAATGGTGTTATAGAAAATGGAGTAAGTATAACTTGTATAAAGTTTCTATTTATAATTTTTCGTCACATATTTCTGCAATGCTACAGATATACACCTTATAGTTTGAAAATTAATACATTCCTATATGTGGCAGTTACCAGTACACTGTAGTCCCTTTTTGCATTTGACAAAACACAAAGCTAAAAAACAACCTTTTCTTTACACCAAAGTAGAAGTGAGGCCTTCAACCCAGAGCAAAAGGTCACATTTGATTGCAAGTTCAAGACAGCCTGTACACATATTTATTATTGGGATTTATGAAGAATAGACAAAAATGTGATATTTATTATTGCGATTTCACAAAAATATGCATACAGATATATGTATAAGATATCAGAATGCAAGTTATTATTGCGATACCCTCCCAGTCGCATAAACCTCTCCATAATTTATGAATTAGTCCACCGCCAACTGTTTCAACCAGATGCTATAATAAAATAAAATTATTTTTGTTATTGCAGACAGAGAATGGACAGACAAGTGAATATCTACCATTAAATTCAACACAGGATCCTATTTTCCCTCCAGAATTACGGGTAAATTTCTGATATTAGATTATACCCAAAATTGTATCTTTCCTCTTGAATAAAGTAATAAAAGACAATCAAATCTCATTTCAGCTCACCAAATTTTTTTTATATATAACAGACAATCCTGCAGTTGTCAGAGTATTGTCAAAAAATGTATTTTTGTGAAACTTTTCGTCAGTCAATTTGTTGTTTATTTTTGTTTATTTTTTATCTTCAGACTGACCAATTTGATGTAGAAAATATTTACTTCAAAGGAGAGAAGGTAGAATGGTACAGACCAACAACACTTAAACAACTACTAGACTTAAAAGCTAAACACCCTCAATCCAAACTTGTCATAGGAAATACAGAAGTTGGTATGTTCACTATCAATGTGTATTTAAACTTAGAAAAATTTCACAGAGAATTTTTTACTTATCCTTATCGATTTAATCCTTTTGTGTAAACCAGTAGTATAAAAAAGGAGATGGTAGGTTTATATTAATTTGACAGCAAGCCAACAACACACAAACAAAAGATCAAATCTACTTGTTACAAATATTGCAAATTTCAGATCCCATCTAACCTCAGAATGATATGGAAACAAAATTCTAGAAGTATCTATTTAAAAATGTTAGACATGTTTTAGCAAGCAGGGTCAACGTGTGCTCCTTGATCTTTTTGAAAAGCACAAAAATAATGACAAAAAGTTATGTTTGCATCTCAATGACTTTATAATTGTGAATAAAGCATCAGTAGGGGTTAACCCATCAGTAAATTACAGTATCAGTTTGTTTTCAAAGCAAAAGCCGCATGCGCTATAAGGATTTCTGTTTTCCTCTTTCTGAAAATGTATTGTTTTTGTACAGGATTAGAAGTAAAGTTGAAGAATATGAATTACCCAGTAATAATTTCCTGTACTCACATAGCAGAACTCAACCAAATTACACGACTAGATAATGGGGTCAAGTTTGGGTCATCTGTAACTTTAAGTGATATAGAGAATACCTTAAAGATACTAATAGAGGAGTTGCCAGGTAAATGGGGTCAAGATTTATAGATAGGGGTAAGGTTTGGGTCATACTGTAAAATCTGAAATTTTGAATGTATTTTTCAAATAAAAATAAAACATCACAACAATTCTGAAATAAAAGTATGTTATCGAGAATATATCTTCGACATTGGTAGAAGAAAAGGAATGAGGGGTTCAAGGTTGTATTTTGATATCAAGTTTGAGTCATCCGTATAAACATTGATAGATATCGAATACATTCTAAAGGCATAAAAATAAATACATGTATTATTAACCAATTTGTAAGATTTTTTTTTCACTGATAAAGTAATAAAAAATTTGACTGGTAAAAAAGGATATGAAAAGGAAATATGTGCTTACAATATAGTATAATCCTTTCTTTTCTATTACAAGTAAAAAGTATGATATTGCTTTACTTACTCCATTCGTATTTCTGTAATTTGACTGACAGAAAGTAGTGGAAACCAAATAGCACAAATTAAATCATCTAAAAAGTTAGATAACTAAAATACTGAACTCCAAGGAAAATTCATATTGGAAAGTTCCTTATTAAATGGCAAAATCAAAAGCTCGAACACATCAAATGAATGGAAAACAACTGTCATATTCCTGACTTGGTACAGGCATTTCCTTATGTGGAAAATATAGGATTAAACCTGGTTTTGTAGCTAGCTAAACCTCTCACTTGTATGACAGTCGCATAAAATTCCATTATATTGACAACAATGTGTGAACAAAAACAAACAGACATAATAGGTAAAAATGTCAAAAATAAGGGTACAGCAGTCAACATTGTGATATATTCTTAATCACATAAAAACAAACAAATATGTCAACAAAGAAAAAATAAGTTAATTTGTCATTCATATTCTAAAGGGTTCTGAAGATGTGTAAAAACATGTTTTGTTTTCATTTCATTATAGATTACCAGACCAGAGTTTTCAAAGCTATTGTTGAAATATTACGATGGTTTGCTGGACACCAAATCAGGAATGTGGCTGTAAGTTTGACAGATAAATGTAGTAAAAAAAATTTCTGCTTATGTCAGTTTGATAGGAACTACTTGTGATAGATCAATGATGATATTTTCTATAAAGTTGCATTACTATATTAGTGCATATCAGTTTGACGACTATTTCGAGGCTCTGCTCCCAAGTCATGGTCCAGTGACTTTCAATTAATTTACAATTTTTAAAGTTAAGTTTTCTGCTTAAGTTAGTTTTGATAGGAACTACTTAGGATAAACAATATTTTCTATAAAGTTGCATCACTATCAGTACATTTTAGTTTGACGATAGTTTTGATGTGTTACCCACTATCTTATGGTCCAGCAACTTCGCTTTGAATTAATTAGTAATGTTGCTACCCATCAGATTGTCTTTTTCTGAATTTCCTGCTGACAGTCAAGACATATCTCCATGTCAACAGTTTATTCTACAGTCTATACCATATTTTGATGTCATAAGTCCATGAGATCTTTAAAGAAATGCACTTACAATAAAATTATTCATTATCTGTATTGAATTGATAAGGTCTTATTTGTATTTTTGTTTGTGAAAATTTTATACAAAAAAAAGAGTTATAGATTTGACTGATTTATGCAAATACTCTGATGGTGAAAAGTTAACCCTGATATCTTTTAGGCTGTTGGAGGGAACATAATCACAGCTAGTCCTATATCAGATTTAAACCCACTTTTTCTTGCTGCTGGTGCTTTCCTCGAGGTTGAATCTGCAGGTAACCAGTTTTTATAAAATCATTAACATTCTAAAACATGATAGGGACTAAACAATGTTTTATCTTATACCCAATTTTTGGTTTTGGATTATATAAATAGACTATCTTTTTGTACAAATTTAAAATCTAATTTTTAACCGGATTTTCGAAGGAAATATCGGTTATTGATTAGGGGATGTAAGGAGGGAGGGTGGCTGCCAAAAAGTGTCCATTCAATAACATGCAAACGCTTTGAAGAAATTTTTTCAAATTTAGATATGTTGTTACCTGTGACTTAATGAAGGTCAAGTTCATAGCTTTTCTCCTTGTTGAGTAATCGTCCTTTTAAATATCCAAAAGTGGTATTTATAATGTGATTTGAGTTAATCCTCTTTGTACAGAAATGGTTAATTATATAAATAAAGTCTGATTACACTAATATTTTTAAATAATTTTCTCCTGTTATCAGATTATGACAAAGCATATGGTAAATGTCTTATCTCAGAATTATAATTGGAGTGACATATTTCTTTGAAAATTTTCTGTTTCCTAAGTGCTGATGATTATAAGCTATATTTTTAGACATTTTGAAGATCATTACAGATAAGTTTTATATATTTTTAAAAGACATTGTATTAATGATAAATAACATTTTGGATTTTTATATGAACGCAAAAAAAATTTTGGGGTCGTATATTGCTATCATGTCGTCATTGGCGTCGTCGTCGTTGTCCGAAGACATTTGGCTTCAGGACAATAACTTAAGTTTAAGTGTATGGATCTCTATGAAATTTTACCAAAAGTTTCAATACCACAAAAGGAAGGTTGGGATTGTTTTTGGGGGTGATGATCCCAGCCGTTTAGGAATTAGGGGTCCAAAACAAGCATTTTTCTTGTTTCAGGAGAATAGCTTGTGTATTTTGTTCAATATTTTTTTTTAAAGGGGGGGGGGTCAATTTTATTTCTTCAAGATTTAAGAAATTATCAGTTTTCCAAAGAAAAATTCGGGGTCACAATTGCTAATTCTTTGTATATAGTCTGAAAACAGATTTACTAAGTATTGCACAACAGCGGAAATCTTCAATTGGATATAAATTCAAATCATATATCCAATTTTAAGTTCTTTGACTACATTTATTCTGTGTCAGAAACCTATAATGTGTCAAATATTTAATTACAATCCAAATTCAGACCTGTATCAAGCGCGAATATTGTGTCCATTTTTGCCCCAACTGTTCAGGGTTGGACCTCTGCGGTCGTATCCAGCTGCGCTCAGCGAAAGCAGTTTATTTTTTCTTTTCTTTGGTAAAATGGAATGAAGAATTTTGTGGTAAGTTTGTTTGCTATTCCGTAAAAACAAATTTTTTGAATGCTATATATATTTTTTTTTGATGAAGTGAACTCCTTTAAAAGCTAAACCTATATTGTCTATTAATAAACATATTTAGATTTCTGATTTTGGGTCCAGTTTTCATGTTGGTCAAAATCAGGGTCCAAAATTAAACTGTGTTTAATTTCAACATAAATTGAATATATATAGGGTTCTTTGAAATGCTGATTCTAAACCTGTTTTTATTTTCATTATTATTTAGATAATACCACATTGAGGTCCAAAGGGTCCTAAATTAAACTTTTATTTAATTTCATCAGAAATTGAATTCTTGGGTTCTTTGATATGCTGATTCTAACAATGTTTGGGTGTTAAATAATATCTAATTTTAGAGAACTTAGTCATTACTGGTTGTTGTTATTATGTTATTGATTATAATTTGAAAAATTACATCATATTCAATTTTAGAGAACTATTTATCCAGTTTGAGTTATTTCAACATATATATTAAATATATATAGGGTTCTTTCAAATGCTGAATATAGACCTGTATTTAAATATTAGATTTTTGGGCCCAGTTTTCATGTCGGTTCAAATCAGGTGTCCAAAATTAAATTTGTTTGATTCAACAAAAATTGAATGTATGGGGTTATTTGAAATGCTGAATCTAACCATGTATTGAGAGATTTGGGATTGTGGGCTCCTTTATTAAATTGGTTCACATTGAGGTCCAAATCAGGGTCCAAAATTAAACTTTTGTTTTATTTGATCAAAAATTGAATTCTTGGGGTTCTTTGATGCTGATTCTAACAATGTACTTAGATTTTGGATATTGGACCATAATAGGTAAATGTCCAATTTCAAATTTTTCAGTTCTTTGACCACATTCATTTAGTGTCACAAGCCTATGCTGTGTCAAATATTCAATCACAATCCAAATTCAGAGCTGTTTTCAGCTTAAATGTTGTGTCCATACTTGATCAACTGTTCAGGGTTCGACCTCTGCAGGAAAATCCGGATTGCTGTCACTCGACAGCCTCTTGTTGGTGCATATTTTGTTCTTAGATTATGCATGTTTTTAAGAGTTTTTAGAGGAGACGAATCATACAATTAAATCATCAAACGAATTTAGCTTAACAAACAAACACCAATGAGGATAAGTTCATCAAAATGGATATGGGAGGATAGGAAGGAAATTGTTATTTTGCGGACATGAGTTGTAGGTAATTTATTGTTGTATATAGACTTTATGTAGTCAAAACTACTCAAAGAAAGTTTTTTAGTTGTAGGGGTATTTTAGAAGTCCCTAATTTAATGGAACAACTCTGATGTGTCCACTTTATCTTCATCTGCTCTAGATTTCTGTGATTTTAGAGCTTATCTTTGGTTTTGATCTCTTGACAATAATGACAATAATTGTAAGCTTTATCATGACTTATGTTTGTATATGTAAACTTTGTTTGTTTGTGTTGATGTATTTGTTTTTCCTCTTGTTTTTTTCTTATTCATAATAAAATATATTACCAGATGGTTCAAAGAGAAACATTACAATGGATGATAAGTTTTTCCCGGGATACAGAAAGACAGCTTTAAAATCAGATGAAGTTTTACTCAATGTTACTGTACCATTTACTAGGAAAGTAAGTATACAGCATACATGCCAACCTTTCAAAATCTCCATGGGGGTTTTGAAGTGCAAGAGGACCTTATATGTTCCTCATATATTGTAATAAGTGTTCTTAATCTAATAGTATAATTTGAATGAGTAGATATGTGCTTAAATACTCTTTAAATTAATTTAAATGCCCGTTTTGAGGTTTTCAATTTATATAATAATTTCTAAATTCAGGTAACACCTCTCATGGGAATACTCCCCATAAATTGGGATAGTTGGCAGGTCTTGTATAGTTAACCATATTTGTTAGATTTCTGATTGCTAGTGTACCATGTATTCTGTTTTTTACAGTCAGACCCAAATGAAAAAAGCTTCAAATGTATTTTAATGCCCCCGCTGTAGCAGAGGGGGCATTAAGTTTTACCCTTGTCCGTCTGTACGCCCATCCGTACGTACGTACATCCTAAAATTTGTTTCCGTTCTCTAACTTTTGGTTGCCTCAACCAAATGTTATGAAACTTATACACAATGCTTATTATTGCAAAACACAGATCAAGTTTGAATTTTGGAGGCGTCACCTTTACAGTTCTAGAGTTATGCCCCTTTACAAATGGAAAAATTGCTGAATTTGTCGTTTCCGTTCTCTAACTTTAGTTTGCCTCAAACAAATGTTATGAAACTGATAAAAAATGCTCATTACCACAAAACACAGATCAGGTTAGAATTTTGGTGGCGTCACTTTTATCGGTCTAGAGTTATGCTCCTTTACAAATGGAAAAATTGCTGAATTTTTCATTTCCGTTCTCCAACTTTAGTTTGCCTCAACCAAATGTTATGAAACTTATACACAATGCTCATTACCTCAAAGTACAGACCAAGTTTGAATGTTTGTGGCGTCACTTTTATCATTCTAGAGTTATGTCCCTTTACAAATGGAAAAATTGCTGAATTTTTTTTTCCATTCTCTAACTTAATTAGGTTTGCCTCAACTAAATAGTATGAAACATATACATAATGCTTATTACCACAAAATTCAGATCAAGTTCAAATTTGGGTAGCATCACTTTATAGTTCTTGAGTTATGTCCCTTTATAACGTTATATGCAAGTGGGGGCTTCATGTGTGTCCCATGGACACATTCCCCATTTATTTTTCTCAAAATTTTGGAACTTGAATACTTGTAACCAAAGTAGATGGTAAAAACTTTAATTATTTAAGAGAAAAAAAGGTGAAGACGAAATTATGACTAGAGAAACAAATATACTGCAGACAATTCTGTGTCTTTCAACACATGGTTTGATAAAATCCAACCATAATTGCCTTCAAAATGATTGTTATGCCCCCTGCCATAGGCAGAAGGGCATTAAGTGTTACGCTTGACCATCCGTCCTTCTGTCTCTGTACGTCTCATTATCTTTGCAAAGCTTGAGCTGGGACATTTGTGTTTTCAGACACATTCTTATTTTATTTTAAATATGTTATTATATGAAATATTAGTGACCAATACTTATTGCATAAAACTGTACATTAAACAGAAGAAAAGAGAATTACCGGTATTGATCTTGTACATTGAATGTTTTTCAAATGGTCATTTTACAGAATGAATTCTTTGGAGGCTACAAACAAGCAAATAGAAGGGAAGATGATATAGCTATAGTCAATGCTGGCTTCAGAGTTTTGTTTGAGGACAATACTAATGTCATTAAGGAGATGGCCATGGCCTTTGGAGGAATGGCACACACGACAGTAATGGCTGTCAAGACTATGAAGGAAGCGGTTGGAAGGTACTGTGTTTAAGTTTGGGTAAGGGTAGTCTTTTTATGTCCCTGTCGTAGCAGAGGGGGCATTACGTTTTATCATTGTCCGCCTGTACGTACGTACATCCCAAAATAGGTTTCCGTTCTCTAACTTTAGTTTGCCTCAGCAAAGTGTTATAAACCTTATACACAATACTTATAACCACAAATTACAGATCAAGTTTGAATTTTGGTTGCATCACTTTTACCATTCTAGAGTTATGCCCCTTTACAAATGGAAAAAATGCTGAATTTTCCTTTCTGCTCTATACCTTTAATTTGCCTCAACCAAATGTTATGAAACTTATACACAATGCTTATTACCACAAAACACAGATCAAGTTTCAATTTTTGTGGCGTCACTTTTACCATTTTAGAGTTATGCCCCGTTACAAATGGAAAAATTGCTGAATTTTTAGTTTCCGTTCTCTAACTTTATTTTCCCTCAACCAAATGTTATGAAACTTATACACAATGCTAGTAACCACAAAACACAGATTAAGTTCGAATTTTGGTAGCTACTTTTAGCGTTCTAGAGTTATGCCCCTTTCTAAATGAAAAAAATGCTGAATTTTTCGTTTCCAATCTCTAACTTAAGTTTGCCTTAACTAAATGTTATGAAACTTATAAACAATGCGTATAACCACAAAACTCAGATCAAGTACAAATTTGGGTAGCTTCACTTTTACAGTTCTTGAGTTTTGGTCCTTTATAACGTTATATGCAAGCGGGGGCATCATCTGTGTCCCATGGACACATTCCCCCTTTATTTTCCACAATAGTTACTGGAATATTTATCAAAGATACCATAAAACAACTTGTTTTCATCAAAACTTTTTGTTTTGTTTAGTTTTGCTCTCAGCATATAATTTTCTTACTAACTTGATGTATTTTCATAATGGAATATCAAAGTTTTAAAAATTATTGGCCAATTAATTTTGTGTTATTTTTCTAATTTCAAAGTAATCACTTTCAAAAGATGAGTTGGTTTACTAAATAAAATGAAGAACAAGGCTTCCATGACCATAATACATATGTACTGTAGGGACAAAGGAGGATGTTGAAGAAGTGGTTTATAGGGACTGAATTCAGTTGTTGTTAATTTCATGCCCTGCTTACGATAGTTTTTACATCTGTATATTTGTTAGCGTGTTCTTTCATTTGTTCCATATCAGGTTTAAGTTGTTTTAGTTTATAGTAGTTTACCATAAAGTTGTGTTTTCTTTCACTTTAAACTTATTAGACTTGTTCCTTATGATGTGAACTTTTGAAAATATGTGCAAAATCTTGGTTTTGACACAGATTTCACAGTTCTCTGAACATGGATATGTGATAGTGTGAGCCTGGCATGGTTCCCAATGGACACATACAGTAAACTCTCAGTTTCTGACAGAACTTATTTTTACTAAGGCAGGGTTAAATCAAGGGTAATTCTGATGATGTTAGAGTGGACACTAATGCATTGAGTATGGGTTAGAATATAGGCAGGGCTAGGCAGTAGCAACACACCCCTGTCATGACAAAATTATCAGTGAAAGGAAACAGTGGTGTTTGATTATATATAAAATTTATTGATTGCTTGCTGACAACCTGCAGTTTGACCCAAAGTGTTTTCGTTTGAATAGTTGTAAGCTGACAAATAAGTTTCATGAACATGTTACAGGAAGTGGGATGAGAGTTTAATAGAAGATGTCTGTCGACTAATGGCTGATGACCTTCAGTTGACCCCTGGTGCTCCTGGTGGGATGGTAGAATACAGACGAACACTTACAACAAGCTTTTTCTTCAAGTTTTATTTGACAACACAATTACAACTTCAACAACAGGTACAGTAGACATTTTTAGAATTATATACATGATTGATGAATTTATTTTCTGTATTTGTCTATAACATTTGCATTCTACATTCCTGCTAAGTGCCCTTTGTTTTTTTGTGAATAGTTGTCTCATTGAAAATCATATCACATCTCCTTATTTTTATAATACAGGTATTAAATTTTTTTTAATTTTATGATATTCAACGTAAGATTTCTTCATACGCTTAGATCATTTTTTTATTATAGAAGTCAGGACCAAGTAAGAAAGTGCCAAAGTCGTTTACCAGTGCCACACCTAATTTCCATCGAGATCCTAGTAAAGGTTCACAAATATACGAAGAAGTGGCCCCTGGGCAACCACCACAAGATGCTGTTGGACGACCTTTGATCCATTTGTCTGCCATGAAACAGGCCACAGGAGAAGCTATTTATGTGGATGATATGCCATCATTGGAAGGTATATTGTCTTTTATAAGATTAGGGGGCCTCAGTGGCCATATGGCCTTAGTAATTGAACTACTGTATTACTAACCTGTCAACACTGGGGTTTTTAGTAAGAATCCTGCACCTGGCAGGTGCGCTTGACTGCAATTTGAATTGACTAGGACTGTCAGTTTTCCTACCAAAGGCTGGTGGCTCTCTTCAGTCACTCCTGCTTCCTCCACCAATAAAACCTGACCACCATAATTGCACAATTCTGTTGAAAGTTACATTAAACACCGATCAATTGATCAATTCTCAAGATTCCTTTAGAAACAAAATAATGATTGGAATGCAGGGTGGAGTAAATTAATTTATGCTAATGAAAACTCTCTTGATGACTTTACTGGTTCATGAAATAATTGCAACTGAATATTACGGAAACATAATTCAACCTTTTTTGTAGTAAGATAAACCAATATTTGTTTAGTTAAATCAAGTATGCAAATATGACTAGAATCATAAAGGTATAGGATTATGAATCTGAAATCACTGCTCCCTCTTAAGTAGAATCTGCTATGAAACAAGTTTCAATGTTGCAGAGGAGTCTGTGGTTGAGCAGCCTTAGTAGATCATCTACAGTGATCAATAGTCTCTTAAATAAACTTTGAGGTTGTGAGTTGGAATTCCACTTGTGCTTTGTGGCACGATGCGTTTGACTCAGATCTTAATTGACTTGGTTTGTCAGTTTTCCTGGCAAAGGTTGTGGTTCTCTCTGGGTACTCCCAGTATAGCCAAGTGTCAGTTATCATCAACTATCAATCATTTTAGCAAGAGAAAATCTTTTCATACAATGTCACTTTAATTTAAAGATTGCAGCTTTTGATAAACTACAAAGGTCTTATAAATAGTTCATGAATAGGGGAAAAACATTATTTCAACTGTACTTATATTTTCTTTGTAGGAGAGTTATATTTAGCCCTAGTTACCAGTACACAGGCTCATGCTAAATTACTGAAGGTTGATCCGACTAAGGCATTGTCAATGACAGGAGTTGTTGATTTCATTTCTCATAAAGATGTCCCAGGAAATAATACTTGGGGAATTATTCCTGAGGGGGAAATTATCCCTGAGGAGTCATTTGCTTCCACTGAGGTAACTATAAATATTGGTACATCATGCATTAAGATACCTTCTAAAATATAAGTTATTGAAATCAAATTTAGTTTTTGAAAATGTATCGTTGATGGCTGTGGGAATCAGAATGGTAGAGCCTTCATTTATAAGCAATGGATATCATTTATGAGTGTTAGGAAATTTTGTGCAGAGATATGATTATTGACAAATTTTGTACATAAAAAAATTATTTGTAAGTGTGTGATAAATTCTGTAAATCTGTGTAATTTATTGATTCTCACAAACTGGATTCATTCATTTTGGTTTGTACAAATTTTCGTGGATCGTGGCAAAATTATATTGTTCATGGAGACTTAATTTCAAGTTTTTGAATAGTTCACCCAAAAAAAATTTGAAGTTTGTTGAACATAGAAATTCATGGTTCATCTATATCCACAAAAATCCCGAAAAATTGATACTCAACGAATGAAATTGAATCCACAGTATATCACCTGCTATACGCCAGGCGCTTTAAAGGTTTAAATAGTTTAATACATAATTGTGATTGTTCACATCTTTGTACTTTGGTCTATGGAAAGTTGTATCATTGGTTATCATACCACATCTCATTATATTTATATAAAAACCTATTTTTCTTTGCTATATATCATGTAAATTTTTATCTCATGAATGTCTACTCCTTATCCTCCCTCTAAATTTACCCTGACCTGTTCCCTTGTATGTGAACCTTTCTTTATAAGATAAAAACATTGAAAATAAATCTGCCAAGATTGTCTATCCCCTATCCTCCCTCTTACCCCTAGTAAGTATTTAAAGAAAACTAATGATAACATTTAAACAAATTTATAAATTCACAAAACTGTTGTGATGAAGAACTGCAATAAAATATAATATTTCTTTGATATATGGTTATCTCCCTTAATTTTATGGATTGTTGTGCTGTGTATGTTAACTTAACTCCCTCCCCCAGAACCACACGTTATTTGATTTTTTTCTATTGATTAGATAGAAATGTTTGATATAATTGTGTCAATATTGTCTGTTTGTAGGTGTTGTGTATTGGACATATAATTGGAGCTGTAGTAGCTGATACACAAGCTCACGCCCAGGCTGCTGCTAAAGCTGTCGATATTGAATATGAAAAACTTGACAGTATAATAACCATTAAGGTAAGATATATTTTTTGCTGATTGTTTTTATAGTGTGAAATACTGCTTGGGAGGGGGGAATCCTATATGAATAAAATTGAGAATGGAAATGGGGAATGTGTCAACAAGACAACAACCCGACCCAAGAGCAGAAAACAGCCCAAGGCCACCAATGATCTTCAACGCAGCAAGAATATCCCGCACCCAGAGGCGGGCTTCAGGTGGCCCCTTAACGAAAATGTGTACTAGTTCAGTGAAAATGGATGTCACACTAAACTCCGCAACATATAAATGAACTTAAATTAAAAAACCATACAAGACTAAAAAGGGCCAAAGGCTCCTGACTTTGGAACAGACGCAAAATTGCGGCGGGGTTAATCATGTATTGTGAGATCTCAACCCTCCCTCTATTCCTCTAGCCAATGTAGAATAAACAAACACACAGCAATACGCACAGAAAAACTCAGTTGAAAAGAAGTCCGAGTCCGATGTCAGAATAGGTAACAGAAGAAACTCAGCAAAATGACAATGATACATCAATTAACAAAGGACTACTAGCAGTTACTGACATGCCAGCTCCAGACCTCAATTAACTTATTGAAAGATTATGTCTTTTTCATATGAAAATCAAGCACAATCCCTCCCGTTAGGGGTTTAGTATCATTATATCATAAAATATATGAGAAGAACATAACCTGTATTATGCCGTATCGTGAATGTATACACAAATGTCCGAAATTCATGCTGTCTGTACCATATCAGGTTCAAGTTTTTGTCATGGTAGATTACCATGAAGTTGTGGTCACATCAACTTGAAACTTAGTACACATATATATTATTATGTTATTTTTATTCCCCCGCTGTAGCGGAGGGGGCATAAATTTTTACCCTTGTCCGTGTGTACGTCCGTCCATCCGTCCGTACCTCAAAATTGGTTTCCGTTCTTTAACTTTTGTTTTCCTCAACCAAATACTATGAAACTTATACACAATGCTTAGTACCACAAAATACAGATCAAGTTAGAATTTAGATGGCGTCACTTTCTCCGTTTTAAAGTTATGCCCCTTTACAAATGGAAAAATTGCTGAATTTTTCGTTTCCGTTCTCCAACTTTAGTTTTCCTCAACCAAATGTTATGAATCTTATATACATTGCTTATCACCACAAAACACAGATCCAGTATAAATTTTGGTGGCGTCTCTTTTACCATTCTAGAGTTATGCCCCTATACAAATGGAAAAATTGCTGAATATTTCGTTTCCGTTCTTTAACTTTAGTTTGCCTCAACCAAATATTATGAAACTTATACACAATGTTTTTAAAAAAAACACAGATCAAGTTAGAATGTTGGTGGCGTCAATTGTACTGTTATAGAGTAATGCCCCTTCACAAATGGAAAAATTGCTGAATTTTTCGTTTCTGTTCTCTAACTTTAGTTTGCCTCAACCAAATGTTATTAAACTTATCCACAATGCTGATTACCACAAAACACAGATCAAGTGTGCATTTTGGTGTTGTCACTTTTACCGTTCTAGAGTTGTGTCCCTTTACAAATTGAAAAATTGCTGAATTTTTCTCGTTTCCATTCTCTAACTTAAGTTTGCCTCAACCAAATGCTATGAAACTTATACACAATGCTTATTATCACAAAACTCAGATCAAGTACTCAGATCAAGTACAAATTTGGGTAGCATCACTTTAACTGTTCTTGAGTTATGTCCCTTTATAACGTTATATGCAAGCGGGGCTATCATCTGTTTCCCATGGACACATTCCCCATTTATTTAGAATTATATGCCAAATTACCCTGATTTCATGGTTCACTGAATATGGAATATGATATTATGAATCCAGTACATTCTAAGGTAAACAAAATTGGTTTTGTAAGATAATTAAAAATGAATTTGTGTCACGACATCTTGAAACTAAGTACACATATTCATTATGATGTTAGCTTTTCAACGTTTATGCTTAATTATAGTTTTGACCCTGATTTTATGGTTCGCTTAACATGGAAATGTGGTAGTTCTCCAATGAGCACATATTCTTGTTCTATGAAATAATTGTACATGATGTTTTTTTCAAAACTTAATTCAATATATGAATGGAGGGCATTTTTTAAAACCAGTAGTACAGCTGTACCAAAATTTGGAATTTGTATTCCCAAATATCATAATGAAATTTTGAATCATGTTACAAAAGTTGTAGTTATATAATAAATTTTGAGCTCATTTGATAAACTCATCATAGATTACAGGCTTAAAATTTGTATGTGTTTTGTCTGCAAAAGACTCATCATTGACACTCAAATCGAAAAAGTTAAAAAGGCCAGATAAAGTATGAAGTTGAAGAGTATTGAGGACCCAAATTTCCAAAAGGTTTTATCAAATACAGCTAAGGTAATCTATTCCAAGGTGAGAAAATCTTTAATATTTCAAAAAATTCAAAAGTTTTGTAAACAATTAATTAGAAATGGTAATTAATATATTTGTTAAAATTGCAGGAAGCTATAGCCAAAAATTCTTACTGGACTGCATCTAAAACTATTAATTGTGGAGACATTGTGAAAGGATTTGAACAAGTAGATCATGTGATAGAAGGAGAGGTACACGTAGGGGGACAGGAACACTTTTATCTGGAGACAAATGCCACCCTGGCTGTACCTAAGAATGAAGACGGGGAAATGGAATTATTTGTGTCAACACAAAACCCAACAGATACACAGGTAGGTTCGATCTGTCTTTTTGTGTTATGCGACATATTTCATGATATGAAACTTTCAAACAGCTTTGGGTCGGTAAAGGGGGGGGAGGGGACACTTCTGTCCTTTTGAGGTAGGGTGATCAGCTGAGACATCCAGAACGTCACCCTTTACACATATTTTGAATATTGAAATACTCTACCATATACATATTTTTTTCTATGAAAAAGTAGACCTATGGGTATTATTTATGTGTTATTTCATATAGAGAACAATAGATTTGACAAATATCTGGTAAATTTCTAACTAACTTGCCTAGGGCCTTTTTAATGCTGATATTTCACTAGCCAGAAAAGGACAAGTTTGCCTTGTTTACAGTGATAAATAATGTTTGTTTCTCATGAAACTGGTACTGCATATAGGCAGCAATGTTTAACATACAATGGAACCCAGACAAGATATTCACAACTGATCAATGCTGATATCATTGTTCAATGTTAAGTTTTTATGGTTTGGTCAGTTTCTCAGATACTATAAGCAATAGGTTGAGTCTGTCTGACAGGGTTCATCTGACCTTGATCATGTTTTCAGGATCTTGATAATGTTTGTGATACCTATGCTAAAACCTTGATCTTTAAGACTTTCAACATAAACTCAATCATGATCAGTAAAGCAGGCCAGACATCTCAGTGAGTGTACTCTTGTTTAACATTGTTGTATTTCAGAACAAATAATGTGAATTTCAATTCTAAATACATGTATTTGACAATTTAAAAAATCACAGGAAACATATTGTTAAAGTTTGAATATAAAATGGCTGCTAAAGACAGTAAATTTTAATCAAACATTCTGTGAAAAAAAAAATTTATATGATTGGCATTTAAGGGAAACATTGCTAGAAAAACATATAAATACTGTATATTAACAGTGATAATTTACTAATTTTGATAGGGTTTTTAACTCAAAACTCTCTGCAGCCTCTTATGTGAGTTTTTAATCCTATTACACTTGACTTATTTTTTTACAGTTGGTAGTTGCTGAAACCTTAGGTGTAGCTGCAAATAAAATCCTTGTTAGAGTCAAAAGATTAGGTTAGTATATTATTGTATCATACAATAAAATTGAGAATGGAAACGGGGAATGTGTCAAAGAAACAACAACCCGACCAAATAGCAGAATACAGACAAAGGCCATCAATTGATCTTTAACACAGCAAGAAAATCCTGCACCCGGAGGCAGGCTTCAGCTGGACTCTAAACAAAAATGTGTACTAGTTCATAGAAAATGGACGTCACACTAAACTCTGAAGCAGCAAACAAAATGTTTTTAAAATTTTCGTGATTTCAATGTCAGATCTGTACAATAGTACCCCCAGACTACTATATTAAATTTTAGATTCAAAGTATTAGATCAATATGATATTTAAAATTTCAGTAGTTTTTTTTTTGTATCAGGCAAAATGATTTATAAAAGTTTTTATTTTACTTTTCATGGTACTTCATTTATCTGCACCCCTCTCCCAAAAAGAATATAAGAGAAAGAAAAAGAAAAAAAAAGTATAAAAAATACTTGTAGCTTTAAGGATAGTATTTGACTTGTTACATTTTAGGTGGAGCATTTGGAGGAAAGGAAACCAGATCAATATGCCTGAGTACCCCTGTGGCTTTAGCCGCTTTTAAGTAAGATTTATCATCATAATCAACCATTTTTTTAAGTGTTGATAAAGACTTTTAAAAGAACATCATTAATAAAAATCAGTTCCTTGCTTTGATTGTGTTGTTTAAGTAATGGACTATGTACCTGAGAACTCTAAGCTGCTGTATTTCAAGAAATTTTTGTGAGTGGCTAATTTTTACAATTTTTAAAGTAAACATTTTGGCATGAAATTTACCCTAAGCGAATATTTCACTGTTCATTTAAACTATTGTTCAAGACAATGGAACAGGAATAATGTACACATTGACAATTTAACAATCCCAGCTAAGTCCAAAATCATGAACAAAACCAGATGCAAAAATACCTTGAATGAACATTAGATTAAAAATATTACAGGCTAAAAAAACCAGTGCGTTGTATGTTAGACCGAGATGAAGATATGTTGATATCAGGGACCAGACATCCATTCCTAGGACAATATAAGGTATGTTTATATCAGGGACCAGACATCCATTCCTAGGACAATATAAGGTATGTTGATATCAGGGACCAGACATCCATTCCTAGTACAATATAAGACATGTTGATATCAGGGACCAGACATCCATTCCTAGGACAACATAAGGTATGTTGATATCAGGGACCAGACATCCATTCCTAGGACAATATAAGGTATGTTGATATCAGGGACCAAACATTCATTCTTAGGACAATATAAGGTATGTTGATATCAGGTACTAGACATCCATTCTTAGGACAATATAAGGTATTTTAGATTAAATGTAGATTATTTCATTACCCAAGATAGTCTTTTGTAAAGGGATATGGTTACTTAGATTTTTTTTGGTCTCAAAGTATGAGCCATGTGGGTGAAAAAGATGGATGTCCATTTAAATTCACCCTTAATATAATTGTTTAAACACAAATGCTGCAGTACTTGGAGGGGAGAACAGAAATCTCATCAATTCATGCAGACCCATTGGTGGCCTTTGGCTGTTGTCTGCTCTATGGTCGGGTTGTTGTCTCTTTGACACATTCCCCATTTCCATTCTCAATTTTATGGTGTGAAAAGATAAGCTCATACATGATTTCATTTACACGCATAAAGTTAAGTATTTCAGTTTACTTTACGAACTGACTGTTGTATTATAAATAATTGATCAGCTGTATACGTTTTTGTCCCTTAAGATCTAGGGGAAAATAAACCTTACTGCCAGTCTATACCAGGCCAATACAGAAACAGCCAGGCAATAAAACTATAGGATAATATGTTGAGTTTAGGTTTTATTTGATAAGAAATAAACAACTTACTGCAGAGCTTTATCTGTGTTGCAAATTGATTTGTGGTTATATTAACCAACAAAGGGAAGGTTTTCCCTCCAGAGATTTATCAGTATAACAATTTAATTTCAGGTTGGATTTACAAAGGAAGGTAAAGTTGTTGCTGCGGAAGTGAATCTGTATAACAATGCTGGTTGTACATTTGATTGTTCAGGAGCTGTAAGTAGCTAAATATGCTGTATAACATAACAAAAGAGGGGGAGGGTATCAAGGGGACATTCAAAATGAAAAAAATGGAGATAAACTGACAACGCCATGGCAGTAAATTAAACAAGACAGAAAAACAAAAGTCCACAAAACACTACACCAAACAATTAAAGATTAGGCATTATAAATCCCATCAAAAACTCGGGGTGATTTCAGTAAATGTGTTTTTCTTATGCTTTTCAGTAATTTTACATTCATCAAATGGACATTCATTAGTAAATGACCTATGAACAATGTCTAAGAACATAGAAAATCAAGGTTGGAAGAAAAAGTTAAGAATGGTGCCAAAACTTTAACTTGTTGACCTCCATTCTTTATAAAGCTGTAGTGATTCCTAATCATTGTGATCTGTGACCCCCACAGTTTTGTCACTTTTGGAATAGTCCTTATGTTTTCTGATTATTAGCCATTAATAGATTTGTGGCATTTTATAATTTTCAGATTTATGGAGACATATTGTGCCCTGATACCTTCTTTTAAGAGAGCAAAGTAATGTGTATGCATATAAATATGTATTTATACCACAACGCAATGAAGTTGCGCAGGGTATAATTATTTTGACCCGTCCGTCTGTCCGTCCGTCTGTCTGTCCGTCAGTCAGTCAGTCCGTCAGTCCGTCAGTCCTGTTTTTGTCATCGCAACTCCTGAAACCACACAACAGAATTTCATGAAACTTTGTAGATAATAAGGACATACTATGTTGATGTGCATATCGACAGGAAATTATGATTCAATTTTTTTCTAGGAGTTAAGCCCTTTTGAACTTATTGGCCTCAATATACTACTGCAACATTTGTGATCGCAACTCCTCTGAAACCACATTACAGAATTTCATGAAACTTTGTAGATAATAAGGACATACTATGTAGATGTGCATATCGACAGGAACTTATTATTCAATTTTTTGTCTAGGAGTTGTGCCCCTTTGAACTTATTGGCCTCAATATACTACTGCAACAGTTTGTGATCGAACTCCTCTGAAACCACACTACAGAATTTCATGAAACTGTAGTTAATGAGGACATAATATGTAAATGTGCATATCCACAAGAAAATTTTTATCAGTTGACTTTTGTAGAGTTATGAGTCTTTGAACTTAGGAATCTGGTGAGATTTTGTTTGTCCAGTGAAAACGTGAGGGCGTGGGGTATGTGAGCGTGCTCACAAAGGTTCTTTGATTTAAATTGTGTATGCATATAAATGTATATTTTACATGTATACTTGTATGTCTTTATAAACAAACACACTGTGAAAGTACTTATCCTTGTATGCATTTTGTTTTTTTCTTCATCTTTTTTAATATATTATGATCTTTGTAACCTGGATTCCGATTGGTTGTGTTTGAAAAAAATATAAGCTAAAATCCATCATTTGCTGTAGGAATTGATAAGAGACACACAGCATACAGCTCAGGTTGATTTAGTGATATTTACCAGCAAAAGGTAGAAAAGGTCACACAACTTATAGATGAATCCCAATGCTAGTAGCATTATCAATGTCTTTTTTTTTTTATCATACTTTGGAAAAACAAGTAAAATTCACATTTTTAATTTCCTAATCTCAGGACCCTTTCAGGTGTCAGACCACCAAATCACTCCCTCCAATTTAGAACGTATGTAAAAGTAGCCCTACTCTGACACAAAATAGTGCTTTTGATGTCATTGTTTACTTAAACTAATGATCACATTTGCAGAAATGAAACTTTTGGTGAAAGAGAAATATATTTAGATCATTTTGAGCCAAAATTTACTTGTCTATAAGTTTGCATTAAAAATTGAGGATTAATGCGCTCCATTGTTTACTAATTTAAGATTTCCAGAAAACCAGAGGTTTTTTTTAGTAGTACTTGTGTTCCGAAGGTCAGTTCTTTCTTATAAGACTTTAAAGGTAGGTTGAAAATTGGCATGTAGAAAGGTGATACATGTACAATTCAGGATATACCTGGTTTCTATGCAGTTAAACTTAATGTAAAATGTTAAGAAAGCTGTGAAAATTGCAAACTTTGATTGAATAGATACGGATTCTGAATTGGTGGTTTGACACCTTCAGATATGACAAAATTTATCAGGTCAATTAAGTGATATTTACCATCCAAAGGTAGAAAAGGGCACGCAACTTATAGATGAATTCCAATGCTAGTAGCGATATCAATGTCTTTTTGTTTGTCATCATACTTTGGAAAAATAAGTAAAATTCACATTTTTTATTTCCTAATCTTAGGGCCCTTTCAGACATGACAAAATTTATCACCTTCATTCACACTTACTTTCTCCCCTTTCTCACATCACTCACTCTGATGATGTTAATTAGGTACAACACAAAAAAAGTCAAGCTTTTTTGTATTCAAAATTTTTTTTTTAATCTGAGAGGATGTCGTATATGGTGGGAAGATAGAAATATCGAAATTTTCCTGAGCTGTTACTGTGTAGATAGTGAAATGGTTCCTGTAGTTTTATTCAAAATCATTATTTCTGATCATAAAAAAAATTGTAAACGAACTTATATTCTCAAAAAATTTATTTCTACTCACATCTAAAAAATAACAAGGATATAAATATAGGTAGTCATGAATATGCCAAACTTTGATCTTCTCTTATATGAATATATGAACAAAGTTTGAAAAATTGTGAATATAAATTGCGTCAAATCAGCTGAAAAAGGCTTAAAGCATGGAAAAGGTATCGGTGAAAGTAATTTGGTTTACAGTACATGTATTTTGTTTATTTGTTAAATGAAGTAAAACAATTGTATTTTTTATTTCCAAATTGTTGGTCTGCTCACCTTCAAATTCTGCATGATAACACAGTTTGAATATCCCAGATTTACATTACTCAACAATATTATATTGATCTGGTTTTTTTTTGCTCCCCATGGCTGATATTTAAACAGTAAACTTTTATTTTCATGAGGAATGTTATCATGAATTAGCTGTGTTATTACAGGACGTAGTTATAATTCGAAATTAGGATATCTCACAAATAATGATTTCACAGTCAAATTTTTGTAAATATAGAAAGTATTCTTTGCAGGTTATGTATTCTTTTTTTAACTATTTTCTGTATAAATACAGGTGATTGAAAAATGCTTACTACTATTTGATTATTGCTACAAAATAGAGAACATTGGACTTCTTGGCTATGCTTGTAAAACTAACATTGCATCTAATACTGCTTTCCCAGGATTTGGAGGACCTCAGGGTATGCTGGTTATGGAAACTCTAATGGACGAAGTTTCTACGTTTCTTCATCTCAATCCAGATTCGGTAAAGTGATGGAAATCCTGATAAATGTTTTTGATTAAGTTAGAGTTGCTTCCCTTTATTTAATCAGAATATTCCTTCTACCAGTGTCATAGCTTTGACATTCTTATGTCTATTTTCCCACCACCAGCATAGAAATATCCCCTTTCTATCTATTCTAGAGCTGGATCACTTGATTTTTGTAATGCTTTTTTAGTTAAAAAATTGCTGGTTCCTTTATCTTAAACACAATCATTTACTCTTCAGGTACCAGTTTTTGTGGATCAAAGAAAAGACATTTTTGTTGATACTCAATTTCATGGTTTAACCAAATTTTTAATACAAGCTTAAAGAAAGTTTATATTTTCTCATAATTAACTTTAAAATTGAGAAAAGAGATGGGGAATATGTCAAAGAGACAACAATCCGACCACAGAGCAGACAACAGCCGAAGGCCACCAATAGGTCTTCAATGCAGCGAGAAAATCCCGCACCCGGAGGTGGTCATCAGCTGGCCCCTAAATAAAATTGTGTGCTAGTTCAGTGCAAATGGACGTTACCATGTTTATTCACAAAATCCACAAAATAGTAATACCCCAGGATTAACAATGGATCCACAGTATTAGAAAAGACCATCCCAACGGAAACAACTTTCCCTGATTTGGTTAGTGATCAAAGAGTTAGGTGTTAATCGAATCTCTTTATTGATATACTGTAAACCAACTAATTTTAGCGAGCGATTTATTTTTCGCGACTTTTGAGAGTAGAAAAATAAAATGAATATGTAAAACTTGTATTTTTCCTTTTTTATCTTCATCAAGTAAATTTTACAATCGCAAAATTAAAATCGGCGCGAAATGGGTTAGAAAGGGCTAAACGCGAAATTAGGCATCCGCGAAAATAAGTTGGTTTACAGTATTATTTCATGATTGTTACAAAATTGAGAGCTTCAGGCTGATGGGTCATGTGTGTAAAAGTAACATTCCATCAAATACAGCTTTTCGAGGGTTTTGAACACCTCAGAGTATGCTGGTTACTGAAACATTCATGGATGAAATATCTGGTTTCCTTGACCATACACCTGAACAGGTAAAATTGTATAAGAAGACAGCATGTGGCTTCAGCTAACAACTTACAGCTTAATCTCTAACTCATTACTGTAAAGTGGGATTGACCAGTTCAAAACAAAAACATAATAAATATATATTATAATAAATATATAGTTTCACTTATAATCCCAATGTACTAAATCACACAGGAGAATGGTAATGCAGTATACTGTCAAGAACCAAAAAACCTTGTTAGATTTCTGCTATCATCAAACAGTCCTATATGATAATAATCTGTAAAACCCATTTTCCCAACTGACATAAGCATCACAATTAAGAAAATTTTAAAATCTGTCCTAAAAACTAAGGCCTTATTACATACCTCAGTTACCAAGGCCTTATTACTTACCTCAGATACCAAGGCCTTATAACTTAGGTACTAAGGCCTTATTACTTACCGCAGGTACCAAGGCCTTATTACCTACCTCAGGTACCAAGGCCTTATTACCTACCTCAGGTACCAAGGCTTTATTACTTGCCTGAGTTACTAAGGCCTTATTACCTACCTCAGGTACCAAGGCCTTATTACTTACCTCAGGTACCAAGGCTTTATTACTTACCTCAGGTACCAAGGCTTTATAACTTACCTCAGGTACCTAAAGGCCTTATTACTTACCTCAGGTACCAAGGCCTATTACTTACATCTGGTACTAAGGCCTTATGACCTACATCAGGTACCAAGGCCTAATTATCTACGAAGGTAATAAGGCCTTATTACATACCTCTGGTACCAAAGTCTTATTACCTACCCCAGGTACCAAGGCCTTATTACTTATCTCAGCTACCAAGGCCTTGTTACTTACCTCAGATCAGACCTTGGGTCAATTACATGCCAAAGTAATTAATTACATTACCATTATATTGATTTTTAAATGTAATTAATTACATCACAATTACATTGATTTTCAAATGTAATTAATTACATTACTATTACATTGCCAATGTAATTAATTACATTTCAATTACTTTTGTCCAAGGACATGCAAGAGCTATATCATATTGATAAAATCATAAAAATGACCACAGGCTAAAACAATGAAACTTTCTTCTTTTTATAGGGGAATAATCATAAAGATATCTTAAAATTTCAAGTTTCTACTATAAATGTTAATTTAGATTTAAAGGTTCTTATGTACCTCATGTGAAATTTGAGGTAACTTTAAAGCTTCCATTTATTACAGAAGAATAATGGTAACATTTTCCAGACTTGTCTTAAATTGTCAAGTCAAAATTGTCAAATATATTGGACTCCATTCTTGTACGTTTTGACTGCTGTATTCAAAAGTGTGTAGGAAGTGTTCAAATAATATCCATCTGAACAGATTTTAACATATAAATAAGATGGTTTGAAATAAAAATTGCCTTTGGCATTTTAATCAAGGGACATACTTGTACTTCATAATTAGTTAAGTGAAAGGAATAACCTGAGGCTAAGATTATGGTTAATTGTTAGAAAAACATATTTACAAATTTTATGTAAATAAGTTGGTATTTAGTTTTTAGATTTTTTATGTAAACATGTGAAAAAATTAATGAATTAAATACAAATAAAGATTATTATACATGCTATAATGATTAATGAAAAATCAAGGAATGTTATTTTTTTCATCAAGATAAATGTTTAAAAAGTATTTCAAAAAATTTAAGTACCAACTGCATACTAAATGTAGGAAAAAATAAAATTTACAAGTTGCATCAGAGAGCCAAAAATGTTTAAAATTTCCCAGCAAGTATTTAAATGTAATTCAAAGTAATTGAAAAGTAATTTATAATTACATGGCAAAAAGGCAATGTAATTAATTACTTTCAATTACATGTAATTGAAAATATGCTCAATTACACAGTACATTGAATTACTTTCAAAATTGTAATTAATTACAGCTGATTACAATTACATTTTTAATCACCCCAGGTCTTATAACTTAGGTACCAAGGCCTTATTACTTACCTCAGGTACCAAGGCCTTATTGCTTACCTAAGGTACCAAGGCCTTATTGCTTACCTCAGGTAACAAGGCCTTATTACTAACCTGAGTTACTAAGGCCTTATAAACTACCTCAGGTACTTTGAAATTGTTATTTGCAAGAAACTCCCCTCTTACTGAATTCTGTTTTTATTGAAATCAAATATCCAACATTTCCACTGATAGAGAATGCTAGAATGTGTTCTCCTAGAACCACAATATTCTACAATTCATGAAAACAATGTTTTTCCATAAAAGCTTTATTTTTTTATGAAAGCTAATGTTTACAATTAGAAGTACTTTCACAGTGGAGAGGCATGATTTACTTCTCTGGTATATCTTTTGTATTGGAGCTTTTTTCATATACTTTATTGATTTTTTATTGAACTTCCTTGTTTATCTAATTGTAAAAAAAATACAACATATAGAAAGTATTTGTTTTTTTTGTTTTTTTTTTGTTTTTTTTTTTTTTCGTTTTTATTTTTATTTTAATTTTGTTTTCATTTTTATTGTTTCTTTTATTTATTTTTTATTTTTATTTGTTGTAATGGGCTGGATTTAAAGCAAAAGCTGTTATCTATTTTTCTATCGACCCATAGAAGTAAAACATGCCTAGAAATGAAATTTTCTGCATGACTATCCATCATACAAACATATATCAATTCTTTTTGACAAAGGTATTAGACCGAGGTTTGTATCACTTAGACAATGCCTATAAGATTGTTAATTTGAAAGCGGTTGGCAGGACGTGTAAGACCAATATACCGTCAAATACTGCATTCAGAGGTTTTGGTGGACCACAGGGAATGCTTGTTGCAGAAACATTCATAGATGAAGTAGCTACCTATCTAAATGTTTGCCCAAGTCGGGTAGGTATTTTTTTGGGGTAAAGATTGCAATGCAATCAAAACCGTTATGGTAGTGTCTTGATCTTTTTTTTCCAGGTTTTGTCACTACTTCTGAAAGTTAAAACAATGTAGTGCAGTGAGGTCAATGTTCTTAAGATCCTATCTAACAAATGATATGCAGTTTATTAATGATATATGTTATACTCAAATATGAGGGTAGGAATGCCTTTTACCGTCAGGCGTCAAACAGTCATTTTCAGCTACCGTTAGCATCAAATTGGTTAAAATTTTATCGTGCTTCGTCAAAATATCCTTATCCTGTTTCGTCAGAGTTCTCAAATAATTATTGGTTACTGTTATTTTTTGGGGAAAAAAAAGAAAATGAAACATAAAAATCAGTCCATATTTTTATTGTCATAAAGAAAATGTACATTTTATTTTCATGCACCAAAAATTACTGTTAGCGTGTTTGGCAAGATTTTTTTATCGTTATTCGTCATAAAGGTACTACCATTACGACCTTCAGATATTCAAATTACAAAATGATGGAGTTTTAAAACCAAAGTCAAACTTTATGTATATAATATTCTAGAAAATAATTTGTTGACTTTTTCAAAGTTCTCATGTAACAGAAAGTCAATAAATAGAATCAAATGGTAAGAATATTTTTATTATTCTGCACTTGCTTCACACTAACAGCCCTTCATTAGCAATGATATTTTAAGATTGTGAATAAATTCTATTATAAAACATGAATTCTAATATGATGTTCATCTTTTACTTTGGAAAATTCCAATAAAAATGGGCTGCACGTGATTGACGTCACAATTGAAATTGCAATGTCAGTTCACCTCAGTTGTAGTTTAAACAACACCGGAGATCAAAATGGACGTTTAACACCTCGCTTTCACTCGGTATAAAGATATTGACAAATATAATGCCTACCCATGTTAAAATGAGCATAGAGCATAGCAGGAAAGAATTATTTCTTAAATAGTCCTATGATGTTACATGAAACGATCATATATTGATGCATAGAAAATTCTTACAATAGTATATATGAAATGATCAATTATTATATAATTAAATATTAAGTTCATTGGTAAAGTCAGCAGCCTTTTGTTCATTTCATCAATGCAATTTGATATAACTTTTAAAATTGCTATATGTTTTCAAATTTCAGAACTCAATCTCAAAACTCTGATAAATTAAAATAATTCAAGTTTTAATTTTAAGTCTCAATTCGATAACTTGAAAACCTTCTAAAATATATTGTACTATCAGGTTCGTAAATTAAACATGTACAACGAAGGAGATCTGACCCACTTTGGACAGGTAATAGAACAGTGCAACGTAAGAAAATGTTGGGAGGAATGCAAAGACAGAAGTGAATTTGTAAAGAGAAAAAGAGATGTGGAAATATTCAATAGGTGAGTTGTTTTAGGATGAAGTGTTTCATATAATATTTGTTTTTAAATGCATTAATTAAAAGTATTAGGAATAAATGTTAACCTGTTCGAAATGGGACGCCCGTAAATGATACGGAAACCAGGCGTAGAAATCATACTTCATCAGGGCGTCATTGTAGTGTTTATGGAATGCATGTCCAGGCGTCAACCAGGCGTCAACCAGGCGACAACCAAGTGTAACTGAGGCGGAAACCAGGCGTAAAATTAGGCGTAATATTTAAATGAGTACGCCTGGTCCACAGAAAACCAGGCGATATATGCAAATGAGTACGCCTGGTCAATAAAAAAAAAACAGGCGTAATATCCTTACATAATACTACACTTATTTTAAATCAGTGTATTACCCTAGCTGTGTACTTTTGTGTATTTGATACAAACTTCTGTACTATTGCTTAAATTTCTCATTGTTTGACATGAAACTTGAAATATTAACCATTAATTGAAGAAGCTATATAGATAAATACATATTAGACAGACACTGGCTCAAATAAGTTTAAGTTTAAATTAGAATTATGACAATTAATTCTTCCGGAAATAAAACCAGCATTTTAACTAAGTTTTTTTTGAAAATTAATGTCATTTGAACCAAAATATCAATGATAATACTGCAATTTAACTTAATGTGAAAGATTTTAATGTTATCATCCAAGGATGAAGGTTGTCAGAATTTAAAATTACTGTTAAAAAATAAAACTTAGTTACTCACATAATTAGTTTTCTTTTACCATGTATATTACTTTCCTTTTATTTCACAATTTTCATTAATCAATTTGATTCCATAATTCCAATTTCAAATTCTTCCAAAAAGCACAAAACAAGCTTAATTATCCCTGAATATATAAAGCTGCCATAAGTCCAACTCTTGCAAAATAATACCAAAGAGCCATATTTTGAAAAAAAAAATTCCATGATCCTTTATCAACAAAGCATTATGGGTATTATGATTTACGCCATAAAAACAGTTTTACGCCCGTAGGAAAATTTACGCCTTGCTTATTTCAATTTACGCCAGGTTTACCATATTTTCTACGCCCGTAAGGACTACAAATTTACGTGTCCTGTTCCCTTACGCCTGGATCTGGACACGTAACTACCACTTACGCCTGGTTTACGCCAGATTTCCAGGCGTATTACGCCTTATAATTTCGTACGGGTAATATTGCATTATATTTGCTCATTCTTTTATGTTTATAAATCATATCAGAATTTTTCAAATTGTACAGACCAAAAATGTCTTAAAAAAGAATTATTGATATCTTGTTGTTAGCTAGTTAATTGTTTTCTATGTTCTCCTGTTGTAGGAGGATCATATTTGAGGAAAGGACAAGGATGGGGGAACCTGGGAATGAGGGGAGAGAAGCTGGAGTCAAGGAGTGAAATGAGAGTAGAATGGGGGTTGAAAAATTAAGGAACTTAGAATATATGTAACAAAAGTTATTGGGAATAGGGGAGTGAAGTGGGAATCAGCCCCCTCATTGTCCACCATCTCAAATTTGTAGTATGTAATTTATACCTATAATACATGACGAAAATATATGATGTCGTATATGAACAAGAACCAAGAAATAGTAAGTCCAACAAACTTAGCTGGACTTTTAACATGCTAAGGTCCAATCAGAATGTAAGCATTATATCCAAAGCCTCTGTTTGGGGTTGGAGGAGGACTGCCATATTGTCTGCACATTTAAGAGCACTTGCAACAACTTGTTCAGATTTCTGTAGGTGACTGACCTTTAACAAAGCACATATTAGCCCTTAGGGAGCAACCATTTAACTTTAAGGGAGGGGAGGGGGTTATGGTTTTTTTCTGGGTCAGAAATTTTTTTCCCGCAAAGCGTAAACATTTTTATTTAGTTTTTCGACGCTTTCAATCAAATTATTTTTTTTCAAAATTTAACACTATAAGGTATGGGATAAATCTGGATTCAGAATATTTTTTTTATCATCTGCTTGATCAGAAATTTTTTTTTATCGAATTTGGGATCCCCATACCCCCCCCCCCCCCCCCCTCCCTCCCTTGAAGTTAAATACTGCCATATTGTCTGCACATTTAAGAGCACTTGCAACAACTTGTTCAGATTTCTGTAGGTGACTGACCTTTAACAAAGCACATATTAGCCCTTAGGGAGCAACCATTTAACTTTAAGGGAGGGGAGGGGGTTATGGTTTTTTTCTGGGTCAGAAATTTTTTTCCCGCAAAGCGTAAACATTTTTATTTAGTTTTTCGACGCTATCAATCAAATTATTTTTTTTCAAAATTTAACACTATAAGGTATGGGATAAATCTGGATTCAGAATATTTTTTTTATCATCTGCTTGATCAGAATTTTTTTTTTATCGAATTTGGGATCCCCATACCCCCTCCCTCCCTTGAAGTTAAATGGTTGTATTTTTTCAAGTGACAGTTCAAATCACCCATTATCTTTTCATCCTAGTCTACAATCTTTACTGAAACTACCTTTATGATTCTTTGTTTAATTCACTCCTATCATGAATATACAAGAAAATAGGTATTAATTAACTGATTAGTTATCTTTTAAGGTAATAGACTACAAAAAAAAATTTCCCACTTGGACAAGTCTTTTTAGGCCCCTGCGACAAAATGTCAAGGGGCATAGTAATTTACCCCTGTCCGTCCCTCTGTCCGTCCGTCCATACGTCCGGATAAGGATACATTGTTTGTCCGACTATCTCCTCCTACAGTTTTGGAGGTACAACTTTAATATTTTGTAGGTTGTTCATACACATAATGTAGGTGTACATGGCCACAGGATTTTGATTTTTTTCAAATATTCTGAAATGACAGGTAGTTGGACATTTTTTTGGTACTAGCTGCATAAAGAGATCATGGTTTGTCCCGACTATCTCCTCCTACAGTTTTGGAGCTACAGATCATCATACAGAGTGTTAAATTTATAATTTCCTATAGTCGGGCGGGGGCATCATTTGAGTCTTACGGACAGCGTAACAATTTCAAGTTGTATGCCAACATCACTGTTTGTCAAATCTAAAATATGTGGAACTATACTCATGCATATGGCAGAGCACAAAAAGGGGGCATTGTCCATATGTAGTTCTGATTCTGAGTTGACCAGTCAGTCGTAGTGATGGTAGCCTATACTGATATGAACAGGTAGATATTGACCTACTCAGACAACATTGCTATTGTTAGTCCCACTATGCCATAGAAGTAACCAGTACGCACTTAAGCATCATTATTCATTTTTAGAGAAATGCATTGGGAAGATCTGACTTATTTTGTCTCTCTTTACAGTGAAAACCAATGGAAGAAAATCTGACTTATTTTGTCTCTCTTTACAGTGAAAACCGATGGACGAAAATCTGACTTATTTTGTCTCTCTTTACAGTGAAAACCGATGGAAGAAAATCTGACTTATTTTGTCTCTCTTTACAGTGAAAACCGATGGAAGACAATCTGACTTATTTTGTCTCTCTTTACAGTGAAAACCGATGGAAGAAAATCTGACTTATTTTGTCTCTCTTTACAGTGAAAACATATGGAAGAAAATCTGACTTATTTTTCTCTCTTTACAGTGAAAACCGATGGAAGAAAAGAGGGATCTGCATGATTCCTACAAAATTTGGTATTGCTTATACAGCCACTTTCTTAAATCAGGTTTGTTTATAACGAACAAAGAATTATAAGAGTTTTATCATGCTTTCTGTTGGTTTCCTATGCATACTTTTAAAATTTACACGCATAGCATGTGCAGTTATAGCTGTTTTTATGCCCCCGCCGTAGTGGAGGGGGCATTTAGTTTTACCCTTGTCCGTCCGTACGTACGTCCCAAAATTGCTTTCCGTTCTCTAACTTGAGTTTGCCTCAACCAAATGTTATAAAACTTATACACAATGCTTATAACCAAAAAAAAAAGATCAAGTTAGAATTTTGGTGGTGTCACTTTAACCGTTCTAGAGTTATGTCCCTTTATAAATGGAAAAATTGCAAAATTTTTAGTTTCCGTTCTTTAACTTAAGTTTGCCTTAACCAAATGTTATGAAACTTATACACAATGCTTATTATCACAAAACACGGATCAATTTTGAATTTTTGTGGCGTCACTTTAACCGTTCTAGAGTGATGCCCCTTTATAAATGGAAAAATTGCTAAATTTTTATTTTCTTCTTAATATCAAGTAATTTTTAAAATTGGAGTTATTTTCCTTTGTCCAATCAAGTGCAAGTTGAATCAACTACAATCAATGCTTTATACAATGCAATGTTTAATTTTGACTTCCACTGATAAAACACAGATCAAGTTGAATTTGGGTAGTGTCACTTTAACCATTATTGAGTTATGCCCCTTTATAAATGAAAAGATTGCAAAATATTTAGTTTCCATTCTGTAACTTAAGTTTGCCCCAACCAAACATTATGAAACCTATACACAATATTCATTACCACAAAACTAAGATCAAGTACAAATTTTTTGTTTCCATTTTCTAACTTTAGTTTGCCTCAACCAAATGTTATGAAACTTATACACAATGCTTATTACTACATAATACAGATTAATTACGAAATTTGGTGGCTACACTTTTACCATTCTTGAGTTATGTCCCTTTATAAACATAAAAATAGCTGAATTTTTCTATCCGTTCTCTAACTTAGTTTGTCTCAACCAAATGTTGTAAAACTTATACACAACCGTTCTAGAGTTATGCGTGTTTACAAATAGAAAAATTGCAAACTTTTTAGTTTCTGTTTTTTACTTAAGTTAACCTCAACCAAATGTTACGAGACTTACACACAATGCTTATTACCACAAAGCTCAGATCAAGTTCAAATTTGGGTAACGTCACTTTTACCGTTCTTCAGTTATGTCCCTTTATAACTGTATGATATTTAAGCGGGGACATCATCTGTGTCCACATGTGGACACTATCCACATTTAATTTTATTTGATATTGGAGTGATACATGATTGTTGTCAGCCAATCAAGCTGGTTTTTTTTATTTGATATTGGAGTGATTCAGGATTGTCATCAGCCAATCAAGCTGTTTTTTTTTATTTGATATTGGAGTGATTCAGGATTGTTGTCAGCAAATCAAGCTGGTTTTTTTTATTTGATATAGGAGTGATTCAGGATTGTTGTCAGCCAATCAAGCTGGGTTTTTTTTTTATTTGATATTAGAGTGATTCTGGATTGTTGTCAGCCAATCAAGCTGTTTTTTTTTATTTGATATTGGAGTGATTCCGGATTGTTGTCAGCCAATCAAGCTGTTTGCTGTTTTATTATTTGATATTGGAGTGATACATGATTGTTGTCAGCCAATCAAGCTGGTTTTTTTATTTGATATTGGAGTGATTCAGGATTGTCATCAGCCAATCAAGCTGTTTTTTTTATTTGATATTGGAGTGGTTCAGGATTGTTGTCAGCAAATCAAGCTGAGTTTTTTTTTTTTTATATTGGAGTGATTCAGGATTGTTGTCAGCCAATCAAGCTGGTTTTTTTTTTATTTGATATTGGAGTGATTCAGGATTGTTGTCAGCCAATCAAGCTGATTTTTTTATTTGATATTGGAGTGATTCAGGATTGTTGTCAGCCAATCAAGCTGTTTGCTGTTTTTTTTATTTGATATTGGAGTGATTCAGGATTGTTATCAGCCAATCAAGTTTGCAGTTTCTATTGAAACATACAAGCAATGTAATTATTTGTAATTAAACAATAATAAGCAAATTGTAAGAGGTTAAATATTATACCTGAAAAAATGTCTGTTCTTGATTGGTAATTATTGAGACATGTTAAAACCATAGTGATATTGTTGTTTTTTGTGTGTTACAGGCAGGAGCTTTAGTTATGGTGTACAGAGATGGGTCAGTATTGGTCACTCACGGGGGTGTTGAGATGGGACAAGGACTCCACACTAAAATGATACAGGTATAAATCATTAAGAGGTTCCATTGAGGAATAGAAATGTGACAAGGTCTTCACATTTAAGGCATCCCTTTAGGTTTGATGTGAGGAAGATGGTAGAAAGAGCAAAGTAAAGAAAAAGTGAAAGTTTAATTGATATGTGTATACTTTGATGAGGTAATATTTTGTATTTATTAACAAAATGTGATTCAAGTATGATTTTGACAATTTCCACTTATACTGTTCAGGAGTGATGGTTCTTGATTGCTTAAACATTTGAAAGTAATAAATGTAACTATATCCTCATGTTATTTGTTTAAATTGTAGGTTGCTAGTAGAGTTTTAAAAATTCCAACTTCAAAAATACACATCAGTGAGACTAGTACTAACACTGTTCCTAATACTTCCGCCACAGCAGCTAGTGCAAGCTCTGATCTTAATGGAATGGCTGTTAAGGTAAGGCTAATGGCTACCAGCTCTAGCTCTGATCTGAATGGAATGGCTGTAAAGGTAAGGTTATTGGCTACCAGCTCTAGATCTGATATGAATGAAATGGCTATAGAGGTAAAGCTAATGGCTACCTGCTCTGGCTCTGATGTTAATGGAATGGTTGCAAAGTTAAGGTTAATGGCAACTAGCTCTAGTTCTGATCCAAATAGAATAGTTGGAAAGATAAGGTTATTGGCAACTAGCTCTGTCCTTGATCCGAATGGAATGGCTGTAAAGGTAAGGCTATTGGCAACCAGCTCTGGCTCTGATCCGATTGGAATGGCTCTAAAGTTAAGGCAAAAGGTAACCAGTTCTAGTTCTCATCTGTATGGAATAATTAGGGTAAGGTTTATGACAGCCAGCTCTAACCCTTACCTCAATGCAATGGTTGTACAGGTAAGGCTAATGGCAACAAGCTATAACTCCAGCTCTAGCTTTCATCTGAATTAATGATCTGTATAGGTATAGCTAATAGCAACCAGTTCTAGCTCTAATCTGAATTGAACAGCTGTAAAGGTAAGGCTAATGACAACAAGCTCTAGCTCCAGCTTCAGCTCTTATCTGATTGGAATGGTTGTAAAGCTTAGACTAATCGATACAAGCTCTAGTTCCAGCTCTCATCTGAATGAAATGGCTGTTAAAGTATGGCTAATTGAAACAAACTCTAGCTTTGATATTTGTTGAATGGCTGCAAAAATAAGGCTTAAGAAAACAAGTTCTAACAAATAAAAAAGAAGATTAACAATCATGAATGAATAGGTCAGCCAATTGGTACAAGTAGATCAATTTGACCTACTTTTTATACATACCAATTTTGGTCCACTTTGACCAGGCTCAGAGTTAATATTTTGGTTTTTTTTTTCACTAAATTACTTCCCCAATAAACATGACAATTCACAAAACAGGATTCTACATTTAAGCTGTGTACCTATAAGATTGCTAACACTAGTATTTGTGTAACAAAAATATGTGTTCGTTGTTAAAAATTATTTTGTTACTTTATAGGGGCATTGGCTGTCAAATTCAAGTTCACCAATTTGGCTCAAATTCTCATATTTTAACTTATAACATACTAAAACCCATATCCAAATTTAAAAACGTATAAAATAAACAATTTACGATGCATAAACTCAATAGAATGTATCAGCATTTCGTGTGTGTTTTAGTCTAGACGCCATCTCTAATTAACCATCTAGCTTACCTTCTGAAGACTGCAAACCGTAATATGACCCGATATAAACATAAACATAGATAGAAATAGATAGCGAACACATACAATTGGATTTTTCTAGGTCTGTTTGATTTCATATTATAGGTTAAAACAATTTGTTGATAATCATTTTTACCTGTATAAGAATGAGATTTTGTAGATCGAATCAGTCAACCAAATCATTTACCCTTTCAATGTTGACATTCTTTTCCTTTTAATAGCTGAACACGCCTAGTTCATGCGCAACCCATCTCTAGCTAAGGGGTTCAATTGAAGTTCACATGAATACAGAATTAATGAGGTTGAATAATTCACTTGCACTGAACCAAACTAGCTGCTAAATTATTATTTCACTATTTTACTTTCATTAATGATTGAACAAAATAAAAAATCATATTTTATTTTTTTTTCAATATCCAGTAGCTAATGCCCCTTTAAGCAGCAGTATCATTTAACTAGAATGTATTTGTGCTTAAGAGAATAGACCAAAAAAAACCCTATTTTATTGAATTTTTGTTGAATTCTAATCGATGGAAATTTCTCTGGAATTTGTCAATTAATAAAACTTTAAACTTGTATGGGCAAGTAATTAAAAGAGTATAGGTCAATAGAAGAGATTGACAGACTTTAAAGGCTTGTGTACCAGTAAGTAAACACTGCTTCTGTAGATGGATAAATGTAATGCATATGTGCTTATTTATTTCATGTTTTTCTTGATTTGCAAGTTGAATTAAAAGATGTTTGTTAGAAACATTGTATACATAAAGTTCTTTTGTCACAATGAAAAAAGTTGTATACGTTAGGTTTATACATGTACCTATGTTTGAAAGAATTGTTTCTGATCTGTCTAAATTAATATGAAAATTATGTATAATCTTTTCAGTATTCTTGTATTATTTGTTACATAATATAGATTTCTTATATTTTATGATTTTAGGTTGCCTGCCAGACAATCTTAGAAAGAATAGAACCCTATATCAATGCCAATCCTAAAGGGACCTGGGAAGATTGGGTAAGTACATCAATGCCAACCCTAAAGGGACCTGGAAAGATTGGGTAAGTACATCAATGCCAACCCTAAAGGGACCTTGGAAGATTTGGTAAGTTGTATTATTGTATTGTCTTAGTTCCTTCTTATTCTGTCCAGCTTTTCAGAAAATCACTATCTATAAACTTGTGACATCAAAACAATCAGACCAGACAATATTAAGTTTTACCCAGAGTTATTTCCCATGCTATGAGCAACACAATAGGTACCACTAGTGCAGCAAGAATTCCCTTCTCTTCGTAGATCATGAGTTCACCAAAGAATTTAGGTGGAGTTCAAATTTCTCAATGTTTAAATATAATATATAATTTTTTGTGGACCTTATTTGACTTTTTATACGACTGCAAAAAGTTTGCGTTCGTATATTGCTATCACGTCGTCCAAAGACATTTGGTTTCCGAACAATAACTTTAGTTTAAGTGTATGGAACTCTATGAAATTTAATCAAAAGGTTTAATACCACAAAAGGAAGGTTGGAATTGTTTTTAGGGGTGATGGTCCCAACCATTTATTTGTTTTCATGAAGATTTAAGAAATTATCAAAAATTGGGGGTCAAAATTCATTTTGCTAATTCTTTTTATATAGTCTGAAAACAGATTTACTAAGTATTGCACAACAGCACAGTGTATTGCACAACAGCAAGAAATCTTCAATTGAGTATAAATCCAAATCATATAACCAATTTCAAGTTCTTTGACTTCATTTATTCTCTGTCAGAAACCTATAATGTGTCAAATATTTAATTACAAACCAAATTCAGACCTGTATCAAGCTTGAATATTGTGTCCATTTTTGCCCCAACTGTTCAGGGTTGGACCTCTGCGGTCGTATCCAGCTGCGCTCGGTAAAGCACATTTTTTTTACTTTTACATTGTTGCCACAGTATTGTCTGTCTATTTTCAGGTTGTGATTTTTACTTCCTTCAATATTTTTTGTATACATTTCTTCGATCATTTTTTTAAATGTTTATTTTTACCTGTAACCACCTGATCAGATTTTTATTTATTTTCCAGGTGAATTCAGCCTACTTTGACAGAGTGAGTTTATCATCCACAGGATTTTATAGGTAAGTGTTTATATAAAGTAGTAAGTTTAGTAAGAACCATGTTTGGCCTCGAATATTAAGTTCATTAAGTAAGATGAAAAAAGTTCAAGTTGATGAATAGATATGTAAGTAAGTGAAATATAACAATTTTTGGTCATAATTTTCATATATTTTATACATCATAAAGGAAATGGAAATAGGTCAGATTCATTGTAATATTGGTCAATGAATCTGCATTTGTAATATAAGCTGAAAAATAGGGGCCATATTAGGGCCTTGTTGAACATACTGCTTCTATATTGTATTTTGCACTGCTTTATGTCACCTTATGATTCAGAAAGTGAAAAAAAAACACTCTGAAAAAGTTAAAAAATCAAACCATTATTTACTTTTGTATTAACAAACACATTAGGTTAAATTTTTTTAAAGAAACTTTGTTTATCCATTAATTGAGTATATGGTTTTTATTTGTTCACAGAACACCTGGTATAACAGAATTTGATTTTGAAAAACAGGAAGGACGACCATTTAATTATTTCGCTTTTGGTGCTAGCTGTTCAGAAGTTGAAATAGATTGTTTAACTGGAGACCACCAGGTAAGAATTAGATTTAATCATCTTCTGTTTATTTTAAATTTATACCAAAAAAAAGAAGATACCTCATAGTGTAGTTGACTTTATAAATTGGCACAAGAAATCAAGAAGTAGTTTTGTTCTTTTGCCCGGAAGGTAGTTATATATCATCCTATTCTTAGTTTAATATGGAAACCACCAATTGAATATAGATTTACATTGGACATTATAGGGAAAATACATTAAGGATGTTCACTACTCTGTTTCAAAATAAAAAGCTTTTTAAAAGACTGTTATGAATTGATAGTATATAAATAAAGAAACTAAAAAAGCAGAAAAAAAGGAAGGGTCCGTGTGCTTGTTTTCGAGGTTTAAGCCATTAAAAATGTGGTGGGAAATAATTCTCTCTAGATTTTTCATGCATTTAACATTGGCACCTTTTTTCTTTCAAAAAGAATGAGAAGATAACAAGGATTTTATAGGATTTTCAAAGATGTCATTTTAAACTAAATGTAATCAAAGTAATGAAAGAAAAGTAGGGGTTAGTGGGCAAAATGTTAAATAGCACTACATGGATAAAATCCAGAGGATTACGAATATCTGGCAAAAATTCAAAAACAAGAGGAGCGAACATCCTTAAGGTATTAGTGATGATCCAGCTTATATCTCAGGAAAAAAGGTAAAAAGTGAATACTGAACTTCTAAATAGAATTTGGGGAGATAAACAATATGTGTCAAACAAAGATTCAAAAATTTATCTTTTTTTGAAACAGGTATTAAGAACAGATATTGTAATGGACGTTGGTTGTAGTTTGAACCCTGCTATAGATATAGGACAGATTGAAGGAGGCTTTATGCAGGTATGTGATCTAATATATTTTGTTTCAAGTATAAATTTTTTTTTAATTATATTTAGCATTCAATGTAAGCTATCTTTCAATTCAATAATAATATCGGCAATATGTTGGAATGTAAAAAGATTTGGATATACAACCCAACAATGAAAAAACATAAAAAACATCAAGGGGCAAAAAAAAAAACCAAAATTCAACAACAGACAGATTTCTATACCATATGACAGGCTATAGATTATAATGACTTCCAAAGGACTAAAACTTAAACTATAAATATATACAACCTCTGACATATACCTTTAAATGTGATGGTAATAAACAAGTCTTTTAACATGCAATCCTCTCTCCTCCTAAGTCTTTAAAATTTGTGAATAGAATTAAACAGATATCTACTTTACGATAGACAAGTGTCTATAGAAATGTCAAGCTCTAAGTAGTGCTAGGCCTAATAAATCATTGAAAAAATAAACAAGAAAAATCAAAGATATGGAGGTTGCGGTCAAAATAAATTTACGCACAATTAATGAACTCAGACTCAGAACTTAACCAATCAAATTACTAGATTTTGACTTTCCAGCACAAATTTTGTACTTCAAGTACTGAGTAAAGTTTTATGTCCGATGGCCTTGCAATCAACACAAAATGTATCTATATGACAATGATTTTCTTGTACCTTTGAACAGGGATATGGTATGATGTTACTAGAACAACAGAAGATATCACCTGATGGTTTCCTGTTTACCAGAGGCCCATCGAACTATAAGATACCAGGCTTTGGAGATATTCCAGTAGAATTTAATGTATCTCTACTCAAAGACAGTATCAATCAAAAAGCAGTATATTCTTCAAAGGTTTGTTAATGTTCTTCAAGTATAGGCAATATATTGTAAACCAAATAATTCTAACAAACAATTTATTTCTTGACTTTTTTTAGTATAAAAATAAAACCAATATGGATAGTTAAGAATATGTCAAACTTTGATCTTCCCTTTATATATAGATATATATAACTATATATATACAAGAATAACTAAAAAACATGAAAATAAAATTTGTTGAAAAGTACTCAATGTGAAAATAAAAGCCTACTAAAGTTTATCTTAGATAGAGCAAAGAACTCCAGTTGTCCTGGTTCACCATATTCATTTTACCAGTTTTGTTTCTTAAAAACTACAGACAGCCATGTTCAACTTGTAAGTTACCATAGTTTCACCAGATGATGAAAACATTTTCACCAATTAACCTATCTAGAAAGAGGATCATAAATAAAGGAAAAGGGATTATACACAATTTTTCCCTGTATTGAAAATCTTTGAAAGTAGATAAAAGCTTACGAAAAAGCTTCTGTGAAAATTAAAATGTTATAGACTCTGTTACATTTATAAAATGCTTTATTTATTAAGTATTTTTCCATTTTTTTGTCAAATTCTATATTGTCCAGGCCATTGGAGAACCACCGTTATTTTTATCAGCAGCAGTATTTTTTGCTGTCAAAGATGCTATTAGATCTGCTAGAGTTGATTCCAAACAAGACATCAACTTTACTCTACATAGCCCGGCTACTGCAGAGAGGATCCGAATGGCTTGTAAAGATCAATTCACAGAACAGGTAATAATAAATTTATTATATCCTTGATTGCACTGGTTTCTTTGTGAGTGGTCAGGTTTACTCAGACTGTTCTGAACAAATGGTTAGAAGAGATATTGAAAAAGTTCATCGTTGGTAGGATAGAGCTTTAACCACCTTTTACCCTCATCAACAGTCTCCCTCCCCCACCTGTCCTTAATCCCCCTCTCTGTATATCTTTTCACGAAGTTGGTCATTTAGAAAAGCCAGCAAAGTAAACAATGCAAAAAGAATAAGAAATGAGTGTTCTCAAATGAGAGGTTGCTTTTCAAAGAAATAAAAGCCATATATTGGGAAGTTTTTGTTTGTATCTTATTTTCTCTTTGTTTGTCGTTGGCATTTTACCTAAACCATTTACCATACACAAATATTTCATTGTTCGTTTACAGCCATTGTACAAGGCTGAGAAATGCAATGAGGAACACAGCAAATATTTTACTGTCCCGTCTTGGGCCAAAAAATGGAAAATGACCACTTATATGGTATTCTAATATAAAGAAAATGGTCTTATTACAGGAATGGTCTAGCTTGAAAGGGGTAGTTATGGAGACTTTACTATGCTCCTCAATAATGCATTTACAGTATTGTGTATTCATTCATTTTCCTGGTCATCAATTTTTATGGATTGATGAAAAATTGTATTTTTTTCGTGGATACTTAAATTAGTGGTTGTCACCAATTCTGCTTACAAACCTATAGAAATATGGTATTCCCTTGAGTATTTGAATTTGCAGTTCATCTATTCCCATGAAATCTGTGAAAAATTGGTACTCAAGAAATAATATTGTATCACAGTATCTGAAAAGGACATGGCTATCAAATAGATGCGATTTTTTTCTGTTTTAGGTGATTCAGCAATGGTAATCGACATTTTTCCTTTATATTTTCTTTATTATACCAACCATTTCTGATTTTATTGTGCAGAATCATCTCTGATAAAGTATTTAAAATTTTGATCGAAATGATAATCACAAGGTCTGGAGATTCTCATATAGTACCCCAACTCTACAAGTGGGGCTATATTGCAATCATCTTGTCTGTCAGTTCCTCCTCCCATTTGTCCAACAAATATTTGTGTCAGTATTTTGTCAGAACAAAATAACTTCATATTTGGTCAGCAGCTTGACAAAGATAAGTTGAAATTGGTGAGCACTTTTTGGACATGTCAGATGCCTACTTTCTGTTGCAAAAAATTTGGTAAAATATTTCTCCAGTACTAATCAACAGAATGACTTCATATTTGGTCAGCAGCTCAACAGTAACACATTTTGACATGTCTGTGATCTGTCAGACACCTATTTCCTGCTTATTTTTTTACCCCACGCAATTTTTTGCGTCGGGTATAATGTTTTTGACCCGTCCGTCTGTCTGTACGTCCGTCGGTCCTGTTCTTGTCATCGCAACTCCTCTGAAACCACACAACAGAAATTCATGAAACTTTGTAAATAATAAGCACATACTATATACATATAAGGGGCGCCCTCTATGATTTAAATAACACACATGGTGGAATGTAAACAAACCTCACGAAATCATGTCTTTGTCTTATTTCTTGCTTATCGTACTTTAAAATCTGCACCCCGGGCCTGCCTAGCAATCTTACTTTTGGAGCAAAATACAGTGGACTATACAAGCCCGAATTCAGTAATCAAAATTAAGATTTTTCATCACAATTGTTCTAATGCTGGAGAGCTTATTTCCTTTGTATTTTTTGAAAATTTTTCATCAAATTTTTAAGTGTATTACTTAAGTTAAAGTTCACATAATTTAAGGGTCAATATGGACCCTTGTGAACCCCTTTGGTCCATCAGAGGATAACATCCATATGCAAGTTATTTCAGTATACTTTCATTACAAATTAATTTTAATATTTAGTTTCCAGAACCTGAAGAAGGGAGTTATAAACCATGGTTTGTAAATCTATGATGACTGCTAAATGGTGGATATCTGTGGACTCATTATAAAACATGATTTTAGAATTCATATTAATGACTTCGAACTGGTAGATTACTGACTCATTATGAACCAGGGTTTATGAATCAGTAATGACTTCTAACTGGTGGATTACTTTGGACTCATTTATGAATCTAAGATGCATAACAACTTTACATAGAGTTGGAAACTCATTTTTGTACTGAAGAATAATAATTTTTAATTGCATTCTGCTTTCACAATATACAGAGCTTTATATTATCATTCTTATTTATGCTTTACTTTTATTTTATTATTGAGATTTTTAATCAATATTTTAAGGTTGTTAATCTGTAATCTGTGTATGAAATAAGAAATGATCAATTTGAAAGTTATTAAAATATTGAAAATAATTATTTTTCTGGAAGATTTTCAATGTATGTTTGTTAATGCCTCAGCCACTCTGTGGAATTGGACATAAACTGTTAAAGATATTTTTTATTCTGAAACCAATTGTTGTCCAGAATTTTTTTCTGTAAAGCTGTGAAGCCTGTTAATATTGAGACGATTTTTTAGTGTTTTATATGGTATTACAGATCAAGTTCGTTTTATATATGTCGGATATTATACTTTTTATGAATTTGGACTTGGTATGGTCAACCATGTTCCTACAGTCAGGGGCATTAGAATACAGCTAGCTATATATTTTCTTTTAAATGGTATGTGAAGGGATAAAAATAAGTGTAGTATTTATCTAGACAGTTATTTTAATCAAGAATTGTATTAATTGATAATAATATTAATTATAATTTATCATTTTCAGGGACCATTTATGCATTTTTTCCAAGTTAGATCTATCTCAATATTTTTTAAGGGGAAAGTCATGAACATTAAATGTTGTTATAAGAGGCCCTTCAAGTGTTTTTAAAGTCAGCCAATCAGGCTCTATGTCACCAGTCAAGATTTGACAAAATTCTGAATTTAAGATATAAAGTTAAACCATAGAATAATGGCTTGCAGAAAGTAAAAAACACCATTTAATTCATCTACCGCAATCTTTTTACATGTAATTTTTCCATAAGGGGAAGTACATATACTTAATTGGGGTTATCTTTTTGATTTTTATGGAATTTTGTATTCAATTTTGATATAATCTGCTTTCTATATTTGTGATCAAGTCAGATTTGCTTGCTCACAGCTTTAATAGTGCTTTGATTTTTGTGTTTGGGATACAGTCTGAATAACATACAGTATAAACCCTACATCTTCTACTCGTATTATAACACTGTAAGTTTGAAATGGTTTGCTTTAATTAAATCATACACATTTTTTTATTAAATGCATAATTGTAACAATTTTATATTTGTAAACTTTATGAGAGTACATGATCAGTATAACACAAAAGAACCCTTTGACTGCTGTAAATTCAAAAATTATTGTGTGCATTTATTATAGTGGTCAAGACTGAACAAAAATGTGAGATTAATTATTGTGATTTCAGGAAAAGCTTCATACAGATATATGCATCCTAAATCAGAATGTGAGTTCTGGGTTGAATTGATCAATCATTATTTCATTAAATTGTCCTCAAGAAAATAAGTTTTAGAACTGGCACTTTGAATAATTTTACAGTTATGACCATTTTGTTCTCCATTGTATTTGCTGAACAATTCATATTTAACAAGTAATCTGCCTATTGTGTTGTTCGTCTTTTTAATTAATTTACACTTTACTGGAAATGTGTTTTACTACAATAAGTTATAATATTACCTAACAGCTTCTTACACCGTGATTAAATATAGCATTGACAGTTATTATCTAACTATTGTCCGTAATTATTATTTGGAAATTGTGCTTTATAAAATATTTTAGTCAGTTACCAGAACTTATTCTGTCCTTATGTTGAAAGGACTTGCAAAAAGAACAATCATACAAAATTATTTGTAATCCAGGTTCTATTTAAATGGTATTTTAGCCTAATATAAATAGAACAATATATAAACCTTACTTGAAGTTGTATTATACTACACTAGCAAATGAATTTTAGTCTTAAATGGTCATTTTTATTTTAACATCATTTGAAAAGTCTTAACAATAAATTATTCAGTCAATGTTCAGTCAATTTTCAGACTTAAAACGCTGAAGTAAATTCATTACTATATAGACAAGTTGCTTGCTGTCATTTCATTACTGTTTAGACAAGTTGCTTGCAGTCAATTCAGTACTGTTTAGTAACTTGTCAGACAATTCAGTATGATGTTGATGTGTGCAGTAAATAACTACTGAATATTGACTGAACAGATCTCAATTGACTGCAAGCAATCAAATTGTTTTAAGTGTTTAAGATGAAACATTAAAAATGTCAATTGTGACTGACCTCCAACAGCAGACGTCATTCAATCAAAGTTAAATGTCAGAATTGGTCCATTAATATCAAACTTAGTTTAATTTTATTTCCTTGTTTTTGTAGATTAATGTATAAAATAAATATCAAGCTGTGTAATGCTAAAAGCTATTAAGCAGAAGTATTTATATTTATAAAGCCACAAGTGTCAACTTTTTGAAACTATGCAATATGAAATCTCCTTAGTAACATGATTTTTTTGCAGTTGCATCTACTTCACATTGTTATCTGTGTTATTCTTTCTTAATTTTGCAGGAAAATTAATTCCCTGTAACAAAATTTAATGATTGTCCCTGGACAAAAATACAATATTTGATTTATAGTTTATCATTCAAAACAAAATATTAGACAACTTGACAAAAAAATACTGTTTTGAATACCATACATGTTTTTGTACATGAAAACAAGTTCGTATTTTTATAGATGTTTGAAAAGAAAAAATTGGAGAACTTTTTTTATAAAAGGGTTGAGTGCTTTCAAACATGTTCAGTCTGCAGCATTGTTTAAGTGCCTGTCTTAAGTCAAGAGCCTGCAAATCAGTGGTTGTTTTCAGTTACATTGTGTCATATTTGTTTTCCTGGATTGCTTTACCATAAGTCAACCTATATTTTAGACTTAATCATTTTATTAAGTGCAGGGTTTCCCCTTGCTTAATTTTCTTTTTCGCTACCGCTTTCGCTAAACCAACATTTTTTTCGCCAACTTGCATAAACATATTTTTCATTTCAAATTTTCCTACTTGCTAACAAAAGACATTAGTTCGCAGCATTGTTGTCTAATCTATTATAATTCTACATATCTATTTCTTAATCTTCAATGTACATTGTAATAAATAAACATTCATTATAAACATTTACTGTAAAAAATACTGTAAAATTGCAATATCAATCAGGAAATCATCATATTTGACTTCTGGGGACACGGGATTCATCAATAAGTTAATCGGATACTTCCCGTCTAATTGAAGGATAAGGCTAAAGTTAGAGATTTTTCTTTTAAAAATGAATAACAACAGTTTTCTTACCTGCACCATTGTTAAAAATTGTTGAGAGTTAAAACTAAGCTTCATGCCTCGTTAAAACAATTGTGAAGTACCCACTTCAAAACAATTTTTTCTATCAAAGTTGTAAAAAATCCTTTAGTTGACATGTCAAGCCATTTAACCACACAATTTCATTAAACAATACAATCAACACCTTTATTAGTTAATCCATTGTTGCCAATAGCTATATTAAAAATACAATCAGCTGATAATTGATTTTCTATCAAAATCGTAATGCGTGACGAGTTCATGGTGAAATCCCAGTATTGTTTGATCAGGGAAAAAGTCCAAGAAACCTGCAAAAATATAAACAAGATGGACAATAAACCGTTATGCTTCTTTCACCAAAGTCTTTTGCCAATAATGAATTTTAATCGCCACAATTTTTATTATTTTCACAAAATGAGAAAATGGCGCCCACCAGCGGAAACCCTGATTAAGTGTAACATTTAAGTTCATTTCTCAAATACAAGGAAACCGACATTTCACTTCATTTCAGCCCTGTTACTGTAAATTCAAATATTATTGCATGCATTTATTATTGCGATTTTTGAGAAATGGACAAAAATGCGAGATTAATTATTTCAGGAAAATCTACATACAGATATATGTGAAAGATATCAGATTGTGAGTTCTTATTATTGCTATTTTCACCCAGTTGCATTATTCACATTAATAAAAACCTTGCGATAATTTGTGAATTAACAGTAACTTTAATGGATTTTTAATCACCTCAGCAGTATCATATTACCTTGGAGTCCAGGCAAACTTTGTTATTGTAGATGACATATGAATGTACAGGCCATAATTTATCTAATAGCATAGACATAAGTAATATGAGTGTATCCTTATGAAATAATATGTAGTGTACTATCTAGACCGACATTTGATTTTTTCCCTCAAGGTCAAATTATTTGTAGCAAGTAGGCTGTTAACAAAAACTTAATTTTAGTATGATATTGACTTGAGATACAAAGCATGTGGATGTATCACCATAAGACAAATGTGTTGCATTGTATCATAACCAATATATAACCTTGAACTTTGAACTTTGAACTCAATGTAAATAATCAACTTTGATGTTTCATTCAACTTGAGCTCTAGGAAAATATAAAATAAGCAGATCTGTAAATTAGTATGGGAAAACATTGGAGACTTTCGTTGATAACATCAAATGTATTGCTCCTGACCTACATTTCATGCTTCAATGACTTAAGTTATGTCTAAATCAGAGGCCCGTCATAAGAAATACATATCACAAGCACAGTTTAAAATTCTTTCTTTAATAAATAAATGTACACAAAACCATGTACAAATTTAAATATATATTATTCAAGCTTAACAATTAGTTGTAAGTAGATATCCCACATAACAAATGGTCACAAAATGAAACAAATATACCCATCAAGTATTAGTAATAAGAAAACCCTCAAATGTCACATAAAAAGATATTAACAGAATGCAATCAAATAACAATTGATTGCTATTTTTATGTAACCAAAAAACAAAAAAAAATTTAAAAATTAGGCATACAAAATTGAATTAAGTGCTTCGCTGAGCGCAACTGGATACGTCCGCAGAGGTCCAACCCTGAACAGTTGGGGCAAAAATGGACACAATATTCAAGCTTGATACAGGTCTGAATTTGGATTGTAATTAAATATTTGACATATTATAGGTTTCTGAATAAATGTAGTCAAAGAACTTGAAATTGGTTATATGCATTGAATTTATATTCAATTAAAGATTTCTTGCTGTTGTGCAATACACTGTGCTGTTGCGCAATACTTAGTAAATCTGTTGTCAGACTATAAACAAATAAAGTTCAATTAATTCTCAATGTCATATTAGAAATTTATGAAAATGTAAAGGGAGCTTACATCAATAGATATAAACAATTCACCAATGTTTCATGAGAATTGCTGACAGCATTTTTGAGTTATTGTCTGAAAACTGGAAAATCCCCCTTTTTTCAATGAATAAAACCCATAACTCGGAAACGTAAAATCTAAAATTTATAAAAAACGAAAGGGAGCTCACGTCAATAGATATAAACAATTCACCAAAGTTTTATGCAAATTGGTTAAAGCGTTTTTGAGTTAATGTCCGACATGTTGACGACGAACGGACAGACGGACAGCGGTATACCATAATACGTCCCGTAAACGGGCGTATAAAAATATTACTACATGGCGTATTAAGGATGTACTTAGGTGAAATTAAAAAAATCTAGAATTCAAAATTGATATTATAAGTCAGATGAGCATTAGTTAAGGAACAAAATAAGCTAAAAATATTGATAGGTTATGGAATTCCTTTTCGAGATATTTTATTCTTAAAAATTGGTGGGAAAAGGATGACTCAGACTTTTACCTTATATTTGCATTGGTATTATTTGGGTCTCAAATCGAAAGAAAAGAAATCTAGAATCTGCTTAAATTTAGGGAAATGACCTTTTATGAGCTATTGTAGTCTTTTATGAAAAGAAAAATGGGTGTTATGGGGCAAAATATTTTACCATGTATCGTAGGTGAAAAAAAGCAAGGAGTCTGACAAAAATTCCTAAACCTGACCTAAGTACATCATTAAAAACTGATTCTGAGACATTAAAAATCTTCAACTTCTGTCTTGGGAAAATGACTTCTATTTAATTCTCAATTATTTCTGAGGTACACCTTTTTGAAACTATGGTAACATGTTTTTCATTTTCCCCTTATAAACTCAAGTTAAAAAAAAATGCCGCTTTTCAATAATTAAACTATCAAAATCATTTTAAAAAATTTTAAAGAACAAAAATTTGTTTTTTTAATTTATTGCCCTTGGACAGAACAGATAAAAAATGTGCAACGCGGGGGACATAAGAACTCTGTTCTTTTATCAATTTAGGTCTCTAGATCTGTAGACATCATCAGATATTAGCAATGTCCAGATAAGGAGAACGTCTCTGAATGAGAAAAATTGCCTAGATATGGTTGTAATAAAACATCATTAATTCTGTTTCAACTATTAAGGTGGTACCAAATACCTTGACTAAAATTAATTTGGCTCGTTTAATTTTCATAAAATTTTTACAAAATATTTACTTTGACCCTTTGACAAATATATAAAAATTTCAAAAAACTTGAACCCACACACTTTATCGGAAAAATTTCATTGGATATATAGCAGTTTGACAAACACTAACTTCGATCATTGAGAAGCTATATATTTTACTTAACAATAGAATGTGATTAAAACGTTCAGCTGATTTTTACAGAGTTATCTCCCTGTAGTGTTATGTACCACCTTAATTTTTCTTTAAATTATATAAAAAAGCAATAAACATAATGTATTTATTCCTTGATATCTATGATTAATAGATAAATATCAAGTATATCCATAATTTCAACAACAATCAATTCAGCTTTGAATTAACAGTGGATTTCATAATTTTAACAATAACATCATAATTAACAGTTAACACAAATAAGGCAATGAGGCCAAATATTCACTCACAGAATCATATACCATTCACACACAAACAATATTTACTCATATACAGTTAACTCTCGTTGTCTCAAACTCGGTTGACTCGAAATATCGGATGAGTCGAAGTTTTACGTGGTCCCCAACTTTGTTCCATATAAATGTATGTATTTCGACTCCCGATGAGTCAAAATTTCGGTTGAGTAGAACTAAATTTACGGTCCCAAGGTTAACAAAAGCATTCAAAATTCATTATTTATCTCGAACTAATACACATATGTCAAAACATGACCTCCGGGATTTAAATGGATTGAAGAGTTAATCTGACAATACACGTGTAATTAGATTTCCGGCCACTGACCACTGTATTGATTTATGACATGCTATTTCCACGAGCATGACGAGTGTTTACCTAAGATTACCTTTTATAAAAATTTTATAAATAATTAGTGATACATTGTTCATATTCATGAAAAAGTATTTAAAATGTTTATAAAAACAATTAATCGTTATTTACACTGATGCGCTTGGATGTGTATAAAGTGGGGATTAAGACATCCGTTGGTGATCACCTACTCAATCAGTGTCTTTAATCTTGTATTTTCTTTTGAAAAGAAAGAGTGAGATGAAAGAAAATGAAGAGAAATCTGAATTTTCTAACATCTCTTGTATCCGAGAATAAACAATATTGTCAACTTTAAATGACCTAAATAACGCTAAGATCGATTGGAAAATTACTCTCTCGGATAAAAGCCATAGGAAAAAATTGTAACTGAAACAATTGAATAAGTAAAAATAATGTTATTATAATAATAATAATGAAAGACCATGACATACATCGATCTGATACCAGAATACCCATCCCCTTTCCATATTCATCCGGATTTATTTTAGCTTTACCAAGCTAAGCAAGAGTTCTGTCCCTTGGTCTGTCAAACTTCCGGTTTTCGTTTGAGTCGAACTAAGTGTATCTTGAAATATTTCTCTGGTCCGGCTGACTTCGAGATAACGAGAGTCGACTGTATTTCAGATCTATTCCCACAAAAAATCACTGAATGTTTTGGTTCAACAAAAATAGAAACATGCATTTTGATGTGTTCAAAACAATTTATAAGTTACTATTTGATGTAGGTATGAATATAAACAAATCTTTTCACATTAAATTCATATTACAACCTAAACAGTGCAATTGTGAATTGATGCCATGAAAATTGGTGACGTTATCCAATCAAAATGAACATTACATACAATGTTGCATTAGAATTACTATTTGATGTAGGTATGAATATAAACAAATCTTTTCACATTAAATTCATTTTACAACCTAAACAGTGCATGTGTTAACCAATTAATTGTCTTGCACAATGTCTGAGGTTGAACTAGGGTTAATCTTGGGTAAAGTCACTTGAAACAAGTTGTTTCCCTTGGACAGAATTGATTTCATTGCTTGAATACCTAAGTTAATATGACATTTCAATTGAACAGTCCATTTGCAAGAAAAACTGGTTTATACATGTATGGTTTTGGTTATAAATTATCATGAATTTAACCAAAAAATTAAACTTACTTATAATAATATTTTAAATTGTCATTAATTCAAAATGGATTGTGTTAAATACAAAACTTAGTTTACAAATAAAAAGCTCTATTTACATATAAACCAAAAGCTGAGCAAATATTTGGAATGTATAATATCATTTAATATACAAATGAACTGAGATGTACCCAGTGTTTATGCATAGTTTAAAGTCCTATATCAATACATTTTTATAAACAAAGAACAAGTCACTTTTTTTTGCAGGACCTTTGTTTGCTGATTAAGGTTTTATTTTCTCGTCATCAATACTAGAATAGGTTCCTTTCATGCTGACAAATAATCTGGTGAAGGTTTAGTGTTATAAATTTTTTATATAAATTGAATTGCAGTAGGATTTAAATGAAAATAGCAGTTTCCTTAATTTGGCTGGAACATGAAAAAGAGAAGAATAATTATTTTGTTAAGAAATGTGCAACATCACTTGCTTTTTACCACTTATAAATAACAAGACATGCATTTGATTCTTATATTCACAGTTTAAATAAATAAATATAGCATTTTTATAAAAAAAAATCACCATTATGAATAGTGTTCAGATTTACCTGTTGCTTTAATACAGAATGGCAAAGGCTGCAAGTGGTTACTGGTTTTCATATGATATGACACCTTGTTAAAGCACCATATGGCAAATATGTAGCCAATCATACAACGAAGACTATAACTATTAATGAGAGATCACTGATCAATTTGATATTCAGTAAAATTACTGCTTTTTATGACAGGCATTCTTCAATTGTATCGTTATCAGTTGATTCAGATGAAGTTGAAATGCAGTACTGTCTCCAGCTAAACTTTTTACATGTTCTATTATTATCCATAAACTGAGATCACTATCAGCTAATTATGCCAGAGTCTGATAAAAGTTCAAATGCAGCACCAAGACCCCAGCTAACTTCTACATGTTCTATTTTCTTTATCACCTATAAAAAATAATTTTGTAAATTACAAAAATCATTCTCTCATAACCAATAATATAACAAGAGGCTGTCAGAGTGACAGCAAACTGAATTTCCTGCAGAGGTCCAACCCTGATCAGTTGAGCAACTATGGACACTACATTTAAGCTTAAAACAGCTCTGAATTTGGATTGTGATTGAATATTTGACACAGCATCGGTTTGTGACACAAAATGAATGTGGTCAAAGAACTGAAAAATTTGAAATTGGACATTTACCTATCATGGTCCAATATCCAAAATCTAAGTACATGGTTAGAATCAGCATGTCAAAGAACCCCAAGAATTCAATTTTTGATGAAATCAAACAAAAGTTTAATTTAGGACCCTTTGGACCTCAATGTGGACCAATTTGATAAAGGAGCCTACAATCCAACATCTCTAAATACATGGTTAGATTCAACATTTCGAAGAACCCCATAAATTCAATTTTTGTTGAATCAAACAAAGTTTAATTTTGGGACCCTGATTTGGACCAACTTGAACACTGGGCCCAAAAATTTTATATTTAAATACAGGTTTAGATTTGGCATTTGAAAGAACCCTATATATATTTAATTTATGTTGAAATGAAACAGTTTAATTTTATCCATATAATTTTCTGTTCAAAGAGAAAAAACTCAAACTGAATAAATTATAAACACATAGTTCTCTAAAACTAGATATGATTTAACCACTATTTTCTTAAATTAGATATGATGTTACACAATGTATATCTATTTTCAAATTATAATCAAATATAATTAATAGTTCCAATATTTTTTCTTTCATTTGTCACAAACTAATATAGATCTGCAACTTATCTATCAATGTCAACAACTTTATCTACACAATGTTATGTAATGAAATATATCCTTTAATAAAAATAGATTATTATCTAATTAAAGGAGTTCACTTCATAAAAAAAAATTATATATATAGCATTCAGAAAATTAGTTTATACAGAATAACAAACAAACCTACCACAAAATTCTTCAAACAATTTACCAAAGAAAAGAAAAAAAAATCCAAAATGTCATTTATCATTCATACAATGTCTTTTAAAAATCTTTTAAAAAATGAGTTATTTCCCTTTGAACAGAATGGAGTAATTAATAAGAATTTCATCAGAAATTGAATTCTTGGGAAAGGGCTATAACTCAACAACAAGAAAAGCTTAAATCGTATAATTTCGTGAAAGCCTTTTCATGTTAATGAAAGGACACTGTTTGGCAGCCGCCGGCCTGCCTGCCCGCCCGCCATACATCCCCAAATCAATAACCCTTTTTTCTTTCGAAAAAACGGTTAAAGATAAGGAGATGTGGTATGATTGCCAATGATTGTAAGCAATTATAGGCAACCGTACAGCCCTTTGTGATTAGATGTTTATCAACTGTTTATATCAATTAATGGTAGATGTTTATTAAGTCTTCATTTTTTCATGTGTCTGGGTGGTAAACTTCTAATAAACATCTACCAGTAGTTGATAAACATCTAATCACACAACAGAGTAAAACAAAATTGATAACGGATAGAATTACAAGCAAGAAAGGCACCATGAAGGGAATATAAGAAAATATAAGAAAATATTGGTATCTTTACTTTTCCAGTCTGTATGGAAAATTGACCCCAGATTCCCTTTTTGGGGTCAAAACACCATATGACATTGGTTCAATCCCAGTATATCTATACAACCCTTTCACTCACCCTACCCCTAAACACCTTTATTAATGTGTACTTACAGTTACTTTTGTTTTTGACCTCAATCTGTAGCCATCGTGTAGTAATGAATACATGTATAGTAAATCTAACCCAAGAAATGGTTTCTTTGAACTTGGATTATCAAAGGCTACAATAAGAAAATTATTTACATTATATTTTCATGGCAATCAATCTATTTTCTCTTGTGTTGTGTTTTGTGTTTTTTCTTTAAGCCATATAGTGTTCTCTGTCTTTTCCTGATTATTGATTTTAGATTACCCCCTTGGTACATTCTGACCTTTCAACCTGCAAACCCTATAGACCTCAGCTCATATATCATGACTAATACAAATAAATTTTTAATAATTTAACATATGTAAACCATACACCTATCAATGTTAAAATAAATTGTAGGTTCTGAGGCAATTTGGTTCAGACACGTCAATTTATTTTTAAAATATGTTAAAATGAGAAAAAAGAAATGACTGGCCTAGCTTGCATGTATGCTTGTATACTGAGGCAGCTCAAAATTTCTCATATAGAACAGGTCTTCCCCTATTTTTAACCAAAAAACCCTTATAATATATGTTCATGATAACATTACTTCTCACTTGAAATCAAGGCTTGAGATTTTAACATGCAACTGTTTTTCACCTTACACAACATGAGTTAGAAACTGACCAATAGAGGCGTATTTTTATATGTATGTAAGTCTTGAATAAAGGCATGGACATGCCCATAATCCAGTTGGAAAGCATGATTGATTAGTTAATATTGGATTGGGTGAATTATCGAATAGTTTAGAATAAGTTACCAGCCTCAAGTGAGGTCAGGGTCTAAAGCCAATTGGAATATGTTAGGCAATTGATCAATATACGTAGTAATTTTTCAAAGGACATGTACGACAATACACCATTCCATATACTTAGTAGATAAATTCTGTAAGTTATAATGTATGTCAAACTTTAAATCATCTGGTATTGTTATGTTATTGATGTGTTTATTTTGTTCATAAAATACCACTAAATTGAATATGTCAAGGAGATATAGTATATTCAAATATTTTTGTTATGTGCAGTAGGAATTTTACTGCAAAATTTATTGTATGCAAAAATTTCACTGTTCATTTAAATGCAATTATTAGTCTGGGAAATGTGAAAAATGAACACGTCAAAGACAAAACTGCCTCTTCAAAATAGTGAAAAAAACACAAAAGTAAAAATAAGCCCATATCTTGTAATTATGTGAACAACTCCCTATACTTGTATGTTACTTAGCTTATACCTCTTTTAGCTGCCCTCAGAAAATCTTTGACAACTAATTTTCCACCTAAATCTGAATCTGCAATAGATAGAAGAAAAACATTAGAATTGCTATCAAAGGTAAATTAATGTATTCATTGGTTGTTGTTTGTTGATGTCTATCTTATTTGTTTTCTGTTGATTGTTTTGTACATAAATCAGGCCATTAGTTTTCTTGTTTGAATTGTTTTACATTTGTCATTTGGGGCTTTTAATAGCTTACTATGGAGTATGGATGTAATTTGACCTATAGTTGTCAACTTCTACGTCATTTGGGGTCTAGTGGAGAGTTGTCTCATTGGCAATCATACCATCTATACTACTAAAATAACGAGGTCAAATTTGTTAGCCAGCTTGACATAAAAATGATGAATGGTGTTATTTAAAAATTAAACCATTCCAGGCACTTTTGATTTCCACATAATTAATTAATTAATATTACCAATAATTAATAAGTATCGGGTCGAATCTGATACCGATACCAATAGTATATGTCACGTGTAGTTTCCGGTTGTAGTTACATGTTACCTTCTGTAAATTCCTCCTCTATCAGGAGAACCTGGAATTCTTCCAGTAGTTGTTTTACATCTATGTTACACTATTTATCAAGTCTGTTTTCTCCCACATCAATACCACTATTAATTTTGGTTCATTAATTAAAAAATTGAATTTAGTTTATAGTAGTTTATTGTAGTAAGAAAACCAGGACGGGATCAAACAGAAAGATTTTGAAAGCAGAGAAAACTGTGCCCCTTCCAAAAACAGCATGATTTTATCAGATGACAATACAAATACTAAAAATCGAGGCTAAAAAAAAAGGCATAGGTACTTTATTTCAGTCACAAACCTGTGATGTCACGAGTCTGTTCTTATTTTGATAGGACTGGAATAGTGCCAGTGAAAGGATCTTCAATCAAAAAATGGATAATTTATTTTGTTTAAAATGAGTTTTGGGAGGTTTGGCTATAGTTCATCTAGACTATGTTAAATATTTTATAACTCTTGTAAAGTTATAAAACTGTTAAAATAATATAAAATTTCACAATTTTGTATTTTTTTTTTTATATCACTTATGAATAATATAACTTTAACCTAACAATTATATCCGTGCATATTTATCTATAAATTTCTCCCATGCAAATAAGGATTTCTAATCTAAATTTACACTAGCTATAGGGTGAAAATTAAAACTAAATTCAATTTGTCATTTTTGCATCCTTAAATAAATGGGGAATGTGTCCATGGGACACAGATGATGCCCTCACTTGCATATAATGTTATAAAGGGATATAACTCAAGAACTGTAAAAGTGACGCTACCCAAATTTGTACTTGATCTGAGTTTTGTGGTAATAAGCATTGTGTATACCTTTCATAACATTTGGTTGAGGCAAACTAAAGTAAGAGAACGGAAACGAAAAATTCAGCAATTTTTCCATTTGTAGAGGGGCATAACTCTAGAACAGCAAAAGTGACGCCACCAAAATTCGAACTTGATCTGTGTTTTGTGGTAATTAGCATTGTGTATACCTTTCATAACATTTGGTTAAGGCAAACTAAAGTAAAAGAATGAAAACGAAAAATTCAGCAATTTTTCCATTTGTAGAGGGGCATAACTCTAGAATGGCAAAAGTGACTCCACCAAAATTCAAATTTGATCTGTGTTTTGTGGTTATAAGCATTGTGTATAAGTTTCATAACATTTGGTTACATTTTGGGACGTACGTACAGACGGACAAGGGTAAAATTTAATGCCCCCTCTGCTGCGGCTGGGGCATAATAATCAAAACATAATGGAGGGAGGGGTAGAAAATTGTGCAAATTACAACTAATCATGTTTTACTAAGTGTCCATAACATGCATTTCCCATTAATAATGATAACAAAACCCAAGCACATGCTTGAACTATTTCACACAATTACACATTATATTTCCAAAACCTTATACAATATATGTATATATTTTTAAAACTAACAATATACCTTTACCCGTTTCATCTGCAGCAGCTGTCAAAACGTAGAAATAGATAATGTTCTCTTTTTCAGAATTCAAATAATTTTGCCTTTTTTTCACTTCTAGTCAGAAATGTATTTTGTAAACCCGTCATCAACAGAATAACAATGTATAGCAACCATACCGTTTGACATTTACAGTCGATCCTGCTACAAAGGTCATCTCTATTAAGCAAAAACCTGTCATGTCAGGTCACCCTCTTCTTTTACCGCTGTAGTAATACCTAAACATTTTAAACCTCATTTCAAGGGGCACCTCTCTTATCTTTTCTCCGATCCAGAGGTTGACATTTATATACAGGTTTGACTGTATTTTAACAACGAACTCTTATATAATGGTGTTGATGATCATCTGCCTCTTAGTCCTGTAGAACTATACTGGGTTTATTATATGTATTTTGGAAACGGGGCAAGTTGTTGGAGTACTAATCTGATCATTGATGACCATTAGGCGCCACCGTGACACATGATTTAATAGCTAATTCTTAACTTTATACTATCACTCACTTTATAAACCCATTGTTATTTCGCATACTATGCATCCATTTATTTTTGAAAGTACCAATTTTCGTGGATTCTGGAAAACTTAGATATTTGAATTCATGGTTTTGTAAAAGTCTGCATACAAGTGCATAGAAAATATGTTATTCGTTGACCATTTAAATTTGGTGTTCAACTGTTTCCACAATAATCCACAAAAATTGTTATCCTACAAATAATAGTGAATACAAAGTATCCTTAACCTATTTTATACAAATATAACATTTTAAAACATGGCATTTTATTTTTTGAAAAAATATATGAAAATTTAAGAAATGATGGGAGTCTCAGGACACAATACTTTGATCTGAGACTCATTTTGTAATTTCTTTTATTACCAAATCCCAAAATAAAATTTTTCAGAATCTAATGCATTCTGGGTAATGTTTTCAAAAGTGTACACAAAAATGCTGTGATTGGTTCAAAATGTCCTAATCAATGGAAATCTAACCAATGACGTGACATTATTTTCATTTCAGGGTACAAACAATAAAATTACCCATAGTCCTTTAGATTCTGTAACAGTCAAACTTTAAAATTTGACGGATTTTCATGCAAACAATTAAATCCTAGAATTCATTAAATACATGTCTTTCTGTCATGTTAATTTTGTATTTCAAAACCACTGACAAAACAAGTAATATGTGTGTTAATTCTTCTATCTATTTATAACATCTCCCAGTAGTTGTTATAAATAAATGTGGGATTTCCCCATACATACCTATTAGTTGTGAATCTACAGCTGCATCAAAGAAATAAGAGAAAACATAGATCTCATGTTTCTGTAATTCATATACTGCCTGAATCTTTTGTCCTACAAAATCTTTCACTACACTGTAACAACTGTTAAATGAACTTTGAGATTCTCCACTGAAATATAAAATAACAAAATGGTTATTAACTGTAAAACGAACTTTGATATTCTCCACTAAAATAAAAAAGCAAAAAGGTTTCATCAACTGTTAAAAGAGAAATTCAGATTCTCAACAAAAGTAAAGATAGAAATGTTAACAACTACAAAAAGAATTCTGAGATCCCCCTTTTTGAATAGATTTGTACTTTCAGAAATTCATTATGCTACTTTTGATATTAAAGGGTTGATTTTATTTCCTTGCACTGGGTTGATACTGCTGCTGGTAGACTGCAATTCCCTCTGTGGTATCATCAGCTCAGTAGTTAGTGTTTCAGTACAGTCATGATTTATAACACCAAAAGTCTATATTTACCTGACATTATAGGGAACACCACAAAAAGTCTGAATTTATCTGACATTATAGGAAAACCACCAAATGTCTATATTTACCTGACATTATAGGGAACACCACCAAAAGTCTAAATTTACCTGACATTATAGGCCTAGGGAACACCACCAAAAATATAAATTTACCTGACATTATAGGGAACACCACCAAAAGTATATATTTACCTGATATTATAGGGAACACCACCAAAAGTCTAAATTTACCTGACATTATAGGGAACACCACCAAAAGTCTAAATTTACCTGACATTATAGGGAACACCACCAAAAGTCCAAAGAGATTCAACATTTGCTGGTAAACATACACTCTGTAATTTTTGTTGTTTTTCTGAAAGTATAACACAGACACTTAATCTAATTCTTAACAAATATCAGATGGAAGATAATGTGGTTAATCTGGCTTCTCAATGGATGTCGAAACAGTTTGATAGTTGAACTTTAAAATTTAAACTTTTGAGAGTGGATATATATCATAGTCTACATGTAGAATCTATTTCTCTAATGATTTAACAGTGAGTCCAATGTTCTTAATGGATATGGGGGGAAATTACATAAGACAAATTTATTTAATCCTGAACCTGGCATTAAAAATTAATCAATTCTATTCTCATAACACGAAAATCTTTGTAAAATGATGGTAGTTAAAAAAAGGTTGAAAACACACTGTACCTTTTTTATTTCCTCCTAACAATTTAAATCTTGTTGACATCAAACCATATCCTAGGTAACTGTAATAAACAAACATAAAATAAAGTCTTACGTTCTACACCAATGCTACACAAAGTCATTTTAAATTCTATAAATTCCATGTTCAAATGTTTTTAATCTTTAAAAGAGTATTTCTCATTGACAACTAAACAAAATAATAACAAGACTGACCCATTGGAAGTTTAAGACAACAAATATCTCTGCTGAAACTAATCAAACTACACTTACATTTTGCATGTTATAGAAAATGAATAAATTGATTGCTTATTGTATGCTCTCTCTGCATTAATTCCAGGAGCAAATATTATTTATCTTTCATGTTGTGTGAAGGATTTCAGAAAATGATGTCAAACTGCATTTTCTGATGTCAGGTCTGTTATTATAATGTATACCAATATTCTTTTGAATACAAAGAATTATAAATAAATGGAGAATGTGTCTCCACTGACACAGATGATACCCCGGCTTGTATACAACATTATAAAGGGACATAACTCAAGACGCTACCCAAATTTGTACTTGATCTGGGTTAAGGTAATAAGCATTGTGTATAGGTTTCATGTTTGGTTGGGGCAAACTTAAGTTACAGAACGGAAACTAAAAATTTTGCAATTATTCCATTTATAAAGGGGCAAAACTCAAGAACAGTTAGAGTGACGCTACCAAAATTCAACTTGATCTGTGTTTTGTGGTAAAAAGCATTGTGTATAAGTTTCATAACATTTGGTTGAGGCAACTTAAGTTAGAGAACGTAAACTAAAAATTTTGCATTTTTTTCCATTTATAAAGGGGCATAACTCGAGAATGGTTGAAGTGACCCCATCAAAATTCAAACTTGATCTTTAATTTGTGGTAATAAGCATTGTGTATAAGTTTCATAACATTTGGTTGAGGCAAACTTAAGTTAGAGAACAGAAACTAAAAATTTTGTAATTTTTCCATTTATAAAAGGCATAACTCTAGAACGGTTAGAGTGATGCTACCAAAATTCAAACTTGATCTGTATTTGGTGGTAATAAGCATTGTGTATAAGTTTCATAGCATTTGGTTGAAGCAAACTTAAGTTAGAGAACAGAAACTAAAAATTTTGCAATTTTTCCATTTATAAAGGGGCATAATTCAAGAACAGTTAGAGTGCTGCTACCAAAATTCAATCTTGATCTGTGTTTTGTGGTAATGAGCATTGTGTATAAGTTTCATAACATTTGGTTGAGGTAAACTCAAGTTAGAGAATGGAAACCAATTTTTGTACGTACAGACAGACAAGGGTAAAACTGAATGCCCCTTAAAAATATGTTTCAATTAACATTCAAGAAATTGAAGTTTGTAAATAGTCTTCAGTTTGTTTGGAAATATTTGTTTGACATTATCTCAAGAGAGACACATGCAAATTTATGTCCTTAACGCTGTCTGCATATATGTCCCTACCAAGGTCAGAGACTGTAATAGCTAAATACACAAACTAAGATAGATTTCAAATATGATAGCTCTCATTGTAACAGTCCAAAGGTAGTAATGTCACCTTACCTGACACATTAATCTGTCTTTGAGCTAACCAGTAGTTGCTCTTACTCCTAACTGATCTGATGCATGGTTAGCAGTAAAGCAGAAATTATCAATTTCAATATATTAGGATTAACCAACCAGGGATTTAAGAAGTAATTATTCATGAGCATTATATGAATTACCTGTGAGTGTACAAATTTAATTTCTTCTTAAACAATTCCATTGATTTTATGAAGTCTTTTGGCACTGTGTCCAATGTTTCCTGAAAGAAAAATACAGATTGATACTCATAATAGAATGAGTTTCATAACAGCGTAGACATGGACACATGGTAATTAAATGTTATCGTGTGTATCACTGGCTGCTGACAACAAAGACTTCACGCAATTACAGTATGTCAGGGGCATCTCAATGGGGATATACATAATTACTATCTTTACACATGTCCATTCATAAAATAAAAGTTTTTGCATGAAAGTTTATAGGAATTTGTTTTGAATACATTTATATATTCACAACAAAAAGTTTCTTTTGACAGAATAAGTATATTAATAGGTGATATCACCAAGTAATCGAGAAAAAAAATGTTATGTTTTTTATTGCACAAACGTTCTGTGGCTCCTTAAAAAAATAAGAAAACATTTATTTGTACGAGTTGATGTAGCGTAAACTACGATCAAATTTCATACTAAGATTATCTTTTTTTAGTAATAAGAACCCCGGACCTTCATAAAAAATCATTTTAGTCCTGTGGGCTGCATAATTTTTTGCACTGAACAAATTTGAATTCCCATCGAAGACTCCAACGATTAGATTTTCATGAACATTTTAATATCGTTCTAACAAAAAAATAACTTGTGAAAGTATCAAGAAGTACATGAATCCAGTCATAAAATGCTCCGCTGGGGTGCAGCTTGATACGACCGCAGAGGTCGAACCCTGAACAGTTGGGGCAAGTATGGACACAACATTTAAGCTTGATACAGCACTGAATTTGGATTGTAATTAAATATTTGACACAGCATAGGTTTTTGACACAGAATGAAAGTGGTCTAAGAACTTAAAATTTTTTTTTAAATTTTAAAGAAAAAAAAGGAAAAAAAAATCCCCCCCCCCAAAAAAAATGCTTGTTTTTTTGCCCTTTTATGGCCCCTAATTACTAAAATTTTGAGGAAATTACCCCCAAAATCAATCCTAGCCTTCCCTTTGAGGTATGGTACCTTGTAGTACAATTTCAGAGAGATCCATACACTTGAACACAAGTTATTGTCTGGAAACTAGAAAAATGCTTGTTTTTTGGCCCCTTTTTGGCCCCTTATTCCTAAACTTTTTGGGCAATTACCCCCAAACTCAATTTCAGCTTTCCCTTTGTGATATGGAACCTTGTAGTACAATTTCATAAAGATCCATACACTTACACACAAGTTATTGTCATGAAACAAGAAAAATGCTTGTTTTTTGCCCCTTTTTTGCCCCTAATTCCTAAAATTTGGAGGCAATTACCCCCAAAATCAATCCCAGCATTCCCTTTGTGATATGGAACCTTGTGGTACAATGTCAGAGAGATCCATAGACTTACACACAAGTTATTGTCATGAAACTAGAAAAATGCTTGTTTTTTGCCCCTTTTTGGCCCCTAATTCCTAAAATTTGGAGACAATTACCCCCAAAATCAATCCCAGCATTCCCTTTGAGATATGGAACCTTGTGGTACAATGTCAAAGAGATCCATACACTTACACACAAGTTATGTCTGGAAGTTACAAAAATGCTTATTTTTGGCCCCTTTTTGGCCCCTAATTCCTTAACTGTTGGTACCATAACCCCCAAAAATCAATCCCCACCTTCCTTTTGTGGTATTGAACCCTATGGTAAAATTTCATTGAGATCCATTCACTTAAACTAAAGTTAGAGTGCGAAAACTAATGTGTCTTCGGACGACGACGACGCCAACGTCATACCAATATACGACCACAAAAATTTTTTGCGGTCGTATAAAAAGTGTGGAAAACTGATTATTTGAGTGAAAAAGTCCACAAACCATCAAAAAAAAATCTTCCGAGCCAAACTAAATTTGAACTTGATCTGTAACCAGTCAAGGGTGTAACTTGAATAAGTTATTAGAGAAAAATAACATACATGTGTTATTACGGATACTTTCTCTTAATCTGTAGTAACATATGTTTGTTATCAGTTAAATGTACCATAAAATTTTTATTTTCAGTGAGCACTTGGGAGTTCTTGAAACTTGCGCAGTAACTTAATACATAACCTTGAAAACTAATTTTCCAATTCAATTAATACATTTTTGATCCACCATGGTAAATCAATGAGACAAGGCTTTTAAGTGATAACTTAGCTGTAATAACAAGGCTTAGTTATTACATGCATTTAACTTATTACATGAGACACTTGGGAATGAGTAGGAAGCTTGCGCAGAACCTCATTACATGCTCTAATCATTATTTATTACAATAAATTAAAATACATTGTGATATATGTAGGAGAAAAGGCTTTGAAGAGATGTAGAGAAGCTGTAATAACACCCTTTAGTTATTACAGGCATATTTTTTCTGTAATAACATGGTTGTGTTATGCATGATTGGCAAACTATGGGCTGTTATATCTTTCTAAAGTTTAATATACATAAAGACAATTATAATATCAATAGAACTAATACACAATTTAAAAAAAAAAGGATGTATAATGCCCCTTTGAAACATGTAACATACATATGTTATCACAGATTTTTTATCTTTTAGCCCTCAATAACAAATGTATGTTATTTTTCTCTAATAACTTATTTAAGTTAGACCCTTGACTGGTAACTTGTCATGGTAAAACTATATACCAAATATCAAATCAATATCTTTAAGCATGACAAAAAAAAGTGCGGAAAACTAATTTCTTGCATTAATTTTCTAAGTCCAAGGACCATAACTCCGCACAAAATCATCAGACCGGTACAAAATTCGATCTTGATCTATAACTAGTCATGATAAAACTATATTCCAAATATCAAATCAATATCTTCAAGCACGAAGAAAAAAAGTGTGGAAAACTGATTTGCCAGATTGCCGGATGGACAGACAGACAGACAGACGGACAGAGTGCTAACCTAAAGTCCCTTTCGACTTCGTCGGTAGGGGACTAATAACCTTTAAATTGGGTGAACTCATTTAATTATTCTAGTATAAAATGTATTGTGAACATATTTAATTCAAGGATAGATACTGAAACACATGCAAACTAAAAAAAAATAAGTACAATTCTAAATTCGCTGTGATCCGTCCATTTTATTTTTAAATCAACAGAACAGCTGCATTTAACAGGTCAAGCACATTTCCTTATACAGACATGTATTATTTAGCATACTTATACCCCCGTCAATGCATGTATTAGTGTTTGTTTACAAATAAAGCATTTTTTTTTTGGTGATTGACCAATCCACTGAATAATTTGCAATGCATTATAGAATACTTAATTTTTCACTTATTGCCAGAAAAGAATATTTCTTACTTTTTTTCTTTCGATTACTTGGTGTTATCACCTCTGAATATACTCATTCTTTCAAAAGAAACTTTTTGCTGTGAGTATATAAATACATTCAAAACAAATTCCTATAAACTTTAATGCAAAAAAAAAAAAAAAAATTATGAATGAACATGTGTAAAATAGTAATTATGTATATCCCCATTGAGAGGACTCTGACATACTGCAATTGCGTGAAGTCTTTGTTGTTGACAGTCAGTGACCGACATGATATCATTCAAATATCAGGTGTCCATGTCCACACTGTTATGAAATTCATCATATATTAATGTTAATATTTATTAGTTTTTTCAGCAAAACAATTTAAAATCATGGTCTTTAAAAGAAGTTACTATCCAAAATTTTCAGGTAAATAACCCTTCAGTGTTGATAACTTTGAATAATCACTGCTTCTAAGGGCAAAAATTGTTTTTATTATACCAAGCAAACAGTAGAAGGGTCTTTTGAACCATTTAAGTAAATATGCTGTTTTAATAGAGAAACACATGCCTTAATTGATTATAAAGCCTCAATATGAAAATAAAGAGATGTGGTATAATTGCAAATGAGACAACTATAGGCAACCGTACGACCTTAATCAATGAGAAAAACCCATACCGTATAGTCGGCTATAAAAGGCCCCGACATGAAAAATATGAAACAATTTAATTAACAGCCTGATTAATAATTAAACAATTTACAAATAACAAATACGACAGACAGGAACCAAGGACAACCACTGAACTGGAGGCTCCTGACAGGCAGACTTCTTGTCAATGTATTATGTACTGACAGCTATTATAAAAATAAGGAGATGTGGTATGATTGCCAATGAGATAACTATCCACCAAAGTTCAAATGAAGTGGCTGTAAGCAATTATAGGCAACCTTACAGCAGTGATTTTGCTAGCGCTTGTCATTTTCGTCATTAACGAAAAGGTTTTCAAAATGACAAAGCTTTCCAAATCAATTTTGTCACTTAAATATGAAAAGTGTAAAAATATTTTTGCATGAAAATACTATATTTCTGCCCTGTCTTCATGTTTTTGACAAGTTTATGACCCTCATCTAATTAACGTTTACAACAGGTGTTATAAGTTGTGATTACAGGTAATCAACTTATCGCCATCAGATGGGTCACTAATTAATAAACCTCATAAATTATTAACCATAATAATGATTTTTCCCAGTAAATTCGGTCAGTCAGCATTTCAATTTCAATATTTCTCAAATGACCACAATTTGCAGTTCGTTTATCATATTTTCGTCATTTGAACAAAATGTTTTCCCCTGCGGACAGTTCATATTTTAATTTCAATATTTCTCAAATGATCACTATTTGTAGTTCGTTTGTCGTAGTTTCGTCATATTTTATATAACACTTCATCAATAAACTGCTTCGCTGAGCACAGCTGGATATGCCTGCAGAGGTCCAACCCTGAACAGTTGGGGCAAAAATGGACACAATATTCAAGCTTGATACAGGTCTGAATTTGGATTGTAATTAAATATTTGACATATTATAGGTTTCTGAATAAATGTAGTCAAAGAACTTGAAATTGGTTATATGAATTGAATTTATATTCAATTAACGATTTCTTTCTGTTGTGCAATACACTGTGCTGTTGCGCAATACTAGTAAATCTGTTGTCAGACTATAAACAAATAAAGTTCAATAACTTCTCAATGTTATATTAGAAATTTATAAAAAAAACTAAAGGGAGGTTATCTTAATAGATATAAATCAGTCATCAAAGTTTAATGAAAACTGCTCTAAGCACTTTAAGGATATTGTCCAAAAACTTGAAAATCACCCCTTTTTTTATGAATAAAATCTTGTAACTCGGAAACATAAAATCTAAAATTTATAAAAATCAAAAGGGAGCTTACAACAATAGATATAAACAATTTACCAAAGTTTCCTAAAATATGCTGAAAGCATTTTTGAGTTATTGTCCGAAAACTGGAATATCCCCCCTTTTGTAACGAATAAAACCCCATAAATCAGAAACGTACAGTCTAAAATTTATAAAAATCAAAAGGGAGCTCATGTCGATAGCATTAAACAATTCACCAAATTATCTTGCAAATTGGTGAAATTGTTTTTGAGCTATTGTCCAAAAACTGGAAAATCCCCCCTTTTTTAATGAATAAAACTCCAAAATTCGGAAACAGTAAATCCGAAATTTATAAAAAACAAAAGGGAGCTCACTTCAATAGATATAAACAATTCACCAAAGTTTCATGCATATTGGTAAAAGTGTTTTTGAGTTAATGTCCGACATGTTGACGGAAGGACAGATGGACGGACAGACGGACAGACGGACGGTCAACAGTATACCATAATACGTCTCGTAACCGGACGAATTCAATTAAAAGAGAAAGAACTTTATTCAAAACCTTCAGAAATATTTCCACGAGTCAAGCTTCTCTTATTATGTACTGCGCATGCGTGAAATTATTCTTATTACTTAGACTTTAAAACGTAAAATACGTAATCATTTAGTATCAAAATAAACGAAGGACAAATATATTTCTTACTAAGCAACTTGATTTAGAAATATGATCATTTCTGCCTTTTGCTAAAAACGAACCAATTCGTAGATGAATCCGGATTCATTCTGAATTTATTATCCTCCTGTCACTTCCCATTTTCATTCCGTTTAAAAATCGGAAGTAAACGTGATCTATTCTTGATTAATTTACAATATACAGTCATTAGAATCGTTCCAACAAGGATGTGTACAAATCCTTGGTTCCAAGTTTATAGAAATGAATTCCAAATATCGATTTAACCGTTTTTACAAGGATAATGATTATGCAGTGAAATAGTCGTTGTATACAGGTTCATTTATGCTGTGATTCCTGGTTTAAAAAAAAATGAACCCAATCAGGAATGTCCCCTGCAAATAACTGAATTGAAATTGTAAACTAGAAATACGGATCCTTATTAGATCTTTTGTTTTTATAATCTTCATATTTAAGCACCACATCTGTCAAATTATGCAATAACTGCCTGAGCAGGCCTAAGTTCTTCAAAGATGTATAGCTAGTAATACATATCTTTGGTCCACTGCTTTTACCCCAAAAAAGGTTGACTTTCATCTCACGCAAAAGTGACTAAAGCCCTCAAAATCCTAGCTGAAACCCTGCTTACAGCCTTCAACAATGAGAAAAACCCATACCGTACAGTTGGCTATAAAAGGCTATATACACATCTTTCAGCCTTCCGTTATTCTAGGATTGTCCTGCTGACTTTTCATTGGTGTTTGTTAATCAAAAGAATTGTTTCTTTTCTCACTTGAGCTGTTAGATGTACAACAAATGGAAACTCTTTTTGAAAAATGTTGATGGCACTTGATGATTTTCTAAACCTGACTGTTGAAACTTATTTTCAAATGTAAAAATATTAACAAACAAATCTTATGTCTTTTTCCTAAAATATATCTTTTTGTCTTGATAGGTTGTAGTCTCATTCATGTATACCTCATCTTCCCTATCTTTATCATCTTCCAAGAATTGTTACGAGAATATCTTTAAAAAAAATGACTCTGCAACTCTTTAGAGAAGTACTACCTGCTGATTAGGTATAAATGTTATCTGTGAAGATCCACCTCCCAAGTCTAAAGCTGCCACATTATTCCTCCCTGATAGAAAATCTCCTTAAAAAAGAATTAGGTATACATGTATTAATGGCACATTCAGGAAAAATCCTAGAAAGGAACGAAAAAACTGAAAAGGGTTTTATCGACCTCTATGTTGTTGAAGGTCTTATAAAAATAAGGAGATGCGGTATGATTGCCAATGTGACAACTATCCTACAAAGTTCAAATGAAGTGGATGTAAGCAATTAAAGGCAACCTTACGGACTTCAACAATGAGAAAAACCCATACCGTATGGTCGGCTATAAAAGGCCCCGACATGAAAAATATGAAAAAATTCAATTGAGAAAACTAATGGCCTAATTTATAACAAAACAATTTACAAAAAACAAATAGACTAAATTAGTGGTATAACCAAAATTTACCCTTATACCAGTTATGCCACCTTCGGAAGCATATTATTTGATGAGTTTTTTTGATAATTCATAGTGTTAAATTATGCCAATAATAAATATTAAGGAAAAAAGCGTGTTTTAATGCTGATATTTGTGGTTTTCCTGAGGTATACAGTCTGTCAATCTTGATGATGTTCTGTAGTTTTTGCTTGTAGTTGTGATAATTCTAGTCTTTTGGGTTATATATTTTTTTAATACTTAGACCTTAAGGCACCTGTTTGGATAAAGAACAGCAATAAAAGCACGGTTCTTTCTGATATATTGTATATTTTCTTGTATTTCATGAGATTTTTTTCCCATATTTATCCATTTTATTTCCCTATGTAAGACCTAGATCACAATTTACATTCTTGGAATACCTATCTTACCTGTCATAAAACTAATTGTCAACCAGCTAAACATTCCTGCAACAAAACAAAACAAATTCATTACTTTCTTTTAAAATCTAAAAATTATTATACCATCATGACCATTACTTCTAATGAGTGTGGTTGGGTTACATATAGTCATCAATATTTCTTGTTATAAAGGTAACTGCAACTTAATTACTGCCACTGGGTGGATACCTCTGCTAGTGGATTGTTAGTTCTAAAGGGTATCATCAACCCAGTAGCCAGTACTTCGATACTGGCATGAAAATATGGATATTGTATTATTATAATATGCTGTTGCAAAATTTTGGAAATTATTTTAAATTAAGGAATATATCTCCTTCATGCCTACATGTAGCTCTGATTCCTTGCCCAGCTATGACTATACTTTTGGTCCTTTTTTGGTTTATAAGCTCTTCATTTTTAAAATAAGTTAGAGATTTTCAAATATTTTGGCCTCCAGCATCACTGAAGAGACATTTATTGTCAAATGTGCATCTGGTGCAGAAAAATTGGTACCGTTAATGTTATTACAATGAAATAGGTTCCTACTTCCAACTTTAAGTCATAAACAAAAATGCTTATTTTCATTGTGTATTAATTGATACCTTCTCATTCCTTTATATTTCTGTGTACAATCCAACAAACCTGTATTTGGTATGTAATACTTTAATTTTTGAGACAATAATGTTAAATTTGTTTTGCTAATGATGCTAAATAAGTTGTGTCTATGATGCTTAATTTGTTGGCAGTGATCCTAAATTTTGTGGTGTCAATAATGCTAAATTTGGTGCATAAAATATGCTAAAATATGCTGTGATGATTATGAAGATGAATAGCTGTTCGATGTCCAGTGGCAAATTAAATGCATATTCAGGATGAGAACATGTTAATGAAATGTAAATATTAACTCAGCTTTGTATGAGACCACTGAGGTGTTTAAAAATTTGCCGTGTCAAAAACTGTTATATTAAATTTGTTGTGTAAGTGTGCAAAAATGTGTTGTGTTGTTGATGCTGAAATAACATATTATTAATATAGGTGTATCATTACCTTCATCTGCCCCTTCCATTATATCAACATCTTCTTCTTCATCCAATAAGAAAGGGTATTCTTTTATCAAATTTCGTACCTACAAGTATATATTTCATTAATATTATCATATATAATAGAGAGGTTGGGTTATCTATTGTTTAACAGACATGTCATGATAGATTTTTTTTTGAAATACCAGTCAAGAAAAGTTGAATTTTTGCAAAAGGTCATCTTCGCTAGCCTAGGGTTACGATCCAGTCCTCTCCTCTCAACCCTTGGCAGATTAAGATAGAATTTCAGATCCACGAAGTAATGAATTCTATTGGTCGCAGTTGTAACTGGCTGCATCCAATCAAAACACACCTTTAAAATTATCATGTGTAAATGAAGAAAATGAAAATAAACAATTACCACGTGCTGATTATGCAACAAGTCTTTACCCCAAAAAACATAGGACGATATTAGTGACAATTTTAAAGTTACAAGAAGGTAAAAATGGCTGTGTCAAGTGTTTACAAATTTCGTGAAGAAGGACCGAAAATATACGTTGATATTCCAACATTTGCGCGCGAAGCATACCCAGGATCAACTAATTGAAGTTCCTGGGTATGCTTCTCGCGCAAATGTTGGAATGTCAACGTATATTTTCGGTCCTTCTACACGAAATTTGTACACACTTGACACAGCCATTTTTACATCTCCACACTTGATCAACTAATTGAAGTTCCTGGGTATGCTTCTCGCGCAAATGTTGGAATGTCAACGTATATTTTCGGTCCTTCTTCACGAAATTTGTAAACACTTGACACAGCCATTTTTACATCTCCACACTGAAGAGAGTTCAAGGGCTGCCATTGGTCAAGAATGATGTAGTCGGAATGGGTGTGACTTTTATCTACTGTTAGATGGTGCAGCATTGTAATCACAAGTGTCAACTGGCTTAATCTGCCAAGGGTGGAGAGGAGAGGACTGGATCATAACCCTTGACTAGCCAAGATGGAAAAATGCCTGTCCTGAGCATTATATATTTGTAAATTACTACTTTCAATATATCAATAGAGATGGTTAAGATTAACATTCATTTCATTATTCTTTCACTATCAAGACAATAGGAAAACAGCTGCATTTAATAAAGTAATATTTCCTCTAGTAATAACTTCAAAATTTGCTGGCTTACCTCATTCAGTTATGTATCTACTATGCCCTTAAGTAATAACCTCAAAGTTTGTTGGGTTACTGGTACCTCTTTCAGTAAATAACCTGCTTTACCTTCTTGTAATAATCTACTAAGTTTGCTAGCTTACCTCTTTTGGTAAAGTATATGCTATACCCTCTCATAATAACCTCAATGTTTGCTGGCTTACCTCTTACACCCTCGTAATAACCTCAAATATTGTTGGCTAACCTCATTCATTAAAGTATCCTATGCCCTCACATAATAACCTCAAATATTGTTGGCTTACCTCATTCAGTAAATTAAATGCTATGACCTCTTGCAATAACCTCAAAGTTTGCTGGCTTACCTCATTCAGTAAATTATAAACTATGCCCTCTCCTAAAACATTCAAAGTTTGATGACTTACCTCTTCCAGCTGTAAACTATATGAAATGCCCTTTTGTTATAACCTCAAAGTTTGCTGGCTTACCTCTTTCAGTGAAGTATCTGCTATTCCCTCTCATAATAACCTCAAAGTTTGCTGGCTTACCTCTTTCAGTAAAGTATCTGCTACTCCCTCTCGTAATAACCTCAGACCAGCTGTGGCTAACAATGATACCGGTGTCCTGGGCTGTAATTCACTTGGTACTTCCGCTAAAGCTATATTCAGTAATTGTCGTATACTTTCTGCACCCTACAGAACATTAATACAACAATTTGGCATAAATCTTTAAAAGTTCACATCATACGTAACATGTGTACTAACTTTCAAGCTGATGTGATCACAACTTCAAGATAAATTACTTTAACCAGACACTTTAAATCCTGATACAGGATGACTACAAACAGACAAGAGAATATAGATGTAAATACCAGAAAACACTTCAACACTATTGTGCTATTTCGCACTCAACAACAGATATTATATTTTTTACTTAAAATCAAAGCAAATGAGAAATTCATGATATTAAATACATGTAATAAAATAAATTAATCTGTATAATTGTAGTGTGCATCCGTTTTACTACTTATTAAATACATTTCAGGTGTCTTAAACTGATTAATGAGGTTACTAAATTAAGCAGTTTAAGCCATCGTATAATAAATCCATAATTTCATTATTTTACATTATATCGTATATAACTATGATTTTCTTTATGGAAGAGATAAGTGCTGCATTACATTGCTCTAATCCACTTAAAACCAAATTTTTACAAATGAAGCAATAAATCAATAGATAATTTGTACTTGTAAATAGTTTCATATTACCAAATAAAAGATTATTTTATATTAATAGATTTTTTTCTTTATGAAACAGATGAAAATATGTGACATGTGTTTTTTCACCATTGTCAGCAATCTGTCAAATTACTTTGTTAGGTTTGAAAAGTACAAATGTATTATGATATATAACTAACCTACTAAATTCAACAGTTTGTTTCAAAGATGGTTTAAGAAAAAAAAACTTGGATGTTTGTCAAATTTGTTTTTAGTAAATTGTTTTTGTTTAAAAATATACGGCAGTTAGTTTTCTCAATTGAATTGTGCCACATATTTTATGTGCACAAGGGCAATAACTAACAAAATTTTGTTTTGGTTCTTTAAATCTGTTCCATAAATATTCTATAAGAAATATATTCATGAGATCACTTAAAATGTAAGTTTCCATATAATTTCTATTTTCAACAGTCACAACTCTGGTGAAAATAGTCGATTGTGCTGATTCACTAACTCTTCCAAGTGTTGTACGGGGAACAATTACTTTCAAAACTCAAATAATTTTTTATATCAAGCTGTTTCTAGACAAAATCTTTTAAACTGTATTCAAGACATATAATGATAATTTCAGCTAAACATATATACCTTCTTAGGATCATCAGCATAGCTTGATAAACCGGGTTTAACTTGCTCAAATACTTCTCTCACTAGTTTTAATGGACCTGTAAAATAGAGACCATTGGAAACACATCTCAACTTTAGGAACAGATAACTTAATCATGTCAATAACTCTTAATATGTTGCATTTTATCAAGGTTCTAACTAAGGGTTTCTTTTTATTCCAGGGAGTCAATATGTTTCACTATCATGACTATGGCAGGTCTATAGTTTTGAGAGAAAAAAATCTCACCAGAAATTTTCATTGTTCCAACTAATGAAATGATCCATGATACCTGAACAAATGATGAGTCAAGGATTCCATTCCTCAACTTAATGAAAACCATTTTTTGTATCAAATTGAGGGTTTGCAGACTTTTACAATATATGTCAAATTTTGGTCAAGCTTGTTATCATGGTTAAATTCTTTGACTTTTACTACATTTCGACAGCAATCTATAAAGTAAAGAAATCTGATTCATTGAAATAAGAATTTGCATAAAATCTTGTTGAATAGATAGTAAAATAACTTCATATAGGCTATTCTATACTTGTCACAAAACAATTATGGTACAATCTGAGACAAATATAACCATTCCATACACTTAAAGGAAAATATATTTGTGGAAGAGGGCCAAAGTATACCAAAGGGACATTCAAACTCATAGGTCAAAAATAAACTGACAACCAAGGCTTCCAAAACGGTCATATATTCCGGACATTTGTATAATGTCCGGTAAAAGTCCGGCTGGGCAAAGCATGAAACGGTCATCTACTTTTTAGTTTTCAAGGCTTTCTTAAGAGACGATCATTTTAACATAATTCGCGATCTTTTTGACCAAACCTTTTGCCTTTAACAGCCACACATTTCCGGTCATAAAAGTGACATGATCATTAAGTACTATCAAAATAACCCCTACTTTAATACCTTCTCATTTTAATCAAGGCTAATTAGTTGTCGGACAGCTGAAATTTACCTGTTCAGGTGACAGGAAAACTATTTTGAACCGGACATTGATCGGTCTATTCAAAGTTATTTTCTTACATTTCACCGGTTTGCATCTAATTAATTTAGTCAAAAAGATTTAAATTATCAGAAATACATTTACAAATATGATTTGATGAAAAAATTAAAAGGTGAAAATGAAAAATCGTCATAACCACGTTGTTTGAACCAGAGACATGTCTCTGTTTGAACTAGTACACGTGTGCGCATGCGCACACAGGTGTGAAATTTAATTATGCATCCTAATTTCGTCAAAAAATGCTTAAATTGCCATTGATACCTTTATCTCACGTTTATTCCGAATATATTTTTGAAGAAATAACGTAGAAAGAGCTACTTTCATTCATGCTTTGCAAACGTACGCGGAATTTAAGTATCCGTCTCTGGTCCATGTTTTACCATTGTCAAGATAACATCCGGTATAATATTAGAAGTAAAGTTTTTACAACGTTATTTTGCACAAATAAAGAGTCTAAGGCAGATATAAGTACGCTGATGTTGCTCACTTTGAATGATGCACTGCCAATTTAACCGTATACGTCTGAACTTCGAATTTGAATCAAAGAAAGTTTAATATCGTTTTTTTTTTAATGTCAATCATTGGGATGGCCAACTCGGCAACTGATTACCATAATTGCCTTTTGTTTATTTAGTCTTAAGGGATTAAAATCAGGATAATATATAAAATGTCCGGCTGGCTAAAAATAATTTTGGAAGCCCTGCTGACAACACCATGGCTAAAAAAGAAAAAGACCAACAGACAAACAATAGTACACAAAACACAACATAGAAAACTAAAGACTGATCAACATGAACCCTGCCAAAAACTGGGGGGTGATCTCAGGTGCTCGGGAAGGGTAAGCAGATCCTCCTCCACATTTGGCACCCGTCGTGTTGCTCATGTTGCTCAAGTTATAGAAGGATTATGAAGATTTCCAGATAATTCCCCTAATTGTTTTATTTATCACTGGGAGACTTGTACAGAATATTTTCTTCTCAAGAAGAAAGATTGTGGTTGCAATAACATATACATTGTGGTTAGCAACAATGAACCTTTATATATATATATATAAATACAGAGTAGATCCCTGACAACACTCTTTACTTACCATTGGTACGCTTAAAGTGGAACACATGAACTCTTGACCCTGTACTACCAGCATCTAACACAACAGCATAAATTTCTGAGCTTGTTCCCATTACATGCTTGTTATCAATATCCTGTGAAGGTTGTTTCGGCATCCTCACAGGTCGTCTTGCTACAAATTCTACAGTTTCTACATCTGAATAGCCGTTAGCTGATGGTACAATGTACACAACTAACAGAATCAAACAAACTATAGCTACAGCTGCGACCATTCTCCCTCGTACCTCGTACATGCTCCATGATTTTGTCCGATTTAAGAATGATGATGTAGATTGGGAATGGCTAAGTAGTGTCATTGATGCTGATTTTTTCATGTTGTCTGCGTTTTCTTTGTCCATTTATGTCTTTAAATATTTGTACAACTAAAAATCCTCACAAGTACCAACTGTTCAATGATTTGATCTCTGTAAAACATACATGTCCATTGAAAATTGAGTTTTCTCTATCACATTATTTATTTATTTAGTAAGAGTTATCTTAATTATGTTTGACAATTATTCACTTCCATCTTTTTATATTTATGCTAACTTTTACAATGTTTAAACCCTTATATACTGCATTTAAGAGGGTAAGACCTTGGTGAAGTGCTGTACATCGTTATATCAGTAACATGTTTGTAATAAGAATATTCATGTGATACAGAAGTTAAATAATTTGTGCTACTTCCAAACTAAGATTACGTTTACGATAATGTACAAGGACCCAAGTGTCATGAATGTTGGTGGTTGGTCTGTTGTACAATGCTTAGGATTTCTGATATGCCTTTTGTGTTTGATGAATGTGGATATTGATTTTTATGAATTATATCCATTACCTTAAATAAAATATCATGGAAAGTTAATTTTCTGATTACCATGATTACAGATCAGAGTATGTATATTGTAGTTGTTCTGTATATTGCAGTTGAACTGTATATTGTAGTTGTATTGTATATTGCAGTTGTATTGTATATTGTATATTGTAGTTGTATTGTATATTGCAGTTGTACTGCATATTGTAGTTGTATTGTATATTGCAGTTGAACTGTATATTGTAGTTGTATTGTATATTGCAGTTGTACTGTATATTGTATATTGTAGTTGTATTGTATATTGCAGTTGTACTGCATATTGTAGTTGTATTGTATATTGCAGTTGTACTGTATATTGTAGTTGTATTGTATATTGCAGTTGTACTGTATATTGTATATTGTAGTTGTATTGTATATTGCAGTTGTACTGCATATTGTAGTTGTATTGTATATTGCAGTTGTACTGCATATTGTAGTTGTACTGTATATTGTAGTTGTACTGTATATTACAGTTGTATATTGTTATTGTACTGTATATTTTAGTTTTACTGTACATTATAATTCTACTGTGTATTGAAGTTGTACTGTATATTGCAGTTGTTCTTATTGGACTGTACATTTTATTTCGACTGTGATTGATTGATTGATTGTTGGTTGCCTAACATCCAGTGGCAAATATTTCATGCATTTTCAGGACGAAATTTGACTGTGAATTGTAGTTGTACTGTATATTGTTATTGTACTGTATATTGTTATTGTACTGTATCTTATACATGTAGTTGCATATTGTAGTTGCACTGGATATTGCAATTGTTATTCTACTTAGACGACTATACGGTATGGATTTTTCTTATTGTTGAAGGCCGTACAGTGGCCTTTAATTGCTTACTACCACTCATTTTACCTCTGGCGGATAGTTGTCTAATTGGCAGTCATATCACATCTTCTCATTTTTTTATAGATTGACAAGCATCACAGGCTTTAGCAAAGAAATGTTTGGAAATAAGTGTGGCCTGAACCTGGGTCGCAATTTTAAATGCTTTAACGTAGGAGTAATCCATGGTGCCTAAGGTCCACAAATTAGTCAAAAAAATATCACAAGAACCATCAGAGCTACTGGTCCAGTACCAGTTACTGTCAGAAATTTGAAGCTTTTCTCATATATTTCTTTAAAGGAACTCCTGTTGAAAATGTTCTTTTACCATAAAAAGTGTTACCAAAAGTTAGGTTAAACACCACGCTCTCAATCTTAAAATCATCTTATAAACAACAAAATTGGTATACTAGTGTACCAATTTTACCGTGAAATTTTATGGTAATGAGAACGAGTTACAATCATCAGTTAAGAATCTACTCACTAAATGATAGATATTTCCACTTTTATAAGTATTAAAGTGATATAATAATTTTCTGTAGTAAGACAAGAAGGTTCCTTGCTAAAATAACCAAGTCCATGTGTAAATGGTCATTACGTCCGTATATTCTAAATCTTTTCTTCCTTTCACAAAGTCTGAACTGGTCATTAATTATGACACTTGAGATCAACAAAATATACTGCATTGAATGAGAGCAAAAAATATGATTTTCGAATTTATAAATCTGTCCTTATTCTTATGAAATGAAATTTGTATTCTTAAGCAAGCTTTGTTATATTTCCTATTTGAAACCAGTAAGTTTTCTAAAATTGGGGACACCATAAAGTAATGACGTCATGTTCCTGCACATCTATCTTCCCACATCTTGTTACAAGAAAGAAAACCACAGAATTTCTTTATCTTAATCAGATAAAACAAAACAAAGTTTTTAAATATGAAGCAAAAATATGTGTCTGCATATTATATGGGCACAAAATCCCCAATTACAGTAACAAAATCAATAAAATTAAAAAAAAACAATTTTAAAAATCAATAAACTATTGAAATCAATATAATTTAACTTTTTTTTATTTTTAACTTTCTTAGTTTCCCACATTTGCCATGTTTGCACAGAAATCTCTTTCTTCCGGTCTCATTTGTCCCAGAACTTTGAGTAAAATATAGGAAGGAGCATCATATTGGTTCCCACAAATTTGTTGTTTTTTATTACCAAAAGAATACTGCAAGTTAAACAATTCGAATAAAATCCTTACATTTTAAAATGAGTCTGGAGCTTATTCAAAATAGGATTTTATAGCAAACATAAATGGGGAATGTGTCCTTTGGACACAGATAATGCCCCCTCTTGCATATAACTTTATAAAGGGACATAACTCTAGAACTGTAAAAGTGACGCCACCAAAATTCAAACTTGATTTGTGTTTTGTGGTGATAAGCATTGTGTATAAGTTTCAAAACATTTGGTTGAGGCAAACTAAAGTTAGAGAACGGAAACGAAAAATTCAGCAATTTTTACATTTGTAAAGGGGCATAACTCTAGAACGGTTAAAGTGACGCCACCAAAATTCAAACTTGATCTGTGTTTTGTGGTAATAAGCAGTGTGTTTAAGTTTCATAACATTTGGTTGAGGTAAACTAAAGTTAGAGAACAGAAACGATAAATTCAGCAATTTTCCATTTGTAAAGGGGCATAACTCTAGAACGGTAAGAGTGACGCTACCAAAATTCAAACTTGATCTGTGTTTTGTGGTAATAAGCATTGTGTTTAAGTTTCATAACATTTGGTTGAGGCAAACTAAAGTAAGAGAACGGAAACCAATTTTTGGACGTACGTACGTACGTACAGATGGACAAGGGAAAAACTTAATGCCCCCTCCGCTTTGGCGGGGGCATAAAAATGTGATATGGGTTATTCAATTTTTTGCTGCAAAAAATTAATACAGCCTTTTTTAAAGACATCATAATTATTTGGACTACAGTATCCTCATCCATGTCATCGAATCCAGTCCGTTCGCCCAAAATCAAGTTAGCCCCCAATCATGTTCGCCCCCTACACGTTCCCACCCTTTTAATTAGTTTTGTGTTGAACAATTTTTAATCGTGTTTAAGTTAGTGTATTGCTTTAAAAATAAGTTTTGTTTTCTTGTTTCAAAAATAAAATTGACATTCTAAATACGTAAACAGGTTTCCTTTAGTGTTTTATCATAATTATTGAATACAAAATTGTCATGATGATCAAAGTTCATTCATTTAAGACTTGTGAAAGAAGGCAGAATATACCAAATGGCTATTAAATTCGTCACAATGACATTGCCATGACAACAACCAATAACACAAAACTTGGGGCACAAAGCACATTTTTAGCTGTGCATGGTATTGCATATCAGTTATCAGTACCTACAGAGAATTTATTTCCATGTTAATAGAATATATGCATATTGAACATTTGATAATTAAGCATCAAATCACAACAGCAAAAAAATATTTCATATAAATAATAAACATGATAAAAATTCCTGAAATTTTATTCCTGAAAACATAAATATTTTGATATATAAATCCTAAACAAATTTAACAATTCAACGGGTATTTCAATGAAAATAGGATGCGAACGGAACAGATGGGGCGAACGTGCATATTTGCGAACGTGTATTGGAGCGAACGGACCCGATACCCATGTCGTCGTCCAAGATTTACCATCACTTTTTAATTTGAACAGTTGAAAGGCGCTTCGATTCAATTAGATCAGAAATTGGAATTTGTTTTTAACAACCTACATCTTACCATAGAAAAATATCCCATTACCCAAATATTTATGAACTCGAGCTAGTTCTCATAAAAAAAGTACATATCCGTGTTGTTGACAAACACGTCGTCTTCTTGTCTGGTACCTAACTGAACTTATTAGCGCAAGTACCAGAAATCCCTTTTCTTTGAAATAATAAAAATATTTTTTTATAATAAAATATTTATTTCAATCAATATCTTATAGAAATTCTTACAAAACATTAGAGCATATTTGTTTTACGTATTTATTTATCTCGTTATACGAGATTACACTGTTACCATAACATTGTCAACAATATGGCGGCGATCATGTAGTCCATTTGGAAATTTGGGATTTAAGCAAAAACTGCATTCCTTTCAATAAGATACGGACTATACATCATCACAATGCCAAAGAAGGGAAAGAAAGGAAAGGGGAAGAAGGGCAAGGGGTATATAGCAACACACTTATTATTTTCTAAACAGGACTGAATGCATAAAAAAATGAAAGTAGGTCAGCTGTAATATCATACTGATCCGATTATTATGGCTTCCAAAATGTACTATACAGTCAAATCTAGTATTTTTTTTTAGGTCGGTTCATTTGGTTGACACACAAAACATAAAATGAATGGACAAATGGAACATATAAGCAAATAACTAGGCACATATCTTTGAAAATATTACCTATATTCTTTATTCTAATATGACATTCTTCAAATGCTTTGAGTACACACCCGTGGTAAAATATGAATATAATATTTGGGCTGTTCCGATCATACTCCAAAGTCATATGCTTTTTTGTATATGAGCTACCTGACGTCATTGAACGATGACGTAAGAATATAAGCATTTTACGGGAAAATGCACGATTGTGGAACCGAAAGTCATCAAAACAAGGAAACTTAAACAAACGATGATAAAATGTGTTATAAGCAATTTTTTTTTTGGAAAGGGTTCCATATGGCACCTCCACGGAATAAACTGTAATACATTAATATTGTGTTCTTTTAGTATGGTGGGGGTACCATATGGAACTCTTACCTTTTTTTTTAATATAAGTAAAATTATCATTTAAATTCAGCCAAACCTATCAAATACGTTATTGTAAATAGTTTAAGCATATCACTAGTTCAGTTTTCTCCGTTCTTTTGTGTCAATATAATAGTGTGTTTATTTACGGGAACCTCAAATATTTGCCTTGACATAGAGCGCTTCGATCCAAAAGAATTGCCATATTTGTCCTATTAGAATAGATATATAATAAAATATATAAATATAACACAGTGTTCTCCTCAGGCCCTTAAAGGACCGCTGGCCCGCGATGTATATTTTTTTTCCGTGGTGCTAAAAGTTTCAGTAAAATAATCGTAAATCGGTAAAGTTTTAAACAATTTGTTAAATCTTTTCCATGCGGTATAAAATTCCAGGTAAAATTTGACCAGTTCAAACCAGTTCAACATAGATTGTTTACACCACGTGATCGATTTTCCTTATGAGGTTAACCTTGTTGATTGGATTTAATTGATGTAATTAACATTTGTTACATGATTCTTTTGTGTTTTAATTAAGAGATCATAACTTTATGATCACAGATAACTATTTTATGGCTTCACTCACCACCCAAGTGCTGAGCAGTGACAAGTCGGCAAATACTTAGTACACAAACAGTGTGGACCGGTACATTTTTTGTACATAATAAAGTTGGATCTTTACGTATAATTGACAATTATACATTTCTCGATTCTTACATTATAGTATTATATGTCTATACAAACCATGGCCAAAACTTTCTTTAATTATGACATAGTTATTGCATGATAGTTTCAAACTATAGTATCTGTCAACAAGTAATTCAAAGGGAACGGACATAGATCTGTACATATCCCATGACCCAGTTAGTGCACGTAGAATATTCAAGTTTATTTACAATTAATTGCAATCTATTCTATTTTATAAATAAAATGCATGACTGTACCTTCAAACTAGATATCTATATCCACAATTAATGAATAACAGAAGTAATCTTGCAAATTCTATCCATAAGCACATGTTAAATCTATTTATATCTACTTCCTGTCATTTTTGGCGGGTAAATAGGGAGACTTTGTTGTTTACATTGAATATGGTTACTTAAAGATCTATAGACCTAAGATAAATTTATAGATTTATGAATTCTTTTTAAATGGATCATGACAAATAAAGATTTTAATTTCAGTGCAGTATTAAGTCTGTATCTACATGTGTATGTATGATTATCACCAAAGACAAGAAAGGTTAATATTTACATGAAATCTATGGCAAAATGTTTTAAAATTTATGAAAAATTTCTTTTTATTAAAATTTAAGATAGAAACTGGTTCAAATAATAAAACAATATTTGTTCTTGTTGATTTTATATATCTCCTTATGACAAGAATCTTTTAACATACTACAGCTTTCTTTCTAGAAACTAGACAGTGTTTTAAGTTGAACATTTTTGGTCTCCTTTGGATAATATTTTATTTTTATTGATCATGGATTTTATAAAAGATTTAATTACTTTAAATTTAGATGAATATATTGTAATGAATCATGTTTTATTTATTTTTAAAAAATATTAAAGTTTATTATATACTTAGTAGTAAATACAGATAAATTGTATGTGTAATACAGTCATTGGCAAGCGTGCTGTATCAGCCACCCGTGATGATATCGATATCAGCACGGTTGCAAAGGCTTTATCACACCTTTAATCTGCATGACTGTTTATTGATTTACTTCTTTTTTACCAATAATTTTCTACATAACACAGTACCATAGTATTATAACAAAACAAGAGACATAAAAACTGCAGTAACTAGAAATATAGCTAAGTGACGCGATGCGACACAACTGCTTGTATGAATCATTTCACCAAGCTGTCCACACGCGTTACCCTGGTGCTATCCAAAAATCCTGGGGATAACACTGTAACACAAAGTACCCAACTTGCTTTTTGTCGAGCCTTCGACTTTTGTCGAAAAAGCGAGACATAGCGATCCTACATTCCGTCGGCGGCGGCGTCCACAAATATTCACTCTGTGGTTAAAGTTTTTGAAATTTTAATAACTTTCTTAAACTATCCTGGATTTCTACCAACCTTGGACAGAAGCTTGTTTATGATCATAAGATAATATTCAAAAGTAAATTTTGTAAAAAAAAAATTAAATTTTTTCCGTATTTTACTTATAAATGGACTTAGTTTTTCTGCCAGGAAACATTACATTCACTCTGTGGTTAAAGTTTTTGAAATTTTAATAACTTTCTTAAACTATCCTGGATTTCTACCAAACTTGTAAAGAAGCTTGTTTATGATCATAAGATAGTATCCAGAAGTAAATTTAAAAAAAAAAAAATCCATTTTTTTCGTATTTTACTTATAAATGAACTTAGTTTTTCTGCCAGTTAACATTACATTCACTCTGTGGTTTAAGTTTTTAAAATTTTACTTTCTTAAACTATCTTGGATTTGTACCAGACTTGGACAGAAGCTTGTTTATGATTAAAAGCTAGTATCTAGAAGGAAATTTTGTTAAAATTGTGTTCCATTTTTTCCGTATTTATTTAATGGACTTTAAAAATTTGTTTTTCTTCCAGTTATATTTTAACATTACATACAGTCTGCAGTTTAAGTTTTAAAAACATTTATTAGATTCATAAACTATCCTGGATTTTTACCAAACTTGGACAGAAGCTACCAGTTTTCTCCAAATTGATATGAAGTAATTTTCCCAGAAAAAGTAAACTATAATGTTAAAAAATAAACATTAGGTAAAAAGCAGACACGTGATTCTTCTAGTGGGAGTCAAAATCTCCCGATTTTTAAGCCCTCTTCCGTCCCTCCTGTTGATTATTCATTCTTCCGTTTTTTCAAAATTTCAAACCCAAAAAATTTGTCAGTCTCTATTTTTTATTACCATCGATGTCAACATTAATTACATTTGTGTGTCACTGGTGGAGGATATATTTTTACCAGTAAATCAAAGAACTTGTGTAATTATATGGCTTCACTTGACAGCTTGGGTGTCAAACATACTATTAATCAACGATTTTTACCTCAGGCTAACTGCCTTTATGTAATAAATTTTTTAAGCTGTGTGTATTTGAAAACACTTAAAAGAAATTTCCGGTTACTTCCCTTGTTTTTTCATGTTTTAAGTTACCCTCCTTATAATAATGTTAATTGATAAAAGAATATGAATGAAATACAAATTGAACAAGGAATCATATAAGGATGGTAATTTAATGATTTTAAATGTCTTAGGACAAATAAGAAAATATTATTTTGAAAATTATCTGAGAGGAGATCTATATATACTTCTTTTCAATGCTGAAATGGAAATTTATAAGATATTGTATTGACCTCATGTAATGACTCGTTTGACAGTCCTGTGCAAGGGCTTAATAGCCAGTCAAGGTCGTTAAAAACCACCCAGTTAGTAATGATTCTGTGAATGTGTAGGCTAAATCTGGCTTAATCAGAATAAGCTAGAAAAATGGAATAACACTTAAAAACACTAAAACTAAAAGAAATATAGAGGAAAGGAAAAAATATCACATACAAATAGCATATATAGCTTAGTGTTGACAAATATTTCACATGGTAACAATACAGAGAGAATACATTAATAGTTAAACTGTTATTTTAAAAAAAGGGGGAAATATGTAGCTTTATCATCAAAATGAACACTGAAAACGGCAATAATTTGTCGATAAAAAATCTCCAGTTATGAGGCCCAAACTCCAGCTGAAAATTTTCAAATCTCCAGTTGTGACTTGACAACTCTGTCACATGTATGAAAAAGTCAAACTTTTTAATTCTTTTTGTACAAACTGCTTTTTATGTTGTTAAAGGACTTGGTTTAATGAAGGGTCAAACAGGTACCATGTACAGAGTAGGAAATGCTTATTCTCCCGGGGAACATCATTTCACTCCTAAGGTCTGTATTAATGTATATCACTTCCTTACTGGTTGTCATCACGATTTGGTTGACCATTTTTCAATGTTCATTTCACAAATAGTTATGGATATTCTTCCTAGTCGTACTCCTAGTCCGTTTTTCTGATACTGGCTTTTAATTAAAAGCAGCTTTTTTGCTACCTTTGGACATTTCGATTTGTTAAAGGCAACTTTGAAATCATTAGTCAGATACATGTATGTACTGACTGGTCATCCATTTGCAGGAATTCTACTATAGATTTGAAAACTAGAAATTCGCCATAGATTAGGAAACTAAAAATTTGCCATAGATTATGATTCTAAAAAAATCTGCCATAGATTGGGGATGGCATGATGTCATATTTACCATAGATTAGAAATCTGCCATAGATCTGGAACCCACCATAGACTTGAGTCCTACATATATGTTTGCAATTTTGTTTTTCAACAATTTTTTGTTTATGCTTTTCTATGATGAGGGCCTCAGGGAAGATAAGTTATATAGCTAACTGTGTAACCCTCTTAAAATATAGTATTGTTGTTGTTGTTGTATGTCACACACTAGGGTCGTCTTTGTTAAAACAATCCAATCAGATTCTCTCAGAATTAATACTAAATATGTAGAGAAAATGGAAGTACAATCATGTGAACTAGGTAATATTTGATGGAAGAATTTAGAAAATATGCAAGACTTTTTAGTTGATATCTATTGTCATGATTGTAACCGTCAAAAGTAATATGATTTCTAGATATTCAAGTTTACTTCATAAATCCTAATTAAAGTGGAACTGAAAATCTGGAATGGAAAGGAAGATCCAGAGTAATGATGATTTATTTAAAAGAGTAGGACATTATATACAATGATCTCAACTCTTTAATTGACTTTTGTGATCCATGAACTTTATATGTACCTATTCATTTGTATTATTATTGTTAATCTTTTATTTGCAGAAAGAAGGGGAAGAAGGGAGCAAAAAAGCAAGAATCAGTAGCCAAGTTAGCTGTAGCAAACTCAAAAGTATGGGAAGCAAAATTAGACATAGCAGAGACTGCAAAATCAGAATACAGGTAATAATAAAGAGTATGGAAAGCAAAATTAGACATAACACTGGGACTGAAAAATCATAATACAAATACATTGTAATAATAAATGTATACAGGGTCATACCAGGGCTGCTATATTATCCCATACAAGAAGGTACACCAATAAACACAGATCATTTTTACGCATCAGCAGTGCATTTTTTTTCTACATCAGAAATGCTATGGCATTTCTTAAAAACACATCTAAAGATAAGTATGATACTGATCTCCATCAACTCGACAGATGTTTCTGGGATTGCCATCGTGCACACATGATACAAAATGTTTAAAAAATCAAAAAAAATTTAACATTTGAAAATAAAAAATTGACAGCATAAACAGATACCAAAATCATCCCAGTATCAGGATGTTGCAAACTTAAATTTTAAAAATAGATCTTCAGTACACACAGTGTGATTCTGTAAAATAATAACTTTTATGATGGTTTTTCACTGCGAACACTGGTGATTGTGGGCGATTCACTCAGAAATTAAACAAATCACCTTGCAAATGCCTTTTGTACCATAGAGGAAATGAAAAATAATTTATGGTTACTTGATTTCATGATTTAATGTAATTTTGCATGAAAAGCTATAGGAAATTGCGTTTTGTTGAATACTTAAAGTTGAGATTCACCTGGTATACTCACAACATCCACAAAAATTATAAGACCATATGACTTGAAGTGAATCCGAACAATTTCACAAAGATCCTCAAATGCTTTTATGGTTGAAGATTCCAAGAGCATTTGTCTTTGGAGTAAGTTTGTTTGATTATTTTTCAGGGAACATGCTAAGAAACTTATGTTAGAGAATGATCAGCTTCAAAGTTCTATGGTACAGAATGAACAGGAATCTATTGAGATATTTACACTGCTGCAACAAAATGAAGAGAAAAAGAATAACCAGGTCAGTTATTTGTACAAATTCTATTGTTAGAAATATTTAAAATTCTTCATTAAATTTGAATGTAAAAAAGAAAGAGCAGCTCTGTTCAGTGAATGTGGTATGGTAATTTGGGCTTATTGATTATTTAAAAAATTCTAAGATGTGTTATTACCAGCTGTGACCTAAGGTTTTGAGGACTATGCATTTTCAGAAATTTTACAATTTTTGGAAATTTGGTTTGGATACCCTTGATAATCAGGAGATAATATCAATGATATGTACTTCAAGTCCAGAAATAGATCCTAGCAAGAGAAAGAGCACAAAATCTCCTTTTTAGAATTCATCTCATAATCATTTAAAGATTTTACATATTGTATTAAAAACTTTGCTATAATTACAATATACTATGAGGCATTATGATGAAATACAAACAACAGTTCACAATATGCAATACAGAAATCTAAAGATTGAGCAACACAAACCATGCCAAAAACTAGAGGTGAAATCAGGTGCTTGAAAAATAAACAATACTTCTTTTTCTTGTTTAGAGAATATACTGCAGTGGGTTATATTAAAATTATAATATTGTATTTCATATTTCAGATGGAGAAAATGCAACAGTCCATTCGTGAGGTTAAAAAAGAACACAGAAAAGAGAAAGAAAACATTGTGGAAGGTTTCAGTAAACAGATAAATGAGCTGGAGGAAAAACTGGAAGAACGAACACAGGAAGTGCATGTAATGAGGAGTGAACTTAAGATGGTGACTGATTTCCAGAAACAGAAAACATCTATGATGAGGGAATTAGACAATGTAAGTTTTTAATTGAAATTTCCAAAACTGTGAAAATTTCTAAAATTTAAATGTGCTGAAGGTCTCCAATAGCAGTCATATTATTTACTTATCTATCAAGTATTAACTAACATAATTAAATATATAAAGTTTGGGATCTGAGAACACATGATAAAACCAGAATTTTTGTTTTTTAAACAAACCATAATAAATTTTATCCATGCAATTAAGAAAATATCACTGATTTTTTACACTGAGAGAAGATCAAAAACTTAAAGTCAGATGCCAGTGTCTGACTGTCTTTAACTGTTGTCATATTTAGTTTTTCAATTTAAATGTCAATTTATTTTAGTAAAGGTTGTGTAATGCCTTTAATTTAGTACTAAAAACCATGTCTGCCTGCATCTTAATCTGTAATTATCAAAGTCTAATCTATGACTTTAGAGTTTTAAAGTAGAATTTACATGTATAATAAAATGTATAATTAAGCCTTTTTGATTAGATCTAATATTTTTTTTCAGATTAAAAATGATATGCACAATGCCAACAGAGACCACAAAGGCACACTGGCTAGGATGGAACAGAAATTCTTTGAAGAAAAGGTATGTCTGAATACCTACAGATCTGTAAATAAGGAATTATATTCTCTTTTGTAAATAAAAACTGATTGCCATGATATAGCTAAAAGTGCTGAAAGTGGCATTAAACACCAGCAATAAATCCAGCTCATTAATATTTATTATTTGAGGCCAGTAATATTGAACTTTTATCTGTTGTTAGTGAATTATGATATTACTTCACTCAAGAGGAAATCTAAAATTTAATTTTTGAGATTTGAGAAATATTATACCTCAAGAGCAAACAGAAGGAGAACTAGTTTCTCCCATCCCATATGCAGGCCTAGGAGAGTTTGAATGTGGTTTGTAGAATAGAGAATGATGTGCCAAAAAAAATCAGGAATAGAGAACAATAGGGTACTAAGATATAAAGAAAAGAGAATAATAGGTTGTTAAAATATAAAGATAAGACAATAATAGGTTAAAAAATAAAGAATACAGAAATGAAGACCCCCCCCCCCCCCCCCAGTCCTACGCACACACAAAACAAAACAAAAAAAACACCCATCCAGACCCTCATGAATTTATGTTCAGTCTTTTTTTATGTTTAGCCAGTACAACAAATTACCAGTAATGAAAAGTCATAATGAGTTAAATACAAATCACAGCAATGGAAATTGCCAGTTTATTGTGTGACACAATTTAAATTATTTTTTAACACCTGCCTAAGCATCATATTAAATCACCTATTGAGAAATTTTTTGAACTCCAACTTGTTTAACTTTTCAGATGAGGTTACAACAAGAAGCCAATCAAAAAATAGCTGAGTTAGCAGAAAGAGCACACACAGAAGCTATTGCGTATGTATATTTACAGAGATAGTTTTTGTTTTATCCTGCATTCAGCCATTAACTACACAAATACAAGTGTGCAATTAAACTAATGTAATATTCATATATATATTTAAATATTTGCTAAAGACAAAATAATAAAGCTACATCTGTTCATTGAAGAACACAGATGAAGGGTAATACAAAATGAATCAACAAATTACTCACTATAACAGGCAAAAGACGTCTAGGTCATTTAGTCTCTGATGGAGAGTTGTCTCATTGTGATTGGCAATCATGCCACATCTTATTTTTATAAAAAATAGTACAAAATACTGAAATGATTTGCCTGAAAACTACAATGTGTATCAACTATGGGGCAAACTATGGACATACTGGTGTATTCAATCTTCATATTTGTTTGAGGAGTTTTTACCCTGGTCACTTTGGTTTTATCTGTCCATGAAATTTGCTGCAATGAAATTGTTAGATATTCTAGAAATGGTATAAAACCATATCAAATATGAAACCAAATAGAATGAGAAAAAATGTGTCTGTAACCAATGGATATGATTGTTAATTTAATATGTGCTGCTTTTTATAGTAATTTAGATGAAACAACAAAATCAGTGTATAAGGAGAACGTAAGATTATCAGAGGCCCTAAACTATCATATGAAAGAAGGAGAAGTATTAAAGAAGAAAGTAGCCAGATTAGATGAAGAAAATGAAAGTTTGAAAGGAGATAAAGAATTAAATGATATGATGATTCAGGAGAAAGTTACTCAAGTTAGACAACAGAAAGAACAAATCAGAGAGGTAATAATTGGCTGTAAAAAGTAAAATATCAAAAATACCGAACTCCAAGGAAAATTCAAAAAGGAAAGTCCTTTATCAAATGGAAAAAATCAAAAGCTCAAACACATCAAACAAATGGATAACAACTGTCATATTCCTGACGTAAAGGAACAAAACTTTCTGAATTTTAAAAATATCCAGAAATTAAAGCAATGTTTTACTATATATTACATGTGAAGTATGACTGGAAGAGCATCACAATCATTAAGTTATATGTAATTGAAGTTTAATGTTGATAGTCTATAAGAAAATATGGGAAATGTAACTTATTTTTATAGTTTGTTAAATTTCTTAATTAGTAAGACCTATAGCAATCTAACATTGTTTACAGACATGTCACCAAGGCATTAAAATCTGACTACACTATAAGACAGAATTACACCATCCTGACTTTAGATGTATAATGTATTATAGCAATGGTTTAGAACAGTCAAATAAAAGAAAAGTGGCATCTTTTTTTAAAAGTAACCACATATATTTAAAGCACAAAATTTGATTGGTTGACAATACTACATTAAAATTACCAGCAAATCCAAAGCATTACTGAATTCAAAAATGCGATAGAAATACTGAATATTAAACACAGATGAAATATTATAATTCATCAAAACCATGGTTAATCATTTTCCTCTCTTTTTTTTTTTGTGTTTTAATTTGAGGAACCAAAGCTCCAAATTATGTGCTACATATTATCTCCCCTGAATCGGATATCTTTTCCCTCAATTTTCAATTCTTTAGACTTTTAATCAGACAAGTAAATTTGTACTTGTATTTCTACATTTTATACAATTTATTTAATCCATTTTTGCATACTAGTAGAGACATTTTATTCTATTAAATATTACAGTAAATGTTTTAGACTTTACTAGAGGCAACATTTTGAAATTCCAATACAGAACATGTTTTAATTTTAGTTACAAGAAAAAGTGGAGTTATTAGAGAAATCTCTGAGTCACATGTCTAGAGAGTTTGACACGACAAGGAAAGACCTAATAACCAGATCAAGAATAGAAAACGAAGCTTCAAAAATAGAAATAGCTAAATTACAACGTGTGATTGAACTGAAAAATAAAGAAATGAACAAAGTGAAAAGATTAGCCAAAAATATTCTGGATCAGAGGACAGAGTTAGAACGGTTCTTCTTAGAGTCGTTAGAACAAGTACGAATGGAAATAAATGCTAATCAGTAAGTAACTATATCTCTGATTTAAGTCATAAATAACCTTATTATTATACTTGAAATATTCAGGATCATTAACATTGTCAGTGGCTTCTTTAAAATTGTCAAAGTTTGGGATTGTATAGGTCATTTAAAAAGAATCATTTTCGAGAAAACAAAATCTTGTATGCAGTTATATTAACATTTGCATTTTGTTTCCATATAGATTAATTCATAATGTTTACATGTTTATCATTTGTGATTAAACAAGTACCTCTTATCATAAGCCTGAGGTATTTGGTATACAGTTGCAAAAATTAACATCTGTATATTTCATTGAAGTGAAAGTATTCAGCCCCACACTCTCAGTCATGATCCAGTGTCTTTGACATTTTTGCATAAACTACAGGTTAAAGGTTAAGATTTTCGTCAGATAAAGAGGAAACCTATGATTAATTGTCTCATTTAAATTTGAAGGTAATTGTAACATCGTTTGGAATAAATTTTTTAATTAATCTGTTAAGAACATAAAACCCTATTAATAGTTTTGATGTTTTTTATGTGTTATTACTCTTTCTAGCCATGTTCCTTATGAATCAATCAAAATCAATGTATTTAGATACAATAACAGTTAGATTTTTGAAAAAGTAGTCTTCTGAACAATTCTTTTTTGTTAAAGGCCATGTATAAATCTCTAGTTAGACTTGCTTGTACCACATATTTCAATTTGGCTATTCAAATACAAATATCAATCAGTCTTGCCTCCAACATTGTGGCCAAGGGAGATAACTCCATCTCAAATAAGGTCATATTTACCATGTGGACCCAAGTAATCATTGTGTTTAGATGTTATTCAAAAGATGGCATTTTATCAATGATATTGATATCATTTAATAATAAAATGAATAAGATATAGTTTGTTCAATTTTTTTAAATTAGCATTTTTATATCTGTGGAAGTAAGTATGGAAGTATTGTCTTATTTTTTTAAAGATAAGGACAGTTGCATGGAATTCACATAAATATCATTGTAAACTCACAAAAATGTTATAAATTATGTTCTTTTTCACAGTGTATCACAGTGTAATTTTTTTATATTGATATGGATTTGTGTGTTTATTTTAAGCAATTGTAATTATTACTTCACTGAAATATTGTAATTTTCTGGCATTCACTGTATAAAGTAATTTAGTAAACTTGGCCTTTTAGTGGGAGGTAATTTTTAATGCCCTCCTATGACAGAAGAGTGCATCATTATTTCTGGTCTGTTCGTCTATCCTGTATCATGCTAAAGATTTGGTTAAAGGTAGTTTATCATGAAGTTGTGATCACATCAACTTGAAAATTACTTCACATGTTTCTTTATATGTGAACTTCTAAAATTATAAGTCAAATTACACTTTGACCCTGATTTAACAGTTCACTGAACATGGAAATGTGATAGTGTGAAATCAGTACATTCTCAGGTTAAAGTTTTTGGTAAAGGTTGTCAACCATGAAGTTGTGGTCATGTCAAAATGAAAAATTAAAAGTACTGAAAACCTACACTTTTATAATTTACACCCAATGTTAATTTTCAATTTAAATTGTTTCAGAGCCCAATACAGACAAGATGCCCAGAAAGCTTACCAACAGAAAATGTTAAATGCTTACAGTGGCAAGGGAGATTATCCTAGGATTAGGACATTCAATAAGTCAGATCAAAGCACCAATAATGTGTACTCAGATTTACAGGCTGCTGAAAAAATGTAGGTACCTTAAATCACATCTTATTTCAGTATATTTATAGTATATAAGTAGATACTGAATTAATTATTCTGCTAAAATTTAATAGGCAAAGATGCTATACAGTATATATACTTATGCACTTTCTATTGTATTCAACCTTTTACTAATATATATATTGCACATATGTAATCTTGGTATTTATAACTTGCAGTTCTACATATTGAATTAATATTCAGTTTATATTAACAAATACATGATTTCAGCAGGTTTTTCTAATTATAATGACTAATATGGTTTTAAAATCTTATAAATGCTTTTGTGCCTAATACTAGGGCTTTTCAGCATGTCTGTTAATACTGCTATTTGTTACATTTACCAACAAAAAGACAACGTCATTGCAAAAGCCTTAAAGTTTAAAGTCCTAGATTTTGCAATGAAATCAAGATTAATATACAATTTTGTTTTGTGCTAACATCCTTAAGGAAATTCTTTATGAAAATAATGTTATACGAGAGCATATGCTGTAAATGAAAATTACTCTTCATAAAGTTCGTGTGTCTAAAGTGCTTTCTGGATTTACCTTCATCAGTAACGCTGTCAAAAGTTAAAATGCAAGGTTTTTTCATTTTTTGAAACCTACCCAGTGGCAATTTTCAATGTAACTAAACATCTAGAAATTTCTGAACTTACAGTAATGTTCTATCATGATTTGACTGTAAAAAAATTGTTATTTCCACTTTTGGTAAGTGCTATCGTATTTTGGATTTTACTGTTTACTGAACCCCAAGTAAAAAATGGTCAGTATTTGTTTATGTTTTTGTCTGGTTTAAGCAAAGCAAGTCAGATTTTTGTTTCTATCATTATTTTTTATTAAAGTCTTACCTTACAGACTCTTTAGTATAATTTACAATTATTTATTTTATTTGTATACAGAAATATAGTGTATGTATAGAATTGTTGTTTGATGGTTATATATTTATATGTCTGCATGGATATGGTTGATTTTGTAAACACATGATGAAAGAATTTCTTATATATTTCACATTATTATACACAGGTTATTTTAGGACTACACATTTCTTACACTGCAGACAATCTTTAATGTTTGAAATTGTTTTATAAATTTGGGAACATCACTTTGAAAAATTGTAAACAGCTCCTTTTTTCTAGATGTAGTTTTGGCTCTAATTCCTTAAATCTGCATATTTGTTAGCATTAGAAAGTTGGAAGAAAAACATTTTTATGATAAATTTTTATGCATTGGCACACATTTTAATTCTATTTATCATCTTAATTCATGGAATGGTTGTGATATATAAAGGAATAACTGTGTTATGATAGAAATCTTGCTGATGTCAGTTGGCAAAAATGAATGAAATGACATTGAGCTGTATTCAAATATGATATAGTCACAGTGATTTCGTTGCAAAGGTGGAATTTTGTCTGTTAAACAATAAGAAGAAATGTGGTCTGCATTTGGGTAAAAAATTCCAACAGGTAAATCTTGGACCTCTGTGTTCAAGTTACTCCCCATGAAATAACTGTCCAATAACAATCTAGGGTACAAAGAGCATTAGAATTCAGCAGTACAAAACTTCTGAAAACAAAAGCTGCTTTACATTTCAAAACTTTTATTGCATATATAGATTATTTTATATATTGAAAGTGCATGTTTTAAAACAATTAAATATACCATTTTTTATTTGAATACTAAAAGCTGTTAATTCAAATGATTAGAAATAGTGTTTAAAATATTTAATGATTAAATAAAATTTAAAATGGTATATTAGATTTCTCCACTGGTGACAAGTCAAAAACCTTCCAGCAGAAAGAAAAATTTATTCTCCAATATTTGTAAAGTAAATACACTTCTAGCTGCTTGCGTACACAACTATAAGGCTGGTATCATTGATGAATTTTTTCATGGGAATTTGATTTAAAATGATCTTTAAGTCAAGAAACATTTTTAAAGTTTTCTTTTTTTATTTATACAATGAATTTAATATATATATTTTTAAAGCCATCATAATTTTGTAAAATTGTGTGATATTTGGGTGAAATCAAGTATTTTAGTTTTGATATTCTGTTAGTGTTAATTTTTTTTGGGGGTAAATTCTTAGTTTTCAGAGTTAAAAAAAGTATCTACAAATAACTGCTTTGGATTTTGTATTGTACAGAAAGTGGCAAAAACAATATATATTTATATGCATATATAAGTATTGAAGTTTTTGGTTCTTTTAAATGGAAAAAATAAAGTTAATGGAAGACTTTTGACTTAATGTGTAGAAAGATCAGCATGATATCTGTAGTAAATTGTCTTCATATGTAGAAATAATTGCACGATATCTGTAGTAAATTATCTTTAAACTTTTTTCTACTTTGTGCTTCTCTTCATCACTCATTATCAGGAAAAAGGTCAAGTAAGTTTATCTTATTGTGTTTTTGTTTACTGATTAAGGAAAATCAACAATGGGATAGAATTGAACAGACAAAGATTGGGATGGGGAAAAAACTAGGTGAAAAGTCATTGAATACATAATTTGAAAGGAAGCAGATCTCTTCATGATTCCTATTAATTTATTCAACTTATAATATATTGTTAGCTAAATGTTGTAGTTTGCATTGCTTTTATTCTCTATTCTAGTACTATCTGTTCTCAATAGAAATTTTCTAATATTCATTACTTTTATTACAAATAATTGAAAAATGGAGAGCCTAATAAAAAAAGTGTTTTTAGTTTCCTTTAAATTCTGGAAGCCTTAGTATTTTTTCGGGAGAGATTAGAATGTGTGCAGTTGGAAATCCATAATGAACAGTAAATAAATTTCTGTGATTTAATTTTGGTGCAAGTGTTTCATTTCCATTTTCTTTATACAGCATATTCTGTTTTCATGGGGAAATATATTTAGCATTCCTGAAAACAAAACATACCGGTATTATTAAGTGCAAATAACCCTAGGTGAAAATAGATAATTTGTACTAGTTTCTGTGAGTTTCATTTATAAAAGCATGACACTATCAACACATTACAAGTTTTAAGTTAGTTTGACAGTTGTTGAACAGCTTACAACATAAGGTAGCTTTAAAACATCAATTTTAGATCTAACAGTCAAACTTTATCACAAAATTGAATGACACATCACTATGTCATTTGAACTATGAACTGATTCAACCCTTTAATCCCTCTACAGGTATGATATAGGAGGGAAAGCTGATGTCAGTGATCTAACATGGGAACAGAAAGAGAAAGTGCTGCGATATCTGTTTGCCAGGATGAACGGGAGTGCCAAACCACCAAATCTTCCCAAGCCACCACCTCTGCCTGCTATAGATAGAAGCCAACAACTCAGTATCACTGGTGGACAAATGTATGTTATAATTATCACAATAGGGAAATAGGGGGAACACACAATACTGTGATATACTGATATAACTGTGTTTTCCTTAGAAAGTGGTAACCTGCTAAATAGCCTTCTACTTTATGATTTTTCTACTTACCGGGATAATGATTTTGTCTGTCTACATTTCTGTCAATTGTAAAAGTAATTCAAAAGCAACTTCATGGACGTAAGCAACTACAGTTCTGAGATGTTAATCATAAAGTTTTTTACAAAAACTTTGCCAGAATCATTATAATTTACAGAGTTTTTAACCTTTGCATTATTAGTTTAATATTTGTGTTGATTATTTTTCTCCATATTTTGTAGGCCTGAAGATTCTAAAGATGAAACTTTCCTGACACAAGCTAGAATGGAAGAAGCTGAACCAGTTGGGTCTTAAAGCAGAAAACATCATTTACTGAACATTTACTGACTTGTGCTTTTTAATGTAACATTGTTATCTGTCTTTAATTGAAGTGATGTATTGATACAATGTTTCAAGAATAGAACAGAAAGTTTTGGGTTTTTTTTGTACGAAAAGAACACTTTTAAGGGAGAAAATATATATGGTTACTGTATTAAAAATCTTGTTTATACAAATGTTTTGCCTTTTATCTACTTTTTGTGTTAATGGACCAGGATGGGGAAAGTATGGAAGATGAATGCATGTTGAGTGCTTGGTAAATCAAAGCAAAACTATATTAAGTTACTTCTTGTTTATTCTTTTTGAAGAGATGAGAAACTGAAATATTTGCTAACTGTGACAATTTAAGTTATCTCCCCTGGTCATTAGGATCACAAGATAGCATATTACCAACTAAACATGGGTCTTGTAACTGACATGTACCTTTCCTCGTCTTAGATGATATCCTTTTCTCATAAATAAGGGAGATAATCAAATCAAATCAAAGATTAAAAACATAAACTTTTTTTGTTTTGGAAGGGGATAAAGAAAATAGTGAATGCATGGGTTTATATGTTTCTTATGTAACTTTTTATTATGTTATAGCTGTGAAAGTATGAAAGTTGAATGTAGAGATATAATTCACTGAAAAGGGGCAGATTTTCTGTAAAACTTAGGAATGAATGAGACAGTTATGTATCTTCTTTGTTTACTGAACTTTAGAAACTTTTTCTTTTTTTTATCATAATTATTAATTTGCCTCCCACAGAATATGGCATTGTTAAAGATACTTTGCCTTGAGACATCTTTTTTACCTTTATTTACAAACAAGTACTTGATATAAGTGAATGCCATAATCTTATTGATATGACCAGTAAAGTTCATATTGTGTACCTAGTCTTAACATTCCGTTCCTTACAATGATAGTGATGATGACAATTATGCCTTAGATAAATGTGATAGGTTATTTAAATTTTATCAGATGTCTATTTTATTTTTGTTTTTATGTGAAATCTGTGATAAACATATTATATAAATCTGTTTTTGTTTTATTTATTTATTTCACTCATACAACTGTTTTGTTATTTTTATCATACACCCGTTGATGATGTGATGTATAGCAGTATACCAATGTCCTGGTTTGTCATTTCAGAGTTATGGGACTTTTAACAGTCATATTTGACACAATATAATACGCCTAAGGGAGTCCTCCTGCAGTTTTTTCTTCAGAGCCATTATATTTGCTTCTGATTAAATGCCTAATGGCCCGAGAACACAGTTATTTCATAGTGCATTTCTTTTAGACAATAAATTCAAATGAAAAAAATCGCACCTGCTCTATCTCAAAAAGATTTTTACAGTGTAGTGTACTACTATTGATACAAATAATATCAAAATTATAGAAACTTCTACCAGCTCTAACTCAAAATATTGACAATTCTGTGTTAAGGGAGGCTAAAATTCAGTTTGACAGCTTCAGACATTCTAATTTTTGACCTTTTTTAACTGGACCAAATCACTACTTAACATAAAGATTCAGCACCCAAATTTTTTTAACATGTAATTTCATCCCCTTACTTAATATTTCATGCATAAAATATCAAGAAATAAATTAGGAAAGTGAATCAAAAAAAATGCAAGTTATACACTGTTCACACTAGGGACTATATTCGTAGACAACGAAAACCAAAGGACGATAACTGTGTCCTTGGACCTAATAGGATAGAAAGACTTGACCAATTTTAATAAAACTTTGCATGACCTAAGCTTAGGAAATTATAAGATAGTTGGCCAAGTTTCATGGCCATAGAATATATATTATAGAAACTAGGGCCATTTTAATATTGAAATTAATATGTTTATTTTTGACGTTTAAATCAAATATTTTCAACTGTCAAGATTTTGGCCTAAAAAATTTAAATATTGCAAAAATTTGCTTTTTAAATACTCTTGAATATAATATAATAAGTATTAAAAGCAACGGAACACTCATTTGATTTATCAGATTTATCACAGTTATTCAAAAGTCAAATTTATATGAGCCTGTGTCTGAAAATAGAGATTTTCGAATTAAGGAAAGCCATACATAAACATGCATTTTTTTCAACCAATTTGAAGTTTTTGAAGTTTTTTAACCATACATTATTCTTCCATATATATTAAATGTACTTTAAATATAAAGAAAAGTTACAAAAAGCATATCACATGAGTATAAAATGGTCTTAGGCCATGTAAGACTGAGAATTATTTAGGGTTGATTTAGGCCGTAGCCCATATTTACATATAAAAATGCACACAGAGGCTATAAGAAATGAAAATTTGTTACTTTTTGCTCATTTTTATGCTAAGATGTCATGATACAAGAAGTCTAATTGCAAAAGGACTCTTGAATTCAACTTTTTTTTGCAGACAGTATGGTCTGATGACCAGTTTTTTACTTTTCAATGGAAAACTTGCATGTAGTTTTAGTCTCAATTGGCATATATTTGAACCACTTACTATCCTAAAGAAGAAACTTATGGTATAATATGAAATGAATAGGGTGTACTGATCATTGTAAAGTGTTTTTTTTTCACAGATTTAGTGAAATATTTGTGATGGACTACAGATTTTATGTACAAAGCTCTTCACATTTCACATACATCAAACAGGCCGTTTAACCAGGGACATAAATACAAATATTCTGCACATTTTTTCTGTGATAATCATCTTTTCTCTAGATTCAGAGTTCACAAATGGTTAATTAAATTTGATTTAAGCATAGAAACACAAATATCAGGAACATAAAAAGCTGTCAGATAGAAAGTCAGCAAGGCTCTTAGGCATAAACTGGAAACTGCTTTAAAATGCTTATTTTAGCCGTATAATGCCAAAATGGGACATTTTAACAGAATTTCTGTCAAACAAAGATGTAAATCCTTTACTTTTATTGAGTTTGACAAATTGAAACCAGCAAACCACTCAGGAAAGTTGCCAAAGTACAGAATCTACATTTACGGAATTCATCTCTTAGGCCCGAGAACACAGTTATTTCGTAGTGCATTTCTTTTAGACAATAAATTCAAATTGAAAAAATCGCACCTGCTCTATCTCAAAAAGATTTTTACAGTGTAGTGTAATACTATTGATACAAATAATATCAAAATTATAGAAACTTCTACCAGCTCTAACTCAAAATATTGACAATTCTGTGTTAAGGGGGGCTAAAATTCAGTTTGACAGCTTCAGACATTCTAATTTTTGACCTTTTTTAACTGGACCAAATCACTACTTAACATAAAGATTCAGCACCCAAATTTTTTTTACATGTAATTTCATCCCCTTAATATTTCATGCATAAAATATCAAGAAATAAATTGGGAAAGTGTATCAAAAAAAAATGCAAGTTATACACTGTTCACACTAGGGACTATATTCGTAGACAACGAAAACCAAAGGACGATAACTGTGTCCATGGACCTAATAATTAAATATCCAATTCTATTTTTGCAACAATTTCAATATGCACAATACGGGTGTATCATGCGCTCTTGATGAAGTTATTTATTCTTCCAAGTAATTAGATCATTTTGATTAACTTAGAACTATTTAAACATTTGATAGATATTGAAATCAATGTTGCTTTTTACCTAAGTTCCAACAATGCAATTTTAATTTCAAAACTTTTTTCAAAATGGCTCTTTGTGAAACAGTAATAGAATAAACCACTTGCAAAAAACTAGTATCTAAGCCGTTTGGTCTTTCATGGATAGTTGCTTCATTGCTTCATTGCAAATCAAACCACATCTTCTTATTTTTATAGTAAGATTTTTATGATTTTTGTTTGTAACTTTTTACTGCAGGTTCTAAGTAGTCACATTGTAACTAGGCAGAGCGAATTTTGGCATTTATAACTCATTAGTAGTTTATATAACTTAGTATTCAAGCTTTCATTTATTGATGCAGATTACAAGTCCAGTATGTAATGCAAGTTTCTTTCTGAAGTCAAAAATTAACAGAACTTAATAATGATAATAATAATGATAATAATGAAAATAATAATAATAATCTTTATTTCAAGAGGGTAATCTCAATTATTACAAACACTATTCTTTCTTGAGACATTCACACACCATTCACAATGTATCACACAAAATTTTACCAGTAAAAACTTAAAATAATTTAATTTGAAAGAATTCATATTTGACATGTGTCTCAGTTCTTCTGAAAGTTTATTCATTGATAAACATTAGAGACTTGCTGAAAGTCGTTGATTACTAATATCAACCAAAAGAAAGAAAAATATCTTTAGTTGAGTTTGATAGACTTTAATATCCGTAGAGGTTAACTTTTTATGAAGTTTTAATACCAAGGCCATAAAGACGCTATAAACATATCAAATAATATCTAATGTGCAAGAGGTATTTGCTGCTGGACATAACATTTTGATTGATTGATTGCTTCTTAACACCCAATTGCAGATATTAAATGGGTCAATATTCCTAATGGGCCTCAAATTGAGTAACACAAAAGTTATTCGTAAACTAAAAATATTGTGTAGTGATATTGGACATGTTTCTATTTTTAGCAAGTGACAGAGCTTAACCATTTGTGTTGATTTGGAAAGTAGAGGACCATAGAATAAGTGTGTTAAAACTATGGAGTTATTAAATGTATGCAAAGTATTAAATTTTCAAAGAACTTATCGTGTGAAAAAAGGGATTTTTTACCACGAGGAGCCGCATCATGAAAGGATTTTTGGGATGTGCTAAATTATGTAAAAATGAATCTCACTTCGTACCCTGAAAATTTAACCACATATGTGAAAATGTCTCAGCTTCGAAACCAGCCATCATTCATATCCAAGTTTATGATATGGACTGAGCTGCAGAAGAAAATGTTACCATTACCACCTATGGGAAATCAATTACGCATACTGACCCAGATGCATATTCAGGACAATAACATCTCAATGGGCGACGAATACACCCGTCTCATTGCTAGACTGACATGCTGAGTTGCATTTTTATCTTCCTAGCTCAGAAATGACATTCCATAAAAAGACATATCCCATGCATAGACACATTGACCTGACTCTAGAGATGAGCAGTCTGTGACCAAGACCGGGATTGAAGTCATTTCTCCTAAGACCTTATGCACTCCAGGCATAGGAACATTGATCTAACTCTTAGAGATAAGCAGTCTTTGACCAAGACAGGGATTGAAGTAATTTCACCTAAGACCTTATGCACTCCAGGCATAGACACATTGATCTAACTCTTGAGATGAGCAGTCTTTGACCAAGACAGGGATTGAAGTAATTTCACCTAAGACCTTATGCACTCCAGGCATAGACACATTGATCTGACTCTTGAGATGAGCAGTCTTTGACCAAGACAGGGATAGAAGTAATTTCACCTAAGACCTTATGCACTCCAGGCATAGACACATTGATCTGACTCTTGAGATGAGCAGTCTTTGACCAAGACAGGGATAGAAGTAATTTCACATAAGACCTTATGCACTCCAGGCATTGGCACATTGATCTGACTCTAGAGATGAGCAGTCTTTGACCAAGACAGGGATTGAAGTCATTAAACCCAAGACCTTATGCATTCCAGGCTAGTAAGCAACCAAAACTCTGTAGAGGAGGTTCAGTGGACAGTATGCTAATAAAACAGTAATGAGCATATCTTAAATTGTATTGGAAATTTGAATTGACAATAGAAATTCGGCATGCAGACATAAATTATCTGGAAAGTATTTCAAGGTAATATCATTCGGTTTCATATATAGCAGAAAAAATATAATTAACAGGAAAAAATTGAAATGTTCATTACAGCTTAATTATTTTACTGTGTACTCTGTGCATTTATCTGAAGTTTGCTTCTTTTTTATATATCACAGGACAAGTATCATCAGTGCTATCCCATGACAGAAAATAACCACATGGTTTATCATAGGAAATAATCACATAATCATATAACAAGTAGTATGTAAGAAACTGTCACATTACATTTTAGTGTATTTACAGTTTACTCAATTTTTATATTGATATATCTTAGTATCGACAAAAGTGTCTTTAAGGAGCAAGTTTAGGAAGTTATTTGATTTATAATTTAAGTTATAAAAAAAAAACAAATAATCAGCAATAATAAACAATATAATCATAAAGTTAAAGACATCTTGATTCATTCAGTATAAAAATAATAAAATCTGTTTTGATTATAAAAATACTGGCAGATCTTTCTATCACAGATCTATGAAATATACAGTGATTATTTTAAAAGAAATATTAACCAGCATTCATTAGATTCTGAAACCAAGAATTTGTTAATTTTGTCCTCCTTCTGACAGATGTCTTTTTTTGTAAACATAATTTGTATATTTGTGAAGTTTGTTTATGTTAGACCTCAGAGATCTTTCAAGCAAAAATACAAAAAATAAACTAAAAATGAAGTTTGAGCTTCTTTTAAGTATAAAGTAAAAGAACTAAAATACCGAACTCCAAGGAAAATTCAAAACGGAAAGTCCCTTATCAAATGGCAAAATTAAAAGCTCAAGCACATCAAACGAATGGAAAAGAACTGTTATATTCCTGACTTGGTACAGGCATATCCTTATGTAAAAAATGGTGGTTTAAACCTGGCATAAAATTCCATTCCACAATGTGTGAACAAATCAAACAGACATAATACTAGGTAAACATGTCAAAAACAGGGGTACAGCAGTCAACATTGTGTTATAATCTTAATCACTATAAAAAAAAACAAATATGTCAACAAAGAAAACTAAAATGGCATAAAGACAAAGCACATAAGCAAAAATGAAAGACAAGAATACAAAAAATGACGATAGCACAATAACACAATGGCGAGTACCGAGCCACGCCAAGAGGATATTACCAAAAATGGACTAAACAGTAAAGTAAATAATTTACAAAGACAAATAAAAGAATACTATAACACGTTATTAAGATGATAAACAACGTCAGTACCTAGAATCTATACTTCAAGACCATCGTGTATTATTTGTGAGGTTGATACGGAATATTTATCAACAAGGTCTTGGTATCTTCCGATTAACTTTTTTTTAGAAAAAGGACGAGACGTTCTTTGACATAACCCTGGTTCATCGACTTTCTGCTCAGACACTGGTGACGTTTTATAAAGTCTGAGTAGCAGCTGCAAGCTCTTGAATACCGAATGAGTTGGGATATATATATCCTATATGCAGGTGAAGTTGGTATATTGCTATTAAGGTGGGGGAAATTGATAATTTCAAAATTAAAATCGTCTCGTTTGTCATAGATTCTTGTACTGAGATGACCGCGTATGTCAAATTCGAGGTATAAGTCTAAAAATGAGGCGGTGGAAGCAGTGTCTTGTTTCCATTAATTTCTAGTTCTGGAGGATATATTAATGGAATCCAATCAGAAAAGTTTGGATTGATAATGGAAAGAACATAATCAATATATCTGAATGTGAAATTAAATGATCGGGCTTCTTTGATCTTATTTTTGACAAGTGTCTGAAGGAACTCCGACTCATATGAAAATAAGAAGAGGTCGGCAAGTTGAGGCGCACAGTTCGTTCCCATAGTAATGCTGACAATTTGTTGAAAAAGTCTACCTCCAAATTCAACAAATATGTTGTCAATAAGAAACTCCAGTATACTGATCACTTGTTCCTCTGTGTAGCATGTTTTACCTTTTTGTTCACTATTAACAAAATATGCCGTATGGTATCCCAAAGTAATAAATTTATATCGTATGCTACCATTTTTATATTGAAATGCATTGTGAAGTAGTTTAATTTGATACCATTAAATGGTATTCTATATTCTGCATGTATCCCTCTAAATTATTGAATGCTATCATTTAGTATTAACTATAATATCAGGGTGTTAATTATAGGATAAGCCCCCCCCCCCCCCCCTCCCCCCCTCTCCCCCTCAGATGTATTTTTTATACTATATACATTTTTGTAATCCTTACATTAATTCAAACTAACAAAACAACCTGAGTATTAATTTAACTTGAAAGTGCTAAAGACCTGCTCATGATTTTGTTCTCCTAAAATGAATTTATAGTCACTCTTATGTGCATGTCATCAACATTTACAAGAGCTTCCAATTTGCTAGTTATGAAAACACTGACTCTTGTTCTACCTTTCTATGGGAATGGCTATTATTTGTTACATAGGCTTATAAAAAGGTCAGAAATATAAATATTTATACAATTTGAGGAAGCATTTAAGTTAAAAATATGCAATACACTAAATTTTAGTCATATAAATTGCCTTGTTATTGGTGGTACATGCAAGTAAACTTAATACCATTCATTCTTTATGGTTAAATATCTCTAAATCTTGGCTGTGTCTTCAGTTCAGAAAAGATGACATGATTGCAGCTGGTCTACTGTCCAAATAATCGTACAAATAATTTTCTGGACATAACAAACATGCATGATATAAGATGACAAATGCTTAACCCATAACAAATGTTTGACACATAATGAAAAATGTTTATCACATGTGACAAATGCTTGACACATGATGACAAACGCTTGAGACAAAGACACACAATGAAAAATGTTTGTCACATGTGACAAATGCTTGACACATGATGACAAAATGCAAACGCTTGAGACAAAGACAAACATTTGATACATGACTTAACTATATTTACAAGTAACAGTCCAAACAATAATTCAAATACTAAACCAACAGTCAAACAAACTGACATTGTAGTTCCTGTAAACTCTGCATACTGAGGGAATACCTTCCTAAAAAAAGAAAATGACAACATATTACAGTAACCTCTGAATAGTAAGGAAATACCATTCCAAAAATAGAAAAAGACACCATACTACAATAAACTCTGTATAATGAGGCAATACCTTACTCAAAATAGAAAATGACAACATACTACAATAAACTCTGCATAATGAGGAAATACCTTCCTAAAAATAGAAAACGACAACATACTACAATAAACTCTGTATACTGATGCAATACCTTACTCAAAATAGAAAATGACACCATACTACAATAAACTTTATATACTGAGGCAATACCTTACTAAAAATAGAAAACGACAACATACTACAATAAACTCTGTATACTGAGGCAATACCTTACTGAAAATAGAAAACGACAACATACTACAATAAAATCTGTATACTGAGGCAATACCTTACTAAAAATAGAAAAACGACAACATACTACAATAAACTCTGTATACTGAGGCAATACCTTACTAAAAACAGAAAATGACAACATACTACAATAAACTCTGCACACTGAGGAAATACCTTCCTAAAAATAGAAAACGACAACATACTACAATAAACTCTGCTTACTGAGACAAAATACATTCCTAAAAATAGAAAACGACAACATACTACAACAAACTCTGCATACTGAGGCAATAATACCTTCATAAAAAATAGAAAATAACAACACATTATAATATCTCAAATAGATATAAGAAGATGTGGTATGAGTGCCAATGAGACAACTCTCCATCCAAGTCACAATTTGTAAAAGTAAACCATTATAGGTCAAAGTACGGCCTTCAACACGGAGCCTTGGCTCACACCGAACAGCAAGCTGTTCATTTGCTTTAAAGCTGAGTCAAGGTCAGATATGATGGTAGTGTTGTGACAAAGTGATGGGAAGTTGTTATAAGATACTTGCTGAAGACCAAGCATAACAAAGTGTAGTGAACTTCACATAATCAATTAAAAATATCCATTGAATTATTTCACGGGACAGTATGAAAACATATGAATCATTGGTACGTCATGAACAAATCAGTATAACTAAAGATTAATTCCAATCATAGCAGTTTGTTGAAACCATACATAACATACAATATCTATACTACTAAAATACTAAAATAACGAAGTCCATTTGTTAGCCGGCATGACGTAAAACTGACGAATCAAAGAATTCAACTTTATATATAACTGATATAGGACAATGGTGTTGAATACAAATTACACCATTCAAGGCCCTTTTATTTTCCACATACTAAGTAATTAATATTACCAAAAAAAAAGTTTCGGGTGGAATCCGATACCGATAACAATAGTATATGTCACATGTAGTTTCCGGTTGTAGTAAGAAAACCAGGACGGGTCCAAACAGAAAGATTTTGAAAGCAGAGAAAACTGTGCACCTTATATTTATCAGCATGACTTTATAAGATGGCAATACGAATACTAAAAAACCAGGCGTAAAATAAGGCGTAGGTACTTTAATTCAGCCACGGACCCGCGATGTCGAGGGTGTGTTCTAGTTAACAATTAAAACTAAGATGTACTTAATCAGGCTCATGCAAAGTTATGTTATTGCCAAATGATGGGTATGTGTTGGAACTAAGTGATGGAAGGATCTTTTATCATGTGTAATCAAGTCAGAGCGATGTTATTATATGTGATATAATTACTAATGACCATGACTTAAACACATAGTCCTGAAACCTAAATGCCTAATTGATGTATCATAAAGCCATGGAATTGATAGGAGGGTTACTAGAGTATATTTTCATGTTTTTGCTGAGTGATGGGGAAACGTAGTGACCGGAGAAATTGGGTATTATTACCAAGTTATAGAAGCAATATACATATACTTACTTAGGGCCGTATGTTACAAACTGATTACTGAAATACGAATTATAAAGGAAAGTTGGTGATTACCAAGTTGTGTTCCAGTGAAGGCAGCGTCTTATGACTGGATGACTGGATATTAGAATAAAATGACTTACAAAGGGCCATTTTATAAAATCAGCGCTATAAGCTAATAAGCAGGAATAACGGAATTTATTCTTCTAATACCATATCATGAGTGAGTGATAGGTGAGTTCTGTGATACTAGTAGTGTGTTCTATTTATAGGAATTGTGATGCTTAAATGAACTGTAAACCATCTAGTTATAGTATATGAGATATTTTTTTTATGCCACTTTCCAAATAAGAAAACTTACTTTGAATCAGATATGAATTTTGGAAAACAAGGCAAACTCAGATCTTCTCCTACGTAAATAAATAGAAAGTTCAAAAACAACTATAAAATCAGTAAAAATGGGTATTAAAATTTCAGAATAAAGTATCAGTGAAAATAAGTTGGTTTACGGAACGCACGACTGGCGTACGAAGCTATAGGTGGTATCTTTGATGAGTATTTACATCCACTAGGTCGATGCCATTGCAGGTGGACGTTTCGTTTCCGAGGGTATCTGCAGTCATCATTTTGAGGTGACATGACATATCATTGATATGTTCATTTTCTGTAGTTACTGTTTATAAAATTTTGAATTATTCGAAACACTAAGGTTTTTCTAACCCAAGAACAGATTGCCTTAATCGTAACTTTCGTTTTTTAATGTCTTCAACATTTATTTTGATTTGGTTTTGTAACTGTTTTGAATCCAGCGCCACTGATGGATCTTATGTAGAAGAAACGAACGTCTGTCGTACCAAACTTGTATAAGCTTGGTATCTTTAATAAGCTTTCATATTTCTTTCTCAGGAACAAATATCAAACATTGCATACTTACATAACCTATTATATGTGCCCAATAGCAGTACTATGTCAATTGACAGTGATAGTATCATGGTGTGGACGATTGATAGAGAATGTTGTGACCGAGTAACAGAAGATGGATATTTATATATATTTATTTCGGATTGTACATTTCACATAATGTATTTATATATTCCACTTGAAATGCATGTCACTATTCGGCACAATTGTTGTATTATGTCTCGACATTACAATGCAGAACATCAATAGAGGTACCAACACAAAACGTATTACAGACAATGTTAACATAAATTTCGTCTGGTTTGGATGGGGCTGAAAATAAAAACACAAAAAGTATCAAAGAAAACGCTAACCTCAACTTCGACTGGTTAATGAGAAACTGAAAGTATAAACACAAAACGTATTACAGACAATGTAACATCAACTTCGTCTGGTTTGGCCAAGGCTTAAAGTACAAAATAATGCAGGTATACAACTTGTACTATAATGTGGTTCTGATTTACTGAATATAAATTGAAATCATTTAGAAAAAAATAAATACTTCAATATTTTTTTACAATCTTGATTGCTATGAATAAGTTTATTTATATGGGTGCAAATTTCATGGATTATGAACAATTTGTATTTTGTGGATACTAGGTTCTGTGATTTAAGCAACGTTTGTACGCAAGTCTGATAAGAAATTTGTATTTTGTTGAATAATTAAAATTATGGCACACATTAAAATATGCACAACCGTGGGATACATTTGTATGCTGTTCCTTTTTTAGTAATAAATGATTGAGAACTCAATGAACTGTACTAAAATATTTTCCCCTTTATTCATATCAAATAACTATGATATTATACTATACATGCCTTTTAACCATTTTGTCAATATAATATATCTGGTACCCAGTACATACTTCATAAACTGGATTACCTGAATTTCAATCACAAATAATAAGATTTCTAAAAGTTATATACGATTTCAATTTTGAGTCCACTGAATCAAGCTTTTGTTTATATATCAAATATTTTGTAATATAGAATCTTAACTGACCTGTCCACTCATACAGGCTTGCATGTATCTGTATCTGTGTAGTAATACACCAGCTAATTCAAACAAGGAGGTTATAATACTGAACTACAGGCAGTAAAATAAAACATGCAAACAGTAAAAAGAAAGGATAATCAAATATAAACATAGATCATATATTAATTATTTAGAAACGAATCTGTAATCTGTTAAGTCCCTATTAAAAGTTAAATTATCGACAAACATACCACATATCCTTATATTTACAATATGGGGGCATACAAGATTTAAAAAAAAAACAGGAACCCAAACAACACAATGTGTAATCATAGGGATTTTTTTTAAAAGCATGACAGCCAAACAAATATTTTTACCTATAATGCACATGCCTTTGTGCTTAACAAATCTTTCTTTCAATGCAAATTTTTACTTTTATTTCATATAATTTCATTTCTATAAAAAGAGAGAACACAAAAACATATATTGATTGGCAAATAAGAGAATGAAGACTAATAAGAGACATAAAATCCTGGTTGCAGTTTTCTACTTGTTTGTAAACTTGTGTTATTATATTGCTGCCTCATTATTGTTTCTCTTACACCTAATCTTATCTCGAAATTATTTATTTTAACTGACCATATCACTAAACAATAAGTAACTAACTAAACACTAAACAATATATTACTGACTATAACACTAAACGATAAGTAAGCGATAATAGCACTTAACCACAAGTTACTGACTGCACTACTTTACAATAAGTAACTGACTTTTCCACTTTTAAAACAACTAGTACCTGACTTTATCACTTAGCTACAAGTAACAGTTGTTACTTACTATAGCACTTAACAACAAATAACTTACCATAGCACTTAACCACAAGTAACCTACCATATCATTTAACAATAAGCAACTTACTGCACCATTTTGCCACGGACATCTTTTCTAAAGAAGTCATTTTTAGTAATATACCATAAAATGCTTGACTGTCCTTTATTCACCAAAATTTTTATTTAAAATTCATAGTAGTGAATTACTCGACGTGAATTTATGCTCTTTTAAATTCACTTAACAGTTTGCTTGAGGAACGTGATTTTGTCTAAATTAGTAAAGAAACAGAATGAAACAGAGCAATCAATTAACATGTAATTGAAGTGTACGAAGTTATAGCAAGAAATAATTTACAGCTACCTATAACAAATAATAAGTAACAGAAAGATATTTGATTTAACAAACTGATTGAATTAATCTTTAGTCGGATTGTTATCAATACATCATATTTCATTGTACCTGGTATAATGTATGAACTTTAAATACTTACAGTTCACCTGGATCAGGTATAGGTGGCACAGTAGTATTTTCTGGCCCATAAGGGATAATGATAGCCTTTTTAGACTTTTCACCACTTTCTAGCACTGCCCAAAATTCTATGTACACAGTTAACTGAAGTACTTTCATTATAATTTTCAGAAATGAATCTAAATATGTATCATGACCGTTTACTTTTTTTGCTATCTTTAAAAACCTAAGGCCACTAGTGCTTTTAGGTCTTTTATCATGCAGTGAATACAAAATTTAAAAAAATTCTCAAAAATTCATTTTCACCTGTATGTAAAATTATTTCATATTTTTCTATACCTGATTCATCCCTCAGTTTGGAAAAGTATGTTCAGTTGATACTGTATTTTTTGTCCAATCACACTGTTCAGACACATTGACTTAAGTAGGGTACACAAAAGAGCAACCTAAATTCCGGAATGCAAATACTACCGTGCTACCTATAGACATGTCCTTTTTAATTTCCTGGTCGGACATTTTGAGAAACGGAGAAGGAAATGAATTAAGGTGTAATACAAAGAACTAAAAAGACATTTTCCTTACATCAAGAGGTATTTGGTTAAAACTACTTCTTAAAATAAAATGTATTAATAGAGGTATTGATTGATCAACTTATCCAGTATATTTAATGACTCTACCATTAAAATGTACACCTATCTATTATTATTTCGTATACATAAAAAAGTAGAATTTTAATAATTTTTTGATTATAGCACAGTTAAATTTCTCTTAGAAAATAATTGATCCCTATGGCCATGTGAATACAGGGGACCTCAACATTGTTCAAGACCGAGTCGTTATAACCTTTCAGAAAAAAGGACTAACATATGTTCCTGCATTGAAAAATCGATTAAAGAGTGTTGTCAAGTCATTAAAGGTTCCCTTTCATCCTATTGTAAATTTTGTTGTAAACGGGAGAAATCTGATGTAAATTCACAATCCTTATAAATTTGAATAAAAATGTCTGAATAATATGGATATTAATTTTGCCTACTGTTGATTAATTATAATTGCTGGATACCAATTTTTGTGTTTTTTTTATAAAGGTGAACCACAAATTAAAATGTTTAACGAAGTACACATTATCTATAGGATTGTACATGTTGTATGAACACTTTGGCAAAACCACGAAATCAAATATCCACGAAAATACAATCTTTCCTCATCCACGAAAACTTGTGCCCACGAAAATAAATGAATCCACAGTATCACATTTTGAAAATAATTTAGAAATTAATAAAATTTGTAAGAGATTCCATGTGTGTCGGGGGTGATCTGCTGTGATCTGGTGATGTAATGTTGACTGTAACAAAACTAAGTTCATTTATCAATTCGAATTATTTCTTCATATGCCACTTCTTGATCTTAATTAATCTTCTGTTTTAGTTTCGTGACTTCCCGTAGTTTCTGATGTCTAAAACTTTTTATTACAGACTATTTGTAAATGTAAACTGCCAAACAAAACTGAGCTATTTTAACAGTTACATATAGTAAAATGAAAAAAATTTTTTTTCAAATTTTGCTCAAAATATTGTCTTGTGATCATGAAAAGGCTGCTGTCCAATTTTAGTGAAATCCATAAAGGTTTCAAAAAATTATTAATGTCAAAAATAAACTTCAACCTCATATTGTATCTTAATATTAACTTCAAAAACAAAGCAAAAGCAAGGTAATTTATCAGTAAAATACAGAAAAATGAAAATAAAAATATTTTCCAAATTTGCTGTGGATGCTACAGCCTTTTTATAAACACTATAGAGTGCCGAGTTTTATAAAATTCCATTAAAGTTTGACAAAAAATGTAACCATAAAATGAACCTAAATGTTGACGCCGCTAACGACAACAGAATATTGGATCGCTATGTAGACAAAATGGTTGAACAAAAAAATAAAACATATTCAAATTCAATGAAGCGGCCAGAGCGATCAAAGAAAAAACTGTATAATGCGGTAGACACTTATTACCATTTGACTTAAGGTCATTAAATATCTGAGCACTAAACGTGACATTCAATCAAGTAAGCATAAAATGCAGGTCAGAGTGACCCACATGTTGAAAGATGATACACTGCCCAATGAAATGTGAAAATTAATTGAAGCCAATAAAGCATAGAACAATTTGGGTCACAGATACATATTTTTGTGAAAAATTATATAATAAAAGTCTATGATTCCAGTTTCCTGAAAACTGAATTTTGAGTTGAATGTTATAAACTTATTTTAAAGTCAATAAAGGGGTTAGTCTGTCATTTGATGTCAAGCATACAGGTCACAATGATTTGTTTTTTGTCTGATGGCCCTAAACTACAAAAGATACATCCTTTTACAAATTTTTCAAGGTTTCTTATCATCTGTGATTTGAACTTAAATTTAACTTAATAAATCAAAGTACTGGAGGTTAAAATATAGGTCACAATAACCTATTTATTTTTAATTTTTTATTTTCGCGAAGATGCATTCTACTTGTTCTAAAATAGAATTCTCTATTTATGGTTCTCTAAGTATCAAAAGATAAAATTAGTGACATTTTGTATATTCATATATTCAATTCAATTTAATTCAAACCTGTATTGCCATTACATCATAAATTTATAGCATGTGACACAACATAACACAATGAAATAAAACAATATCCACAAGATCATTTATATGCATAATGAAAGTAAATATTTCAAGAGTCCCCTGTCCTCAGTTCTTTAGAATGTTTTAAAAAGGATCCAAGTTTTTTACCTGCATGTGTGATTTTGGATTGAGTATATATGTAATTTAAGAGTCTCAAGAAAACAACTAACCAGCAAATTTATTAGGAATCGGATCGAATGATATAGATGATACTGCACAAACAGGAAAACTTTTTAAAGTCTAAAGATTTGTGCAATGAAATAAATCAAAAATAAATATACAAATAAGATGCAATAATATCCTGTAGAAAGACAAATATTGCATTACAACAAATGACTTTTATCAATGTCAATATGAAGGTAATGCATTAACTAAATATGTTAAATGTGGAATGTTAAGCAGTCTAAATAAGATATATTTTGTATATAGATAGGTAATGGCATCCAGTGAACCTATACTATGTGGACCTTGTCAAGAAGGAAAAGTAAACACTAAAGCTGATATCTGGTGTTACAACTGTAATGAAGGATTATGCTCAACTTGTTCTGGTCATCACAAAAGATCTAAGTTATCACGTGATCATAAAACTGTTGATTTAAAAAGTGATAAACCAACCATCTATGTTATCAAAACAGTATGTGAAAAACATGATCAACAGCTTAATTTGTACTGCCCCAATCATTTAATGCCTTCTTGTGATGAATGTATTTCTACAAATCATTCAAAATGCACTGGAATAAAAAGTTTAGCTGGCGTTGTTGAGAAAACAAGAATTGAAAAATCAAAAGAATTTTTAGATAAAGATATAAATTCCGTCAAACACATCTTGAATGAAATGGTGAACAACAAATCAGAAAACATCAAAAGAGAGGAACAACAATATGAACGTATAAAGGAAACAGTTGCAAAATTTCGAATGAAAATAGATAAACATTTAGATTATCTTGAGAAGAAACTTTACAAAAAAGCAGACACCATCTTGAATCAGGAAAGATCAAAAGCATCAAATTTGAAAGCTGAAATTGAGAAGAAAAAAGGAAAATTAAATGAAATGAAAGATCAACTACATGCAGTCACAGCACATAGGTCAAAACTGAAATCATTTCTAGGCGTACATCGGATTGAACAACAAGTAAATCAATGTCAACGATTTGTTGAAGATCTTGAAGATGATGAAAGGGCCAACGAATTTGACATCAAAATGAAGCAAACTGATGAAATAGAAATGACACTAAGCAAGTTAGGGTCATTAGAATCATTAGGCGAGGAACTTGTTGTTAAAACAGAATTTACAGTGAACAGAGAACCAAATTTTAGCAATACAACATAAACAACATGACAATGACCATTGAGACAAAAATAAAGATCAATAAAGAGAAGGCGATTAGTGACATGATTTGTTTGACGGATGGAAAGGTTATAGTCGTTGAACATTTAGGTACAGTTAACTTATTAACCCATAATGGCAAACTTGAGAAACAATTAACAATATCACGTGAAGACTGCAGTGCCACACTGATTAATGGGGACACTATTGCCATAACTTATCCTAACGAGAAAGTTATAAAGATCTTCAATATAGTGAATGAAACAGTTACAAAAGTTATCACATTAAACAAGAAAGCTTTGGGATTATCATTCTCAAATAGTTATTTGGTTGTAGGTTTGAGTAATAAGAAAATCCGTTTTATAAACTTGGAAGGAAATACACTAAAGTCAATAGAAGTTCAGAGTAAATCATCACTGAAACATCTTGTTTATTGTAATGACAGAGTAATTTATAGTGACTTTAAAAGTAAAGCAGTGTACTGTGTTGAAGGATCAGGTAAACAAATATGGAAATACACGGAGTATTTATCATCACCAAGAGGACTTTGTACAGATCCATATGGTAACATAATTGTAGCAGACGAAGAAACTGATAGAATAATAGCAATATCAAAAGATGGACAGGATAGTAAAGTACTAATCAGTAAAGAGGATGGACTGGAGTATCCTTGGTGTATTTGTTTTAAAGATAATAAATCTTCAGTTTATATTTGTGAATATGATGGCAATTATTTGGCAAAATTCAATTTAACCTCTGGATAAAATAAACTCTTAGGAATATAATGATATTACTTAAGAGGAAATAGAAGGAAGTGTTTACTTATCTTTTTTTGTTATTTTGTTGTTGAGGAAAATTGTAAACTTACATGTTCTTTTGTTCCATTATTAAATTGTAGAGTATTTTCAAAATAACTATAGAAACTGAAAATATATATCAATTGCTTTAAATAATTCCTTGATAAGAAAAACGGAAAAGAAATCTTCTCCTAAAAGAAAAAGGATTTTGATGGATTCTAATAAAACAAAAATTGATATACAATTTCAATAATTCCAAATTGTCATTTTTATAAAAGAAATCATAAAAGATGGATGGATTCTAATAGAAGAAACAAAATTGATTTGTCGAAGTTATGACAATAATTATTAAATCAATAGCTACAAATAAATTTTGATTACATAAAATGCTGTATTGTGTTGTGGTAAAAAATAAAATATATATCATGTTTTGTTTGATAGTAGACGTTGAATTTATTTGTCCTATTCAACAAAGTCTTGGTTGATAACAAATATATTTTAAGGTGCGGTTTTTTGTAAGTTTTGGTGTCATTAATATCATTACATTCATTTCATTACTTTTGGATATTATGCTTTATTGTTAAATAAAATAAAATTTGCGGTATGAAAAGAACATCAATGCAATTTAAACATTAATGATTATGTTTTCAAAGGTGAGATGTTATTCAAGGTTCATATTTTCTAGCAACTGGTCAGATGAACAGGTATTATACTTTTAACAAAAAATACTGCCAAATATTATCTGTTAAAATAAAGAAACCTCATACATGATACTTAAGTCAAGTAACTTTACTGATAAATTTGATTTGTTACCTTTGCAGTTTTTATTTCAGAAGCTATCAATTTTTATCTGTTCTTACTAATATCAAAAAAGCTAGAATAGAATAAGGAGATGCGGTAAGATTGCCAGTAGGACATTGTCCATAGACCAAATGTCAAAGGTGAACAATTACGGATCACTGTTTGCCTTCAACAATGAGCAAAAAGGTATAACAAAAATACCAAGGCAAACACCAAAAGGGGGAAGTCCATAAAAAATAACAAAATCGAACGCTATAAATCAACGGAACTAGTGGAAAACAACTGCCATATTCCTGACTTTGTTCAGGCATGTTCCGAAGAAAATTGTGGGTTAAACCTGGTTTTATAGTTAGCCGAACCTCCAACTTGTATGAAATTTTTATAGTTTCGTACCCATATGGTATAGAAGTTCTAAAAAGCTCCTGTATGACAAAATGTGAAACAATTCAAAACCTACACGATGATCAAAACACACATATGAAAGACAGGAACCAGCAACAACCACTAGATTAAAGATTCTTGGATTGGGACAGGCACATAAAGAATGTGGCTGGTTTTAACGTTTTTGTTACACCCTACCTTTAACCTGGGAATCTGGTACACTGGTCAGTTGTTACAACACAGCACAGTTTTTATTTCAGCAGCTATGAATATTTTAAATACCTCTTACGAAACAAGAGTGCACACGCTGAAATGTCTCACCTGCTTTACTAATCATGATTGAACCTATGTTGAAATTCAGTAATATGTAGGTTTTACTACAAGTATCACATAAAGGAATAGGGGCTATAATGGCATAAAATGGCCCCAGATTTACAAAATAATTAAAATTTAAACCGAGCAGATTTTTCTCCATTAATTATTAGAATATGAGTCAAATATTTAAAAAAAAAACACTGTGTTTATCTAAAAAAAAAGTTTAATGACGTCAACATGGTAGTTGTAAATGACGTCATAATCCGGAAAATAAGCAAAAATACAGGAATTGGGATGGCTTTCCTACATTTTGACCACCTCACCATGTTTGCACCAATTTGAAATTTTAACATTTGGACAAGTATCAAACTTCAGATAAAAAAATCTTTTTGGTGCAAGGTTGGTGCAATAATTTCTTTTATATTTTTTCATAGCCAAGCAGAGCAATAAAAGGCTGAAATTTGACATTAAAATGCGACCTATTCTTCTGAGAAAGTTTAATTTATACATTCTTATGCCTATATGAATTTTACTTTTTCGCTTATGAATCGGCAACACGTATTTCTACTATTATTTTCGTAAGTATACCTAGTTTAACTTAAAAAAATTTTTTTTTTAAAAGTAATGAACTACATATTGTAAGGGAGTCAACGATAATTTTGAGGAAAATTGTTTTTTTTTTCCTTTAAATATAAAATTTTAGATAGACATATAATATAACATCTGATCATTTCTTATGTTTTAATTCAAAATTTGGTGTTCGAAATGGGACAATCTTCCCTGGTATTAGGGTCGGATCCAGGATTTATGAAAAGGGGGGGGGGGGGGGGGTTAATTGCAGAAAACAAAATATACCGAAAAAAGATTTAAAAGATTTTATGCTTAAATTCTCATAAGTGGTGAGAAAAATGGGATTTATTTTGTTGACGATCAAAAAAAGGAGGGGCATATGCCTTTACACTAACCCCTTTGATTGGCCTCTTGGTAATCATCATTTTTAGCATTTTTGTTATTGATGTGAGATCTGAATTAGTTGTAGTACTTAACAATGAGATTAAAACACAAAAACGAGTTTTAAACTAAATGTGTAAAGTTTCAAATTATATGTGTCAATCTATATAAGACAAGTTGCAAGATAGTAGGTCAAACTTAACCTATAATATCATGAATGCTTACGTCATTCAGCAGTTTAAATTTCTGTTTAATAACAACTTTTTGAGCTATAAACAATTTATTTTCATCATGTGACATGAATAGTCATCGGATTATACAGATACAAAATTAGAGAAAAACAGTACACAACATAAATAAACTGTTGAAACAGATATATGTCTCGCTTTTTTGTAATTCTTATAGTATAATGCAATGGCAATATTTGAACATATAAAATATTCAAAACATTCAAAGTAAATGAAACGTAACTTAAGATGCAGGACCAAATAACCTCCATGGAAATGAGAAATACCAATGCTTATAAAACTTCATACCAAATACCATTGACTCATCGTAAGTGGTTCCCTTATCACTAACCTAAACACAAACTTTAACTGGAAAAGAATGTAAAAGTTTAAAAGTCAATGAACCGTGGGGCCAAATAATCTCCATGGAAAAGAAGACTTGCAAATGCTAATACTTTCATTAACTTAACATTAGTGGTTCCTCTTAAACTAATCTAATCACAGTTTTCAACATGTAAACTTTACAAAACATTCAAAGTCAATAGACCATGACTGAAGGGTTGGGCTCAAATAATCTCAATGGACCTGAGATGTGCCAATGTTAATGCAACTGCATACCAAATATCATTGACCTATCACTAGTGTTTCCCCTTTAATTGACCTAATCAAAAACTAATGCATGTTAAGTAAGCAAATGTTTCAAAGTCAATAGACCATGGCGGAGGGGACGGGCCAAATAATCTCCATGGAAATGAGATGTGCCAATGCTAATACAGTTGCCTAACACTGACCTACCACTATTTGTTCCCCTTCAACTGACCTAATCACAAAATAACACGTTGTTGACGCCGTCGAAAACAGCATAACTTAGTTTCGGTTTTTGACTCCATCAAGGCGAAATAAAAGCTGTTTCTCCTACCAAAATTTCCATTAAGATTCGGTAAGATAGTAGTTCGCATAAACATGTTGATAAACAAATAGGTTAAAAAGAGAGAAAGTTATCTTATTGGAATTATTCCAAAACTGTCCATGGGCCACAGGCTTGTAAATATATAAGAGTCAATGACTTACTCAAACATATTGACGTTTTGTTTTTTTTTAAACTTGAGAAATGCCGAAATACAGTTTACGCACGGCTACGCCAGGTAAAATTGTTGTTTATCTTAAAAAAAAATATTTTCAGTCTCATTATCTTGTTATAATTACAATTAATCCCAAACAAAAGTAGTCAGTAAATAAAGTCAAAATATGTCCGATCTACCTTTTTTTGGACATTAAAATTCAATACGATCGTTTTAAGGCCAATTTCGTCTACCTCACAAAATCTTGTTAGAGTTGTCTCCTTTTGCAAAAAAAAAAGTCAGAACATTTGTGAAGTATGTAATTTTTAGACCTCAGAGATCTTTTAAACAAAACAAAAAATATTGTAGGATATTGTAAAGAAGAGTAAAATAATAATTATGATAACAAAATAAAAATGAAGTTTGAGCATGAAAAGAACTAAACAATTGACTTATATTTGATAAGTTTGAGCAAACATCTCTCATGATATCTACTGGTTTATACACGAGAAAATTTCAAAAGGTATCCCAAACTTTTATTTAGGAAACCTAAATATATATCTTTTGGATTACTGTAGAGACAGCTGTGCTATATGATATCAGATCTAATGAATATCTTGATTTGATGTCAGATATTCGCAATTATCATGCTTTACCCTGCAATAAGGTCAACTCTCGGAAGACCTCGCTTCTAATTCATTGACACTAACTCGATTGAAAAAACGGCACTTGACAGTTGACAATAAAGGCCATTGTCACACTCAATAAAATGTTTCACCTACCAACTAGAATATTTAAAACAATTACTTCAAATGTTCATTGGCTACAAAATAAAGCTGAGTCAAGGTCAAATAGGACGGTAGTGTTGTGACAAGGTACTGGGAAGTTGTTATGGGATACTTGCTTTCAGAGACCATACATAACACAGTTTAGTGACACAAACAACAAAAATGTCTGTTTAATTACAAATTGAAAAGATTTGTAACCAAGCTATAGCAGCAATTTTCACCAAAAAAGTGACTATATAGATCACATATAAGTCGTGAAGATATCAGTACAACTTAAGATCAATTTCAGTTATTACATTGTTTGTCAAAAGAGGTGTATCAGTGTGTACTTACTTTAGACGAGACATAAAATACAATGTAAACCATTAAAATTTACAAGTACATATTTAGGCTTATACAAAGTTATGTTATTGCAAATGATTGGCATGTGTTGGTACCAAATGATAGAAGGGTGTTGAAATCAAGCGAGAGGGGTGTTTTTATGTTTGATATGATTACTTAGGACCATAAATTTAACAGTGCATCCTGAGACAATTATGCCTAGTATCATAATGTCAAGAAGGTGACAGGAGGGTAACAGGAGTATGTTTTCATGATGTGGCTAAGTGACTCGAAACGCCTTGTGACCAAGTGATAGGAATTATTATGACCAAGTTAAAGAAGCAATATATAGATACTTACTTAAGACCTTACATTATGAGTACTGAGTACTTAGAAACCTAATATGAAGCCAATTTGGTGAATCATTATGTCATAACCAAGCTGTTTCTAAGTGATGGGAGCGTCTTGTGATCGAGTGATGGGAGCGTCTTGTGATCGAGTGACTGAATATAAGTATCAAATATACTTACTTAGGACCATATGTTACATGCAGTGTTTTAAGATAACAAATAGAAATGAGAAGTCATACTATAATGTGATGAGAAAATGGAGGGAGATTTGTGACTGCGTGGTACAGATATACTGTAAACTATTTAGATTTCAGGAGCTATTTATCTACTTTTGAAATTAAAAAAAAAAAACCAAAAAAATATTTGCAAAAAGGACAAATTTACATCAAAGGAATAATAAAAAAACAAACAAAAAAATGAAATGAAATGAATTTCACTGCAAAAAGAGCAAATCAAAATAAGTTTGTTTACAGAACTTACTAAGGAACAAACATTAAATAAAATGTAACTAAATAAACCATTAAATATGCCCAGTTGTTGAACAACTTTGACAAAAATTAGTGATGTGTCTGAGAGATGGCCAATTATTATGAAAGAGTTACAGGAGAAGTAATATACGCATACTTACTTGGGACCATATATTACACAGTGTACTTAGATAACCATTAGGAATGCCAAGCAATATGATGTAGATATACTTACTTGGGACCATACATAACACAGATATACTTACTTGGGACCATACATAACACACAGTGTACTTAGATAGCCATTAGAAATGCCCAACAGTATGATGAACACAAGTGGATACATATCACTATTGAACACAAGTGTTGTATTATGTCTCGGCATTACATTGCAGAACATCAACAGAGGTATAAACACAAAACGTATTACAGACAATGTTAACATCAACTTCGTCTCGTTTGGCCGAGGCTGAAAGTATAAACACAAAACGTTTTACAGACAATGTTAACATCAACTTCGTCTGGTTTGGCCGAGGCTGAAATTATAAACACAAATCGTATTACAGAAAAAGTTAGCATCAACTGCGTCTGGTTTGGCCGAGGCTGAAAGTATAAACACAAAACTTATTACTATTACAGACAATGTTAGCATTAACTTCGTCTGGTTTGGCTGAGGCTGAAAGTAAAAACACAAAATGTATTACAGCCAATGTTAACATCAACTTCGTCTGGTTTGGCCGTGGCTGAAAGTAATAACACAAAAAGGATTACCGACAATGATAACATCAACTTCGTCTGGTTTAGCCGAGGCTGAAATTATAAACACAAAATGTTAACAGAAAATGTTAGCATCAACTTCATCTGGTTTGGGCGAGGCTGAAAGTACATATTAATTCATGAAATACATTTATAAAATTTGTATTATATAATGTGGTTCTGATTCTCTTATTATAAATTGAAAATCATCAAGAATAAAATAAATGCTTCCATTTTTTCACAAATCTTGGTTACTGTGAATAAGCATATTTATATGGGCGCCAATGTCATGGACTTAGGATAATTTGTATCTTGTTGATACTAGATACTAGGTTTTTGTAATTTAAAATATCTGCACACAAGTTTAATAAGATATTTCTATTTTGTTATATAATAAAATTTGTGTTTCACTTTTATCATGGAAATCAAAAACAAATAGAATTCCATAAAAGATCACATTATTAATAATTTTAATGTTAAATAAATATATCATATGTGCCTGTTCAAGGCAGCTTTTGTACAGTCAAACCTGTATTAAGCAGTCACTCTTGGGAAGTATCAAAACTGACCGCTCAAGAGAGTGACCTTTGAAAAGAGGTTCCAAAAAATGCCGATTCCGACATCATCCGTGGCAGGGATCGGTTCAAATTGTTTCAGTGTTTTCAATCGGTAGAGTTATCGTAGGAGCAGTGAAATACAAAATGGCTGATCCCGGCGTTGTAAATTTGTCGCGGATATTGTTGTCAATGGAAAGAGTGGAACAAGGCAAATTCAAAATTCACCTTCCATTGCGCGATCTGGGTTACAAACGGGTTTCGATTTTCATTTTGACTTCGATATTAACAACATATACAGTATTTTTCGTTATGAAGATTTTCAGTAGTTAAAAACAGTAAAGTGACCGTTGTTAAAAGTTTAAATGACGATTTCGTTCAAAAATAAGGTGACCGCTGACCGCGTTAGACATGTGACCGCTGAAATGAGTTAATTCATATAGAGAAAACGTTTGAGAGGGTCTGAAAGTGACTGTTAGAGGCAGGTGACCGCTGAAACGAGGTGACCGTTATGGCAGGTTTGACTGTATTTCCATTTATTCCTAATATTACCATTTGTAGTCTGCTAGTAGTGTGTTTGAGACCATCACAGGAGGTTCAATCAACAGGCAATTTAAACCAAAGACTTTAAATAGGTATTTGCAGCTATTCTACAGAGCATGAGGCATCTATGAGTAAGAGGAAGGACTGCTGCTCTGAGCCTCTTATTTAGAATATTATGTGAGTGTAGGATGGCGTGTTTTGCAGAGGATTGTGGCCTTATAAACAAGCATGAACACCAATACAACACAGAATGCTGGTGGGTGTCTTCCTATAACATTCAGATGCTATCAAACTTTGTAATTTGAGTTATTACTTACAAAATGAACAATTCCAGTAAAAGATCTTCTTGTCCAATCTCCGACATTGTATAACAGAAAACAGATAACAGGAATGAAATATTGTACTGAAAATAAGAAAATAATCAAATATAATTTAATTTAATTCAACATAAAATATGATATGCAATACAGTCAAACCTGCAATAAAGGTCACCTCTTTTTAGGAAAAAGCTGTCTTTGTAAACTAGCCCTTGACTTGTTCCACTGTAATAATGGTTAAGTATTGTGAACCACATTTTAAAGGTCACCACTCTTATAAGGTTAATTGTCTCTGTTTCAGAGGGCGACCTATTACCTTAATATACATCTTTGACTGTACATGAAACAAATTATGATATGTTTTATAGAAATAAGAAGATATGGTATGAGTGCCAATGAGACAACTCGCCATCCAAGTCACAATGTGTAAAAAGTAAACAATTATAGGTCAAAGTACGGCCTTCAACAGGGAGCTTTGGCTCACACCGAACAGCAAGCTATAAAAGGCCCCAAAATTACTAGTGTAAAACAATTCAAACAGGAAAACAAACGGTCTAATCTATATAAAAAACGAGAAACGAGAAACACTTATGAACCGCATCAACAAACGACAAGCACTGAACAACAGGTTTCTGACTTAGGACAGGTGCAAACAAACGCAGCGGGTTTTAACGTTTTAACAGGCGCCAACCATCACCCTAACCTGCAATAGTAGTGTAACATTACATCATAGAAAGACACACTATAAAATATCAATTGAAATGGCTTAACTCAATCAAAAAGACATATTAACAAAAACAAGTAAACATACACTGAACTAATAAATTTAATCTATGACACAATATAAATACAATATCAAATAAAAAAAGGGGAGATGTAAAACAATGTCAAAAAGACAACTATAACCTTTGACAAAATGGCGTAAAGAATACAAATGTAGTTCTGTTTTGATTTGTTGATGACAAAATCGATATTTTTGCCAATGTAAACAATATTCAGAGATCTAATTACAACATCAATAAGATAACCTTTACTTATAAGTTTGTTTAAAGGTTCGATGAGTTTACATGGATCACATAGTGATTTCGCGCTATTAGTACAATATTACCTTAACATTTAGGATGTGGAATACTATTTTTAATAAATTTTATACAGGAACAGCCAAATTTACTAATCAAATCTTTGTATCTATGAAAGAATTTAGTAAAAGTTTAAGTAATTTATGATAATGAAATCCCTGACTTAATAATTTACCAGTGATGCATTGATTACGTTCGTTAAAATCTATAACATTACTACACACTCGGGCATAACGAACGAGTTGGGATATACAAACACCATATGATGGAGCCAAAGGAACATCGCCGTCTAAAAAAGGAAAATTAACAATAGGGAATGAAAAATCGCATTTTTTGTAAATTTGAGTATGAAGTTTCCCTTCAGAAATTGAAATGTCTAAATCTAGAAAAGGACAACTACTGCTGTTTATGTTAGATTTATTTAAAGTACGTTCCTTTGGGTAAATTTCTGTAGTATATTTAGAGAACTCTAGGTTTTTTAACGAAAACATATCATCAAGATAACGGTAGGTATCAATGTTGAATGTGTCAACCAAATGTAACAATGACGTGTCTTTACTGAGTTTGGTCATAAACTGAAATTCATAGCAATACAGGAATACATCTGCTACTAAAGGGGCGTAATTAGTGCCCATAGATATATCTACTACCTGTCGATACACTTTATTGCCGAAGCGTACATATATGTTGTCCCGGAGAAAATTTAAAGCTTCACAATCATATCTTCACATTTCCAGTAAGTGTATCTAGCATACTTTCTTTTTTCGTTAAAGAAAAAGGCTTTAAACGAGTTACAGCAAATAAATTTGCAACAAGATTTTTCAAAAGACCATTTAATTAAAAATGAAAACTTTTTCTTGATAAGATTGTGTGGAAGTGTAGTGTAGAGAGTAGAAAAATCATAACTGTCAACAGAATTAAAAGGACCATAAAAAGCACATATTTTTTCTAAAACCTCTAAAGAATTTTTAACCATCCAAAAATAATTAATACCATTATTTACATAAGCTTCATTACAAAAGTTAATAACAAGTTCTTTGATAGTAGTAAGGGAGGTAGTTAAAAGCACAGGCAGATTAGTAGTAGAACACTTACTAGATTCGGAGATGAAACGAAATTTAAATGGTTGTTTGTGTAATTTAGGTAACCAGTACATAGTCGGGACTTTCAAATGTTCGGAAGAGGCTTTAAGCTTCGTAGTGGCAGTGATATGCTTGTTTACAATTTGACTCTCTGTGGAGCGTACGGACCTGAATGTAGAAGAATTGATCATTTCGTTTTGGAGAACTTCCGTGTAGTATATGCGTCACACAACCACTACATTATTGGCTGCTTTACCTATTTTACCAAGTTTTAAACTATTTTTAGATGTTCCACAAAAGTGATTTAACTTCCAATGTACTGTCTATGTGAATAAATGTGGAGTACATGTCAAACCCAATGACACAAATAACTACAAAATACCTAGAGTATGACATGACATAGAAAAGGGGTTTGGACATACCAAAATATACAAACGCTCACATACATTTTAGTATGTCTGATATACATGTTTGTATTTATGTAAAGTATAAGTAATGTCACTTTTCCATGTGCCTCTAATTTATCATTGAACATAAGTTTTTTTTTGTGTGAACCAACCTAGCATGAACTTGTTTGATATCTGGTGAAGGATTTTCTACATTTACTGTAAATTAAGAAATTATTGCATACATTTATTAATGCGATTGTTAAATAATGGACATAAATGCGAGTTTAATTATTGCGATTTCAGGAAAATCTGCATACAGATACATGTATCAGATATCAAAATGCGAGTTCTTATAATGGCGATACGCACTCAGTCGCATTATTTACATTAATAAAACCTTCGCAATAAATTCTGAGTTTACAATATATTATGGAACTTATTTTCCAAAAAAAAATAATTATTTAAATAATTAAAATTTAACTGTTGAGATCATAGAAATATCGTAATACACGAGTTATAGTGGTGGAATCTGTTTCTCTAATGATTTGTATCCTTCCTTTTCAAAGATTTGCAGAAAGTTGTGTTCTTTATATATGACGTCATCAGGCATGGTCGCCTTTTTTCATGACGTCACAATAGGAAATTCAGAAGAAACCAAGCAGTCTGATGTCATAATAAAATTTTGACCAATCATTTGCCAAGAACAGATATTTCACTAGTGAGGAGAAATATTGTTCTCACACCGATGAAGAAATGTGAAAATAGCACAAAAATTAGAGAACATTCTTTTCATTACTGCAGTTTAAAAACCACATTTAAAATGTTTCCCCCTCAAGACTTCTTCAGTTTCTCTCTTATTTTTCTAAACTACTCCATAGATCAGTCACCTCTCACAAATCATATAAATGATCCTTGGTAATGTTATGAAGTCATAATAACTTGTTGTCACAATAACATGATGTCATAATATTTTGTTAATAAATGAAAGTCAAAGTACTACTAATCAGTGAGTGTAGGTGTGTTCTTATAATTTTCCTTGAAGTATCATCTTGTGTAGAAATTCCAAAAGTGAACATACTTTCCATTATTGTTATATAAGAACCAAATTTCAGACGTTTTTGGCTTCTCATATCTTCAGTTTATTGAATTTTCAATAGTCTTATTATAATGTTTTCTTCATTATTAACAGAAGATAACTAGATGTAATGTGAGCTATTTCTGACTAATTATACGCCCATTTATATTAAGAAAGTATGACTTGTACTGCTGAGAAAAATATGACGATAATTTCATATACCCCATGTGCACTACCTTTTAACAATATAAGTTTTCAGGGGGTGTAATTCAGATCATATCAACATTTAATGACATACATCTCCAGTCCCCACTATCACATGACTGTATACCTGGTGCCAGGACAGGAAAACAGGTAAGTGTCACTAGGAATACCAAACATACACTAATTCCCTCCAGCCAGATCTGAAAATGAAGAAAAAATGTCATATCTATTCAAGAAAGTTTACATTGTTCTACATTTATATTTTTTGTAGAAAGTTCAGTGGTTATCGTTTGTTGATGTGGTTCATAAGTGTTTCTCGTTTCTCGTTTTTTATATAGATTAGACCGTTGGTTTTCCTGTTTGAATGGTTTTACACTAGTAATTTTTTTGGGGCCCTTTATAGCTTGCTGTTCGGTGTGAGCCAAGGCTCCGTGTTCAAGGCCGTACTTTGACCTATTATGGTTTACTTGTAGAAGTACAAAATCGGGTATGCATAAATTATGTTACAATGTAACCATGGTGAGTATAAATAGAAAGTGAATGTATATATGTATGGAAGTAAACTTGAACAAGAAATTTGAATAAAATGTGAACGTCATTGAAATTTAAATGTTTGTTGAATGAATATTTGTTTGTCATCTTACATAATGGAACTAAAATATATTAAAAGTTATTGTCCGGCTGTTTTGAGTTTGTGTTTTACCCAAATTTGAACGGCACTTGACTTGCAATTCCGTAATATTTTGACTGGCTTCACATGGCCAGAGGCACTACTTCCAATCGCGTCAGAAATTCTGTGAAGTGTTTGACCGCTGCTGGTTTGAAAAATGTTTATTTCACAATTTAGTTATAATAAATTATGATGAATTTTAATTGCAAAATAGTTCATTTAAAATAAAATCGGGAATGGGGTCAGGTACTGGTTGTTGTATATTTCGTTCAGAATATTTAGGGATCACACATCTTTGTTTCATATCGAGTTGAATAATTTGCGGTAGGTTCTTAAAAGGAAAATATTCTTTTCTTGAATCCTAGTCGGGTTTATTCCTGTTTGCAAGGCTTCATCTTTGATCCTTTTTCTTTTGTTTATTTGGACGGCAATGGCACTTCTGGAAGGTTCCATTGGTGCCTCAACAGAATATTTGTTGTTTCCTTGGTTCATAGCTGCGGGTAGTTGGGAAGGTCAGCGCTGCTGGCAACGGCGGTTCCAAAAGGATGCAGGGGTTCACGATAAAAAATAATACATTACACACGAAAGTGAACCAACGCCTGGTGAATCTGTAGTACGGTAGAGTCCTTGAAGTGGATACCTTGGGTATGCAGGGTCGTTATGATAAAGCACATAAAAAGTAGATTGTCTTATAACAACAACACTTTAGGGACTGCTGCAGAAAATTCATTGATCGACATAGGCACCGAAACATGTCGATCAATAAATTTATCAATCTCAGACTGAGTAATAAACCAATCAAATAGGGATTTTTGTCATAAAACTGTACTTTGAGAACATTTTTTTTTCTTGAAACACCAATTCAGTATTTTTATTAGTTAATTTCTGAATCTGAGTCAGATAATGGTACTTGAAACTTTTATGACTGCAAACCCTGGTACTGGATTAGTATTTTGAGTACTGAGTAAAGTTTTAAGACTGCAATGCCTGATATATTGCTTTTCCCACAAAAATAGAGATATCACTTTTTTTTTATATTTTTTTAATACAAGTATTGGTAACTATTGCTAAATTATTAATTCTTTTTACTAAGAACTAGTTCAATAAGATTTTTAAGTAATATTTTTCTTTCAAAACTGCCAGAACGTTTTAGATACAAACCTTGTTGATTTAAATAATATCTTGAAAATTCCTGCAAAAATAAGACAACACGTTTATCAGGTCTTTAAATAAATATTCATTGTCAATAAATATGATTCTCATTTGTACAAGCTTTAGAAAGAGGAAGAACAATAAAACTCAATTACATACCTTCCGACATTTAGTAGATGACTTTTTCAGCTTTTTATATGTTATGGGTTTTACTCATTGTTGAAGGCATTATGTTGACCTATATTTGTTTACATCCTTGTCCATCTGTCTTTTGTTTAAAAGATGTCTGATTGGCAATCATTCCACATCTCCTTAATTTTATATTGTATTATATGGATTTGAAATTGAAGTTTCAGATTCAGGCTTACATGTATAGTTTATTAATTAGATTGTCTGTATTTTCTATAGTTATTGATATTACTTGGTAATAGAAATATACTATGAGTGATGTAAAACAGTAATTTCAATGTGCATGTATATAAAATCATAACAACATAATATATTTTTGTGAAGACTACTATAACAACACTGTAGTATTGCTGAAGTTATTCAAAGAGATCAACATGTTTTGATGCCTAGTGCACAGTCATGAAGATAATTTATCACTTTCAGCGTGATTTTTCTGTACATTGTTTTTATCCTGATGAAGGTACCCTTGGCAATGAAATATGTTGATATTATCAAATTACTGCATCAATCCCTAAAATGTTGTTGTTATAAGAGTACTCACATTTTATGTTAGTATCATAACAAAACCCTGCATACCCAATGTATCAACTTTAAAGATTCTATCGTATAGAAGATTTACCAGGTGTTGGTTCACTGTCTTTAATAATAAAACATTTTGGAGAGGATTTTTAATAGAATATCCTAGCATTGTTATAAGAGACCATCCTGTGGCTATCAAAAAGAAGATGAGTGCACTTTCAGATACATCAATCCCTACAGCTATCGTTACTATCTTGGCTACAGCAGCAAATAAACCTCCTATAGCCTGAAAGGTAAATAATATAAATATAGAATGCACTTTCAGATACGTCAGTTCCTACAGCTATCGTTACTATATTGGCTACAGCGGCAAATATACCTCCTACAGCCTGAAAAGTAAATAATATAATTATAGAATGCACTTTCAGATGCGTCAGTCCCTACAGCTATCGTTACTATATTGGCTACAGCGGCAAATATACCTCCTACAGTCTGACACGTAAATAATATAAAGTAGATTGCACTTTCAGTTACGTCAGTCCCTACAGCTATCGTTACTATATTGGCTACAGCAGCAGATATACCTCCTACAGCCTGAAATGTATATAACAGGATTATAGACTGCACTTTCAAATCGTCAGTCACTACAGCTATCGTTACTATATTAGCTAAAGCGGCAAATATACCTCCTACAACCTGATATATAAATAACATAATTATAGAATGCACTTCCAGCTTCGGCTGTTTTCTGCTCTTTGATCGGGTTGTTGTCTCTTTGACACATTCCCCATTTCCATTCTCATTATACTTTTAGATACATCAGTCCCTACGGCTATCTTTAATATATTGGCTACAGCGGCAAATATACCTCATACAGCCTGAAATGTAAATAATATAATTATAGATTGTTATTTATTATATTTTTAGTAGTAATTGCAAGTAAATGTTATACGTAATAAAATCAATAGCAATCGTTCAGTATAAGCCATCCTTGATGATATCGATATCAGTATTGCTGTATATGCTTTATGAAACCCCAAAATCAGTATTACTTCATGTCACACGAAAAACATTTGTTTTGAGTATATAAACAATTACAAATTTGACTTGACTTTTTCATCAAACAACATGACGACCCTCAACCGACATGTCTCATATTGATACGGTCTGATATTTGAGAAGCATATGCTATTCTCTGTATAGCAAGAGATAAGGAATTTATGAGATGTAAAAGCATGTTCATGACATAATCATACCATAAAGGTCACGTGTGTATGCAAGTTACCTTTCAGGATAACAATGGTTTTATCAGTTGCAGTATTTTTAACTTATTCAATCTGAGCAACTGGTAAGGTAAAATATTTCAACTCAATGCAACCGAAAGGTTGTGATCAATTAACAATGTATAGCAGATGAGTGTGATGAAAATATTTTTACTCTCTATTGTAGATATATTTATTTTCGTGGATTCCAAATTTCCTGGATTGAGGAAAGTTTGCCTTTTCATGGATATTTGATTTCATGGTTTCGCGAAATTCTTAAAACAAGCCTATCAAAAAATTGTAATTCGTTGAACACATGAACTCTTGTTCACCTGTGCCCACAAAATCAACAAAAATTGGTATCCCACAAATAATGATTCCACAGTATTTCTGTTGATTAACTTTCTGTTTCATTCCAAAATTGGAAAAAATCCAGCACATATGCAAAGGTATAAAAAAGTCTGTTTGCAATAAAATATCTCTACTAATAATGAAATTTTAAACATAATTGTTCTAACAATTGTTCAAAACACTATTAGATTGCTGTTTTGTGTTTTAACCAAAAATAATATAATATATTTATTGTTTGAAACCTCTTTTCAACTTTAATTACTACAAAAAGAAATGGAAGGGTGATAATATGGCAGGATATCACTGATAACTTCTGTTTGTAAATCATGGCAAAAGATATCTCCAATTTGCACCATGTTTTCATCATTTTTCACACAGTTTTAACTCTTCAAGCAAATAAGTTTTTTTCCCCTGTGCACCGCAGCAAGGAGGACATCATATGATGCATCAGTCCATCTGTCCGGTCCTGTAAGTGCTCTCATGCGTACAACTCTTACCAAATTTTTATGAAATGTATTTCATTTGTTTATATCAGCAACGTCTCGGTATATATCAGTGCCAAACAACAATTCTTAAAGGTGTTATGACCCTTGAAAATAAATTATATGGAAAACTGCATTGTAAACACTCTCACAACTACATTTCTGATAGGATTTTTATGAAATTTAAATCAAAGGTTTATATAAACAATGTCTGTGACAACAAAATGTACATAAAACCATTAAAACGTTTAAACCCGCTGCATTTGTTTGCACCTGTCCTAAGTCAGGAATCTGATGTTCAGTAGTTGTCGTTTGTTTATGTGTTTCATAAGTGTTTCTCGTTTCTCGTTTTTTATATAGATTAGACCGTTGGTTTTCCCGTTTGAATGGTTTTACACTAGTAATTTTTTGGGGCCCTTTATAGCTTACTGTTCGGTGTGAGCCAAGGCTCCGTGTTGAAGACCGTACTGTGACCTATAATGGTTTACTTTTATAAATTCTGACTTGGATGGAGAGTTGTCTCATTGGCACTCATACCACATCTTCTTATATCTACATAAACAAAAGTAAGTAACTACACAACTTTACAATAAGTAACTGCCTGACTATTCAACTTAACCACAAGTAACTGACTAGTAACACTTTACAATAAGTAACTGACTATTCCACATAAACGAAAGTAAGTAACTACACAAATTTACAATAAGTAACTGGCTGACTATTCCAATTAACCACAAGTAACTGACTAGTAACACTTTACAATAAGTAACTGACTATTCCACATAAACGAAAGTAAGTAACTACACAAATTTACAATAAGTAACTGGCTGACTATTCCAATTAACCACAAGTAACTGACTAGTAGCACTTTACAATAAGTAACTGACTATTCCACATAAACGAAAGTAAGTAACTACACAATTTATAATAAGTAACTGGCTGACTATTCCAATTAACCACAAGTAACGGACAATAGCACTTTACAATAAGAAACTGACTATTCCACTTAAACAAAATTAAGTGACTATACAACTTTACAATAAGTAACTGCCTAACTATTCAACTAAACCACAAGTACCTGACTATAGCACTAACTGCCTGACTATTCCACTTAAACACAGGTAACTGGCTATAGCACTTTACTATAAATAGCTGACTATTCCACTTAAGCAAAAGTAATTCACTACACAACTTTACAATAAGTAACTGCCTGATTATTCAACTTAATCACATGTAACTGACTATATAGCACTTTACAATAAGTAACTGACTATTCCACTTACACAAAAGTAAGTGACTACACAAATTTACAATAAGTAACTGCCTTACTATTCCATTTAACCACAGGTAACTGACTATAGCACTTTACTATAATAACTGACTATTCCACTTAAACAAAAGTAAGTGACTATATAACTTTACAATAAGTAACTGCCTGACTATTCCACTTAACCACATGTAACTGACTATTGCACTTTACTATAAGTATCTGTAACTGACTATTCCACTTAAACAAAAAAATAAGTGACTATACAACTTTACACTAAGTAGCTGCCTGACAATTCAACTTAACTACAAGTAACGGATAATATCACTTTACAATAAGTAACTGCCTGACTATTCCAGTTAATCACAGGTAACTTACTATAGAACTTTACTATAAGTAACTGACCATTCCACTTAAACAAAAGTAAGTGACTATACAACTGTACAATAAGTAACTGCCTGACTATTCCACATAAAGGAAAGTAAGTAACTACACAACTTTACAAGAAGTAACTGCCTGACTATTCAACTTAACTATCAATATCTATTTCTTGTTCTTTTCTGCAGAGGTAATTTAGTAATATACCATAATTTGACAATATGCTTGACTGTCCATTGTTCAACAATAACTGTTTTTAATTATCTGTAATTATATGAGTGAGCTCTATGTACCATAAATGTATATGCTCTTAATAGTTTTCTTGAGGAGTTTGATTTTATTTAATTAGTATGGGGAAAGAATGAAATATAGAGCTAACAATTAACATTTAATTCAAATATGAAAAGGTTTAACAAGAAATAGTTTACAATTTCCAATGATAAAAAACAAATAATAGAGAAATAATTGATCTGACAAAATAAATAAATTAATCTTTAATCCGATTGTTATCAATAGATCATATTTCATTGTACATAGTATAATGTATGCCCTTTAAGTATTTACAGTTCACCTGGATCAGGTATAAACATGTACTTATTTACTTCCTGGAAGATGACATTGTGAGAAACTGTGAAGGAAATGAATTGAAGGTGTCATACAAACAACTGAAAGGACTTTTCCTTACATCAAAAGGTATTTGGTTAAAAAACACTTCTTAAAATAAAATGTATTAACCCTTACCATGCTGAATTGTTTTCAGAAAATGTCTTATTTTCGTTTATTTGCAAAAGTATGCAAATTATATGCAACTGGGCTGTACCCTGCTGCTGATGCATATTGATTTCATTAAAGCTAAGATAAGGGATCGCGTGGGAAGGCTGGTTGGGGTGGGTGGTGGAAGTTTGCCCCAAAGTCATCAGGTGAAAAAAGCGTCAATTTTGACGATTCTTCGTCCTATTTCTTGACCTGGACGACCGAGGGATGCTGATAGAGGTATCCAACTGTAGTCTGCACATAGAATTGACCCCGTTGAACACATTTATCACAACAGTTCTTAGGTCGGAGTGAAACTGATCTGAGTACAGCAGTCTAAAAAAGGTCATTTGCACAAAAAATCTGGAATTTCCCGATTTTTCTCCGATTTTTGACTTCAACTGGACCTGCAATCAGAAGTAGTCGTTTCCTGGGCGTATTTCAATAATAAACTTTATCAGTAGTTATATGTCCGCGGGTTTACACTATTTTTGGAAGTTTTAGGCCTCTGAACTTCGTGTGTCAGACATCGAAGGGAAGCCCACCACTTCAAAAAATCCAGTTTTATCTGATTTCAATTTTCGAAGTTCGTATTGGAGCTCAAAATGAGCATTAAATCTGAGAAATAGGACAATAAATAGCGTTAGGTTGAGGGAACATGCATAAACTTAGAAATTAATGTCATAAAGTTGACCTCTAAAAGTATGGAGAGCCATGGAGCCGAATTACGGTATTTTGGGTAAGACCGTAATATTCCGGTCCCGCATGGTAAGGGTTAATAATGGTATTGAATTTTATCAACTTATCCAGTATTTTAAATGACTCAATCATTCAAAACTTTACACCTTTCGATTTTAATCAACTATTAATTTGTATACATATAAAAGCCTCAATAGAAGTTTAAATCTAATTATACCTCAGTTACATATCAGACATCAGTTTAGAAAATAATTGATCCCTATGGCCATGTTAAAACAGGGTACCTCAACATCCTTCAAAACATAGAGGTTACAACCTTTCATAAAAAAAAACAAAATATCTTCCTCCATTAAAAAATCAATTGAAGAGTGTCGTCTGGTCATTAATGACCCTCTTTCATCCTATTGTAAAATTTGTTGTATGGGGAAAAATCAAGTCTAATATTTTTTAATAAAATGTGTGAATAGTGAGAATATTTGCATTTCAAATTTGGAACTAAGTGTTTCAGCTGTGTTAAAAGTGTAATGTTGACTGCCAAAAACTAAGTCCATTCATTAGTGAAATATATGGAAAAATAAAGAAAAAAATGTATAATTTCTTCAGATGCTATTTCCTGATCTTGAAAAATATTTTCCCTAGGTTTCATGGCATGCTGACCAAGTACTGTCAATGCCATGAAGGTTTGAAGAACTTATTGATGTTTGAAAAACTTTATACTTGGACTAGTACTGTTTCTTAATAAAAATTGCAAAAACAAAACAAAAATAAATTCATTTATCAGTAAAATACAGAAAAATGAAGAAAAAAAATATTTTCAAAATTTTGCTCTGACACTTTATTGATGTCTAAAAAAAAATTTCATCATAGACTGAACCGAAATGTTGACACTGCTTACGAAGTCAGAATGTTGGATGGCTATGTTGATTGATTTGATTGATTGATGTTTGGATGCTCAACATCAAATGGCAAATATTCCATGCATGTTCAGGAGCATCCCTATGTAGACAAAATGTTGTTAACACCACAAAAATGAATATGATCAAATTCAATGAATCATAACACTTTTATAATCCTGTAGACACATTTTACCATATGACTTAAGGTCATTTAGTATCTGAGGTCTGAACTTGGTAATAATAGTTATCAAAAATCAAATAAGCATAAAATATAGGTCTTAGTTAAATATATGTTGGAAGCTGGTATACTTCACAAGATGCATCTTTCAATGAAGTGTGAAAATTAATTGAAGCCAATAAAACATAGACTATTGGGGTCATAGATACATATTTTTTTGAAAATATTATTCTAAAAAATTAAAAGTCTATAATTTCAGTTCACCTGAAAACACAATTTGAAGTTGAATGTTATATACTTATTTAAAGACAATAAAGGGGTTAGTAAAAAATTAAATTATATATATTTTGTATATTTATATATAAGCCTCAAGAAAACAACCAACCAGTAAATCAAATAGGTGTCAGACCAAATGGAAATGACCATACTGCACAAACAAACAAAAATATACTAGTCTAAAGATTTGTGCAACAAAACAGATCAAAGATAGTTATATATAAATTAGATGCAATAATATCCTATTGAAAGACAAATATTTCAGAATAACAAACACTTTTTTCAGTGTCAATATATAGATTACTAAACATGTTAAATGTGGACCGTGTTAATCAGGTTTTATAAAATATATATTTTGTATATATATATATATATATATAGGTCATGGCATCCAGTAAACCTATACCATGTGGACCTTGTCAAGAAGGAAAAGTGAACACTAAAGCTGACATCTGGTGTTACAACTGTAATGAAGGATTATGCTCGACTTGTTCTGGTCATCACAAAAGATCTAAGTTATCACGTGATCACAAAACTATTGATATCAAAATTCATAAACCCTCCATTCATGCTATCAAAACAGTATGTGACAAACATAGTCAACAACTAAATTTGTACTGCCCCAGTCATTTAATGCCTTGCTGTGATGAATGTATTTCCACAAGTCATTCAAAATGCACTGGAATAAAAAGTTTAGCTGGCGTGGTGGAGAAAACAAAAATAGAAAAAATCAAAGAATCTTTAGATAAAGATATCTATTCCACCTTATACATCTTGAATAAATTGGTGAACAACAAATCAGGAAACATCAAAAGTGGGGAACAACAATATGAAAGCATAAAGGAAATAATTACAAAATTTCGGAAGAAAATAAATAAACATTTAGACCATCTGGAGGAGAAACTATATCATGAAATAGCCACTATCTTGAATCAGGAAAAATCAAAAGCATCAAAATTGATAACTGAAATTGAAGAAAAGAAAGGAAAATTAAATGAAATGAAAGACCAACTACATGCAGTCACAATACATAGTTCAAAACTACAATCATTTCTAGAGGTACATCAGATTGAACAACAAGTACATCAATGTCAACGATATGTTGAAGATCTTGAAAATGATGACCGGGTAAAAGAATTTGACATCAAAATGAAGCAAAATGATGAAATAGAAATGACAATAAGCAAGCTAGGATCATTAGAATCCTTAGGAGAAGTTATCCTTGATAAAAAAGAAATAGCAGTGAACAGAGAAACAATTGTGAGCAGAAAAGCACAAGTAGAATCACGAGCACAATCCAACATAAACAGCATGACATTGAATATTGAGACAAAGACTCAAATCAACATGCAGCAGTTGGTCAGTGACATGATTTGTCTGATGGATGGAAGAGTTATAGTGGTCGAAGAGAATGATAAAGTTAACGTATTTACTCCTGATGGCGAACTTCAGAAACATTTATCTATAACTGGTGAACCCTGGAGTGTTACACAGATCAATCAGGACACTATTGCCATAACTTATGATCTTGAGAGAGCCATTAAGATCTTTTCTATGATGAATGACACCGTTATCAAAGTTATCACATTAGACAAAGCATGCTATGGTTTATCATTCTTTAATCATTCTCTGGTCGTAGGCTTGAGAAAGAATGAAATCCGTTTTTTAGACTTGGAAGGAAATACATTGAAGTCAATTCAAGTTAAGAGTGAATCACTACTGAAGCACTTTGTTTGCTGTAATGACAGAGTAATCTATACTGACAATAAAAGTAAAGCAATCAACTGTGTTGATGGATCAGGTAAACAGATCTGGCAATACAAACAGAATTTATCATCACCAAAAGGACTTTGTACAGATACACATGGGAACGTTTTTGTTGCAGACTTTGCATCCGATAGAATATTAGTAGTATCAAAAGATGGCCAGGATAGTAAAGTACTGATTAGTAAAGATATGAAACTGAGCAGTCTTTATCATATATGTTTTAAACATAATGAATCTTCAGGCTTTACTTGTGATTTAAAGGGAAGATATTTAGCAAAATTCAATTTATCTTCTGGATAAGATATACACTTAGGAATCTAATGATATTACTTGAGAGGAAATATAAGGATGTGTTCAGCTGTCCCTTTTATTTTCTTGTTTGACCAACATTATCGTTTTATGTTCCCATGTTCCATTATAAACTAAAGAGTGTTGTTAAAAATAACTATGAAAACTGAAACTATCTATCATTTACTTTGAATAAGTACATAGTCAGAAAAAATTTAAAAGAAATCTTACAGTTTGATGGATTCTAATAAAAATAAATTCAAATTTGATTTACATTTTCAATAATTCCAAATAGTAATCAAATGTGATAAGAATTCATAAGAGATCAATAGATATAAAAAAAGACACTTTTTAAATTGTATTTGTCTGTATTACTGTTATTACAATGATATGGATATCAATAGCTAAAAATAAATGTTTTTAAGTAAAATAAAATCCTGTATTTTGTTGTGGTAAAAAAGAAAATATATATAATGTTTTATTTGAAAATGGACATTGGTTTTATTTGTTCCATTCAACAAATTCTTGGCTGATAACAAATATATTTCAAGGTGCGGTGTTCGTGAGTTTTTTTATGTCCTTATATTTATTACATTTACTGTACAGGATATTTCCAAATATAAAATGTGTACATATATTTCAAAGGAAGTAATAATAGCTATCACAATTTCGTGTCAAAAGGGTAAAAATGCTCAAAAAAACAGATCTGGAGAGTACATTAATTAAATTCAGATGGAACTTTTCTCAATTTTGTTTCAATAGCGATAAACGAAACTGAATTGTTGAGTGACATTGATTAACAGTCTGATTACCTTTTATTACTTAACTGTACAAACAGTGGATCATCTTTTACGAGAAAGAAATAGTTGAAAGGTTTTTTTCTAATGAATTTTAAAAAAGATATCAATTCTAACACTGTCATACGGTCTTTGAATGTTGTTTTTATAGGTACTAGCATTGATTTTTTATCAATAGATTAAAACATAACTAAATATGTTTTGCTATACATCTATTAACAATTATAATCCTGCCTCCTGCAGATACATATATTTTGACAATTGCACACAAGTTCATGTTTTTTCTCTGACTGTTTATGCCGTTTGTTTTCTAAATTTATTAGATGTGTACTGAATGATATTTTGTCTTAGATACATGATTCTTTTATTAGTTGTTATTGATTTTTAACTGGCATTAAGTAACTGCTATTACACCACTGTCCCAGGTTAGGGGAGGGTTGGGCACACTAAAAAAATGTTGAACCATACCACATTCTGTATGTGCCTATCCAAAGTCAGTTGCTTATAATAAAGTGGTTGTCGTTTGTTGCTGTATATCATATTAGTTTCTTTTATTGTTTAGTACATAAATCAGGCCGTTGGTTTACTATCATTTTTTTAAAGAAAAAGTTCATGATCTTTGCTACAAAATGTGCAGATTATTTGGAAAGCTCAGTTGTCTTTATATATCAAATTTTGGTAATTGTGTCAAGTACATCTTTCTCATATCTTTTCATTTTTCATATGATCACAACATCGGCAACAAAGCTACCTTACAAAATTATGTTTTACTTAGACACCTTTGAGAACAAGTGTCGATCCACAAATGGTTAACCAGACTCATGGTTATAACAGTAGTAATAGGTATTTTTTATATTAAGACAAAGGTAGAAATAAAAGCTGATCAATTCAAAACATACAGTATTGTGCGTTCTTTGGCAAATATGACTGTCAATAAAATATTATTAGAACAATCATCATGGAAACTGTCATTTTAAACTGTAAAGGTGAGCTGAAAAGAAAAGCAATTGTTTTAGTTTGATCTTATAACAACAGGGAGCCAAAAAAAAAAAGACATGTATACTTTTCTTCAGTAACATTTTTTATATGTAGATGTTTAGGCGCATAAACTAATATATATGTGAACTTGCATTCCAAGATGATATGCAAGATGAAATTTGGGATTTCGTTTAGTATTCTGTGAAACAACAATGATATTGGCAATATATTAAACTTTGTATGTTAGATTATTATTTTTTCAAAATATCACTGTTATTGAAAACAGAAAGATAATGACATAAAAAACAAACCAGTCTTGTATGTAAATTCATAAAGAATATCAACATTGGTATACATATGTGGTCCTTGCTAAAATTGTACTTCATATATTACATAAGCATCTTTTTAATATTTTTTTATTATGTATACTTTTGAATATTGTGCTTTATTGTTGATTTTAATGAAATTTGCAGTATGAAAAGAACATCAATAAAAAAACTAAGGAGATGTGGTATGATTGCCAATGATCGATACAACTATCCACTATAATTTAGGGATGTCAACGAGTATTCGAGTATTCGAATATCGCTCGGTAGTACCGAGTATCGAATACCAAAACGATACTCGACTAATCGGTTTCCTGTTAGAATATTGCTGTCTTCTTTATATAAAATTGATCTTCTTGAGAACCTCTTTCGGAAAATTAAATAGGCATCACTGATTAATCATACTAGTAAATAAAATACATTTTGTTTTGAATGTTTGTGCTAAAGCCTCCGAAAATACGTGGGCTACACTTAGGCTAACACTTTAAACTAAACATGTCTCAGCCATTCCGTCACATCGGTACCGTCAAACAAGTATTTCGTCTGCAAGACTGTAATTTACAAAGTTGCAAAACCGACTGTCCCCAATAATAGTTGTCAAGAAAATGTTTCCAAATAAAATAAATTTGTTGCATCCTATGGTGACCCTCAGTTAAACTTCTAATCCTTGCGCCTTTTGAAAACATTGGATGTGTTTTCTTAACGATTTCCAAATACTATTTTTTGATATGGTTTTTCCTTGTTATAATTTTGAAATAGGTGTTCATTAAATTATATTATTTAGATTATTGTTTTTTACTTAATTAGTACTTGTAGGTAATGAGCTATTAATTATGGTGTGTAATTCCTTGTCCCAGATACTTATGTAGATGTTTTTTTCGTCCGTTGAAGAGCAAACCACAGAAAGTAAAAAACGTATTTTTTGTGTTTCCGTGTTGTAGATATATTCCCGAGCGAGTACTCGAGTATCGCTCGATAAAACCAACGAGTACTCGATTAGTAATTGTTCCCCGAGTTGACATCCCTACTATAATTCCATTACATATAAGAATGTAAATACTTCCAAAAAAAACCAGAAAAATTTGAATGTTAAATTATCATTTTAAATATATCACTTTCATCAAAAACAAGAAGATTGTGACACAAAAACAAATCAGTAATGATAAAACTATGTAAATTTATAAAGAATATCAACACAAGTATATAAATAATTGCACCTGGCTAAAATTGTAATTCATGTATTGTATAACCAATTTTGTTCATTTTTCTATGTAAATATTGTACATAAATGTTTTCTCTATACCTATGCATATGGTTTATTGCGAATAAAGATTCATAAACTCTTTGGTATTGTGCTTTATTGTTGAATTAAATGAAATTGCAGTAACAAAAAATATCAACAATACCATTCATACTCTACTGATAACCAGCATTTCATATTATGTTTTGAAGGTGACATGTTTTTCAAGGTTTATATTATCTAGCATCTGGTCAGATGTATTCTAATTTCAACCAAATATTAGTTAAAGACTCATACTAAATACTTAAGTTCAGAAACTTTACAAATTTTATATCAGCAGCTATCATTTTTTTAAAAGCGCTCACTGAAAATTAAAATAACTAGTATAAAATAATGAGATGTGGTAGGAGTGCCAATGGGAAAAGTTTCCATAGACGAAAGGACAAAAGTGAACAATTCCAGGTAACTGTCTGTCTTTAACAATAATCAAATCTTATACTGTATAGCAGCTAAAAAAGTCCCTATGTGATAGAATGTGAATCAATTCAAAGAGAAAACCAACACCATGATTTATAGGTGGTGAAGTTGAAATCATCCCTTAGTTAATTTTACGGACGCCATCACGAGTTGCTTGACCGTTATGGAATATCTGTTTCACAAGTGACGACGGATATGTTCCAATTGTCGTAATTACAATCCCGTCCCCTATTCCACGAATGTGACCTTCCGAATTAGACCTATCACCGGGTTTGTACTTACATGAGCATCACGACGGGTGCAACATGGGGAGCAGTATATGCTTACCCTTCCGGAGCACCCGATATCACCCCCAGTTTTTGGTGGGGTTCGTGTTCCTCAGTCTTCAGTTTTCTATTTTGTGATTTGTGTACTGTTGTTTGTCTGGTGGTCTTTTTCTTTTTTAGCCATTGCGTTATCAGTTTATTTTCGACTTGTGAGTTTGAACGTCCCTTTGGTATCTTTCGCCTCTCTCTTATACTACAACGATAATACAAAAACAAGTATGGCAGACAATGTCTAACATGTCTTACAACAACCACTGGATTACAAGTTCCTGGATTGGGACAGGCACATATAGAATGTGACTGAATTTACCATGTTTGTTAGAGATAGACCCGAGCCCTTAACACTGGTAAGGACCGTTTTTATTTCAGCAACTAGTAATTTTTTTTTAGATACGTCTTACTGAAACAAGCTGAAATATCTCCCTGATTTACTTATCTTTATTGAATTGATTGAATTTATGTTGAAAGTTTGTAACATCAAGTTTATCTACAAGTATCATATACACTAATCATCATCAATAATCCATGAAAATGAGGTCAAGGTCAGATTAACCATGCCAGACAGACATGTTCTTCTTACAAATATTTCATACACCAAATATAGGGGTCCTATTGCTTATAGTACTTGAGAAACAGACCAAAACACAAAACCTAAAAATTGTCCAATGAACCTTGAATATAAGGTCAAGGTCATATGAACCCTACTAGGCATACATGTAAACCTTACAATTAATCCATACACCAAATAAAGCTGACCTATTGCTTATAGTATCTGATAAACTGACAAAACCACAAAAACTTAAATTTACCAATGTACCATGAAAATGAGGTCAAGGTCAGATGAAACGTGCCAGTCGGACATGTACACCTTACAAATAAAGTTGACCTATTGCTCACAGTATCTGAGATACGGACTTGATCATGAAAATTTAACCTTGTTCACTGATTAATGAAATGAGGTCAAGGTCAAATGTGTAAAGATGAAAATATCAGTGACAATACACCTACGTCATGAAATTGCAGTAATTCCGAATACATTTATGGCCCCAGTTCCCAAGAGACCTTAACATCGTTCGTGACCGAGAGTTGAAATCATTCCTCAGTAAAGGACCTAAATATCGTCCCCCGTCAATTATTAATTGGAATGAGTGTCGTAACATCATCCACGACTCACTCCGTACCTACTGCTCGAAATGGATAAAACGAGAAAAAGCTGATAAGAAATCTTTAGACTCTTTTTTTAATTCAGTAATGAACATAGTTGGTATATGTATACAACATTTTAAAAAAACATTTTACTCTTAACAACAACCATAATAACCCTTTGACTCGTATCAAACATAAGCTAAAAGAACTCGTCAAGGAATTTGTTTTTGTCCCGGCTGATAAGGCTGCTAATAATATCATTATTGTTTGACGTAAATTTTACATTGAGGATCTGCAAAAGGAAATCACGAATTCACCAACATTCCAACTGACTCCATTTTCGGAAAATGACATCCGTTACAAACATAAACTTTTAGCTACTTCTTTACAAGCAGAACCAAATACAATGAAAGTTCCAACTATGTACTGGCTTCCGAGCTGCACAAAACACCTTACAAATATAGATTTATTTCATCTTCAAGCCATTGTTCCACTACTAAACTGTCTATTCTACTTACTAGTACACTTGGTACAATCAAAAACCTGATAATAAATTGTTCAAATAAGGCCTTTGAAAAAAATTCGTTGGAAGTACTTGATAAATTGCATGCTTATATTGGTGATTTTGAATCTGTTCAAAGTTTTGATTTTTCTTCCCTATATACCACTCTGCCTCATATTCTTATTAGGAAAAAATTCACACATCTAATTAAATGGGCATTTAAAAAGTTAGAATGCGAATATATATGTTCATACTCTTTTAGGTCATTTTTTAGTAACAACAAACAAAAGAACTATGTCAATTTTACCTGCTTTGATACTATAACTGTCGTTGAATTTTTACTAGATAACTTTTTTGTTCGCTTTGGAGATTCTGTATATCGTCAAGTTATCGGAATTTCAATGGGAACTAAGTGTGCACCACGTATTGCGGACATGTTTCTGTATTGTTATGAGTTACAATGTATGACTAAAATCAACAAAGACCCATCGAAACAACATCTGATACAAAAATTTAATAACACTTTTAGATATTTGGATGATATATTGGCTATCAATAATGACGACTTCAGTATGTACACAAAAGAGATTTATCCTGCTGAACTGACTTTAAATAAAACTAATACTAACAGTGAACACTGCCCTTTCCTGAATCTTGATATCTATATCTTTAACGGGAAGCTTAATACTAAAATTTTTGATAAAAGAGATGAGTTTCATATCCTATTGTTAATTATCCATTTTTAGATGGTGACGTTCCCTTGTCACCATCTTATGGTGTTTATATATCTCAACTTGTTCGATTCGCTCGTGTATGTAACAACGTATTTGATTTTAACGAAAGAAATCTATGTATTACTGAAAAAATATTACACCAGGGTTTTCGATATCACAAACTAGTCAAAACATTTACTAAATTTTATCATCGGTACAAGGACATCATTTGTAAATATAAATCAACATGCAGACATCTTATACGGGTATTTCACATCCAATCTTGTATGATAATATTCTTTACAAAGCACAAAAATGTCGGCATTCACCTCAACGCTAACCAAACCTTTAAACAGACTTATTAAGAAGGGATATAGTTACGATACTGTTGTCAGGTCATTAAAGATGGCATATTTTGTTTTTAATATTGATTCACTCATAGGGTCTTTGCATCGGAAATAAACACATTTATTCTAAAACCAGTTGTTGGCATGATACGGGTGTTGTTCTTCTCATATATTGTATGATGGTATGATACTAAACCCCTAACGTGAGGGGTTGTGCTTGATTTTCATATGATGAAGACATAATCTTTCAATTAGTTTAATTGAGGTCTGGAGCTGGCATGTCAGTAACTGCTAGTAGTCCTTTGTTAATTTATGTATCATTGTCATTTTGCTTAGTTTCTTTTGTTACCTATTCTAACATCGGACTCGGACTTCTTTTAAACTGAGTTTTACTGTGCGTATTGCTGTGTGTTTGTTTTTTTTTCTACATTGGCTAGAGGTATAGGGGGAGGGTTGAGATCTCAAAAAACATGTTTAACCCCGCCGCATTTTTGCGCCTGTCCCAAGTCAGGAGCATCTGGCCTTTGTTAGTCTTGTATGATTTTTAATTTTAGTTTATTTATATGTTTTGGAGTTAAGTATGACGTCCATTATCACTGAACTAGTACACATTTTTGTTTAGGGGTCAGCTAAAGCACGCCTCCGGGTGCGGGATTTTCTCGCTGTGTTGAGGACCCATTGGTGGCCTTCGGCTATTTTCTGCTCTTTGGTCGGGTTGTTGTCTCTTTGACACATTCCCCATTTCCATTCTCAATTTTATCTTGATATGTAGACCTTGCAAGGAACCCATATACCAGTTGTAATTGTCATATTACTCATAGTAAATGATATATATTCACATGAATTTCAAGCAGTCGCTGAACCATAAAAATGAGGTCAAGGACAATGGACATATGACAGACGAAAACTTCGAAACATAAGGTGTCAAAAACAAGGTATGAAGCATCCAGGTCTTCTACGCACTCAAATAAAATGCCTGATACAAATAGTTTAAACCGTCGTAGCCGCCGGATTGTAATCCCTATGTCTCGCATAGTCTTTATAAAAATTAAATTTATTATATGTCAATTTTATGAGTTAATTCAGATGTGGGTGTGATTGATTCGGGTTTACCTATCGTATAATTATCAAATTCGTAATTAATTCCTTCTATAACTCGTTCTATTATTCGGTACCAATAAAAACATGATAACCCGGTGGCAGTTGAGATGTATGTTGACTGAATAGAAGACTGTTTTGGCAGCAGCTATTTCTAAGTTTAGCCGTCACATATCAGTTGCAATAGCTAAGACGTTAGTCGTGGAATTTAACGCTACAAAGTCTTGGCCCCTACAATACATATTTCTTTATTTTGAAGTAGTATATACTCTTTTTTAATTATTGTAAAGCAATTGCATATTCCATGAGAAGTCACAAATGTATCAAAGAGTGTAACTGCAATATAAATATCTATCGCTGAGTACATAAAAAGTAAAAAAACAAAAAAAAACTCCAAGGAAAATTCAAAACGGAAAGTCCCTTATCAATTGGCTAAATCAAAAGCTCAAACACATCAAACGAATGGAAAACAACTGTCATATACATGACTTGGTACAAGCATTTTCTTATGTAGACAATGGTGAAATAAACCTGGTTTTATAGCTAGCTAAACCTCTCACTGCAGTCACAAAGTTGAATATAAGATTAGGAACTATTGAGGTTACAGCGATAGAACTCTCAAAGACAAGCTCTGTTTGGAACCGTTTAGCAATTTTTCGATATTTAGATTCTTGGATTAGTCATTCTTTTTATTAGCCTGACAATGGACTTTTGAATGGAGTTTAAGTAAAAAAAGGCATTTTTATTTGTCTATGAATGCTCAGTTTGTTTTGAAGCCACGTTATGGAAAATGTCTTGACAACATCCATTGGTTTCAGATGTAAGAAGAGTGAAATTATAGGCTTTATTTTCTTGTGCAACTTTCGGTTTTTATTTAACATGGAAATCACGACATTTCATTCCAACAAATGTATTATCGCTATTTTACGAATTTTTCCTTTCATCTTGATGACTGATAATTTCCGTTCTCAGCGGAGTCGAGTGATATGAAAATTATCGCTAGAAACTAAGGGAACACGTGCCGTTGTCAAGGAAATTAACAACGTCTTCATAGGTAAAATAGCAATAAACAGATTACCATTGGTCATCTCAACTCGAAATTGCTTTTTTCACTTTCGCCGTACCGGCTCAGGCGAGAAAATCAATCTTGTTGAGATAACCAACGATAATCTATAATTAAAATAGAATAAACCTCTGCCGAGAAAACTAGTAAAATAATTATAATTGTGTTCATTACTTTGTATTGCAGTACCTCAGTAGTCAGATAAATCTTAGCATAGTGAATAATGGCATTTATAAATCATTTGCTAATGTGACTAAGTATTCAATCTTTCATTTATTAGTGCAGCTTACACGTTCAATTTGTTATGCTAGTTTCTAAAATCAGAAATTAGCAGAATGATTTGATCATTACCCGCTATTTCTTCATTGATGAAAATTAGTCACCTGCTTATAGTAAGTAATTGCATAACTTGAAACATCAAGTTTATCTACAAGTATCATATAAACTAATCATCATCAATGATCCATGAAAATGAGGTCAAGGTCAGATTAACCATGCCAGACAGACATGTTCTTCTTACAAATATTTCATACACCAAATATAGGGGTCCTATTGTTTATAGTACTTGAGAAACAGACCAAAACACAAAACCTAAAAATTGTCCAATGAACCTTGAATATAAGGTCAAGGTCATATGAACCCTGCCAGGCATACATGTAAACCTTATAATTAATCCATACACCAAATAAAGCTGACCTATTGCTTATAGTATCTGATAAACTGACAAAACCCAAAAACTTAAATTTACCAATGTACCATGAAAATGAGGTCAAGGTCAGATGAAACGTGCCAGTCGGACATGTACACCTTACAAATAAAGTTGACCTATTGCTCACAGTATCTGAGATACGGACTTGATCATGAAAATTTAACCTTGTTCACTGATTAATGAAATAAGGTTAAGGTCAAGTGTGTAAAGATGAAAATATCAGTGGCAATACACCTACGTCATGAAATTGCAGTAATTTCGGATAGATTTATGGCCCCAGTTCCCAAGAGACCTTAACATCGTTCGTGACCGAGAGTTGAAATCATTCCTCAGTAAAAGACCTAAATATCGTCCCCCGTCAATTATTAATTGGAATGAGTGTCGTAACATCATCCACGACTCACTCCGTACCTACTGCTCGAAATGGATAAAACGAGAAAAAGCTGATAAGAAATCCTTAGACTCTTTTTTTGTGCTTATAGTAAGTAATTTCATAACTTGAAACATAGAAACCAACTATTTGACAGAGCTTGTAAGGCTTACCGGATACAGTATTGTTTACCTTCTTCTGATGTCTCAATACCAATCCTCTATATACAATAGGGGAGACTAAAGTCAAGAAAATAATAAAATAACATCAGCGACCTAGAACTACTTGCAGACCTTTTTATTGTCATCCTTTAATAGTAAGGGAAATTATGTTATCTGGTATGTTTGTCAATCGGTTGCGCCCTATGTTTGTTCGTCCCTTATCTGCTTAAAGTTGTGTTCATATTTGTTATGATGGTAACATTCAAAAATAAGCCAAAGTAAGATTTTACCCAGATTTCGCTTTTCACTGGCAAGGAAAATGTGAAAGTGGGAGCAGGGAGTGGACACGTTTTCGATTATACATTATACTGAGAGACAAATTAGAGCTTCAGATATAATGGACATTTGTCTACTGTTGACCTCTAGATGTACTTTAATACAAAACAAAAGGATAGGGGGTATCACTCCATGACACAAAATCAGTACATGCACAGCAAAAACACACAAAAAGCAAAGGAACAGGGCTTCTTATTTTTGTCATTGAGTTGCTGTCTCATTGATTTAAACAAAATATCACGTTTTATTCAAATCTAAATATTTAATAGGTAATATTAATATAATCATCATAAGTATTACAGAATTACAAAGTTCTCCTCTTCCGATAACACTGATTTAGGAAAACTAGTATTGATTTAAAGTTTTGTTTGAAAACAAAAATGCCTAAATGTAGGTCATATTGACTGAATTTGACAGGATGGATTTAGATTGACATCAACAAATGGTGAAGTTGAGGTCATCCCTTCGTTAATTTTATGGACGCCATCACGAGTTAGTTGACCGTCATGGAATAACCGTTTCACAGATGATATCGGATATGTTCCTTATGTTGTAACTACAATACCCTTCCCTTTTCACGAATGTGACTTACCGAATTAGACTATTTACCGGATTTGTAATAACATAAGCAACTCGACGGGTGCCACATGTGGAGCAGGATCTGCTTACCCTTCCGGAGCACCTGAGATCACCCCCAGTTTTTGGTGGGGTTCGTGTTGCTTAGTCTTTAGTTTTCTATGTTGTGTCATCTGTACTATTATTTGTCTGTTTGTCTTTTTATTTTTGGCCATGACGTTGTCAGTTTGTTTTCGATCTATGAGTTTGACTGTCCCTCTGGTATCTTTCGTCCCTCTTTTATTGGTTCGTCAAAATACCTCATTGCATGATTGCAAGTTTAACTGTATTGGAGAAGTTAAAATTTTAACCAAAATAAGTGAAGGAAATGAAATGTTGGTCAAAGTTACCTAATTATGGTGGGAGACTCTGAGACCCCCTTGGATACATGTTTGTTTGCACATGTATATAACAGTACATCAATTAGTATTTCTATCAAAATAAAAAAGTAAAAGGCAAGAGAAAGCAAATTCAGCTATGCGTAAAAGAGAGGCGAAAGATATTACAGGGATATTCAAACTCATAAGTCGAAAACAAATTAACAAATCCATGGCAAAAAAGCAAAAACGATCAAAACAAACAACAGTATACAAATCACAACATAATAAACTAAAGATTGAGCAACACGAACCCCACAAAAAACCGAAAGTGATATCAGGTGGTTCAGAAGGGTAAGCAGAACCTGCTCTACACGTAGCACCTGTTGTGTTACTAGTGTAAGTACAAACCCAGTGATAAATCTAATTCGGTAGGTCAAATTCGAGGAAAAGAGGACAGTATTGTAGTTACAACAATTGTTACATATCCGCCGTCATTTGTGAAACAGATATTCCCTAACGGTCTACAAACTCGTGATGGCGTCCGTAAAATTTTCGAAGGGGAGGATGATTTCAACTTCTTCACTAGGAACTTATGGTTAAATAGCATCCTTGTAAGCAGCAAACCCTCTATCCAGTAAATAATGTAAAGAAATGCACCCTCTGGAATATCGTATCAACTGGGAGATAATTACTCCATGTGATGCTGGAATGTTACTACATATAAATGGAAAGTTCACAATTGGAAAGCTAAAATCATCTCTATTGTCGTAAAGTTTTGTTCTCAACTGATTATTATTGTCAGTTTCTAGACGTAAGTAAAGATATGAAGAAGACTTAACTTTATCTGTAGTATCCTTTATTTCAAGTGCGAAGGGATGATGCGTTCAACATAGTCACCAAACTTTGAATTATTTAGTGAGAAGACATCATGTGAAGTTAAAGGTTAATGCTAACTTCTTTTTATTGTTCTTAAGAAGTTCCTGTATGAATTCAGCTTCATATGAATAAAGGAACAAGTCAGCAAGATGAGTAGCACAGTTGGTTCCCATGGGAATGCCGATTGTTTGTTGAAAGAAACATGTACTCAAAACGCAACAATTATGTTGTCAATCAAGAAATCAGTTATCTTGATAATGTTAGTTTCATAGAATTTTTTGTTGGAATCAGAGAGATTTTTTAAAGTTAATTCAGTACTCTTCAGAAGCTTTTAATACAATTCAATATGATGTTGATGTGAACCGGTGAATAACAACTACGGAACTGTCTGAACAGATATTAATTGACTGCAAGCGAATTGTCCTAACAGTACTGAATTTACCCCAGTGAATAAGTCTGAAAATTTACTGAGACTGAAAATGACTGGATAATTCATTCTTCAGTCTTTTAAGTGCTGTTCAGATCAAAATGGCCGTTTCAGATCTAAATTGGTCTTCTAGTGAATTAAATTTATATTACATGTCAACAATCTTTCAATAAAATAAATATGCATGTAGTAGTTACCCCTTGACATAGTATTTGATTAGTTGAAGGCTACTAAACACCCAGTTGCAAATATAAAAAGCATATTCAGGACAATAACATCAAAATGAGATATGAATATATTGTGCTTAGTGCTTCACTGACAACCTGAGTCGGATTTTTAACTTGCTACCTCAAATGTGACATTCTACAAAAATATATATCCCCTACATAGACACAATAATAGTCTCTGAGCTAAGCAGTCAGAGATCGAAATCAGTGAACCCAATGCTGTATACATCCAATGAAAGACTCCACAGGAAGTTTACTGAATACTATGCAAATTAAACAAAGTAATGAACATATCTAACATTTTATTATAAATCAGAATTGAAAATACAAATTCAGCATGCAGATATAAATTATCTGGAAGTATATGTGGATAAATCTTTAGATTACATAAAAAACAGGAAAATACAATAATCTGGAAACAATGAAATAATCACTTCCAGTTTGTTTATTTCACTGTGTACTTTGTGCATAAAACTTAAGTTTGCTTCTTTGGTACATATCACAAGATAAGTACCATTAGGGCTGTCACATGACAGGAAATAACCATATGAGCTATCACATGACAAGAAGGATTTCATAAGCTTTTCAACTTATAAGTTGACAGTTAATGTAGTACTAGAGGTTATAATATCTGTATTTTACCTCGTATTTTTAAGGATTTTTATTTTTAGTATATTTACAGCTTATTCATTTTATATTGCCATATTGTTGTGTCGACAACAATATCTATAAGGGCAAGCTGATTATTTAATTTTGTTACAAAACGAACCTCAAATAATGAGCAAAAATAAACGATATAATCCTCACGTTAAAGCCATCTTGATTCATTATTTTTAGAAACATTTACATCTATTTTGATTATAAGTATATATACTGGCAGATCATACTATCACAGATCTATGAAACATACATTAATTTCAAGAAACATACTCTACCTCATTTTGCAGCTCAAACCAGAGAATCTTTTATGTTTAAGAATCTGAAGGATTTTCGGTAATTTTTGCAGTTCAATCAAGACAACCTTTCCTGTTTTAGAATCATAAGGATTTTAGGTCATTTCATTGTTCCATACAAAAATGTAAATAACAATGCACTATTGGTTGTATATTACTTGTTAAGTATGTCATGAACCAATCACAAACATTTTGCAGGTTTTTAAAAATATTGCCCAGCATGCATTAGATTCTGAAACCATGAATTTGCTAAATTTATCCTCTTTTTATAGAATCTGTAAGAGTTGTCTCCTTTTGCCAAAACAGTTTGTATATTTGATAAGTTTGTATTTTTTAGACCTTAGAGATCTTTCAAGCAAAAAATAAAAACATTGTAGGATATTATACAGTAGAGGAAAATAATTATAACAAAATAAAAATTTTGAGCATGAAAAGTAAATAACAAATGACACTTATAATTGATATGCTTGAGCAAGCAAGCATCTATCTCAATGCTGTTAAAATAATTTATATATACTGGTTTATACATGAGAAAATTTCAAAGGTATCCCAAATTTATATCGAGGAAACCAAAATATATTTCGTTTGAATTTCTGTAGAGACAGTTGTGCTATATGATATCAGATCTTTTGAATATCTTAATTTGATGTCATTAAATGCTATTAGATATTCTGTATTCATCATGCTTTACCCTTAAAAAAGTACAATTCCCAGAAAACCTCACATCTAAATTATTGAATGCTATCATTTTGCATTAACTATAATATCTTCGTGCTATTAATTAGCACAAAGATATTATAGTTAATGCAAAATGTATTTAATATACACCCAATCGGATAAACACCCTATGATATACTTTATACAATCATATTTGCAATAATTACATGAAAACAAACTATGAAAATACACGCCAAAACAACCTGAGTATTTAGTTGAGCTGTTGACAAAATAAAAACTCGAAGTATTACATCTTAAATTGGAAAATTAACTATAACGAATGGCAATATGACTACGCTAGTGCTGAAGGCCTGGTCAAGTAAGTGTTCTTATCACATGATTTTATAGTTAGTTCTTATGTGCATGTCACTAACAATTATAAGAATTTCAAGTTTGCTACTTTTGAAGAAAATGACTCGAGTTCGTCTACCTATCTATAGAAATGACTATTATTTATTCCAAAGGCCATATAAAATGATCAGAAATGTAATATTTATATAATTTGAGGACGCATTTAAGTAGTACACTAAATTTTACTCATATAAGTTGCCTATTATTGTTGGTACATGCAAGTAAACTTTAATCTTTATGCTTAAATATCTCTAAAACTTGGCTGACTCTTCAGTTCAGGAAAGATGGCTTTATTGCAGTTGGTTTACTGTCCAAATCATTGTACAAATTATTTTCTTAATATAATTTATAAAAATGCTTGACCCATAAAAAATGTTTGACACACATCGAAAAAGTGTGTCAAATGCTTGACAAATTATGACAAACACTTGAAAAAAATCAAGACAAACATTTGACACATGACTTAACACAGGAGACTAAACTAATTTTACAAGTGACAGTCCAAACAATGATCCCAATGCTAAACCAACAGTCATACAAACAGACATAGTAGCTCCTGTAAACTCTGCATACTGAGGGAATACCTTCCTAAAAATAGAAAAAAAACAACATATTATAATGACTTCTCCATACTGAGGGATTAGAAAATTAGAAAATTATAATGAAGTACAATTAACATTGCATAATTTGAAAATAATTTCCAAATTAAAAAAAATAATTTTGTTACACAAGAATTGACACAATAAAGAGGTTAGAAGAGGGGTATCCCATATGATAATTGAAGGTTAAATTTTGCTTTAATCTTAATGATAAATATGTTTCTCAAGTTGATGCTTACTGCAACTAAAAAAAGATGAATGACGATAAAAAAATCAGGCTCAATTAAAATAAATTGCTTCGCTGAGCGCAGCTGGATACGACCGCAGATGTCCAACCCTGAAAAGTTGGGGCCAAAATGGACACAATATTCACGCTTGATACAGGTCTGAATTTGGATTGTAATTAAATTTTTGACACATAATAGGTTTCTGACACAGAATAACTGTAGTCAAAGAACTTCAAATTGGTTATATGATTTGAATTCATATTCAATTTTTTGCTTTTGTGCAATACACTATGCGAATTGCCCCCCCCCCCCCCCCAAAAAAAAATAAAATTTTACCCCGTTTTTTTGCGTTTGTGTAATACACTATGCTGTTGAATATTAACCCCCCAAAAAAAAATATTTGAAGAAATTTTCTTTTAATTTCTGAAATCTGAAATGAGAAAAACTGTCCCCCTCCAATTTAGTTCACCTCCCCCCTTTCCCTTATTCAAAAAAATAATTCTTTCCCTCAAGTTATGGTCAGTATCTCAACAATCATCATTTCTTAATACATAATTTACAAGCACTGTAAGGGAGGTAATCAAACATTGTTAATTAAATTGATTTGGATTTTGATTTGGATTACCTCCCTTACACTCCTTTTAAATTGTCTCAATTGTCCTTTAACCAGAAACACCCTTGTTTTCCCCCTTTTTTGCCCCTAATTCCTAAATGGTTTGAGCCATAACCCCCCAAAGTCAATCCTAACCATCCCTTTGTAGTATGGAAACTTGTGGTATAATTTCAGAGAGATTCATACACTTTAACACAAGTTATTGTCTGGAAACTACAAAAATGCTTATTTGGGCCCCTTTTTTGGCCCTCATTCATAAACAGTTGGGACCATAACCCCCAAAATCAATCACAACCTTCCTTTAGTGTTTATAAACCTTGTGTCAAAATTTTATTGATTTCTATTTACTTATACAAAAGTTATTATCCAGAAACCATCTGTCTTCGGACGACGCTGACGACAACGACGACGACGACGACAACAACAACGTGATACCAATATACGACCAAATTTTTTTTAATTTTTGCGGTCTTATAAAAAGCGGTAGTGAAAAGAAGATATTTGACAATTAACAACAACATTTTGTACTATCGGACAAGAATATTTAAAACAATTATCTTAAATGTTTATTAGCTATAAATCTGAGTCAAGGTCAAATAGGATGGTTTTGTTGTGACAAAGTGATGGGAAATTGTTATGAGATCATATATAACACAGAGTTTTGACATAAGCTATAGAAAATGTCCTTGAATTGTTGTCATGGGACAGTTTGAAAACAAAGCCACAACAGTGCCATTTTCAAAAGTATATAAAAATATAAATCACACGTTTGTCATCAGCAAATCAATATAGCTTCAGATTCCTATCAAAACATTTTTTTGTCAAATGAGCTGCAGGAGTGTGTACTTATTTGAGACCATACATAACATTCAGTGTTAACCATTACATTTAAGATATACTTAGCTCAGGACTATACACTTACTTAGGACCATAAATTAAACATTGGGTCCTGAGACAAACATACCTAATTGATGTATTATAATATTGCCAGGAAAGTAATAGGAGTGTAAGAGGAGTATGTTTTCATGATGTGGTTGAGTGAATGGAAAAGCCTTGTGACCAAGTGATTGGAATGTATTCTGACCATGTTACAAATACTTACTAAGCATATTACATCACAAATTTAGTACTGACTAGATACCCAGCAGAAAAGCCAATTTGGCGATTCATTATGTCATACCCAGAGCATCTTGTGATTGAGTGAATGGATTTAAATATCAAATATACTTACTTCGGACCATATGTTACATTCAGTGCTTTAAGATAATAGAAATAAATGAGAGGTTATACTATCATGTAATGAGAAAGTGGAGGGAGAGTTGTGACTGCGTGGTACTTAGATATACTGTAAACCATTTAGTTTTCATGAGCTATACATTAATGCAACTTTCGAAATTAGGAAAAAAAACACAAATATAAATATTTGCAAAAAGGACAAACTTGCAACTACAAAAAAAAAAATCAACAAAATAAATATAAAATGCCTCGCTGATCGCAGCCTGATACGACCGCAGAGGTCGAACTCTGAACAGTTGGCAAGTTTGGACACAATATTGTCGCTTGATACTGTCTGAATTTGGATTGTGATCAAATTTTTGATATAATATAGGTTTCTGACACAAAATAAATGTGGTCAAAACATAAAAATTTGAAATGGGACATTTAATTTACCTAGAATGGTCTGATATCCAAAATCTAACAACATGGTTAGATTCAGCATATAAAAAAAACACCAATAATCTAATTTTAGTTGAAATCAAACAAAGTTTAATTTTGGACCCTTCAAACCTTAATATGAACAAATTTGAAAAAAGGGCCAAAAATAAAAATCTAAATGCACAATAAGATTCAGCAAATCATACAGCCGCAATAATTCAGTTTTTGATGAAATCAAACAAAGTTTAATTTTGGACCCTTTTGACCTCAATGTAGACCAATTTAAAAATGAGGCCCAATATCCAAAAATATTAAACAAGGTTAGAACCTCCAAAAATTAAATACTTAACTAATCCCATCGAAATTGGTTAAAACATTTGTATTTGTTTTCAATTGAAGATTTCTTGCTATTGCGCAATACTGTGCAATTGAAGATTTCTTGCTATTGTGCAATACTGTGCTATTGCCCAATACTGTGCAATTGAAGATTTCTTGCTATTGCGCAATACTGTGCAATTGAAGATTTTTTGCTATTGCACAATACTGTGCAATTGAAGATTTCTTGCTATTGCGCAATACTGTGCAATTGAAGATTTTTTGCTATTGCACAATACTGTGCAATTGAAGATTTCTTGCTATTGCGCAATACTGTGCAGTTGAAGATTTCTTGCTTTTGCGCAATACTGTTCTATTGTGCAATACTGTGCAATTGAAGATTTTTTGCTATTGCACAATACTGTTATATTGCACAATGCTGTGCTATTGCGCAATACTGTGCAATTGAAGATTTCTTGCTATTGCGCAATACTGTGCTATTGTGCAATACTGTGCAATTGAAGATTTCTTGTTTTTGCCCAAAACTGTGCTATTGCGCAATACTGTGCAATTGAAGATTTCTTGCTATTGAGCAATACTGTGCAATTGAAGATTTCAAAATTTAAAATTTCAAAAATGAACCCCCCCCCCCCCCCTCAAAAAAAAATTGGAAAAAAAATCCCCCAACTTTTTCACCCCCACCTCCCTTTTGGAGTAATTACCCCCAAACTCAATCCCAGCCTTCTCTTTATGGTATGGAACCTTGTAGTACAATTTTAAAGAGATCCAGACACTTAAACACAAGTTATTGTCTGGAAACTAGAAAAATGCTTGTTTTTGGCCCCTAATTCCTGTAAGTTTGGGGCAATTTACACCAAACTCAATCCCAGCCTTCCCTTAGTGATATGGAACCTTGTGGTACAATTTCAGAGAGATCCATACACTTACACACAAATTATTGTCCGAAAACTACAAAATGCTTGTTTTTGACCCCTTTTTGGCCTCTAATTCCTAAACTGTTAGTACCATCACCCCCAAAATCAATCCCAACCTTCCTTTTGTGGTATTGAACCTTTTGGTAAAAATTCATAGATATCCATTCACTTAAACTAAAGTTATTGTCTGGAAACCAAATGTGTCTTCGGACGACGACGACGACGCAGACGACATCATAGCATAATACGACGCAAAAATTTTTTTGCGGTCGTATAAAAATGAAATAAATCACTGCAAAAAGAGCAAATCAAAATAATTTTGTTTACAGTACTTACTAAGGAACAAACATTACATAAAATGTAATAAAACAAACCATTAAATATGCCCAGTTGTTGAACAATATTGACAAAAAATAGTGATGTGTCTGAGAGATGGCCAATTATTATGAAAGAGTTACAGGAGAAGTAATATACGCATACTTACTTGGGACCATACATTACACACAGTGTACTTAGATAACCATTAGAAATGCCCAGCAGTATGATGAACACAAGTGGATACATGTCACTATTGAACACAAGTGTTGTATTATGTCGCGGCATTACATTGCAGAACATCAACAGAGGTATAAACACAAAACGGATTACAGACAATGTTAACATCAACTTTGTCTGGTTTGCGCGAGGCTGAAAATATAAATACAAAACATATTACAGACAATGTTAACATCAACTTCGTCTGGTTTGGCCGAGGCTGAAATTATAAACACAAAGTGTATTACGGACAATATTAGCAACAACTTCGTCTGGTTTGGGCGAGGCTGAAAGTATAAACACTAAAACATATTACAGACAATGCTAGCATCAACTTTGTCTTAATTGGACAAGGCTGAAAGTAAAAAATAATTCATGAGATATATATATACAATGTGTACTATATAATGTGGTTCTGATTCACTGAATATAAATTGAAAATCATTTAGAAAAAATAAATGCTTTAATTTTGCCACAAATCTTGATTACTGTGAGTAAGTTTATTTATATGGGCGCCAATTTCGTGGCTTGAGAACAATTTGTATTTTGTTGATACTAGATACTAGGTTTTTGTGATTTAAAATCTATGCACCACTGCTCTGAGCCTCTTAGCCAGAATAATATATGAGTGTAGGATGGTGTGTTTTGAAGTGGATTGTGGGCTTATAAACAAGCATATAGTTGACCTATAGTTGTTAATTTCTGTGTCATTTGGTCTCTTGTGGAGAGTTGTCTCATTGGCAATCATACCACATCTTCTTATTTTTATATAAACAACAATACAACTCAGCATGTTGGTCTAGTTAAAAGCAGGGTGTCTTCATATAACATTAAAATGCTATCAATGAATATGCATATCATATTTGCCATTGGTGGAAAGCAGCATTGAGTCACAACTGTATAAAATTTGTTATTTGAGGATCTGTTATTACTTACAAAATGAACAATTCCAGTAAAAGATCTTCCTGTCCAATCTCCAACATTGTATAACAGGAAACAGATAACAGGAGTGAAATATTTTACTGAAAACAAGAAAACCATTAAATATAATTCAATTTAATTCAATATACAATATAGTCAACCCTGCAATAAAGGTCACTTCTTTTTAGGGAAAAAAACCTTTACTTGTCCCACTGTTTTGATGGTTAATCATTTTGAACCTCATTTCAAAGGTAACCACTCTTATAAGGTCAGTTGTATCTGGTTCATGGGGTGACTTTTAACCTTTATATAACATGTTTGATTGTATATGGAACAGGTATGATATGTTTTACCTATTTTACCAATTTTAATTTATTTTTAAAATATAACTTATATTTAGATGTTCCACAAAAGTGATTCAACTTCCAATGCACAGTCTGTGTGAATGAATGTGGGGTACACATGAGACCCCACGACAGAAATAAGCACAAGTTATCTAGAACATGACAAAATTTAGAAAAGACCTTTGAACTTACCAAATTTACAAAGTGTTATTTTCATTTATTACATTGGTTGCAAGGAATTACCTTGATTTTCCAGTGAAATAAAAACCAATAATTTCACATGTGAAATAAAATTTAATAATAATTTTACTCCTCTGACGTCATACGATAATAGGTGTTGTCAAGACGTTGTCTGTGGTGTTGCATCAAAGCAAACTGTAAATGCATAGAAAAAGATAGTTCCTTGCATTTTCTCCTTTATTTCCATTAAAAAGTCCATTCTCAATGTATTTAATAGAATAACTAATGGCAGAATTAAAAAAATCGAAAAATAATCAACTCATGACTGAACAACACTGATAATTAACTCATGCGCTACGTGTATTCATGAATAAATGTGTTGTTCAGTCACTTGTTGAATATTTTTCTATATTTGAATTCTTCGATTAGTTATTCTATAATTGTCATTGCCCGTTTACATGCAATTTTGTATGTCTGATACCTTTGTCAAATATAAGTCATGTCACTTCTCCATGCACCTCTAATTTATCATTGAACATAAGCTTTTGATGTAATCTGACCTAGCATGATTTTGTTTGATCTGATTTCAGATTTTCTGAATTTAAATCATGGAACTAATTTTCCTTCAAAACTTTTTTATTGAGTAGAAATTCAAATTAACAGTTAACACAGAGATATGTCTCGCCTATTTGTTATTTTGGAAATGAAACTTGCAAATGCCAATACATTTGCATACCAAATATCATTGACTTAACATTAGTGGTTCATCTTAAACTGACCTAATCACAAACTAATACATGTAAATAATGCAAAATTTTCAAAGTCAATAGACCATGACTGAGGGGTAAGGACCAAATATTCTCCATGGAAATGAGATATGCCCATGCTTATACAACTGCATACCAAATATCATTGACCTACCACTAGTGGTTCCCCATAAACTGACCTAATCACAAACTAATATATGTAAATTAAGCAAAGTTTCAAAGTCAATAGACCTTGACTGAGGGGGCGGGGCTAAATAATCTCCATGATAATGAGATGTGACAATGCTAATACAACTGCATACCAAACATCATTGACCTACCACTAGTGGTTCACCATAAACTAGACCTAATCACAAACTAATACATTGTTGACTCCACCACTGCCGACGCCGGAAACAGCATACCTATGTCTCGCTTTTTGACTCCGTTAAGGCGAGACAAAAATAAGAACCAAATTTCAGATGCTTTGGGCTTTTGATTTCTTCAGTTTATTGAATATTTGATAGTCATATTAAATTGTTTACTTTTTTATCAACAGAAAATATCCAGATGTACTGTGAGCTAATTCTGAGTAATTATACGCCCACATATGTTAAGAAGGTTTGACTAAGTAGCTAAGAAAAATATGATGAAAATATACCCAGCATGTTCATGACATTTAAACAATATAAGTTATCAGGGGGTGTAATTCAGAACATATCAACAAATAGTAACGTACATCTCCAGTTCCCACTATTGCATGACTGTATACTTGATGCTAGGGCAGGAAAACAGGCTAGTGTCACTAGGAATACCAAACATACACTAATTCCCTCCACCCAAATTTGAAAATAAAAAACAAATGTCATATCTTTGCATGGAAATTATATATTTCGACATTTATATTTTTTGTTTTAAAATTATCATTTGAAAAAAGTACATGTATAACTTAAATTCTAATTAGAGATTGGTAGAAAAATAGTACTTGAAAAATAAATCATAAGAAACTAATATGAATTCAGTGCAATAGACTTGGCATCAAAAACTGTCTAGAAAAAAAATTCTTCCTTATTTTTCTGTAGCAATTAAAATCTATCTCGTACAAAAATCATGGTGATTGAGCAATTAAGGATGAATTTTAACTAGAATCATTTAAATAATATTGGTGATTTACCAACTAAGGATCAATTTTAACTAGAATCATTCAAAAACTCTTGGCTTTTTAACAATTAAGGATGAATTTTACCTTGAATCATTAAAAAAATCTTCTAACCTTTTTAGATACATCATGGTGATAAGAGAAAGTTTTTAATTCTACACTTTCACTAATGACATCATCTTTAATAAGAGGCTCTTTCTCATTTTCATCTTCATAACAATATGAATTATTAACAGATTTGTCTCCCCCAACTGTCACAGTTTCAGTGGCTTTATTTGCTGAAAACAATATTAAAAAAAGATCTCATCTTATTATGCAATCTCTAATTTTTTTAAGTAATTTTCCATATGGCCAAATATAAATAAATTGCCAGTTATTTTTTAAAACTGTAAATTCAGAATTATTTGCTATGTTTTTGCAAGAAAAAAACTGCAAGGGGCACTGTATCTTAAATTTTAAAACAGTGTTTTCATTCTTACAGCATTATCAATTCCATAAATAACATTAATTGATCCCACATGTTTATCCCTTGTTTAACAATTGAATCATAACTACATTCAAGACAATTTTTGAACACTTCCTCAAAGTCAAATTTGAATGAATTTAAGACCTTCAAATCTAGTTTTCTCAAACTATATCATATCACCTTTTGGCCAAACCCAACCTCAGGGCTAATATTGGCATATGAAGTAAGGTAGCTTTTTTTCTGTATAAAATTAGATGATGCTATAACATTAAATGAACAGATCTGTTGATTTTCACTTAGGTCAAATTACGACATGAGAAATCTTTTAAAAACATGTCTGTATTTCACAGTTGGATATTTCATAAACAGCTGTAATTTGTTCACTTTGTTGAGGATTTATGATTAGTTGTATATTATATATGACCTTCTGTGAAACAGTAGACTTGGCCTTGTAGTCATAAAAATTTTGGCGTATGATTATCAATCTCAGACTGAGAAATCAACCAATCAAATAGGGATTTTTGTTATAAAACTGAACTCTGAGAACAAACTTTTTTCTTGAAACACCAATTCAGTATTTTGATTAGTTAATGTCTGAGTCTGAGTCAGATAATAGTACTTGAAACTTTTATGACCGTAAGCCCTGGTACTGGATTAGTATTTTGAGTACAAATGTTGTACTCCTGAGTACTGAGTAACGTTTTAAGACTGCAAGGCTGGTATATTGATTTTCACACAAAAAAAGAGATATAACATTTTTTTTATATTTTTGAATACAAGTATTGGTAACTATTGCTAAATTATTAACTCTTTTCACTAAGAACTAGTTCAATAAGATTTTTAAGTATTATTTCTTTTCAAATCTGCCAGAACTTTTTAAATATAAACCTTATTTATTTAAATAATATCTTGAAAATTCCTGCAAAAAATAAGACAACCAGTTATCAGGTCTTTCAGTTAATATGATACTCATTTGTACAAGCTTTAGAAAGAGGAAGAAAACCAAGACTGGTTTCCTAACAATAAAACTCAATTCTATACTCTCCGACATTGAGTAGGGGACTTCTTCAGTTTTTTATATGTTAGGTGTTTTACTCATTGTTGAAGGCAGTATGTTGACCTATATTTGTTTACATCCATGTCCTTCTGTCTTTTGTTTGAAAGTTGTCTAATTGGCAATCATTCCACATCTCCTTATTTTTATATATTGTATTATATGGATTCGAAATTGAAGTTTTAAATTCAGCCTTACATGTATAGTATATAAATTAAATTGTCTGTATTTTCCATAGTTATTGATATTACTTGGTTATAGGAATATACTATGAGTGATGTAAAAACAGTAATTTCAATGTATATAAAATCATAACAACATAATATATTTTTGTGAAGACTACTATAACAACATTATAGGGATTGCTGCTATTATTTAATGAGATAGACATGTTTTAATGCCTAAACAGTCACGAGGATAATTTATCACTTTCAGCACGATTTTTCTGTGTATTGTTTTTATCCCGAGGAAGGTGCTCTAGGCAACAAAACATACTGATCTTATCCAATTACTGCATCAATCCCTAAAGTGTTGTTGTTATAAGTCTTCACATTTTATGTTTTTATCATAACAAAACCCTGCATACCGAAATATCAACTTACGGAATTCTTTCGTAAAGAAGATTTACAAAGTGTTGGTTCACTGTCTTTTACAATTTAATATTTTTTTGGAGAGGATCTTTAAAAGAATTGTTTTTGATTAAACTTACATTACTATAAAGGGATAAATATCCTAGCATTGTTATAAGAGTCCATCCTGTGGCTATTAAAAAGAAGATGAATGCACTTTCAGATACGTCAGTACCTACAGCTATCGTTATTAAATTGGCTACAGCAGCAAATAGACAAAAAGAAAAAGCACCTTGCGAAATTCTTTAATTTTACTTTCCGATATATTGATGATGTTCTATCATTGAATAACCCATATTTCAGCCATTCTTACATCTTATATATCCCAGTCAGCTTGAAATTAAGGATACTACTGATACTAGAAGGACTGCTTCATACCTTGATCTTTTCCTCAATATTGATACAGATGGACGACTTCACACGAAAATCTATGATAAACGGGACGATTTCAACTTCCCAATTATCAATTTCCCATTTCTCAGCAGTAACATACCCTCTGCCCCTTCATATGGTGTTTACATATCTCAATTGATACGCTATTCTCGTGCTTGTTCACACTATACGGACTTCATAAACAGGAGTGTGCTCCTTACCCAGAAACTGCTCCAACAAAGTTATGAGGAGGACAGATTAAAAATGACACTCCGTAAATTTTACGGACACCATCACGAATTGGTTAGTCCATACGATGTGTCTTTGTCCAAACTAATAAAGGATATTTTTACCACGTGTTAGATTGTGGTTTGTCATTACGTCGTCTGATCTTTTAATTACCGAACGTGACTTATTCCCGATTGTGACTGTTTTGCTGAGTGTGAAACCGTATTGCTATAAGACGTGTCACGGTACCTTTCTATCCCAAATACATGTATTTAATTTTGATGTTATATTTGTTATTCTCGTCGGATTTTGTCAAATGTCTTAACGTCTTTTCTGTTATATTCGTGTGTTATGGTAAAGATAATTAATCACCCCCTTCATTTATTAGATTTTAGTTTGGTTCAACGACATTTATACGATATATTTGGTTTTCAGTTTGATTCAGAAGAAACACCGACATAGCTAGATAATAATTAACAAGAAATGATTGTAACAGGATGCTGTTACGAAGTCTCCCAAACGAAGCTCCCATAATTCGTAATTCCCAGGGTCGCCTGACATTGGGCAAAGTCCAGTGAAAATTAGTTTGGTCCAGTAAAGTTATATGCATTAGTGATGCCTGGGGACTAACCCTGTATATCATTCAAATCATCTTGGCATGACAAACCAGAATATATATGGTTTAGGGGTGGGGATCTCGACCATTTGCAAGATATTAGAACTTTTTCAAATGGCAGGGGGTCAGGATGACCCCTGGGGACTAACCCTGTATATCATTCAAACCATCTTAGCATGACAAACCAGAATATATATGGTTTAGGGGTGGGGATCTTGACCACTTACAAGATATGAGAACTTTCTTAAATGGCATAGGGTGGGGATGACCCCTGGGGACTAACCCTGTATTTCATTTGATTTGCTTTATCATGACAAACCAGAATATATATGGTTTAGGGGTGGGGATCTCGACCATTTACAAGATATTATAACTTTTTCAAATGGCAGGGGGTCGGGATGACCCCTGGGGACTAACCCTGTATATTATTCAAACCATCTTAGCATGACAAACCAGAATATATATGGTTTAGGGGTGGGGATCTTGACCACTTACAAGATATGAGAACTTTCTTAAATGGCATGGGGTGGGGGTGACCCCTGGGGACTAACCCTGTATTTCATTTGATTTGCTTTATCATGACAAACCAGAATATATATGGTTTAGGGGTGGGGATCTCGACCATTTACAAGATATTAGAACTTTCTCAAATGGCAGGGGGTCGGGATGACCCCTGGGGTTTAACCCTGTATATTATTCAAACCATCTTAGCATGACAAACCAGAATATATATGGTTTAGGGGTGGGGATCTTGACCACTTACAAGATATGAGAACTTTCTTAAATGGCATGGGGTGGGGGTGACCCCTGGGGACTAACCCTGTATTTCATTTGATTTGCTTTATCATGACAAACCAGAATATATATGGTTTAGGGGTGGGGATCTCGACCATTTACAAGATATTAGAACTTTCTCAAATGGCAGGGGGTCGGGATGACCCCTGGGGACTAACCCTGTATATTATTCAAACCATCTTAGCATGACAAACCAGAATATATATGGTTTAGGGGTGGGGATCTTGACCACTTACAAGATATTAGAACTTTCTTAAATGGCATGGGGTGGGGGTGACCCCTGGGGACTAACCCTGTATTTCATTTCATGTGCTTTATCATGACAAACCAGAATATATATGGTTTAGGGGTTGGGATCTCGACCATTTACAAGATATTAGACCTTTCTCAAATGGCAGAGGGTCGGGATGACCCCTGGGGACTAACCCTGTATATTATTCAAACCATCTTAGCATGACAAACGAGAATATATATGGTTTAGGGGTGGGGATCTTGACCATTTACAAGATATTAGAACTTTCTCAAATGGCAGGGGGTCGGGATGACCCCTGGGGAGTAACCCTGTATATCATTCAAACCATCTTAGCATGACAAACCAGAATATATATAGTTTAAGGGTGGGGATCCCGACCATTTACAAGATATTAGAACTTTCTCAAATGGCAGGGGGTCGGGATGACCCCTGGGGACTAACTCTGTATATCATTCAAACCATCTTAGCATGACAAACCAGAATATATATGGTTTAGGGGTGGGGATCTCGACCATTTACAAGATATTAGAACTTTCTCAAATGGCAGGGGGTCGGGATGACCCCTGGGGACTAACCCTGTATATCATTCAAACCATCTTAGCATGACAAACCAGAATATATATGGTTTAGGGGTGGGGATCTTGACCACTTACAAGGTATTAGAACTTTCTTAAATGGCAGGGGGTGGGGATGACCCTTGGGGACTAACCCTGTATTTCATTTAATGGGTTTTATCATTTAGAACATTTTCAATTAAAAAGATTGTGTCTATTACAAACGGTTTTCAATTTATAATCATTTGAAAATTTAAAAAAATAAAATCCCATAGGGTTCTATAGTAAAACCCTCTTTTCTTTTTGCCCCTCAAAGTACCCCTTAATAAACCCCATTGCACAAACAAAACCCTGATTGCACCACTAGACATGTTAGTCTAACATAGTGTGAAACCCTAAGTTCATCTGACAAGCGGTTTTGGAGAACGGGTGCGGACAAGTTCAAATTTAAAAGCGGCGGAAGAGGAAGAGGAAGAGGAAGAATAATAATAATAATAATAACTGAGCAAAAACAATAAGTCTTCCCAAACTTCGTTTGGGAGACTTAATTACCTAATTACTACCACAATTTGATACTAATAAGTATTGTAATTTTCATTGTTATAAATAAATGTAATGTCAGTATTACAAATCTAATATATTTGGTATTGGGAAGCCAGACAAAGTAAAAAGAAACCTGATAATACGTCCATATGAAAAAGGGGGCTTACAAATGGTCGATTTTAAAAGTTATTTTATGTCGCTAAAGGCATCATGGGTATATAGACTTGTTAATGGTAAATTTGCCAACTGGAAGCTTATACCTTTTAAATATCTAAAGGTGTCTAATAATATTTTATTTATATTTAATATGCATTTAGATGATATAAAACATTTAGAATATTTTAAATGTGTTCCAGAATTTTATAGAGAAGTAATAAAGTCCTGGATTTTGACTGGGGGTGGGCAAACAAAACAACCAGATACATATTTTGATATAAGAAAGCAGACAATATGGGGGAATAAATTTATTACATTTCATAATAAACCAATTTTCTTTGAAAACTGGATTAAGAGTGGTATAATATACTTAAATGACATTTTAGATGACACTATGTCATTATCAGAAAAATATATTTTAAACAAATTAAAGTGTAAGGTAAACTGGATTGCAGAATTTCATATATTGAAACATGCTATTCCACAAAATTAGATTCACATAGTTACACAAGAAAATTCTGTTATAATTACAGTAAATGTCAAGAGAAATAAGATCACATGGAAAGATCGTTATTTTGAGACTACATGTTTTTCAAATAAAATGTTATATGATTCGCTAGTGAATAATAAAAAAGAACCGTCAGTAGGGATAAACAAGTGGCTTAAAAATCTACCAATGCAAGAAGCTCCAAATATGAATTCACTATATAACTTTATTTTTAAATATTTAACTGAAAATAAATTAAAAATATTCAGATGGAAATTACTACAGTTTATTGTACCAACAAAAAAGCTTTTATTACAATGGAAAATAACTAATAATAATATGTGTAATTTTTGTAACATAGAAGAAGATTATGATCACTATTTTTTCAATTGTTCTTATTTGACAAGATTTTGGCAGCAAATATACGACCTCTTAAAAAGGAGTTATATGGATTTTTTAATAAAACTACAACACCTGATATTTGGATACAAAATCACAGACAACAAGTATTACTCAATAAATTTTTTAATTACAATACTTAGTTTTTCAATATATAAGTCATACTATGTATCCGAGCAGAAAACAAAAAACATAGACGTCTACAGAATTTTTGTCAATGAATACACTAAGAGAGTAGACACCAATATTAATGGACATAAGACAATAAGTCCAATGTTACTAACAATTAAAAGGAACATAATCAATGAATAATTTTTCTAGTATTGTTATTATAATGTTTTGTAAACAAAATGTATGTCAATTAATCTAATCAGCTGACTATTCCCTGGGTAGTCAGTGGATCATAACAGGGTACGTCAAGAGAAGCTTGGAATCTTGATGATTTATGTAACAAGCAATATTTGATGAATAAAATTATTATGTTGTTAAAAAAAAAAAAGTATTACAAATCTAATCTTGAATCAATCCTAATCCTATCTTGTTTTGGGGAAATATTTTTACAAATTCAAATGTGAGGTCACTTTGTGTGTTTTTTTTTTTTTAATTTCAAATGTGACGTCACTTTGTGCGTTGATGCTTTGGCTAACTCGGCTGTGTATTTTTATATGTTGGATTAAGTTGTTTTATGTAATGTATCCGTTTTTATTTTGTAGTTAGTCCCCACTTCGGTTTTATCATGTATATCTATTATATAGTCATTTTATAAAATTTACTGTTTGCTAAATTATAAATTATTCTAAACAATAAGGATGTTCTTGTCCCAGGCAAAAAACCCTGGCCGTGTTAGGCGCGACATTTTGGAAGTTTTGGTCCTCGGTGCTCTTCGGCTTTGTACTTGTTTTGGCTTTCAAGCTTTTTTCATCTGAGCGTCACTGGATGGTCTTGTGTGGACGAGACGCACGTCTGGTTTATTGAATTTTAAGCCTAGTACCTTTTGTTAGCTATTATTCGTGTGTTTCTTTGTCCTATATGTTCTCCCATTTATTTGTATTGTGGTCCTGTCATGTGATGTTGTCGTTTTGGTGTTGTGTTTGACGCTGCCATTAAAGCGGGAGGTTTGGCATGCCACAAAACCAGGTTCAACCCACCATTTTTTTCCAAATATGTCCTGTAGCTAGTCAGGAAAATGGCCATTGTTATATTATAGTTCGTTTCTGTGTGTGTTACATTTTAATGTTGTGTTTTTGTTGTGTCGTTGTTCTCTTATATTTGATGCGTTTCCCTCAGTTTTAGTTTGTAACCCGAATTTGTTTTTATCTCTATCGATTTATGAGTTTCGAACAGTGGTATACTACTGTTGCCTTTATATACCTCCTACAGCCTGAAATATAAATAACATAATTATAGAATGCACTTTCAGATAAGTCAGTACCTACAGCTATCGTTACTATATTGGATACATCAGCAAATATACCTCGTACCGTCTGAAATGTATATAATATAAATATAGATAGTTATTTATTATGTGGTAAGTAGTAATTAGGAGTAAATGTTATATGTAATAAAATCGATCATCATTGATGATATAAAAATTAGTTATTGCTGCACATGCTTAATCAGACACTGAAATCAGTTTTAGGTCATGGCACGTGAAAACATTTGTTTTAAGTATATAAAAAGTTCATATCTGACACAGCTTTTTTAATATCACTCAACATATCAACCCTCAACCAACCTGTTGGAAATAGAAATTATTTGGGAAAGAAAAAGAAGAATGTGTCTGAAGACAAGAATGCCCCCGCTCAAGCTTTGCAATTTTAAGAAGGAAAAAAGGGCATAACTCTAGAACGGTAAGTGACTCATTGCCCAAATTTTAACTCTGTCTCTTTGGTTCTCAGCATTGTGTAGGAGTTTCATAAATTTTGGATGAGAAAAACTTAAGTTAGAGTGTGGAAACAAAAATGGGACAGATTGACAGATGGAAGGACGGCAGGATGGTCAAGGGTAACACTTATTGAGAACCAAATAAAACTTTTCCACAGATTCATCTCCTATTGTTTAATCTATTTAAACTTTTGTCAGTTCTATTGTCCCATTGAATAAATACAATAGCTATTGTTCACTGTGTAGTTTTTCATTGGCACCTTTAAATTTCTTCTAAGAGAAATCCATCACTCATTAATCAATTCACTTGAGTAAAAACATTATCTTCTAAAATATGAAAATACATATTTTACATTAAAAAAAACTGCATGTGATTTTGTATTTATTCAATATCAATAATATATTTTCAAACTGTTCAATGTAAACAGTGATTCAAAAATTAATAAAAGTTGATTTCTGACAAAATTTTCAACATTGTTCCTAATTAAACTTTTTTTTTGTGTGTTTGACAAATGAAAACTGGAAAATGATGATCTTTAAATTAAGGCCTTCGTAAATGTATTCTATAACTAAAAAAAACACAAAAAATGCAAATTTCAATTGGAACAATGCTAAAAAATTTGTCAGAAATCAACTTTTTATGATTAAATCAATAGAACTGACAAAAGTTTAAATAGATTGAACAATAGGAGATGAATCTGTGAAAAAGTTTCATTTGGTTGGCAATAATGCCCTCGTTACCTACGGCAGAGGCATAAAAACATTGTAAGCAATCTCATGTCTACATTTCTTTTAAGATATTCATGAAAAAGTTACAAAGAACGGTTAAAAAATATTTCAGTAATTGTCCTGTGATAACATATGTGCAAATACTGCAGACATTTGAAAGCTGTTCTTTTTTTAAGGTTCAATTGAGCTGCACTAAAATATGCTTTTTCCCCTTTATCCATATGAAACAGCTATGATATTTTACTATGTATGTCTATTAACCATTTTGTCTACATACTTTCTCTGGTACCCTATACATACTTCATTGACTTGCTGACCTGAATATTAATTACACAATAGCATGATGAACCTAAGTAGTACAAAATTTCAACCTTGACCGATCAAATTTTTGCTTATATCTTAATATCAATAACAAAATATTTTTAATAAAGAAACTTAACTGACCTGTCCACTCATGCTGGCTTGTATGTATCTGTGTGGTAATACACCAGCTAATCTAAACAAAGAAGTTGTAAATACTGAACTACAGGCTGTAAAATTAAACATGTAAAATGTAAGAAATAATGATTACCATTTCTCTATAACTACCTTTGTTTATATGCTTTTGATATCTGTATCATTAATAACCAAATCTTCAGGATGTTCACTACTCTTGTTTTTGAATTTTTGTCAGATATTCAGAATCCTCTGGTTTTATCCATGTAGTGCCATTAAACATTTTGGCCGCTTACCCCTACTTTTCTTTTCATAATTTTATTTCATATAGTTTAACTATTTGAAAATCTTATAAAATCCTTGTTATTTTTTCATAGTTTTTGAAAGAAAAAAGGTGCCAATGTTAAATTAAATGTATGAAAAATATAGAGAGACTCATTTCCCGCCAATTTTTCAATGGCTTACACTGACTAGTCATTTTTTTTTCTGCTTTAATATTTGTGTTATTTAGATACTATCAATTTAGTACAGTCATTTAAAAAGCTTGATATTTTGAAATAGAGTGGTGCGAACATCCTCAATAGAGGTTATATATTAAATTCTGAAGCAGCTAACACAGCTTTGTATTCTTTTAGTCTTATTGGATAGTTGTCTCATCGGCAATCATATCTCCTTATTCTTACATCAGGAAGGCATGTAAGATTTTCAAACAAGAGGCTCTCAAGAGCCTGAATCGCTCACCTGTAATATTTTGCTTAAATCTTTCATCAATAATTATTTTTGCTTTTCAATATATCTTAATGAGTGGCTTAAAAATGCCATTTAAATGTTCTTTGTATCTGTCATATTTTCTTCAAAAGTAAAAAAATGCATTTTACCCCTATGTTCCATTTTAGCCATAGTGGCTATGTTTCTTGACGTACAAGGAAATAAAATACAAAAATTATACTAGATACTCTGAAACGCATTCAGCCCAAGTTTGGCTGAAATTGATTTAGCAGTTTCAAAGGAGAAGATTTTTTTAAAGTAAGCAAACTAGATGAACAAATTGTGAAAAATTGTCTTTAAAGGACAATAACTCCTTAAGGGGTCAATTGAAAATTTTGGTCATCTAAAATTTATTTGTAGATCCTACTTTGCTGAACATTTTTGCTGTTTACAGTTTATCTTTATCTATAATAATATTCAAGATAATAACCGAAAACTGCAAAATTTCCTTAAATCATCAATTCAGGGGCAATAACCTAAAAATCAGATACCCGATTTGGCTGATAATTTCAGGGCAGGTAGACCTTGAACTAATGAATACTTTAACTTCTTGTCTGATTTGCTCTAAATGCTTTAGTTTTTGAGATATAAGTCAAAAGCTGCATTTTACCATATGTTCTATTTTTAGCCATGGCGGCCATGTTTTCTGAGGAAACAAAAAATAAAACACAAACTTTATTTTGGATAACCTAAGAATCATTCAGCTTAAGTTTGGTAGAAATTGGTTCAGTAGTTTCAGAGGAGAAGATTTTTAAAGTTAGAAAACATGATAAACAAATTGCGTAAAATTGTTCATAAAGGGCAATAACTCCTTAAGGGGTCAATTGAAAAGTTTTGTCATATAAACTTATTTTTAGATCTTACTTTGCTGAACATTTTTGCTGTTTACAGTTTATCTTTATCTATAATAATATTCAAGTTCATAACCAAAAACTGCAAAATTTCCTTAAAATTACCAATTTAGTGGCAGCAACCCAACAATGGGTTGTTAGATTTATCTGAAAATTGTAGTGCTGATAGAACTTGACCTAATGAACATTTTTACCACATGTCAGATTTGCTCTAAATGCTTTAGTTTTTGAGATATAAGCCAAAAACTGCATTTTTGAGACTGAAATTGGTAAAAGCTTATTTTTGTGCAACAAATTTCCTTTTTTACTTTTATTTCACATGCGGTCGTGCTGAAATAACAGTTTCACCGTGTTTTGTAAGGAAAGGTGCATTTCATTTTTTTTATACACATATCCTGTATTGACCTCTTCTTAACAATATAGTGAAGCTCTTACAAAAGTACCTCAACTCCTTCAAAAGACTGAATTAACAACTCTTTATTCATGATATCAATTTATTAGTCTGTAGAAAACTCACCATTTAATATGACAACAGAGACAATAGTAAAGGCATAAAATCCAGATTGCCCTACAATAGAAATAAAAACATGTACATTTAGTAAAGTTAACAAAAACAAATGATGCAAATAAATATATTGACTGGACAAAAAGACAATAAAGACTGAACAGAAAATCCTGATTGCATTTTTTCTATTTGTTTGTAAACTTATATTGTTAGATTGCTGCCTCCATTATTGTTTGTCCTACATCTAATTTTATCCTATAATAATTTGTTTCATTTAAGGTTAAATTTTAAAAAATGTGATTATGAGTCAAAATATGCTTTGAAATCTCTTTACCACAATTAACTGACTATTGCAATTATTGCAATTAACCACAGGTAACTGACTATTGCAATGAACCACAAGTAACTGACTATGGCAATTATTGTGATTAACCACAAGTAACTGACTATTGCAATTATTGCAATTAACCACAAGTTACTGACCATTGCAATCATTGCGATTAACCAAACGTAACCGACTATTGCAATCATTGCAATTAACCACAGTAACTGACTATAGCACTTAACTACATGTATCAATTTCTTGTTCTTTTCGATAGAGGTGATTTAGTAATAAGCCATTATTTTACAATATGCTTTGACTGTCCTTTATTCAATTAACTATATCGTTAATTTAGTAACTGACTATTGCAATTATTGCAATCAACCACAAAAAACTGACTATTGCAATCATTGCGATTATCCAAACGTAACTGACTATTGCAATTATTGCAATTAACCACAGGTAACTGACTACTGCAGTTAACCACAAGTAACTAACTACTGCAATTAACCACAAGTAACTGACTACTGCAGTTAACCACAAGTAACTAACTACTGCAGTTAACCACAAGTAACTGACTACTGCAGTTAACCACATGTAACTGACTATAGCATTTAACCACAAGTAACTGACTTCTGCAATGAACCACAAGTAACTGGCTAATGCAATTAACCACAAGTAACCGACTATAGCACTTAACTACATGTATCAATTTCTTGTTCTTTTCTATAGAGGTGATTTAGTAATAAGCCATTATTTTACAATATGCTTGACTGTCCTTTATTCAATTAACTATATCGTTAATCAATTACAGGAGTAAGCTCTATGTACAGGAACTCTATGTGCCATAAAATTCTCTTTATTCACCCAATAGTTTGTGTGAGGAACGTGATTTTGTCAGATTTAGAATCAGAACAGAATTAAATATAGAGCTATTAATCAACAATTAATTGAACTATGCAAAGGTTTTTAAAATCAGATTAACAATAACCTATGATAAAACAAAAATGTGTCCATAGTACACGGATGCCCCACTCGCACTATCATTTTCTAAGTTCAGTGGACCGTACAATTGGGGTCAAAACTCTAATTTGGCATTAAAATTAGAAAGATCATATCATAGGAAACATGTGTACTAAGTTTCAAGTTGATTGGACTTCAACTTCATCAAAAACTACCTTGACCAAAAACTTTAACCTGAAAAACTTTAACCTGAAGCAGGACAGACGGACGAACGAAGGGACGCACATACCAAAAAACATAATGCCCCTAGGTGGGGCATAAAAATAAATTACAAAAAAAGATTAGATCTGACAAAATGAACAAATTAATATTTGGTTGAATTGTTTCAATATATCATATTTCATTGTACCAGGTATAATGTATGCCCTTTAAATATTTACAGTTTGACTGGATCAGGTATAAACATGTCCCTATTAACTTCCTGGTAGGACGACATTTTGAGAAACTGTGAAGGAAATGAATTAAAGGTGTCATAATAAAAGGACTTTTCCTCACATCAAGAGGTATTTGGTTAAAAAGTTACTTATTAAAATAAAGTATATAATTAAAGGCATTATATGATCAACTTATCCAGTATATTTAATGACTCTTCCATTCAAAAATTTACAGATCCCGATAAAACTATTATTTGGTATACATATAAAACCTCTATAGAATTTAAATTTTAATTACATAACTCAGTTACATCGGACATCAGTTTAAAACATAATTTATCCCTTTGGCCATGTGATTACAGTGGCCCTAAACAGCGTTCAAAAACAAGAGGTTATATATAACCTTTTAGAAGTAGAGGCTCTAAAGAGCCTGTGTAGCTCACCTGCATCTTCAACAATGACTGATTTTTTAGTAAAAAATCATCATTAAAGGGGAATAACCCTATTTTTTGAGAGTTAACTGACAATTTCAGTCATGTTGACATATTTGTAGATCTTATCCTTTTCCTTTTTAAAGTTTCTATTTATCTATTAAAGTTTACATGATAATAGGCAAAAATGCAAAAAAATGTTAAAAATTATCACTAGAAGGCACTAACTCCAATAATGAGTCAACTGAGGATTTCGGACATTTGGCTCATTTGTGTATCTTGTCTTGCTGATCATTTGTGCTATTCAAAGTTTCTATCTATCTATTACAGTTTTCAAGATAATTGGCTAAATGGGGAAAATCATCATTAAGGGCAATAACTTCAATAAGGAGTAAACTAACAATTTCAGTCATGTTGACTTATTTGTAGATTTTGTCTTGCTGATCAATTTGGCTAATCAAGTTTCTATCTATAAAATATAGTTTTTAAGATATAAGGCAAAAACGCAAAAAAATTCTAAAAAACATCATTATACGGCAATCACTCTATAAAAAATCGACTGAAGATTTCGGCCATGTTGACTAATTAGTAGTTCTTTTCTTCCTGATCATTTTTGCAATCAAATTTTCTTTCTATCTTTTATAATTTTCGAGATAATAATAGGCAAAAATTAAAAAAGCATTTAAGGGCAATAACTCCTACAAGACGTCATCTGACAGTTTTTATGTAAATGAACAATAGAAAGAGCTTCAAATTCTGAACATTTTTGCCCCGTCACACTTTCTCTGTTTATAGCAGTTACCAAAATAATAGGCAAAACATGCATTTTACCCCTGTGTTCTATTTTTAGTCATGTCGTCCATCTTGGTTGGCAGGCGGGGTCATCGGACACAATTTTAAACTATGCCCCAATGAAGATTCTGGCCAAGTTTGGTTAAATTCAGCCCTTGTTTCAAAGTAGAAGATTGTTGTAAAATTTAACAGACAACGACTATGGACAATGACGAAGGAAGCCAAGTGATGAGAAAAGCTCACTTGGCCTTTTAGGCTAGGGGAACTAAAAAATGGACCAATATATCTTTCTCCATCGAAAAATCAATTCAAAAGAGTGTGGTAAGGTCATTTAAGATGTTTTTCCATCCTATTGTAACATTTGTTGAAAAGAGGGAAAATCTGATAAAAAAAATCATAATTCTAATAAATTTGAATAAAAATGTATGAATATTGTGAATATTTGCATTTCACATTTTGAAAAAAATTTCAGACATTTGGTACTGTCAGTCTGACATAATTTAAAACAAAACTTTCGAAAATTGACAGTTTATGAATTTGAAATTTATTTAAAGTAAAGGTTTTAACTTGGCAAAGTTGACCTTAGATAAATTTGGCTATAGTTTTTACGTCCTTTATGGTCAAATAGCTCTTCGACTGTTCCGGTTCTTATTTATCCTTGGCTTTTTATATTATTCAGCATTAAGTGTTCCTGATGACGGTAAATCGAGAAAAGCTCTTCAGACACATGATATTTATAAAGTGTTGTTTCATATTTTTATTTATTAAATTTTCATGACATTCCATAAAGGTTTTACAAAGTCTCTTATGTCTAAAGAATTTAATACAGACAATGTGTAAATGTTACCAGCCAAAAAAAACTTAAGTCCATTCATCAGTAAAATGCAAAAAATATAAAATATGTTTTTAAAATTATGCCTCAGAGTCCGACATTATCTCTTAATCATCAAAAAAAATTCTGATGAAGTATCATAAAATTCTATGAAGGTTTGACCAAGTTATCAATGTCTTGTAAAACATTAACCCCAGAAGTATCTAAAAAGTAAAATAACAAAAATACTGAACTCCAAGGATAATTCTAAACGGAAAGTCCCTATGCAAATGGCAAAATCAAAAGCTCAAACACATCAAACGAATGGATAACAACTGTCATATTCCTGACTTGGTACAGACGAAGAAAAACAAAAAGCCATATAGACAAAGCTGTTTATACTGTTAACTGTAGAAAAAAAGGTCCTTTTAGCAGTAAAATATGCAATAATAAAACATATTTTCCAAATTTTTCAAATTTAATATAGATTATTGGATCAAATGGAATTGGAATTAGCGGCGATACCAGACAAACAGGAAATCTTTATACAGTTCGCAATATTTGTGTAAAGAAACAAATAAAAGATAGTAACATACAAATTGAATACAATAGTATCGTATTGAAAGACAAATATTTCAGTATTACAAATGACTTTTGTCAGTGCCAAGATATAGATAACTAAACCTGTTCAATGTGGACCATGTTAATTAGGCTAAATAACTTGTATTTTGTATTATATAGGCTATGGCATCCAGTAAACCTAAACCATGTGGACCTTGTCACAAAGGAAAAATAAACACAAAAGCTGATATCTGGTGTTACAACTGTGATGGAGGACTATGCTCAGCTTGTTCTGGTCATCACAAAAGATCTAAGTTATCACGTGATCATAAAACTATTGATATCAAAATTCATAAACCATACATTCATCCTATTAAAACAGTATGTGACAAACATATTCAACAACTTAATTTGTACTGCCCCAGTCATTTAATGCCTTGCTGTGATGAATGTATTTCTAAAAGTCATTCAAAATGTACTGGAATAAAAAAAATAGCTAGCGTGGTGGAGAAAGCAAAAATAGAAAAATCTAAAGAATCTGTAGATAAAGATATCAATTCCACCTTATACATTTTGAATGAAATGGTAAACAACAAATCAGGAAACATCAAAAGAGAGGTTCAACAATATGAAAGCATAAAGGAAACAATTGCAAAATTTCGGAAGAAAATAAATAAACATTTAGACCATCTGGAGGAGAAACTGTATCAAGAAATAGCCACCATCTTGGATGAGGAAAAATCTAAAGCATCTAATTTGATAACTGAAATCGAAAAAAAGAAAGGAAAATTAAATGAAATGAAAGATCAACTAAATGCAGTCACAACACATAGTTCAAAACTCCAATCATTTCTAGAGGTACATCAGACTGAACAAAAAGTACATCAATGTCAACGATATGTTGAAGATCTAGAAGATGATGACAGGGCCAAAGAATTAGAGATCAAATTCAAGCAAAATGATGAAACAGATAAGACACTTCGCAAGATACAATCATTAAAATCCTTAGGAGAAGTTATTGTTAATAAAACAGAAATTGCAGTGAATTGGGAAGCAAGTGTGAGGAGAAAAGCACAAGTACAACCACCAGAACAATCCAACGTAAACAACATGACCATGAATATTGATACAAAGATAGATATCAACATAAAGAAGAGGATTAGTGACATGATTTGTCTGATGGATGGAAGAATTATAGTAGTGGAACATTTTGGTAACGTTAACCTACTCACTTCTGATGGAAAACTTGAGAAACAATTAACAATATCTGATCAAGTCAGGAGTGTTGCACAGATCAAATACGACACTATTGCCATAACTGATTATGAGGAGCAAGCCATTAAGATCTTCAAATTGGAGAATGAAACAGTTATCAAAGTTATTCATTAAAACAAAACCTGCTGGGGATTATCATTCTCCAATAATTCTCTGGCTGTAGGTTTATATAAAAATGAAATCCGTATTATAGACTTGGAAGGAAATACACTGAAGTCAATACAAGTTCAGAGTGAATCGATATTGGAAAACCTTATTCTATGTAATGACAGAGTTATCTATAGTGACTTAATTGGCAAAACCATATACTGTGTTGATGAATCAGGTACACAGATCTAGGAATATAAACAGGATTTATCTTTTCCAAGAGGACTTTGTACAGATACATATGGTAACATTTTTGTTGCAGACTTTGCATCTAGTAGAATCACAGTAATATCAAAAGATGGAAATGATAATAAAGTGCTGATAAGTAAAGATGATGGACTGAATGGTCCTTGGTGTATTTGTTTTAAAAATAATGAGTCTTCAGGTTTTATTTGTGATTCTGAGGGGAAAAGTTTAGCAAAATTCAATATATCTTCTGGATAAGATATACACAGAGAAATCTAATGATATTAGTTGAGAGGAAATACAAGGAAGTGTCTAGTTGTCTTTTATTTTTTTTGTTGACCAAAATTATAGTGTCATGTTCCCATGTTCCAAAATAAACTGTACAGTATTATAAAAATAACTATGAAAACTGAAAATATCTATTCATTACTTTAAATAATTTCATGGTCAGAAATTTTTTTTTTAATCTTAAATGTTTGATGGATTCTTAGAAAAAAAAATCAAAATTTATATATACAGTTTCAATAATTCCAAATGGTGAAAAACTGTTAAATAAATCACACGAGTTTGCTTGATTGTATATATAGACTTTTTGAATTTGATTTGTTTGTATTACGGTAATAACAATAAAAAATTAATCAATAAAAAACAATTTAATTTGAATAAACAAAATCCTGGTATTTTTTGGTGGAAAAAACAAGAGAAACTAGTATAGTTCCATGTTTTGTTTAATGTCCAAATTTGATATGATGACAAATATATTCCATTAATCATTATACATTTACTGTAAAAAGTATACTTATAAACTGCTTTGCCTAGCGCAGCTGGATACGACCACAGCGGTCCAACCGTAAGGGCAAAAATGGACACAATATTCAAGCTTGATACAGGTCTGAATTTGGATTGTAATTAAATATTTGACACATTATAGGTTTCTGACACAAAATAAATGTAGTAAAAAAACTTGAAATTGGTTATATGATTTGAATTGATATTCAATTGAAGATTTCTTGCTTTTGTGCAATACACTGTGCTGTTGCGCAATACTTAGTGAATCTGTTTTCAGACTATATACAAAGAATTAGCAAAATAAATTGTGACCCCCAATTTTTTTTGGAAAATTGACAATTTCTTAAATCTTGAGGGAAAAAAAATTGACCCCCCCCCCCCCCCCCCCCAAAAAAAATTTCCTTTTGTGGTATTGTATCATTTGGTTAAATTTCATAGAGATCCATACACTTAAAATAAAATTATTGTCCGGATGTCTTCAGACGACGACGACACAGACGACCACATGATAGCATTATACGACCACAAAAATTTTTGCGGTCGTTTAATAAAAACGTGTTTTGATTTTTAATAGAGAATTATAATAGATATCACAATTTCGTTTTTAATGTGTAAAGCTTCTCAAAACAATGGATCTGAACAGTATACTGTAGTATATTCAGAAATTTTTGTGATATTCTTATCATTGGAGAAAATTGTGATGGGACAGGTCCTGCAAAAGTAATATTCCCATTTCAAATTTTGATAGCATTATTTGTATGCAGTATTTCCAGAAATCCCAGTATTTAATTTTCATTTTTGGATGATAATTCAACAATCGCAATATTCAATACACGCAAAAATTTCTGAATACTTTGGTTCATTAATATTCGTGGGATACCAAATTTCTCGGAATTGGTGGGTATAGATAAACCACGAATTTAGATGTTTAACAAAGTGCAAATTGTCTATAGGATTATATGCAGAGTTTATCAAAACCATGAAATCAAATATCCAATAAAATGCAATTTTTCTCAATCCACGAAAATTGGTAACCACGAAAATAAATGAATCCACAGTATACAGTATTCCAATGCAGATGGAATATTTTTTAATTTTGTTTCATTTATGATGAAAAACAAAATACTACAGACGTAAACATTATAATACTTAAAAAATTATAAAATCATTTGATAAATAGATAAAATGTTGACACAGAGATGTGTCTCATCTATATATAACTTTGACAGTAACCAAATAATCTCCATGAAAATGAGATGTGCCAATGCTTATTCAACTGCATAAAAAAATATCATCAATTTTTCATCAGTGATTCATCATTAAGTTTACAAGGCCAAAGAACAGCAATTTGACTTCTCATTTCTGCTAATGTGTCACAGGAAAGGCAAATATGACAGGTTCACCAAGTCTGCACATTTTGGTGTGAGGTGCAGAAGCAAATAATTAAAACAATCTGAAAATGTTGACCAAAGGATATTTTTTAAATGGGCAAGGCATATAATTTTTGATTTCATGATTATGGTATCATATTTTACCTGAATATCAAAAATCTCAGTACTCTGAATTTTTACGTAATTTGTTTGTAATTTTGAAACGAGAGGCCCACAAACAAATTTAATAATCATTTTCAAAGTATGATAATAATATTCAAATTTACGTAAACTCCATATTTTCCTCTATGTTCCACGCGTTCGTTTTTAATCAATGATATTCCTAAAAGTTTAAAGAAGGTAAGATTAAATTAGATGTATGACAATCATTAATGTAACAACATTCTAACAATACATAAGACTAGTTCAAACCATATGGGAAGCTTAAAAATTTACAGAGTTAACATAAATTGTGATTGTCTTAAGTATACACAGTGTGAATGAATCTAAAGTGATTTTCGGAATAAGTTCAAAACTAAACATAAAATTGAAAACAGAATTGATTATTTGAGAATAATTAAAGATATTTTATATTCTTAGACCAGTAATTAATAAAGATAAATGTCTATACTAGATTACATTTACTATGAGGGTTGTATTTTGAGAGCTATCTTCTATTAAGGTATGATTTACAGTCGAATCCAGTTTTTCCCCACAAGTAAATACAAAGGATAAGGTTTTGCCACAATGTTTTATACAAAATATATATTTGCTTAAATAATCATAATAAATACTGGTTTACTATTATTTTGGAAGGAAAAGTCAATGATTTTTGTTACAAAATGTGCCGATTATTTGGAAAGCTAATTTTGTCTTTATATATTAAAAATTTTGGTTACTGTGTCAAGTTCATCTTTCTCATATCTTTTCATTTTTCATATGATTACAACATTGATAATATAGCTATGTTCCAGCGATCGTTTTCACTAAAATACCTTTATGAACAAGTGTGGATCCAGGATTTTAAATGGGGGAGGAGTTTAAGGCAATCCCCACCTATTTTTTTCAATTTGATAATGATTTTTTCAATGAAATCCAACGAAGGGTTCAATCCCCCGTTCTGAATCCACACAAAGTAATAGTTATTTGTTATATATAAAGACATGGGCTCGGATAAAAACTAATAAATTCAAAACTTACAATATTGTGTCCTCTTGTCTTTGGCAAATATGACTGTCGATAAAAAATTATTAGAACAATCATCGTAGAGACTGTCATTCTAAACTTTAAAGGTAAGCAGAAAAGGAAAAAAAGGTAGTTGATCAACTGCGTCATTCAGGTAAAAACGTCATTTCATCATAACAATAGACACGTGTTTGATTGAATGACAATAAAAATACTCGCTCGTAATTTGATTATTTCTTTTAATTTCCTGTATTTATATAGAACAACAGAAATTATGTGTTTCACTGTAATTGCTTTTTTTCGTCAATTTATACACGTTTTTAATTTCAACCATTTCAGTATCCGGACACTCACTTATTTTTTTGTCATAACCAGAATTTGCACCGGTCCAACCTGCCAGACAAATATTGCACGGTCCTAACAATGTTATTACCTACAACTAACGCTGAGTACATAATGCAGTTACAAAATTGAATATAAGATAAGGAACCATGGAGGCTACAGCAATATAACTCGCAAAGATCAGCTGATACTCTGCTTGGAACCGTGCATCTTTGTAATGTTAATACCTACCTGAGTACATAATACAGTAAAAGATAACCATGGAAGCTACAGTCGTATAACTCTAAAAGATCAGCTGCTACTCTGTTTAGAACAGTGTATCTTTGTTATATTTTCCTGGTACAGAGGTGTTACGTAACTTCAATGCAAAGTACTGCAAAAGAAACATATACAATCTAGTTAACACAATTAGGAAATGGAACTTAAATTCAAGATACTGAAAAAGAAACATATACAATGCAGTTATCGCAAATGGTAAATGGAACTTAAACTCAATGTACTGAAAAAGAAACATATACAATGTAATTATCACAATTGAGACATTGGACTTAAATTCAAAGTACTGAAAAGGAAAAACATTTATATAGTTAATTATCACAATTTTGAAATGAGACTTAATTCAATGCCATTGGAAACAAAATTAAAAGTTTTTTAGAACATGTCAATGGCATATATTGCTTTAGATTCTAGGGTTTTAAGTTTAGCCAAAAGATTTAGGTTTATATTAAAGAATTATTGTTAAAATGGAAAATTCATACAACGGTACCAATTGCACTTTATAAATCCAAATTTTACTATTTGCTTTCTTCAAATTTTAATGTAAGGAGTATATTCCCAGAAATCAATTTTCATATCCAGAATACCATGCAGAGGCAACATATCCGATTTCAGCAAAATGAAGAGAATATTCTGTTAATTTGAAGAGAACTCTATATGTCTATCATTCGAAACAATAGCACACAGACAAAAAACAAAAGAAAAACAACAGAAATACCACATGGTCTTGTTCCAAACGTGGTACAGACACAAACTGTGGTGGGGATAAACCAGTTTAACCTGCTCACAACCCCCTCCCCTTTGACTAACTAGATCATTTGTAGTAAAACTAGAACATACAATAAAAAATATTTCCTTTTTTTTAATATATTTGTTTGCAAAAATTTTAAAGAATTGAGTTTGGTGGTTTATGTGACCACAGTGTGTTGTACTAAACAATATTTTTTGCAATTCCTGATTTTCTTTTTTTGTATTCTATCATATTATGTATATTGCAGTATATAAAGGTAACATGAATTCTATTACAGAGTTTCTACTTGTGATAAAAGAAGTCAATCGTACAACAGACTATTTCTACAGTACACAAAAGGTTGTTTAAATCTACTCTTTTGGTAATTTTTATAAATTAATTGAATGCTTGTGATTGATGGTGATTTACTTTGAAAATCCTCTGTGCATATTTAAAAGAAAATGCATCAAATGATCTTAATCAGAGAATAATAACAACAAATCACCAGCAATCACCCTGATTCACAGTGAATCGCTCCATACCGGCAAGAGTGATTTTACTGGATCTTCTTATGTGTACTATATTGATAATCATTTTTGTCATATAATTGATTCAAATAACAACATTAAAATTTAACGTAACATATTAACATGATACTCCAAAGTTACTTATACGCACATAAATGATATCTTTTTGGATTTTCACTTTGTTAGTATCGTTGCCGTCTGATTTTTTTCTATTAATAAGCTTTCCTGAGTCAGGGTAGTGCATAAAATGGACATCCTTACTCAATATTTGACTATTTTTATTTTACCAAAGCAAAATATTAATGAACCTGTCCCAGGTATTCTGTTATTATTCACATTTTTTTCTTTTCTCAGATGATTTGGAGCTTTACACATGTTTAAGATATTCATCTTTAGATGAAGCTTTCATGTATATTTTCATAGGTATAGCTCAATAGACGAAGATAAAAATTGAGATGTTTTAATATTAATTGTGTAAATTCTAAATTTCCTCATGGTTAATATTCCAATACATACAAGTGGATTGTATGAAAATTCACTCTTGCTGGAGAATTTACAAAGCAAGTGTGGTTCATTTTCTATGGTATGGAATGTTTCTCTCTGTGTGATAGATTCATAAATCAAATAAATATCCCTTTCCTCACCCTTTTTGAGTTTAAACGTATTTTTATTTGAAAACCTGCCGTACAAAATATGATTGTAGTATATTCAAAGTCCTTATATCTTAAAATATTTCTACAGGCTCCCCAATAACCCCTTTTCAATAAGATTCACCCATGCACTTTGCAATTATTATTTACAGAAACTGTGAGTGATCTTCTAATGGAAGAGAAATAACAAATATCTATAGCTGAGGAAATTTCATAATGACAATGAACCGATTCCCAAAACATAAAATATAATGTAAACAATATATTTTAAACTGCAAGTGGAAAAAACTTGATTTTCCAAATAAAAAAAAAACAGTACATAAATATTAAAAACAAGTTTATATAATTCAGGTCGGTACATATTGAGGTAAAATGTAATATACATGTATTCATATGACTAAAGATATGTTTATTTTATATTCCTCTGATTGTTCACACCACTATCCCCCCCCCCTCCGCCCCCTGACAACATAAATACTGTTAAAGTCGGGTTTACACTTTAGTTTTTTTTATGTGCAATATGTAATGAATATATAATTCATTCTGTTTTAGTTGGGTTTTTTTTCTTTATTACAAACTCATGCAAGTGTTCAGTTATTTTTCTTTAATCAGTTTATTCTGATTTAGAATTATTAACAAAAATACTTAGAAATCACTGTAGCTTAGATAAAACACCTTGCTTCATGTGACTTTGCCCAAGTTCCACCCATGCCATTTTGGTTTCAAATCCAGATATTTTTCAAAGCAGCTCTTTATAAAATTAGAAATAGAATAACTAATCTAAGAATTCAAATATGAAAAATATTCAACAAGTGACCGAACAACTCATTAATTCAGGGACAACACCCAATGTTGCATGATGTCTGAGGAGTGAAGTTATAGCGTTTATTTTACATGGAGAACACGATATATCATTGAAATCAATGTAATAAATTAAAATAATCCACTTGCAAGAAAACAAGTAAAATGTTTACGATTTTGTTTTTAACTTTGTACTACAGGACCTAAGTAGTCAGATAAATGTAATCATAGTGAATGATGGCATATCTAAATCATTTGCTCATGTGAATAACTATTCAAGATGTAATTTATCATTGCAGAATAAAAGTCCAATGTGTAATGCAAATTTCACTCTGGAAACAGAAATTCACTGAATGAGTTCTTTACACGCTATTTTTTATATATATAATATTTGATAGATCTTGCAGTATTAATAACCTTGTTTTGATGTCTCAATACTAATCCTCTATATACTATAGTGGAACTGAAGTCAAGAAAATAACAGAATAACATTAGCGACCAATAACTACTTGCAGACCTTTTTGTGGCCCTCCTATAGTAGTAGGGATCATTATCATTATGTTATCTGGTATGTGTGTTCATTCTTTTTTTCCGTACGTTTGTTCGTCTCTTATCTGCTTAAAGTTTTGGTTTAACGTATTTCACCATGAAATTATGGTCACATTTGTTATGATGCAAACTTTTAAAAATATGCTAAAATAAAAGGAGAATGTGTCTATGGGCCACAGATGCCCCGCTTGTAAATATGCATGAAAGAGATGGTTTTTCATTTCCTATTGTTAATTATCCATTTTTAGATGGTGACGTTCCCTTGTTACCATCTTATGGTGTTTATATATCTCAACTTGTTCGATTCGCTCGTGTATGTAACAACGTATTTGATTTTAATGAAAGAAATCTCTGTATTACTGAAAAATTATTACACCAGGGTTTTCGATACATAACTAGTCAAAACATTAACTAAATTTTATCATCGGTACAAGGACATCATTCGTTAATATAAATCAACATGCAGACATCTTATACGTTGAGGTCTGGAGCTGGCATGTCAGTAACTGCTAGTAGTCGTTTGTTAATTTATGTATCATTGTCATTTTGCTCAGTTTCTTCTGTTACCTATTTTGACATCGGACTCGGACTTCTTTGAAACTGAGTTTTACTGTGCGTATTGTTGTGTGTTTGTTTATTCTACATTGGCTAAAGGTATAGGGGGAGGGTTGAGATCTCAAAAAAACATGTTTAACCCCGCCGCATTTTTGCGCCTGTCCCAAGTCAGGAGCCTCTGGCCTTTGTTAGTCTTGTATGAGTTTTTAATTTTAGTTCATTTATATGTTTCGGGGTTTAGTGTGACGTCTATTTTCACTGAACTAGAACACATTTTTGTTTAGGGGACAGCTGAAGTCCGCCTCCGGGTTCGGGATTTTCTCGCTGTGTTGAAGACCCATTGGTGGCCTTGGGCTGTTTTTTGCTCTTTGGTCAGGTTGTTGTCTCTTTGACACATTCCCCATTTCCATTCTCAATTTTATGAGTCAACTTCCACATACAGATGGATGATTCCCATAGTTAAGACCGTTTTGTGATTATAAGCATTGTGTATAAGTTTCATAACATTTGTTTGAGGCAAACTAAAATTAAGAGAACGGAAACGAAAAATTCAGCAATTTTAATGTTTATAAAAAGGCATAACTCATGAACAGTAAAAGTGGCGCCACCCAATTTCGAACTTGATCTGTGTTTTGTGGTAATAAGCATTGTGTAACATTTGGTTGAGGCAAACTAAAGTTTGAGAATGGAAACCAATTTTTGGGACGTACGGACGGGACGGACGTGATGGAGAAGGGAAACACTTAATGCCCCCTCCGCTACGGTGGGGGCATAAAAAATGTATTTGATCCAGATTTCACTTGTCACTAACATTAAAATGTGAAAGTGGGAGCAGAGAATGGACACATTCTTGTTTAAGAATTGCACTAGAGGCACAATAGGGCTTCACATAGTGTACAGACGTTTGTCTAGTGTTGACCTCTTGATGTACTTTACATGTTTTTGTCATTGGGTTGCTGTCTCATTAATATGTATTCAACATATCTTGTTTTATTATTAAAATCTGCAGATATAATATGCAATTATAATAATCAAAAGTATTGCAGGATACTAAGTAACCAACTTTTCCACCTTTCCCTATCTATCTTTTTTTTTTTTTGGTGTGAAAGCAAAAACGCTTAATATTGACTACATTTGATGGTATATAGATTGACATCAACTTATAGATTTGTCCAAACATGCCAAATACCTCATTACATGATTGCAAGTTTAACTGTATTGGAGGAATTAAAAATTTAACACCAAAGTAAGAGAAGTAATATAAAATGTTGGTTAGAGATACCTTATTTTGGTTGGCGACTCCTCTGGAAACACCCTAACATTAATTTACAACATTATCAATATATAAAAGTTTATCGCTTAGTATCTTAATAATGAGCTCGGATATTAAAAATCTTTACCAATATGAAAATAAGAAGATTACATACAAAGAACGAGAATGTAAACAACGCCTTTTTCGAGTGAAATGTAGATCAGAGTGACTTACCCGACTTACCCACCTGTAAGCATACTTACATCAAATTATATAATATCAGGATACTGCACTTGGATCTATCCCTTTTTGGATTCTGTCCATAGCAATTTCACCCTCAAAAGACGGGCAAATCAGAAAATCGATCCAGAAACAGAATCACAAAAAGGATTTTACTTCGATATACAACTTAACCAAAGGTAATCAAGCTCGTAATGTAGGACAGAGAGACCAAATTGCATTGGAAAACATCTCATACTCCCCTGGATGTACAAATCTATGTTTGACATAAAATGTAGGAGTAGGAAAATTCAATTCTAGGTAATATGAAACAGTCTTTCAATCAAATACATGTACATTTAGTAGTTGCCACTGGACGTAACACTTCATTGATTAAAGACTATTCAGTATCCAGTTGCAAATTTAAGATGCATAATTAAAAAAGAATATACCCTGCTTAGTACTTCACTGATATGCTGAATTGAATTTTTAACTTCCTAGCTTAAAAATGAAATTCATTAAAAAAAACATATCCCATACATAGACACATTAATCTAGCTCTGAGCTATGCAGTCAGACATCGAAATCAATGAACCCAATTCCTTATACATTTATTATTTAATGAAATACTGAATATTGTGCAAATAAAACACAGTTATAAACATATAACATTTTATTATAAATCAAAATTGAAAATACAAATTCAGCATGCTGATATAAATCTGGAAAGTATATGTGGATAAATCTTCAAATTATATAAAGAGCAGGAAAATACAATAAACAGGGGAATAAATGTTCACTTACAACTTAATTACTTCACTGTGTACTTTGTTTATAATACTGAAGTTTGCTTCTTTGTTAAAAATCTGAAGATGAGTACCACTAGTGCTGACATATGACAGGAAATAACCACATGGGCTATCACATGACACAAAAAAAATCACAAAATCATATGGCAAGTACCATGTCAGATTCTATCATATTACAAGTTGACAATTAATTTAGGTCTACATTTAATACAGTTTGTATATGGCTCTAAATGAATTAGGATTTTCATTTTTAGTATATTTACAGTTTACTTAAACCCCAATTTTATATTGATATATTGTAGTGTCGACAAATCAGTAATAATAAACAACATAATTCTAAAGCTAATTTCACCTTGATTCATTCAGTTTAAAATCATTAACATCTATTTTGATTATAAATATATTGGCAGATCACTATATCACAGATCTATGAAATATACAGTAATTTTATAAGAAGAAATATACTCTATATAATTATCTCTTATGGTTGTGGCTTGTTATCTATTTCTTGCAAGAAGAGATATTTCTCGTATCACACTGCACGGAGTATGAAACAAAAAAGTGATGCGAAAATTTGCATTAATTTGATTGGCTTATCCAGCATTATGAGACGATATTACGACATTTCCATTGGCTATTCGTTTGGTCATTGATCACTTCAAAGATTAAGACAATGTACATTTCATCAATGGCAATGGAAATATGTGATTTCTTCAAAATTATACAAAACACTCACACTTTTCACCTGAAAATCTTCATTTTGTCAAATTTTATAACATTCTGAAGCGTACAAAAAGTTTTAAAATGTCCAATGTTAAAGTTTGACACTGGAGTAGGACATATGGCGTCATACTTGAATGTGCAAGAGACTAGATCAACTACTCGAGTTGATATCAAGCGATATCAAATTCCCACTCTTTATGAAACCTATAATTGTAGTTCAGTTTCTTTAAAAGGAAGACAAATTTTGCGGTTTAAGAAACCAAAGGGTTTTTCGGTAATTCCACTGTTCAATACAAAAATGTAAATATCAACATCAACACACTTTTAGTTTGATATCTTTTGTTCAGTATGTCATGAACTCATCACACACTTTTGGTAGGTTTTTGCAAATTTACCCAGCATGCATTAGATTCTGAAACTATGAATTTGCTAAATTTGTCCCCTTAATAAAGAATTTTCAAGACTTGTCTCCTTTTGCAAAAAGTAGTTTGTATATATGTAAGGTTTGTATTTTATAAACCTCAGAGATCTTTCAACCAAAACAAAAAAATGGTAGGATATTATAAAGCAGAAGAAAATAATAATAATTATAATAACAAAATAAAAATTAAGTTTGAGTATGAAAAGTACTAAACAAATGACACTTAATTTTGATAAGCTTGAGCAAGCATCTATCTTGATGCTGTTAAATTAATATCTAATGGGTAACCCCGCCGCATGTTTAAACCCGCCGCATTTTTGCGCCTGTCCCAAGTCAGGAGCCTCTAGCCTTTGTTAGTCTTGTATTATTTTTAATTTTAGTTTCTTGTGTACAAATTTGGAGTTTAGTATGGCGTTCATTATCACTGAACTAGTATATATTTTTGTTTAGGGGCCAGCTGAAGGACACCTCCGGGTGCGGGAATTTCTCGCTGCATTGAAGACCTGTTGGTGACCTTCTGTTGTTGTCTGTTCTATGGTCAGGTTGTTGTCTCTTTGACACATTCCCCATTTCCATTCTCAATTTTATTAATACATGAGAATATGTCATATGGTATCCCAAACTTTGAGAAAACCAAAATATATTTCTTTTAGATAACATAGAGAAAGCTGTGATATCTGATATCAGATCTATTAAATATCTTAATTTGATGCAAATAAATGCTTTAGGATATTCTGCATTTATCATCATGCTTAACCCTTAAATAAGATCAATTCCAGGAAGACCTCGCATCTATATTATTGAATGCTATCATTGTGCATTAACTATAATATCATGGTGTTAATTAGATATACCCAATCAGATAAGCACCCTCAGATGATGTATATTTTATAATTTATACATTTTTGTAATTATTACATAAATTCAAACTATAAAAGTACACACCAAAACAACCTGAGTATTTAGTTGAGCTATTGGCAGAATAAAAACTTGAATTATTACATCTATGATTAAGAAATTAACTTAAACAAATGGTAATATGACTACACCAGTGCTAAAGGCCTGGTCAAATTATTTTTCATACCACATGATTTGTTAGTCAGTTCTTATGTGCAAGTCACCAACATTTTCAACAATTTCCATTTTGCTTTTTATGGAGACTCCAGTTAGTCTACCTCCCTATAGAGATGGTTATTATTCGTTCTAAAGCCATATAAAAAGGTCAGAAATGTAAATATTTATATAATTCAAGGAAGCACTTAATTTAAAAATGATCACTACACTAAACTTTACTCATATAAGATGCCTTTTTTTGCTGGTACATACAAGTAAACTTAATACCATGCATTCTTTATGCTTAAATATCTCTAAAACTTTATAGTCTCTTCAGTTAAGAAAAGATGACCTGATTGCAGTTTGTCTACTGTCCAAATCATCGTACAAATCATTTCCGGACATAATTTATAAGAATGCTTGACAGACCAAGAACAAATGTTTGACACACAATGGAAAATGTTTGTCATATGTGCCAAATGCTTGACAAATGATGAAAACCATTTAAAAATACCCAAGACAAACATTTGACACATTACTTAACACAGGAGATTAAACTATTTTTACAAGTAACAGCCCAAACAATGATCCCAATGCTAAACCAACAGTCATACAAACAGACATCGTAGCTCCTGTAAACTCTGCATACTGAGGGAATACCTTCCTAAAAATAGAAAAAAAAACCATATTACGATAACCTCTGCACACTAAGAGAATACCTTCCTAAAAATAGAAAAATACAACATATTATAATAAATTCATTGCCACACTCAATAAAATGTTTCACCAACCAACTAGACTATTTATTACAATTACTTCAAATGTTCATTGAGTATAAAGCTAAGTGAGTCAAGGTCAAATATGATGGTTGTGTTGTGACAATGTGATAGGAAGTTGTTATGAGATACTTGCTCTCAGAGACCATACATAAAACAGTTTAGTGATAATAACAATAGAAATGTCTGTTAAATTAGAAATTGAAAAGATTTGTAACCAAGCAATAGCAGCAATGTTCACAAAGAATATTACAATATAAATCGCATATCAGTATAACTTAAGATAAATTTCAGTTACAGCATATTTTGTCAAAAGAGCAGAATGAGTATGTAATTACTTTAGACGAAACATAAAACACAATGTAAACCATTAAAATTTACATGTACTTAAGGCCCATACAAAGTTATGTTATTGCAAATGATTGAAATATGTTGTGACCAAATGATAGAAGTGTGTTGAAATCAAGTTAGAGGGGTGTTATTATATTTGATATAATTACTAAGGACTTAAATCTAACACTGAGTCCTCAGACAAAAATGCCTAGTATTATAATGACAAGAAAGTGATTGGAGGGTAACAGGAGTATGTTTTCATGTTGTGGCTGAGTGACTGGAAAATGTTGTGACCAAGTGATTGGAATGTATTATGACCAAGTTATTGGAATGTATTATGACCAAGTGATTGGAATGTATTATGACCAAGTGATTGGAATGTATTATGACCAAGTGATTGGAATGTATTATGACTAAGTTATTGGAATGTATTATGACCAAGTGATTGGAATGTATTATGACCAAGTGATTGGAATGTATTATGACCAATTTATTGAAGCAATATACAGATACTTACTTAAGACCTTACATTACAAACTGAGTACTGAGATACCCAGTAGAAAAGCCAATTTAGTGAAATCGTATGTCATAAATTGTGTCCGAGTGATGGGATCATCTTGTGACAAAGTAACTGGATAGAGGTATAAAATATACTTACTTAGGACCATATGTTACAAATAGAAATAAGAAGTTATAGTTTTATGACATGAGAAAGTGGAGAGTTGTGACCGACTTATAAGAGATGTGATACTTAAAAATACTGCAAATCATCTAGTTTTAGTGAGATATATTGATGCGACTTTTGAAAATAGAAAAAATACACACAAAGTTAAAAAATCATGGAAATAAATCACAGCAAAAAAGGCAAATTGCAGAAAAAAATATCTGATAAAATAGGTTGGTTTACAATACAAAAAAAATCATTTCACACAATGTTATAAGATAAACTATTAGACATGCCCAGTTGTTCAACAACTTTGTCAAGATTTAGTGATAATGTCTGAGTGAAGGCCAATTGTTATGAAAGATTAACAGGAGAAGTAATATTAGAATACTTACTTTGGACCATACATAACACACAGTGTACTTAGATAACCATTAGAAATGCCCAGCAGCATGATGAACACAAGTGGATACATGTCGCTATTGAACACAAGTGTTGTATTATGTCTCGGCATTACATTGCAGAACATCAACAGAGGTATAAACACAAAACGTATTACAGACAATGTTAACATCAACTTCGTCTGGTTTGGGCGAGGCTGAAAATATAAACACAAAACGTATTACAGACAATGTTAACATCAACTTTGTCTGGTTTGGACGAGGCTAAAATTATAAACACAAAGTGTATTACAGACAATGTTAACATCAACTTTGTCTGATTTGGGCGAGGCTGAAAATATTAACACAAAACGTATTACAGACAATGTTAACATCAACTTTGTCTGGTTTGGGCGAGGCTGAAAATATAAACACAAAAAGTATTACAGACAATGTTAGCATCAACTTCGTCTGGTTTGGGCGAGGCTGAAAATATAAACACAAAGTGTATTACAGACAATGTTAACATCAACTTCGTCTGGTTTGGGTGAGGCTTGAAGTATAAACACTAAAACATATTACAGACAATGTTAGCATCAACTTCGTCTTAATTGGACAAGGCTGAAAGTAAAAAATAATTCATGAGATATATATATACAATGTGTACTATATAATGTGGTTCTGATTCACTGAATATAAATTGAAAATCATTTAGAAATAATAAATGCTTTAATTTTTCCACAAATCTTGATTACTGTGAGTAAGTTTATTTATAGGGGCGCCAATTTCGTGGATTGAGAACAATTTGTATTTTGTTGATACTAGATACTAGGTTTTTGTGATTTAAAATCTCTGCACACGAGTCTAATAAGATATTTATATTTTGTTTAATAATAAAATGTGTGATTTACTTCTATCATGGAAATGGAGTAGGAGGAAAGACGACTGCTCTAAGCCTCTTAGCCAGAATAATATCTGAGTGTAGGATGGCTTGTTTTGCAGTGGATTGTGGCCTTATAAACAAGCATATAGTTGACCTATAGTTGTTAATTTCTGTGTCATTTGGTCTCTTGTGGAGAGATGTTTCATTGGCAATCATTCCACATCTTCTTATTTTTATATAAACAACAATACAACTCAGCATGTTGGACTAGCTAAAAGCAGGGTGTCTTCATATAACATTCAAATGCTATCAATGGATATGCATATCATTTTTGCCACATGTGGAAAGCAGCAGTGAGTCACAACTGTACAAAATGTGTTATTTAAGTTATTACTTACAAAATGAACAATTCCAGTAAAAGATCTTCCTGTCCAATCTCCAACATTGTATAACAGGAAACAGATAACAGGAGTGAAATATTTTACTGAAAACAAGAAAACCATTAAATATAATTCAATTTAATTCAATATACAATACACTTAACCCTGCAATAAAGGTCACCTCTTTTTAGGGAAAAAACCCTTTACTTGTCCCACTGTTTTGATGGTTTAGCATTTTGAACCTCATTTAAAAGGTAGCCACTCTGATAAGGTCAGATGTATCTGGTTCATGGGTTGACTTTTAACCTTTATATAACATGTTTGACTGTACATGGAACAGGTATGATATGTTTTACCTATTTTACCAAAAGATAATGCAAATGTTGAAATTAAAATAGCAATACTTTTCCATGTAAGTTTTGCAAATATTCAAAGTCAATGAACCATGACTGAAGGTACAGGGCTAACAAATTTCCATGGAAATGAGATGTGCCAATGCTAAGACAACTGCATACCAAATACCATTGACTTTTTATAAGTCGTTCCCTTTAAACAAACCTAAACACAAACATTAACTTGTAAACTATGTAAAAGTTTCAAAGTCAATGAACAATAATGAGGGGGTAGGGTTATATAATCTCCATGGAAATGAAACTTGCAAATGCAAATATCATTGACTTAACATTAGTGCTTAATCTTAAAATGACCTAATCACAAACTAATACATGTAAACTAAGCAAAAGTTTCAAAGTCAATAGACCATGACTGAGGGGTAAGGACCAAATATTCTCTATGGAAATGAGATATGCTAATGCTTATACAACTGCATACCAAATATTATTGACCTACCACTAGTGGTTCCCCATAAACTGACCTAATCACAAACTAATACATGTAAACTAAGCAGAGTTTCAAAGTCAATAGACCTTGACTGAGGGGGCGAGGCTAAATAATCTCCATGGTAATGAAATGTGCCAATGCTAATACAACTGCATACCAAACATCATTGAACTAACACTAGTGGTTCACCATAAACTAGACCTAATCACAAACTAATACACTGTTGACCCCACCACTACCGACGCTGAAAACAGCATACCTATGTCTCGCTTTTTGACTCCGTCAAGGCAAGACAAAAATAAGAACCAAATTTCAGATGCTTTGGGCTTTTGATTTCTTCAGTTTATTGAATATTTGATAGTCTTATTAAATTGTTTACCTTCTTATCAACAGAAAATATCCAGATGTACTGTGAGCTAATTCTGACTAATTATACGCCCACATATGTTAAGAAGGTTTGACAAAGTAGCTAAGAAAAATATGATAAAAATTTACCCAGCATGTTTATGACATTTAAACAATATAAGTTTTCAGGGGGTATAATTCAGATTATATCAACAAATAGTGACATACATCTCCAGTCCCCACTATTGCATGACTGTATACTTGATGCCAGGGCAGGAAAACAGGCTAGTGTCACTAGGAATACCAAACATACACTAATTCCCTCCACCCAAATCTGAAAATAAAGAACAAATGTCATATCTTTGCATGAAAGTTTATATATTTCGACATTTATATTTTTTGTTTGCAAAATTATCAATTGAAAAAAGTACATGTATAACTTAAAATTCTAATTAGAGAATGGTAGAAAAATAGTACTTGAAAATATTGTATAGCTCCTACTCGATATATACAGTCAAGAAGAATCATAAGAAACTAATATGAATTCAGTGCAATAGACTTGCCATCAAAAACTGTCTAGAAAAAAATTCTTGCTGATTTTTCTGTAGCAATTAAATTTATCTGGAAAACAAGAGTGCACACGCTGAAATGTCTCGACTTCTTTACTAATCGTTGATATTATACTGATAGTCCTAAATATAAAGCTTTATTACAACTGTCACATAAATTAACATTAACCAAGTAAACTAAACATTGACCAATGAACCATGAAAATGAGGTCAAGGTTAGATGAACCATGCTAGGCAGGCATGTACAGCTAACAATTCTTCCATACACCAAATGTAGTAGACCTATTGCATACAGTATAAGAAAAAACAGACCAAAACACAAAAACTTAACTATAACCACTGAACCATGAAAATGAGGTCAAGGTCAGATGACACCTGCCAGTTGGACATGTACACCTTACAGTCCTTCCATACACCGAATATACTAGACCTATTGCTTATAGTATCTGAGATATGGACTTGACCACCAAAACTTAACCTTGTTCACTGATCCATGAAATGAGGTTGAGGTCAAGTAAAAACTGTCTGATGGGCATGAGGACCTTGCAAGGTACGCACATACCAAATATAGTTATCCTATTACTTATAATAAGAGAGAATTTAACATTACAAAAAATCTTAACTTTTTTTTCAAGTAGTCACTGAACCATGAAAATGAGGTCAAGGACATTGGACATGTGACTCACGGAAACTTCGTAACATGAGGCATCCATATACAAAGTATGAAGCATCCAGATCTTCCACCTTCTAAAATATAAAGCTTTTAAGAAGTTAGCTAACGCCGCTGCCGCCGCCGTATCCGCCGGATCACTATCGCTATGTCGAGCTTTCTGCGACAAAAGTCGCAGGCTCGACAAAAAATCATAGTGAATGAGCAATTAAGGATGAATTTTAACTAGAATCATTTAAAAAATCTTAGTTTTTTAGCAATTAAGGATGAATTTTACCTTGAATCATTAAAAAAATCTTCTAACCTTTTTAAATACATCATGGTGATAAGAAAAAGGCTTTAATTCTACACTTTCACTAATGACATCATCTTTAATAAGAAGTTCTTTCTCATTTTCGTCTTCATAACTATATGAATTATTAACAGATTTGTCTCCCCCAACTGTCACAGTTTCAGTGGCTTTATTTGCTGAAATAATATTAAAAAAAGATCTCATCTTATTATGCTATCTCTAATTTTCCATATGGCCAAATATAAATAAATTGCCAGTTATTTTTTAAACGGTAAATTCAGAATTATTTGTTATGTTTTTGCAAGAAAAAAACTGCAAGGGGCACTGTATCTTAAATTTTAAAACAGTGTTTTCATTCTCACAGCATTATCAATTCCATAAATAACATTAATTGATCCCACATGTTTGTCCCTTGTTTAACAATTGAATCATAACTACATTCAAGACAATTTCTGAACACTTCCTCAAAGTCAAATTTGAATGAATTTAATAAAATTGAAAATGGAAATGGAGAATATGTCAAGAGACAACAACCCGACCAAAGATCAGACAACAGCCGAAGGCCACCAATGGGTCTTCAACGCAGCGAAAAAATCCCGCACCAGGAAGACCTGCAAATCTAGTTTTCTCAAACTATATGATATTACCTTTTGGCCAAACCCAACCTGAGGGCTAACATTGGCATATGAAGTAAGGTAGCTTTTTTTTTCTGTATAAAATTAGATGATGCTATAACATTAAATGAACAGATCTGTTGATTTTCACTTAGGTCAAATTATGCCATGATAAATCTTTTAAAAACATGTCTGTATTTCACAGTTGGATATTTCATAAACAGCTGTAATTTGTTCACTTTGTTGAGGATTTATGACTAGTTGTATATTATATGACCTTCTGTGAAACAGTAGACCTGGCCTTGTAGTCATAAAAATTTTGGTGTATGATTATCAATCTCAGACTGAGAAATCAACCAATCAAATAGGGATTTTTGTTATAATACTGAACAAACTTTTTTCTTGAAACACCAATTCAGTATTTTGATTAGTTAATGTCTGAGTCTGAGTCAGATAATAGTACTTGAAACTTTTATGACTGTAAGCCCTCGTACTGGATTATATTTTGATTACAAATGTTGTACTTCTGAGTACTGAGTAAAGTTTTAAGACTGCAAGGCCGAGTATATTGATTTTCCAACAAAAATAGAGATACATGTATAACATTTTTTTTATATTTTTAAATACAAGTATTGGTTACTATTGCTAAATTATTAACTCTTTTCACTAAGAACTAGTTCAATAAGATTTTTAAGTATTATTTCTTTTCAAAACTGCCAGGACTTTTTAAATACAAACCTTGTTTATTTAAATAATATCTTGAAAATTCCTTCAAAAAAAAATAAGACAACCAGTTATCAGGTCTTTCAGTAAATATGATACTCATTTGTACAAGCTTTAGAAAGAGGAAGAAAAGCAAGACTGGTTTCCTAACAATAAAACTCAATTCTATACTTTCTGACATTGAGTAGGGGCCTTCTTCAGTTTTTTATGTGTTAGGTGTTTTACTCATTGTTGAAGGCAGTATGTTGACCTATATTTGTTAACATCCTTGTCCTTCTGTCCTAACTCCTTTTTTTGAAAGTTGTCTAATTGGCAATCATTCCACATCTCCTTATTTTTATATATTGTATTATATGGATTCGAAATTGAAGTTTTAAATTCAGGCTTACATGTATAGTATATAAATTAAATTGTCTGTATTTTCCATAGTTATTGATATTACTTGGTTATAGGAATATACTATGAGTGATGTAAAAACAGTAATTTCAATGTATATAAAATCATAACAACAAAATATATGTTTGTGAAGACTACTATAACAACACTATAGGGATTGCTGCCATTATTTAATGAGATAGACATGTTTTAATGCCTAAACAGTCAAGAGGATAATTTATGACTTTCAGCGCGATTTTTCTGTATATTGTTTTTATCCTGAGGAAGGTGCCCTAGGCAACAAAACATATTGATCTTATCCAATAACTGCATCAATCTCTAAAGTGTTGTTGCCCTAGTATCCAATAACTGCATCAATCTCTAAAGTGTTGTTGTTATAAGTCTTCACATTTTATGTTTTTATCGTAACAAAACCCTGCATACCAAAATATCAACTTACGGAATTCTTTCATAAAGAAGATTTACAAGGTATTTGTTTTTGATTAAACTTACATTACTATAAAGGGATAAATATCCTAGCATTGTTATAAGAGTCCATCCTGTGGCTATTAAAAAGAAGATGAATGCACTTTCAGATACGTCTATACAAATACAGCTATCGTTACTATATTGGCTACAACAGCAAATATACCTCCTACAGCCTGAAATGTATATAATATAAATATAGATAGTTATTTACTATGTGGTAAGTAGTAATTAGGAGTAAATGTTATATGTAATAAAATCCATCATCATTATTGATATAAATATAAGTTATTGCTGCACATGCTTAATCAGACACTGAAATCAGTATTAGGTCATGGCACGTGAAAGCATTTGATTTAAGTATATAAAAAGTTCATATCTGACACAGCTTTTTTAATATCACACAACATATCAACACTCAACCAACCTGTTGGAAATAGACATTATTTGGGAAAAAAAAGAAGAATGTGTCTGAGGACACAATTGCCCCCGCTCAAGCTTTGCAATTTTAAGAAGTTAAAAAAGGGCATAACTCTAGATCGGTAAGTGCCTCACTGCCAAAATTTTTACTCTGTCTGCTAGTTTTGGTTCTCAGCATTGTGTATGAGTTACATACAATTTGGATGAGAAAAACTTAAGTTAGAGTGTGGAAACAAAAATGGGACAGATTGACAGATGGAAGGACGGAAGGATGGTCAAGGGTAACACTTATTGCGAACCAAATGAAAATTTTCCACAGATTCATCTCCTATTGTTTAATCTATTTAAACTTTTGTCAGTTCTATTGTCCCATTGAATAAATACAATAGTTATTGTTCTCTGTGTAGTTTTTCACTGGAACCTTTAAATTTCTTCTAAGAGAAATCCATCACTCATTGATTAATTCACCTGAGTAAAAAATTATCTTCTAAAAGATAAAAATACATGTTTTACATTAAAAAAAAACTGCATGTGATTTTGTATTTATTCAATATCAATAATATATTTTCAATCTGTTCAATGTAAACAGTGATTCAAACATTAACAAAAGTTGATTTCTGACAAAATTTAGAATCACATCTACAATAGAAATACTTTTATTTTTTTGAAGGTCTACATTAAAATAAATATATTAGGATCAAAATTTGTATTTGAAACTTTTTTTACCATACATGTATGAATCTTATATGGAATTGTATTATTATTCAACCTATATGCTCAATGTAGCATGTAAAAAAAACAATGATCTAACAAGTTTAAATAACAGAAGATAACATAAGATAAATATCTAAAATATCTAAAACCAAAATAAGACATATTTTTGAATGTATAAATGGTATATAGTCATGATAGTTGCAAATTTAAAACCTTTTAAACTAAATGACTGTAACAACATGTAAAGCAAGATCTAAAAACAAAAAATAAATTGTAAAAATATATATCCATAAATGTATTAGAATTAAAAAAATATATAAATAAACAAAAATTGTAAAAATACAGATTTTACTTCATCCATATTCTTAAAATGTATATAATTTGAAGCCCAAATAATGCCAATGCTAAATATAAGGTAAAAGTCCAAGAAAACAGTTTTCATTTATCATTACAGGAAAAACAACCATCACTAAGGACATCCTATCACTTACTGCCAGATTAATTCAGATAAAGTTAATAGGACCAGACTTCGGGTCAATTACATTGGAATGTAATTAATTAAATTACACATTACATTGCAAAAATGATCAATTACACTAATTACACATTACACAGTTTTTGAAATGTAATTAATTAAATTACAATTACTTTACTAAAGTAATTAATTAAATTACACATTACATTTCATCATAACTTTTTTTAAACAATATATATCATGTATATATAGCATATGTAAAATATTCATGTAAGCTTACAGCATATTTTTAGCATTGCATTTGATCATCATTAGTATTTTTAATGTCTTCTATCAACACATCTTATGATCTAGCAATACCTGCCACATCAGCTCCTGTCGAAACAAAGTGTTCAGACAGGAGCTGATGTGGCAGGTATTGCTAGATCATAAGATGTGTTGATATAAAAGGGAATTTGTTCCTATTAACTAGCCAATACATTAAGGGGTATTTTGACAACTCAAAAATGAAGCCATTTAATTAAACATAATATAAATAAATAATAAATAAATTAAAAAATTGTCCATGTTTTTTACTTTAAAATTATCATGATTATTCAAAAGTATGCTTGTCACTAGATTGAAAATAATTTTTTAGCACAAAAAATGTATAATGTCTCAATATTAGCAATATTTTGCTAATTAGATAAAATACATGTAATCGTGGCATTGTCCCTAGGCTGTTTTATTACACATTTAGTCTGATTAATTGCCATTTGTTTTTACAGCTGATAATTTTTATTTCTATAATCCTTTTGTGTATACTAATTTGACAAAATGATTGTGTGCAGTGATTTAAAATTCTAAATGAACTGTCTAAGAAAGATTTATACATTTGTTTAACAATACATACATGTATTTTGATCATATGAATATATACGTTATCAATCTATTTAGATAAAGATCTTTCTTAAAACTGAACAACACCAATATATGATTCTCACACTTTTTTTAAGTTATAAGACTATTTAGAAAACATTTCTGTATGTCAAATAAATAATATTTGTATTAACACAATTTCTTATCAGTAACATGATTAACAACATAAAAGTACATGTAATTGAAATGTAATTCAAAAGTAATATAGCATTACATGCTTTTTTCATTGTAATTAATTAAATTACTATTACATGTAATTGAAAAAATGCTCAATTACACATTACATTCAATTACATGGAAAATTGTAATGCATTACACTTAATTACCATTACATTTTCAATTACCCCATCCCTGAGACTTAATTCAATGCCATAGGAAACAAAATTAAAAGGTTTTTTTTAGAACATGTCAATGGCATATATTGCTTTAGATTCTAGGGTTTTAAGTTTAGCCAAAAGATTTAGGTTTACATTAAAGAATTATTGTTAAAATTGAAAATTCAAATACAACGGTACCAATTGCACTTTATAAATCCAAATTTTACTATATGCTTTCTTCAAATTTTAATGTAAGGAGTATCGTCCCAGAAATCAATTTTCATATTCAGAATACCATGAAGAGGCAACATATTCGATTACAGCAAAATGAAAGGAATATTCTGTTAATTTATAAAGAACTCTATATGTCTATCATTCGAAACAATAGCACACAGACAAACAAACAAAAGAAAAACAACAAAAATACCACGTGGTCTTGTTCCAAACTTGGTACAGACACAAACTGTGGTGGGGATAAACCAGTTTAACCTGCACACAACCCCCTCCCCTTTGACTAACTAGATCATATGTAGTAAAACTAGAACATACAATAAAAAATCTTTCCTTTTTTTTAATATATTTGTTCGCAAAAATTTTAAAAAATTGAGTTTGATGGTTTATGTGACCACAGTGTGTTGTACTAAACAATATTTTTTGCAATTCCTGATATTCTTTTTTGTATTCTATCATATTATGTATATTGCAGTAAATAAAGGTAACATGAATTCTATTACAGAGTTTCTACTTGTGATAAAAGAAGTCAATAGTACAACAGACTATTTCTACAGTACACAAAAGGTTGTTTAAAACTACTCTTTTGGTAATTTTTATAAATTAATTGAATGATTGTGACAGATGGTGATTCACTTTGAAAATCCTCTGTGCATATTTAAAAGAAAGTGCATCACATGATCTTAATCAGAGAATAATAACAACAAATCACCAGCAATCACCCTGATTCACAGTGAATCGCTCCATACCGGCAAGAGTGATTTTACTGGATCTTCTTATGTGTACTGTATTGATAATAATTTTTGTCATATAATTGATTCAAATAACAACATTAAAATTTGATGTAATGTAACTTATTAACATGATACTCCAAAGGTACTAATACGCACATAAATGATATCGTTTTGGATTTTCACTTTGTTCGTTTCGTTGCCGTCTGATTTTTTTCTATCAATTAGCTTTCCTGAGTCAGGGTAGTGCATCAAATGGACATCCTTACTCAATATTTGACTATTTTTATTTCACCAAAGCAAAATATTAATGGACCTGTCCCAGGTATTCTGTTTATATTATTCACATTTTTGACTTTTCTCAGATGATTTGGAGCTTTACAAATTTTTAAGATATTCATCTTTAGATGAAGCTTTCATGTATATTTTCATAGGTACAGCTGAATAGACGAAGATAAAAATTGAGATGTTTTGATATTAATTGTGTTAATTCTAAATTTCCTCATGGTTAATATTCCAATACACACAAGTTGATTATATGAAAATTCACTCTTGCTGGAGAATTATCAAAGCAAGTGTGGTTCATTTCCGATGATGTAGAATGTTTCTATCTGTGTGATAGATTTATCAATCTAATAAATATCCCTTTCCTCACCCATTTTTAGTTTAAACGTATTTTATTTGAAAACATGACGTACAAAATATGATTGCAGTATATTCAAAGTCCTTATATCTTAAAATCTTTCTCCTGGATCCCATATCACCACTTTTCACAAAAATTTACCCACGCACTTTGCAATTATAGTTTACAAAGAAACAGTGGGTGGTCTTCTAATGGAAAAGAAATAACAAGCATCTATAGCTGAAGACATTTTATGGCGACAATGAACCTTTTCCCAAAACATAAAATATAATGTAAACAATATTTAAACTGCAAGTGGAAAAATTCGTAAGGGTTCCGCGGAACCCAGTGTCTCGCCTACTTTTGCTGTTAATCGCAGGCTCAACAAAAATGAGGAAAAAAATCAATAAAAATATTCCTTTAGATACTATCTTTTGATTGTAAGAAGCTTCTGACAAAGTTTGGTATAAATCCAGGATAGTTTATGAATCTAATAAATGGTTTAAAAACTTTAACTGCAGACTGTATTTAATGTTAACTGGAAGAAAAACTAAGTCCATTTATAAGTAAAATACAGATAAACAGGTACAAGTTTTAACAAAATTTCCTTCTAGATACTAGCTTTTGATCATAAACAAGCTTCTGTCCAAATTTGGTACAAATCCAGGATAGTTTAAGAAAGTTATTAAAATTTTAAAAACTTTAACCACAGAGTGAATGTATTGTTTCCTGGCAGAAAAACTAAGTCCATTTATAAGTAAAATAAGGAAAAAATGAAATTTTTTTTTTAACAAATTTACTTCTGGATACTATCTTATGATCATAAACAAGCTTCTGTCCAAGTTTGGTACAAATCCAGGATAGTTTAAAAAAGTTATTAAAATTTTAAAAACTTTAACCACAGAGTGAATGTATTGTTTCCTGGCAGAAAAACTAAGTCCATTTATAAGTAAAATACGGAAAAAATGAATTTTTTTTTTTAACAAATTTACTTCTGGATACTATTTTATGATCATAAACAAGCTTCTGTCCAAGTTTGGTACAAATCCAGGATAGTTTAAGAAAGTTATTAAAATTTTAAAAACTTTAACCACAGAGTGAATGTAATGTTTCCTGGCAGAAAAACTAAATCCATTTACAAGTAAAATACGGAAAAACAGGAATTTTATTTTTACAAAATTTACTTCTGGATACTATCTTATGATCATAAACAAGCTTCTGTCCAAGTTTGGTAGAAATCCAGGATAGTTCAAGAAAGTTATTAAAATTTCAAAAACTTTAACCACAGAGTGAATATTTGTGGACGCCGCCGACGACAACGACGACGACGACGACGACGACGCCGACGGAATGTAGGATCGCTATGTCTCGCTTTTTCGACTAAAGTCGAAGGCTCGACAAAAAACGAGATTCCAAATAAAGAAGATCAGTATATAAATATTAAATAAAAGTTTATATAATTCAAGGTCGGTATATGTTAAGATGATATGTAATATACATGTATTCGTATGATTAAAGATATTTATATCTTATATTCCTCTGATAAGTGGATTGTTCACACCACTACCCCCCTGACAACATCAATACTGTTAAAGTCGGGTTTACACTTTAGTTTTTTATGTGAAATATGTTATGAATATATAATTCATTCTGTTTTAGTTTTTTTATTTATTATAAAACTCATGCAAGTGTTCAGTTATTTTTATATTTTTCTTTGAAATTATCAGTTTATTCTGATTAATCTAGAATTATCTTAAAAAATACTTAGAAATCACAGTAGCTCAGAATAAACACCTTGCTTCAGGTGACTTTGCCCAAGTTCCAACCATGCCAATATGGTTTCAAAACCAGATATTTTTCAAAGCAGCTCTTCATAAAATTAGAAATAGGATAACTAATCTAAGTATTCAAATATGGAAAATATTCACCAAGTGACCGAACAACTCATTAATTCAGGGATGTGCATAAGTATCAGTGTTTTTTGGTCAAGACGGGAATATTTTTCGATATTTGAATTCTTTTAATTCTATTGACCATGGATTTTTTAATGGAATTTAAGTAGAAAATGCAAGGAACCATATCCTTTTCTATGCATTTTCAATTGGTGCTGAAGTTAAGTCATCGAAAATGTCTTGACAACACCTAATTTTGCATGATGTCTGAGGAGTGAAATTATAGCGTTCATTTTACATGGAGAACACGGTATTTCATTGCAACCAATGTAATAAATTAAAATAAACCACTTGGGAGAAAACAAGTAAAATTTTGACGATCTTGTTTTTAACTTTGTACTGCAGGACCTCAGTAGTCAGATAAATGTAATCATAGTGAATGATGGCATATCTAAATCATTTGCTAATGTGAATAACTATTCAAGATTTAATTTATCATTGCAGATTAAAAGTCCAATGTGTAATGCAAGTTTCACTCTGAAAACAGAAATTCACAGAATGAGTTGATCATAACCCGCTATTTTCTTCATTGATGAAAATAAGTAATTTGCTTATAGTAATTGATTTCAAAACTTATAACAAAGAAACTAAATATTTGATAGAGCTTGTGCAGTATTGCTTACCTTGTGTTGATGTGTCAATACTAATCCTTTATATAGTGGAAACTTAAGTCAAGAAAATAACAGAATAACATTAGCGACCAAGAACTACTTGCAGACCTTTTTGTGGCCCTCCTATAGTAGTAGGGGTTATGATGCTATCTGGTATGTGTGTTCATCCGTTTTTCCGTACGTTTGTTCGTCTCATATCTGCTTAAAGTTTTGGTTTAACGTATTTCACCATGAAGTTGTGGTCACATTTGTTAAGATGCAAACTTTTGAAAATATGCTAAAATAAAGAGAGAATGTGTCTATTGGCCACAGATGCCCGCGCTTGTAAATATGCATGAAAGAGATGGTTTTTCATTTCCTATTGTTAATTATCCATTTTTAGATGGTGACGTTCCCTTGTTACCATCTTATGGTGTTTATATTATATCTCAACTCGTTCAATTCGCTCGTGTATGTAACAACGTATTTGATTTTAACGAAAGAAATCTCTGTATTACTGAAAAATTATTACACCAAGGTTTTCGAAATCATAACTAGTCAAACATTTACTAAATTTTATCATCGGTACAAGGACATCATTCATAGATATAAATCAACATGCAGACATCTTATACGTTCAGGTATTTCACATCCAATCTTTTATGGTAATATTCTATACAAAGCACAAAAATGTCGCCATTCACATCAAAAGCTAACCAAACCATTAAACAAACTTTTTCAAAAGTGATATAGTTACGATACTGTTGTCAGGTCATTAAAGATGGCATATTTTGGAATTAATATTGATTCACTCAATAGGGTAGGGTCTTTGCATCGGAAATAAATACATTTATTCTAAAACCAGTTGTTGGCATGACTCTCATATATTTTATGATGGAATGATACTAAACACCTTACGGGAGGAATTGTACTTGATTTTCATATGATGAAGAGATAATCTTTCAATCAGTTTAATTGAGGTTTGGAGCTGGCATGTTAGTAACTGCTAGTAGTCCTTTGTTAATTTATGTATCATTGTCATTTTCCTTAGTTTCTTCTGTTACCTATTCTGACATCGGACTCGGACTTCTTTTAAACTGAGTTTTACTGTGCGTATTGTTGTGTGTTTGTTTATTCTACATTGGCTAAAGGTATAGGGGGAGGGTTGAGATCTCACAAAACATGTTAAACCCCGCCGCTTTTTAGCGCCTGTCCCAAGTCAGGAGCCTCTGGCCTTTGTTAGTCTTGTATGTTTTTTTAATTTTAGATCATCCATATGTTTCTGAGTTAAGTGTGACGTCCATTTTTACTGAACTAGTACACATTTTGTTTCGGGGACAGCTGAAGTCCGCCTCCAGGTTCGGGATTTTCTCGCTGTGTTGAAGACCCATTGGTGGCTTTGGACTGTTATTCATTAACAACATTATCAATATATAAAAGTTAATCACTTAGTATCTTAATAATGAGCTCGGACGTTAAAAATCTTTACCAATATAGAAATAAGATGTCGTACAATTACATACAAAGAACGAGAATGTAAACAACGCCTTTTTAGAGTGAAATGTAGATCAGAATGACTTACCCGACTTACCCACCTGTAAGCATACTTACATAAAATTATATAATATCTGGATACTGCACTTGGATCTATCCCTTTTTGGATTCTATCCATAGCAATTTCATCCTCAAAAGTCGGGCAAATCAGAAAATCGATCCAGAAACAGAATCCCAAAAAGGATTTTACTTCGATATACAACGTAACCAAAGGTAATCAAGCTCGTAATGTAGGTCAGAGTGACCAAATTGTATTGGAAAACATCTCATACTCCCCTGGATGTACAAATCTTTGTTTGACATCAAATGTAAGAGTAGGAAAATTCAATTCTTGGTAATATGAAACAGTCTTTCAATCAAATAGATGTACATTTAGTAGTTTCTTCTGGACGTAACACTTCATTGATTAAAGACTATTCAGTATCCAGCTGCAAATTTAAGATGCATAATTAAAAAAGAATATACCCTGCTTAGTATTTCACTGACATGCTGAATTGAATTTTTAACTTCCTAACTTAAAAATGAAATTCATCAAAAAAACATATCCCATACATAGACACATTAATCTAGCTCTGAGCTATGCAGTCAGACATCGAAATCAATGAACCCAATTCCTTATACATTTATTATTTAATGAAATACTGAATATTGTGCAAATAAAACACAGTTATAAACATATAACATTTTATTATAAATCTAAATTGAAAATACAAATTCAGCATGCTGATATAAATCTGGAAAGTATATGTGGACAAATCTTCAGATTACATAAAGAGCAGGAAAATACAATAAACAGGGGAATAAATGTTCAATTACAACTTAATTATTTTACTGTGTACTTTGTTTATAATACTAAAGTTTGCTTCTTTGTTAAAAATCACAAGATAAGTACCACCAGTGCTGACAAATGACAGGAAATAACCACATGGGCTATCACATGACAGGACAATCACAAAACCATATGACAAGAAGCATGTCAGTTGTCAATTAATTTAGGTCTACATATGTAATACAGTTTGTATATGGCTTTAAATGAATGAGGATTTTCATTTTTAGTATATTTACAGTTTACTTAAACCCCAATTTTATATTGATATATTGTAGTGTCGACAAATCAGTAATAACAAACAACATAATTCTAAAGCTAATTTCACCTTGATTCATTCAGTTTAAAATCATTAACATCTTTTTTTATTATAAATATATTGGCAGATGACTATATCACAGATCTATGAAATATACAGTAATTATATAAGAAGAAACATACTCTTTATAGTTTTCTCTTATAGTTGTGGCTTGTTATCTATTTCTTGCATGAAGAGATATTTCTCGTATCACACTGTAGGGAGTGTGAAACTAAAAAGTGATACGAAAATATGCATTAATTTGATTGGCTTATCAAACATTATGAGACAATATTACGATATTTCCATTGGCTATTCGTTTGGTCATTGATGACTTGCAAAGGTTAAGACAATGTATATTTCGTCCATGGCAACAGAAATATGTGATTTCTTCAAAATTAAATTAAACACTCACACTTTTCAACAGAAATTCTTCATTTTGTCAAATTTTATAACATTCTGAAGTTTTAAAATGTCAGATGTTAAGGTTTGACACTGGAGCAGGACATATGACGTCATACTTGAATGTGCAAGAGACTAGATCAACTATTTGTGGAATTTTTAATTAAATACAACGAGAGTGTTGACCATAAGAAAAATAGGTTTAACAACTTGTGAGAATTGGATATCGCTTGATATCAACTCTCGTTATTCAATTTAGATATTAATCATAAATAAACTCACCAGAGGCTCTTTATTATTATATTGAAATTAAAAAACTCGAGTTGATATTAAGAGATATCAAATTCTGACTTGTTATGAAAACTATAATTGTAGTTCAGGCAATTTCTTTAAAAGGAAGACAAATTTTGCGATTTAAGAAACCAAAGGGCTTTTCGGTAATTCCACTGTTCCATACAAAAATGTAAATATCAACATCAACACACTTTTAGTTTGATATCTTTTGTTCAGTATGTCATGAACTCATCACACACTCTTGGTAGGTTTTTGCAAATTTACCCAGCATGCATTAGATTCTGAAACTATGAATTTGCTAAATTTGTCCCCTTAATAAAGAATTTTCAAGAGTTGTCTCCTTTTGCAAAAAATAGTTTGTATATATGTAAGGTTTGTATTTTATAAACCTCAGAGATCTTTCAACCAAAACAAAAAAATGGTAGGATATTATAAAGTAGAAGAAAATAATAATAATTATAATAACAAAATAAAAATTAAGTTTGAGTATGAAAAGTACCAAACAAATGACACTTAATTTTGATAAGCTTGAGCAAGCATCTATCTTGATGCTGTTAAATTAATATCTAATGGGTAATACATGAGAATATGTCATATGGTAACCCAAACTTTGAGAAAACCAAAATATATTTCTTTTAGATAACATAGAGAAAGCTGTGATATATGATATCAGATCTATTAAATATCTTAATTTGATGCAAATAAATGCTTTAGGATATTCTGCATTTATCATCATGCTTAACCCTTAAATAAGATCAATTCCAGGGAGACCTCGCATCTATATTATTGAATGCTATCATTGTGCATTAACTATAATATCATGGTGTTAATTAGATATACCCAATCAGATAAGCACCCTCAGATGATGTATATTTTATAATTTATACATTTTTGTAATTATTACATAAATTCAAACTATAAAAGTACACACCAAAACAACCTGAGTATTTAGTTGAGCTATTGGCAGAATAAAAACTTGAATTATTACATCTATGATTAAGAAATTAACTTAAACAAATGGTAATATGACTACACCAGTGCTAAAGGCCTGGTCAAATTATTTTTCATACCACATGATTTGTTAGTCAGTTCGTATGTGCAAGTCACCAACATTTTCAACAATTTCCAATTTGCTTTTTATGGAGACTCCAGTTAGTCTACCTCCCTATAGAGATGGTTATTATTCGTTCTAAAAGCCATATAAAAAGGTCAGAAATGTAAATATTTATATAATTCAAGGAAGCACTTAATTTAAAAATGATCACTACACTAAACTTTACTCATATAAGATGCCTTTTTTTGCTGGTACATACAAGTAAACTTAATACCATGCATTCTTTATGCTTAAATATCTCTAAGACTTTATAGCCTCTTCAGTTAAGAAAAGATGACCTGATTGCAGTTTGTCTACTGTCCAAATCATCGTACAAATCATTTCCGGACATAATTTATAAGAATGCTTGACAGACCAAGAACAAATGTTTGACACACAATGGAAAATGTTTGTCATATGTGCCAAATGCTTGACAAATGATGAAAACCATTTAAAAAAAAACAAGACAAACATTTGACACATGACTTAACACAGGAGACTTTACACTATTTTCACTAGTAACAGTCCAAACAATGATCCCAATGCTAACCCAACAGTCATACAAACAGACATTGTAGCTCCTGTAAACTCTGCATACTGAGGGAATACCTTCCTAAAAATAGAAATATACAACATATTATAATAAATGCATTGCCACACTCAATAAAATGTTTCACCAACCAACAAGATTATTTATTACAATTATTTCAAATGTTCATTGGGTATAAAGCTAAGTGAGTCAAGGTCAAATATGATGGTTGTGTTGTAACAAGGTGACGGGAAGTTGTTATCAGATACTTGCTCACAGAGACCATACATAAAACAGTATAGTGATATTAACAACAGAAATGTCTGTTAAATTAGAAATTGAACAGATTTGTAACCAAGCAAAAGCAGCAATTTTCACTAAGAATATTACAATATAAATCACATATCAGTACAACTTAAGATAAATTTCAGTTACAGCATATTTTGTAAAAAGAGTAGCATGAGTATGTTATTACTTTAGACGAAACATAAAACACAATGTAAACCATTAAAATTTACATGTACTTAAGGCCCATACAAAGTTATGTTATTGCAAATGATTGGCATATGTTGTGACCAAATGATAGATGGGTGTTGAAATCAAGCTAGAGGGGTGTTATTATATTTGATATAATTACTAAGGACTTAAATTTAACACTGAATCATGACACAAAAATGCCTAGTATTATAATGACAAGAAACTGATTGGAGGGTAACAGGAGTATGTTTTCATGTTGTGGCTGAGTGACTGGAAAATGACCAATTTATTGAAGCAATATACAGATTCTTACTTAAGACTTTACATTACAAACTGAGTACTCAGTAGAAAAGTCAATTTAGTGAAATCGTATGTCATAAGTTGTGTCTGAGTGATGGGATCATCTTGTGACAAAGTAACTGGATAGAGGTATTAAATATACTTACTTAGGACCATATGTTACAAATAGAAATAAGAAGTTATAGTGTGTCTTTCTATGTTGTGATGTTACACTATTGTTTCAGATAAGGGTGGAAGGTTGGTATCTATTAAAACGTTTAAACCAACTGCATTTGTTTGCACTTATCCTAAGTCAGGAATCTGATGTTCAGTAGTTGTCGTTTGTTGATGTGGTTCATAAGTGTTTCTCGTTTCTCTATAGATTAGACCGTTGGTTTTCCTGTTTGAATGGTTTTACGCTAGTCATTTTTGGGGCCCTTTATAGCTTACTGTGTGGTGTGAGCCAAGGCTCCGTGTTGAAGACCGTACTTTGACCTATAATGGTTTACTTTTTTAAATTTTGACTTGGATGGAGATTTTTCTCATTGGCACTCATACCACATATTCTTATATCTATTTGCATTGTTTCAAATTATGATAAAAATACCGGCAACGTCGGCGGTCAAAATAAACAAAAATCATTTCACACAATGTTATAAGATAAACTATTAGACATGCCCAGTTGTTGAACAACTTTGTCAAGACTTAGTGATGATGTCTGAGTGAAGGCCAATTGTTATGAAAGATTAACAGGTGAAATAATATAAGAATACTTACTTGGGACCATACATAACACACAGTGTACTTAGATAACCATTAGAAATGCCCAGCAGTATGATGAACACAAGTGGATACATATCACTACTGAACACAAGTGTTGTATTATGTCTCGGCATTACATTGCAGAACATCAATAGAGGTATAAACACGAAACGTATTACAGACAATGTTAACATCAACTTCGTCTGGTTTGGCCGAGGCTGAAAGTATAAACACAAAACGTATTAAAGACAATGTTAACATCAACTTTGTCTGGTTTGGCCTTGGCTGAAATTATAAACACAAAACGTATTACAGACAATGTTAACATCAACTTTGTCTGGTTTGGGCGAGGCTGAAATTATAAACACAAAAACGTTTTAAAGACAATATTAGCATCAACTTTGTCTGGTTTGGACGAGGCTGAAATTATAAACACAAAGTGTATTACAGACAATGTATACATCAACTTCATCTGTTTTTGGTGAGGCTGAAAGTATAAACACAAAAACGTATTACAGACAATGTTAGCATCAACTTTGTCTGGTTTGGCCGAGGCTGAAATTATAAACACAAAAACATATTACAGACAATGTTAACATCAACTTCGTCTTAATTGGACAAGGCTGAAAGTAAAAAATAATTCATGAGATATATATATACAATGTGTACTATATAATGTGGTTCTGATTCACTGAATATAAATGGAAAATCATTTAGAAAAAATATATGCTTTAATTTTTTCCACAAATCTTGATTACTGTGAGTAAGCATAATAATATGGGCGCCAATTTCGTGGATTGAGGACAATTTGTATTTTGTTGATACTAGATACTAGGTTTTTGTGATTTAAAATCTATGCACACGAGTCTAATAAGATATTTCTATTTTGTTGAATAATAAAATGTGTGATTCACTTCTATCATGGAAATGGAGTAGGAGGAAAGACCACTGCTCTGATCCTCTTAGCCAGAATAATATATGAGTGTAGGATGGCTTGTTTTGCAGTGGATTGTGGCCTTATAAACAAGCATATAGTTGACCTATAGTTGTTAATTTCTGTGTCATTTGGTCTCTTGTGGAGAGTTGTCTCATTGGCAATCATACCACATTTATTTTTATATAAACAACAATACAACTCAGCATGTTGGACTAGCTAAAAGCAGGGTGTCTTCATATCCCATTAAAATGTTATCAATGGATATGCATATCATATTTGCAATTGATGGAAAGCAGCAGTGAGTCAAAATTGTACATAATTTGTTATTTGAGTAATTACTTACAAAATGAACAATTCCAGTAAAAGATCTTCCTGTCCAATCTCCAACATTGTATAACAGGAAACAGATAACAGGAGTGAAATATTTTACTAAAAACAAGAAAACAATTAAATATAATTCAATTTAATTCAACATACAATACAGTCAACCCTGCAATAAATGTCACCTCTTTTTAGGGAAAAAATCCTTTACTTGTCCACCTGTTTTGATGGTTAAGCATTTTGAACCTCATTTCAAAGGTAACCACTCTTATAAGGTCAGATGTATTTGGTTCATGGGTTGACTTTTAACCTTTATATAACATGTTTGACTGTATATGGAACAGGTATGATATGTTTTACCAATTTTACCAATTTTAATCTATTTTTAAAATATAACTTATATTTAGATGTTCCACAAATGTGATTCAACTTCCAATGCACAGTCTATGTGAATAAATGTGGGGTACACATGAGACCCAATGACAGAAATAACCACAAGTTATCTAGAGCATGACAAAATTTAGAAAAGAGCTTTGAACTTACCAAATTTAAAAAATGTTATTTTCATTTACTACATTGGTTGCAATGAATTACCTTGATTTTTCACTGAAATAAAAACCAATAATTTCACATGCGAAATAAACTTTAATTATAATTTTACTCCTCTGACGTCATGCGACAATAGGTGTTGTCAAGACATTGTCTGTGGTGTCGCATCAAAGCAAACTATAAATGCATAGAAAAAAATATTTCCTTGCATTTTCTCCATTATTTCCCTTAAAAAGTCAAAAAAAATTTATGGAGTAGAAATTCAAATAAACAGTTAACACAGAGATATGTCTCGCCTATTTGTTATTTTGATATGCAAATTGATGAAATTAAAATAGCAATACTTTAACATGTAAGTTATGCAAATATTCAAAGTCAATGAACCATGACTGAAGGTACAGGGCTAACAAATCTCCATGGAAATGAGATGAGCCAATGCTAAGACAACTGCATACCAAATACCATTGACTTTTTATAAGTCGTTCCCTTTAAACAAACCTAAACACATACATTAACTTGTAAACTATGTAAAAGTTTCAGTCAATGAACCATAATGAGGGGGTAAGGTTATATAATCTCCATGGAAATGAAACTTGCAAATGCCAATACATTTGCATATCAAATATCATTGATTTAACATTAGTGCTTAATCTTAAAATGACCTAATCACAAACTAATACATGTAAATTAAGCAAAAGTTTCAAAGTCAATAGACCATGACTGAGGGGTAAGGACCTAATATTCTCTATGGAAATGAGATATGCTAATGCTTATACAACTGCATACAAAATATCATTGACCTACCACTAGTGGTTCCCAATAAACTGACCTAATCACAAACTAATACATGTAAACTAAGCAAAGTTTCAAAGTCAATAGACCTTGACTGAGGGGGCGAGGCTAGATAATCTCCATGGTAATGAGATGTGCCAATGCTAATACAACTGCATACCAAACATCATTGAACTAACACTAGTGGTTCACCTTAAACTAGACCTAATCACAAACTAATGCACTGTTGACCCCACCACTGCCGACGCCTGAAATAGCATACATATGTCTCGCTTTCTGACTCCGTCAAGGCGAGACAAAAATAAGAACCAAATTTCAGATGCTTTGGGCTTTTGATTTCTTCAGTTTATTGAATATTTGATAGTATTATTAAATTGTTTACTTTCTTATCAACAGAAAATATCCAGATGTACTGTGAGCTAATTCTGACTAATTATACGCCCACATATGTTAAGAAGGTTTGACAAGTAGCTAAGAAAAGTATGATGAAAAGTTTTCAGGGGGTGTAATTCAGAACATATCAACAAATAGTGACATACATCTCCAGTCCCCACTATTGCATGACTGTATACTTGATGCCAGGGCAGGAAAACAGGCTAGTGTCACTAGGAATACCAAACATACACTAATTCCCTCCACCCAGATCTGAAAATAAAGAACAAATGTCATATCTTTGCATGAAAGTTTATATAGTTTGACATTTATTTTTTTTGTATTAAAATTATCATTTGTAAAAAGTACATGTATAACTTAAATTCTAATTAGAGATTGGTAGAAAAATAGTACTTGAAAATATTGTATAGCTCCTACTCGATATATACAGTCAAGAAGAATCATAAGAAACTGATATGAATTCAGTGCAATAGACTTTCTTCAAAAACTGTCTAGAAAAAAATTCTTGCTGATTTTTCTGTAGCAATTAAAATTTATCTGGTAAAAAAATCATGGTGATAGAGCAATTAAGGATGAATTTTACCTTGAATCATTAAAAAATCTTCTAACCTTTTTAAATACATCATGGTGATAAGAGAAAGGCTTTAATTCTACACTTTCACTAATGACATCATCTTTAATAAGAGGCTCTTTCTCATTTTCGTCTTCATAACTATATGAATTATTTACAGATTTGTCTCCCCCAACTGTCACAGTTTCAGTGGCTTTATTTGCTGAAAACAATATTTAAAAAAGATCTCATCTTATTATGCAATCTCTAATTTTTTAGAAGTAATTTTCCATACGGCCAAATATAAATAAATTGCCATTTATTTTTTAAAACTGTAAATTCAGAATTATTTGCTATGTTTTTGAAAGAAAAAAACTGCAAGGGGCACTGTATCTTAAATTTCAAAAACAGTGTTTTCATTCTGATAGCATTATCAATTCCATAAATAACATTAATTGATCCCACATGTTTATCCCTTGTTTAACAATTGAATCATAACTACATTCAAGACAATTTCTGAACATTTTCTCAAAGTCAAATTTGAATGAATGGAAATGGGGAATGTCAAAGAGACAACAACCCGACCAAAGAGCAGACAACAGCCGAAGGCCACCAATGGGTCTTCAACGCAGCGAGAAAATCCCGCACCTGGAAGACCTGCAAATCTAGTTCTCTCAAACTATATCATATTACCTTTTGGCCAAACCCAACCTGAGGGCTAACATTGGCATATGAAGTAAGGTAGCTTTTTTTTTCTGTATAAAATTAGATGATGCTATAACATTAAATGAACAGATCTGTTGATTTTCATTTAGGTCAAATTATGGCATGAGAAATCTTTTAAAAATATGTCTGTATTTCACAGTTGGATATTTCATAAACAGCTGTAATTTGTTCACTTTGTTGAGGATTTATGACTAGTTGTATATTATATGACCTTCAGTGAAACAGTAGACCTGGCCTTGTAGTAAAATTTTGGTGTATGATTATCAATCTCAAATTGAGAAATCAACCAATCAAATAGGGATTTTTGTCATAAAATTGTACTCTGAGAACAAATTTTCTTGAAACACCAATTCAGTATTTTGATTAGTTAATGTCTGAGTCTGAGTCAGATAATAGTACTTGAACCTTTTATGACTGTAAGCCCTGGTACTAGATTAGTATTTTGAGTACAAATGTTGTACTCCTGAGTACTGAGTAAAGTTTTAAGACTGCAAGGCCTGGTATATTGATTTTCCCACAAAAATAGAGATATAACATTTTTTTTATAATTTTTAATACAAGTATTGGTAACTATTGCTAAACTATTAAATCTTTTCACTTAGAGTCTTAGAACTAGTTCAATAAGATTTTAAGTAATATTTTTTTTCAAAACTGCCAGAACTTTTGAAATACAAACCTTGTTTATTTAAATAATATCTTGAAAATTCCTGCAAAAAAATAAGACAACAAGTTATCAGGTCTTTCAATAAATATTCATTATCAATAAATATGATACTCATTTGTACAAGCTTAAGAAAGAGGAAGAAAAGAAAGACTGGTTTCCTTACAATAAAACTCAAATCTACACTTTCCAACATTTAGTAGGGGCCTTCTTCAGCTTTTTATATGTTATGTAATTTACTCATTGTTAAAGGTAGTATGTTGACCTATATTTGTTTACATCCTTGTCCTTCTGTCTTTTGTTTGAAAGTTGTCTAATTGGCAATCATTCCACATCTCCTTATTTTTATATATTGTATTATATGGATTAGAAATTGAAGTTTTAAATTCAGGCTTACATGTATAGTATATAAATTAAATTGTCTGTATTTTCCATTGTTATTGATATTACTTGGTTATAGGAATATACTATGAGTGATGTAAAAACAGTAATTTCAATGTATATAAAATCGTAACTACTTAATATATTTTTGTGAAGACTACTATAACAACACTATAGGGATTGCTGCCGTTATTTAATGAGATAGACATGTTTTAATGCCTAAACAGTCACGACGATAATTTATCACTTTCAGCGCGATTTTTCTGTGTATCGTTTTTATCCTGAGGAAGATGCCCTAGGCAACAAAACATACTGATCTAATCCAATTACTGCATCAATCCCTAAAGTGTTGTTGTTATAAGTCTTCACATTTTATGTTTTTATCATAACAAAACCCTGCAAACCGAAATATCAACTTACGGAATTCTTTCGTAAAGAAGATTTACAAGGTGTTGGTTCACTGTCTTTTATAATTTAATATTTTTTGGGAGAGGATCTTTAAAAGAATTGTTTTTGATTAAACTTACATTACTATAAAGGGATAAATATCCTAGCATTGTTATAAGAGTCCATCCTGTGGCTATTAAAAAGAAGATGAATGCACTTTCAGATACATCAGTCCCTACAGCTATCGTTATTAAATTGGCTACAGCAGCAAATATACCTCCTACAGCCTGAAATATAAATAACATTATTATAGAATGCACTTTCAGATACGTCAGACCCTACAGCTATCGTTATTATATTGGATACAGCAGCAAATATACCTTATACAGTCTGAAATGTATATAATATAAATATAGATTGTTATTTATTATATGGTTAGTAGTAATTTGGAGTAAATGTAATATGTAATAAAATCGATCATCATTATTGATATAAATATTAGTTATTGCTGCACATGCTTAATCAGACACTGAAATCAGTATTAGGTCATGGACGTGAAAGCATTTGTTTTAAGTATATAAAAAGTTCATATCTGACACAGCCTTTTTAATATCACTCAACATATCAACCCTCAACCAACCTGTTGGAAATAGAAATTATTTGGGAAAAAAAAGAAGAATGTGTCTGAGGATACAAATGCCCCCGCTCAAGCTTTGCAATTTTAAGAAGTGAAAGAAGGGCATAACTCTAGAACAGTATGTGCCTCACTGCCCAAATTTTTACTCTGTCTGCTTATTTTGGTTCTCAGCATGGTGTATGAGTTTCATAAAATTTGGATGAGAAAAACTTAAGTTAGAGTGTTGAAACAAAAATGGGACAAATTGACAGATGGAAGGACGGAAGGATGGTCAAGGGTAACACTTATTGCGAACCAAATGAAAATTTTCCACAGATTCATCTCCTATTGTTTAATCTATTCAAACTTTTGTCAGTTCTATTGTCCCATTGAACAAATACAATAGCTATTGTTCTCTGAGTAGTTTTTCACTGGAGCCTTTAAATTTCTTCTAAGAGAAAACCATCACTCATTGATTAATTCACCTGAGTAAAAAAATTATCTTCTAAAAGAAAAAAATACTTGTTTTACATTATAACTGCATGTGTATTTATTCAATATCAATAATGTATTTTCAATCTGTTCAATGTAAACAGTGATTCAAACATTAATAAAAGTTGATTTCTGACAAAATTTTCAACCCAAAACATACTTCATTAACTTGCTGACCTGAATATTAATTACACAATAGCATGATGAACCTAAGTAGTACAAAACTTCAACCTTGACCACATGTTGACCGAATCAAATTTTTGCTTATATCTTAATATCAATAACAAAATATTTTTTAATAAAGAAACTAAACTGACCTGTCCACTCATGCTGGCTTGCATGTATCTGTGTGGTAATACACCAGCTAATCCAAACAAAGACGTTGTAAATACTGAACTACAGGCTGTAAAATTAAACATGTAAAATGTAAGAAATAATGATTACCATTTCTCTATAACTACCTTTGTTTATATGCTTTTGATATCTGTATTATTAATAACCAAATCTTCAGGATGTTCATAGTCCTGTAATATAAGACTTCGGAGTTTCATATCATTTACATTCAACGTTTTTTATCAGATATTTTTTTTTACTATCAATGTTGAAACATTGATAGTAAAAAAAAATATCCGATAAAAAACGTTGAATGTAAATGAAACATTGATAGTAAAAAAAAATATCCGATAAAAAACGTTGAATGTAAATGAAACATTGATAGTAAAAAAAATATCCGATAAAAAACGTTGAATGTAAATGATATGAAACTCAGAAGTCTTATATTATAGGACTAGGATGTTCACTACTCTTCTTTTTAAATTTTGTGTCAGATATTCAGAATCCTCTGGTTTTATCCATGTAGTGCCATTAAACATTTTGGCCACTTACCCCTACTTTTCTTTTCTTAAGTTTATTACATATATTTTAACTATTTGAAAATCTTATAAAATCCTTGTTATTTTTTCATAGTTTTTGAAAGAAAAAAGGTGCCAATGTTAAATGTATGAAAAATACAGAGAGACTCATTTCCCGCCAATTTTTCAATGGCTTACACCGACTCGTCATTTTTTTCTGCTTTAATATTTGTGTTATTTATATACTATCAATTTAGTACAGTCAATAAAAAAGCTTGATATTTTGAAATAGAGTAGGGAACATCCTCAATAGACGTTATATATTAAATTCTGAAGCAGCTAACACAGCTTTGTATTATTTTAGTCTCTATTGGATAATTGTCTCATCGGCAATCACATCTCCTTATTCTTACATTAGGAAGGCATGTAAGATTTTCAAAAAAGAACAAGAATCCAGACAACACAATATGAAACATAAGGATGTATAAGCCAGACAAATAAACAAATAGTTTCCATTCAATAAGGGTCAACAGGAGCAGGGGACCAGTTGATTGATAGCTATATGCAAATGTTCATAATATACTAGTACCCTTGTTAATTTTTCAAATTTGATTTTCTATTAAAAGTCACAGTATCCCATTTGCTGTACAAAAAAACTTCTGTTCTATTTGATACAATTTCTATGCAACTGAAATTGGTAAAAGCTTATTTTTGTGCAACAAATTTCCTTTTTTACTTATATTTCACATACTGTCGTGCTGAAATAACAGTTTCACCGTGTATAGATAGGAAACGTGCATTTCATTTTTTTTATACACATATCCTGTGTTGACCTCTTCTTAACAGTATCAACAAAAACTAAATCGTATAGTGAGGCTCTTACAAAAATACCTCACCTCCTTCAAAAATACTGAATTTAACAACTCTTCACTCATCATATCAATGTATTAGTTTTTAGAAAACTTACCATTTAATATGACAACAGAGACTATAGTAAAGGCATAAAATCCAGATTGCCCTACAATAGAAATAAAAACATGAACATTTAGTAAAGTTAACAAAACAGATGATGCAAATAAATATATTGACTGGGCAATAAGACAATAAAGACTGAACAGAGGCATTAAATACTGATTGCATATCAGTCAAAATATGCTATGAAATCCCTTTACCACAAGTAACTGGCTATTGGAATCATTGTGATAAACCAAACATAACTGGCTATTGCAATCAATGTGATAAACCAAACATAACTGACTATTGCAATTATTGCAATAAACAACAAGTAACTGAATATTGCAATGAACCATAAGTAACTGATTATTGCAATGAACCACAAGTAACTGACTATTCTGACTATGGCAATTATTGCAATTAACCACACATAACTGGCTATTGCAATGAATCACAAGTAACTGACTACTGCAATGAACCACAAGTAAATGACTATTACAATGAACCACATGTATCTGACTATTGCAATGAACCACAAGTAGCTGACTACTGCAATGAACCACAAGTAACTGACTATTAAAATGAACCACAAGTAACTGGCTATTACAATGAACCACAAGTAACTGACTATTACAATGAACCACAAGTAACTGACTATTACAATGAACCACATGTAACTGACTATTGCAATTAATCACAAGTAAATGACTACTGCAATGAACCACAAGAAACTGACTATTGCAATGAACCACAAGTAACTGACTATTGCAATTAATCACAAGTGACTGACTGTTACAATGAACCACAAGTAACTGACTGTTACAATGAACCACAAGTAACTGACTAATGCAATGAACCACAAGTAACTGACTATTGCAATTAACCACAAGTATCAATTTCTTGTTCTTTTCTACATAAGTGATTTAGTAATATACCATAATTTTACATCATGCTTGACTGGGTCCTTTATTCAATTTACAATATTTTAATTAATTACAGGAGTGAGCTCTATGTGCCATAAAATTCTCTTTATTCACCCAACAGTTTGCTTGAGGAACGTGATTGTGTCGGATTCAGTATCGGAACAGAATGAAATGTAGAGCTAACAATTAGAATTTAATTCAACTATGAAAAGGTTTAATTACATATAGTTTACAATTACCAATGATAAAAAGAAATAATAGAAAAAGATTTGATCTGATAAAATGAATGAATTAATTTTTTGGTCAAACTGTTATCAATATATCATATTACTATGTACCCCGTATAATGTATTCCCTTTAAACATTAAGTTTACCTGGATCAGATATAAACATATCCTTATTAACTTCCTGGTTTGACATTTTGAGAAACTGTGAAGGAAATGAATTGAAGGTGTCATAAAACAACTCAAAGGACTTCTCCTTACATCAAGAGGTATTTGGTTAAAATACTACTTCTTAAAATAAAATGTATTAATATATTTATTGATTGATCAACTTATCCAGTATATTCAAAAACTGTTACATTCAAAACTTTACACCTCTTGGTTTTGATGAGATTAAACTATTAATTTGTATACATATAAAAGCCTCAATAAAAATTTAAATCTAATTCCTCAGTTACATATCAGACATCAGTTAAGGAAATAATTGATCCCAATGGCCATGTTAAAACAGGGGATCTCAACATCATTCAAAACAAAAAGGTTACAACCTTTCATAAAAAAAAGAACAAAAATCAATTGAAAAGAATGTCGTGGGGTAATTAATGACCCTCTTTCATCCAATTGTAAAATTTGTTGTTTGGGGAAAAATCTGATAAAAAATCTAAAGTCTTATATTTTTTAATAAAAATGTATGAATATTGTGGATATTTCAATTCACAATTTGAAAATAATCTCAGTCATTTGATACTGACATGATTTATAACAAAACTTTAAATAATTGTAAGTTTTGAAAATTATTAAGAAACTTGTACTTCAGGCAAAGTTGACCGTAGATGAATTTGGCTATAGTGTTTAGGTCCTTAGTGGTCATCTAGCTCTTTAACTTTTTCAGTTCTTATACATCCCTGGCTTTATGAATATTCGGCATTGAGCTTTCCTGATGAAGGTAAATCCAGAAAGCTCTACAAACGCATGAAATTTATGGTTGTTAAATACTTTATAAATTAAATTTTCATGACATTCCATGAAGGTTTACAAAGTCCCACATGTTTTAAGAATTTTATACCCAAACTATGTGTTAATGTTACCTGCCAAAAACCTGCCATAAAAGACCATTTGTCGGTAGAATTTCCGAAAAAAAAATGTCTTTATTGCGAACCCAATGAAAGTTTTCCACAGTGCCATCTCTATCTTGACCAGGTATTTAAACTTTTGTAAGTTCACCTGTCCTATTGAATAAATACAATAGCTATTGTTCTCCATGTAGTTTTTTCACTGGGACTTTTAAATTTCTTCTAAGAGAAATCTATCACTCATTGATTAATTTACCTGAGTAAAAAAAAATCTTGTAAATAGAGGAAAATAGATATAGGAAGATGTGGTATGAGTGCCAATGAGACAACTCTCCATCCAAGTTTTATACTCAAAACTGCATGTGATGTTATGTTTTTTCAATATTGATAATATATTTTCAATCGGTTGAATGTAAACAGTGATGCAAAGTTGAAACATTAATAAAATATAAAAAAGAAGATGTGGTATGATTGCCAATGAAACAACTCTCCACAAGAGACCAAATGACACAGAAATTAACAACTATAGGTCTCCGTATGGCCTTCAACAATGAGCAAAGCCCATACCGCAAAGTCAGCTATAAAAGGCCCCGAAATGACAATGTAAAACAATTCAAACAAGAAAACTAACGGCCTAATTTATGTACAAAAAATGAACAAAAAATATATATGTAACACATAAACAAACGACAACCACTGAATTACAGGCTCTTGACTTGGGACAGGCACATACATACAGAATGTGGCGGGGTTAAACATGTTAGCATTGATTTATGTTATATTAATAATATATTAATAATATATTTTCATTCAGTTTATATATAAACATTGATTCAATCATAAAAAGTTGATTTCTGACAAAACTTTCAACATTGTTCCTTTTAAAAAAAAATTTGTTTGACATGAATAAAAACTTGAATATTATGATGTTCAAATTAAGACCTTCTTAAATGTATTCTATAACTAGACAAAAAAAAATCACAAATTTCAATAGGAACATTGATAAAACTTTTGTTTGAAATCAACTTTTTATGATTTAATCAATGTTTATATTAAACTGAATGAAAATATATTATTAATTTTGAATAAATACATGATCACACACAGTTAATGAGTATAAAAAAGTATTTTTGTCTATATATAAGAAAATTGTTTTACTCAGGTAAATTAACCAATGAGTGATAGATTTCTCTTAGAAGAATTATTTTAAAGGTCCATGTGAATAAACTACACAGAGAAAAATAGCTATTGTATTCATTCAATAGGACAGGTGAACTTACAAAAGTTTAAATACCTGGTCAAGATGGAGATGGCACTGTGGAAAACTTTCATTGGGTTCGCAATAATATTTTGCATCAGACTCCAACATTAATCTCTTAATCATAAACAAAATTTTTGACAAAGTTTCATAAAATTCTACTAAGGTTTGACGAAGCTATTAATGTCTTATAAAACATTAACCCCAGACTAAATGTTCACTGCCAACAAAAAATAAGTCCTTTTAGCAGTAAAATATAGAAAAATAAAACACATTTTCCAATTTTTTCAAATTTAACAGGTATTGGGTCAAATGGAATTGATGATACCAGACAAACAGGAAAACTTGATACAATTCAAAAGATTTGTGTAACGAAACAGAATAGTTATATACAAATTAAATGCAATAATATCTATTGAAAGACAAATATTTCTGTATTACAAATGACTTTTGTCAGTGTCAATATATAGATAACTAAACCTGTTAAATGTGGACTGTTAAGCAGTCTAAATAACTTTAATAAGATATATTTTGTATTATATAGGCTATGGCATCCAGAAAACCTATACCATGTGGACCTTGTCAAGAAGGAAAAGTAAACACTAAAGCTGATATCTGGAGTTACAACTGTAATGAAGGATTATGCTCAACTTGTTCTGGTCACCACAAAAGATCTAAATTATCATGTGATCACAAAACTATTGATATTAAAATTCATAAACCCTCCATTCATGCTATCACAACAGAATGTGACAAACATGGTCAACAGCTTAATTTGTACTGCCCCGGTCATTTAATGCCTTCGTTGCTGTGATGAATGTATTTCCAAAAGTCATTCAAAATGTACTGGAATAAAAAAATTATCTGGCGTGGTGGAGAAAGCAAAATTAGAAAAATCAAAAGAATCTTCAGATAAAGATAACAATTCTACCTTCGACATCTTGAATGAAATGGTGAATAACAAATCACAAAACATCAAAAGAGAGGAACAACAATATCAAAGCATAAAGAAATCGATTGCAAATTTTTCGGATGAAAATAAATAAACATTTAGACAATCTGGAGGAGAAACTATACCATGAAATAGACACCATCTTGAATCAGGAAAAATCCAAAGCATCAAATTTGGTAACTGAAATTGAAGAAAAGAAAGTGAATTTAAATGAAATAAAATACGTCAAAACTCCAATCATTTGTAGAGGTACATCAGATTGAACAACAAGTACATCAATGTCAACGATACGTTGAAGATCTTGAAGATGATGACAGGGCCAAAGAATTTGAGATCAAACTCAAGCAAAATGATACAAAGCAAGTTAGAATCATTGGAATCCTTCGGAGAAGTTACTGTATTGTTAATAAAACAGAAATTGCAGTGAAAAGAGAAACGAGTGTGAGGAGAGAAGCACAAGTAGAATCACAAGAACAATCCAATATAAATAACTTGACAATGAATATTGAGACAAAAAAAGAGATCAACATGAAGATTATTAGTGACATGATTTGTCTGTTGGATAGAAGGGTTATAATAGTTGAAGAAGATGATAAGGTAAACTTACTTACTCCTGATGGCAAACTTAAGAAACAATTAACAATATCTGGTGAAGCCAACAGTGTAACACAGATCAATCAGGACACTATTGCCATAACTTATCCTTTGGACAGGAAAGTAAAGTACTGATCAGTGAAAAGGAGGGTCTGAAGAATCCTTGGAGTATTTGTTTTAAACATAATGAGTTTTTAGGTTTATTTGTGATTACAATGGCAAATATATAACAAAATTCAATTTATGTTCTAGATGAAATACATGTAATGAGGTTACAATAGATGAAATATAACGCAATATCTAGTAGTCTTTTTTGATTTTGACCAAAATTATAGTAAAATGTTCCATAATAAACTGTAGAGTATTCTAAAAACAAATATGAAAACTGAAAATATCTATCACTTACTTTAAATAAATCCATGGTTAGAATTTATTTTAAAAAGTTTGATTATTTCTTAGAAAAAAATATCAAAGTTGATATATAGATATAAGAAGATGTGGTATGAGTGCCAATGAGACAACTCTCCATCCAAGTCACAATTTTTAAAAGTAAACCATTATAGGTCAAAGTACGGCCTTCAACATGGAGCCTTGGCTCACACCAAACCACAAGCTATAATGGGCCCCAAAAAAGACTAGTGTAAAATCATTCAAACAGGAACACCAACGGTTTAATCTTAATAAAAAATGGGAAAGAGAAACACTTATGAACCACATCAACAAACGACAACCACTGAACATCAGGTTCCTGACATACATATAAACAGTTTCAAAAAAAGAATTTGATTGATTGCATTAATAAACTTTTTGAATTTGATTTGTTTCTATTACAGTAATTACAATGGAAAAAAAGCAATTTGAATAAATAAAATCCTGGTATTTTTTTGTGGAAAAAAAAAGAGAAACTATTATAGTCCAAGTTTTTCTTAATGTCCAAAATTTGATATGATGACAAATATATTTCAAAGAAATATTTTTCCCTTACGCATTATACATATTATACATTCATTGTAAAAAGTTTATTAATAAAAAATTAGATTTTTAATATAGAATTATAATAGGTATCACATGTTTGTTTTTAAGGTGTAAATGCTGTAAACAATGGATTTAAACAGTATACTGTAGTAAATTCAGAAATTTTTGTGATATTCTTATCATTAGAGAAAATTGCAATGGGACAGGTTTTTCATAAATAATATTCCCATTTTCAAATTTTGATAGCATTATTTGTAAGCAGTATTTCTAGAAATCACAGTAATTAACTTTCATTTTTGGATCATAATTCAGCAATTGCAATAATCATGCAATGCATGCACAAATTTCTGAATACTGTGGATTCATTAATATTCGTGGGATACCAATTTTCGTGGAATTTGTGGGTGTAGATAAACCACAAATTTAGATGTTGCCAATTTTTTATATGATTATATGCAGAGTTAATCAAAACCAAGAAATCAAATATACACAAAAATACAATTTTTCTCAATCCACCATAATTGGCACCCACGAAAATAAATGCAAACAGTATTTCAATGCAGATAGAATATTTTTATGACTTCTGTTTCATGTATGATAAAAAAAGATATTACTGACGTAAACATTAAGATCAATACTAAAAATATTATACAATCATTTGATAACTTTATAAAATTTTCACACAGAGATGTGTCTCATCTGTATAAAAATTAGACAGTAGCCAAATAATCTCCATGAAAATGAGATGTGCCAATACTTATTCAACTGCATACAAAATATCATCAATTTGTCATCAGTGATTCATCAATAAGCTGACAGGGCCAAAGAATACACCTGAACAGCAGGTTTACTTCTCATTTCCCTAACTATGTCACAGGTCTGCACCTTTTAGTGTGTGGTGCAGAAACAAATAATAACAAGAGTGCAAACACTGAAATGTCTCGCCTTCTTTAATTCCAAGCCGTTAATTTTATTTTGATAGTTCTAAACATAAAGCTTTACTACAACTATCACATAAACTCAACATGAACCAAGAAAATGAGGTCAGGTTCAGATAAACTAAACTGTAAATACATGTGCACCTTACAATCATTCCACACACCAAATATGCTTTAAATATAGTTGACCTATTGCGCATCTAACAAACAAAATTAACCATGAAAATGAGGTCAAGGTCAAGGTCAGATAAACCCTGCCAGACAAACATGTATACCTACAATCATTACATTAAATATAGTTGACCTATTGCATATAGTATCTAAGAAACAAACTTAACCATGAAAACTTAAGATTGACCAATGAACCATCAAGATGAGGTCATGGTCAGATGATACTTGCCAGACAGACATAAACACCTTACAATCATTCTATACATAATACACTAATTATAGTTGACCTATTGCTTAAAGTATTAGAATCAAAGCATCGTCGATGTTGTGATCCAGCCATATTCATAGCTAGTCTGATATTCTTTCTGACCATACTTTTTTCAATATTTTTCTCTTTTCATTTCCAATCTTACTGTAAAATTTCTGTGTTATTGTCCAAAGGTAGGGAATTTCGCAATATTGATGCAAATATTGGTATAAATATTGATATTTCAATTTTAGACTCTGTCAGATTTTTTTTTTATAAATATTTGCAATTTAATGGTATTGACAAGAATGCAAAGGGAAATCGTCAAACAAGTAATATATTTTTTTTTATATGCCATTAATAATAACTGGCTTAATAAATTCCAGAAAGAGGCATTAAAAATCCAATTTCTCAACAACTAAAATTTAAAAAAATAATAACTATTTTTTATCTAAATTGGTGTTCATTCTTCAATATAAGAAAAAATACATTTCCTGTATTGAAATTGAATGAACAAATACCTAATGCTGAGATATTTCCAATTACTGTTAAATAGCAATATAATGGGATATAAATGTAGAACAAACAAATAAATTTTATGGCAGAAAATGCTCAGGTAAGAGTTATGCAATTTTGTTTATTGTTTCAACAAAATTTCTGATAATTGTAACTAATTAATTAGAACTTGATTATTGACTTATGTGACAGATGATAATGACACTGTTTTACAAGTGAAATAAAATTTGCTTGCATTTTATATACATATTTTTTTCATTTTTTATCTTTTCATTGAAAAAAACCCACATCTGATTAATCATTCAGTTAGCTAGCAAATTAACAGAATATTTTAATGTTGTGTAGATCAAAATAAATAATACATTTGTAGGTATACTATTGAGGTAAGAATGTGTGCATTCAGTTAGGTGTGTAATAAATTGTGTCTATTTAATTATATAACAGGTCATGAGATATTAACTTTGGTGAATTAAGACTGGGGTTGTTTCCAATTAATACTTACACCTTTGAGTGTAATTATTTGAAAATCATGACAGTTGATAATCATACTGACTCTTACTTGCCTATGGAAAGAATTGGAGTAATACCATTTCAAAAAAGTGTGGGAATCAACTTAGATATATTAATACACATGTTGACCCAAAGTTCATTGAACAATCACTTACACAAGCATAAGATACTAATCTAATACTTTCAAAATTCTCATCAACTGATTCAATTGATGTACATATACTTTTCAAATTAATTCATAAATAGTAAATCATTATAAATTTTGATTTACAAAGAAACTATATGCAAGTGTATATCTAACATAAAAGGGTTGTTCGACCAATCTTTTCTTAATTTAAGGGCAAATAACATGTCAAAAGTTGGCAGTTGATGATTAAAATGGTGTAGAAAGTTTCAGCAAGTCATAAAAACACATAATTAGTTTCATGATATGTCTTCAACTTAGTATTCTGCACCATCTCCAAAACCAGAGTGATCGCATAGATCCAGCATGGCTGAATCAAAAACGAACCAAAAACATTGAGCAATGAACTATGAAAATGAGGTCAAGGTCAAGAAAACAAGAAAATATAAAAGTTATGAGTTGTAGTACATTGCCACAATTTTTTATTAAATTTATTCAATCAAAATATATATTTGCTTAGATGATCATTATAAAGACTGGTTTACTATCATTTTTTTTTAAGAAAAAGTGTACAACCTTTATTACAAAATGTGTAAATTATTTGGAAAGCCCATTAAATATCTCCCCAATATAATTTTATTTTTTCATATCATCACAGCATTAGTAACATGTTTAATAAAAAGTCTTTTTTAACTAAATAAAGACACTTTTTTTTTAAGAAATCCAACAAAGGGTTCAAACCCCCCTTCTGCATCTACAATTTTGTATGTTAACACAACAGTTAAAATAAAAAGCATTCTGAGAGTATTGCATGGCAATACATAGTCCCCTACCGGTTAAGAATTCATTGTACTGGAACAAAATGCTAACTTGATCTATAACTTGTCATGATGTAAACTATATAAAAATATCAAGTCAATATATTCAAGCATGACGAAAAAAAAGTGCGGAAAACCGATTATTTAAGTGAATTTTTTAAGTCCAAGGACCATAACTCTTCACAAAATCATCAGACCAGAACAAAATTTTAACTTGATCTGTAACTTGTCATGAAAAAACTATATACCATTTATTAAATCAATATCTTCAAGCATAACAAAAAAAGTGCAGAAAACTGATTATTTGAGTGAATTTTCTAAGTCCAGGGACCATAACTCTGCACAAAATCATCAGACCAGAACAAAATTCGAACTTAATCTGTAACTTGTCATGATAAAACTAAATACCAATTATTAAATCAATATCTTTAAGCATGACAAAAAAAAGTGCAGAAAACTGATTATTTAAGTGAAATTTCTAAGTCCAAGGACCATAACTCTGCACAAAATCATCAGACCGGAACAAAATTTGAACTTGATCTGTAACTTGTCATGATAAAACTATATACCAAAATTTCAAATCAATATCTTCATGCATGAAGAAAAATAGTGTGGAAAACTGATTTGCCGGACTGACAGATGGACAGACAGACAGACAGACGGAGTGCAAACCTAAAGTCCCCTTCGATTTCGTCAGTAGGGGACTAAAAACTGATAAAATTCAAAACTTACAATGTATTGTGTTCTTGTCCTTAGCAAATATGACTGTTAATATAAACATTATAAGAACAATCATCGTAGAGACAGTCATTCTAAACTTTAAAGGTAGCCTGAAAAGAAAAAGCAATTGTTAATAGCATGTTAATCTTATAATTTCAGTTATATTTTTTTAAGTATCTTTTTTATATGTAGATGTATGGGTGCACACACTTATCTTAATGCTAACTTACATTCCAAGATTCCAACATAATATACAAGATGAATTTGGAATTTCAGTTTGTATTCTGTGTTACAAAAATGCTTCCATTTCATATAACATATATAAGATTGTAAATACTTCAATGAAAAGAAAACTTTTAAACTGCTTAATTCATTATTTTTCAAAATGTCACTTTTAATTAAAACAGGAATATAATGACATAAAAACAAATTGTTGATACAACTATGTAAATTTATGAGAATATCAACCAAAGTATATATGCTTTTGGCAAAAATAAAATTTCATAGCAATGTTTTTTTTCTTTTTTTTAATGTAAATATTGTACATAAATGTATTATCTATATCTATGTATATGCAGGTTTATTGGGAATAAATATATATAGACTTTTGGATTTATATTGTGCTTTATTGGATTTAAGGAAATTTGCATCTATAAAAAGAACATCATCAACACCACCATGATTTATACAATTATAATGATAAAAACACAAATATGGCAGACAGCAATTAACACCCACTGGATTACAGCATCAAGGAGTGGGACAGGCACATAAAGAAAGTGGCTGGGTGTAACTTGTGTGTGAGAGTTCATCCCTACCCCTAACCAATGGAGGCAGTGTCACTGGTCTGATGTTAAAACACATTATCAGTTTTACTTCAGCAGCTATCAATTCTTAAAAACCTCTTACTGAAATTAAAATCGCAAAAGCCGTTTCAAAAAAAAATGTATAAAACATTTGAAATATTTTCCCCAAAATCAATGTTTAATTTAAACAATATGTGTATTATGTCTTTAAAGTAAAATTTACAGACATTCTTGGTCTCTGCAAAGTACATGTATACAAAAGTAAGTCTCTATGATACATGTATATGAAGAACAAGATATCAATAAGTAAAATCCAAAATAACAACAGTGCACACGTTGAAATGTCTAGCCTGCTTTGCTTATCATAATTAAATTTATGTTGAAGGTCTAATATATGGAGGTCCTACTACAAGCATCACATAAACTTAACATTATCAATGATCCATGTAAATGACGTCAAAATCAGATGAACAATGCCAGACAGATATGTACACTTTACAATCATGCCATACACAGATATAGTAAGCCTATTGCTTATAGTATCTGGGAAACAGACCTAATTACAAAAATTGAACATTGACCAAAGAACCATAAAATTGAGGTCAAGGTCAAATTAACCCTGAGAGACAACATGTACACCATGCAAACATTCAAAACACCAAATCTGGTTGACCTTTTGCTTATAGTATCTGAGAAACAGACTTAACCATGAACACTTAACATTGACTAATTATGAACCATGAAAATAGGGTCAAGATTCCAGATGGACAGCTGGTTCCCTGTACAATCCTTCCATACACCAAATATAGTAGACATTTTGCTTATAGATCCTAAACACACAAAACCATAAAAATTTAAAATAAACAAATGAACCAAGAAAATGAGGTTGAGGTCAGATGAAACCTGCAGATAGACATGTTCACATTACAATCATTCTGTATACAAAATATAGCAGCCTTGTTGCTTACAGAATCTTGGAAATAGTCTGAACAGTAAAAACTTAACATCGTCAAATGGACCATTTAAAAAGGTCAAGGTCAAATGAAACCTTCTAGACATGTCGGACATGTACAACTTACTATCATTCCAAAAACCAAATACAGCCGACATATTGATTACAGTACCTGAGAATTAGGCCAAACCACAAAACTTTAGCAGTGACCAATGAACCATGAATATGAGGTCAAAGTCGATTGAAACCTGCCAGTCAGATATGCACACCTTACAATCATTCTTACACTAAATCTAGTTGACCTTTTGATTTTAGTATTTGAAATCACGAATTTATCTTAAAGCGTGTAATACTAATACCTACCGCTGAGTACATAATGCAGTGACAAAATTAAATATAAGATTAGGAACCATGGAGGCTACAGCAATAGAGCTCTCAAAGATCAGCTGATACTCTGTTTGGAATCTTGTATCTTTGTAATCTTTTTCTGGTACAGAGGTGTTACGTAACTTAAATTCAAAGTACTGAAAAAGAAACATATATGCGTGTAATTATGACAATTGGGAAATTGGAATTATAATTTTTGGAACATGGCAATGACATACATGTCACAAGTCAAGAAACTCATCAGTTGTTGTATCTCAATGTTGTCATTTGGAGATTTTGTTGTTGATGTCAGATATTTGATATGATAGTCTCTTGTTGAAGGCCGTACAGTTGCTTCTAATTGCTTACATCAACTTCATTGCACTTTGGTGGATAGTTGTCTCATTGGCAATCATACCTTATTTTTATTTTAAATTTAGTGGTAACTTGTTTGTATTCAGGTGATGACAAGTGTTTCACATTTTAAAGACACTCATCTCTTGTTGCACTATATGTTGACCTCTAAATGTCTTTCCATTTTATTTCGTTAGGTTGCTGTCTCATTGACATATACCCCCCTCCAGCTTATATAGAAATAAGAAGATGTGGTATGAGTGCCAATGAAACAACTCTCAATATATGTAAATTGTTATTGGTACTGGTGAACTGACAGGTTGAAATTTAGGGTGTTTTAATTCAAATTGTGTAAATTCTGCTCTTTCAATGCAAACAAAGTGATTACATTAAAATTCACTACTGCTGGAGATTTTTGATTATCAGAGTGAAAAGTGGGTGGTTCACTTTCAAGTATCTCGCTATATGTACCCGTATATGAAAGATTGATAAATCAGACTATCGGTATCATCACCTTCAATCACCCTTTTTAGTTGATAACTACTTTAAATTGAAAACATGACATACAAAATATCATTTCATTTTATTGAAGCCAAACTTAAAATATTTTGGTTCGCCCAAACCCTAACCAGATGTAGAGAAAATCGGCAAAAAGAAATTGAAGTGTCAGATGTTTTTAGTCTTCATGCCTATCTGATTAAAAAAAAATCACATCAGGACAATACAAGATTTTGAGTAGGCAGCTATTTTCTGGGTAGGTAGGGTTAGGGCAAACAAACATTTTCTCTTTTATGGCCTCAAAGTGATTCAGAAACAAAATTGTCCATATGTTAATCTGTCTCCCTGATCCGTTATCATAGTTTTTTTTACAGAGAATCACTCATATGTGCATGATGTGAACTGTACAATTATAATTTACAGAAACTGATAACCTAATGGAAGAGAGATAACTTACATCTTTGGCTGTTATGAAGAAATTCCATGGCAACAATGAACCAATTCCCAAAACATAAAATATAATGTAAACAATATTCAACCTGCAAGTAGAAAATAAATAGATATAAGAAGATGTGGTATGAGTGCCAATGAGACAACTCTCCATCCAAGTCAAAATTTATAAAAGTAAACCATTCTAGTTTGTTCTAATTCAAAAATATAGTTGTTTTAAATATAAGATACAAGTAAATATACTTGAGGCAGGTATACATTAAGATAAAATATGATATACTGTAGAAACATTAATTTTCGTGGGGTTAAAATTTCGTGGTTTTGTCTCCATATAAGATTTCCTTGGGATTTAATTTCGTGGTTTCCAGTAAATCTATGGTCGGGTTGTTGTCTCTTTGACACATTCCCCATTTCCATTCTCAATTTTATCCTAAAAAATTTTTGTTTATTTTATCATTAAGCACTGTTAAATTCAGAATGTTGCTCCCATAGACTCAATTTAAAAAAAAAAACATAAAATAAAAAAAATCCCTACCTACCTACCCTAACTTTTTTTTTTTAGATGTAATTGGAACCACACATTCTATTTTATTTGGCCTAAAAGGAGTAATACTACTGCATATAAGGAAACGTTTTCAGATAATTTTCAATTGGTTCTCAGGTTTATATTTGGGAGTTCTTGGGAAATAGTTGTACCCTTTAAACATCTATGGCTATTTATAGACCTTATCACTATTTGGGAATCTGTGCCACTTGTACTATGTACCTTATACAACCATCACTTTTCCTTTGTGGCGTCAGACATTTTCCATTGAAACGTCAAAATTTTATTGGAATGTACAGTAATGGCACACAAATAGCGATAAGGTGTACTGTGTTTATTGTTATGTTTTTTATTACCAATAATGCACCCCCTTCAGGAATTCTAGTCAAATCGGCACCTGGCCAAATCGACACCTTGTATAGTCAAATCCGCACCTAGTCAAATCAGCACATGGTTAAATCGGCACCTGATGTAGTCATTTCGGCACCCATGTTGAATATGTTGAATAGATATCTTTTTTTCAGTATTTTATGCAAAAAGATTAAAATAAAGATAAAGAATGCGTTTTCCAGAAATACTGACTTAATAACATTTTTTTTGTATGTATTTTTTTTGGTCAACTGTGTATTCAAGGTATTTGATATTTGTTATGCATGTATTTGGTTAAACCGGGGTCACACATTCACAATTTTTACTGCCGTCCTTGACAGGACCATTCATGATTAAAATTTGTCAAAAATCTGATCAAGATCCTGTGAATCGTGGCTGGAAATTGAAACTTTAAATAAAATTCGTAAAAACATTCATTTAATCATGACAACAATAAGATATTGTTCAGGAAGCGTTTAAATTCAGCTGTTTCGAGTTGAGTTTGTCCCAATTATACGGTTCTCAATCCAATATTAATCCAATGTGTATCTCGCACATAGTAAAATACAACAGAATTTGTCCCGACAGCGTCCAGATTATACAAAATGACTTAATGTGATCCGACAAAGATCAGAAAGTGACCAGACATTGAAACGACGCTGACAGAAGATATTTGTTAGAAAACAGTAGTCATATTCGGGATGATCAGGTACTGTCGGAAAGCAATCCTATCACAGTCTTATGTACCGCTTTGCAAACAGCTTGGTCTGAACTCAGTTGTATTGTGTTCTGTAATTGTCAAGACTCTGACATGGGCATTATTGCCGAATTTTGTATAAATAAAGGGACTGTTCTGGAACAGTTTCGGCAAAGACGGTTGGCATTCGGCAAGAACTGGTTGACAATGGTTGAAATCTGGACTCAATCGGCTAAAAAACAGCAATGACAAAAAAATTTCCAGATCATCCCTATTCCACAGGACACCGTCCAGAAAACACAGAATATTGTTACGATTTTGATCCGATATAGCAGATTCTGTCACTATTGTAATCCGACTAGACAAAATCAGCTGAGTCTCGCCTGAATGTAATGGGATGCACCTAACTGTCAGGGTGTTTGGCCGACCGCTCCGGACCATTCCTGATCTGTAGGAATCTGTTACAAACGTATAGGACTGTGTTCAGACAATGATAGGACATTCCAGATCATTGAGGAAAGTAATCCGACTTTTTCACTTTTTGTGTCTTATAGCTGTCTGATCTCAAACTGGAGCCATAATCGGTACTGTGTGAACGCCGCATTAGCCAGTTGAGCATTTTGCATGATTGTTGGTTTACAACTTTAATGCTGTTTAAACCTTACCTGAAATACTACTTTACCTTATTTGCTTCTAATTTTTTCATGATTAAACAACAGCTTGGGTAATGGCTTCATCGTCTTTTTATTTACGTTTTTAAAGAAAAAACATCATTAACTACCTGTATAGCGTTCAAACAAAAAACATGTAAATTATTTAATTGATAAATCTTATTACATGACTTTTGAACAGCGGTATACTAGTGTTGTCTTTATTAATTAATTAATTGAAAAGAAAACTAATCAAAACATCAGTCATAAAATGTTGAGAAAACTACAAACAATTAACTTTCAAAAATGTATGTACAATGTATTCTAACTGCTTGATAAAATGTGATGATTTTTAACGATGTAATTAATAAAATCAAATCCAACCCCAAAATTTTTTAAAATAATTATAAATTGAAAGATCGTTTATCAATGTTTATACATATTTAGAATTATTGATATATTATATCAAATATTATCAGATGCCGAATTGACTTTAAATAGGTGCTGATTTGACCCGAAGCTGATTTAACTTTTTCTATAGGTGACGATGCCAATTTGACTTGAACCCCCCACCCTGACCCACACCCCTGGTATCAGGTTGTTCCGGCCCCAAACCGATACGCCCCCGAGTTGATCCGTCCCCATATTAAAATTATGAATAGACTATATCAACTTTCGGAGGATTTGGTGACATATTTCAACCTGGATAAATGGAATTGGTGAAAAGCTTGATGACAGCAGGTAAGTGATTAGTATTTCTAATATTAGCGTAATATTCAGATGAATTATTTTAAGTCGATTCGAAAATGAGTCATTGGTACTGTTTGTAAAATTTAATTCAATGTAATCATTATAATGACTTGTTTAAATCAAATCATTAGTCTATTTAAAAATTGGTTTGGTTATTCAACAATTGTCTGATGATCTTGAACTAAAGTAACGCCAGTCACTTAATTCAATAAAAATCATGATTGAAAAAATTTACTTAATCAACAAGGTCTTTATACTTGATCTTTTATTTGAAGTTATAATAAATTAATTAATTGTTATATTTTTTTCAGGTATTAAATCTTTTTTCACTGTCAAATTAATGAACCGGTATCGAGGGCTTGCAGCATTAACAAGAAGTTTCGTAACCATTTTGTAAAACGCTGAAGAAATATTTTTAACGATGGCGGTGCACCATCATAAAACAGGTCATGGAGATCCCTGAAAGCCCCCCCCCTTCAGAACACAGTGACACCAATACTGCAATAGACAAATGAGTTGATATTAAAGACTAATTTCCATCAGGCCATATAAGTAAAAAAAACTTTTCATTTTGTTCGAATCGGATTGACCTTGTTATACCTGTCTTTTGGTTCAGCATTGCGATCAGGTGGTGGTACTTGATCATGAGATTCCATTTTACAAGTGCTTGTCTAGACTAGGGACTAGAACTGCAGTTCAAAAAACTTTTGTCATAACAAATAAGGGTACGGCGTATGACTTAGACCCGAGGATTGCATTCTAATTCAAGTTAAACCATTGATAAAAACTTCATCTTTTACTGAACAAATGTCACGTAAACTTTTTTATATTTTGTAAACACAAGTCAGCTGAAAGTGAAACAAGCAGGAAACGGAAATAAACCTTAGGAGAATTGACGCATGCGTATTTTAGAACACGTGTTGAAAATGGCACTTTCCACACCAGTATCTTTTTCTTCAAATGGAGAATATTGCATGTATTCAAGTCCTGATGGCGTTCTTAAAGTATATGATACATCGACCTCAAAAATCAGTCAACAGTATACTCCAAGTTCACACCTGACAGCAACATGTACTTGTTTATCATGGGGTCCTAAGAGACCCAATGCTGTAAGTCATAATTTTTTATAGCCTATAGGGTTAAATTCAAAATCAGCAGTATTTATTTTTTTTAGCTAGATAAACTCAAGTAAAAAGTTGAACCAATTTTCTTGAATTAAAATGATATTTCTGTATTTGAAGGTTATTTATATGCCATATGCATACTTGAAGCATTTGCCATGATTTGAAAAAAAGATGGGTATTTTTTTGGCAACCTAGGAAATTTATATTGAAAAATATTATTTTAGGTATCTCACTAAGCCATGAGCATGTGTTCTGGATGCACCATTATATAACCAATGCACCTGTGGGTTGTGTCCTGATTCCTTTCATCAAATTTAGAGTATTTCAAATATGCTGCTATTTTTAAGGAAGGTCGTAATGGGGGTACCTTCATGACGACTAACAGTAAAAATTCTTGCCGAATGATGTTTACGGTAATTTTTGGTTCATGACGATAAAATGTACACTTTCTTTTAGACGATAAAACAATCGGCTGATTTTGACAAATCACATTAATTTTTTTCCAAAAATAACGGTAACGATAATTATTTGAGACCTCTGACGAATCACGATAAGGATATATTGACAAAGCACAGTAAAATTTTAACCAATTTGATGATAACGATAGCCGAAAATGGCCGTTTGATGCCTGACGGTAAAGAGCATTGATACCCTCTTTAATGTCCCTTGACACAGTCATCAATACTCTTGAGACCATTTTTGTCATCTTATTCTCTTGATCATACTCTTTTAATCGACATTTTTATTTTACCATTTACAGGGATTTATGGACTTCAACCTTTTTCATACGCTCGTTTACAGGATGTATCAGATACTGTTGTCAGTCGGTCCGTTGTCAACATGTTAGGCAATAACTCAAAAACGCTTAAACCAGTATGCATGAAACTTTTGTGAATAGCTTGTATCTATTGACATGAGCTCCCTTTCTATTTTTATAAATTTTAGGTTTTTATGTTTCCAAGTTACAATGAAAGGGGTTTTGTAACTTTAAAAAGGGGGACTTTTCAGTTGTAGGACAATAACTCAAAACGATTTTGAGCAGTTTTCATGAAACTTTGGTGAATTGTTTATATCTATTGACAAAAGACCCCTGTTGATTTTTATAAATTTAAGATTTTACGTTACCGAGTTGTGGGATTTTATTCATAAAAAAGGGTTGATTTTCCAGTTTTTGGACAATTACTTCAAAGTGCTTCGAGCTGTTGTCTTGAAACTTTGGTGAATGGTTTATATCTATTGAAATAACCTCCCTTTAGTTTTTTTTATACATTTCTGATATGACATTGAGGAGTTATGGAACTTTATTCTTTGAAAAAGCAAGGGGCGTATTATGCGCTCATGGCACAGCTCTCTATTTAGTTTTTATGACACCTTATTTTTCAAGGATGTGTGATGATTCCAGAAATAAAAACTGATTATGATATTTACTTCAAAATTTAAGTAAAAAAGTAAATTGCTTGTCATTTTATCTTTTATATTTTCAGAAAACACCAAAGAAAAAGAAAAAAAGGAAATCGTTATCAGAAGATTCAGCTGAACAAGAGCAAAATGATATTGTTGCAATAGGAACCAGTTCTGGAAATATTTTATTGTACAGTATAGTAAAAGCTGATATACAGAGTCAGTTGGTAGGTAGTAATGCATTTTTGTAGCATTTAACTTCAACAAAATTTGCATATGTCCTTAACCAATCAATGAAGGGTGGTATCACTTAATGTATGACTTAAAGTAAACAGCTTGGGACAACCCATGAAATTGGCAATAGTTTACAAAATAGTAACTATCCATCAAATGAGGAATACTTTTCTAGTGTTTAAAATTTTATTTTAAATCCACATTTTATTCATGAAAAATGCACCAAGTTTCCCAAATTATGAATAGTCCTACAAATACAAGATTAGGAAAATTTTCCCAATTTTGAATTTTCAAGGATACTAATTTTGAAACCCAAAATAAAAAAATGTTTGTTTGAAAGGGAAAAAATCCATTTACTATAAATTTTCTGTTTAAAGTAAAATACCTCTCATAAAAGTATTATATTTTTAGTACTTTTAGCCCAATCAAATTATTACTCAATTGGGTATTCATAGGCGGATCCAGTGGGGGCCCAGGCCCCCCCCTTTTGTGGGAAAAATTTGGTTGATTATATACGGAATCACTGAAGCATGACTGAAGCGGGCCCCCCCTTAGGTCAGTCAGTGGGCCCCCCTTATAAAAAGTTCTGGATCCGCCACTGGTATTGTTACTCATTTGGGGAATAGTTCCTAATTTGGTGGTTTGTCCCCAACCTGTAAAATATTGTTTATTTTTTCCACACAAAATACTTAACTCATGCACTGCATTACTGGTCCTAATTTCTTTTCATTTAATTCAGGTCAATTATTCACCTACCATGCGTTATCTATTGTCCATATTTTTATACGCCCGTTTACGGGACGTATTATGGTATACCTCTTCCATCTGTCCGTCCGTTGTCAACATGTCGGACATTAACTCAAAAACGATTTAACTAATTTGCATAGAACTTTGGTGAATTGTTTATATCTATTGACGTGAGCTCCCTTTCATTTTTTATAAATTTTAGATTTTACGTTTCTGAGTTATAGGGTTTTATTCATTAAAAAAAGGGGGATTTTCCAGTTTTCGGACAATAACTCAAGAATGCTTTCACCAACTTGCAAGAAATTGTGGTGAATTGTTTATATCTATTGACATGAGCTCCCTTTCGATTTTTATATATTTTAGATTTGACGTTTCCGAGTTACAGGGTTTTATTCATAAAAAAAGGGGGATTTTCCAGTTTTCAGACAAAAAATCAAAAATGCTTTCAGCAGTTCTTATGAAACTTTGGTGAATTGTTTATATATCTATTGATGTAAGCTCCGTTTAGAATTTTATAAATTTTTCATTTATCATTTCTGAGTTATGGGGTTTTATTCATTAAAAAAGGGGGGGATTTTCCAGTTTTCGGACAATAACTCAAAAATGCTGTCAGCAATTCTCATGAAACTTTGGTGAATTGTTTATATCTATTGATGTAAGCTCCCTTTACATTTTCATAAATTTCTAATATGACATTGAGAATTAATTGAACTTTATTTGTTTATAGTCTGACAACAGATTTACTAAGTATTGCGCAACGGCACAGTGTATTGCACAACAGCAAGAAATCTTTAATTGAATATAAATTCAATTCATATAACCAATTTCAAGTTCTTTGACTACATTTATTCAGAAACCTATATGTCAAATATTTAATTACAATCCAAATTCAGACCTGTATCAAGCTTGAATATTGTGTCCATTTTTGCCCCAACTGTTCAGGGTTGGACCTCTGCGGGCATATCCAGCTGCGCTCAGTGAAGCAGTTTATTAGTGTAAAGCAGAACTAATAGGGTCATTTATTTTATATGTCTACTTTTTGGAAAGATTGGAACTATTGTTAAATAGTAGACTGTAAACCAACTATTTTTCATGACTGGCCAGGAAAAAGGGGAATATCTTCCCTTGTATATTAAAATATGTTAAGTAAGAAAATCCTCAAAAGTGATGTCGAGTAGAAAGTTCACAATATGTATTCATACCTTTTCGGAAATTTCATTTCAGGATAAAGGTCACAGTGAAACAGTAAATGACCTCTGTTGGGATGAAAATCAAGGTTATTTGTACAGTTGCAGCAATGACCACAATGTCATACAATGGGATGTTTCTACAGCTAATGTTAGACAGTAGGTATCTCCTGAGATTTGTCACAAAGTTACATTTAATACACCATCATTATGTTCAAAGAAATGTTCATCAGGTTCGGTTCAATTGTTCCTGTGGAAAAGGACAGGTGACTGCGCTTATGAAAACATTGAAAAACAGTTTTGCTGTTTGTATGCAGAATTTTTTCCCCTGGTTATTAGTCCCCTACCAACGAAGTTGAAGGGGACTTTAGGTTTGCACTCCGTCCGTCTGTCTGTCCATCCGTCAGTCCGGCAAATCAGTTTTCCACACTTTTTATTTTCTTCATGCTTGAAAATATTGATTTGAAATTTGGTGTATTGTTTTATCATGACAAGTTACAGATCAAGTTCGAATTTTGTTCTGGTCTTAAGATTTTGTGCAGAGTTATGGTCCTTTGACTTAGAAAATTCACTTAAATAATCAGTTTTCAACACTTTTTTTCGTCATGCTTGAAGATATTGACTTGATATTTGTTATATAGTTTCACCATGACAAGTTATAGATCAAGTTAGAATTTTGTTCCAATACAATGAATTTTTAACCGGTAGGGGACTATGTATTGCCATGCAATACTCACAGAATGCATGTCATTCTTAAATGTTTCAATCTAATTCTGAAAAGTACCTATTGTTTGAAAGGACACTTTTATTTGGAAAATAAATCTTTCCAATGTTTAATATAGGATTTGTTTACACCAAAGAACTATTATAATTGGCTGATATTTCTAAGTACATTTTGGTTATAGAGCTCTTCAACATACTTTGCTTTCAGATATTGGGCTTTGAGGGTTTTGGATGAAGGTTGAATTCAGAAAAGTGCCTTGGACGCATGAAATTTTTATAGCGATACTTTAGAACTTGGAGCTTAATTGCTGTCACTTTGTCCGTCTGTTTATCCAACAAATATTTGGTCAGCATCTTGACAGTGATGAGTTGTAATGTGTAAGCATTTTTCAGACTGGTCAGATACCTACACTAATTGGCCCATACTTTGAATTTTCAATATGGTGAATGAACTAAAAAAAAAAACATTACATTTTTCTCAGAAAGTACTAAGCAGAATGACTTCATATTTGGTCAGCATCTCAATAATGATGAGGTGTAACCTTTTACTGTTATTTTGTTATATCTGTCCGAAACATATATTTCCTGTTTTCTAATACTTTGGTTATAAGTGGTTTATGCTTAGCCCTACAACTTGTGCATTCTTGTATGTCTTAATTAATGAAAAAAATCTATGAATATTTCGTATTTGTAATATTTAGTAAGAATAAGACAGACTTTTATATGGTTTATGATTTCATTTGCCAACAAATTTATTATTTTTTCAGCAAGTGGAAAGCAGATAAAGGAAGTGTCCATTCAATGTGTCTTTGTTCCTCCAATCATTTGTTAACTGCTGGTAGATCAATTAAACTGTGGAATATAGAAAATAAAGAATTGTTAAAGGTAATATTGGGCAGGAAATGGAACAAAAATTCTTTAAATAACTTAAAACCAAATTGGATTAAAAAGATTGTGCATTTAAATTGCTTGACATGTTTAAGCTGCTGTCTATGTTCATATGTACATTATTCAATCCTTATAATATTAATTTCATCATTTATCACATGTTTTTTGCCTTGAAATGGAAATTATCTAGAGCTCGAGATAAGCTGCTTTTTGCATGACTATGTAATAAAAATCTAAAATTCCAATCCATTTGTCAAATTAATTCATTGAAAGGAGAACCCAATAACATGACAACTATGCGTTCTTGAACCTTTAAGACGCTGTAAGTACACATTTTATCAAATCGATAAAATGTTGTTGAGTAACTGATCTATTTTTGTAATTTTAGGAAATCTACTTTCGATCTCAATCACCCTATCAAATAACTGAAATGGTCCATTTTGGAATTTTGTTTGCCCCTTGCTCATTTTGTATCCTCTGTAAACATTGGACACCAATTCACAAAATTTTCTTTCCCTGAAAATACTAGATGAGTCTTGTAGTCTATTAAATAATCTGTATGGGATCGAAAATCCACCCTGAACGGGTCAAGCCAAAGAAAATTTGTATTTGATGCTTCTCCATAAGCTCGCTGCATTTAGTACAATGAGCAAAGACTTGCCAGCTCTGTGTCAGTAAAGATGTCAGGGTAGGGTGACATGTGATCCTCTGGACTGTTACCTTGTGAACTAGCACATGAAAAATGTAGTTTCATTTTTAATCCTTTTGTTTTCTCTTTCAGACATTTACTGGTCATAAAACAGAAATTTTCCGTCTCCTTCCTTTACCACTTTCAGCAGATTCGTCAGATTCACCAGAAAATATGTATTTTTTAACGGCAGCTCAGAATGATAGAATCATTAATGCATGGTGTGTATACAAGTTTTAATTTTGCATATTACGATAGGTTTTTAAAACGATATGAATTTTATATAAAATAACAAATGCTAATAAGACATGCATAATAATTTAATTTTGATGAACATGGAGAGAAGGGATAATGTAAAAATAATTCATACCACAAACTTCCTAAACACACCTGTTAATATCCTAAGCAAAGAATCAACATTTTTATTGTCGTTCTTCATCTCACTGTATGTTCTTTATCACAAAGCAAAAGTTAGAACCTAGCTGCGGGATAAAGATGGCCCCAAACACCAGTTAGAGTTGATTTTGATAATCATTATGCCCCCGCCGTAGCATTGGGGGCATTAAGTTTTACCCTTGTCCGTCTGTATGTCCGTACATCCCAAAATTGGTTTCCGTTCTCTAATCTGCCTCAACCAAATCTTATGAAACTTATACACAATGCTTATTAACACAAAACACAGACTGAGTTTGAATTTTGGTGGCGTCACTTTTACCGTTCTAGAGTTATGCTCCTTTACAAATGGAAAAATTGCTAAATTTTTTTGTTTCTATTCTCTAACTTAAGTTTGCCTCAACCAAATGTTATGAAACTTATACACAATGCTAATTACCTTAATACACAGATTGAGTTTAAATTTTGATTGTGTCACTTTTACCATTCTAGAGTTATGCCCCTCTACAAATGGAAATATTGCTGAATTTTCTGTTTCCGTTCTTTGACTTAAGTTTGCCTCAACTAAATGTTATGAAACATATACACAATGCTTATTACCTCCAAACACAGATCAAGTTTGAATTTTAGTGGTGTCACATTAACCGTTCTAGAGTTATGCCCCTTTACAAATGAAAAAATTGCTGAAATTTTTCGTTTCCGTTCTCTAACTTTATTTTGCCTCAACTAAATGTTATGAAACTTTTGCACAATGCTAATTACCACAAAACACAGATCATGTTCGAAGTTTGGTGGTTTTATTTTTACTGTTCTAGAGTGATGCCCCTTAACAAATGGAAAAATTGCTGGATTTTTCATTTCCGTTCTCTTTAACTCTTACTTAAGTTTGCCTCAATTAAATGTTATGAAACGTATACACAATGCTTATTACCACAAAACTGAGATCAAGTACAAATTTGGGTAGCGTCACTTTTACAGTTCTTGAGTTATGTCCCTTTATAACATTATATGGAAGCGGGGGCATCATCTGTGTCCAATGGACACATTCCCCATTTATTTATAATGTATTGCATATCAATTTTTGTTTTATAAATCCTTTCCAAGGCTTTTAATATAGCTTACTGGTTAAATATTTTACGTTTGATTCCAGGCAAATAAACACATCATCCTCTGATAAGAACTCAATTACTTCATTTTCACTGCCTGAAGAACCAACATTATTAGATGTTTGTCAGCAGTCAACAGAACAGGTACAGTAGATATCTTCTCAAAATAAGAGGCCTCTTAGTTATATGAGTTCACACACACGCATACACAAACCTACTCATTTGAAATTCAGTACTTGATAGATATTAATGAAGAATAGGACTTTGAAAGTAAAACAGTGCCGTCCTTTAGTTTAATATTGTTCAATTATTCATAACTTTCAAGCTTGAAGGACCTTAAGTTAAATCGTAACACATCCAGCAGTATAAAACGTCAAATCTGAACAATTAACTGATTACATTTTGTAGTTTGTACATTGTTATTAAATGCTAAAGTCTAAACGGAAGACATTTGTAATGAAGCAGTTATTTTTTATATTAATCAGTAAATTTTAGATTTTTTAAATAAAAGTGCATATTGAATTGAATTATTTAAACTATTAGAGTATTTGAAAAGAAATAAGAGTACCCTCTACAATTTCAAGAACAAACATCACAAAATCGAGCTTTTCCTTTATATCTTGCTTAAAGTGCCCTATAGCACCTATACCTTTTAATTTTAGTATTGGAGTTTAACACAGCAGACAATTCAAGGCTCAATTTGGTATACTGTTTATTCTTACATACTTATAATTTGTTATACATTTGCAGGTTGTAATGTTGTGTGCTGTAACAAGAAGTGGCCAGGTTGTAATATTTGAGCACAAATTAAATGGGTAAGGCTTTGGAATGCTTTAATTAAAACTTCTCCAATCTACTGAACTCTTGATTGAAAGCTTTAAAGTTGTAGTTGGCTACGCACTTTACACCAATACAGACGTGGAAACTTAAGGTGGTACCCAACACCTTCACTAAAATTGATTAATAAATTAATTTGGCTCGTTTAATTTTCATAAAATTTTGACAAAGTATTTACTTTGACCCTTGGACAAAAATATAAAAATTTCAAAAAATTTGAACCAACCAATTTATCAGAAAAATTAGACTGGTTATATAGCAGTTTGACAAACACTAACTTTGATCATTGAGAAGCTTAATATTCCCTTAACAACACAACGTAATTAAAACGTTTAGCTGATTTTACTCCCTTTTACTTGAGTTATCTCCTTGTAGTGTTAGGTACCACCTTAAGATGATGACCATCCTGTATGAATATTAATATAAACTATTGATAGCATATATAGTGATTACTGTTAGCAAACAATTTCCATTATTGTCAGATCATATAAATAAAAGGAGATGCCAGGTATGTGTTGGTGAAAAACCAACCCAACAACTCAAAAAAACCAAAAAGACAAGTGTGTATATAAGATAGCAAGCTCTGAATAGCTTCTAGACTATGAAAGGTGTGAATAAAATTAAAACAGAGACTATTGAAAGATCTGTCACGTAACTTCGAGACAACAACTGATACTGTTCTGAACTCGACCATAAACATATTACAGAATATAAAAATAACTGAGATAGGAACATCCATCAACGAACTTCTGCTTAATCTTGTACATTGGAATAAAGGTTGTAAAAAAATGTATAGTAGTAATGAGTAATATAGTAAAGATATACCGACTTTAGAGGTCTCTAAACACAGCACAAGAGGACAGGAAAAGCACTTGACTCTGTAAAGCTGGGATAATTGACAATAACAAATAACAAAAACTCAAGTAGAAGCAAAACAATATTAGAATTCTAGAAAATACTGTATCAATAAATCCCAGTAACTGAGAGCAAGCTTCTGATAAAAAGTAAAATAAAGTAATTTGAACCATTGTTTCATTGGTTTTCTTCCAGGAGATTAAAAAAGCCATTAAAACCTAAAGTTCTCCTACAAGTATCGACATCAGGTACAAAGGACAGCTTACCATTACCTATACCTATACTGGCAGCTCAGATTTGTGATCAAGATATTCTTATTGTACATGGAAACTTCCTCAAACCTACATTTGAAAGAGTGGTAAGTAATATCGCACTCAAGTTTAAGTTTAATATGTGTTATCTTCCTTGCTGGTTGTAGTTTAAGAACTAAAATTTCATTTCTATCAGTTTATAAAATAGAATAAGAAAATAATTTCATGATATAAAATAACCTTATCCTGTTCAACAAGGTCTTGAAAATTTTGAATATAAGTGAATTGATAGTTCATACAACAATATAAAACTTAGCTAGACACCTTCAAACACAAAACCTTGTCTGCATTCATTTAGCAAGCAACACTGAAATCTAAAATCTTTTTTAATACCGAGTGATTCTCCTTAAAATTGCAAGTATATTCTCCCTTTTATATGGAACATGCCATTTTGTTTTGCAGTGCAATCCAGTAATTGGCAGTAAACCACAAAAGTTTCATACAAAGTTGCATAATTTTAGTAGCAAGAAAATCCATGCTTAATCAACCTTTACACATGTGCTTAAATACTCAATTTTGTCAAAACAGTAAAACGTATGACTTGTCAAATAACTTACCATTTAACTATAACTTTTATTATTTACAGCGATATAATTCTGCTGATCCAGTACAGTGTTTAATCAGAGAAGATCCCAGGAAATTCTCACTACAAACAGATAGAAGTTTGTCAAAGGTAAGTTATAACATACAGAATTTTCTGTTTCTTGCTTTTCTACTTTTCTGAATTCACCCTCTTCAGGAATACTCAGTCATTATATGGAAAGCCTAAGATGTATATAAACATTGAGAGCTACAACCATGAGACTTTACAGTGCAATCAAACCTGTGTTAAAGGTCACCCACATTTAAGCAAAAACCTGTCGGGTCACTTTTCTTATGCTATTGTAATACATTTGCTTTTTTTTTAAGGGCTATTCCAGAAAAAAATGTATGGGGGGGTTGGAAGGCAGTTTTTGTCAGCACCCACAACCCAGACAATTGTAATTGAGAATCATAGTGCATTATAGTGTGAAAAGTTGCTCTGATACCCATCACCCAAGTATTATTAATATAAAGTGCCTTCCAACCCCCCCATACATTTTTTTCTGGAATAGCCCTAACCTCGATTCAAAGGTCACCACTCTTATTAGGTCAGCATTCTCTCGTCTGGAGGGTGACCTTTATTTACATGTTTGATTACTCAAACCTCCAATGACATTAGACATTTGTAAAGTTTCATTATAAAAAAGCAAACAATAATTTATTACAACTGTATAATAAAATGAAATATGATCTGTATACAGTTAGTTAATCTATATGTTTTAAATGTTTACATTGTACTCTTAATATTTGAGTAACTACTGTTACTAATACTAATGATTTCTCTTCCTTAACCAGATACAAACTCCAGATGTTTCCAAAGATTCTACAGTTTTAGTACCTGGTCTTATGGCACCCAGTGGTCCTTCACAGGAACCAGGAAGACGGTCCAAAAGAAAACCCTCAATTACAGATGTAAGTATCATCTATCAGGACTGGTCCCTGATCCATCACAGGGAAAAGTTCCAAGAAAAAAGCTTTTATGAATTTAAATTTTTTTTATTGTTTTCTTTAATTCATTGCCAATTTGCCAATATCTCAAATTTCCTTATAGTCTGGTTTTACAGAATTCCGGGACACAATGAAAGATGGTGACCATTTCCTGGTGTCTCAGAAAGAATACAATTTGTCTAATATAGTATGATATTTGTATGCATATGACACTTGAATTTAATCATGCTCAAATCACTCCACAAGAAAAACATGTTTATGTTTCTATTACAGATGAGTATGGAAGAAAGATTGAACGCTATAAGTGTAGATCATCCTAGTCACCCTACAAGAGAACCACCCCAGGCTGACACGTTAGCCAGACTGTTAACACAGGGATTACAGAGTCAAGATAAAAAATTGATAAATGTAAGTATATAAGTTTAGTTGTAGCTGACCTCGTGGTTTGTTTTAACTTTTTAGGATCTTTCATCATTGAATAAAGGTCTTTTAAGGCCAGTTATGCAGTCCAGGTAAAAAAGAAACATGTAGAAATACTATAAACTAGATTATTTTCATGAGCCATTAATTTACATGATTCAAAGTAGAAAAATGGTTCAAATATAGATCCCCCTGAATATGTCAAAATCTGATTATATCTTATACACATACATGAACAAAGAAAACTATGAAAAATAGATTGCTGTGAAGTAGGTTAACTTTTATCAAAAGTACAACCAAAATTAAAACACTGGAGCTTTATTTTGGCCATATAATGGCATATGTAAATATAAATACTCATCCTGTCAGAATTTGGACAGTTACTCTAATGCCTTATGTAGAGTAAAAGCCATGCTCTGCATGTTAAAAAACCTTTGCAACATTTCCTTGAGAGTGGCCTATTGATTGTTAATTTGTTACCATCTGATCATCCATGATACAGAGTGGCCTATTGATTGTTAATTTGTTACCATCTGATCATCCATGATACAGAGTGGCCTATTGATTGTTAATTTGTTACCATCTGATCATCCATGATACAGAGTGGCCTATTGATTATTAATTTGTTACCATCTGATCATCCATGATACAGAGTGGCCTATTGATTGTTAATTTGTTACCATCTGATCATCCATGATACAGAGTGGCCTATTGATTGTTAATTTGTTACCATCTGATCATCCATGATACAGAGTGGCCTATTGATTGTTAATTTGTTACCATCTGATCATCCATGATAGAGAGTGGCCTATTGATTGTTAATTTGTTACCATCTGATCATCCATGATAGAGAGTGGCCTATTGATTGTTAATTTGTTACCATCTGATCATCCATGATAGAGAGTGGCCTATTGATTGTTAATTTGTTACCATCTGATCATCCATGATAGAGAGTGGCCTATTGATTGTTAATTTGTTACCATCTGATCATCCATGATAGAGAGTGGCCTATTGATTGTTAATTTGTTACCATCTGATCATCCATGATAGAGAGTGGCCTATTGATTGTTAATTTGTTACCATCTGATCATCCATGATAGAGAGTGGCCTATTGATTGTTAATTTGTTACCATCTGATCATCCATGATAGAGAGTGGCCTATTGATTGTTAATTTGTTACCATCTGATCATCCATGATACATTTTCCACTGGACAGTAAGCTATCCAGCAGTTAAATCCTATTCTATTTTAAAACTACAAAGTATTTTTTGTAATTTTAGAACGTGCTGATGCAAGCTTCAGAAAAAGTTGTACAAAATACTGTGCGGAAGTTACCTATACAGGCTATTATTCCATTGGTTCAAGAATTATCATCTAGAATGCATACACATGCTCAAAGGTAAGTAAATTTGTTTGCCCCACCTAGGGGCATTATGTTTTTTGGTCTGTTTGTCTGTCTGTCCCACTTCAGGTTAAAGTTTTTGATGAAGTTGAAGTCTAATCAACTTGAAACTTAGTACACAGTTCCCTATGATATCACTAGGAAAGCCATATGGTTATAGTGCCCGATTAATGGCAAGAACGCCAGATTATGGTTAATAAATAACCATAATTCGTAATTATAGATGTTTGACACAGAAATAGACGTCCTCCTCTGACTTTAGACGTTTGCTGTATTTTTAGACTTTCGTCCGGCGTTTTAGATGTTTGCCGTAATCCCTCTCATACTCTTAGATAACGATGTCCCTTTAATAACTCGCGCGAACGACGTGTGTATTATTTAACATAAGCTATAGTATTTTTAAAAGTGTTTCAGTTAATACACATGATTTATCGTGTCGACGGGAATTAGCTGTTTGTCCGATAAAACTGATGTGTATTGAGTCATCAATAGAACCAGTGAAGCGTGAGCGACGGTTATAAATACATCGTTAAAATGTAGAACAGATATATATAATCAATGCAAATCAGAATCTGTTAAAAATAACCATCTTATTTACGATGTATTTGAAAATATAGTTACCTGAAGACAGAAACAGATAGTATAGAACTAAGGAGTAGACTGAGACTTATAATATAAAATGTCGCTGGATTAGATGATTAGTCTACATTTTTTTTCTTGGATTCTTTTATCAGTGTTGCAGGTTTCAAATTAAGGGGAAAGATCGAAATACAAATACGAAACGCTTTTAAGCATGGCTTTTCTGATGAATTAAATATCGAATTTTTTCATTGGTCAATAATAAAAATCTATTTTAATACGACCAATGTACACGATGAATACACGTGGTACCTTTGCAATACACAACTGCAAATATTTATGAATGGAAGTGGTTTATTAAGTTAAAGGTTCAAATTAGAAAATACGGAAATAAATGCAAATAAATTAAAGGTTCAAATTGGAAAATACGGAAATGAATGCAATCAAGTTAAAGGTTCAAATTGGAAAATGTGTTTAACCAGAGACATATATATATATACACAGAGATTGACAACTGTAACAATGGTCAGCATAAGTCTCTGGTTTAACTTTGAGTTTTATTTCTATTTTTGTCACTTGTCAGTAGCCTATTCATTCTATATACAGTGTCTCATATAAAGTCAATTTGTTTGGCTGGGTGTTGATTATTTTAATTATTGCATATGTTTTAATAGTTATAATTTATTATTATAATTATATATAAACATGAATCGTTAAGTATGTCCCAGGTTATAAATAGGAAGGACTTAATTATAGGAATATTGATTGGTATGAACACACTTAACAGGCACCTGATATTTATTTTTGTAATAATATGATGACCATACTAGAATTTATTAAATGCATTTCTGGTGATATTACTATTTAATTTTAACCTGGCTTATATACTAATACCTATGTCTCTCATATATAAATATATATACTGTTCCCGGATTTACTCAATATATACGAGTACTAACAGGACATTATCCAATGTCTTTGTTGCATTTATTTGTAATGTAAAGGTCTCCCATTCAGATAGGCGTGCAGAGTAATAAAGTTGCAATCGATTTTGGTAAATTGCTAACAATAAACAAGGTATAATAAATAGTAAAAGCTACAGGCTCAGCCCTTTGTTCGTGAAACGAACTAAATATTCGATCATGGCAGGAAATACCTGATCAATATATTTCAGGATAACATATTTATCTAAAATAATGTCCACTTTAATGTTTACCATCTTCATGGCAATTTTAGATATTTTATTTTGTTGATAAAATATATTTTGTTGGCCGGGAGCGCTTTTCCTTTTACAATCACCAGCAAACCACATTATTTAATAATCGAGGGGGTGGACAGGGGTACTGTAACGTACAGGAAAGTGAGAATGAGGGGTCGGGAAGAGAGTGTCGGATGGAGGAAAGCGGAAGTCAGAGGGTGTCAGATGGAGGTGCGGGCAGAGTTGGAATAAGAATAGTTTTTTTCTTTTCTCTCTCCTCTCCTTACTTTTCGGTAATTAAATCCAAATAATAAGTACGTATAATATACACTACATACGTAATAAATACGGTGTACAGAATATAAATATAGAGATGAATTTGCAAAGACAACATTTCATATAAAATAGTTAAAGGTATGTTCCTACCACACAAAGAGCATTACAGTACAAGTAAATCAAATATGTTCCCAAACTCCATACACCACAATTATTCTCGGTGTGACACCAGGAAACTCCAATAATCCTCCCTAAATTCCCTCCGACTTCCGCTACTTTGTTTATTTCATTAGCGACATCTCTCCCAGCACAGTGTCACATCAGGTAATTAATTGCCCTAATCCTCTTGATCTATGCCAGCACGCGACAGTCAGGGTATTTGAAATTTCTTATGTAATTAAACAATTGTATTTCCTGTCTATTTATAATCAGGTTATATATCTAATTGCTTGACACAAATAAAAGATTTAAAAGCAAAATGTTGTTGTTAATTCCTTCAATTGCATTAAATAGATTTATAAAAAAAAAAAAAAAATACCTCGGTTTTTTTTTCTCACCGGTAAAATGATATTTTATTTACGAAAAGGGACATACTTGTGTAAAAATAATCGTAAACTACCACTTAATAAATGTGATCAGTTTAAAGAAAATTACGTGTCTCAATGTTTTGTATATGCAAATAAAAAATACCCAAATTATTCACCATTCACTATGTTTAAGTCTACGGCATTTTCTTATTACGATTTGTTGGCATTACTTTAGGATATTTAATACATTTCGGCTACAACAGGAATACTTCCATACATGTAACTAAATCAACCTTGGTACACAAATACGTGGTCTACGCGTGACATATTTGTCATTCGATGGGTATACATTGAATGAATGAATGAGAATTAGGTCCGGGCGATCTTTTCTAATCAAATTAATAATTAAAATTTGCTCTTTCTTACGAGCAGGGGAACGTCATAACCTATGCAATATCGTGCTTTTAGGTTGCTGCATTAACTCGTCGCTGCATAAATAATATTAATTTACGCACAATGAATGTAATCTTTGTGTGTTGTATTTTGGACAATTTTAAAAAAATAATTTGCCGTGGGAAGACAATTCCACGATACACATCTCCAGCATGTGGTTGAACTTGAACTTGAACTTGACTTCGCTCACTATATTGAATGCTAAAAATAGCCGACATCAATTTTGTCCACGGCACGAGATTTTTATGGCGGGAAATTTCACGTAACATTAAACTCATGTGACCTTTATGAACGACCGTGGGAAAAATCATTCAGGTTTTAAATTTGCTATGTAATGATGTACATTTTTGTGCCTTAATATTGAGGCTCTATCAGGTCCTTTTACAATTGATTTACCGGAATCTAAAATATAATCCTTTTCCAAATAAACGATGATACGTCTTCTTTAACTATTTTATTTTTTATCAGTCAAAACAGGACATAGTCCTGTTAGTTAGGGGACGATCATTTGAAATTTTGGGGGGAGGGGCAAGGAGGATTTTGAAAAAAAAATAACTCAGCGTTGATAATAACAAAAGTAAATGGTTTGTTCTGGTGTAGTTTGAAAATAAATAACCTGACTTACGATGTATTGAAAATAAATAAGTCGGCAGGTCTTTTAAGCCATTTTATAATAAATGCTATTCTTAAGTATGAGATGGCACCAGATTCTCCCAAAAATCGTCTTTTTATGCCCCCGCCGTAGTGAAGGGGGCATTAAGTTTTACCCATGTCCGTCTGTACGTCCGTCCCAAAGTTGGTTTCCGTTCTCTAACTTTTAATAGTTTGCCTCAACCAAATGTTATGAAACTTATACACAATGCTTATTACCACTAAATACAGACCAAGTTTGAATTTTGGTGGCGTCACTTTTACTGTTCTAGAGTTATGCTCCTTTATAAATGGTAAAATTGCTTGCTAAATTTTTCGTTTCCGTTCTCTAACTTAAGTTTGCCTCAACCAAATGTAAGAAGACTTACACACAATGCTTATTACCACAAAACTCAGATCAAGTTCAAATTTGGATAGCGTCACTTTTACCGTTCTTCAGTAATGTCCCTTTATAACTATATGATATGCAAGCGGGGGCATCATCTGTGTCCACATGTGGACACAATCCACATTTTTTCATATTTTTTTCGGGAAAAACTTTCCAAATCTTTTAAGAATACAATGTATAAATATAAATGTATTTGAAATGTCTGAAAATGGGTTTCATTTAACTTGAGGTATATTGTCTCAGGAACATTTACCTCCCTTTTATTACAAGGCTGCAACTACATTATGGCAAACGCCTCATGTGGGAAGTTTCAAAAACAAAAGCTTGTCTTCATACCTACTTAATGAGGGTTTTAATATTGTACTACTGTCTACTGAACTCCTTGATTCAAAATAATTCTATAATATATAATTTGTAGATTAATTTAAAAACAAAGAAGTTGTGAACGTAACGTAATTGCAATGCATTATTACTGTATGCTGATTTTCTTTGAACATATATACAAGGATCTCTATTCTTAATAAATTTTGCCCATTATTCTCTATTATTTATAAATTAGCACAGAGTGACCCTTAATTCTCTATTCTTTATGGTCTATTTTTCCCTAGTCTTTTTTTTTTTCCCTTTATTCTGTAAACCCCATCCAGACCCTCATATACATGATGAAAAATCTAGAACGTTAGTTTTGCTTCGAACACTAGTTGACATGGGTATAGAAAATTGTCATCTATGTTCTTTTCCCATCCGCAGTATCTATTACCTTTTCTTGCAACGTTAGGCAGCTCTGGATCTAGGATTTATACAAAATTTCCATTATCTCTGCATGATATGACATATAGATTTAAGTATTTACAGGAAAGAAACCTGCGCTAGCCAAACTAAATAAATGCCGAAAAGCAAGATCTCAAAATGACAGTAAAACAAAACGGATTAAAACCACAGGGACTCGGTTAGCAGATTAAAATTGTATTAATCAATGTTTATCTAAAAAAAAATCGTATTTCCTGTCTATTTGTATAACATTATAACGTTTTTAACGTTGGCATCAATATTTTTTTTGTATTCTAACAATGTGCAGTTTACTATCCATATCCATATACTGAACAATCTTATTCAGGCAAAGGACTGAAATAAAAATAAATAAAAGAAATAAAGAAAAACTTGAAACAAAATATCGGACATTAATCGTACATTAACGTATGCCTTTATTAAATGTGGACACCTGTAACAAATAAATACACAGTTTATTTATGTTTCAGTTAACGGTTCTCATAAAATATTATACTTAACTGCGGCCAAGCTTAGCGAAAGGCCGTGCGACATAATCAGTCAAACAAACTTTATTAGATCAACTCGTTAAGGAACGAGTGTTGTCATTGGTCAATTCAAACCTTTGACCTCAAATAAACTCAGTTAAGCCCCGCTCAAGCACACCTGCTAAAAAAACAAAACACGCGTACAATAAACGATCGAAAGTTGAATGATCGCATACATGATTGTGTACTTGATTATCTCAAGACGTTCTAAATTATATACATGTGCATGTGAAATTTATTTATTTCATAATGTGCAAAAGTTCTAATAAGGTCCTTTTGTTTTAAATTTGATTTTTTTTAACAAAGACTCTTAACAGTTTTCACGGCGAAATATATTGAATCCAACTGTATCCTCTCAAGTAGTTCTGGACTAACCCCGTGCACCTTTTCTATCTGTTAATTTACATCATCATGTGTTTGCAATGAGACCAAATTAGGAATTATGAATGAAATGACTCGAGGCTGTTGGATAAACGTAAATGAGACCGTAATTAACTACAGACATAATTAACCAAATTACATAATATACTTTACGGTAAATAGGTTTTGTGTTCAATATTCATATTCTTTAGTAAGTATATCACAGCCTCCTCCTCGACCCTTAAACTAATCTCGCGTATACTAAACTTTTTGTTATAAATATGAAAAAACATAGAAATAAGAAAATAGAATTACAAATGACAACTTACATTTACATATCATTTCATGGCTTTTAAAAACAGGGACGTTTTGGGATTTTATGGATTTGACTTAGGATAGTGTGTTTTTTCCCTACATATTCAGTTTACTCTGGGACATAATATATTTTAGTATAATAGTCCCAGGTTTACTTAATTTTGAAAACAAATCCCGAATTCTAAGTAAATTCGGTGCAGGTAACCATGCTTTCTTTTGAGGAAAATGGAGATAGCAAAACACTGGCCACAATGAAAGGAAATGTACTTTACACATGTTTGTAACTCCGGCGATGTAGGTGATGAAAATATTTACATAGATTTACATAGAAAACCAAGTATTATGTCAACGAACTCGCTAATTGGTAATGAAAAACAATCAATTGAACATGTTTAAAGAAATTGTGTTCATTCATTAAATGTATTAATAAAAAGGTGAAAGGTGGGTCCCTCCATGTACATTTATTTTGTCATCCTTAAATTTCTTTATATTTGGTTTAACAGTTTATTGTACATGTATTATTTTGTACTTCATTTAAAATAAGCATACTAAATTTGTTAACCTTCAATTTCATGTTTCTCGATAAATTCATTCAATTCCAAGTTTTGGGAGAAATGTGAAACCCATCATGAATTATTTTTATTATGAGATCTTTATTACATGTAACTAAAACATTGTCGAGACAATAAGGTAGGATATAATTGTATCCCGTCAGTGTGAAAGAAATTTAAAAGTGGTTCATTTAATGTGGCACATGTATTTATCCTTATCAGTGGCGGATCCAGAACTTTTCATGAAGGCGGGGGGGGGGGGGGGGGGGGGGGGGGGTTGGCTCCAGTCATGCTTCAGTGATTCCCCATATAATCAACCAAATTTTTCCCACAAATTGGATCCGCCTATGCTAATATTTTTCATAATCCGGTACATGATAATTGGGTTGTTGCAAAGAGAACATTTATAAATACAAAAAATATATCACAAGGATAATATTTCTACCCCGTTATTTTAAAATCAGGCGATAACACAGCAGTACACAAACCTGTTTACGTTCGTAGTAAAACATAGTACATTCCATTGTCGGTCACCTGTGTCAATTCACGTGCACACTACGATTGTTGTTGTATTTGAATCTTTCGGCCAATGAAATGGGACATTACAAGTTGTTTGTTTGTGTTACACCAGAATGTTATCAATGAATTATCAAATGCTAAACTGCAGTGTAAAATTGAAAACATTATTTACAAATAATAAAAAAATGGAATACTCTCCTGTTCTTTTGAGCCTTCCGAATAGCATTAGTTATGTCCGTGTCTAGTGCATCTGCTCCTTCTAAAGACATTGTTATTTCAAGAATGAACAAGAATGTGTCCATAGTACACGAATGCCCCACCCGCACTATCATTTTCTATGTTCGTGTGCGGGATTTTCTCGCTGCCTTGAAGACCTTTTGGTGACCTTCGGCTTTTATCTGCTCTTTGGTCGGGTTGTTGTCTCTTTGACACATTCCCCATTTCCATTCTCAATTTTATTAGTGGACCGTGAAATTGGGGTCAAAACTCTAATTTGGCATAATAATTAGAAAGATCATATCATAGGGAACATATGTACTAAGTTTCAAGTTGATTGGACGTTAACTTCATCTAAAACTTCTTTGACCAAAAACTTTAACCTGAAGCGGGACAGACGAACGAACGGACGTACAGATGCATAGACCAGAAAACATAATGTCCGTTCTTACGAGAAAATTTCAGGGACTGAATTTTCGGCTCTCTCTTGACACCTTTTGCGAGTATGGCCCGTGTTATGAGAGAGCAATATCTCTTGCACGTAAAAGACACCCTTGTAGATTTCGAAAAAGAGCAGGCTAATGCCGCTACAAGGCAGCACTCGCAAAGTGGAAAGGGATTAATATAAGTTGCAATAACTTGTTTCCCAATCCTCTATAAATAAATATGTTTAAACTAACATAATGTCCATAAATGGGGCATACAAAGATCTAAATGAATTGCTGTCTAACTTCTACATTTTGACATTTCGAGATCGTTTTCGTGTGTATTTTGTATTTTTTATCTGTTCTAAAACAGTCCCAGGATTTTGAAGGCGGAAAGTTTACCCTTAGCAATAAATAAATAAAAACTTTAATCTACAACATTATTTATCAGAAAGAAATATATATATATATATATATATATATATTTTAAATATATTTGCCACTGGACTTGTAACCAGTTTTCACGCTTAACCACAAGTCCTATGGCTATGGCTTGTAAAATTGCTTTCGGGCTTGTAAAAGTCTTCTCTACAAGCCACAGAATCCAACTAAAATTTTAAAAAAATTGAGCTTCTGGCTCGTGGACTCCAAAGTTAAGCGTGAAGGCTGTGTAACGACAAACTTCCAATCAGTCCAAAGTGAGTAGAAATATGTCAGTTAGTAATTTGCTTTAGACATGTTAGAACGAAATCATACTTTTAATTTTAACATTTAAAAAGTTAGGGGAAGTTTGCATCTTTAAAACTTTGTGTGATATATATTTAATAAAATCGCGTCGAAGACAATAATCAGACAGTCCAATGACGTCCTATCTTTTTGAAATTAATGCATTAAAGTACATTAATTACATATGATGTTTGCAATCAATTTAAATTGCTTTGTCTTGTAAACTATTATTCAACAATCAATGAAAATAATTAAAAATGTAACCGCAACAGTTATCCAAGTGTTCAATTAACACACTTCTGTTTACCTGTTGACGTTTAAACTGGACACAAATTTGTTTATAATAGTAGGTGTGTGTTGTCTAATACATTTTGTATTTAGGACAACCAGTCATGCGTTCTCAAACATCTCGGGGTAATGATTGACAGGTATTGTAATCTATGTAACATATAAATCGGGGTACAATAAAGGATAGCATGTTTTCAATTAGTAAAAACAGTTCACTTTTTATAGGAAGACAAAATTAAAATATTTTCTGTTGAATCAACACAAGTAATGTAATTATCACAATATAAATTTGTTATAAATAAACAAGTGTTTAAATTTTTATTTAAAATTCTACACACAGACCTTGATAGACCTCGTTGCTTGTCTTAATTGCTCTCACTAAAGATAGCAAACTTCAGTATTGGAATTGATTTTAAAATCTTAAATTCCCAATAATAGACTGTCAATGCTGACTTCGCAGATCAACGGGAAATTATCTAGGTGACATGTCGCGATCATTTAATTGTATGTGTTCATAAGAAATATCAGTAAACTTAAATTAATGTCCATCACGGAATTGAGGGATACACGTTTTCCATTATAGCTGCAGAGTAGAAACCTGACAAATTCTTCAAGTCAAGCCCAACAATTTTTTTCACTAATGACATTATCCATATACTTCTGTGTTTCCGTGACCAATATGTATTTAGTTTTCCGGGACAAGGACCAAAAATAGACATAACTGATTTATTTTACTAAACATGGCAATTAAAGACGAATTTAATTTGATAAAAAAAAATCACATTCTGACCCAAACTATCGGTTAACGTTATGTATCTATCATAGCTATAAGTTCAATTTACGTTTTTTGTTTTACGTAAAACGACTTCCATTCATAGATATTTGCAGTTGAGTATTGCAAAGGTACCACGTGTATTCATCGTTTACATTGGTCGTATTAAAATAGATTTTTATTATTGACCAATGAAAAAAAATCGATAGTTATTTCATCAGAAAAGCAATGCTTAAAAGCGTTTCGTATTTGTATTTCGATCTTTCCCCTTAATTTGAAAAAACCTGCAACACTGATAAAAGAAAACGAAAAAAGATGTTATCATCTAAACCAGCGACATTTTATATTATATGTCTCTGTCTTAACCATAGATCTATACTATCTGTTTCTGTCTTCATTTACAGGTAACTATATTTTCAAAAACATCGGAAATAAGATGGTTAAGTTTAACAGATTCTGATTTGCATTGAATATATATATATATATATCTGTTCTACATTTTAACGATGTATTTATAACCGTCGCTCACGCTTCACTGGTTCTATTGACGACTCAATACACATCAGTTTTATCGGACAAACAGCTAATTCCCGTCGACACGATAAATCATGTGTATTAACTGAAACACTTTTAAAAATACTATAGCTTATGTTAAATAATACACACGTCGTTCGCGCGAGTTATTAAAGGGACATCGTTATCTAAGAGTATGAGAGGGATTACGGCAAACATCTAAAACGCCGGACGAAAGTCTAAAAATACAGCAAACGTCTAAAGTCAGAGGAGGACGTCTATTTCTGTGTCAAACATCTATAATTACGAATTATGGTTATTTATTAACCATAATCTGGCGTTCTTGCCATTAATCGGGCACTATAACCATATGGCTTTCCTAGTGTATGATCTCTAATTTTAATGCCAAATTTTTTACTACAATTTCACGGTCCACTGAACATAAAAAATGATAGTGTGAGTGGGGCATCCATGTACTAGGAACACATTCTTGTTTTGGCAATATTACCAATCATTTCTCTGGTTCAAGAACTAGCATTACAATCAATAAATGGAGATGTTGGATATTTGTCCATGTGACAACAACCCACTGATAATAATAACAAAGACATCTATCTTACAATGTTCAACAAAAGCCAGGTGTCTGTACAATATGTCAATCTCTAAATCATCTCCAGTTTAAAGATTAAAAATAGACTTTACAAATATCTGCCTTTAACATCTGATTTGGTCAAATAATAAAAAAACATTCTAATTAGATTTGTTTATTTATTTCAGTTCATCAAAGATTCTGAGATGGATAAAAACACTGCTGACAATTCATACTTCATATCTTATGACAGTAAGTAAAGAACTGGTATGATAGAAAAAATCAAGAGGATTTGGTCAAAAAAATTTGTAGGCGGGAAAGGAGAAATGAGTTCGGGTTTTGAAATTTAAAACACACAGAAATTATGTGTTTAAGCAGAATTTTATGATTTAGATTTGTTGATGGAATTTGAAAGAATAGATTTGATTTGATTTGATTTTTGGTGTTTTAATGCCACTTTTAAGCACCCCTTTTGGGCTATTTCGTGGCGGCCAGTTTTTATTGGTGGAGGAAGACGGAGTGCCCGGAGAAAACCACAGACCTTCGATAGGAAAACTGACAATCCTAGTCAATTAAGATTGGAGTCGAGTGCACCCGCAGGAGCGGGGTTCGAACTCACAACCTCAGTGTTGACTGGCTAGTGATTACAGTAGTAACTACTTAGACCACTCGGCCACCGAGGCCCCCTGAAAGAATAGAAGGTTCATCTTTAAATGCATTTGGGGGGGGGGGGGGGGGGGGGAATACAGAAAGTTTTCTTGAGCCTTTAGTTTTATTTAAGAATCATGTCTTCATTTCTTATTCAGATTTTTGTCGAGCCTGCGACTTTTGTCGCAGAAAGCTCGACATAGGGATAGTGATCCGGCGGCGGCGTTAGCTAACTTCTTAAAAGCTTTATAATTTAGAAGGTGGAAGACCTGGATGCTTCATACTTTGTATATGGATGCCTCATGTTACAAAGTTTCCGTCAGTCACATGTCCAATGTCCTTGACCTCATTTTCATGGTTCAGTGACTACTTGAAAAAAAAGTTAAGATTTTTTTGTAATGTTAAATTCTCTCTTATTATAAGTAATAGGATAACTATATTTGGTATGTGCGTACCTTGCAAGGTCCTCATGCCTGTCAGACAGTTTTCACTTGACCTCGACCTCATTTCATGGATCAGTGAACAAGGTTAAGTTTTGGTGGTCAAGTCCATATCTCAGATACTATAAGCAATAGGTCTCGTATATTCGGTGTATGGAAGGACTGTAAGGTGTACATGTCCAACTGGCAGGTGTCATCTGACCTTGACCTCATTTTCATGGTTCAGTGGTTATAGTTAAGTTTTTGTGTTTTGGTCTGTTTTTCTTATACTGTATTCAATAGGTCTACTATATTTGGTGTATGGAATGATTGTAAGGTGTACATGTCTAGCTGGCAGATGTCATCTGACCTTGACCTCATTTTCATGGTTCAGTGGTTATAGTTAAGTTTTTGTGTTTTGGTCTGTTTTTCTTATACTGTATGCAATAGGTCTACTATATTTGGTGTATGGAATGATTGTAAGGTGTACATGTCTAGCTGGCAGGTGTCATCTGACCTTGACCTCATTTTCATGGTTCAGTGGTCAAAGTTAAGTTTTTTAGTTTTGGTCTTTTTTTCTATTACTGTATGCAATAGGTCTACTATATTTGGTGTATGGAATGATTGTAAGGTGTACATGTCTAGCTGGCAGGTGTCATCTGACCTTGACCTCATTTTCATGGTTCAGTGGTCAAAGTTAAGTGTTTGAGTTTTTTTTTCTAATACTGTATGCAATAGGTCTACTATATTTGGTGTATGGAATGATTGTAAGGTGTACATGTCTAGCTGGCAGGTGTCATCTGACCTTGACCTCATTTTCATGGTTCAGTGGTCAAAGTTAAGTGTTTGAGTTTTGGTCTTTTTTTCTAATACTATATGCAATAGGTCAACTATATTTGTTGTATGGAAGAATTGTTAGCTGTACATGCCTGCCTAGCATGGTTCATCTGACCTTGACCTCATTTTCATGGTTCATTGGTCAATGTTTAGTTTAGTTGGTTAATGTTAAGTTTATGTGACAGTTGTAATAAAGCTTTATATTTAGGACTATCAACATAATATCAATGATTAGTAAAGAAGGCGAGACATTTCAGTGTGTGCACTCTTGTTATCTTTGAAATTTATATCAGCAATATATAGTTAAAAAAAATGAGCTCTGATGTAACAGGAGTAATGCCCTTGGACATGAAATTTATATTAAATTGTAGTGTAAGCTATCTTCCACATACATCTACACTTCTTATATAAATAAAATGGAAAATTATTTTACTTTTCCTTGGGGAGAAAATATTTGCTGTGGCAGAGGACATTGGGATGCTCTTCCTTTATTATTGTTGATTGGTAAATTTGTTCTTGTATATTCAAAATTCTTGTATGTTTAATATTTTAGTTTCCTGATATGGTTGAAAATTTAAGTACCTTATACCAGATGATGGATTCAAGAACAATGATGTTTAACAAGTTGTCTCGCTTACAGGGGAAATTAGACCTGGTTTTATCACAGGTAAATAAAGATAAGATAACACATATATATTTTAAAAGACCGTCACGTAAATATATTTTTGTAAGGTTTCTAAAGATACATTTGAATAATAAATAGATGTTTTCAGTCAACAGTGTGGTAGGGGTATTTTACAGTGAATATTGTTGTATTAGAAAGTAAATCTTTGATGAAAAAAAAAATTGCAGTTTTTCTTGATTTTGGAATTGTTACAAATTCAATATTTGGTAATGAACAAATAGCTAGGTTTCAAGTGCATGCTTTGTATTTCCAGTTAACTAAATGTTTGCAAGGTCCGAAATCATTTTTATTATATATATATATTTAAGGTTACAGCACAAGACCAACCCGAAGTAGAAACCGAGTCATTAGAACAGCCATTATTAATGTATCAAGAAGGTAGGCAAGGTTTTGTTTTATTTATTCTAGCTCCTTTTATATTTATTATAAGTATTTATACATCCAGGCTTTCAAAATTATGGGTTTGAGCTCTCCTGATCAAATCACTTTGGAAACACTAAATTTGTATGGTGATATTTTGATTCTCAAAATTGTTGGATGGATTTTCGAAGATTACACACCGTATGTTCATGAAGCAAAATAGTTTTTGTCAGAGAAGTGGAGATATTTTTATTTGCATTTTAAAGGTATATTGGAAGTGAGGCTCTCAGTTTGTAATCTTTTTCTATTTTCTTGACTTTGTTTTGACAATGTAAATGTAATTGTTATATGTGAAATAATGTGTTGTAACATTTCTATACCTGCATTAACAGTAGAATTATCTCCCTTGTATTACAGAATCTTCAGATGAGGATTTTGGATTGGATGATTTTGCTCCAACACAGTCAGATACAGAGGTAAGATTTGTGTACAATGGTTATATTCAAAACATATAATTGTAAAGTTCTATATTCCTCTTTATCAGATCAGATAAAAAAAAATGTTCACTTTGAATAAACAATATTAGACCAGAGCATGGCCTTTAGATGTGGTGTAGATAATTACATTCTCGTTAAATTGGTAGATAGTTGTTTCAGTGGCTATTATATTAAATCTTCTTATTTCTAAATGTCATTCAAGAAATATTCTGTTTTCAAATGCCATAGAATAAAGTATTGATATTTTGTGGAGTGCTAGTTTTTACATTTATTTGACAACAGAAAGATGTTGCCATGAAGGAACAGTTAATTATACCTTAAAACTGTAAAATGAAACAGAACACTTATAAAAACAACATGAACAAACAAATTACAAATAAGAAAATTGTTATATAAATGATATATTGAGAAACCTTTTTTATTTGATACTTTAAGGATAATATAGATTTATTTGATGACAATGAAGAAGAGATGGATAAGACACCAGACCAACAGAATGGGGATGAGGAAGAGAAAGATTCTGATGATGATGATGACGACGAAATGGAAGATTCTCCCAAGGAAAATGGTGATGAAGAAATGGAGTCTGAATAATTAATGAGAAACAATAATGAAATGGTGCAATACAAATGGCTTCCCAAGCTGACTGACTCTGCTCCAAGGAACTGGAATAGATTCTGGGTTCTATTAACAGGAAGTGTATTCAAGGGCAGATAACTTATCTAAATTCTAAATATAGAATGTTTCTGCCAGAACTGTTCTTTGTAAGGTCAGAATGACTTCATTAAAAAGAGACTGTTATCATTACTTAAAGAACATTCTTTTCCTGGAATGATACAAAATTGTGACCTCAGGGGTTACCTTGTTTAATGAAATTTTAATTTAAAGGTGAAGAAGGATTTTATTATATTTTAAGAAGTCAAACAGTTTTGTGGGTGGTGAGTTGATTTAAAGTTTTAACCTCCAAAGGCATTTTCCAGTGATGATTAAGTGTTTGTCAAGAGTTACTTCCCTTTACAAATGAAATTGTCTTATGTCCATGGATAATAAGTATGCTTGTTAAGAGGTTGTAAATTGATGGAAAAAAAATAATAATAAAATTGATTTACATAATTTCTACAGCCTGATACTGGTAATTGCTTCCAATTACAAAAATGAATTTCCAGAACTCTAACCTGGAAGCTTCTTTGCAAACATCACATCATGCATAACAAGTTTATTGAATTTTGGCAAGACTTTGGTTTCCACATATTATCTTTTTAACCATATTTCCAACTTTGACTAAACTTTATTTGGTCGTGTACATTTAGGATGAAGAAGACCCCTATTGATTGTTGTTACTAGGTCAAATGTCAAGGTCAAAGCAACTGTTAAAAGACTGAAATCTGGGTAAAATTTTGGTTTCTGGAAAAATGAATATGCAGGTTTGTTCCAACATGAAGAGAATAGGAAACACTTAAGTTTTGATGTTTATATTGCCGCTTGATAAGTGTTGAAACACAAATAATAGTATTTATTGCTATTTTACGAAATTTTCCTTTGATCTTACCGACTGATAATTTCCTTTCTCAGCACAGTAGAGTGATATGAAAAATTATCGCTAGAAACTAAGGGCGCACATGGCGTTGTCAATGAAATTAACAATGTCGTCATTGGTAAAATAGCGATAAACAGATTATCATAGGTCATCTCAACTCGGTTGCTTTTCTCACTTTCGCCGTACCGGCTCAAGCGAGAAAATCAATCTCGTTGAGATGGCCAACGATAATCTATAATTATCATAATTATTAAATGGTGAAAATACTGTTAAAACCTGAGAGGGGTTTTATATGCATTAGTCTGTCTCTGATGGTTATCAGTTAGAAACTGGCATTAGATATGATAGTGGAAAAGATGTTTTATTTGTTAATCTATTCATTTCATGATAATTAGGAAAGGGTTATTTGTTTTATTAAAGAAAATTGTGTAAGCTTTGTAAATTGGCACTTGTTTTCTATTGTTCATAAGGTGCTAGATGATAGAGATAATTCTTATGTTATTGGTGCATAATATATACCTGAATTGTTGAAAAAAAGTATATGACTACAAATACATGTGGTCACACTTATACAGGTCTATAAAAAGAATTTTGTGGGTGTCTTATCCGTCAAATTCATATACTTAGTATTCAGACAGGTAGAGTATGAATAATGTTGTCTCCCACCAGTTCATACTGGACTGTTGGATCAGTTAATTATGGAATAATTTGCGAAAGAATTCAAATATGGAAAAATTTTCAAAAAGTGACGGCAAAGCACATGAGAGAATTTTAGTGTTGTTCAGTCAGGAGTTGAATATTATTGATATTTTAATTTGGACTAGTTATTCTTTTTTTGTTACATTGTCTTTTTCTATATGCATTCTGGGTTCAGTTTGATAGCATTAACCATGTCCTGATGTCACCTATTACTGTATGACATCGGAGGAGTGAAGTTATCAGTTTTCTTACCGGAACCAATGTTATAAATCAGTAAATGTAAATATTAGTAGACACAAAGGGCATTTTGTTATTTAGTCATCAGAGTTTTTGGGAAAAAATTGTACCTGTCAGGTTATAAATCACATCTGGTTCTGCCATGAGACACATGCTTCACTGGACTTGATAGGAGGGTTTGTCTCTCATGCTGTGTGCATGCAGTAGATTTGCCCTAGAACTTGTAGTGTAAGCCTTTACATTCTACATTTATTGGTTGTTGGACAGATCTGTCCTTTGAAATTCATTAAATTTGTTCTTTGGTCTTTTGGTTGATAGTTGTCTCATATACCACCAGTGTTCTCCCCAGGAATTTTGGATAGCATCACATTTGGCATAAAAAAAAATTGTATTTATTTTTTCAATGTCATTTGTTGCGTCGCGGCGATGCTCTCTTTCTTTTAAGTTATGTTGATTTTTTTCAATTCATAACTGAGAATACAATTAAAGTATAACTGTTCTTTTAGTTTATTTCTTTAATATTCATTTATAGTTACAGAATTATATTTTTCTTGTTAGAAACTACCAACTAAAAATCTAGTACAAAAGAGAACTTCTTTTATATCAAAAAGGAAAAGAAAGTATCATATAGTAATACCATTTCAATTAAAAACTATTCTGTTTATCATGTTTATGAAACTCATTATTTCCTGGGACTCAATGTATCAGTACCAGTTGTTTCAAACAGATATATGTTTTTAACATTGTTAAACTACTTTAATCAGTAAATTAATTGAAACAATGCGTTTACATAGAAATAAATACATTTTGCAAGGAGATCTAACAAATAGTCTGAAAATTCATGTGGAATGAGTAGCTTTCCCTATTGGGATCATTATTATTCTGTCAGCTGTGCCGTTTCTGCGTCTGTAGTTATTACCGTAAAAATGCGGATTTTGATCATAGCTGGTCCGCTTCCGATCCGTAATTAGTACAAATATATCAATGGCGGTCGAAGAAAAATTTACGAAAATAAACAATGTTTGAGAAGCGAATTGGATGAATATATCACGATTTTACTGTAATAAATAGATGAAACATTACCTAAAGGCAATTTTCATTCACGTTCTAATGAAGTATAGAACTTATTTTGCCCAGAATCGAAATGTTTTATGTACGCTCTCGAGTACCGGAATGGGAAGAAAACACTTCTTTACAGGTTGTTAGTTTGAAATAACAAACGACCAGCCTGTTAATTATAGTTCGCTCGTTTTTTTTTCTTCTCTTAGAAGACGGATTTGCCTTGATTCAAACGTAGATTTCGAATTGTTTATGATTTTCTGGATGTCAAAATTTTGCAATTGGGCCACGTGTTATCAGTCATGTCATAAGTGCCAGCTTGGGGTATTCGTATCCAAACAGTTATCACCCAAAGGGCAATTAACACCTATTTAATCAATCTTAATTGCCTCTTATGTCCGATTTGAAGGGATTACAATTAAAGGTGATATAATTTTTATGATCACAAGCGGCAATTCGATGAAAGTTCGGAATTTAGGACATCGATATTGCGGCAATGTATAGAGCAGACAAGAAAAAAATAGCGTCCTCGAAATAATTATAGTGTAACGGTAAAAAATTATAGCATCGCGGGGCCGCGACGCTAAAACGGCCTGGGGAGATCACTGACCACATCTTATATTGTAAAACAATTCTTGGTGACCAGCTGAGTTATATTTACTCAAACCTGGCAAGAGGACAGAAACATTACATACTATTGTGTGGTTTGTCATTTTTTTAAAGCAAATTGTAAATCTTTAATGATACTCTGAATGAATTGAAATAAATCACTGGTAAATAGAATTATTTCATTTTAATTTATTTATTTTAACAACATAATTTCACCAACAGGTGGGCCATCTTGTGTTCATTTACACCTACATGTGCATTTGTAACATGTGTTTCTTGACAGAAAAAAGAAATGAGGCATTTAAACCCCTAAAAGAGAGGAGGGAACTTTTACAGGCTGTTTTGGATTGTTTTACATCTGTCCAAGAGAATCACATATATGTAGATTTTTGTATGATACATAATTGATAGTCTAACTGCCACTATGTAAATTATTTTATCTTTATCACAGCCAAAATAATATAAGCATTAACCACTTTTCTTCCAAGAGGTAAATTCTATTTTAATTTTGTGATGACTTTTTTTGTTTAAACTATCCAAACCATAATTGCTGAGGTAGAAAACTGGTAAATTGATGGTTAAGTTACCAGATCATTATTAATTTCAATACATAACGAATACTTAAATAGCTCTAAGTAAAATTCTAATTGAACTAACCAGTCAAAGTTTATTAAATATTGTGTAAATTTGAGTGTATAGTTATACATTTATAGACTGCAAATAAAAGTCAATCATGGCCACTGATCTATAAATGCCATACATAAAAATTGTCATGTCCTTGATCATGTTATAAATAGTCAGACATTTTTTTATGAATGAATTAGTATGTAATAAAAGTTTTATTGTTATTGTTGATGTGTACATTTTGTTAATGATGATGTAAAAACAATATATAAATCATGCTAAAATATTAAGTCAAAAAGTCAATAAAAATATTCAGATAAATATTTGTTGTTATTTTAATGGAAGGCTGGAAGCAAAACAAAAGAAGTTTTAGAAACGGAACAGATGAGGAGGCACTTAAAACCATAAATAGTAAAATATACAACATTAATTTAAGGGCAAAAACAAACAAACAAAAAAAGAAAAACAATAGTCCACAAAACAATGCAGGGAAACTAAAGATTAAATGACTTGAAAATAACAAAACCGAGATGAACTCTTGGGCTGTTCCTGCTCTATAAAATCACCCATTGCATTGTTCCTGACCTGCAAAAATATTGTAAAGGTGTGAGTGAGTGAGTTGTGTAGATTCTGTTTACCTAAATGAAAGATACCCATGGTATTTGTGACAATTTTTACTAGTTTCATGTTTTTGCCTTATTTTTTTGAAAACTCTAGTTGATAAGACAGTAACTGTAAACAGCAAAAATGATCAGCAATGCAAGATATATAAAATTATGCACATGATTGAAACCATCAGACAACTCTTTATAGGAGTTATTACCCTTAAATGACAATATTTGACTTATTTTTGTGTTTTTATACGACCGCAAAAAAATTTTGAGGTCGTATATTGGTATGACGTTGGCGTCGTCGTCCGGCGTCGTCGTCCGAATACACAATGGTTTTCGCACTCTAACTTTAGTTTAAGTGAATGGATCTCTATGAAATTTTACCATAAGGTTCAATACCACAATAGGAAGGTGGGGATTGATTTTGGGGGTTATGGTACCAACAGTTAAGGAATTAGGGGCCAAAAATAAGCATTTTTGTAACTTCCAGACATAACTTGTGTGTTAGCATATGGATCTCTTTGACATTGTACCACAAGATTCCATATCACAAAGGGTCAATGCTGGGATTGATTTTGGGGTTAATTGCCTCAAAATTTTAGGAATAAGGGGCCAAAAGGGGGCAAAAAACAAGCATTTTTCTAGTTTCATGACAATAACTTGTGTGTAAGTGTATGGATCTTTCTGAAATTTTACTACAAGGTTCCATTTCACAAAGGGAAAGCTGGAATTGAGTGTTGTGGTAATTGCCCAAAACGTTTAGTAATAAGGGGCCTAAAAAGGGGTTTAAAATAAGCATTTTTTAGTTTCTAGACAATAACTTGTGTTCAAGTGTATGGATCTCTCAAAAATTGTATTACAAGGTACCATACCACAAAGGCAAGGCTGTTATTGAGCTTGGTTTGGGGGGAAAGGGGGGTGGGGGTGATGAATCATAAGGGGGGGGCGGGGGTAAAAAAAGGGGTAATTTTTTTTTTTCATTTTTTTTTTTTTTAAATTTACATTTTAAGTTAGTTATTTTTTATCACGAAGAGAAAGTAGGAATTGAGTTTTGGGGTTAATTGCTCAAACATTTATGAATAAGGGGCCAAATATTGGTCAAAAATAAGGATTTTTTTAGTTTGCAACAAAAACTTGTGTTCAAGTGTATGGATCTCTGTGAAATTGTATTGCAATGTACCATACCACAAATTGAAGGTTGTGATTGAGGTGGGGGATGATGAATCAAAAGGGGGTTGAAAAAATGTGTGGGAGGTAGGATTTTTTTTTTTCCTTTTTTTTTCTTTAAAATTTTCCATTTAAAGATGGTTGTTTCAGATTTATATATGAAAGAAAATAATAATGATACGGTTATATATCATGAGGAATTGAAATTTAAAATTATGTATATTGGAAATTTAGGTTACATTGGAAAGTAATAATTGGCTTTGGGGGGGTGGGGTGGTTATGGCTCTAATGTTTAAGGAATAAGGGGAAAAAAGGTTAAAAAACAAGGGTTTCCATTTTAATAGACAAATAATTGAGTAAAGAACATTATTTAAAAGCAGTGTAAGGTTGGTAATTCAAACTCATTTAAATATCTCATCTACACTGCTTTTAAATTATGTAAATTGGAAATTTGCCAATAACTTTATTGTTAATAAATGCATTGGAAATTTGCCAACAATTTTAGTGTAATAAACTTCATTAGAAATTTGCCAATATAAAATTTTGCTGATGAAGGTTTTTTGTTTACCTTTAGCCTTGACTATGAAGTCATTTTCTATTTTTATAGCCTTATGATGTAGTTGAATTATTTAATACTTTTATGATGTGTTTAAATGGGGTTTTATCATGTTTATGGTTGCAAATTTATTGTTTTAGTATAATAAACTCCATTTAAAATTTGCCAATAAAAAAAATTTTTGTTTATTTTTAGCTATGATTATGATGTCATTTTCTATTTTACTTTTATGGTTGCAAAGAAATTTTTATTTTTAGATATTACTGTTAAATGATGCTGATTAAGGTTTTTGCTATGTTAAGCCATGACTATGATGTCATTTTCTATTTTAATATCTGTTATGATGTATTTAAATGGGCTTTTATGGTTACAAAGGAATTTTATTTTTAGATATTACTATAAAATGTTGCTGATGCTGATTAAGGATTTTGTTTATTTTTAGCCATGACTATGATGTCATTTTCTATTTTAATACCTTTATGATGTAATTTCCATTTTTAGATATTACTGTTAAATGATGCTGATTAAGGGTTTTTTGCTATGTTTAGCCATGACTATGATGTCATTTTCTATTTTAATATCTTTATGATGTATTTAAATGGGCTTTTATGGTTACAAAGGAATTTTATTTTTAGATATTACTTTAAATGTTGCTGATTAAGGATTTTTGTTTATTTTTAGCCATGACTATGATGTCACTTTCTATTTTAATACCTTTATGATGTATTTAAATGGGCTCCCATGTATTTAGATTTTTGATTATTTATACATGTTACCAAATTGGTCCACATTGAACAAAAACGGTCCAAATTTCAACTTTATTACATTACATCAAACATTGAATTCTACATATTCTTTGATATATTGAAATTAACAAACAATTTAGTTTATGGATATTCCACCATAATAGGTAAATTAAATTTTTTCCAGTTCTTACACCACATTCATCCTGTGTCAGAAACCTATGCTGTGTCAAATATTTAATGACAATCCAAAGTCATAGCTGTATCAAGCTTGAATTTTGTGTCCATACTTGCCCCAACTGTTCAGGGTTCGACCTCTGCGGTCGTATCAAGCTGCGCCCCAGCGAAGCATTTTATTGTAGATTATGATTATCTCTAAAATTAATAATAGAAAGGCAGATAAAGCAACAGCAAAAAATTATCAATAATAAAAAGATTATAAAAAAATGCTAATCTGATTTAAACCTTTTGCCAACTTATCCAGGATAGAAACTAAAAGAGAGGCTAAGGATACCAAAGGGACATTCAAACTCATAAGTCGAGAATAAACTGACAACGCCATGGCTGTAAAAGAAAAAGACAAGACAAACAACAGTACACAAAATACAACATAGAAAACCAAAGACTGAGCAACACGAACCCCACCGAAACTGGTAGGTCCCATTCGGGGGAAAGGGGACAAGATTATAGTTACTACAATTGGAACATCTGTCGTCATCTGTGAAACATATACCATAATGGTCAACCAACTAATGATGGCGTCCATAAAATTTACGAAGGGATGATTCAACTTCACCACTTAGAACTCTTGATTTAATTACTTCCTTGTGAGCAGCAACCCTCTATCAAGGAAATACGTGCCCAGGAGTATCGTATCAATTGGGAAATATTCATCCGTATGCAGGCCCTGCTGGAATGTTGCTACATAGAAATGGAAAGTTCACAATTCGGAAGCTGCAATCATTTCTTTTGTCATAAAGTTTTGTTTACAACTGACACTCATTGTCAGTTTCTAAATGTAAGTCAAGATATGAGGAAGACTTAACTGTTTCTGTTGTATCCTTTATTTCAAGTTCGATGGGATAGATGCGTTCAACATAGGCGCAAAATTTTGAATTATTTAATGAACGAACATCTATATAGCGGAAAGTGAAGTTAAAGGATACTGCTTACTTCTTTTTATTCTTCCTAAGAAGTTCCTGTATGGGAAGTCAGCCTGATGAATAAAGGAACAAGTTGGCAAGAAAAGGAGCACAGTTGGTTCCCATGGGAATGTCGATTGTTGAAAAAACACCTCCTCCAAATGTAACAAATATGTTGTCAATCAAGAAATAAAGCATCTTGATATTTGAATCGGAGCGATTATTTAAGTACAATTTATCAGCAATACTACAAAAATATAAAATGATAGAAACCATCAATTGACTCCATTTTAGAGTTTTTGTCCCTCTAATGATGTTATTTATGATTTTTTTGTCACCTGACATGAACAGTTTTTGCCAGATTTATATAAAACTTAGATCATAGGTTTATATCTGCAATGTAACGGACAAGTTTGAAAATCAGTACCAATCAATTATTTTTAAAACAGTTATGCCCCTTAGAAATATTAATCATATGGAAAACTGCATTGTTAGCGCTCTCGTGTGTACAATTCTTGCCAGATTTTTATGAAACTTATATCATAGGTTTATATCAGATATGTATTAAACAATTTTGCAAATCAGTGCTGATCAAATATTTTTAAAAGAGTTATGCCCTTGGAAATATTAATAATATCGAAAATTGCAATTGCATTTGCTCCTAAGCTTTCATTTCTCTTAAGATATTTATAAAAAGTTTTAAAGAACTAAAAAAAAAAATGTTTTTTTTTTAAATTTTGCCCGTAGATAGATAAAATATGGGGGACATTGGAACTCTGTTCTTTAATTTTTTTTTGAAAACTACTGGATATGTAGAGAGAAATTTAAAAGAATATATTTGATAAAAAGCAAATTGAGATCTAAAAATAGTTTCTGGTAGTCTTTGTTATTGTAATAATTTTATTACGGATTGGTGAGGAGGGTTTCGCCAAAAAATGATCCCGATTTTATTCGTAAACCAACTTCTGTGATCATGGTATTGAAGAAAAAATGATTTATTTCCTTTATTTAAACTTGAATGGCTGAAAATTAGTGATTTGTTTCTGAACATGTGAAATACATTTTTTGCAAAAAATTCCATATTTTTACCAGATGAGCAATTAAAGCTCATAGGACCCTCTTGTTTCAGCTTACATTAAAATAAAATTCATAGTCGTAGGTCATGCTTGGTAAAATACATTGATGAATCACCTGCACTTAACATTTTCGAAAATGGTTGGATTCTAATCAAACCAGCTAATATTTTAACATCATCTAAACATATGTTGTCTAATGGGAGCGCGTTTGCCTCCAATGACTTGAAAATTGGTATTGAATGCTTATTCCCTTATCACATGGCATTTAGTGGTAAGAGCAAAGCCTGGTCCGCTAGGGATTTGAATAATGTGCCCAGGATAAGGTGATGTGTCTTCCTGTGGAATGCTACCACGTGAACTGTCATTTGGTCTTTGGTGCAGAGTTGTCTCATTGGCAATCAGACCACATCTTTTTTTTTATAGCTAGTTGAAAAAATCTGGCTTAGAATTTCGGTCTTGTTAAAAGTAGGGTTTACATCATATCACTTCAACATTGTTTCGTCCTGAATTGCATGTGCTATTTGCAACTGGACGTTAAACCCCAATACATCAATCCATGGTTCAGGATCAAATCTTCAGTGTCGAGATTACTTGTAATAACTAGCTATTTTACCTTCGCATTCACTTGGATTTTCTTAACTATTATCATTGTAATTTTTACTTTTTCATGCATGGGACTATCGACTGTTGATGGTTTCCTAATGACATGCAATGACATACTTGTTTGTGGCATTTTAATACAATATCAAAATGAGATGTGGTATGATTGCTTACTGCTAGTAACTATCTATGAAAGATCAAAGGACAAGGATACGAATGTCTGAATTGGTCGTTTCTTTTAAAATTTCTTCCAAACACAAACCATTGATGCAAATTGAATCATAAACAGCCAAGTTGGAAGGCCAAATCACTTACGAAGTTGAAACCAAAAGTTTCAAAGGTTATTCCAAATCTGTGGCTACGACAACTGTGTGTGGGGGTAAACAAAGCTCTGTGTTTCAAATAATATAAATAAGAAGGTGTGATATGAGTGCCAATGAGACAACTATCCATCCAAGTCACAATGTGTAAAAAGTTAACAATTATAGGTCAAAGTACGGCCTTCAACACGGAGCCTTGGCTCACACCGAACAGCAAGCTATAAAGGACCCCAAAAAGACTAGTGTAAAACAATTTAAACAGGAAAACATACGGTCTAATCTATATAAAAAACGAGAAACACTTATGAACCACACCAACAACGACAACCACTGAACAACAGGCTCCTGACTAAGGACAGGTGCAAAAAAATGCAGCGTGTTTAAACGTTTTAACAGGCGCTAACCTTCACCCTAACTTGAAACAGTGGTATAACATTACAACATAAAAAGACACACAATAAAATATCAATTGAAATGGTACCAATTGAAATGGCTTAACTCGATCAAAAAGACTACACAAAAACAAGTAAATATATAAAATATATACTGAACGAATAAGTTTGATCTATGACACAATATAAATAAAAAAGACGTTTCAATGTCAAAAAGACAACTTTAACCTAGGACAAAATGGCGTTAAATAAAGTAACGTACACAGGTAAATTTAAATATAATAAATTTGTTATACATAGTGCGAGTACAGAAGTGAAATTTTTTCGTCATACTAAATACTTATCAAAAGTGGTACATATTTAAAATAGTAAGAAGAGATATAACACAAAATAAGTAAACATTGAATAACAGAAATGCATTACAAATTGTGTCAATAGGTCAAATTAACACGAAAGTACGATTTGAGAGTACTCGCTGTTATTGAAAGCTAGTCAAAAGCCAAAAACAATTAATAATAAAAAATCATGCATCAGAGACTAAAATCAATTAAAACACATCCCAGGCAGGGATTTAGTGTTTTAACGCCATGGACAGTCAAGGAAGACATGACTAGTGCAATGTCAAAATAAAAGTAACGACAGGCAGTAGGATAGTTAGGATTTAACCTTATAATAAATATGTATGGTGTTATGTATAGATAAAACAATTTCTAATTAGAAAATAAACGTGGATGTGTATATATACATCCCAAAAAAAATGTTTGCAAACCATCCCTATTTATTAATAATATTGCACTCCCGATATATTTCTTAAACAGGTTTGAATCTTTGATCTGTATTTCACTAAGGTACACAAAGATTTAGATCCAATGACCTCCGGGATCTTTTTGCAGTTTCATACAATAAAATGGTTACCGACAAGAATTTTAACCTTCATACGTGATTTCTTTCAACCAACTCATCTTCATTAGCCGTGTTAAGATACGATAGTTTTCTCCGCACTTCTTTTGAAGCCACCATTTCCTATTCTATCCTCTCGAGGATGAAAATGACCCTTGGATATGGAATATCATAACACAAATTAACGGTTCTGTATTTTAAATGCTTAAGTTAAATCCTACGTGCTACATTTTAGGAACATACTAATACAATAAATTTTTGAGGTGGGATAAATTTACCAAAAAAATAATCGCGAATCTGTAATGATTGAAATTGACTCTGTAAAAGTGCAACTGAGGACATTTAATCCTTAGAAGTATAAAGTTTGTATATATGCAGTCTGACGTTGATATGGCTTGGTGCTTTTTACGGTACCGTAGTATAATTCAATAGTGTGAAGTTTGAACATTCTTAGGGAATCTAGACAATGGCAAGCATAAAACATGTGATTCTAATTTGGTTTTAATAAGATAAGACTAATTTATTATGTCTTGTAAGTGTGTCGACAAAAAGGTGATTGACAACAACAAAATATATCATCACTAGTTTTTACGCAGTGAAAATTTATCTAGTGTTTTACATATTATGTAATAGTTATCCCATGAGGACGCGGTGTGTCAGTGTAAGATCACCCCAACGGCCGGAGGCCGGAGGGTGATCTTACACTGACACACCAAGTCCGAATGGGATAACTTTTTTACATCCCAGCTGTTCTAGATTATATAAAAAAACATTTACGCTTCATAACGTCTAGTTTTAGAACGCCACACAATCATTATAATATACTTTATATATTACTATATAGTATATACACTTTATGAGCCCCGTACATAATGTTTAAATATGCTAAATTAACTGAGAGTTTTCATCCAGTCGTCCTGGTGTAGGGGTATGAATCGTGGGTCTATATGCTATAGGTCTTGAGTTCGATTCCCAGCATAGACACTGGATTTTTTCGACATAAATTTTGATAGTTAGTCTTTTCCGTGTGAATATTTCTAAGTTTTATTGTGGATTTTACATTCCCGCCAAAATGTTACAGAACAAAGGAAAGCATACAGAGAAAAGAAACTCGACAAGCTAGGGTGATCTGGCAGGGTTGATTCGGCTCAGATCACCCCTGGTAGAACAAAGGAGCTGGGATGTAAATTAAGATATCATAACTAAATAAAAAAGAAAGAGTGAAACAACAAGATATCGATCTAGTATCCAAGCGTGGACTCTAATAGTTATCCCAGTCGGACTTGGTGTGTCAGTGTAAGATCACCCCGATGGCCGGAGGCCAGAGGGTGATCTTACACTGACACACCAAGTCCGACTGGGATAACTATTTTACATCCCAGCTCTTCTAGACTATACGGAAAAAACATTTACGCTTCATAACATCTAGTTCAGAATGTCATACAGTAATTAAAATGTCAATTGTTCTTGAACAATTGAGAGGTCTTTCCTTTTCGTAATGTAAAATACATGTTCCAATAGGCGTAGAATGCATTGAAAAGCTCTTAAACACACATACAACTGTAAAAATAGAATCATGTGCAAAACAGTGTAGGCGAGACCATTGATTGGCGCGCTAAAATATCCCATTGACTGGGTCAGATTAGGTGAACGTTCGTCTGTAACGCCCACAACTCACGACGTATTTATTATAAACATTTAAACTGTGGGGTTGCCAAAGGGTTTCAGTATATATACGAACTACAGTGCACAGTATATTATATACATATTTTATTTGCGATCATAAAATGTACGAAGTCGTCCATTACTATGTAAATTGGATCGATTAAAAAAAAAGCTGAAAATGTTTCTGTTGCCAAGGGTTTTTCACAAGTATAGTAGTTAGCAGAAAAGTTCACCAAACTATACATTTTACCTATTCAAAAACGTAAATGCAAAGGCTTGATCCAAATAGCCTTTTTTTGTCTAATAACTTGCAAGTACGAAAAAGACAGGACAGAAGTATATTTTGTCTATATGTTTTGTGTACGCACACTTTTTAAAGTTGATCATGCATTCGTTCTAAAATAAAATTTTGACCAGATAAAAGTTAAAAGATGACATAATTGGACATGCAACCGCAATTGTTAAATCGCTTTGACGTCCGAAAAAAAAGATAATAATCAACACATGCATTGTAACTTTTAAAGCCAGTTAAATCCTTTTTTTTTGTTGTTGAAAGAACGTGCGATGTCATAAAAATTGATTATCAAAACATAACGAAAACACAAGTAAAGAACGTTTACACTGAAATGCAGTCAAGTTTAGCGATTGATAAGTCTAGGTTAGTCTATGGAAAGGTATATACTATGAAATTTAGAGCGAGGGGCTTGCCCCGAGGTCTTAATTTCATAGTATATACCTTTCCATAGACTATCCAATTTAGCACATATTTACAACTCGAGTAATCTTTTAATTGGTCTATTGATAGTTTATTTTGGCTGACTACTTGTATCACAGGTGTTTGTAAAACGGAGCTCATTAACGAATTTTGTAAATCTACTCACTAGTATCATTGTAAAATATGTGATTTCAAAAGGCCCTTCACTCCAGAATGAAAAGATGGTAGCTGCTGGTGTAAGTATGCATACTGATATAAAGCGGTGTTTTACTATACATGTTCTTCTTACAAGGTAAGATGACAAAATAAATTGACCAAAAGCAGGCAATAATTAAATTGCAGTGGAAGCTTTACATGTTTCGAAAACATTTTTTTAATTTCACAGTAAAACTAAAGCTATAATAAATTTGAAACATATAGATAATTTGTCCCCAAAGATATAGTCTATCAGATAGGCATTAAAAAGCAACTACAAATAGATCAGAGATTATAGGTTTTGTGTTGTTTTTTTTTATTATTTCAAAGTAAAAACTAAAAGATTTATCAGAATATCTTTATATATATATATATATATAGGTGGCACATTATCTTCAGACATAATCACAGTTTTTCAATTCATGACATCGTCCTGAACATGCATGAAATATTTGCCACTGGACATTAAGCAACCAATAATCAATAAATCAATCAATTCATGACGAAATAGATCACTTTCCTTAAGAAAGTTTAAAAAATTATCACCAAGTTACTCTAATTTTCCTTCACAAGGTTTCATAGAACACACTTTTCTGTGTACAAAGTAATTGCATGGATGATACATTATCATAATTTTAAGATATTGTTGTACTCTAATCAAGGTATAAAGAACCATATGTATTACCCTTTATTTAAATGATAAAATTTGCAATTGTCAAAAATATTTTTTAGATCCAAAGATTTTAATAGCAGGATATTTAAAAATCAATGTGAAAACTAATTACAAACTATTTAACTTAATTTGGAACACAGCATTGTATTTCAAAATAGCCAGTGGCAAATTTTGTTTTAAATATCTTGATTACGATACAATGAAATCTTACCCTTGTGGTCATTCATGCGTAGTTACTTAGTACACAGGAAAAGTATGTACTATGAAAATTAGAAGGCAAATATAAGCAATTTGATTGGACGAGAAGTTGTAAGTATGTGCTAATTCATTGATAACATTCTGGCGTATCACAAACAAACAACTTGTAACGTCTCACTTCATTGGCCGAAAGATTTAAATACAACAACAATTGTTGTGTGCACGTGAATTGACACAGGTGACCGACAATGGAATGTACTACGTTACTACGAACGTAAAAAACAATGATTTTTGGTCGAAATAATTAAATAAGTATTTTGTGAATTTCAAATAGTGGGGTCGAAATATTATACTAATAATTTGTGTTAAGTAATATTCTTTATGCATGCAGCACTTGTACCGCACTATGAAAAATATAAGGATAAAATAAAATACATGTGCCGCTTTTATACGGATGAATGTATGAACCACTTTAATTTCTTTCATATTGACGCTAGGTTATTATCCAGACAATGTCGTAGTTACTTATAATAAGGATCTCATAATACTGATCCATTTCAAATTTATGATGGGTTGCACATTCCTCTTTTATTGTTTTCATGCTATAAAACGAAAATAAAGAAGCTAAGCGTTTGTTCTTCAGAAATGACGTGTCATAAACGAGCAAATTGTCCCCGAAAGATCGTACCATGTGTGCACGTGAATATAGATGTACTATGCAATGTACTATCATGGTCACCACGAAATTCAAATGAATTCAGTGAAGGCATGTTGGTGTAAAAAGGTTTGAAATGTTTCATCGGCGAAGATTTTATTTTTGCATGTGTGGAACTAAAAAATAAATAAATACTTGTGAGAAATGTCGTTGTTTATAAGGAACTATATAAATGTACTGTTTTCGATTTTGATTAGTTGAAAATTTATCCTTTAATTTCATACCGTACGAATAGAGCTTTGCATAACATTGTTGAACACTCCGCCAAAGTAACGTGTGGCATGCGTGCGTATTAAAATGAAATACAAAATCATACATGTATGATAAACTTATAAACGAAATATTAAGAAATTAAGGTTGACTACTGTAAAAGTATGTACAAAAATGGAGTCACCTTTTATCAATACATTTAGTGAATAACCACACTGTTTAAAACTGATTGTTTTCTATGCAACTATTTAAATATTTACAATATATAATTTTCAACCGAGGATAGCAAAACAGTTAATTATAAATTAAGAAAGTATATCGCTGGAGTTTATAAAGTACATTTCCTTCCACTGTGCCATGGTTTGCCAGCTCCATTTTTTCTCTAAACAAAGCATGGCTGGTTACATGTTTTGAATTTACTTAGAATTTCGGGATTTTTTTTTCAAAATCAAGTAAACTAAATCAGAAAAAAAATCACACTATCCTAAAACTTATGAAAGAATATGAATAATGAACATGACAGTTTATAACACAAACCCATTTACTATAAAAATCGAGCAATATCTTTAGTATGTAATTTGGTTATTTTTGTAGTTAAGTACGGTTTCATTTCAAGTACAACGTTAATTCATCAAGTCCATTGAATAAAAGATAAGGCAGGGTGAGCAACTTGACAAAAAAAAAGGCAGGATGACGATTTATGTAAAAAATCAGGATAAACGAATAAATATAGTCAGGACCTTACAGACTGAAAAATAGAAAGACAGGACAGAGATAACAACTAAAAAAAATGAAGGACAAAATGTTTCATCCAAGTCCTTCACCCCCAATCAAAATAAAATGGTAGCTCCCTTAATCCAGGACCAATGGAGAGGAGACAGTTGAATTAAATATTTCGACGTGACCGTTAAGATTAAAGTTTAAAATTTACATGCACATGTATAAAAGCTAGAATTGCCATGCGATAATCAAGAACACAATCATGTTCGGGAATACGACGATGGAAGTTTTTAACGACCTTGACTGGCTACGTGAATACTGATCAGTCCATTCAGCTTTATAGTACGCGTGTTCTATTTTCGCAGGTGTGAGGTCGAAGGTTTGAATTGACCAATGAAAACGATCGTTCCTTAACGAGTTAATCTAATAAAGTTTGTTTGACTGATTATGTTGCACGACCTTTCGCTAAGCTTGACCGCAGTTTAGTGTAAGTATTCAATATAAATCAAAACACAAAGGTTATTCCTGATTAGTTTTTCTAATTATTTTATTTAGGCGTTGAGACCCTTTGGTGACCTCACAGTTTAAATGTCTATAATAAATACGTCGTGAGTTTTGGGCGTTACAGACGAACGTTCACCTAATCTGACCCAGTCAATGGGATATTTTTGCGCGCCAATCAATGGTCTCGGCTACACTGTTATGCACATGATTCTATGACAAAAAACAACAAATTCGCCATTTAGGACATGACCTTGACTTTTGACCTTGTGACCTTTGTGAAGGTCATTGGTCCACAATGTCAATTTAAAAGACCCCATTGGTCTAGGACCTTTGGTTAAAGAGTTAAAGCTAATTTTGTCTTTTCAGAAACTGTTAACGGGGGTTATGCCCCTTAAGAATATGTCAAATCTCTTCGGTCAAAAAGTAAAAAAGTTGCGCCTTAGTCACCTCAACATTTTTCACTATTTACTATTTCTGTAAGATTAACCGTTTTTGAGATATCCAATAAAAAGTTGTAAGGTCAAAGGTCAAGGTCAACCTTAAAAACCTTTAAAACACACTAAAAATCCTTTAAATAAGGCCAAAAACACATAATTCGTTATCTGGGACATGACCTTGACCTTTGACCTTGTGACCTTTGTCAATGTCATTGGTCCCAAATGTCATTGCTGAAGACACCATGGGTCTAGGACCTTTGGTTATATAGTGAAAGCTGATTTTGTCTTTTCAGAAACCTAAAACAGGGGTTATGCCCCTTACAGAAAGGTTAAATCTCTTCGGTCAAAATGTAACAAAGTTGCGCCTTATTGACCCAAACATTTTCCACTATTCAAAACTTCTGTAAGTATAATGGTTTCTGAGATTATTCCATAACAAGGTGTAAGGTCAAAGGTAAAGGTCAACATACAAATTTGACCATGAGGCATTTTCAAAGTCACATAAACTGATGATCATTGGTGAAGATCCTAGGTGGCTACGACTTACGGTTTCTGAGTTTTAGTGGCCAACCGACATCGGTTAATTTTCATAGGGGCATAACCCTACCAATGAGTCGTTGAATCTTTTCGATCCAAATGTAATGAAGAACCAGGGTCTGTCCTGAACAAATTTCACCCTTCGGTTTTTTTGTACCTATTACGGTTACGGTGTTTGAATGATAACAAGGTTTTTAGGTTTCTGAGGGATAACTCCGGACCGACAAAATTTTACGACTCACATGGTGAGTTCCGGATAAGTATTTATGACACCGATATAAAGTGTGAACATGAAAGCGACATGGCTTACGGTTACGGAGGGAAATTGTGTCAAAGTTTGGCGGAACAAAAAGAATAATAATCAGAAGAAATACAGTAAGGTCTTTCCTTATAGAAAAAGGAAAGACCTTAATGATAATATACTTTATATATTACTATATAGTATATACCCTTTATGAGCCCCGGATACAATGTTTAAATATGTTAAATCAACAGTGAGTTTGTATCCAGTCGTCCTAGTGTAGGGGTAGGAATCGTGGCTTCATATGCTAAAGGTCTTCACTTCGATTCCCCGCATAGACACTGGAAATTTAGTGGATTTTTTCCACATGAATTTTGAAGTTAGTCTTTATTCCGAATAATTATTTCTAAGTTTTATTGTGTGTTCAACATTCCTGCCGAAATCTTACAGAACAAAAGAAAGCATGAAGAACAAAGAAACTCAAGGTAGGGTGATCTGGTAGGGGTGATCCGACTCAGATCACCCCTGTTAGAACAAAGGAGTTGGGATGTAAACATGTTGTTGATTGTCCTAATAAAGCATGAAATTATTGCCACAGAATGGTAAGTAAGCAACAATCAGAAATGGATGTTGGAACCTGTCAGCTAGGATAATTTTTATATTTAATAAATTAAAAATATTCATTGATTACTATATATTTGGATTTTGATCCTTTATCTGTCTAGTGAGGTTACGTTAAATTCAAATTATACATATAAGTAATCATTAATTCATGATATCATCTTTTCTCTAGCAATCCGCCTCAGTGGTCTCGTGATAGCGTACTCGCCTCGAGTGCGGAAGGTCGTGGGTCCGAACGCTGTCAGCTTGGATGATTTTTTAATCTACTAAATAAAAAGAATAGTCATTGATTACATTAACTGTTGTTGTAGTATGATAAGCAAAGAATACAATGGATTCCTTATCTGTCTAGTAAGGCTACGTTAGTGACCGCTACAAGTTGGGAAAACAAATTTATTCAAATTATACAAATAAGTAATCATTAATCCATTATCATTTTTTTTCCTAGTAAACCGACTCGATGGTCTTGTCGTAGCATGCTCGCCTCGAGTGAGGGAGGAAGTTGGTTCGAACACGGCAGGGTCAAACCAAAGATTTAAAAATTGGTATTTGCTGCTCCGCAAAACACCCGGCATTTAGGAGTAAGCGTAAAGACTAGTAGGCTCAGAGTCAGAATAATGTATCCGGATGGGATCATAAAATAAGAAGATGGGGGAATGAATACCAACGAGATAACTCTCCACCAGAGATCAACTGACGTTGAAGTTCAGCGATCAACTGACCCCCTAACCTGGGACTGGTGTATAATAGCACAATATATTAAGAACAAACTATAAAAATCAGTTGAAAAGGGCTTTAGATCATCAGATCGATACAAAGCAACAACAAAAAAATACAAATAAAAAAACAAAAGACACAAAGTACAGATCTGAGCGTAAATCTACCGGAATCTAGTTCAAAACCAATAACAACTAATAAGAAAATCATGTATCTAATACTAAAATATCAATCAGTACACATCCAACTTCCAATAATTTAGTTTAGTGTAAAGACGTCATTAACAGTCAGGGAAAACATGACCCTTTTAATGTTGAAATATAGGTATCGACAAATTATAGGATTGTGAATGTACATATCTGTGTAACAATAATATTTAGTTGGGTTTTAATTTATTAATAAAAAAATAATTGTGTATACCGATAAAAACAATATTCAAAGATCTAATGACAATGTTAAATTGGTAAACTTTTAGAATAAGTTTATTTAAAGGATCAATAAGTATACCCAGATAGTATTTAATTTTACGTGCTCCGTAAACAACATCACTGTAAAAATTATCATGTGCTACCCCGTTTCCAATAAATTTTCTATAGGTACAGCTAAATGTCCAAACTAATTGTTTTGTATTATGAAACAGTTTAGAAAACGTTTTAAATATTTATGGTAACGAAATACTTGACTTAATGTCTTCCTGTGGACTGTGTGTGTTATCTTGTGAACTAGCATGTTAAAAATCCGGCTCAGCGTGTCGGTCTTGTACAAAGCAAAGTCAATATTCTTATCATACTATCATGTTATAGTCTTCATTATTAATTTGAATAGCCACTGGACGTTAAACAGCCACCTATCGATCCATCCACCTATCCATATTTTCTCTAGCTACAACATATTTCAAACTAAAAATCATTTTTTTATGCCCCCGCCGTAGCGGTGGGGGCATTAAGTTTTACCCTTGTCCGTCTGTACGTACGTACGTCCCAAAATTGGTTTCCGTTCTCTAACTTGAGTTTGCCTCAACCAAATTTTATGAAACTTATACACAATGCTTATTACTACAAAACACAGATCAAGTTTGAATTTTGGTGGCGTCACTTTAACCGTTCTAGAGTTATGACCCTTTAATAAATGGAAAAATTGCAAATTTTTTAGTTTCCGTTCTCTAACTTAAGTTTGCCTCAACCAAATGTTATGAAACTTATACACAATGCTTATTACTACAAAACACAGATCAAATTTGAATTTTGGTGGCGTCACTTTAACCGTTCTAGAGTTATGCCCCTTTATAAATAGAAAAATTGCAAAATTTTTAGTTTCCGTTCTCTAACTTAAGTTTGCCTCAACCAAATGTTATGAAACTTATACACAATGCTTATTACCGAAAAACACAGATCAAGTTTGAATTTTGGTGGCGTCACTTTAACATTCTAGAGTTATGTCCCTTTATAAATGGAAAAATTGCTAAATTTTTATTTTCTTCGAAATATCAAGTAATTTTTAAAATTGGAGTTATCTTCCTTTGTCCATGATTATAGTTGAATCAACTACAATCAATGCTTTATACAATGCAATGTTTGACTTCCACTGATAAAACATAGATCAAGTTGAATTTGGGTAGTGTCACTTTAACCATTATTGAGTTATGCCCCTTTATAAATCGAAAGATTGCAAAATTTTTAGTTTCCATTCTGTAACTTAAGTTTGCCCCAACCAAACATTATGAAACCTATACACAATATTCATTACCACAAAACTAAGATCAAGTACAATTTTTTTGTTTCCGTTTCCTAACTTTAGTTTGCCTCAACCAAATGTTATGAAACTTATACACAATGCTTATTACTACATAATACAGATTAAGTACGAAATTATGTGGCGACACTTTTACCATTCTTGAGTTATGTCCCTTTATAAACATAAAAATTGCTGAATTTTTTAGTTTGTCTCAACCAAATGTTATAAAACTTATACACAACCGTTCTAGAGTTATGCGTGTTTACAAATAGAAAAATTGCTGAATTTTAAGTTTCTTTTCTCTACTTAAGTTAGCCTCAACCAAATGTTATGAGACTTACACACAATGCTTATTACCACAAAACTCAGATCAAGTTCAAATTTGGGTAGCGTCACTTTTACCGTTCTTCAGTTATGTCCCTTTATAACTATATGATATGCAAGCGGGGGCATCACATTTATTTTTATAGAAACAGGGTTATAATCTAAAGTGTACCTTGTTTAAAGAATACCAGATATTGTATGCAAACTGTTTTGTTAAATCTAAGTGGAATGATTTTCAACACATGCTTTAGGGTGTTAATCTTCAATAGTATATCAAAATAACATTAAGGTGGCATGGGTGTCTTCTGTCATCTCGGATTGTAAAATAGCAGACCACAACTGGTCTAGATTTTGAATTAGGTCAGCAAATTTCGATGCAAGAATATAATTTTAGACTAAGAATTTTCATTGAAATAAACAAACTGATCTTAAGTTTTAATTACTCATAATTTTACAAATGTGGAATATTTTTGCTTCAATTCTATTTTTATTAATGGGAGGTAACTCAGAAAAAGTATAATTTATAAAGGAATCTTCCTAAAATTTATCTATTTAATGTTATAGCACAAGAAACGTACGGTAGCTCCATTTTTTTATATTCTGAGGGCATTTTATAAGAGCTACCTTCTCCGATTTTATTTCAAAATTATATCATTTAGTTTACCTTTTCACATTATGATGCTTTTCTCTGTATAAACCATCGAATTGTGTCATTTTTTCACAACCTGTAGCTTAAAAACAAGCTCGGTGACTTATCATTTTTATCATATTTTAAGAATTCAGTATTCTAGCAATACGTGATTTCAGTGGTGATTAAAAGTTTAGAATTCGAACATTTGCAATTAATTTTTTTATTGAAGAAATTTGTATAAATCAAAACACATTTTTGAAAAAAAAATCATATATAATTGTGAATAAATAAATGAAACTATCCTGGCTCATTCATATTTGTGTCTTAATTTTGAATTTCTTGTACAGAGGAGTGCCACTACAGCTGAGATCAGAGTTGTCTTCTTTGCTTTACGTGTTTGATATTCGTGTGTATTTCCTCAAGTTGTTTGACAATCATGTGTATTTCCTCAAGGATGATAAACTGTGTCCAATGGATGTTCCGCTTCGAAAGTTAATTATAAGGAAGCGGTAGGTGCAAGGAGAGAAGCGGTCATTGTTTTCACGAAAGTTAAATAACATTACTGACTACAACGATATCAATTTGAAACACAGTGACTATTTTGTTTTCTTTATTTTTCTGAAAATATCCGTATCCTTCTCGGTTTAAAGGTGGGAAGACATATATTTTCTTGGACATGTACTGAATTGACAAAAAGGCGTTAAGGATTACCGCTTACATTATCTAGTCACAATTAACTTCCCTTATACAGAAAGATATGTCCGCTTTCTCCTGATTTGGTTTTAATGATGAAACCTCATGGAATTTTATGAATTTGGATAATGTACTTAGACGATAGTAGCCATACTTTCCAGTAGAATTTAATGATTTTTTTCAGAATTTTTTCCCATTTATTTTATTTTGAAACATATAAAACAAAACAGTTGCTCAAAATTGCATTTTCTGGTTATCTATAAGGTCGGGATGATTTTGACAAATCTTATATTAAGATTATGCGACTGTCCGCTCAAACCGGTGCTAGGGGCATCTAAATAAACGGTTTAATTTGTCAGAATTCCTGTCAACTTGCTTTTTTTCATATTTCCAAAAGCTAAAATAAAAAGTAAAACTAGTATCTCAATTGTTTGTAAAACAATTGAAAGGTCTTTCCTGTTAAAGTGATGTTTTCGTAATGTACTTTGTACGACCTTTCATTTGATATACGACAAGCATACCTTCTGAAACTTTTCGCTTTTTACACTTAATGACCCCATCCGCCTTAATTTTCGAGATCGGAAGTATGATATATGTAATCTAGACTTTATGATCTTTCATTTTATATGCGACAACGCCATGTTCTAGAAAGTTTGATTTTTGCACTAAATAACCCCATCCAACTCATTTTTTGAGGACAGGAATCTGATATTTGAAATGTACATGTTACGACCTTTCATTTGAAATACAACAAACTTGCCTTAAAAGAAAATTTTATTTTTTGCACTCAATGACCCCACCCAACCCATTTTTTGGGGACGTCAATTTGATATTTGAAATGTACGCTTTATGGACTTTCATTTGATATGCGACAACCTAACCATCTGAGAAGTTTGAATTTTTTGCACTAAATGACCCCACCCTTCCCCCTAGGATGAAAAAGGGGTTTAACATTTTCATTTTTGAGTAGAGCTCGTTAAGACCTTCAATTTGATATATCAAATGACCCCATTTGGCAAAGTGCCAAAAATGATGCAATATCAATTATATAAATAGAACTTATGAAACTTACAAAGTAAATGCAAAACATGAAAACTTCAAATTGATTTTTTGGGGTTTTTTTTCATTGAATGTTTTTGGTATTTTGTCAAACATATAACCATGTTAAACTCTTCAATTTCTGAAAATATCAGGTGGTTACCTGTTGTTGATTCAGAAATACATGCCGCCGCTCGCAAAATTTCAAAGTGCATTATCTCTAAAACGACAACAGTTATCTCAAATATGTTAAAAGTAAAATGATCTACAGTAAAAGGACAACATTACAGAAAAAAGTTGGGACAATTCCGAAGTTCATCAAGGTCATAATGAATCATCAAATATATGATGCAATACCAAACTTGAGAACCGGAAGTCGTAGAGACATGGGACTACCACCATTCAACTCAGGACCACTTGACCTTTCAAATATCACAAGATCAAGGTCATATTACACTTTGAAGGTCAAGGTAAAATTTCATCATGACCTGACATTGACCTCAAATTGAAGGTCTGAAAATACTGATCATTTTTCCAATTTATAGTAGGTAGATATCTGTTACCTTTAAAAAGATATAAACACAATATTATACTTTTAAGAATTATCTCGTTGCAACTTTTGAACAGACGGTCGGACAGTTTTGAGCTTAATGTATAAAATGTAGAGCTCGTCGAGAGGAACATTTTATACGCAGTATGTATGCAGCAAACTCTTATCGTTTTCTTAATATGTAAGCTTGAAATTGCAGCGTAAATTTTTTTGCACTCAGTGACCTTTGACCTTGAATGCAAATTAAAGGTCACACAAATTAAAGATTATTGGTGAAGGTCCCAAGTCTCTACGACTTCCGGTTCTCGAAATAGAATTTTTCAAAAATTGTGTATAATTTTGAAAGGGAAATAACTCCTTATAAGGGTTGATAACAAACTAATTGTTCATGTTTATTAACATTGCCATTTGTTCTTGTTGATGCTGCCACTTTCAATTTGATTCTATGTCTAATACTTTTTAAGAAAAATGCAAATAAAAGAAATTGCTTCAAGGGGATATAACTCTCAAAGGGGATGATGAAATATTTCGCCGCCTCATATTATAATATATCATGATGAGATCTACCTATTGTACAAATAAGGACATGATATCTTTAAAAACAACGAGGGGGGGGGGCATGTTGAAAAAAACCAATAAAAGGGAGATAACTTCTAAAGGGGATGATGAAATCCTTAACAGGGTCATTTGGTAAAACTTCATGATGAGGTCTACCGATGGTCCATATTTGGTCTTGATAACTCCAATAGAAACAAGGGGAGGGCATGTCAAAAAAATGTTGGAAGAAAAAAAAGAAAAAAAAAAAAAAAACATTAGAAAAACAATAAGGTCTTTCCTAACGGAGTGGAAAGACCTTAATTAAGGTCACGGAAACTGATTCAGAAAATGAACTCAACTATTTATTATTTTTGAAAAAGCGGGCAGTATATCGTTACATTTCTTTGTCGTTCTTCAAGCAACAGGTAGATCGGATTGTCCCCCCTTTTTTATTGTCAGTACATTTTTCATTCTCTAACTTATAAATAACATGTTTTGTTCATAATTTATGTTATACTCCTGAGAAGGTAGCTCTTTATATAATTAATATATATTTATATATTTATGACAAACTATTTTGTTTAATAGAAATGACTTGTCGAGGTAGATAAATGCTTCTCTCAAAATGACCCACTAATTATTACGTAAGAGAATGAGATATTACTAGATTTTGTTTTCAGGATAACATGCATACTTGAAATTTTTGAAATCACATTTATTATGCACAGAAAATATGATAAAAGTGACAGAATTTTCCTTGAAAACGAAAATTGAAAAAGAGGTCAACAAGTGCCCATCTCAAAGACATTGTTGATATATATTTAAAATGAATATTTTTTTCCTTTGAACATCTGATATTAAATTGAACGTTTTCTATCATACACTGTTGAATGTTTTCGGCTAGGGGTTAGACATTACCCTTAAATAATGATTTTTGACAGCTTTTTATAAATAAAATGTGGTATGGGTGCCAATTATTACATGTTTGCTAATTATTTGAAAAGGTAGAATTGATGGAAATATGAAAAACAACAAAAGTGATCAGCAATACAAGATCTTCAAAAATGTTAAATGATTGCAACCATCAACTGACTTCACATACGAGTTCTTGCCCTTTAAAGATGAATGATTGCAACCATCAACTGACTTCATATAGGAGTTATTGTCCTTTAATGAGGAATTATTGCAACCATCAACTGACTTCATATAGGAGTTATTGTCCGTTAAGGAGGAATGATGGCAACCATCAACTGACTTCATATAGGAGTTATTGCCCTTTAATGAGGAATGATTGCAACCATCAACTGACTTCATATGGGAGTTATTGCCCTTTAATGAGGACTTTTATAAACCAGAATAATTTTTGGATATCATATTGAAAACAGTAATGGAAAGAGAGAACGTGTAAAAAGTAAAGCTAAGATCTCCAATCGTAGAATTGATGGAAATATGAAAAACAACAAAAGTGATCAGCAATACAAGATCTTCAAAAATGTTAAATGATTGCAACCATCAACTGACTTCACATACGAGTTATTGTCCTTTAATGAGGAATGATTGCAACCATCAACTGACTTCATATAGGAGTTATTGTCCTTTAATGAGGAATGATTGCAACCATCAACTGACTTCATATAGGAGTTATTGCCCTTTAAGGAGGAATGATTGCAACCATCAACTGACTTCATATAGGAGTTATTGCCCTTTAAAGAGGAATGATTGCAACCATCAACTGACTTCATATGGGAGTTATTGCCCTTTAATGAGGACTTTTATAAACCAGAATAATTTTTGGATATCATATTGAAAACAGTAATGGAAAGAGAGAACGTGTAAAAGGTAAAGCTAAGATCTACAAGTCATTTCATGTGGTCTTTGGTATTGTGATGACTTCTTAAGGGGGTGCATTTGAATTAATGAAGGACTGAAGTAAACAACTTATGTGATTGGTACTGTAGACAAAATTATTCATTTCCCTATAATTACATTACATGTATGTAACAGCAATCCCGTGTCATTCTAAAATTAACCTTCATTTCTGAATGAAATGTAACATTCATGATGACACGAGCTTCCACAATAAAGTGCACAGGTAAATTAAAGAAAAACTTGATAGAAATCGTGTTTTCATGATCCTAGCAAAAAAAGTAATTATAAGTATTGAATGCTTCTTTTAGTAATTTTATAGGGTTGTAAAAGCGTTGACCGTGCGCACATTTTTAGAATGAAGCGCTTCCGCGCTTCATGCATAATGTACTTCGGTCAACGCTTTTACACCCCAATAAATTTTCAAAAAGAAGCATTCAATTCTTAATAAAACTGTATATTTCAAAATACTCGAAAAGTAAATTGTTTCTGAAAAACGTTTTTTTTTTTGGGCAAAAAAGGTAATCGTAAAAATAAATATCAAAATGCTATATTTTTACCAGGTGAGAATTCGGGCTCATAGGACTCTCTTATTTAAGCTTACATTAATACAAATTTGATGTGCCCTTTTTGAAAATCATTGATCTGGCACTGACAGCTGTTCTAGTTCTAATTTATTTCAATGAAAGAATGTCAGAACCTTGGCTGAAGATCAGCAATCAAACATTCATATGTTTCTTATTATATGGCGTGCTTTAGTGTTTTTCTTCTTTTAAAGCAAACTGTATGTTTCGCAGCAACGTTGATATGATTTCAAAGCCTAGGTCTTGCTATGAAAAAAGTAAAATAACAAAAATACCGGACTCCAAGGAAAATTCAAATCGGAAAGTCCCTTATCAAATGGCAAAATCAAAATCTCAAACACATCAAACAACTGTCATATTCCTGACTTTGTACAGGCATTTCCTTAAGTAGAAAATGGTGGGTTAAACCTAGTTTTATAGCTAAATAAACCTCCCTTGTATGACATTTGCATAAAATTCCATTATATTGACAACAATGTGTGAACAAAACAAACAGACATAATAGGTAAAAAAGTAAAAAATAGGGGTACTGCAGTCAACATTGTGTTATAATCTTAATCATTATAAAAACGAACAAGGGACAACAAATATAGCTAAACCTCGCACTTGTATGGCAAGACTTGATATTTCACTTACCCTGAACTTTTTCAAAAATGCTTAGATTTTAAACATATTGATATTAACATGACTAAATAGTATTACCTCAGTGGTCTCGTGGTAGTGTGTTTGCCTGTTTGGTTCAATCTCAGGGATACCTGGTCAAACCAATAAATTGAAAACAGGAATTAGCTGCTTCTCCTGCCTCTCGGCTAAGCACGTGGTAATTAAGGGTAAGAGCAAAGGTTGGCCCGCTAGGGATCAGAATAATGTGTACGGAGTAAGCTTTCGTGTGAAATGTTACAATGTGAACTAGAACGTTAGATATTCAGATTCAGTGTTTCCATCTAGTACAAAGCATGATTTATAGTCATAACACAAAATGTGTAACCCCAATATTCCATCTTTCCGTGATTCAGGATGAAATCATCAAAGTAAATTTTACTTGCTCTAACTAATAATGCATCTTCGCATTCACTTGGATTTTCTTTTTCTATTATATTTTTTTTTACTGTTTCATACATGTGAATATCAACTGCAGCAGGTTACCGGTATTTAACGACTTGCAATGACCTACTATTTATATCAGTTTTATACAATATAAAAAACGAGAAGTGGTATGATTGCTAATTGCTAGTAATCATCTACATACAAAGTACCCACGTACAAGGATACGAATGCCTGGAGTGGTAATTTAAGTTTTCTCCCGAACACAAGGACCCACGGACAAGGATACGAATGCCTGGATTGGTAATTTAAGTTTTCTCCCGAACACAAGTTATTCGGATTGGTAATTTAAGTTTTCTCCCGAACACAAGTTATTCGGATTTAAGTTGAATCAAAACAGTTGGAAGACCAAATTAGTTTCCGGAAGTTGAAAACCAAAAGTTTCAAAAGTTATTCCAAATCTGGCTTCGACAACTATGCGTGAAGGTAAAAAAAAAACAGTGTTTCAAATGATGTCTACATTTTACAAGAACAGTAACTTTACAGAAAATTACCGTATCGATGATAGTTCATGTCAGTACAAAAAGCGACTTATACATCTAATATAATGGTAGTACTTGTGTACATGTAAATATCTCTCGTACTAAGGGAGCTACCATTTGATTTTTATGGGGGGCTAGGATGAAATTTGAAAAAAATAGGCAGGACAGGAGTTTTGAGTAAAAAAAAAAAGGCAGGATGAGACACTTTGCAAAAAAAAAAAGCAGGATGACAATTTATGTAAAAAAAAGTCAGGATAAACTAAAAAAAAAATGCAGGACCGAATGGAGTGAAAAATAAAAAGGCAGGACAGAGATTACAAATAAAAAAAAATGCAGGACAAAATTTTTCATCCTAGCCCCCCCCCCCCTAAATATCAAATGGTAGCTCCCTAACTAAAGGAAAAGAACATACAGAGGGGACAGTAAAATACCATAAGTCAATTGTACAATGATTTCTTCAAGGATTTTAATCTTACTGTTAAAATCCTTGGTATCCTTATCAAAGAAAAATGCTGAAAGATCCATCCTTATTATTAATAATACTGCATTCCCGATATTTCTAAAAACAATTTTGTTTCTTTGATCTATATTTCACTAAGGTACACACAGTTTTAGGTTTTAAAATTACTTCGTCGATGAATTCTGAGATCTTTTTTGAACTTTCATGCAATATTGAATAATAAAAAGGTTACTGACAAGAACTTGCATACGTGATTTCTTTCAACCAACTCATCTTCATTAGCCGAGTTAAGATATGATTGTTTTCTCCGCACTTCTTGTAAAGACACCATTTCCTATACTATCCTCTCGAGGATGAAAATGTCCCTTGGCTATGCCTTTTATAGCTGACTACGGAATGGGTTTTGCTCATTGTTGAAGGCCGTATGGTTACCTATAGTTGTTAATTTGCTGGTATGAAGTATGAAAATACTAAAGGAATCAAGACAATGGCAAACATAACACATGTGATTCTTGTTTGGTTTTAATAAGATAAGGCTAATTTATTATGTTGTGTAAATGTGTAGACAAAAAAAGGTGATTGACAACAACAAAATATATAATCATTTATAGTTTTTACGCAGCAAAATTTTATCTGGTGTTATATTAAGATATAAAAAAAGCAAAATAACAAAAAAAAACGAACTTCAAGGAAAATTCATATAGGAAAGTCCCTTATCAAATGTTAAAATCAAAAGCTCAAACATCAAACGAATGATTAATTAATAAAAAAAAAGAGTAAAACAACAAGATTGAACTAATATCTAAGCTTGGACTCTACATGGTTGTTGATTGTCCTGATAAAGCATTAAATTATTGCCACTGGATGGTAAGCAAGCAATAATCAAAAATGGATGCTAGACTGCGTGGTCAGCTTGGATGATTTTTTAATCTACTATAAATAAATAAAATAGTTATTGATTACATCAGGAACATATATATTGATTAGATATACTGTTCCCAGATTACATTAATTGTTGTTGTAGTATGATAAGTAAAGAATACATTGGATTCCATATCTGTCTAGTGAGGTAACGTTAGTGACCGCTTCAAGTTGGGAAAACAAATTTATTCAAATTATACAAATAAGTAATCATTAATCCAGTATCATTTTTTTCCCTAGCAAACCGACTCGATGGTCTTGTCGAAGCATGCTCACCTCGAGTGAGGGAGGACGTTGGTTCGAGCACGACAGGGTCAAAGCAAAGATTTAAAAATTGGTATTTGCTGCTTCTCCGCTAAACACTCGGCATTTAGGAGTAAGAGCAAAGACTGGTCGGCTCGGAGTCAGAATAGTGTATCCGGTGGGATGATAGATTAAGAAGATGTGGTATGATTGCCAATTAGATAACTCTCCACCAGAGATTAAATGACGTTGAAGTTTAGCAACCACCCAACCCCCTAAGGCTAGACTGGTGTATAATAGCACGTCAATAACAGTCAGAGAAAAAACATGACCTTGTGCAGCTTCCAATGATTTAGTGTAGTGTAAAGACGTCAATAACAGTCAGAGAAAAAACATGACCTTGTGCAGCTTCCAATGATTAAGTGTAGTGTAAAGACGTCATTAACAGTCAGGGAAAAACATGACCTTTTTAATGCCAAAATATAGATATCGACATATTGTAGTTTGTGAATGTACATATCTGTATAACCATGGAAGTAATATTTAAAAATTCCTTTTAAATATTACTTCGGAATCCATGGTATAACAATAAGTTTAAACATCTAGTTGGGTTTTAATTCCTTGATAACAAAGATCTAACGACAATGTTGATTTGCTAACCTTTTAGAATAAGTTTATTTGAAGGATCGATAAGTTTACCCAGATCGTATTTAAATTTACGGGCTCCGTAAAAATTAGGATGTGCTACCCCGTTTCCCATCAGTTTTCAGGTACAGCCATATTTTCCAAACTAAATCTTTGTATTATAAAAAAAATTAATAAAGGTTTAAAGTAATTTTTGGTAACGAAATACTTGACTTAATGTCTTCCTGCAGACTGTTGTTATATTGTGAACTAGTATGTTAAAAATCCGGCTCAGCGTGTCGGTCTTGTACAAAGCAGAGTTGATACGATGTCATATTACCATGTTATAGTCATGATTATTAATTAGAATAAGCACTGGACGTTAAACAGCCACCCATCCATCCATCCATCCATATTTTCCCTAGCTATAAAATATTTCAAACTTAAAAGCAATTTGTTTTTGATAGTAACAGGGTTATAATCTAAATTGTACAGTCTTATTTAAAGAATACCAGATATCCATTTTATGTTATAGCAAGAAAAAACGTACGGTGACCCCATTTTTTCTCTTTTATTTTCTGAAAATATTTTATAAGAGGTACCTTCTCAGATTTAATTTCGAAATTCTATCAATAAGTTTACCTTCTATTCGCATTATGATGTTTTCTCTGTATAATCTATACGAATTGTGTCATTTTTTCACAACCTGTAGCTTAAAAACAAGCTCGGTGACCTATTATTTTATCCGATATTTATCCGAAATATGATATTTTAAGAGTTCAGTATTCTAGCAATACGTAATTTCAGTGGTGATTAAAAGTTAAGATTTTGAACATTTGCAGCTAATCTTTTTACTGAGGAATTTTGTATAAATCTACACATTTTTTGAAGAAAAAAAATCATACATAATTGTGAATCAATAAATGACACTATCCTGGCTCATTCATATTTCTGTCTTAATTTTGAATTTCTTGTACAGAGGAGTGCCAATGCAGCTGAGATTAGCGTTGTCTTCTTTGCTTTACGTGTTTGATATTCGTGTGTATATTTCCTCAAGTTATTTGACAATCATGTGTATTGCCTCAAGGAAGATAAATGTTTTCAATGGATGTAACTGCTTCGAAAGTTAATTACAAGGAAGACGCAGGTGCAAGGAGAGAAGCGGTCATTGTTGTCACGAAAGTTAGATAACATTACCGACTACAACGATATCAATTTGAAATTTTACAGTCACTATTTTGTTTTCTTTATATTTCTGAAAATATACGCATCTTCCTACGATTAAAGATGGAAAGACATATATTTTCCTGGACATAAACTGAATTGACAAAAAGGCGTTAAGGATTACCGGTTACATTATCTAGTCACAATTAACTTCCCCTATACAGAAAGGCATGTCCGCTTTCTCCTGTATTTGTCTTACTCACAATGATAAAACATCGTGGAATTTGATGAATCTTGAAATTGTACTTAAAAGAAAATAACTAGCTATTTTACGTCAGAGTTTTTTTTATAATTGTTTCAGAAATTCGTTCCCATTTATTTTTAGGATACATATATAAAAAAAAAACATTTGCTAAAAATTGCATTTTCTGGTTTATCTGTAAGCAGGTTGGTATGCTTTGGACAAATCTTTAACCAAGATCATGTGACTGTCCGCTCAAACCGGTACTAGGGGCCGTCTCGGGCTTGTACTGCAGTGAGAGTATGTGTTTCATGCTGAAGACCTCGCTTTGACATTAAGATGAGGCTTAGCCACGAAAACATTCAATGTAGGGTTTTTTTGTCTTATCCTTTCTTTTCGATTTAAGACTAAATTAAACGGTTTGATTTGTCGGAATTTCTGTCCACTTGCTTTTTTTCATATTTCCAAAAGCTATTGTCTTCCTCTGGCAACCAAATATCTCAAAGTTCTGTTAAAGTGCCTCTGAAAAAAGGTAGAATTTTCGAAGGTATTTCTCGTAGTACTTTTCAGGTATCAACTCTGCTAAACTATTTTAAGGCATATCAATGAAATAGTTCAATCTCCCCCTATATATAAGTATCCGATAGCCCAAAAAAAAAAATCTAGAAGAATACAAATTCCTGTTGAGGTTAATATGCCCATTGATATTATTTTTTTAATGTCCAGTGGCAAATATTAAACGAACATTCATGTTGAAATAAGCGGAGGAAGTAAGCTAGAAGAGAAATAATCAATGTATTTGTTCATTTTCAATTATAAAAGACCAACGGGCCGACGAATTTAACAAAGGCGAATTAAGGGGGACAGGGGGCCTTGGACCCCATATGGAGCTGCATATATAGTAAATGCATTGACTTTTAACATGTCAAACTCCATACTTTCTTATTCCCCCCACCCCCTTTTCGAAATCCTGGATCAACATATGTTTAATACTGTAGGTTAAATGTATCTCCGTTCTAGAGAAAACGCAAATCAATTTATCTGAAAGCAAACTCCCGTGTAATGTAATTCTGATCAGCAGGTAGCTTCTCATAATTCAGACGATAACAAGTTCAAAATTCAACTAGTTTGGTATTTGTATAAAAAGTTTAAAATAATTTTTTTTATTTGGCGTAAAGTATTTAGCTGATCGTAATTTTATCTAAATCTTAATTATTGGAGGGTCTGGATGGGGTTTTTCAGAATAGAGAACAATGAACCAATGCTACAGAAAAATGGGCCAAAACAAATAAAGAAAAGAAAATAGTGCCACATGTGGAGAAGGATCTGCTTACCCTTCCGAAGCACCTGAGATCACCCCCAGTTTTTGGTGGTGTTCGTGTTGCTCAGTCTTTAGTTTTCTATGTTGTGTATTGTGTACTATTGTTTGTCTGTTGGGCCTTTTTCTTTTTTAGCCATGGCGTTGTCTGTTTATTTTCGACATGAGTTTGAATGTCCCTCTGGTATATTTCGCCCCTCTTTTAGTAATCGGGTGTCAAAATATAAAGAATAGAGATTAATGGGCAATATTTACAAAGAAAAGTGAAAATTGCTTAAAAAAAATGAGGAATACAGAATTGAAGGACCATCTATCAAGACCCCCATGTAGGCCACACGTTTAAATTTTGTTTCCTGAATTTGTCTCATTAATTTTTGTGTACAGACTGAACTTTCAATATCTAATACCGTGAAAGTAAATTAATTTTAATAGAAAAAATTAAATGCCCACTCGATCACATCAATAATAATTTTGTATGATAAAAAGCATTTTAAAAAATAGAAATAATAAAAGTCATAGATTCACTTGTCTATACATTTTGCAATCGCTCCCTTTAGAATTGTTTTCAGAAAAAAAACCTTTAGCAATAAGTCGATCGGGAATTCTTTGAGAAATTTCAATCAAATTTCATTTCTTTTTAGCTACTCCCTTTAAATTGTCCACAGAAAAAAAAAGTTGATATTATCAATATCAATTGAAAGGGAAAACAAATATTGGTGTGGTCTAATTGAACTGGCGACTTAGTTCGTGGTGTTGTATTCTCCTCGTGTGTAGGTCATGCGTTTGATCCCCGGCTAAAGACTTGAAAATTTGTATTTGCTGCTCCTCCGCTAAGCACATAATCATACAATTAAGAGCTCAGAGTCAAAATAAAATGTCTAGAATAGGTTGACATGTCTTCTTGTGGATTATTACCTTGTGAATTAGCACGTTAAAATCCGGCTTAGTGTGTCGGTTTAGTTCTAAGTAGGGTTCATATTCATATCAATATCACATAAACACGTTCTCGTCCTGATACGCCTGTAATAATTGCCATTATACATTAAACGCGAATCCATCAATCCATTATCTCAAATTTTTTTTTTAATGGGTAGCACACAGTGCTTCATTACTGAATTATATCCATTCATTTCTTTAGACTGGATTTATAGACTTTGAAATTTTTCTAATAAAAAAATAGTAAAATTAGGTCACGGAAACTGATTCAGAAAATTAACTCAACTATTTTTTTTTAAAGCGTGCTTGTAGTACTAGTATGTCGTTTCATTTCTTTGCCGTTCTCCAAGTCACAGGTAGATCGGATTGTCCCCCTTTTTTATTGTCAGTACATATTTCATTCTCCAACTTAATAACATGTTTTGTTCATAATTAATGTTTAGTGACAAACTATTTTGTTTAATAAAAATGACTTGTCGAGGTAGATAAATGCTTCTCTAAAAATGACCCACTAAATATTACGTAAGAGAAAGATCGAGGTAATACTAGATTTTGTTTTTCATGATAGCATATGCGTCAGTCATGTTTGTTGAAATATCTATCGTTAATAGATATTCATTATGCACAGAAAATATGATAAAATTGACAGATTTTTTCAAACTATATTTGAAAAGGGGTCAAATTGTACCTGTTCTCCATGATATATTATTAAAAATGAAATATTATTTTTCCTTTGAACATCTCGATTTTAAATCGAACGATTTCTTTTATATATTTTCGAATGTCTTTCGGCTTTTAAACCTTATATAATCTGTATATCCAGTGTATGTGACGATTGGCTTAACACATTAAATAAGATGATCTCTATGTCAATAAATTGTAAACAAAAGTTCCGTACGACAAACAAAAATGTCGAAGTCAAGTTAAACCGCACTCAGCGATTTATCTAATGTGAAAATTATATAGATACCGGTATTGTACCAATCACAAATCTATACCACGACCTTTGATCATCAAAATATAACATGACTAATCAGAAAAATCAACGTTAAATTTCAATATGTAAGTAAAATTAAATCTGCGATGATAGGATCTATGTCACATATCCACCAATCCTTGGTGATATAAATAAAGACGTTTATAGTACTATACCAATTTATTTAAATTAGGTAGTACATCGCTGAGTGATACGACCCCTCGCTACTACATATAGTGATCTTTATACGTCCGAAATACACAAATCTTGTCACAGGAACAAAATGAGCTCATGGAGAAAATTTTCTTTGTTTTAATTATTGTTATCATATTTCATAATTCATATCAAGGTAGGTTGTTATTATCTACATGCATACTTGTGATGCATTTTAATATTTACAAAAAAGACTTATGAAGGGATAAAGAGGGATTGTTTATTTGGTTTCATTGAGTTTGGGGTAAATTGTTGTATAAATATTCATATTCATGAAAATATTCTTTCAAAATTAACAAAACTAAATGCACTATACATGTACAAAATGAAAATGTCCGTTTTTTAACAAATACAATGGACAAATATTAGACCGTGTTCACACTGCCCATGTGAAACACGTTTTTGAGTATACACAAGTTTTATTGTTTACATCTTTGAAATAAAAACTAATCAATTGTTTGATATGCATTCAATTCTTTATTCAAAACGCACTTAATAACTTGAAGTGTTTTCAAAATTAACCCAGTATTACTTTATAATTTATGTTCAAACTGAATTCAATTAAACTTGTTTAAAACTTTTTAAAGCCTCAGTAAGAACACCGCCTAAGTTGCATCATGTTCGACATGTATGATAATATGAGGCTGGCCTGTTACCTTCTACAGCATGTCGGCCAGACGACAGTGAAGTAAGACGCATCAGAGGGTAACATAAAAACGCCTATATATCTTGAGATCATTCTTTCATAACACCAACGTCCTGAACCCCCCTTTAATATTGATATTATACCCCCCCCCCCAAAAAAAAAGAAACTACTTTTTATTTAAGAGGGTAGTTGTAGCATTAACATTTCTGTAAGAGATGTTATGTTTGGCGAGACACCCTTTTTAGAAATTCTGTCCTATGTTTCTATATTTGAGATAAATCATTGTTCTTGGAGTTTTGTAATATTTCCCAATTCTGCAATTCATCATTTCTTAAAAATTGGGTTCAAATAATGCACACAACTTCATCACAGTAATACTAAGATAATTTGGATAACAATTTTAAAAGAGCGAAACTATATGAAAAACATGGAGATGAAACGCTATAAAATATTTGTCTCGGAATTTCCGATCTCCAACTAGATGAATAGGCTACATTATAATGCAAGGGACCTGTTGAGATAAACAGCATAGCTCTGATGAAAACTCGTATGACGTAGATATCTCTTATTAATTGCAAACGAAAGCTGCATTTTCAAATATATGGAAATCTTTCTTTTCATCAAATGAGGCCATAGATCACTATAAGATTCAAAGGTCCGAATTTCGAACGCAGCAGATAAGTGACACATGACCACGTAAAAAAATGCTCTAAACAAGTACCCGCCGTAATGTTTTCGGATTCCCCAAAACCCTATATAATTCGTCAAAGCATCTATATAGCTATGTAGATTATTGTCATATTTTCTGAAAAGGCAGGTGGGGAGGGGGTCATGTATTAACAGCTTAGTAAAGCTCAAAAATTTGAAAATTAGCCATCTGCACGTGAGTCTTAGAACAAACACACTATATGCCTTAGATGTATATTGGCTAGGACAAGTTAATTGAGGCCTATGGTACTGCTGTATGTTGAAATATATGCATGTATGTTTTGGCTTTCAAACATAGCTGGGGTCCTGGATCACTGTTCAATCGGCAACGGCGATGTGCAACAAAGATTGTACAGGTATCAAATGCTTCTTTCAGAAATAGCTTTATACTTAAAATAAGATGTGAGATGAAGGTCAACCTTCAATTTAACAACAAACCCAGCAACACTGACAAGTTCTATAAAAATATAGACATCAAGTGGTCAGCAGATACATGTTTTTCAGCGACGAACAAGCCTTTTGCACCCACGCACAATCTGTCAAATTAGTAGGTTGATTGATTAGAGTATTGATCAATTGATTTGATGTCTAACATCCTGCTAGCCATCCTTAAATCTTATTCAGGACGATAACATGTTTATGTAATTTAAGATGATGAACCCGGTTTTATACTAGACCTACGCGACGAGTTGGATTTTAACGTGCTTACTCACGGAGATGACATGTTTCAAAACGTAAGACACATTATTCTGACTCCAAATCTACCAATATTTTCTCCTGCTCCTACTCCTAAAAGCCGCGTGACACTGAGACGAAGAGACAACAACTATCAGTTTGTTTTATGTTTAACCGGACCTCCCGCAATCTAGGAGAACGCGCCACAGGCGATTAATAGAACGGGCGAAACATGGGTTTAGTACAGTACATTCTAAAACAGATTTCCACATTGTCTTTTGGGTGAGGGACTAAGCGCGTGATCTGATAACATTTTTGTGCTTGTATAAAGTTGTTATTTATTCAACGTCGGTATAGCATAGTAGGCCTTGTGAATGAATGAAACCTATATGCCGCCTTACGTCAAGTTTATTGATTGACCGTTTCAGGCTGCCAATTATTTTTCGTACCTTGATTTACTTTGAATCTTAGACACCACAAATGTACGAATCATACCAGAGGTTAACCAATTTTTATGTAAATGTTTAATGTGACATCGTTAGTATACGTTTCAGTGACCGTGCCAGTATGCGCTGGCCAATATATTCAGATTAATAAATCACACGTGTTATAATATGTAAAGACCAAGGTGGTTAGCCACCATAGAAATACACTGTACTAATTTTTAAAGAACTCGTGTTCTCAATATCATTTTTTAAGATAAGTCAATGAACTACCTACATGTAATTACGCGATTGCAGGGACTTTTCAGGGATTATGAAAAACGCTTCAGTCAAAAATAGAATGAATAATTTTAAAATGATTACCTACACCAGGTAAATTTCGCTGTTTCTCTTAGTCTTCATGTTTAATGTCTCAAGAAATTTACTTTACAGTTTTTAAGAATTATTGCTCATTTAGAAAAGAAAAAAATGTATCTATCAACTGTGGCATATTCCATAGATTTTACATAGCGTAGGGTAACACCACCTCAGGAAGCGTAGGGTAACACCACCTCAGGAAGCGTAGGGTAACACCACCTCAGGAAGCGTAGGGTAACACCACCTCAGGAAGCGTAGGGTAACACCACCTCAGGAAGCGTAGGGTAACACTACCTCAAGAAGCGTAGGGTAACACCACCTCAGGAAGCGTAGGGTAACACCACCTCAGGAAGCGTAGGGTAACACCACCTCAGGAAGCGTAGGGTAACACTACCTCAGGAAGCGTAGGGTAACACCACCTCAGGAAGCGTAGGGTAACACCACCTCAGGAAGCGTAGGGTAACACCACCTCAGGAAGCGTAGGGTAACACCACCTCAGGAAGCGTAGGGTAACACCACCTCAGGAAGCGTAGGGTAACACCACCTCAGGAAGCGTAGGGTAACACCACCTCAGGAAGCGTAGGGTAACACCACCTCAGGAAGCGTAGGGTAACACCACCTCAGGAAGCGTAGGGTAACACTACCTCAGGAAGCGTAGGGTAACACCACCTCAGGAAGCGTAGGGTAACACTACCTCAGGAAGCGTAGGGTAACACCACCTCAGGAAGCGTAGGGTAACACTACCTCAGGAAGCGTAGGGTAACACTACCTCAGGAAAAGTTAACCTAAAGAGCTCCATATCGGTTATATGCCCCCTCATGTAGTCATCAAACATTGACCAGGAGCGAATGTAGGGGGATCTTTATGGCCGACAATTTTTGTTTTAGTGCGTTATTCTTATATGAGGGTCTCGATGGGGTCTTTCATTTCTGTATTCTTTAATGTTTTGGGCCATTTTTCTCTATTCTTTATACTTTTTGCCCATTATTCTTTATTTTTTATACTTTAGCACCTCGTTATTCTCTATTCTTTATTTTTTTGTCCATTTTTTCTCTATTTTGTAAACCCCCATCCACACCCTTTGACGTTCACTCCCTCTCCTCTTAATTCTCGATATGTCTCTCCGCCGGTCCCTTCCCTTTTTGTAAAACCTGGATCCACCACTGTTGGCCATTTTTTTCCTTTGGCTCTGTGTGAAGGTGAATCCAGAATCGAATGCAATAAAGTTTGTACGTTATACTTTGATATATGAAGGTCTGTAATCATGGTAATAGGGGTCCTTTGTTTCTTTATTCTTTAATATTTTAGAACATTTTGCTCTATTCTTTATTCATTTTGCCCATTAAACTTTATTCTTTTTAATTTAGCACCCATTATTCTCTATCCGTTTAGACCCTGATAAATATCTGGACTTTTTTAATTAAACACCTAGTGGAACGAGGGCCACAAATGAGATTTTATCTCACAATCTAAAAGAAAATGCGCGTCTTCGTCAATAATCTTTTATACGTGGCCATTGCCATTACTCTCTTGAAATTTCAACAAGTTTTCCCTTTTCTATTATCAAATGACGGTTATGAAGTCGGGACTTTACAAATAGTTCTTTAAAATTAAAAAAAAAAATATTCGAAGGCAAAGTTCAAAATGACAGATTTATTTAACATATATGGAATCCTTGCAACATCTTTTAGTTTATATTTATAGCAATGACGATGATGACATCATGTTGTTTACACCAGATTGACAGTTTAGCCGTTTTCAGTGCTTTATTGAAAGAATTAAAAAGCGTATAATTGCAATGTCTACTCATCTGTGTTTTTACTTATTGCGGTTTTAATTGTTATCCTTATCAATGGATTTTTTTTATTGATTAAGCATAACATTATATATTTGAAAGACATTTTCATCTATTTATATTAATTTTGTTTCAAATTTAGATGTTTTTTTTTTTAAACTAATTAGGCATAATTTAAAAATGAATTTAGTCATTTAATAATATTTTTTGTATTGACATTTTTTTATGTTTTATACTGACTAATTATTGGAAAATTTGGTGAATAATCTGCGGTGAAATTAGAGCAACATAAAAAAACTGACGTTAATGAGAAAGCTATGATTTGGTTGACCTGACGTACACTAGATATGAATCGAACGAAAATATTGATGACGTCACAATCAGTCAATCAATACCGGACATCAATCATAAGTTTTCCTGATTGTTGGTGTCACCAATAGATTCTTGCATTTATTAATAACGTTCATTAGCATAGATTTTATGTATGTGCCAGGTCAATATATGATTCAGCCATGTGTGACTTGACAGTTCTCTGTTAGCAATATATAGCAGCATTTCAAACTTTAGTCATCGTTTGAAAGAAAAAAAATCATTGCACTCTAACAATCCGCATCAAGGCCATGTTTTTCAACATATAAAACACCTGTGCCGATTTTTCTATGAGTAATATGATAATAAACTTTCCATAATTAGGTTTATATCTGCATCAAACAGTAGCATGTCACACAATAACACTTCCTCATAATCACACTTCTAGTAATTTGATCAATTTATTGAACAGGCACTTGACTGCCGTTCTGACGTTAATATAGCTAAGTCCTCGTTACGTAAAAATGCTTCGTGATAGACAAATCAGATAAAACATTGACTGACCAAGTACGAAGGAAATTTGGACTGCCGATGAAAAAAGAACCTAAATAAGGCCTCTTTGGTCATCCTAAAAATTGCGAAGGTTCTGCAACATGTAGAAAGCCAATCTCTTTTCACGGGGCACCCGAAATAATAATATATGTCATATATTGTAAGAGTTTGCATAATTTGTTCACAGTACAACATCACATTAAATAGTCATTGACGTTTGACGGTTATCATTATTTTAATTTTGACTACAGTATTCCCGCTAGACACTGGAAACTGCTTGTGCCTTATTCATCCCAAAGAAAATTAACTTCTTCTACGAGTGCTTTTTTATGTCCTGTACGATATCAATTTACATGTATTATAGAAAATTATTTTGTTTTATTCGTTAAAAAGACGGAAAAATACAAAGGGGACACATATATTCCATGATGGCGTACGTACAACTTTAGAAGGGATGACTTCGACTTTATCACTTAGAATCCTAGATGTCATAGCTTCCTTTTAACCATAACCCTTTATCGAGGAAATCGTGAATCAAATAAGAAAACGTGAATGTTTTGCGTGTATTATCTGATATGTGTTAGCCAACTGTACGACTTCATTTTCCCGCGATATCCGTACGTTATATGTAAAAGTAGTTCACCATTACAATTTTAATAAAAGAAAAATACTGGAGTCATTATAATTTATAGTCTTTACAATTTAAGAATAACAGGCAGCAACGTATAACATTCTTCTGCAAAAGAGAGGCGAAGGATACCAAAGGGACATTCAAACTCATAAGTCGAAAATAAACTGACAACGCGATGACTAAAAAAGAAAAAGACAACAAAACAGTACATAAAACACAACATAGAAAACCAAAGACTGAGCAACATGAACCCCACCAAAAAATTGGGGTGATCTCTGGTGCTCCGGAAGAGTAAGCAGTCTGATCCACATGTGGCACCGGTCGTGTTACTCATGTTAGTACAAACTCAGTGATAAGTCTAATTACGACAATTGGAACGGATATTCCATAACGGTCAACCAACTCGTGATGGCGTCCGTAAAATTTACGAAGGGACGATATCAACTTCACCACTATCTTAGCTTTAGACGTAGCAATATCTTATAATCGTGCATGTCAAGTTCTTTGGGCCTAAAGTAGTCCCTTTGTATATACATAACGTATATTTTCTTTTTTTGTTTGTTAAATACACATATTTTTTTTCAATTTTAGCTCCAGTTCGCCTTATATGTCCGCCATGTTCAATAGTGTGTAACAACGATATAAGTAATCTACGTAAGCAGTGTCAGTCTTGCCAGTGCGAACCTGTCAAACGTAAGTAAAGAAGTGTGACCCAGAGGTGGATTTAGAGGGCCCAGGGTACCGGACCCCCTTTTGGAGCTACATATATGGTTATAATGCATAGACTTTTTACATGTTCCACTCCAAACGTTGCCTATTTTGGGGCCCCGTCCATTTTAAAAAATCCTCGATCTGCATCTGTGATCTGTTTCCCGAAATTGCTTATAGATAGTCAATCGGGGTCAATGCCTCTAACGCATTTACTTTCAGATACAAAGTACAGTTCAATTCCGTTTGGTTTCAAGTTGTTATTGAGTATACAAAAATGTAAAATTGTAAAAATAAATATATGTTACGGACTATATGAGTATTTGGCCCATACGCGTATCGTCATAACCATATGTGTATACTCGTATGGTTATTAACGGACCGAACCATGTGAGTATTTATACCATATATAGGTCTTTTCGAAAAAGCATAAAAAAGTCCAAATATTCATAAACATACATGTCTGCAATAGCAATTACCTGTATTTCAAAAGAAATATCTATACAATAGACAATTACCTGTATTTCAAAAGAAATATCTTTTCAATAGACAATTACCTGTAGTTCAAATGGAATATTCAATAGACAATTTACTGTATTGCAAAAAAATTTCTTCCGTAGCAATTAGGCCAAATATAGGTCTTCAATAGCAATTATTTAAAAAAAAAATGCTTTCAATAACAAATATTAAAAAATGTCTTCAATAGCATATTTAAACGACATTTTTAATTTCACGAGTATTTATAAAAATGGAGAAAAATACTTTTAGTATATTGTTTATATAAAAATAAGAAGATGTGGTATGATTACACAGAAATTAACAACTATAGGTCACCGTACGGCCTTCAACAATGAGCAAAACCCTTACCGCATAGTCAGCTATAAAAGGCCCCGAAATGACAAATGTAAAACAATTCAAACGAGAAAACTAACGGCCTTATTTATGTACAAAATAATGAACGAAAAACAAAAAGATATATACAGCAACAAACGACAACCACTGAATTACAGGCTCCTGACTTGGGACAGGCACATACAGAATGTGGTGGGGTTAAACTAGTTTGAAGGCGCGCCAACCCTCCCCTCACCTGGAACAGTGGTGTAACAGTACAACATAAGAACAAACTATAGAAATCATTTGAAAAGGGCTTAACTCATCAGGTCGATAAAAAACAGACTTAGACTTTTTTATAGTCAGATTTCACCAACTTTCATATATTGACCGAACGAGTAAAACAAATGCAGCGAAAAGTGAACCTACCTCTTTCTAATCCATCTTTAATTAATTGTATTAAATCATGTATACTTACGGCAGCTTAATAATAAGTACACTTTTTTTCTTGCTTATAAATGTAACATAGATTTGTTACAATTGTATGTTTGGATCAGTCGGTATCTGAAATTCCGTGGACTCCCCACTACTGAATACCATGCGTGTTGTGTGTTTGTTGTTCTATTTTGAGTATACGTCCCTTGAAGGTCTCTGATAAGTCAATAAAGTCTTGAATCTTCTATTGGGGTCTCGATGGCCTAGTGATCTAAGTAATTCATCTACTGTATCACTAGCCCGTCAACACTGAGTTTGTAAGTTCGAAGCACGTGGCAGGTGCGTTCGACTGTCACTCAAATCTTAATTGACTATGATTGTCAATTTTTCGATGGTCGGTGGTTAATTTAGGGCACTCAGGCTTCTTCCAATAATAAAAAAAGCTTACTGCCACGATATAGCCAATAATCAATCAATCAATGAATCTTGTATGCGATTCAGTCAAAATCTTCTGTCCATATATAGAATAAAGGCATTATTTTTTTCTGACATCATTGGACGATATCTTTTAATTGAATATTTAAAGAGTGTTGCGTGTTTTTGAATTAGTCACACCTATTTGGCCTTCTTAGAGTATTATTGAATCTTTTGGGCCTATTATTGTCTATTATTTTTGTTTTGCCTATTTTTATCTATCCTTGAATTTTTACACACTATTCTCTATTCTGTAAACCCCCACCCAGACCCTCTCTTGTCAGGACAGGAATGACAAATTCTGATACCATTGGAACACAATTTGACAAAGTCTAAATACTTAATAAAAGAGAGGCGAAAGATACCAAAGGGACATTCAAAATCATAAGTCGAAAATAAAGTGACAACGTCATGGCAAAAAAAAAGAAAAGACCAAAAGACAAACAACAGTATATAATACACACCATAGAAAACTAAAGACTGAGCGACACGAACCCCATCGAAATTCCGGGGTGATCTCAGGTGCTCTGGAAGGGTAAGCAAATCCTGCTCCACATGTTGCACCCGTCGTGTTGCTCGTGTAAGTACAAACCTGGCGATCGTCTAGTTCGATAGGTCACATTTGGGGAAAGCATGACGGGATTGTGATAACGATTATTGGAACATATCCGTCGTCATCTGTGAAACAGATATTCCATATGTGCATGTATATATATATATAAAGTGAACGGACGTTACGTATATAATATCAGATATGAGACGGAGCCAGATGTAGAGTGTCGGAAACCATTTGATGACACCTCAAAATGAAATGGCAGTGCGTGTAATATGAATCCGTTCAATGTAATTTTGCCTTTTAAATAACAGCAGGAATTTTAGAAAAAAAATTTGATACCCTAAGACGATGTCTCGTGAAAGGGTGTGTCGCGTGTGTGAAGTAGACACAATTATCCATTCATTGTAATTAGACCATAAACAGATGGAGATATTGGAATAATAATTTTCCGTTACGAAATCAATTTATTGAAATTGTTTTTTTTAAAGACGAGATGCATAGACGTCATGCCAGCGCGTGACATTATTTTCCGAAAAAACCAATTATATCCGAATTCGGAAATACTGAAATAATGTACAAGAGTTATACAAGAGATATTGTTTTTATTTGAAATCTGAATAGTAAGCATATATTTATATTTTCAGATATTCCACACTTAGTCGCTGTTGTTTTATGTCCATATAAGATATGCAAAGAGAACTGTGGCTTTATGGGATACAAACGAGACAAAATGGGGTGCAAATCATGTGAATGTAAAGAAATCTAATACGACAAAATGGATAGGAAATCGACTAAACTGCAGGAAACTTTGCAAGACAGCATGCTTTGAGAATTATGTGAAAGCCGGGAAATTTATTTTGTTTTTATTTGTTAAGTTATTGTTATATTTTTTTAATAATCTTGTGTTGTTCTTCTTTGCTGGTACTCCCAAAAGAACCAATGGTGGTTATGTGGTATCGTACTCGCCTTGTACGGAAGGTTTCGGGTTCAAACCCCGGCTAAATCATACCAAAGACTTGCAAATAAGTATTTGCTGCTTCGCCGCTTAGCACGCGGCATTTAGGGTGATCGGCTCTGCGTCAAAATAATGTGTCCTAGTATGGTGACGTGTCTTCCTGCGGACTGTTTTATTGTAATTTGCCACTTTACAAAATTGGTCTATTATAAAGAAGGGTTCATATTCATATTGCATTGATATGTTATTATTCTGATATGCATGTTATATTTTCCACTGGACGTAAAAAAAAAACCAACATCTATACATCAAATAACATCCATTAGAATATCGGACACAGTTAAACCGGGCAGATATATAAGTGTACATGCGAAGTTATTAGATCCATATATAGTTGGTTTATTCTATATATTTGAACTATTTGGGACGACTTGTCGGGGAATTTTCGATTTTTAAAGCTAGCTTATAAACTTCGTATTTGACTTATTCTTCAAACTACATGTATTTTGATTCTAGCGCCAATGATGAGTCTTGTGTATATTAAACGCGCATCTGGCGTACCCTATTTAAGCTTGGTATCTTTGATAAGTCTGTTTTTTTCAACTAATTGCACAATATAAATAGATTTTATTTATAGATATTTATATCTCTTTGAAAGTTTCACGGAGGCAATCTAAGGAGGCCATCATGACTGTTGATAATTACAGAATATCTATGTCAAGGATGACCACGGCTATATATCATTTATTCACAGGCAACACTTTATGTCCTCTTTTCCTTATTTGGAAACAGTCTTTCGTTCATCCTCGGTTTTTTTCGTTAGGTTACAGCTTGTCAATCTTAAGTGTATTGTAGACTGCTTTTTGTTTGTTTTGCCTTTTGTTTTCACCAATGTGTTGTTTGTTTTTCCTCCCGACTAGTTATTTTTAATATCCCCCCTTTTCTCCCACTGGATATCTTTGTTCACTCTCTGAGACTAACTAAAAGGAGAACACAGCCCTATATGCTCTATGAAATACGAATCAACTTGTTCCAATCTGTACCTTTGGTTTTCCTGTTTGAATTGTTTTACACTAGTCTTTTTGGGGCCCTTTGGCTCCGTGTTGAAGGCCGTACTTTGACCTATAATTGTTTACTTTTTACACATTGTAACTTGGATAGATAGTTGTCTCATTGGCACTCATACCACATCTTCTTATTTATATAAACACTACGTTTGGATTTACTCAAAAATTATATTCATTCATTTAGTATGACTGGTTCGCTTCCCTTCTTTTATATTGGAAATTTAAAATTGTGTCGATTATATTTATTATCATAGAATGAGATATGGTATCACGCACACAATAATGCGATTGCTTCCTTAAAAACAAAAACTATAATGAAAAGAAAATCTTGAGATAACTTCAAAGGCTCTCAACAATAAAGGTTCTACGAACAACTTAACTGAAACAAATCAACAAATTAGTAACTTATATGAAAAAAAACAACATCTAAACTCAATGTTTATGAATTGAGTCAGGCATATTAAAATCTACGTGTCTGAATTAGGGAGGGGAGGGGGAGATCCGACCCTGTATTTTGGGTCATTCTTTTATTTGTTTTATGTATTCTCAATTAATTGTAACCTATCCAAACTCTCAGTCAATGTAATTAGTCGTTTCTGCGTAAATGTATGCAGAATGATGCCGTTTATACAATAACAATGTTTGTCAGTCTGTAACAACTTTTTTTTTAAATTTCATTTTAATGGACGGTTATAATTTTGTTTTTGAAAGCTGTATATTGACTTACTTAAGTAAAATATAACAACAAGATAAGATTTACGAAGACAAATTCGTTAGTGCCGAACAGATAAACAGTCAAATAAAAAATAAACACACACAAATCAATAAATGTAATCTTTGTTGATTTATTAACCTGTTTCAATTACAAAATACCTATTTGAAAACTAGGTTAAAAAAATAACTATGGTCTCATCTGCAAACAGTATAGAAACCCATTTTTCAAAATAATCATTATTGACTGATTCAGTAAAATCTGAAATCCTAGATCATTATGTTAGAAGAATTTTCCATGTCTTTAACATTATATTTAGTTTGTTGATTGGTAGCTTCCCTCTGTTTCCTGTTTAATGCTTCTTCTTGAAGCAGTAGTCTCATTAATAAATTTCGCTGAGCTAGTATACGTTATTGTTTAAGGGCCAGCTTAAGCCCGCCTCCGAGTGCGGGATTTTCTCGGTGCGTTGAAGACCCATTGGTGGCCTTGGGCTATTTTCTATTCTTTGGTCTGATTCAGTATTGTCTCTTTTACACATTCCCCGTTTTCATTCTCAAATGTCTACAAGAATAATTATGGTTCAGGTTCACCAATAATAAGCCAACGTAAGATTTCAGATGACAAGATTGAAGCCATCTTGCCTCAAGACTATTACCCTGTCGATGAAACCAGGATCGCTCCGTTTGGAGTTAAGACGATCCACTCTCAACTGTTCTGAGTATTTTTGATGTCGGAAATCTCTAACATCCGTTGAAATAATTCTTAAGTCGCTTCTCTCATACCCCCCAAAAAAGTATAATCTTAGCACAACAGCATACCCCAAAGTATAATTTTAACACAGCAGCATGCCCCAAAGTATAATCTTAACAGCAGCATACCCCAAAGTAAAATCTTAACACAGCAGCATACCCCAAAGTATAATCTTAACACAGCAACATACCCAAAAAAGTATAATCTTAACAGCATATCCCAAAGTATGATCTTAACACAGCAGCATACCCCAAAGTATAATCTTAACACAGCAGCATACCCCAAAGTATAATCTTAACACAGCAGCATACCCCAAAGTATAATCTTAACACAGCAGCATACCCCAAAGTATAATCTTAACACAGCAGCATACCCCAAAGTATAATCTTAACACAGCAGCATACCCCAAAGTATAATCTTAACACAGCAGCATACCCAAAAAAGTATAATCTTAACACAGCAGCATACCCCAAAGTATAATCTTAACACATCAGCATACCCAAAAGTATAATCTTAGCACAGCAGCATACTCAAAAGTATAATCTTAGCACAGCAGCATACCCCAAAGTATAATCTTACCACAGCAGCATACCCAAAAGTATAATCTTAGCACAGTAGTCAGCAACTTTACAGAAAAGTGTAAAATTTTGTCAATAAGCTGCAATTTCATTCTCTACTGTCTGGTGCACCGGACCTAGAAATAAACGTTTATTACAAAAAAGTCATGGATTATGTTTATAGAACTTACTTCGACCTTTCAATTTTTTATTGTTCCTTTAGTATGTTCAACTTTTTTTTCGACAGGTTACCTGATCTGTGGTTAGACATCCTGATATTCGGTCAAGTAAGAGCAACTTAAAAAAGTAAAATTAAGCTTACAATCGGTACAATTGGGGGGGGGGGGGGGGGGGGGGGTTATCTATTCATGACAAAATGATGGGAAAACAGTAAACTTCCCATCCAAATTGCACCGATTATGTGTTGGATTTTACTTTTTTTTGTTGCTCTTACTTGACCGAGTACCAGAATGTCCTACCACATACTATGTAACCTGTCGAAAAATTATATAATCCGGAGTCAAAAGTCGGTAATATGAAAAAAGACTATTGGATGCAATGGATTAATTGGATTATTGACAAGAATTGTTACTGTCGCTTGAAAAGAACGTATGTTGGATAGGGACAGATGTAACCTTCCAACAGGTCACCTTTGAAGAAGAGTTCTTAGTGGCACTTTCCTTACACAAGGCATCATATTTGATGCCCCCATTCAGAAAGAATACAAATTTTACATGCTGCGCAGCGAAATGAATTCCCCTCTTAGGCATTGGTTTCACCATACAAGGTCGTGTTTGGGTGTGACATTCTTAGCTCTTTACAATATGATGAATTACGGCGACAGTAGTTTACTGATATTAAAAGTTTAAAAAATCAAGAAGAGACAAAAAACTGTGCGTCGAAAGGGTAAGCGTCTCTTGCTACGCATGCACCACCAACTATTCGAATATCTTATTCTGCCTGATGAATGCTCTGATAAGCCAAAAGATGTAAGTTAACCTAATCACGCTAATAATATTCGAATCTTTTGGAAACACATGAAAAAGAAGATAGCCATGTATGTTCTGTTTGCGAAACTCAATGTTTTTCAAAAGTGTTGACAGAGCTGAAAATGTCATGTCCGGGTTTCACCAAATAAGGTTGTAGTGCTAAGACCATATTTAACGTCAAACGATGTATTTGCAAAAAAATCAGGACAAATGTGCAACTGAATCTGCCATTTAGATATTTTATGAAATAACAGATAATTGTCGAGTTCAGTACTTGTGGGAATTTTAAATAATTCAGTAGAATTTATTTTTGATAACTAAATTTAAGTGCAAGCGTTAATATTCAGTAATTATCATAGATAAAACTGTCGTGTTGTTCTATACTTTCTATGGCTCAGCTTTTGTGAACATTCCATTTAATAAAATAATTCAGGAATTTTGTAAAATGTTTGAAAAAAATAGTCAATGTATAAAATATATAACAGATTTTACAAAATGCCTAAATTTAGAAAATGCCTGTGACATATACAAATAAAGCAAAATTATATTTGTATGTAAATATAAGGGGATGTGGTATGAACGCCAATGAAACAACTATATATTCACTAGAGACCAAATGAAGACTATAGGTTACCGTACGACCTTCAACAATGAGCAAAACCAATACCGTATACTATGCTATAAAAGACCCCAGTATGATGAAATTTAAACAGGTTATTTGTGCAATAGTTTGTTTGATGTATCTTTCTAAAGATTATCCCAATTATCGCTGGATTAGATTTTGAAAAGATTGGTCGGTTGGTCATTCAAAGTATAGTCGGAAATAAACAAACATCGTATTTACATATATCTGTTTTAAATAAAACAATTATCTGGTCCATTATTAAGGTTACAATTTTATAGATCTTTAGATAGCGGTATAGTCGACAATTCTACACATCTGTAATTTTACCCATTGTGTCTTATTCCCGATTGTAACATTTTGTCTGAGTGGGAACTCGCATGTTGGGTGATGCATGCATAGTAGGAGGCGCTTACCAGGTCAATGAACCAGGTCTCGGAGTTCATATGCGATTCCATCATTTTTTGTTTGCTAAATTTATTTGTCTTTTCTTAATCGATTTAAGAGATTTGCATTTATTGCATATGATGGCCAGCCGGAAATATTTTATGAAGTGAGAAAAAATAATTGTGCATGGGAGAATATTATTTATAACATGATAGATCTCGATAAAGACATAACTAACATAATTTCAGACCAATTATAAAATTCTACCCACACAGCCATTCCCACACTCATACATAACTTCAAGGGTATACTTGGAGAATAGTTTGTATATGAACTTGTATATGAACTTATGATTGTCTAACAATTGGTCAATTATATGTTTGAAATTTTATATGTATAATTTTCATACAAACTTCATTGGTATATTATTTTGTATGTGAACTTATATAGATGTCCAACAATTGTCTTGCAATTGGTCAATTATATTTTAATTTTAGGAATTTAAAATTTTTGACATATTAATTTTTTTAACTCTTTTAATGTTTATATTTGATTTTAAAGGGCACTAGATGATAATCTAGAAAACACTTATCAGGTCCGAGCAAGCACAAAGGTACTTAAAAAAACTGAATATATGTAAAACACTAGGGAAATTCGAACCCAGATAAAATCTTAATCAATCAACCTCCTACGAATAGTGTTATAAATGATATTGTAGGATTTTCAGATGATTTTGACAGATGAATATTAAGTAACAGAATATTCGACACGAATAGAAAATTCTACCGGCGGACCTGTTTCGTAATGAACTTAAGCAATCGGCAATCCTTGGGTGAATCCACTACTTACCTTAGATGGAGGAACGGAATCGGCCAAATCTAGACGCGTGAAAAACTTCAGTTTCATATTATATCATAAAAAAATGTTAACAAAAATACCGAACCCCAAGGTAAAATTCATAAGGGTAAGTCCATATAAACTTATAATTTGGTTTTCGTGTTTTTTATAGGTGACTATATGACATAGGTTTTTCTCATTGTTGAAGACCGTAAGTGATCTATATAAATGTTGAAAGCCATGTAATATGGAGAGTTATCTTACTGGCAATCAAAACACATCTCCATATATTTTTATATGAATAGAATAATTTGAAAACCATACCTCTACGGTACAGACAGAAATGTGTTTTTATATATGAGACAGTTATTTTATTCTCCGTTGCTCTTTTCATCTTCGGAGCTCGATTACTGGATACAATTTATTAATTTTGAAATTTCCAGCCATACCCCCTCCCCCTCCCCAGATTATTACCGTTAGCACTAATATCTTTATAGTACATGTACGTGGATTTCATACCATAAATTAATAGATATAAGAAGATGTGGTATGAGTGCCAATGAGACAACTCTCCATCCAAGTCACAATTTATAAAAGTAAACCATTATAGGTCAAAGTACGGTCTTCAACACGGATCCTTGGCTCACACCGCACAGCAAGCTATAAAGGGCCCCAAGCTATAAAGGGCCCCAAAAATTAAGTATATTATTGGTTGTAACGGTGTATATATATATATATAACTTTATTTTCTTTATGATACAGATTTGGTGTACATGCAATATATAAAACAAAAACAAAAATAAAAATGTTACTGTTTCAAGTTAAGAAGAGATATCGTGAGCAATGTCTATAATGGCGATTATGGACACATGCACTATCGATAAACATATTTTTATCCAGTTACCTAGCCCCCTTGCTTTTAGCTTACCTTTCATTACGGGCTTTCCAAACTGTATGAAACCTTGTAGTAAGTGACTTGTAGTTCATTGAGGTATTTATTTCATGTGGTCTGCTCTAAAGCGACCAGAGCTCTCATTGAAAATTGTGCGAAATCCCCGTACTTTTCTTATATTTCTTGACGAGTCTATTTAAGCTAATAAGTGGTTAGATTACATGACTTAATTATATCAAAACAGGGATTTATCAGTCGATGTTTCCCGAACGCGTATTAAATATGATCAGAAACAGACATTAAAGATGTCCATTGAAATAAATAACAGTTCAGAAATGTTTACGACATTAAAAATCGACCTTCGAATGCAAACATCATCTAAAAAAACGTCTTCTGTATTTTAATTGCCATAACTGCAGGCCATACTTTCTCCTTAAATTCTGTTTCATATCCTATAAATATTCCAAATGAAGCAACTGAAACACGTCTATAATGTACAAGGCTGAAGCTTTACAGAATGAAAAGTTAAAAGTACCGAGTGGACAGAAGGATATCATACTTGAAACAATTTGAATCCGTCACACAACATTGTTAATTTTTTTTCTTTGTTTACCAAGTAGGAAGACAGATGCTCACGAATCGGGGAAAGGAAAAGAAGTAAAGGATGGTTTACACTTTGTCTCAGCTGTATCCCCACCACAGTAATTGAAATAAAGTTAACGTTCGGAAAGATCGGATATTTAACTTGAAACAGGTAGATTATCCCAGCGATCAATTTCAGTAAAAAATGTTGCGAGAAAAGTTTTTCGTAAACTCATAGACATTTCAGTATAAATAACGATCAGTTGTTTTTTTGGGCGAAAACAGCTGCAGATCAATGGTGTTGAAATTACAGTGGAAGTCAGCGAACAGGAGTTTGGTCGAATCGATAATACAGTTGTCCAAATAACATAATTTAGGGTAGTCAAAAGAATACTTACATAGATAAAATCGTTTTTATACGTTTTACTGTTCATATAAACTGTAATGAGTCAATTAATGATTTCATTCAGTGTTATTTTATTTGTAGAACTCGTGTTGTTGGTCAATGTTACATTCCATCTATTATTGTTTTCAAGACATTAGGTATAAAACTAAAATTGGTCTAACTCATTATTTAGTCTTTATATACCATTTAACCGCTGGGTAGTAAACTGGTTGATACATATGTTCCATTGCTAATTGCTTTTATCTATTCATTGTAGTTTCAAATCGACGCACATGGTAAAATTCGTCAAAAAATCATTTAAGGTCAATATTTTTTTTTCCCCTTTATGATGAATTTACCAGTTTTGAACATCAGTATACTACCCATGTCTCTTACCTTTAAAAAAATGTAAATAATAAGTAATCATTGTCATCCAAGGGCAATAACTCGTAGTCAACATATATTGTCGATTATATAACTTGTATTGCTGATCTTTTTGCTATTAACACTTTCCGTCTTACGGTCTATCTTTTATAGATAGAAGGCAAACATGCTAAAATGTGTCAAAATCGTAATGTTAGGCAAGAACACATATGAGTAGTTAATATGTTGTCATATTTGTATCTCGTATTGCTGAACACTGATGATTTTTGTCCATCTAATATATATTTCAAGATAATAGGCATAATTGCCAAAATTTACAATAAACGTCATAAAAGAGCTACATTGTATTACCTTTATAAGGATCGGTTTATGATTTGGTTATTTCCGTTTTGTCATATATTCCCTCAAGTATTGAAGTATTTATACATCCTTGGCTTCCACATTTTATGGGTTAAGCGTTCCTGGCGAAGGTCATTCAAGACAAGTGCACCAAACTTATTAAGTGTAATTTCCATTTACAGTTATTAGTCATTTTTGTAGATCATGTATTGCTGATCCGTTTTACACGTCACAAATTCTTTTTATCAATAATAGTTTTCAAACTAGAAAGCAACAAATCTAAAAATTGTTATAAACGCCACGAGAAAGGCAGTATCTCTTATAAGAAGTAAAATAATTATGTAATAAACATAAATTCTTAAATTCATTGGGCAGATACTTCTTTATTGGAAATATTCAGTGTCTACTTCACAAATTAAACAAGATGGTCTTGAGTTATAAATTCTATGCGCTGAAGTTGTAAAATTGAGAATGGAAATGGGGAATGTGTCAAAGAGACAACAACCCGACCATAGAACAGACAACAGCAGAAGGTCACTAACAGGTCTTCAATGCAGCGAGAAATTCCCGCACCCGGAGGCGTCCTTCAGCTGGCCCCTAAACAAATATATATACTAGTTCAGTGATAATGAACGCCATACTAAACTCCAAATTGTACACAAGAAACTAAAATTAAAAATAATACAAGACTGACAAAGGCTAGAGGCTCCTGACTTGGGACAGGCGCAAAAATGCGGCGGGGTTAAACATGTTTTGTGTATCTTTTTGTTTACTTTACAGTTGTCCCTTTATTTGTCTATGTGTTATTATGTCTCTTTCGGTCGTGTGACTATTGACGTGACTGTATTTATGCATCCAGCTATCGGATTTTTGACTTTGGGTGTTCCTGGTGCAGGTGGGTCCAGAGATGTGATTCGGACACAAGAAGTTTTTACAGTATTGTTTTCATTTTGTTTACGCTTGTCTTTACATTTTACCTAATTTGTTCTTTATCGAGAAAGTGTATACTATATACTGTATGTATTATCAACTACAAAAACTTTTGTGTTGGCGTCTTTGTCAAATTTATTATCAACTATAAAAAATGTTTTGCTAGCGTCTTTGTTAGATTTATTTGTATGTTTGATTGATTCTGAATTTTTTAGTCAGTTGAGTTGTATGTCTGTAATGTATGTTTACAAAGTTTGGGCTGCTGAATCCCAATTATTGTCACATTAACCTATTATTACTGTTTGGTGTTGCTCAATCAATTTTATCAATATAACGGAACTGTAAAGAACTGTCATACAAGTGCGAGGTTTAGTTAGCTATAAGTAAAGGCAACAGTAGTATACCGCTGTTCAATAGTCATAAATCGATTTAACTGAAACAAATCCGAATCACAAACCAAAACCGAGGAAACACATCAACTTTAAGAGGAAAACAACGGAACAATAGAAACACTGAACTGCTACAAAAACAAACGCCAACATACATAGAAACGGACTATTTGATAACAACTGCCATATTCCCAATATTATAAAACCAGACTTAACCCACAATTTTCTTCGGAAAACGCCTGTACCAAGTCAGGACTATGACAGCTGTTTTCCATTCGTTTCGTTGTGAGTTTTTATGGACTTCCCATTTTTAAATTTACCTTGGAGTTCGATATTTTTGTTATACTTTTTTATATATCAGTTTATGATTTGAAATACGTTTGACATTTTTTGCAAACGTTTCATTGTAGGAAACAATTAACGCCTAAATGTGAAAAAAAAATCAATTAGCGGCAATAACTCCTGTAAGAAGTTAATTTATGGCTTCAGTCATATTGGTATTTTTATAGATTTTCTATTGCTGATATTCTTTTCGGTTTGGAGATTCTATTTTAGTTTTCAAGCCTTATAATTTCGGTAGATACGGAGGTTAAATTTTGACATTCTCAATATTTATAACTCGTGACGGATTTTCATACGGTTGGTTTTAAGATATCAGTAGGTATTCCTGAATTTTTTCCCAAATGTTCTTTTTTTAGCTGTTGGATGATGGGCCATAATACAAATTTACTTCCTAAAGATCATGTGAAGTTTTCTTTATAAATGCCTTCAGTAGATTCGGAGGTTTACGACAGACGACGTTCAACGAAAGACTTCACGTTATTGCTAAACTCTTATGGTCATATGAAATAAAAAGGTCATTCAACAAAACAAAATTCTTTCTCCATTTAACATCAAAAATATTGTTTTAGAGATTCTGTAAATTCTTACAGTTTACACTTCATTATTTTATACAAAAAAATTAAGGTTAACTGATGCTTTTGTGTGGTCGATCTTAGACATTTTTCTTTCCTTTACATGTTATATAAGCATTATTCAGTTCTGGGAGCAGTTCTGAATGTAGTGGCTACTTTTAAAATTTGTTTTACTAACAAGTTGAAATTTTTCTAACTTATTTGTTAGTTTCATTACGATAATTAGATTAATTACTGAGGTTTTAAATTTTTCTGAAGTAAATAATTATCATTTGGTAATCAAACTTTGAAATATACGTCTTTAATGGAAATCTTGGCTGAAATAATCATCAGTTCGACACGAAAGTAAGTGGTCCAACTTTTATAAGAATACAAGTAAATTCAAGATATGTATAATAATGCATTTCGATCCTAATTTTTGCGCTGGGAATTAGTTTTAAACGATTTCTTAAAGAATTATTTAGGAACTCAGCTTAAGCATCCTTGGTTACCGTTTTACTCATTTGCTAGAACATAGGAAGATATATATATATATATGATATGAAAGTCTCTGTTGAAATTTTTATACAGTAGTCAATGTCAGCTAAGCTTTGCGGGATGATATGAGCGGGAGTGTAAATCCCAATCAGTTTAATCGGATTACTGACTTTGACATTAAAATTGGTTTGAACACTAGCGATTGCATTTCATCATGTTGGTGATAATCTCTATTGAATTGTTAACCTGTAAATTAAATATGATGGCTGTTATTGCCATGAATAATTGGTATACACAAATGAACAGAACAAAACAGCAATGTGGGAGTGATATAAAATGGTAAGGACGACCAAATTATTCATAAAGATGAAGATCTTCGCACTCATTCTTACGTTATCCTTTATATTTAGTCAAGGTAAGATTTATCCTTCATATTTCGTCAAGGAAAGATTTAAGAAACTGAAATTTAAATGTAATATGTGGTTTCTTTTATAGTTAATACTATTTAGTAATGCCAATTTTTGTCGATTTATATATATATAATACTTAATTTACTTACTTCATTTAATATTTTATTCAGATAATTGATTATTAGTGCTTTGTGTTTTTATATAAATCAGATTAGCTGTTAGATGGCATGTCATCAAATAAAAATACATATGTTTATATGGTTTTTGTTGTTTTGATTTTTTTTTTGGAAAAGGGGGGGGGGGGGGGTGCAAAAATGTAGTTGAAATGGATGTGTGTGTTTTGGTGTGTTTTTGTTATTTCATTAATAGTTATAATAATACTATTTGGTAATGCCCTTTTTTTTTAGATTACATTCCTTACTTTATTTCATAATTGTATTTATACATTTATTATTATTTGCTAGATGGCATGTTGTTTAATAAAAATACATATGTATATGTGTTTTGGTTGTTAATTTTGTGTGTGGCAAAAATGTAGTAAAACTCTAGCTATTTCCAAAAATATAAAAAATATAAAATAAACAAAAGGTTATCGAGTTGGTTTTCAAGCCTCGTGCTGTAAAGATTATCATACCTGTCAAATGTGATTGTACAGGAGGAACACAATAGTATGACTAGATAGAAAAGGTAGTGATGAAATTTGAACTGAATTGCAAATTAGCTCTTAACAAATACTCTCATAAAACAAAACGAAAAAGGGGTTAACGTCCTAGTCTTTTCTACAAAACAAAATAGATAAATCTAAAATATTTATTTAAAAATCAAACCATCCATTAACCTCTTGATATAATTCATTACATGTTGAAATAAATATGTTAATTAAAATATATGGAAATATGTTGTATAAAAAAACTGGTATGTCTGTCAATGAGGCAACTATATATGCTTCAAAAGGCCAAAGATCGAGCATGTAAACAACTATACATGTACCAAAAGACCAAAGGACGAGAACGTAAGCAACTATACGACATTCAACAAAGAACACAACACCTACAGGATAGTAAAATATTTAAAATAGAAACAAAAAATAAAAGATTATGACTGACAGCAACAACGGAAACCATTGGATTACCAATTCCTGACTGGGAAAGACAAAGGAATTTGGCGGGATTAACCCACAACCTCGAACACAACATAAAAACAACGTGCAAAAATCATTTAAAAAGGTTTGACTCATTGGAACGGTACTATAAAGCTAAAAACAAAAACGAAAAGACAAAAGACTGAAATTACCGAGTAAGAACACTTGCAGCTTCTAATAACTAGTTCAAAATCCAATTTTTAGTTATATATGATTCTTGTTTTTCTATAGACAAAAATATCAGTCAGTACACCTCCAACCTGGATTAAGTGTAATGGCGTCATATGCAGTTTAAGAAAAGCATACCTTGTGTAATGCTAGAAATTAGGAAATCGATAGGATGAAAACCATAAATGTTCATAATTGAATAGCAATACAAGTTTAAAAACATTAATAGTACCAATTGCACTGCACCAGATGCGCATTTCGACAATAAATGTCAATTCAGTGATGCTCGATGCCAACATATTTGAAAATGCAAACCTTATTCAAATAAACATCTGTGCAAAGATAAATGGGATATTTAGAAAACAGTAATTAAAATAGCTTTGTAGAAAAATATGCATGAAGGCGTACACATATTGTGTCAAATATGACTTTTAAAAGTCCCATAACTATGGAATGACAAATCAAAATATGTTCAAAGTCAAAACGAGTCAACATTCATCAATCCCAACAACAGTCTTATGTTTGTAATAGAAAGTAAAATAACAAAAATACCGAACTCCAAGGAAAATTCAAAACGGAAAGTCCCTTATCAAATGGCAAAATTAAAAGCTCAAAGACATCAAACGAATGGAAAACAACTGACATATTCCTGACTTGGTACAGGCATTTCCTTATGTAGAAAATGGTGGATTAAAGCTGGTTTGATAGCTAGCTAAACCTCTCACTTGTATGATAATAGTTTTAATTTGATCCAAGCATACCAGAGCTAGTGCATGACATAAAAACAATGCTTTTTTTATTTATCTGATTATCAAAGTCCCATAGCTCTGAAATGATATACCGAAGAAAATCGAACGGTGTGTTACGTTTACTAATTCCAGCATTTATGTAAAGTTTCCCGTATATCAATCAAAGCAAACGCAACCTCTACAACATTTGAAAAAATTACATAAATCGGACAATTAAAGTTCCGTAAATTGGAACGTCAAACTAGAAAATTAAATAAAACTTGAAAGGTAGCTTGCTTTTATCAAGCCCAACACTAATGTTTCGAAGAAATCAATATATACAAAAGTAATTTAGAATTTTTATACAAATACATAAAGTGTCTAAGGGGAAATAACTCAGATATTTCAGTTAGAGTAAACTCTTTTCTTTTTTTGTTTTTTGAAAGCATTTTAAAACATCTACCAGCTAATTTAATTTCAAATCCTATCGTTTAGTTTTCTTTAAAGTGACACAGTTCTACCTTTTCAATGTATAATCCTTACACAATTCGATATTTTCCCATAACCCAAAGTAACTGTTATGCATCATTGGAGACATCTTGTGGTGATCCTTTAAAAAGTCTGAATAGGAGGAGGTATTATAAGAGTCATCTATTTAGGATATATGGCCCTTGATTCCGTAAAAAGTGTAGAATTCTTAAAGCCTATCAAAATATTGTCAGCATTTTCGAATAAGTGTATTCGTTATTGTTGATGTCACAATGGTGTCATAAATATGTCGAAATTGACATATTTGACCTAAAATGTAAAACTAAACATGGTTTTGTTACAAATTAGATACAAGTCAATGTTTTACCGAAGAAGATGTTTTACCCACATTAGTATCAAAATATCATCAATATCTTTTGGGGTAAAACCTTTGTTTACTGACAAGTTCTCAAAGTAAGGCTATATAGCAATTTTTGAAATTTGAAACCTTAATGTAGATATGAAAAACAACACTAACAAAAAATAATTAATGTCTTGTAAATATCTAAAATATGTCAATTGGTAGGTTAATAATAAAACTCATTTCCGATTTCAAAGGGCAAAAAATTGTTGCAATATCATTCTGTCTCCTTTCTCGCCCTGCATGCCTAACATAACCTCTTCATCTTGTGAAAGTCATAAGAAAATACGAGGCACACATACCTGTTCTATCGTTTTTCAAAGTCGACCTTATTTGTTATGTCATATTATATTATATATTATATGTTTTCGTTTTTACATTAAGCAGGCAGTTATTCAATTAATCACTAAAAACGTGCCTCTGATATGTGATTTAATCCTGTGCAGTGGCTGATCCAGCGCTTTAAAGGGATGAAGGGTCTTTGCTAGAAATATCGGTAAAGAAGGGCAGTAAAATTTTTAAAAAAAATCACTCTTTTTCGGATATAAGGAGGGACTCTCGGTCATCTGTATTTGCCCCTTCTTTATGTGTGCAGATGTAAACCAGTTTCGTCTTAGTATTTTCTGTTGTAGCTATGAAATATTGGTTGTTATACTTTAAAGTGAATTATCAAATGTAAAAATAACAAATTTAAATTGATTAAATTTTTACTCAAAACATACTTTTTATTTAATTCATCTTTGTCAATATAAATTACACATTGCATGTTTTCTTTATAATTTAAAAACTTGTTAATAAACTTATGTTGATGCCAATCTTGATTTTCAGTCTTTGATGTGTTTGAGTTTCAGCTAATTTTTTTTACTCTCAATTTTGTATATAATATAGCATTAAGGATTTTTAGTTGCTTTTTTATAATTTAAGAATAATAATATCAATCACTCTTCTTTCTTGTTGGTTATTTTACTAGAATGACTATGAGGGAATCCAAGGTAATGCTAATCACGGAATTTAAGCTCTTTCTAACATTAACGGTACACAATTTAATGCTCCAGATGCTCATTACGACAAATACTAGTAATGTCTTTCAGTGATACACGAGGCCAAAATATTTGAAAATTTTAAATCTAATACAATCCGGCATTGAAACGCTGTTAAAACCAGGTTCAACCCACCATTTTTCTTAAAATGTCCTGTACCAAGTCATTGGCCATTGTTATATTATAGTTCGTTTCTCTGTGTGTTGCATTTCAGTGTTGAGCTTCTGTCGTGTTTTGTTTTCCTCTTATATTTGATGTGTTTCCCTCAGTTTTAGTTTATAACCCGGATTTGTTTTTTTTCACAATCGATTTATGAATTTCGAATAGCGGTATACTACTGTTGCCTTTATTTAAAATTTAAATGAGTTTCTAGCAAAGACAAAAATTCAGAGCTTTGCTTGAATGAGATACATTCCTTACTTTAGAATCATATTTACATTTTATTACAGCAAATTTCAATAAAACTAAATCAGCATTTTTACACCAGTACCACGTTTTTAAGCCATGTTTACAATCAAGAGAACATGTATCCTTCCGCTTTCCTAAATTTTATCCTCTGCTGTCCGTGTCATCGTAAAATGTTTGATTCATAAGAAAAGTTTAACTTTGCGAAAATTATGATAATATTAAATCAAATGTAATAAATCATTGACCGAACATGTAATCATATACACTGGAAAAACAATTTACCAAATAAGCAGACGAAGGCGAATACACAGCCATTATCGGTTAATCAAGCATCCTTAATCATTATCAGATAACGTAAACAGTGAAAATCGCATTATGATATGCAAAAATTGATAAATTAACGACGTCGTTATAGATGTTAATTTCAAAATTCACGTTTTATCATTTTTAAATAGCTTTATTAGGAAATTATTGTTAACAGTAAGCATTCGTAAACAAATTAATCATTTTTTTCTTTAATTTTAAAGCCAGGTTAAATGATCTTGAGAAAAAAACCTCTTGTCTGATATCATGTTTAATCATCGTGAATACTTAGATTATAATGACATTTCTAGACTGCACCATACAAGCATTATACCCTCATTATTGGAACAATATAATGATAAGGAGATGTGGTATGATTGCCAATGAGACAACAATCCACCAAAGTTCAAATGAAGCGGATGTAAGCAATTATAGGCAACGGTACGGCCTTCAACAATGAGAAAAACAAATACCGTATAGTCGGCTATAAAAGGCCCCGACATGAAAAATATGAAACATGAGAAATTTAACGGCCTAATTTATAACAAAACCATTTACAAAAAACAAATATGTCAGACATGAACCAACGAAAACCACTGAACTGCAGGCTCCTGACTTGGGAAAGGCACACAAAACATATGGCGAAGTTAAACATGTTTGTGAGCGCTCAACCCTACCTTAACACGGGAAAGTGGTGTTACAGCACAACATAAGAACAAACTATAAAAATCAGTTGGGTTTAACTCATCAGATTGATACAAAGCAGAAAAACATTTACATAAACACAGACCGGACTTGGCAGGGTATTTATACATCCCTAGCCACACAAAAGGCTGGTTCACCGATACGGAAAATAGACATACAAAAATAAGTACTTGGTTCAGATCTCACCATCTTTCATGTTTCATGTTAAAATCGAGTAAAAATCATATTTCCCCCATTTCTTTTTGACATTTAAGTACACGTCTGAATTTGTTTAAATGCTACAAAGAAAACTGTGAGGTACCTCCTCCAAACAATTTATTCAGACCACTAAGACAATTTTCTTTGATCATTTGATAATATGAACAAATTTATCATTCTGTTTTCGGAGCATGTTACGATCATTAGGAAGTAATTGAGGTCTTGCTGTTAAATCAGAACTGTTTAGATCTGTGCAAACAGCACCACTAGACAGTTTTGATCACGTGAGGAACCTGTAGACACAACCGATCTCGCTCCTTTTCAAGTTCACGAAGTTCACTTAGTTTTTTTTTACCTTGATTTGTATCTTCTTAATAGGCTAAATGATTGAACATTGGTTAACTGTCGTGGTCGATACTTGAAAGTGTGAAAGACCTATCCTGTGGATTTGTTTTAGGGGGGTATGAGAATATAATGCCCGTACTATTAAAAAGCAATGTTGCATATGGAGAACCACATCGTTCTGTGAAATCAACAAGGATCACATGAGTAATAACTATGTTGACCTTGAATTATGTAGTATGGAACAAATATCCATTGTAAGACACATAGTTCGGAAGAGGACAATCATTATATTCAATATCATATTTTCAGACTTTCCACTTTCAACACTGAAGATCTCTAGCATCCAGCTTTGTGGTATTTCATGTTGCAAAGCAAAATTTCCTACTCTGCCCCTTAAGCCCTCTTTTTCAGTGGTCACTGTTGACCCTATTTACAGACAGAATTTATAGAATTGATCATTTCTTAATTTATGTATCGACCAAAATAAGCGTTGATTATTTGATACTGGACGTAGGAAAACAAATGCAAGTTATAAAATATACAGTGTCTACTATCAGATTTTGGGATCATTTTTGGAAATATTAAGGCACCACTTTGATTTATATTATATTACAGGAAGATTTTTGTTAATTAACAGTTTACAATTGTTTACCTTTCGTACTCCAGTAAAGCAACATTTGACATACCGGAATTTGCTCAAATTGGCATGGCTATTCTAAGTTCAATTTTCGCTCTCCCACTTATTTCTTTATTTCTTCCACCTTTTAGTGTTTGCTTGGCTGTTCGGTTATTGACATTTAAGACAATCCTTGTCCACTACTCATTTCTCTATCACGTCACAGCTTGGAATTTACAGGGAATTTTTCATTGGTATATTCAAAGGAAAATTCTAGTCCTCCCATTTATATATAACTTAAATATTTACAAAACTTCCAATTGTTCGAAATACTAAGGATTTTATACCCCAGGAATAGATTACCTTAGCTGCATTTGACGAAATTTTTCGGACTTTTTGGTCCTCAATGTTCTTTAACTTTGTACTTAATTTGGCCATTTAACTATTTTGAGTGTCACTGATGAGTATTTTGTGTACAAAACGCGCGCCTAGCAAACAAAATTATAAGCCTGGTGTCATTGGTGAGCTTTTAGAACCACTAGGTCGATACCACTGCTGCCTGGTGGATGTTTCCTTTCCAAAGGTTACACCAGCCCAGTAGTCAGCACTTCTGTGTTGTCATGATATATCGTTGATATGGTCATATTTATAACTTTACTGTTTACAAAACTTTGAATTGTTCGAAATACTAAGGATTTTACCCGAGGATTACCTTTGCTGTATTTGGCAAAACATTTTGGACTTTTTGGTCATCAATACTCTTCAACTTCGTACTTTATTTGTCATTTAACTATTTTTACTTGAGCGTCTCTGACGAGTCTTTTGTAGAAAAAACGCGTGGCAATCGTAAAAAAATATAAGCCTGGTATGTTTGATACTTTTGTTTCACTAGTATTGATTTATCTACTTTATCTTTTTCAGCAATAGCCGATCCTGAATGCTTTGTAGAATGTAAACAGATATGCGCCATATCAAAAACCCAGGCAGCACTGCTTTGTCCTAGGTGTAAATGTGAGTTTATCAATACGTTATACAAGATAAGGTATATTTTATCTATGATGGGAAAGAAGCAATATAGTGTTTTCATTTATGACACAAAACGTGATGATTTCAACTTTCCAATTGTCTCCTTAACATTTCGCCGCAGTAACATATACCCACAACCCTATTGCATTGAGTTTACATGTCCCAATTAATACGTTGCGCTCGTGTATGTTCACACTATACAAACCTCATTTAAAATGAGGGTCGTAGTCCTGGTACAAAAACGACACAGAGTTTTGAGGAAGAACGACTGAAATCGACACTATTTAATGGTCACCATCACGAATTGGTTAACTGATACGATACGCCTGAGTCTCAAATCATTAACGACATCTAGTCTTAGATCTTTAGATACCAGAATAGTCGTTTGATCTGTCATTTTACCGCTTGTATGCTTATCCCGCCTGTGACATTTTGACTGAGGGTGAATGTTCATGGCGGGCGATGCACGTATAGCAGGAGACACTTACAACTACAAGAGGGCGTTTTAGGCGATTCTCTCGGTTTTTGTTTGGTACCTAGATTTGTCGTTTTATTCGATTGGTGAAATTTGAGTATTTATAAACTACTGTTACTTAAATTTCGTGCTGTCACCGTATACAAATTTGATTATGTGTTTCTGCATATTCGGTTTTTCAGCCTGTCCACATATAATATGTATACATTGTATGGTTGGATATCTTTGTTTTTCAGGCTGTTAACAGATAACATGTACACATTCGGATGTTTTTTTTTGTTTGTTTTTCTGGATGTGCACAGATAACATATAAATAATGCATATTTGCATTTTCTTCAGGCTGTCCACAAATAACATGTAGACAATTCATATAAATAAGAAAATGTGGTTTGAGTGCCAATGAGACAACTCTCCATCCAAGTTACAATGTGTAAAAAGTAAACAATTATAGGTCAAAGTACGGCCTTCAACACGGAGCCTTGGCTCACACCGAACTGCAAGCTATTATGGGCCCCAAAATGACTAGTGTAAAACAATTCAAACAGGAAAACCAACGGTCTAATCTATATAAAAAACTAGAAACGGGAAACACTTAAGAACCACATCAACAATCGACAACCACTGAATCAGGTTCCTGACTAAGGACAGGTGCAAACAAATGCAGCGGGATTAAACGTTTTAACAGGCGCCAACCTTCACCCTAACCTGAAATAGTAGTGTAACATTACAACATAGAAAGACACACTATAAAATATCAATTGAAATGGCTTAACTCAATCAAAAAGACATATTAACAAAAACAAGTAAACATACACTGAACGAATAAATTTGATCTATGGCACAATGTCAAAAAGACAACTATAACCTTGGACAAAACTCGTTAAATACAATAACGTACACAGGTAAATCTAAATATATGTTTGGATACTTTTGTTTTTCATGCTGTCCACTGATAACATAATGATATTGCATATCTGCAGATACTGTATGTGTGGATATTTTTGTTTTTCAGGCTGTGCACTGATAACATGTTGATATTGCATATTTCTGGGTTTTTTTTAGGCTGATCACAGATATCATGTTGTTATTGCATATTTCTGGGGTTTTTGCAGGCTGTGCACATATAATATGTTGATGCACATTTGCATATTTCTTGGGGGTTTCAGGCTGTCCACAGATAACATGTAGACATTGTATGTTTGGATATTTTTGTTTTTCAGGCTGTGCATAGAAAACATGTTGGTATTACATATTTACGTTTTTTTTTCAGGCTGTCCACAGATAACATGTAGATACTGTATGTTTGGATACGTACTAGCTAGAGACAGCACTGGATGTAGAAGCTGTAGATGTAAATGGCCAATGTAAACAACCAAAGAAACCCAAATATACACCTTCTTGGTGCCACATTAATAAGTGATTATTTTTGTTATTGTTTATTGGATCATTAAGAATAAATCTAGATTTTTATATGTTAACTGTGTTTATGGCCATTATACCTTTTCTCATACATTTTACATCACCACAATGTTTCTTTAAAACAAGGACTTTATAACATCATTAACAAAACTGAAAATGTAGCAAGAACAAAATTCGAATTCTTAAAAGAGGGACGAAAGATACCAGAGGGACAGTCAAACTCATAGATCGAAAACAAACTGACAACGCCATGGCCAAAAATAAAAAGACAAACAAACAAATAATAGTACAGATGACACAACATAGAAAACTAAAGACTAAGCAACACGAACCCCACCAAAAACTGGGGGGGATCTCAGGTGCTCCGGAAGGGTAAGCAGATCCTACTCCATATGTGGCACCCTTAACATGCATGGATCACAAAATTTTGTTTAGATGGTGTGCCACAGATTCTCCTAAAATGTGTCTGGATATAGCAGTGCAAAAACATTTTAAAATATTTTCAATATTTCCAAAGATAATAGAGCATTTTCTTCCTCATGCTATTGTAATTTTTAAAAGATTCATGTTAAGAATTTCGACCAATTGTGAAAATTTATTTTGATGAGGACCTTCTTCATTGAACATAATACGTAATACCTTAACTTATAAAAGATCATTCCTCAATGATCTACATCTGCTTGGATCACGACTTCGGTTCAAAGAAGAAAAACTGATGTAAACACTTTAACTTGTACCAACTTCATCAACAAGAATATTTAAAAGGGTGCATAGTAAAGTGGCATGTCTGATTTACTGTTTATGATTGACTTTAATGTTTAAAGACTTTAAGATGAAGGTTTTACAACAGGTATCACACAAAATTAACATTATTAAAGATCCATGAAAATGAGGTCAAGGTAAGATAAACCCTGCCGTATGGTCATGTACACCTTACATTTATTCTATTCATCCATTATAACTTATAGTATCTAGGAAAAAGTAAAATAACAAAAATACCAAACTCCAAGGAAAATTCAAAACGGAAAGTCCTTTATCAAATGACAAAATCAAAAGCTCAAATATATCAAACGAATGGAAAACAAATGTCATATTCCTGACTTGGTACAGGCATTCTTTATGTAGAAATGGTTGATTAAACCTGGGTCTATTCAAACATGTTTACTTTTTCTAACTTTCATGAGAATTGTTTATTGCTTATATGACACTGAAGATGAACGATTGAAGGTAGGCATAGAGTTATTTTCGTGTCAATAAGCTTAGTCAAAATGTTTTATTCTATTGCCCAAAGATGGATTATTTCTCAATATTGATGCAAATTTTTTTTAACATTTCATTTAAACAGGTTGGGACTAATCACCCGCATGGGTTATATTAATTATTTGTAAATCAAGCAAAGACTTTTACACATAGATTTTCGTTACATCTTTTTAAACACTGATAAATCATTTTTTTTCCATATCATGCTACGGATTATTGTTTACAAAAAGTCCAACTTGTATAATCAAAGAAAACGTCATGCTACGTCGCAAAAGACGAGTGCACTCTTGAAGGTGTACTTGAATAGATCCATATTTGTACTTGTTTTAACTAATGTCTATATTTAAAAACCTGTTAAAGGAAAATCATTAGTAGCGCTGCATGCAGTAACCCTCCATCGGTTTAGTACATAATTATCAAATATAAAGTACAAGGGTTTGGGTTTTGTAAGAAAAAACCAAATTCCATATGTTTTGCATTAAAAAAACAAAAGGGTACATGATCTTTAAATCTCACGGCAAGATCCGTCGAGACAGGAAGTCTAAATGGGTCACAATATTTAAAAACCAATTGTAACTTTTATTGTACTTCTTGGAGATGTCAAAATAGTATTGTAACTTTTTTAAAATGTGATATGTATCTTTTTTCAACATGTTCAAGCATAATAGCTGTTTTATTTTAATCTTAATATATATTTTTTTATATATTTTGTCTGCTGGCAGATCATTCATTGAAAGTTAGATATTGGTTCCGTAGCTTCAGAGGAGAAGAGGTTTTAAAAATTAACATTTGACAATGGCCAATTGATCGTAATAACTTACATTGTTCATAGAGCCCGATGAGCTTATAAGATAGACATTCCAAAACAAAATCTATTGGAGTAAACATATGTACCGTAAATGGCAAAATATTCACCAGGGGTAATTTACCCTAACTTAGAGGTTAGGGTAAAATAATCTACTTTATGGCATTGTCTTTCATTTCGGTTCAGGATGTCATTCAATAAAAACATTCTAATTAACAGATACCATGTTTAACCCCGCCATATTCTGTATGTTCCTATCCAAAGTCAGAGCCTGTAATTCTGTATTTTTCCTGTCCAAAGTCAGGGTCTGTAATTCTGTATGTTCCTGTCCAAAGTCAGGGGCCTGCAATTCTGTATGTACCTGTTCATAGTCAGGGGCCTGTAATTCTGTATGTTCCTGTTCACAGTCAGGGGCCTTTAATTCTGTATTAACCTGTCCAAAGTCAGGGCCTGTTATTCTGTATGTTCCTGTCCAAAGTCAGGGCCCTATAATTCTGTATGTTCCTGTCCAAAGTCAGGGGCCTGTAATTCTGTATGTAACTGTCCAAAGTCAGAGGACTGTAATTCTATATTTTCCTGTCAAAAGTCAGGGGCTTGTTATTCTGTATGTTCCTGTCCAAAATAAGGGGCCTGTAATTCTGTATGTTCCAGTCTAAATTCAGGGCCTGTAATTCAGTGGTTGTAGTTGGTTGCTGTCTATCATATTTAATTTCGTTTATTGTTTTGATTTGTATATGAGTCTTGCCGTTGTTTTCTCGTTTGTATTATTTTACATTTTATCATGTTAGGGCCTTTTATAGCTTACTATAAGGTATGAATTGCATCTACGTCATGTGGACTCTGGTGGATAGTTGTCTCATTGGCAATCATACAACATCTTCTTGATTATATAGAAATTTTAAGAACTGCCACAAACAGAAATATACAGGGCTAAATAACATCTGTGTGTGAACACTTGACATTAAGTTATTGTGTATATTATGAAATTATAAATACTTTTCTAGTATTTCCATCAATGTTGCACTTGTCTAGGTGTAATCTTAAAATTTGCCGTACTTTATGTACATTTGTATTAAATGTATCAGACAGGATTTGGTTCATCCAAAAACATCACGCTTTTTCCCTGTTTAATTCTATGACATTACGGCTCAGTAAAAAATAAATTTACTTTCTCAGTACTTGCAGTTACATAAACCACACTTCTGAGATAAACTTCAGTTTACGGTAAGGTTTCATATTTACTTTGAAAGAATTTTCACATAAAAACAAAATAGGTTCAATAGTATAATGAAAGACATTACCATTGCATATTTTACATACATCAGATTTAATTTGATTTGTATCAACGGTAACGCACCGACTCATCAATAATATTGTGCGCGGGGGGGTTAAATAAATTGTGTTTGATTCAACATGAGAACTGAATTTTTGATGACCTGAACAGTTATCAGAAGGATCTCATTGAGAATTGGATAGTTGATCTTATGCATTGATGAAGAACTAAATGCATATCTAATCCATATAGAGGACAAATTTGACCAGATAGAAGCTTTGCAAATCTTAAGTACACTCCCACTGTAAGAGGATAGTAAATCCAATATGCACTTGAGATGTAGTGTATTTTTTATTCATGGGGAGCAAAATTATTGTGGATTTTGCGGTTTATTATATTTTCTCTTTTTTAATTCACACCACGAATTTAAAATTCATAAATATGTTTCTAGAAGACATGAATATGCATAAAACAAAAGTTCCTAAAAAATGAATCGTCCACCTTGCAAAAATATGGCATTTTGATATTTATTTTTAGCTTTTTTGTAATCAAAAATGTGTTTTTTAGAAACAGTTAAACTACTTATTTTCAAATATGCAGCTTCTCTAGCGTATTATTCGAGTGAAATCGTGGAGAAAAATTATGTTTCTGTTAGTACCAGGATCATAATAGTTATATAACGATAAAGTCAGAATCAAATTGTAAGCAAAATCTTCCAACGAAGACCCCCAGTCTAATCCCTCAATTCAAAAAGTCATCACAATAACAAAGACCACAAGAATAGATTTGGAGATTTCAATTTGATTGTTCATCGATTCAACAGTTAACAGTTTCACTCTATTTATTACTGTTTTCAAGATGATATCTAAAAATATCAAAAATCCCTAAAAGAACAATAACTCTTATAAGAAGTCAACCAATGGTTTCAGTAATAATGACATTTTTGTGGATCCTGTATTCTGTAGATCAAATATAGGTTTTATGATAATGTGCAAAATTTAAAAATAACTAAAAATTCCTCATTGAAGGGCAGTAACTTGGAATTTTTTTAGATCTTGTTTTATTGACCAGTTTAGCTGTTTACATATATTGCCTATCTATAAAAGTTATTTCTTTTTTAAAGAATCGAAAACACAATACTACCTGATAATCGTCATTTCATGGCAATAACTTCTATAATTGTATAAGGAGGCGTCTGTTCGGTCATTTTTGTCAATGCACATGATTTTATATCTTGTACTTTATCATGATTTCTAGAAAATAGTCAAAAACATGAAAATGAAAAATCAAAATCAATTTTAGGTCAATAACTCCTACAAGGACTCATCTGATAATTTTGGTTCTATTTCTAGCCTTTGATTAAAAAAAAATAAGGAGATGTTGTATGATTGCCAATGAGACAACTTTCCACCGAAGTTCAAATGAAATGGACGTAAGCAATTATATGCATCCATACGGCCTTCAACAATGAGAAAAACCCATACCGTATAGTCGGCTATAAAAAGTCCCGACATGAAACATATGAAACAATTTAATTGAGAGAACTAACGGCCTTATTTATAATATAACTGTTGACACAGAGATATGTCTCGCCTGTCCGCATACAATTCAGAAAAAGACAGTCTGATGGACAGCAACATTGCTTATTAATTCACTGGACCCGGATCTTGTGGGCAGGGCATAGAGATGGTCGACAAACTGAGATGTACTGATAGTAATGCAACTTTATACAAAATATCATTGATCTATCACAAGTAGTTCTTATCAATTGCAAACTGACTTAAGCAGAAAACTTAACATTGAAAATTGCTAGTTAATTCAAAGTCACTGGACCATGACCTAGGGGGCAGGGCATCAGAATAGTCAATAAACAGATATGTACTGATAGTAATGCGACTTCACTATACAAAATACCATTGATCTATCACAAGTAGATCCTATCAAACTAACTCAGGCAGAAAACTTAAAGGGGCATTAGCTGTCAAATTTATGTTCGCCGATTTGACTCAAATTCTCATATTTGATTTATAACATAATAAAACGTATATCCAAATTATAAAAAGTATAAAATAAACAATTTACAAGGCATGGGCTCGATAATATGTATCATCGTTTCGTGTGTATTTTAGTCTAGACGCCATCTAATTAACTATCGAGTTGACCTCCGAAGAATGCCGACGGTCATATAAGCGATATAAACATAAATATGGAATAATATAAATAGATAGCGAACTCGTGCAATTGGATTTTTCTAGGTCTGTTTAATTTCATATTATAGGTTAAAAATATATGTTAATCATCGTTTTTACCTGTATAAGAATGAGTTTTGTGGATCGAATCAGTCAACCAAATGATTTACCTTTGTTTCACTTTCAATGTTGACATTCTTTTCCTTTTAATAACTGAACACGCATAATTCATGAGTAATCTGTCTCTAGCTAAGGGGTTAAATTGAAGGTCACATGAATACGGATTCAAGGAGGGCGAATTATTCACTTGCAAGTGAATAATTCATCATCGATGTTTCTTAGCTTATCTTGACAAAATTGAACCATACTGGCTGCTAAAAGCGAATTATTATTTCACTATTTCACTTTCATTAATGATTGAACAAAAAAAGCATATTTTAATTTTTTTATATATCTCGTAGCTAGTGCCCCTTTAACATTAAAAATTGCTTATTAGTTCAAAGTCACTGAACCTATGATTTAGGGGGCAGCGCCTCAAAATAGTCGTCAAACTGATATGTACTGGTAGTAATGCAACTTCATATCAAATAAGAATGATCTATCACAAGTAGTTTTATCAAACTAACTTAAGCAGAAAACTTAACACTGAAAATTGCTAGTTAATTCAAAGTTGCAGGACCATGACCTAGGGGACAGGGCCTCGAAGTAGTCGTTCAACTGATATGTACTGATAGTAATGCAAATTTATATTAAATATCAACGATCTATCACAAGTAGTTCATATCAAACTAACTTAAGCAGAAAACTTAACAATTGTTGACGCCACCGTCACACCGTCGCCGGAAAGGCAATCCCTATGTCTCGCTTTCCGCGACTTTCCTTGCAGTCGAGACAAAAACTGTTTACGAAAACAAATATGACAGACGACGACCACTGAGCTGCTGGCTCCTGACTTGAGGACAGGCACATAAAGAATGTGGTGGGGTTAAATATGTTTGAAGGCGCCAACCCTCCCCTTTACCTGGGACAGTGGTGTATGGGCACAACGCAAGAACAAAAGATACAAAACAATAAACGAAATAACATATATAAGACACAACAACAAACGATAACCACTAAATTACAGACACATATAGAATATGGCGGGGTTTAAAATATTTAAAGGGGCTAACCACCCCATCACCTCGGACAGTGGTGTAACGGCACAACATAAGAATAAACTATAAAAATCAGTTAAAAAGGACTTTACTCATCAGATCAATACAAAGCAGAAAACAATATAACAAAAACACTGACCGGACGTGGCAGGGAATTCATACATCTATAACAACAAATTAGACACAAAGTACAGATCTGAAGTACTGAGAGTAACTGACAGCTAGTTTAAAAACTAATAAAAAATATCATGTATCTTTAGAGTAAACTATCAATCAGTACACATCCAACTTTCAATTGATTTAGAGTAAAGACGTCATTAAAAGAAGGGGGAAAGATACCAGAGGGACATTCCAACTCGTATGTCGAAATTAAACAAACAACGCCATGGCTAAAAAAGAAAAAGTCCAATAGACAAACAATAGTACACAAAACACAACATAGAAAACTAAAGACTGAGCAACATGAACCCCACCAAAAACTGGGGGTGATCTCAGGTGCTCCGGAAGGGTAAGCAGATCCTGCTCCACATGTGGCACCAGTCGTGTTAACCATTTTATTACAAACCCGGTAATAAGTCTAATTCGGTAGGTCACATTCGGGAAAAGGGTACAGTCAGAGAAAAACATGACCTTGTGCAATGTCAAAATTTAGGTATCGACAGATTGTAGATCCGTGAATGTGCATATGTATATAACAATAATATTTAGTATGATTTTAAATTCAATGGTAACAAAATGAATATTTATAACAATAAAAACAATATTAACAGATATGATTACAGTGTTGAATTGGTAACCTTTGAGACTATATGAGTTTATTTAAAGGATTGATAAGTTGAGCCAGATCATATCTTAATTTCCGGGCTCGGTAAACATTGCCGTAAAAATAAGGATGTGCCATTCCGTTTGAAATTAGTTTTCTACAGGTACAGTTCAACTTTCAAACCAAATCATTGTATCTATGGCAGAATTTAGTAAAGGTTTTAAGTAATTTGTGGTAACGAAATCTCTGACGTAGTTGGTCTGGTGACAGGAACAAAGATTTTAAACTTTATACTATAAATCTAAAGGATCATTTAGACAATCATAGAACACACTCTACTTTACTTGTATCTTTTATGAATAGCAGTTAGGTAGAACATCATGGAACAATTCAATTTCACTTGTATTTTTTTAGAGATTACAAACAACTTCGTAGAATATTATGGAATACGCTCTATTTTACTTGTGTCCTTTACAGATAACAGTTTGGTAGAACAGCATGGAACACCCTCCATCTTATATCTTCCTAGTCATCTTATTTATGTCCAGCAGTTACTTTTTCCGTATCAACAGGGCTGCACCAAGATTTATCCCATATACAGAACATTATGAAAAAGGAGAGCTGCATGTGGACTGTTCATATATGAGTTTGTTGTATCTTCCAGTATTTCCAGCAAACACTATGTATCTAAATTTACTACACAACTACATATCTCTATTCCAAAATAATGCGTTTAGAAACATTATCAATCTTACAGTACTTGATTTATCTTTCAATTATCTAGAAACGATTCCATCATTGGATGGGCTTGAGAACCTACAGCTACTTAGACTCAACAGTAACAAACTGATCACAATATTTCAAAACAGGATAATACATGTATCTCCAAACAGGAAACCATTTCCAAACAGGATTTTACAGCCACTGGAATCACTAAAACAACTTTCAGTTCAAAACAATGGAGATATGTTTGTTTTTCAAGATAAAACAATAGCAGATTTAACTAAGCTAGAAATTTTAGAGATGGATACAAAAATATTTTTCAATTTCGGAAAAGAATATCCAAAACTTCCTCATCTTTATTCCGTCCTTTTAAATTTTCAAGGAGGAGGGAGTTTAAATAGAAATGAAATGACATTTTTAAAATATACACCGAACTTAACACATTTATACATCTTTCATTTTGGCTATCCAATGTTTGATGTTTTACTATTGTCAGCAGTCAATACGTTAAAATTGGCACAAATTGATTATAGTGATATATTACCTAATCAGCAACTAAACCAATACATTTTGGGTTCTTATTCAAATTCTTTGTCAAATTCCCTAACTGAAATTCTTATAATACAAAATGTCTTGAAATATTGGGATAGTGATAACGTTACTGAACAGTGTGTCTGGGAATCACTACACAGCACATCTATTCGTGAATTACAATTTACAAATGTCTCTGGTTTACAGCTAAATTGTATCCCTTCACAAAAAAAAATAAATGCACTACCAAGTCTTCAAATTTTAGATTTGACAAGGAATAATCTAACTTTAATAGCTCTTAATCTAACTTCTGTTGTATCACTAAATTTAAAACATAATAGACTCGGAAATTACCTAGCAAACCTTAGTTATATGATAACAATAACGAGTAAACTTGAAAACATATGTCTGTCACATAATTCAATATACAAGCTGAATACACAAATATTCAAAGGTCAACCTTACCTAAAATTCATTAACTTAGGTTTCAATTTTCTTTCCAACATCGATTTTGATCTTTCTCATTTAGAGAAATTACAAATTTTGAATCTCACAAACAACAAAATAAAATTATTAACTGAACAAACAATAAAAGAAATTGATGGACTCCTTCAGAAAAACAATAATGTAAAAATTGATCTTAGTAACAATCCACTTCAAAGCACATGCGAAACAGTTTCATTTTTAAAGTGGATGAGACAAATCCGTCAACATTTTATTCAATTTTCTCAATATAAATGCACTTATGGACAACCAACGATAGCACCAGCTGCATTTGAAAAAGTAATTGTTGATCTTGAGCAAGACTGTTTGAAACTAAAACTGAAAACCAAGAATAATACAACTTTGACTCTTGTTTGGCATCATAGCAGCTATGATACTTTTCTCAGCAGTAGTTATCTATAAACAACGATGGAAACTTCGTTATCTGTACTATACAGCTAAGATGAAATATTCTTCTAAAGAGAACGAGGAAGAAGATTCAAATGACTATGAATATGATGCTTTCACAGCCTACTCTGATGAAGATCGAATGTTCGTGGTTGACGACTGCATTGAAAATCTAGAACGAGAGAGAAACTTGAAGCTGTGTATTCACGAAAGGGATTTCATTCCTGGTCATGATATAACAAACAACATGGTCAAAGCTATCCAAACTAGTCGGAAAACAATATGTATCATTACTACATCTTTTCTGAAGTCTGACTTTTGTATGTTTGAGTTAAATATGGCAAGAATGGAAAGTATTCATTCAAGGAATGGGAAAAACATTCTTTTTCTTGTATTCTATGAAAAACTTTCCTCAAAAGATTTGCCTCTGGTTTTGTATGAACATATTCAGAAACAGTCATATATTCAATACCCAAACAATGAAATCGGCAATGCTATTTTCTGGGGAAAAATCAATGACGCTATCGATCCATAATTCATGGAAAAAAGTAGCCAAATATCATGAGTAGTAGAAGCGGATTATTTCTTAAAAGTTCACTTTCTAAAGGGGGACATGCCCAGAAGTTCTAATATTAGTTGATGCTATCTATAAACAAGATATCTCTAGATTTAAAACAAAGATACCAGTCTTACATTATAGTATGTCAGACGTAAATGTTTTCTACAAAAAGTGAAAATCATTATCAAAATTTCAGCCTACATAGCAAACCTTGTATAAGAATGTCTGCTGCTAAAATAAAAATTACATATTCATGCCGATGTCTAAATCAGAAAATAATAAATACTTAATAATTAAGGAAATGAAGAAGTTTTATCTGTGTGTTTTTTTTTGGTTTTTTTTTGGAACTGAGAAAGTACCAATCAGAACATCTGCCATGAAAAACACGTCTTATTGGAAAACAAGAATGTTAAACTGTGAGAATCCTTAAACAGAAATTTAAGAAATAGTTTTTCTTTGTTCAACATCATAATGGACTAGTGAAAACTTGTTCATACAGACCAGTGATATTTGTCTGCGTTTTTTTTTATTATAGAAAGTATGAAACAAGTTGATCTAAAAATACATTGAAGATGGACAGATACTCGAACATCTTAGGGAAGCTGGTCAGAGACTTGTACATATAAAGGACTGTTTGGCTAGTACATCTGATTACCAGTAAAATTGATTAGAGACTAGTACATCTAAGATCTAATAATCAGTTGAATTCGAGAGAATAAGAATATTTTCAAAATACGAAATATCAAATCTAATGCAGAACTAAAAGAAACTAAATATCTATAGTTGAAAAAGACGAGTGACTAAAAAAACAGTAGAAAAAAGAAATGAAAAGCGAAATTTTATCTACTCAGTTTTAGAAAAAAATATATATAGACGGATATATAGCACTGTATAAAACACTTCACTACAAGTGTATTTATATCATGGGCGTAAATATGAATAATTGAGAATTTCCAAATGTGTTATTTTATCTAACATGTCTAACAGCTTCCTGGTTTTATATTAGATGTTGTTAGGTGGTCTTTCGTAAAAATTTCCTGCATTGTTTTACTCTGTATCATATTATAGGTAAGGATGTGTATAGTAAAACACTACAAGTAATTACTATACAAATCCTTGTTATAGGTCTTTTTTGTCTCTTAATTGTTCTGGATTTTCTAACACTCATGAAATCTATATATAACCTTTGACACCGTAGTATATTTTGGTGTATAGGATGTGTAGGATTTTGAACTTTCATGACATTTTCAACGTTTTTCTTTTATCTAATATTAGTATTCAAATATTTTCATTCATTTGCTTATATCATTAAAATCTAAATGTGAGAAAAGCTTGATAAAAGATTGATTAATCAACACAACGTATCTGGCTTGGGTGATTGTAATATGAATGAAAAGGCATTTCCTTTGAAAAACCAGAAGAACCAAAATCAAACTTGATCATAATACATTTTCATGTTCCTCTTTTGCCAGTTGCAGACTAGATTTCCAACATTCATTGTGCTTATCTCAATTATCAAAACCTTTCTATAGATTAACTGTTATTTTTCGTATATACATGAAATGTTTGGCACTGGAAGTTACGTAATCAACAAACATTCAATCTATGTGTTATGCTAACACATAATTTAATAAGATTTTGCACAATTTTTTTTCCAACCCATTGTTTATGTCTTGTTAAAATATGCATAAAATTGCAAATTTATATTTTTATTATCCAATCAATAATTTGTTTACACTAGAAACAAGAATATATATCCATAAGATGCAATACTTTGCTCACATCATAACATTTCAATGCTAATTGAACTTCTAAACCTGGGTCAAAACCCCAATTTAAAATGTATTTACAAATTAACTTTAAAGAATTTTATTTAAAGGTTATTCTATGCTACATTTACAATTAAATTAATGAGTGTACTTCCTGTCAACTTTATTCCATTTTTGATTATTTGTGTGTTAGGTGAAGTATAAATTTCTTTATTGGTTATTATAAAAATAGTGTTACAAGTCTATCATCTTTTTCAAGATTAAATTGTCTAATAATAACTGTATTCTGAGATCTCACAAAACAGGTTGGCGCCAGATAAAACGTTCAAACCCTCTGCATTTGTTTGCACCTGTCCTAAGTCAGGAACCTGATGTTCAGTGGTTGTCGTTTGTTGATGTGGTTCATAATTGTTTCTCGGTTCTCGTTTTTTATATAGATTAGACCGTTGGTTTTCCTGGTTGAATGGTTCTACACTAGTCATTTTTGGAGCCCTTTATAGCTTGCTGTTCGGTGTGAGCCAAGACTCCGCGTTAAAGGCCGATCTTTGACCTATAATGGTTTACTTTTACAAATTGTGACTTGGATGGAGAGTTGTCTCATTGGCACTCATACCACATCTTCTTATATCTATTAACCACGCCGCATTTTTGCGCCTGTCCCAAGTCAGGAGCCTCTTGCCTTTGTTAGTCTTGTATGTTTTTATAATTTTGGTTCATTTATTTGTTTCAGAGTTTAGTGTGACGTCCATTTTCGCTGAATTAGTACACATTTTTGTTTAGGGGCCATCTGAAGCCTGCCTCCTGGTGCCGGATTTTCTCCCCTGTTGAAGACCAATGGTGGCCTTGGGCTGTTTTCTGCTCTTAGGTCGGGTTGTTGTCTCTTTGACACATTTCCTGTTTCCATTCTCAATTTTATTTCACTCTTTCAATAAATAGTAAGAAAAGTAATGTAGTTTCACAGTCCATTTAACAAACAAGCTAAGTTAAGATCACTGGTCTTTGAACAAACTCTAAAAGAATTGCTGTAATCTATCTTCAAATATTCAACTTGAGTTGAAAGATACCGATGGCTTGTGGCATTTTCACCACAGATACTCAGGGAGCAAATCTGGATATCCCAATTTCTACCAGTAGATATTGGAATTCTGATTTGTACTGGATTCTAATAAGTATAAATCGAAATTCCAATTTCTACTTGTACTATTTGTACTATGCAGATTCTGGTTCCTACTGAATTCAGATTTGTACTGTTACTTATACATTGTACATCTCTGCCAAAGGTAGAAATTTCTCTTCACGTTGATTTTCACATTGAATCCTTGTGATTGTTTTACACTTAAACTTCATATTACTTTTAGATTTATATAAAAACAAGAAAATGGGGTATGATTGCCAACAAGACAAAATAATGACATAGAAGTTAACACTTTTAGTTCACTGTATGGCCTTAAACAAAAAAAAACCTATACTGCAATGTAAGCTATAAAAGACCCTGAAATGACAAATGTAAAACAATTCAAACCAGAAAATTAACAGCCTGATTCATATACAAAACAATAAACAAAAAACAAATATGATATACAGCAACAAAGGACAACCACTAATTTACAGGCTCTTGACTCAGGACAGGCACATACAAAATGTGGCAGTATTGAATATGTTTACGGGCTCCTGACTCAGGACAGGCACATACAAAATGTGGTAGTATTAAACATGTTTACTGGCTCCTAACCCTCCTTTTCATAGTTTTATTGGTGTTTAAAAGTGTGTGACTAAGGCATATTTTGTAAGTACATGTAGTGCAGTAAATTAAATAAAGCCTTACAAGTTAGATTATTTTTTGCATTTATTGATTTAAATATTCCTTCACATTGATGTCATGTTGAGCATGGGCAGTCATGGATAGTGCAATTTATTATTATTTTCATTCAAAATCTTACCTTGTCATTTTCTATATCATTGTTGAAATATATAAGAGACAATTGTCATATACATTTTTAATTACTGTATTAATTACTGAATTACTGTTTTTTGTTAAAGTTGAAAGTGAATATGTTTTTTTATGAATTAACTACATGTATGTATAGAACTTTACATTTGCTTCAAAGTGAATAAAATCAGATCTTTCACTTTGCTCAGTTGGATTTGTTTCTATACAGACTCATCCAATGGTTTCACTCATATAGGCATTTTTGTAGATCAGTAAATAACAATTCCACAAAATTACACATTTTCATTTCATAAATTTAATATCATATATACAAATTATATAAATACAACATATGAATAAACTATTAATTCTAAAAATATAAAGATGCCAAAGCCTGGACGGATTATAGGCTCAACACTAACTGTTTGATGAGGTGATCCAAAGGACCAATGTATAATGATATTAAGGACATACAATGTACAAACAACCTTACTTTTATAGTCCCCTGAAATTATGATGCAAAGTAAATTATGATATGCATATTCTAAACATACAAAGAAAAATTTATCTACATGACTTTCTTTTCAAGATATACTATGGACTAATGTGTACCTTGATGTTAAGTACATACAATATAGAACTGGCAGGGATAAGTAAAAATACCATTGTGCCAATGTGGGTATTATTGGGCAATGTCCTATTTTTCAAATTCTTAGTTTTGTGAAAAGATTCCGTTCTTAAACATTGGGACATTGTACAATAATTACAGTATTTATAGTTATCTCCCCTGAAACAAATATAGATTCCCTTTTAAAAATAGTTTGTTTATTAATGTAAATATGCCTGTAAACAAGATTCTCTCCATGTAAACAGGAATTGGTAAACACTTTTTGCATTATCAAACAAATATAAAACTACAAAAATAAATACAGAAATCTAGCACATAGTTAATTACAGAACTCAGGGCATGCTATACAATAATTTTTATCAACTAAAAATGCCCTTTGGGAAAACTTCATTCCTTGAGCCTATTAACTGACCCAAATTACACACATTGAGAAGAGGACTTCTGTTAGTGTCAAACACTCAGATCTTAACACCATTAATTGATAGACAACTATTATACTGTCTACACCCTGCTTGACAGAGTATCTAATATCAGACCCTGGCTCACTCTGCTGCCTAAAAAATAGTCCTTCTGACAAAAATATCACAGATGCTTTTTGTTGTAGTTCTTGTACAAACATTAACTTTGGATTGCAATCTGAAATCAGTATACAAAACTTAGATTTCTGACATAAAATTAGAAACTCACAATAACCCTACCCAATGGTTGTCTATCAGCACAGTTGTTAAAGTTTGTTCCCATTTCTTTCTGTAGAAGTGTTCACAGAACTGAGTATGTTTTTAATCAGTTTAATATGCTATAACTTTCTCATAACTCATGACTTTTTTAGTTTTAGTGCCTGTGCATTGAAATATACCCAAATTGTAACATGCAGTTGTTAATTTTTTCATTGTTTTGTACTGTTTTGTTGTTGTCTCTTTGAAATTAGTAATATAAAAAAGAGTGGCTGAATGAAGAATCTCATTTTGTATTTCAAAAAATGTACGTCCAATGTTTATGCTTACATTTATTCTTCATGTTGTTATTCTATATTCATTAAACAAATTAACCAATCACATTTAACTTTATTAGTAGTCAACAGTTTATTCTGACAAAATTGACCAATCACATTTAACTTTACCTACATTCAACAGATCATTCTGACAAAAATTTACCAATCACATTTAAGTTTACTTACAGTCATTGGATCATTCTGACAAAATTGACCAATAACATTTAACTTTACCTACATTCAACAGATCATTCTGACAAAAATTTACCAATCACATTTAAGTTACTTACAGTCATTGGATCATTCTGACAAAATTGACCAATCACATTAAATGCCACTTCCTTCATATCAAATGGTTGATATTCCACATCAGGTGATAACAGCATAGCCAATATGCTTTTTTTTTCTAACTTCTGTCTTTGATATTTGGCGATTTCTTCTTGTCTTTTCTGTTTTAAAGAATATAGATTTATTTTGTAGAAATATAATATATAACCCACACTGCCTGGTGAAACAATGAATTGTCATCAGAATAAATAAAATATTTACATACAGTTACTGTCTAACATTTTAATGAACATTGTATGAAGTATCAGTAGAAAATTTGCTGCCCATCAGTATGTAAATTTTACCATGACCATTTGCCATTTAAATTACCCCCCCCCCCTTCCCTCCCAAAAAAAAATCTAACAAAAAACAAAAACAAAAACTTTCCTTATCTACCAAAATGAGGAAATAGAATATATGCTGCACAGATAGACAGTATTGCTAATCTCTTTACAATCACTTTTTTTTTACATAATATGTACTGCTAGACAAAAGCATCATATGTAAAAAAAAAAAACATGGTATATACTGAACAGTATCAGTAAAACTTAGTAACATTGGACAAATATACCTTTTATATTAATGCACCATAGGAATTTTTCCTATAAGTATCATCTCTTGAAAATAAATGAGTTAATGAGTCAAAAAGCTACAGATGGAACAAAAATCTTTTGTCCTTTTTATAAATGTTTACCTGCTCAACAGTTAAATCTCCCGGTAACCATGGTGGTAATGAAGAAAGATGAAACAATGGATACACACTACTCTGGAAGACCAATGCGAACTCTGTCTTCATGTATTCTATGTCTCTCTAAAAAAGTAAAGGGAAGATTATACATAAAGCATGTGCTCATCCAGATATCAAGGGGAGGGAAATCTTTAATACATCCTCTCATGAATTTTCATTTATATTTTGATATTAATTATGCTCCTTGTTAGAGAAGCTGTCCTGATCTGTTGCAATGAGGAGCATTAAAAGAAAACAATGAATTATTTATAACCTTGTAATCAGCATCACAGTTGTCAAAATAAAATTTTATAAGTATATTGTTTGAAAATATTTTTCAATCATGTAAAAATTCACAAAAATAGACCAAAATACCCTTCTCTTGGCTGAATCCATGAGACACCCCCTCCCCCTTTTTTTAAAGTTTGTGGATCATCACCTGCCATACTTTATTTACTATGAATGCTATAAAAAAGAAGGAACCTTTAAAGGGAATAGCATCTATTCTTGTATATATGCATTCGAACATATCTATAGCATACCCAAAATATTACAAAAACATATTTACAAAAGAATAAATGAGTTCTCATGAATTACAAATTGTGATATTCTTGGCATAAAACATTGTCTTTAAAGCTTTTAATAACTTAAAGGCAACAACTGAAAGTAAGGTAATATATCATACTGGAGTGTAATATCCCCTCTAATTAGCTAATTTGATTGGTTACCTTGACAGGGAATATGAGGACATATATATATATATACCAAGTGAACCAAAACAGAGATCAGAATGGTAATACATGTTGATATCAAGAAGCACCCAGTATAATGTGGTTGTTATTTGAACTGAACCAGGGGTATGGGCTCATATTCCGTGTAAGTTCCCTATATCCCCTTCAATGGTGCAGGGGATATCAAACACTGACAGGTTTATATGAGCCTATATCCCCTGTGAAGATAATGAATAATATATGGTATATAATCAAAAAGGGAAAAATTGACAAGAAACAATTCTCTGCAGCACATCTTGTATACCTAAATGTTAATGTTTATAAAGGAAAAATATCATTTTTATATGTTGTATCAATATCTACAATATAACAAAATACGTCCAAGCTGCTATAAAGGTCATCCTTATCCACCTGTAGTAATACCAATGCATAATGAACCATTTTTCAAAGGTCACTTCTCTTATAATGTCAGTTTTTCTCTGGCCCTAGGGTGACCTTTATATACAGATTTGACTGTGTATAAAAAAATTCAAACAAATTCAGGTATACCATGTGTGATGGCAGGAAATGCTGAAACTAGTCTGTGGATCCAAACTTTTCGTGGGGTACTAATTTAAGTTGATATTCTGGGTGAAACATGAACTATGGATTTAACAATTCAACAAACATCAAAAATTTAGTATTCATGAAAATACATTTTTATTTACAACCCATGTAATTTGGTACCGATGAAAATAAACAAACCCTCAGTACTACGTTGTCAGTATGGGTCTTTGCATACTGCAGATTCTTTATTATGATTGGGGTACCCAATATTCCTGGATTTCATGGGTATATTAAGTTAACCACAAATTTAAATGTTCAACGAATTATAAATTTCCTATAGGCTTGTATACAGACTGTGGCAAAACCACAAAATCAAATATCAACAAAATCATATATCAACAAAAGTACAATGTTTCATCAATTCACAAAAATTGGTACCAAAAAAAAATAAGTAATTCCACAGTTTACATTATAGCATTGTATATAGAGAGAGATGGGGTAATGCACTCTAAAGTATAAAAAACTGTATTAAGAACCGCTCAAGACAGTATGTGATCAATAGAATGTGGAGCAATCATAAGATTCAGATTTTGAGGGAGACAATGTCATGTGATCAATAGAATGTGGATCAATCATAAGATTCAGTTTTTGAGGGAGACAATGTCATGTGATCAATAGAATGTGGATCAATCATAAGATTCAGTTTTTGAGGGAGACAATGTCATGTGATCAATAGAATGTGGATCAATCACAAGATTCAGTTTTTGAGGGAGACAATGTCATGTGATCAATAAAATGGGGATCAATCATAAGATTCAGTTTTTGAGGGAGACAATGTCATGTGATCAATAGAATGGGGATCAATCACAAGATTCAGTTTTTGAGGGAGACAATGTCATGTGATCAATAGAATGTGGATCAATCACAAGATTCAGTTTTTGAGGGAGACAATGTCATGTGATCAATAGAATGTGGATCAATCATAAGATTCAGTTTTTGAGGGAGACAATGTCATGTGATCAATAGAATGGGGATCAATCATAAGATTCAGTTTTTGAGGGAGACAATGTCATGCAATGTTGCTACAAGTTTTAGATATTTCAATGTTGGTGTAGTGTCACTAAAATGTGTTTAAGCATATAGAGATAAAAATTTACTGGCTAGTCAAATGTCATGCTCTTTCTTTTCATTTTCACACAATTGGGACAATACATAAAAACATTCACTTATGCAATGGAAGATATTGATATTGAAAGTCTAATTTTTGTTTCTGATTTTGGTACAGGCAATTTCAGTAGGAACAAGAATGTTTTACAGTATCCTACAATATACTTTTTTACTTCTTAGATATTTTGTAACGATTACATGTAGCTTAACTCTAATGACCCCTTAAAAAAGGGAAAAAGGTGCAAACCCATATTGTTTTTACAACCTTTTTCCTATCAAATGGGTGGAATCTACTTGTAAAACCAAATTGCTTTTCTTCCATTTATCCTTAATATGATTCCTACCACCAGAAACTAAGTACTACAAATTCAGAACATTTTGATAGCACTTGTATGCAGCATTTACTAATCTTCCATTTTTGTCCATTCTTCAAAAATAGCAATAATAAATTAAGGCAAACATTTCTGAATTTACAGTAATCTAGATAGTCTCATTCAAAAAGTTTTCTACCCATGATGTCGTTAGGTTTTCACTATGACTTCTGACACATCATTTGTGCATACCTTCTGCCTTAGATGATTTGAAAATGTTGTTGGAACGAACTTCATGTAACAAAAAACCGAGATATTAACACATAATCATCTTTCAAAAGGTAGGTTTTCCATCATGATTTAAAGGTAACAGAGGAATAAAATGGCTTGCGATTACTTTTAACCAAGGACAGGCTACCAGTCTAAATACAAAAAGTAATGAGAGGATTGATTTTAATTGTAGGGAGAGTGTCCCTTTTACTTTTTTTTTTTAAATATCAGTAATAGACTATTTTCATATTACCAACTTTTGACTGCGGAGTTTATATTTTTTCGACAGGCTACCTTCTCTTTGGTAGGATATCCTGGTACCTGGTCAAGCAAGAGCAATGTGAAGAAGTAAAAACAAGCTTTCAATCAGTAAAATTTTGGGGGAAATTAACTATTTTATGTTTTCTATACGTGACTAATCGGAAAACAGTAAACTTTTCCCCCAAATTGCACAGATTATATGTTTGATTTTACTTCTTTTGGTTGCTCTTACTTGACTGAGAACCAGGATGTCCAACCACACTTAAGGTAACCTGTTGAAAAATTACATAATCAGGAGTCATAAGTATGTTATATGAAAAAAGTCTATTGAATTATGAATAATATGTTTCTGAGAAACAACCTTAACCAGCATTACAGATGAACAGACAAACAAGGTTGTAACTATTTCGATGACAGGACATTTTTATCAAATTGCGAAGTCCATTTCCAACTGCCAAATTCTCCTATTCAAACACATCAACACTTTATGGTGTAATAATCAAAGAATTGTGCCAAGAGCAGATAACTCCCTTGCAAACACTATCCTCTAAAACCAGCAAAAAACAGTATACACATACTTATATGTTGAATATAAATAAAAAATCACGATGTTTCTGCATGTTGCACTCAGAACTTTTGTATTTGGTTAAAACTTTATGTACCAAATGATCCAATACAGATCTTGTGTCCAGGCATCACTAACAATACAATGCTCTGTTCTACTTTCCCTTTGGAATACCTTTTTCGGATACTTAGGTTTTGTCATATTGATACATACCTTCAAAAACATGGAGGTAGAAATTTCATTGGTGGATGTAATAATTATCAGAACAGAAAGTAGAACACAGCATTGTCAGATCCTTATCAGTGAAGGGGGACGCAGGGTCTGTATTACAATCACGTTGGTAATGATCAACCCAACATCCATGATAGTATGGGTATAAAGTGGGATGGATATGAATGCAATATGAATGCAATATGAACGCTCAATTTGTGTAGAATGAAGACACATTAAACCACTTAAATTAATGTTTTCAATCTGGGTCAAACATGAAAAGTATTTTGTACACTGTTTGTAATCTATATACCTCACTAATAACATTAACATCTAAATCAAACAGTATTTTTTGACAACTCTGAAAAAAGAAACTGATGATTGTATACATTTTGCTTTTCATGGCCTTCTTTAAAACTAACTAGCATATAAACAAATGTAAACAAATTGTAAAGGAAAATCAAAACAAAATTAATTGCACAATTTTCATAACGCTTTTTTTAAAAACAATGAACACTGCAAAAAAACACTTTTCAAGTAAGACATGTAAACTAGATGTGAAAACTTGGAACAATAATTTGGAGATACCTGTAATGTATTTCAATAATTTGCTGGTATCATTATAGATTTTGTATATAAATTGAAGACTGAGATTAATGAAGCCAGTATACTGTTATTTACATCTATAAAATCAAAGATTGGAACAGGTATAAGCAAATATAAAAATATCGCAGTTTGAAAAAATGGAAAAAATAACTATTTCTCATCATTGAAAATGAAGTCAAACAGGTGCAGAATCAATGGAATTAACCATAGATAAGCAATTTGTTGATATTGTCCAATAAAAATTGATGTGACAAATTTACTTAGAAAATTTGTTGATATTGTCCAATAAAAATTGATGTAGCAAAATATTGCATTAGAATGTGTAAATAATAACATAACAATGTGATATTACCATGCATTCACACAAGCTACTTACAAGCTGTACATGCAAAAATAAAAAAATATATATTACATTATTACAAAAGCAAGGGGACATAACCCCTTACTTATACTGTTAAAAGTATCATCAATATTTACTTACTGTAGATCATTATTATTCGAAGGATAGAAATTTTCGTGGATTTCATGGTTATAGATAAACTTCAAATGCAAATGTTCAAAGAAGATCACATTTTCTTTATACTTGTATGCAGACTTAATATCAATTATCCACGATAATATAATTGTTCCTCAATCCACAAAAATTGGTATCCAGGAAAACGAATTAATCCACAGCAAACAAACAAAATAAAAAGTAAACATAACAATATCAAGGAGGCAAGTCCCATAACTCTATATTTCTATCGGCAAAATTAAAAGTATATATAATACTATCAAGGAGGGATTATCTCTACTTATTAATACAGAATACATATTGTGAAATATTGATTTTGAAATAACAAAAAAATATTAAAGCAAACCATGCAAGTAATTTAAATCTGTAATAATATGACATGTATCAAATGAATCATGCAATATGAATTTAAGGGCACAATATACCTTTGTATGAGGTTGATACGAGGTTATATAGACCCAAGAGAAGCATATTGACTGAGGACGATATAACACCGTATTGACCTCAACCAAAGTCTACAATTGTTATATTATAATCAACAAATATTGCATGAACAATCGGGGATTTCTAGAATGTATTTTTAGTAACATGCTTTATGCCATGTGCAATATGCTGTTTTTGACCTACGAAAAGCTAAACACAGCAGTATTGGCGTGTAAACTGAGTAAATACAAATGTACATGTGATCAAGTTTTAACGAATCACAAATCCTTAAAAATATTCAATTAATAATATTAATTAATACAATAAAAAACAAGTAGAACTTTGAGCTATTGCACACTCATGATACCCTGACTTTAAGTATTCAGTAAACCAGAGGTTGAATAGAAATGGATATAAAAATGTACCACATGGTATAGCATGCTCGCATGAAGCCAGATAACAAATTTCAGGAAGCTCTTATTTGTATTTCTCTACAAAAATGCTACAAAATTTCATAAATGGCCATTATGTGTAGGAATATATATTATAAGCATTCAGTAAACAGGACTTTGAAAGCTTTCCACAGTAAAGAATGTTCACATGAAGACTGATAACAAATTTCAGGAAGATTTAATTTGTATTTCTCTACAAAAATTTCATAAATGGTTATTATGTGTAGGAATATATATTTTAAGTATTCAGTAAACATGAATTTGAAAAGCTTCACACAGTAAAGCATATTCACATGAAGCCTAATTTCAAATTTGGGAAGCTTTAATTTGTAGTTCCCTAGAAAACGAGATGAAAATTATATACACTGCCATTATGTAGAGTGATATATCTTAACATTCCGTAAACAGGAAGTTGATTGCCGCTGATTCTGAAAACACATCACACAGTGAAGCATGCTTAAATGAAGACTGATACCGAATTTCAGGTACTCTTATTTGTAGTTTCTAAGAAAAATGGGATGGACAGACAGAGAGAGAGAAAAAATAGTAAAACTAATAGTTAATTGACATTTAATAGCACTATCATCACTTTTAAAGGAGCAAAACTACCAAAGTTTAATACGGATATACTTCTCCGCAAAATGTTTCAGCTTTATTGGGAACCCCAAAACTCCAAAATTGCACATCAAATATCCCTAAAATATCTCACATTCCTATTATTTAAAGAAAAAATATCATTAAAAGCCTAAAGTAGGGTCATGTATTATACAAAGTATCTTACCCCATCCCTCTAGCCTATATTCATTTGATAAACTTACTAACAAATATACTGAGTAAAAAAAGTTAAACAACATATATTCTTAAAAAAACTTTAAATAAAAAATTACCAAAATTGTTGAAATAAATTTAATAAATAATCTAGTTTGTATTAAGTAAAAATTGAAACCTTATAGTTTTATTTTCTTTGTTACAATAATGGATTTATTGTAACTTATAGAAGTATACTTGATTTTTGAATAATGAAATTATAATTATTTGTTGTTATTTTTACTCAGTATACATATCTAAGGAATACATCCATTTAAATTTTACTGCAGATACTAAACTAAAATAGTGCACTAAATCTATTGTTTCTTTTACCTTTTCTGGTGCCCTAATGATCTTTGTTCTCTCAATCCATGCTTCCTGTAAACAGAATCATAATAAATGTTGACATTTCCTACAGCATATATATAATGTTAATTTTGAATTTTTTGCCATGTTTTCATTACAGGGAAAGTTGTGATGGGATAATTATTGCAACAATAAAAACTCCAATTTTGAATTTTTATAGCATTAATTGTATGCAGCATTTCATGAAATTTTAATGATTAATCTAGCATTTTTGTCAATTGTACAACAGTCAAAATAATAGTTGCATGATACATTTTCTGTTTTCACCGTAATTTTTCAGTAGGATGTGTACAAAGAACAATACAGTTAAGTTCCTTTGTTTTTAAACCATAGAAATTGTTCAAATGAGCCAATTAAGTGCCAATCTGCCTAAGAATCATGTTTTGAATTTTTTCTAAATTGCCCGGTTCTTACAAAGACTGGCACTTAAACCATGAACCAAGTCAGGACTGAACAACATGTTAAAATACTTTGAAATACATTTGCAGAAACATTATGACAAAATTCTTAATGCTATTTAATTTTTGTTATACTAGTGAAGAAATGAAGAACATACGATTTTTAAACTTCAGAATAATTTTTTATGTAGACTAGTGTACCGACTGGTCTGCTTTCCAGCAATGCAAGGTCACATGCCAAAAGGGAAATAACTCATGCAGTCATCACAATAAACCATGAACAATCAATTACTTCAAAACCTAAATAACACTTTTCTTATATGTAATGTAGACTGTTGGCCATGTAAACACTAGCTCATAACTAATTAAATTTTTAATATAGTCATTTTTTTGTTCAGCTGTCCACTTCTTCATAATTTTGGAGTATAATGTATCTTTTTAGGTCTCTTTTATTTTTGATTTTTTTCTGGTCTCAATATCAAATGTTTTCTCATTATAAATATATTACAGTTGGACACATTTTAACAAATTTCATCTCAATGTCATATGTAAACTTAAGTGTGTAAACTCACTCTAAATATCTTCATTAAATCCATCTGATCTGCTGCTGCAGGGAATGTAGCAAGGAACGGACTGTGTATCAACTCTACAAAACAATAAAACAGACTCTTAAGCTTGAGTTCATTTATAAACACTTTTCAGAATACTTTTCACTCACGACTGTTTATGTTGTTAAGGAGAAAATATGATTCTACTTTAAACATGTATCGTAGGTGGGGCATAAAAACAACTAACCTGTAGATTCCAAGTCCACTCTATCTTTCAGTAATGTGTCTGCTAAGATCTGACGATAGTATGAATACATGTTAATCAAAGCTGAGTTTCCTATCAGAACATCTGGCAGTAAACTGTAAAAAATAAAAAAAAATCTGACTATTGTGGAAGCAATGGTGTAATCTTGTAATTTTTTTACTACAAACACTTGCTAAAAAAAAAAAGGCAAAATACAATTTTTGATTTAATGAACAGACAAAAAGCTGAAAAAATTACTACTCAAGAAATCACTAATGTATGGAAGAAAAAAATACTGCTCAATATTCTATCTCTTTATCATGAAGAAACTTACTCTAACTGTTCTTTCAGTTCCCTTTTAGGAACATGCACCTTGATATTCAGTCTTGGTTGTTTATTACCAGAAATAAGCGACATGAAGGCATTAGATGTAGCTGAAAAATAATATATATACATAGGTACATATAAAAATCTGTTTCAATTCATCTCTGAAACATTTAGTGCAAGTACCAATAACTATCACAATGCATTTGTGTATAAATACTATAAGATATTATAAGAGGGTCTGGATAGGGTTTATAGAATAGAGAATAATGGGCCATATCTACAGAAAAATGGACCAAAAAATAGAGAAAAGAGAAAAATAGGGGAAAAAAAGACGAGAAAAAGAGGGCATAAAAAATAAATAGAGAATAATGGACAAAATATAAAAATAAAAGAGAAAAATGACATGAAAAATTAAAGAATACAGAAATGAAGGACCCTCATCCAGACCCTCTTATAACTTGAACATAAATATAAAATTATCTGAACCATTATATATATTTTATTGAATACTGATCTGGAATAATAAAAAATAAGGTGCTTGTATAATTATACAAGGATGACATACTAAATTTGGTCCAAATTATGAGCAGATAAGGAAAAAGTAAAATAACAGAACTCCAAGGAAAATTCAAAACGGAAAGTCCTTTATCCAATGGAAAAATCAAAAGCTCAAACACACCAAACGAATGAAAAAAGCAACGGTAATATTCCTGACTTGGTACAGACATTTTTGTATGTAGAAAATGAAGATAACTTTATCAGCTTAAAATTGTTTTTCACTGAATTACATGCATACAAATGTAAACAATCATATCAACAAAAACTGATAGGTTCATTATTTATAAATGACAAACATTAAGACAGATAACACCACAAACAGTGACAGCAGTGATGCAAATACTTGTTTTTTATTTTCTTTTTTCATTTTACACACAATGCTGTTTATCCTAACACAAGATATCAATGAGTATCCTGTGAACATTAATGAATCAACTGTATGTAGATCTTTAAATTTGCTTTAGAAATACACATAACTGTTGAACTTATTTTCTAGACAATGGGACAAAATTATAAATATTTGAACAATGTGATTAATGTACTACACATATAGAGTTACACACTTGCAACACATCTACACACTTGCAACACATGTGCATTTACACTCTACTTACATGCTGCAAAAATAAATAAATAAACAATTACTGAAAATTCAGAATTTTATTTTTTTAACCTTTCCTGTGTTGTTCTATGCTAAAACCTTTTTAAAGAGATTCTCCAATCAGGCAACTTGTATTGCAGTTATATCAAAAATTTACTCAAGCCCAAAATCTTAAAGCTGATACCAATAATTTTACTGTAGCATAAAATAACTATATAATTTTCTATTTATAGAAATCATTTGTTTTTAGAAATAAATTGGGAGGAAAATACTTTGAATATACTTTGAGATCATGTTCAAAAGAAAGATAACTCTTATAAAACCATTCAATAGGCAATAACTTTTAAAAACAAGAAATTAAGGATATTTGTAGTAAATATCATATTCCAAGCAAGTTATGAATATAATAATAATAAGATGTGGTATGATTGCCAATGAGACAATTATCCACCGGAGACAAAAAGACATAGATTAGTTTGCCATGCCAAATAATAGTATGGTGAAAAATGCACAAATCAAAAAACTTCAAAATATACTGTGTTACTTACTTCTACGACTAATGGCAGGATCAACTTCTACATTCTTCTCATATGGTGTTCCTCCATTTACATAAAGATCAAAAGTCCTGTAACAGATGTTTAATAGCTGTGATGCACATGGCTTTGTCATTTAGGTAAGGAATGAGAATAATACTTTTCATAAAGGGCATAGCAAAAATAGTAAAGTAATAAATCGGGGAACTTCTTCAAAAATAAATTGTTGGACTGTTCCTGTGGAATTTGCGACAAGAATAAACACAAAATGATACCCTCCACTTTCCTATCCCCTCTCTGCACTGAAAATGCCTCCCTTTTATTATCCCCCCTCTGCTCTGAAAATATCCTGCCCTTTTTTCTCCCCTCTATGCTCTAAAAATACCCTCCCCTTTCCTATCCTTCTCTGATCTGAAATTATCCTCCCCTTTCCTATCCCCTCTCTGCTCTAAAAATACCCTCCACTTTTCTATCCTATCTTGCTCTGAACAATACCTTTGACGTTCCCCCGTCTTTCCTGTCCCCTTTCTTTCTATGCTTTTATTATTCAACAATTATCCCTGACTTACTTGTTCATTATAGGACCACCGTTGGGTTCATACAGATCCCATTTTCCAACAATTATCCCCAGACTTACTTGTTCATTATCAGACCACCGGTGGTGGGTTCATACAGATCGAGCAAAACCCACCCACAACTACACTCTCCAGGCTCTTCAGTGCTCTGAAAAATAGGCAAAAATTAGGGTTTTCAGAATGTTATAGATAATTACTAGGTGTAACCAAGATAAAAAAAAACCCTTTTATTTCATATATAGCTATATATAATGATAAATTGCCTAACAATGTAATTTTAACACACTATTTAGCATGTAATTGTAAATATTAAAGTGTTAAAAATATTTACAATACGATAAAAATTAAACGCAATATTTTGCTAGACAAACTAGCTTCATCAAGCGTGCATCTCTCCAGGTGTCTATCGCTATATACAATGATATATATATATTGTAAACTTAACAATTTCTCCTTCAGCTCAAAATATCTACAATAAAACCAAACATTTGTAAATCCATTTTCTTCCAAGTAGTCAATTACATCAGAATGTAACATGAGCTGTTTAAAAAATCTTGATAATGTGGATTAATTTATTTATTTGTGTACCAATTATCATGGGTTGACAAATTCTACACAAAAGCCTATATGTATTTTATGAAACATTAAAATTCTGATTAAACCTAAACCCACAAAATCCACAAAAATTAGAACGACACAAATAATTAAGAATCCATTGTACATATTAATATAGTGTGGATTCATCATTACTCGTGGGTTACCAATTTTCGTGGATTCCGTGAGTAAAGGTAAACCACAAATCTAAATGTTAAACGAAGTACACATTTTCTATAGGCTTGTATGCAGACTTTGGCAAAACCAGGAAATCAAATATCCATAAAAGTACAATGTTTCCTCAATCCACAAAAATGGTTGACCCATGAAAATAAATGAATCCACAGTAGTCAATATAAAAAAAGTTCTGGTAAATCTTAAATAATTAACCTGAATCATGTCATATGACCCTAGCAAGGTCAACAATTTCAACAATTATCTTCTTTTTTTCAAAAATGGCTACCTTGACAATCTATGGAGAGAAGCTTGTAAAACTATTGATCAATAGATGATTGATTGTTGCTGGCTTACGGATGTTTGCTCCTCTTGTTTTTGAATTTTAGCCAGATTTTCGAAATCCTCTGGTTTTATCCATGTATTGCTATTAAAAAAATTTTGCCCACTAACCCCTACTTTTCTTTTCATAATTTTATTACATATAGTTTTAACAGCCATTTTTGAAAATCTTATAAAATCCTTGTTATTTTTTCATAGTTTTAGAAACAAAAAAGCGGCCAATGTTAAAAGAAGGGAAAATCTAGAGAGAATCATTTCCCGCCTTTTAAATGGCTTATATCTCGAAAACAAGCATGCAAACCCTTCATTTTTTTCTGCTTTTTTAGTTCCTTTATTTATATTCTATCATTTTAGAACAGCCTTTTAAGGGAGCTACCATTTGATTTTTATGGGGGGGGCTAGGATGAAATTTGAAAAAAAAGGCAGGACAGGAGTTTTGAGTAAAAAAAAAGGCAGGATGAGCAACTTGGCAAAAAAAAAAAGGCAGGATGTCAATTTATGTCAAAAAAAGTCAGGATAAACTAATAAAAAAAAAGGCAGGACCGAATAGAGTGAAAAATAAAAAGGCAGGACAGAGATTACAACTAAAAAAAAAATGCAGGACAAAATTTTTCATCCTAGCCCCCCCATAAAAATCAAATTGTAGCTCCCTAAAAAGCTTCTTATTTTGAAACTGAGTAGCGAACATCCTTAACATAAGATGAGTGGCTAACACTTTCAATCAAGGTCTAAACACAATCTTATTTAAATACAGATCCTGTGTCCCCACCTGGCTTACAAGGATCTGGCATCTTCTACTTTCTGTTCTAAAAACTATTAGGTCAACCAATGAAATTTTTCCCTCAAACTTTTAAAGGTTTATATTATAACAAGTATCCTCAAGTGTTAATAGCAGGAAGTAAAACAAAGCATTTAGCAAAGAAGAGGACACAGGATATGTATTTTAATCAGATCAGTTATAAACAATGTTTATCTTCACCTTAATATCGTAACCAATACATTACTAAACTGCAAAATAATTTAATAAGCAACTACATTAGTTAAAAACCTTAAATTTCAACACACAAAAATGTCACAATGGGCGCAAACACAAAGGGTACATACAATCTTTGTCCTATCATAAGCCATAGACCCAATGAATATCATCTTACATTTTAATACAGAAAAATATCTTTTACTGTGGATGAATAATTATTTGAAGGGTACCAATCTTCATTAATTTTGTTGATATAGATGAACCACAAATTAGAATATTCAACGATTTATACATTTTCTATCAGTCAGCTTGAAAGCAGACTTTGGCAAAACCATGAAATCAAATATCCACTAAAATACTTTTTTTCCTCAATCTATGAAAATTTGTACCCACAAAAATTAAATAAATCTACAGTATCAGAAAATGAACTTTTGATGAACTTTTTCCACATGATTTAATGCATGTGCTACAATTCAATCACAAGGGTCTGGGGAAACTATAGTCATTTATTTCACTCTGATATGTTATAATTTGAATAATATGATCTTTTTAAATTACAGTTATATCTCTAATATAGCTGTTGCCTAGCAATGCTAAAACTGTAAACAAATCACTTATTGAATTTTGACATGCAGCAGGTATAATGTTAAGTAAGCAATATATAATTTTAGCATAAATAGGATTATGATTTGTACTTTTTTCCTCATATCATTTGTTTCAGTCACAGATAATTAAAATTTTCATGTAATGGATTCATGGGAAGATTATTTTTTTTCAAATGAAATTCTAATTTGTTTTGACTCTGTTCAAAGGGAAATAACTTATGTAAATTCCATTTTAATTGAGATCAATTATCAAGCAGCCAGACAATTGATATTGATGTTCAAAGGGAGATAACTTTTAAGAAAAAAATTTCAAATGGATACATACTTTGATAATATAAAGTTTTAGAAAGAATCTTTTTATTTAATTCAAATTCCAAGGGGATAAATAAAAAATGATTTCAAGGAGTTCAGAGAACTATGGCCAAGTTTGCATATTGCATTTGAAGGAAATACAAGAATAATTATAGCAATGTGTTCAAAAGGACTTACCATTTTCGTGAATTAAATTTAAAGGGAATACTAAATCAAATAAATCTAGATTTATAATTTTGTAAATTGAATTTCAAGGATAGAAGTTACTTGACCACTGTGCTCAGTGGGATATATATTTCTTTTGTTTAAAAGGTTAACGGATATCACTTTTGTGTAATTACGAGGCAGGTACAATATGCAATATATCAATTAATTCATAATGCGACCACTTTAAAGGGAATACAAAATACAATATATGTTTTCAAAGGGATATATATTACTTTTGTAAATTTTCAAGAGGTACAATATTTGTGCAATCACAGTGTTCAAAGGGAAATAACTTATGTGAATTAAAATTCAAGGGATGATATACAAGTGTAAAATGCCACATTCATAATCGATTCATCATGTGCAATCACGGTGTTCAAAGGGAAATAACATTTGTGAATAAATTTTCAAAGGAATAGATGATATGTGTAAAATGCCACATTCATATCCAGTTGATCTTGTGCATCACACAATCGCAATCTTCAACAACAAAACAACTACTACTACCTTTCTTGATGTTGTCATCTTCAATGTTAAAATAATATACTAAATTAGGCAGCCATGTTTACAAGCAAAGGGAGACAATAATTTGGTGGAGGTGAATGAAAATCAGTTTAGTGTTGCCATAACAATAAGGTTAGTGATACTGTGATTTGAACTATTGCAAAAACTATATCTGATTATACATATGGAATAAATGCATTATGTTATTTTTTAATAAATCTTTTTTTAACATTTTCCCGACTAATATGACTTTCAAAATGTGAAAGCTCACTAAAACAATAACTGCAGTATTGAATTTTGGGTCGTCAAAGTTATAATTTCTATAGGACCCCTAAGGAGAAACCTCAATTAACACAAAAAATTTACCAAAAAAAAAAGAAAAATGTGTCGGATGACACAAATGACCCTGCTCAAGCTTTGCAATTTTGCAAGTTAAAAAATTGGCAGAACGGTAAGTGACTCACTGCTCAAATTTGAACTCTGTCTGCTAAATTTGGTTCTTAGCATTGTGTATGTGGATTTTACAAAACAAGCAATAATTTTAAATCAAGGTGAAATGTAGGAAACCCACCATTCGTTGCTAAGTAACTATTAATAATGTTCAAAGCAGTCACAATATTCCTCCAAGTCAAATACTTTAATATCCCACAAATCTTAACACTGCAGTTATTTCAGAACATTCATCAAATCAAACAATTTAAAATGGTAAAATATATAAAGACGGTGCTTCTTAATAAAAAAATTTGCCAAATATTTTGCATTTCTTTAAAGATAATCAAACCTACAAACATATATTAAATAATTAGAACATCTTGTTCATACTTGATCTACTGAAGTACTATTTTTGCTATAGTTCATTTATTATCAATACTCACTTTAGATTCGGTTTCCGCTGACTGTTATTATCAAGGTAGCATGTTATATTATATACATGTATTATCATAGCCGAGCCAGAAAGCAGCATCAAGCTGACTTGTTTAAAAACTTTATAAGTACATTTATAAATATATGCAATTAGTGCCTATAAAACATATACTGTACTTTTAAACTCATTTTGTGGAACAACATTTATAATATAAATGATAAATACCTACTAACTGTTTCAATTTGAGTAGGAATGAGTTATTGTAGTAAAAAAAAGCTATGTGTATTTTTAAAGTAATAGCAATTAAATATCTAATATCAGAATATATTTTGCAATGCTAAGTGTAGATAACTCTTCTATTGGATTTAAAAAAAAAAATATTATAATCAGATGTTGCAACAACCACACACTGGATTCATTTTAATATTGAATGTAAAATTTTATGAACTAAAATAATTTAATCACTAAAAGTATGGGGGAAAATATGATAAATTCAGACGCTAAGTTGCTATGTAGTGATCATTTGGACTTATATAAAATATATATGGTGAGATAAAAATCTAAAAGTCTTGAACACTATCGTGCTTTTTCATCTAAAAATACTAACTTGTACTTAAAATGGAAACTGTTACACGTACATTAAAAAAAATCAATATATGTACATGTATCTACACACTTTCTTGCAATTGGTAAATTCTCATCAGGATATTTATATTAAATGAGGAATTTTAAAATATTGATAAAGAATACTTACATTTCTTACAAATGTAAAGCCCAGTTCAAATAATATTCCTGCCAAAAGAAAGAACAATTTTTCATAATTCTAATTAGAATATTAAAACTGCTTATAATAAAATTGAGAATGGAAATGGGGAATGTGTCAAAGAGACAACAACCCGACCAAAGAATAGAAAACAGCCGAAGGCCACCAATGGGTCTTCAACACAGCGAGAAAATCCCGCACCTGGAGGCGGGCTTCAGCTTCATATTATTTCCTTTTTCAGATCTAAAGCATTGGAATTAAAGTTTCCAAATGCTTACACCAAACTTCTTGATTATTCAAAAATTCCATTAACGATTGAAATCACCCTTGCTCTTTCCATTCAGAAAAGGTGAATTACCTCAATTAAAAAAAGTATTTTCAAATTTAAATTCTGTTTAGAAGAGTTTTCTAGAAGATAACCTTGCATTTTTACATTCTTATACAATGAAATGCAACTTTATTCAAGATGAGTGTGATCTTTTCTACAGTTTTTAAGATTGGAATCCAAGATCCACAAAGATGCTGGATGTGCTCAAATTGTTGAAACAAACTTAAAAGATAAAGTCAGAGTCCATTGAAAAAACATAAACATAAAGCATTTCAATTGATAAAAGAAAAAGATACTGATACGGTAAATTGAGAATTTTTTTAGTGTACTAAATATTGAGACTGTTGAACAATTGACAAAAATGCCAGATTAATTATTGCAATTTCAGGAAAAGCTACATACAAATAATGCAACAAAATTTAAAATGTGAGGTTTTTTTTTTGGCAAAACCTTTCCACGTTCCATTTTTCACAACAATAAAAACATTGCAATAGTTTCTGCAATTACAGTAATAAAAAGTGTTTGGAACAAGAACTTTGAAAATGAATGGTGGATTTATTCAGGTTTCAGGTCTTTTTTTCCAGTTGGAACCTTTGACTAATGATCTAGGACCTACTGACCTATTTTTTCTGGAAGCTGATTGGTTCTGACAAATATTTCAGCATGTTGTAAAGGATCCATTACATCAGATATCTGTTAAATACAACCATGTGCGTTAATATATTAATTTATATAAGGTATACAAAACATGAAAGCCTGAACTCTTTATACGATAGAAAAAGTGTCACGAATCGAGGATTTTAATTGGTGCTTTCTGTACGAGAGCCAGTCAGCTGATAGCTTAATGTTATTGAGATAGGTAAATCCCAAGCTAATTTCGAATGATATTGACTAGGTTTTCAAACATTAATGTATCCATTGTAGAGCAGCTGAATATGTCAACTGGATGATTCCAGTTAAACATATACCTGAATTTGGGAAGATCTTGGACTTGCCTCACTCATCACTGAAGACTTTACCCACTGCCCTGAAAGAGCTGAGAGTAGATTCTAAAGTATCTGGGTTCATTAAGTTTTAAATTGACCATAATACTGTCATATTATTAACTTCATATACAAATAAATGTGTTAAAATTACTTTAAATATGTTAAAAATAATGTACAGATTAATTTATCACCATTTCTGATTTAAATAATAAAAATAATAAATCAAACATTTGTTCTATCTTTTATAGTATTACCTGGTGTAAACTTTATTCATTTTCAGAATCTTCTCTGACATTTTTTAAGGATAAATGATAAAGCAATTACAAAGGTGCAGTTAATGCATCCTTATTTCCACTTTGTATTATTGAAAATTATCCCACATCTTATTTTCTAATTCAAGATACACATTAGCGTTCAATCTAGAGGTATAAATGTATTATATAGCTGACTATGCTGTATGGGTTTTACCCATTGTTGAAGGCCGTACATTGACCTATAGTTGTTAATGTCTGTGTCATTTGGTCTCTGGTGGTCTCATTGGCAATCATACCACGTCTTCTTATTTTTATATTATGTTCTTCTAATGATGCATCTCCTGATATTACAACCATATTTTCTAATAAAAACTCCAGAATCTTCAGTACATGGGCAAAATGTAAAAAGCAAAGTCTTAACATTTGTCTTACTTTTGTAGTAAATGACCAGGTCTTTTCTTCTTTATCTACAGAATGTACTTTCACTACATGAATATTGCTTAATACCTGAAAAAGAGAATAATAAAATCCTAAAAAATGACGCAAATCAACAAAGAATTACACAAATCAACACAAGAATTGTTCAAATCAACACATATAAAAATCATTATTAAGCTCTATGTTTCATTCAGTGATTTTCAGACATGAACTTGCAAAACATTTGTCTTGAAAAGCAAATCTGTATAATAAACACAGCAAAACATTTTATAGTTATATACTTTTGTAATTCTACAAATTCTGTTACTTTGCGCACTGTAAAAACATCATGCTCTGAGTGGCTTAACAATATTCAAGGACTTTAATATTAAATAATACCTTCAAAATATCATTCTTAAAATATGAATACTGTAAGGGCTGTTCAAATATTTATCTTGGTGGGGGGGTTGCTTTAAATTCTGGAACATGAATTTAATTCAGAAATTATTGCAATATTCAAAGTCTTGCAAAAAATTTTCATCTCATTCACAAAAACTCGCTTTATCATTGTAGATTCATTTAAATTTTTGGGTTGAAAAATATTGGTTTTTTCAGGGATACTTAATTCCATTGTTTTAGGATTTTATTTTATTGAAAACTTCTAAATGTGGTTCAATTATTCCCAAAATATAAAAAACAAAGATTAGTATCCCTCAAATAATAACTAACAAGTGAATCTGTGAGCTTCTGCTCACTAATGATACCCCTGCCCCGCTGAAAGCATAAGGTAAACAGGAAGTTGTTGAGTGATGAATCTGAAAACGCAGCACCCTGAAACCAAATTTCAGAAATCCTTGTAATGTACAATCGAACCTTGTTATGTTGAAGTCGAAGGGATCGAACCAAAGTATTCGACTTATCCAAGGTTCGACCCATCCGAGGTCGAGTGTGTCGTCATAAATTTGGAATGCAGGAAATATTGTATGAGATTTGTGTAAACTATATACTTTGAACAGTGTGATTTTTTTGGAAATGACACTTTATGGTTGTGTATTCAATCTCCATATTTTTTGGTCCTTCATAATAATAAAACTCACAATTAAGATACAAATTATGCACAAATAAAATCAATGGTATACAAAGATGTTTACAAAGATCAGTCACTATAAATTATGAAATCACTAGCAAAACGAAACAAGTTCTGAACAGTCTCTGATGAGGTCTTCTGCTTTATATAAAATTATTATGAATTTATCATGTCTTAATCCTTTTATTTATTGTAATTAATAAATTTAATTCTAATGATTCATTTAATCTCAGCTTTGGTCATTTAAATTCGTTTCGTTTTTATGTTATGTGAAATATCTTCAACATACTAAGGTTCCGCTTGGACAATCCACAAAGGTGTTAATTACCGATCACCATAAACATGTAATTTTAACTGTTATACAAACAAGTATGTTTACTCAGTTTTAATCTCTTTTGAAAATGATTGGGTTACATAAGAAATACATCCGATTTAAACTTTTATCATTATGTCCGCATCTTTCGAAAAAATTTTATCATTCTTACTTTCGAACTTCAAGCTATTGGGGTCAATTTACATTAATTTTACAGAGGTAAAACAGTATACCCCCACTTTTTTAAAGCAGGGGTATATATAATAAGGTGGTATATATATGACTCTTTTTTTTCAATGGCACACTATCAGGTACAACTTACATTTTGTCCATCAAACAAGCAAACTCTGACATATCTTGACTTTACAGAAATAGCTGAAATGATAAACATATTCAATTATGACCTTCTGAATTAGACATATAACCTGATTTGTACTTACATGAGCAACACAACGGGTGCCACATGTGGAGCACGATCTGCTTACCATTCTGGAGCACCTGAGATCACCCCCAGTTTTTGGTGGGGTTTATGTTGCTCAGTCTTTAGTTTTCTATGTTGTTTTGTGTACTGTTGTTTGTCTTTTTCTTTTTTAGCCATAGCGTTGTCAGCTTATTTTCGACTTATGAGTTTGAATGTCCCTTTGGTATCCTTTGCCTCTCTTTCGATTCGTTTTCTATATCCACCAATTAATCTGTACTTTGGTCAAAAATATTCTAATAAGATCTATAACATTCTGTATGTAAGTTTAGAAATAATACATATGATAGTTTTCAAACTATGTTAATCACCAATAAGGAGTTAATTGATGGTTTTAGTCATATTGGCATTCCTGTAAACTTTCATTTTTTTCTTTAAGAAGCAAATATGACAAGTGTGTCAAAAAATTCCATTTACAAGGACTAAAATTAATTGAGAAAATTTAAACGCTGATGTATATGTTACTGTAGAAATCTAAAAACTACAATGTATCAAAACATGGTGATACCTTTTGAAGGTGTAGGAATCTGTCTACAGCTTGTTATAGTTATAATTCTGTCAAATTTACTGTTTCTTGGCATTATCTGTAAAGGAAAATATAATTCTATGCTATACCAACCCTCTGTTCAGTAGTGAAAATATTTTGTAGAGCTTTCAGCTTTTTTACAAATAACTATAGAGAAAAAAAAATAAATATGTAAAAATAACTTCCTCATAAAACATTTTTTTTTATCCAAGATATTTTCTTGTTACCTGAAATTTTGGGAATATTTTTTTAAGTTTTATGGATATCTTTTTTTTACATAAGATATGATTATTTCTCTAACTGATATTTTTGAAAAAAGCATTTTTTACCTGAGATTTTTGAGGATCATAGAATAGATCTCTGTAGAACAAGTTAGATTTACTGAGTTTAGGTGACAGGTAGTTCTTCATTCTGTATGTATCATCTGTAATAAATATATAAAAGATGCTAAAATATTTATGTTAAAATCTGGTCACAATGGAAAAAGAAAAAGATGACTTGTAAAACCATTCTATGTCCTTTAATTACCCTTTGTAAAACCTATATAAAATGAACCACTTCAGAACTGAATTTTTTCAGATTAAACAGGGTGTTTATTTAGTACACATAACTTGTTGTATGTTCTGATATACAAGCTTTCTTGTTACAGGTTTGCAAGTTTTTCTTTAGACAAGTTTCACTGTACTTGAAAGTTATTCCATTCTTATTTTAACAAAGCCCATTACGTAAGAAGCATTTACAAATAGTTAAACTTTACCTACAGATGATGGAAAAAGCTATACATACAAAAAAAATAAAAGTTTAGACAAAGGTACATGGTTCAATGATACCATAAATATCTGCCAAAAAAGGGAAATAACTCTTTATCAAACTATAAGTACAAAAATCGTTAAAATTATTGATAAATAAATTAATATCAACTGTACCTCTGACAGATAAAGGTTTCAATGTAGAAGGTCTAAATCCTGAAGGCATTGCTCCTAAAGCATGAAGTACATCTGTTGCACTCGTCTAAAATAAAAATAAAAAATCTTTAAATTGCATGTTAAATCTATTTCCTGTACTGAGGAGCCTCAATTTGAAGTTATCAATGTCTCTATATATATTTACATCAGACTGGTATTGGTAGTCAAGGTTGATAAACATCCTTGCTATATATATTTATTTGATTTAGTAAAGATTCAATATAAAGGTAATATACCAATGTTCAGTTAATATATGAAGTCCAGGTAATAAAAGACAATTGATTTATTCCAATAGAAAATGAGCTGCATGTGTGTGACATCATAATTAAAATTGCAACCTCTACTGTATTTTGAATAATGCTGGAGACCAAAATGGACATTTTGTCTGTGCTGCTTACTAGGAATTTAAATAAAATCTTTCTGAAAGAAAGTTTACATGTTTCAATTCAATTTTTAGTTGAGAAACAGTTGGTTTTGCTGACGCTAGGTATTAAGATATTGACAAATATAATGCCTACTTATGTTAAAATGACCATAGAGTATGACATGAAAAAACAATTTTGTAAACATGGGAGTAAAAAGAGATGGAATCAAACAGAGTAAGACCAAGTGCTGTAACTGGATTCCAAACATCTCCTCCTATGCTGGCATTGTTCATTTAGCTGACTGTCTTCAGACTATTTAGAATTGACTATATGATATAAGTATTGTGCTAATAACTTGGTCTTTGTAAGGTTTTTAAATATAAGTTTATGTGTAAGCTTTTATTTCAGTTGTTTGGTTTTAAGACTTGTTACAATTAATTTATATCTTTAATAATGGGTAATAAAACAACACATATTATAACAAAATTGTAAGAAAATTTTACATCAAATTCTCAAGTATCATGCACGCAATGAAAAAAGAAATTAACAGTAAAATTTAATAACAAAAGCTAATGGCAATATGCCAACATTGTTTACCATCAGCCTCAGGTTTATATGAGTGTACTGAAATTTATTATCATAATATCATTATATTAATAACAAAGCAAAATAGGTTAAGTGCAAGAAAAAGAAAAGATACACAATCGTATTGTTAAAAGTTAGCTTAAATTCAGATATAAACAGTCCTGAAATCATTTTACTATTCTTGTTAAAATTGACCCTTTTACTGTTAAACTGTATTCCTAACTTGTATTTTCTTATGCAAAACTTTTTGTAATGTTCATTTGATAAGACTTGACTCTTGGATAGTAAAATCAAATCCCAAATGATGCCCAAAAATATTCAAATACAAGAATTATATCTGCTAAATATTTCAGCCAAATCACAAATATGATGTTTCAATCATATGCTAAAACAAAAGCTTCACATTTTGGTAATTGACCTGATTAAACCTTATGTAGGTATTCTGGATATTGATGGAATAATTGCTAGTGTATTTTTCATGTCTTTTCTGATGAAATTCATTCATATTTCACCATCACTGAGGTATGTGTATCCTCTATGCTGTGGAATTTGCCAAAACGTCTAGCCTTTTTATCTCTTCTCATAGGCATTTGCTCATTATATACCCTAATGAAAGCAGCTGTTTTTGCTAATGTCTTGATAGCCAAAGAATAATTTTCATACAAACTATCTCTCAGACTGACAATTTAAGCTGATCTCCTTACCAAATATCTTGAATATTCATATGTGTGATAAAAGTCAACTTCGCACTACTCAACTGTATATTCAGCAAAATTCATTACAATTCAATGTGTACTTAATGATATTCTTTATAGAAAGAAAGTGAAAGTGATGTGATTTAGGGTCTTAATCATTGTGATAGAAATTCAGGATAATTGTGACAGAACTTAAGGACAATTGTGACAGAACTCCAGGACAACTGTGACAGAACTCCAGGACAACTGTGACAGAACTTCAGGACAATTGTGACAGAAATCAAGGACTGTGTACAGTGACATTATAGACAACCCCTCACCTCATCTTTTAAATCCTAATAAAATATTACAAATCTAGGATTACATACATGCATGAAATAATAAATAATCAGCTGCAACATATGATTAAAACGCAGATAGCAAAAAAAAGGCTAAAATAAAGTCAATATTTGGGAAAAGAAATTCAAACCAGACAACATATGCTTATTAATTATTCTTGTTAGTCATGTTAGAATATTTTAAAACAATAAAGATATCATAATAAAATTAGTTTGTTTGCTTTTGTCCTATATTCATTCTTACAGCAATAAAAGCACAGTTCCTATACTTTTTGTGTGTTTTTTGCTGTGCATGTACTGATTTTGTGTCATGGATGGGTCATGGATGGATACCCAATATCCTTTGCTTTTTGTGTATTTTTTTGCTGTTCATGTACTGATTTTGTGTCATGGATGGATACCCAATATCCTTTATCTTTTGTGTATTTTTTTTGCTGTGCATGTACTGATTTTGTGTCATGGATGGATACCCAATATCCTTTGTTTTTCTATTGAAAAAAGGAAAGAAGTAATGCATTTTTTTCTATGTGAAGATTTTCATTTTGTTAACAGACGGGTTATTCAGAAACATTTTTTGTTGTTGTTGTTGGAAAACGAAAATTACAATATTGGTTTCTTACAGATGGGGAAACCAGTGCAGCAAACAAAGTAATTTCTCTTCTTTGTTTACTTTCAAAATCAAAGACTTGTTGGGTTATGTTGTTAAATTATATAATATGATGTATTTAAAGAGGAAGGTATCCATCAAGAAAGATATTGTTAGTTAGAAAAAATGGACTCAGAAGACGAAATTATTTTAACAGATTTAACAGAAGATTGTTAATTTAATATTAGAGAAAACACATTTATACTCACTTTCTTTTTTTCTTTTAATGACTTAATCATTTACAAAAAATTATTAATTGTGAATGTTGGTCATTTTAATAACTTCACACAAAACACATTTAAAACCAAACTCATAAAACTGTTAACAATAAACAACCGATTGTGTTATATACTTTTATGTATGAAGAGTTATTTTATAAAATATCAGGCCATAAAATTTTGAGTACGATCATCTTTCTTAGACTCAGACATCAACCAATCAAAATACTGGATTTCCTGTTTCAAGCACAAATTTTGTACTCCGAGTATTAAGTAAAGTTTATGCCCACCTTTTTTCAGAGGCATTTAAATGACAATTAAGGTCAAACATATGTAAGGTTACATGATTATAATTTTCTTTTACAAGGAGTGCTTTCAAGAAAATTTATTTTATGAAAAGAAGGGTATATTTTTCTGACAGAAAACTGATTAGTTGGTATTATTTTGGTGTTTGATACTTAGTAATCTATACACCTTATCGCTATTTGTCTGCCATTACTTGACATCACAAAGGTTTCCGTAAAATTTTGACGTCACAATAGAAAATTTCTGATGCCACAAAGGAAAAGTGATTGCTGTATGATGTCGAAAAATTCAAGTGTCTCAGATTCTGAGGTCAAGTATCACAGATTTCCAAATATCGATAAGGTCTATTATCAATTTATAAAATCTTGATTGCTTAATTGATTGATTTTTGGTTTTTAACACCACTTTCATCCCTATTGGCTATTTCATGGTAGCCAGTTTTTATTAGTGGAGGAAGCCAGGGTGCTGGAGAGAACCATGATTTTTGACAGGAAAACTGGCAGTCCAAGTCAATTAAGATTGGAGTTAAACCCATTTGCCACGTTCAGGGCTCAAACTCACAACCTCAGTGTTCACAGTCTAGTGAAGCAGTAGTTCAACTGAGGTACCCTGTAAATTATTTAAAAACCTGAAAATCTGTGGAGATAAATATTTTATTCTGATTAGAAATATGTTGTGTTATTGTTCTGATAGATGTTGTCAGTTTACACAAGAGTCATCATATAATCCTTTATATTTAACAAAAAAAAAAGATGAATATGTTTAATATACTTTAAATTATTTTTTTCTATAAACACATTACAAAGACTTTCTTTTAAAAGAAAATTATCTATTTTATCCAAATCTTCAGAAAAGTACTGCTATTGAATAACACTTGATCAATGATTCTGTGTTAATTGTTAATCAAGGTCACCATTATTAATCAAGGTCATCATTGTTAATCAAGGTCCTCATTATTAATCAAGGTCACCATTATTAATCAAGGTCACCATTGTTAATCAAGGTCCTCATTATTAATCAAGGTCACCATTATCAAAATTCGACATAAAAACCCAAAAGTTAAATTAGACATTTATCTCACTTGAAAGTACTCAAATGTTTAACAAATCTAAAGAATTACAAAACAAACCATACATAGTTTACTTTCTACATCATAACCATTGTAAAAAAAAAAAACTGCAACCATGAAGTACTAAAGTTAAACCCATTGTAACTACACAAATGTGATGAATATTTCCCTAACAAGACTAATGCAGGCTTCTGATTCTTGGATGGACTTTTTTGTCTTCCAAAATTTACATATTTAAGGGGGTATGGTTGTGTTCAAAGAAATAATTTTTTAAATCGTTAATGTGTTTGTAATAAGTAATTTCATCAATCAAAGCATCTATTTTTAAAGTGAAACAGAATAAAATTAATCTGCATTTTTAGAAGCTAATAATAAATGATAAATTGTTATTTACTTAACGTCCAGTGGCAAAAAAAAAAAAGAAAAAAAACTGCAGCAATCTTGTTAAACTTTATTTCCATCTTTCATTACTTTGTACCATTGAACATTTAAATTTGTTCCAACATAATGTATTAAAGTAAACATACCTCATTGACAGCTTTCTTGATACTTCCCCAATGCTTTTTACCACTGAAATCAGGAACAGAAAGACATGTTATAATATTGGACACGAAATTCAGATAAGAATAGAAAAGCAAATACTGTAAATTCAGACATTTTTGTAATGATTCTATTTTTGCCTAAATTGTAATGAGATAGGTAATTTGTATGGAACATAATGAATATTGCTTTTTTTTTCATTGTTCAACAATCGAAATGAATAATGCACAATTTGTTTTTCTGAATATTCAGTATACAGAAATATGTGTCACCTGTGTAACCTAATCACAATCTTAACAATTGTTGACTGACACTACCGCCTACGCCAGAAACAGAATCCTGAAGACTTTCTTCTGAGGTGAGATAGACATTCCTTTTAATGAAAGACTGGCAGAGACTAACCTAACATAATCAGGTCTGTAGATCACTAAGCAATCAAAATCAAAACTTACTAATGAAATGGAACAGGGATACAAAACTCAGCATCATGCTATAAGGCCCAGGGGAGAACCCTCCCATTAAATGCTTAGTGATGTTTTAAGAAAAATATTTCAGTGCATTTGACTGAAAAATCATAAATCATAAATTTCAATATTTATTATTCAAAATATCAGAAACATAATTACTGTTATGCCCATCCTTATTGACTTTAAGGATGTTTGCTCCTCTTGTTTTTGAATTTTTGCCAGATTTTCGGAATCCTCTGGTTTTATCCATGTTTTGACATTAAATACTTTTGTTCACTAACCCCTACTTTTCTTTTCATAATTTTATTTCATATAGTTTTAAAAGTCATATTTGAAAATCTTATAAAATCCTTGTTATTTTTTCATAGATTTTAAAAGAGAAAAGCGGACAATGTTAAAAGTATAAAAAAAACTAGAGAGAATCATTTCACCCCAAATTTTCAATGGCTTATATCTCAAAAACAAGCACACAAACCCTTCATTTTTTTCTGCTTTTCTAGTTCCTTTATTTATATACTATCAATTTGTAACAGTCTTTTAAAAAGCTTGTTATTTTGAAACAGAGTAGCAAACACCATTAAAAACCTGTGAGCAACAATAATATATACCTTCTGGTTGTCTCCCCTCCTTCCTCATCTCCTGCTTCTTCCTCTTCCTCCTCCTCTTCTTCATCTGTAATACAAAACATTTGTCACCAAAAATGTGTGATTCTCACAAATCAATCATTCGATAAAAAAACAAAATTCTTTTGAGGTCTGTCAGCAAAACAATGTTTAATGCAGACGAAATGTAACACAATACGTTATTATCTAATTCATAATGATTGTAATAGTAAAGTTAAGGATTATATTCATGATTATACTAGCTAGCAATAACTGGAAATAAACAAGGATTGCAATTTTCTCTGAATTTAGTTTCTCCTTGCCTTCGAAAATAATTTGTATAGGTATATCATCTAAAAATTCATTTCTGTGAAAAATTGCTTTGTTTTGGTTTAATTCAACTTCAATTTTTGTTGGCTACATTATAAAGAATAAACAAATGTGTGAACAACAGGAAATAATATACAATTCTAAATTGCATGTTTTGAGTATTTTTCAGTTATAATTTCTATAACGAATAAAGGTAAAAAAAGTAGTTTATTATAAACATTATTTACACTGAAAATACATCAGATTTGCCATATCTAAATGATGTGAAAGTGTATTAATAAAAAGGTTAGTCCCTCCATGTCAACATATAGCACCAGGCTGATTTCTTCATATTTTGTTTAACCGTTTATTGTACATGAATGTCATCATAAAGTTGTACTTCATTTTACATTATCGTACTGCATCTGTTTACCTTCAACTATTGTATTTGTACTTATATTGTACTTTCTCTTTAAACTTGTATTTAGTTTTTAGAGAATAAAGTATCAATCTATCTCTAAAAAGGATTTCAAAATAGAAACTCCATTATTTTAGTTGGCATGACTCTTTACTTTGAGTTTATTCCAATACTTTGAGTTATTTCCCGTTAGCTTAGAGCTGTTACAGAATTAAATGCATAGGGTACTTGCCGACACTTTCTTACAAAATTCTAAGGAAATTGCAACCATATTAATATGAGTGCATCCCATTCCCCCCCCTCCTTTCCGATACATTCTGGAACAGCCGTTATGTAAATTGTCTAGTAAGTTTGTCTGAAGTACATACCATCATCCTTCTGTAAATCTTTGTACTTGTTATATTCCTGTAATCAAATGTAAAATGTTGCTAAATGGAGATAAAATTATTTTCCAATGTACAAAACACATTATAATTTTCAAACAAGATCACATAAAACAAAAGTGAAAATGCTGGTTAAAATAAGAATTTTGTACAAATTTCATGTCAGGCACAGTTGCCTATAAATTATATGATATACACAATAACATATTCTCTGTTCTGACATTAATCGTTAAAATTTCAGGGAAAATAAAATGTTAATAATATCTTCCCTAGGCATAGATTACCTAATCTGTATTTGGCAAAATCTTTCGAAATTTGGGGTCCTAAATGCTCTTCAAATTCGTAATTAATTTGGCCTTTTTAATTTTTTTTATTAGAGTGTCACTGTCAGATGAATCTTTTGTAGAAGAAACGAACATCTGGTGAACCAAAATTTATAAACCTGGTATCTATGATGAGTTTATTTCTTACTTGTAAAAATGTAGAGGGCACCACTCCTCTGTCTCCATTTTCATTCTCAGCTTCCCACCAACCATCTTCTCTGTAAGATAATTAAGTACAGATGAACTTAAAATATGGATGTCTGTTCTTGTAAAACTATATTATACCTTTCTCTGTGACTAATGCTAAAATATCTATTTGAGTTTTAAATGAACCAATACAGAATTTCAACTAATATCCTCAGTCTCAACTTCATCGTAAATGACATTTGGACTTTCAGACCAACCAAAAACAGTGACATTCAAATTATGCAATGCCATTTATGAATCGATCCATTGAATGTAAATTTTTCTTCCAAAATATACTATATGATTTACCTTTTTTTTATCTAAAAAGAAATTCCTTTATTGCTAATCATAGATTTTTTATTAATAAACAGCAAAAATGATATGTGTGTTTCCTAGGCTAAGTTGAAGAATTGACATGAGCAGATACCTTCCTACCATGAATTCATAATTATTGTGTTATGAATTCTAAGATTTGACTAGGGTGGAAAATCAGTAATGATAACAGTTTCCTAAAAAAATACTTTTCTTATGATGAGTTATCTTTTCTTAGGACAAGGTAATCTTTGTAGTTTCTAAAGAAAATTGTGTCACTTTAAAATAAATATTTGTACAATTAGTTGGTTTGAAATCATGAGAACAAGTTAAAAAAAAGACATAAAGATATCAAAATATAATTCCCAGTAAAACATATTTAGGGGCAACAGAATATTTTTCAATAAGAAAAAAAAACATTATCATAATTACTACCAGTCTCATAGGAGATTAACTACCTACCTAGTCTGTACAATAGTCAATACATCTCCAACTTTAAATGATAAATCTCCAGGTTGGTCTCCTTTATATTCACACACAGCTTCAAACATACGTCCCTGAAAAATTAAATAAAAAGCTATCCCATTTATACCATTTTTATGAAAAATAAAATTCAAATTTGGCTAAACAGCCTAAATAAAAAGTAACAATCTAAATATCAATTTGAGGTTGTCTAAACTATAACAAATAAAAGAGAACATCCATTATCATCTTGAGATAGAATAGAGACTTTGCTCATTATTGAAGGCTGTACAGTAACCTACAGTTGCTTACATCTAAGGCATTTGGTTTCTGGTGGATATTTATCTCATTGGCAATCATACAACATCTTTTGATTTTTATATAGAGGTTTTGCCACTTATGTCATTTTTGCTTCCCTTTGTACAGCCATGGTAGAACTGAAGTAGTTCTTTGGTGTCATAAATAAGATTGGGCAAACCCAAAAATCCCATTTTCAGCTCTGCTTTTGGTATCAATTTTTGTAAAATTTCTTGAATTGAACTGATCTCCAAGTAAAATGATAATGAAATAATTTCTACAATTCATAACATGCAACTCACTCCAGTGGTAACTTCAAGTGTATCTTCTGCAACATCTTTTTTCTTTTTCTTCTTTCCTTTCTTTTCTGTTTCCTCCTCCTCTTCTTCTTCATCCTCTTCCTCTTCTTCATCATCCTCATCTTCACCCTCTTCTTCATCGTCATCTTCTTCTTCCTCCTCTTCCTCATCAGCTTCTTTCTCTTCTTTCTGCATTTTCTCTTTCTTTGTTTCTGCAGGTTTCTTCCTTAATTTGAAAAATGTTTTCATTTTCAAATAAAACTATGAAAGCCTATGAATTATTGAATACTTTTCATAAACTAATTAATGGTGAACTTAATGACATATATCTATTAGTGGTGTTCAGATAATTGAAATAAGTCGGAAATCAGTTGGTTTGGCTCAGTGATGTTGATAATCCATTTCCGGTTTGCATTTTGTGTGCACAGTCATACATATTATAATGAAAATATCAGCGGATGACAATAACAATGTCAAACATCCAATAATGAAAGACATAAACAATTTCTTTCCTGGTAAAAGCATTGACTTTACAGATTGGTCGTATGGTTTTTCAAATAAACAAGTTTTTATGAAGTATTTTTTTTCACTTCAAGTTCTTGTTACTTGAGAGCATACATAAAAAAATTCTGATTTTCGGCAATATAAATTTGTAACTTTGTTAGAACGTGATGAAAATTGCCTTTAGTTGCATTAAAAACGTTTTATTCCTTTCCAAATTGCTTGTCATAAATTGTTCATTTTTATAATTTTTCTTCATTCGCCATTGAAACATTTGACATGAACCAACTATGACCAAAATCTACATTCTTATGAAAATAAATATAGACACACAAATGACACAGCTGACAGAATAATAACCAGAAATGATTGTAAAAGCATGCTGCTACAAAGTCTCACATACAAAGTCCCAATAACTACAAACCCCTAAGGACTTCCATTTGATTTGCTTTATTTTCAATTATACCCTTGGGGAGGAAACCTCCACCAGCAGTGGCATCGATCCAGTGGTTGTAAATAAACTCATCATAGATACAAGGATTAAAATTTTGTATGCCAGACACGCATTTCGTCTACAAAAGACTCAATAGGATCTTTTTCCTGATTACCATTCCAAACATTTGTTTGAGCTATCATCATATACAGCAGATTTTTGCCCTGTGTATTATTCACTTAGAAGACTTCATATTTAAAGGTTTCATAACAAGTGAGAATTGGATATCGCTTGATATCAACTCGAGTTATTTAATTTTAATATAATAATAAACGAGCCTTTGGCAAGTTTATTTTTACTATTTAAATTAAATAACGAGTTGTTAAACCTATTTCTCTTATGATTAACCTTCTCATTGTGTTCAATAAAAAATTCCATGAATTGTTGATCTAGTCTTTTGCACATACCAGCATTTGTCACATACTTTTCAGGCGTCAAACTTAAACATCAGACATTTAAAATATTTTTGTACGCTTCAGAATGTATTAAGGTGGTACATAACACTACAGGGAGCTAACTCTGTAAAAATCAGCTGAAGGTTTTCATCACGTTCTATTGTTGAGGAAATATTCAGCTTCTCAATATTCAAAATTAGTGTTTGTCAAACTGCTATATATCCAATGAAATTTTTCCGATAAAGTGTGTGGTTCAAGTTTTTTGGAATTTTTATATTTTTGTCAAAGGGTCAAAGTTAATATTTTGTCAAAATTTTATGAAAATTAAACAAACCAAATTAATTTTAGTCAAGGTTTTTGGTACCACCTTAAAATTTAATGAAAAGAGGGTTTCCAGGTGAAAAGTGTTAGTGTTTTGTATATTATCAAAGGAATCACATATGTCCATTGCCTGGACAAAATGTACATCGCCTTAACCTTTGAAAGTTAACAATGACCTAACGAATAGCCAATGGAAATGTTGTAATATCGTCTCCTGATGCTGGATAAGCCAATCAAAATTAACGCAGTTTTCGTATCACACTCCGTGCAGGAAATAGATAAAAGGCCACAATCATAAGAGAAACATGATTTACTTGTATCTCATCCATTTTGCTTAGAATTAGCAAATAAAATATGTTTTTACTTATTCTTTACTTACTGATCTGTTTCTTCATCTTCCTCTGTTTCATATTCATCTTCATCTTCTTCATATTCATCCTCATCATCATCCTCGTCATCATCTTTTCTTTCTATTTTTAATTTCTCTACTGGTTTGCCCTTTCCTAAAATAACATTTTAGTTTAAATTTTAAATTTCATTTTGAATTGCATTCTGGTTTTTTTTACAGAAAAAATATTTTTATTCTATTTTCTGCCTCGGATTGCCAGTTTTCCTGCCCCTGGCCTGTGGTTCTCTCTGGGTTTCTGATAAAACCCACAACGCTTCAAGTCGCATTCAAAACCAGCAAAAAATCAAACAAATCTAATTCAATTTGTATCTTTATTTTTCATTTATATATTCAACATTCTCAACCTGTCGTAATTAGGTTGCCTTTTCTCCCTCAACAAACTTTCCTTTTTAAAATATTCTCTTTTGAAAAATCTTATTTTTTTACTGTACATACCTTACATACATGTATTTCTTCTCTTCTAAAACTAAATACACTATTTTCCTTTATCCATACCTTTTTCTTCATGTATAGTTTCCTCATCTTCATCCCCTTCTTCTTCATCTTCTCCTTCTTCTTCCTCCTCCCCTTCTTCTTCCTCCTCACCTTCTTCTTCATCTTCACCTTCTTCCTCATCTTCTTCTTCTTCAGCTTCACCTTTTAATTCCCTACAAGTAATCAAATACAGTGAAACCTGTCTACACCATGTTCTGCTTAAGCAAGAAACGTATTCAAATTGACCTCTGAAACTGAATATTGTTCTGTATTAACATGTTATATTTGCCGCTGGTCATTTCGAAAGCAACAATCAATCTGTTGTAGAATTTACAATGACCAGTCTTATAGAAGTTTGACAAGCATAACATTTTTGTAAATTTTGTTCACATCTTTTCATCAGTCTTATCATCAGTAAATTACAGAAAACAAATATTTAAATTCTAACTTTTTTTCTTTAGATGCTATTTTTTATCTTCAAAAAGATTGTGCCTAAGTTTCTTAAAATTTGACAACGTTATTGATGTCTAAAACACTTTTGGCTTCGATAGTGTCTTAACCTTTACTGCAAAAAAAGTCCAGTTATCTGCCAAAAAATTGCCCTTTTTACTGTCTTTTGATCATAAAATATCTTCTGTTCAAGTTTCTTTAATGAAGGTTTCAACAAAGTAATTGACGTCTAACCCATGACTATCTCAATGTTGACAACTAAAATAAATTGCTTCGCCGAGCGCAGCTGGATACGACCACAGAGGTCCAACCCTGAACAGTTGGGGCAAAAATGGACACAATATTCGCGCTTGATAAAGGTCTGAATTTGGATTGTAAATTAAATATTTGACACATAATAGGTTTCTGACACAGAATAACTGTAGTCAAAGAACTTAGAATTGGTTGTATGATTTGAATTTATATTCAATTTTTTGCTTTTGTACAAAAAAAATTCTTTCCCTCAAGATATGGTCATAATTTCAATTCAAATTTCCAATGAAGTTTGCAACCATAATTACCCATTTAAATACATCATAAAAGTCTTAAAATAGAAAATGACATACATAATCATGGCTAAAATTAATATTCCTTAATCAGCATTTCTAAATAGTAACTTCAAAAATAAATTGACAGCTAATCACCTCAAGACAATACAACATTTCTTTAAACATGATTTAAAAGCAGTGTAAGGGAGGTAATCCAAACATAACATTGTACTTTTTTTTAATTGTCCATTAAGCAGGAAACCCTTTGTTTTCCCCCTTTTTTGCCCCTAATTCCTAAACGGTTTGAGCCATAAACATCCAAAAGCCAATCCTAACCATCCCTTTGTGGTATGGAAACTTGTGGTATAATTTCAGAGAGATCCATACACCATTCCACAAGTAAGAGATCCATACACCATTCCACAAGTTATTGACTGGAAACTAGAAAAATGCTTATTTGGGCCCCTTTTTGGCCCCTAATTCCTAAACTGTTAGGACTATAACCCCCAAAATCAATCCCAATCTTCCTTTTGTGGTTATAAACCTTGTGTTTAAATTTCATAGATTTCTATTTACATTTACTAAAGTTATTATCCGGAAAACAAATGTCTTCGGCCGACGCTGACGACGACGACAACGTGATACCAATATACGACCCAATTTTTTGATGTCGTATAAAAATTAAGTCCTTTTATCTGCAAAATATGGAAAAATGAAAAAAATTATTTTCATAATTTTGCTCTGGACACTGTCTTTTGATCATAAAAAAGCTTCTGTTAAAGTTTCATAAAATTCCAAGAAGATTTAACAGTTATTGATGTTTAAAAAGCTCACAGACTGATTCTAAGTGTTGACAACGCCAAGATGCTGATGCAGACAGAATGTAAGTGCACTATATCTAGCTTTTGTGATAACATGTTGCAAGCTAGACAAAAAGTAGATGTGGAGTAATTGTCCATTGTCAATAGAAGAAAACCAACAACACAAATAACAAAAGGACACCATGAGGGCAACATACAGTCTTTAACTGGTCTACATTTAAATATTCAAATTTTAAACATTTAAAATTTAAGTGTCGAGAGTGAAGTATTTCGTAATGCACGAGATTTGGTCGTGGAATCTGTTTCTCTAATGATTTTTAGACGATTTGCAGACAAACTTTATCCTAATTTTCCAATGATCTGCAAAAATATGCCTTCTTTCTATGTGACGTCAACAGCTGAGGTTTCCTTTTTCCAGACTTCACATTAGAAAAATCAGATGAAAGCAAGAAAATTTGACATCATAATTGAATTTTAACCAATGAAAAACTGATATCATATGAACTACACATTGATTAAATAAAATAATTCAACAGGTCAGGAAAAGGACAAATCGGCTTAGAATTAGAGAAAGATGTTTATACAATATATGAAGCTCTAAATCGTCCCTTGTCTATAAAGTTGTTAATAAATCTAACAAACTGTATCAAAGATCTGTCGATAACATCCAATTCTCAACAAAAAAAAAAAATATTAAGGTGGATCATTGGTATATATTTCCTCAGATAGAATTTTTTTATACTTTGCCAAACTGAAGATTTTTCAATGATTTTTTCAAAAATGTAACAAAAAGTATGGGTCACACATTTTTGTGAATTAAAAGAAATCTATGAGATAGAATTTTGAAATAAAACATGAGAAGATGGGTTTTATAATATGCTTTAAGAAAATAAAAAGAAAAAAAGGAGTCACCGAACTTGTTTTCTTGCACAAGTAAAAAAAGAAAATTTCACTATCATTCTAGTATAAAATTTTACCTATAAGAGTTATCTCCCCTTAAATGACCAAGTTGAAAAATTGATTCTAAAAACTTAAGTATTTGGTTTGATTTAAAAAATTTTGGATAATGCAATGAATCACCTATTTTTCTTAATACAAATAAGCAGTCTTACACATAAATTGCAAATCGGTCTCAAAATTATTTGAAGATTTAGGCAAAGAACTAGACCAATTGTGTACTGCTATTGTACAATCCAAGATGGCGATATACAGTGAACCTACCTTAAGATTAACAAACAATAAAATGCTTCGCTGGGGCGCAGCTTGATACGACCGCAGAGGTCGAACCCTGAACAGTTGGGGCAAGTATGGACACAACATTCAAGCTTGATACAGCTCTGAATTTGGATTGTTATTAAATATTTGACACAGCATAGGTTTCTGACACAGAAAGAATGTGGTCTAAGAACTTGAATTTTTTTAATTTACCTATTATGGTCCAATGTCCAAAATCAAAATACATGGTTAGATTCAGCATATCAAAGAACCCCATATATTCAATTTTTGTTAAAATCAAACAAAGTTTAATTTTGGACCCCAACTTGGACAAACTTGAAAACTTGGCCCATAATCAAAAATCTAAACACATGTTTAGATTCAGCATATCAAAGAACCCCAAGAATTCAATTTTTGCTAAAATCAAACTAAGTTAAATTTTGGACCCTTTGGACCTTAATGTAGACCAATTTAAAAAACGGGACTTAAAATTAAAAATCTAAATACACGGTTAGATTTGGAATATCAAAGAACCCCAATAATTCAATTTTTGATGAAATCAAACAAAGTTTAATTTTGGACCCTTTTGACCTCAATATGAACCAATTTGATAGCGGGGCCCACAAATAAAAAATCTAAATTCATGGTTAGATTCAGCATATCAAAGAACCCCATATATTCAATTTTTGTTGAAATCAAAAAAAGTTTAATTTTGGACCCCAACTTGAACCAACTTGAAAACTGGGCCCATAATCAAAAATCTAAACACATGTTTAGATTCAGCATATCAAAGAACCTCAAGAATTCAATTTTTGTTAAAATCAAACTAAGTTTAATTTTGGACCCTTTGGACCTCAATGAAGACGAATTTAAAAAAAAACGGACCCAAATTAAAAATCTAAAAACACGGTTAGATTTGGCATATCAAAGAACCCCAATAATTCAATTTTTGATGAAATCAAACAAAGTTTAATTTTGGACCCCAATTTGGACCAACTTGAAAACTGGGCCCATAATCAAAAATCTAAATACATGTTTAGATTCAGCATATCAAAGAACCCCATATATTCAATTTTTGTTGAAATCAAACAAAGTTTAAATACTGGACCCTATCTTGGACCAACTTGAAAACTGGGCCCATAATCAAAAATCTTAACACATGTTTAGATCCAGCATATCAAAGAACCCCAAGAATTCAATTTTTGTTAAAATCAAACTAAGTTTTATTTTGGACCCTTTGGACCTTAATGTAGACCAATTTAAAAAACAGGACCCAAAATTAAAAATCTAAATACATGGTTAGATTTGGAATATCAAAGAACCCTAAGAATTCAATTTTAGATGAAATCAAACAAAGTTTAATTTTGGACCCTTTTGACCTCAATATGAACCAATTTGATAACGGGGTCCACAATTAAAAAATCTAAATACATGGTTAGATTCAGCATATCAAAGAACCCCATATATTCAATTTTTGTTGAAATCAAACAAAGTTTAATTTTGGACCCCAATTTGGACCAACTTGAAAACTGGGCCAAAAATCAAAAATCTAAATACATGTTTAGATTCAGCATATCAAAGAACCTCATATATTCAATTTTTGCTAAAATCAAACAAAGTTTAATTTTGGACCCTTTGGACCTTAATGTAGACCAATTTGAAAACTGGACCCATAATTAAAAATCTAAATACACTGTTAGATTCGGCATAACAAATAAACAATTTCTTTTTATCCCCCCCCCCCCCCCCCCTTTTTTCCCCAAAAAAATTCTTTCCCTCAAGATATGGTCAAAATCTCAATTCAAATTTCCAATGGAGTTGGCAACCATAATTACCCATTTAAATTTACCATAGTGCTAACTTAATCTATTTTATAATAGAATTAAAAATATAGTGTCAAATCTTTCATATGGATTTTTTTGTAAAAAAAAAGATGCAACATTTGCAGATATTTTTTCTGGTCTTCCTTTATAAATATGCATTTCTTTAAACATAATTTAAAAGCAGTGTAAGGGAAGTAACCAAAACGTTGTATTTGGATTACCTCCCTTACACTGTTTTAAATTATCTTTATTGTTCATTAACCATTACTTTATACATAATTTAATAGCAGTGTAAGGGAGATAATTTCAATGATGTATTTGATTTATCTCCCTTACACTGCTTTAAATTATGTTTTGTACTAAAGTATTTGTCCATTAACCAGGACAACCTTGTTTTTCCCCCTTTTTTGCCCCTAATTCCTAAACGGTTTGAGCCATAACCCCCCAAAGCAAATCCTAACCATCCCTTTGTGGTATGGAAACTGGTAGTATAATTTCAGAGAGATCCATACACCGTTCCACAGTTATTGTCTGGAAACTAGAAAATGCTTATTTTTGGCCCCTTTTTGGCCCCTAATTCCTTAACTGTTGGTACCATAACCCCCAAAATCAATCCCAACCTTCCTTTTGTGGTATTTAACCTTATGGTAAAATTTCAAAAAGATCCATACACTTAAACTAAAGTTAGAGTGCGAAAACCAATGTGTATTCGGACGACGACGACGACGCCGACGACGACGACGCCAACGTCATACCAATATACGACCACAAAATTTTTTTGCGGTCGTATAAAAAGTAATCCCAAGGTTGTTTTGCTCAGGATAGGCACATGATAATTTGGCAAGTTTCTACTAGTATTAAGAAATCTAAACCCTCTTGACTTAGTGCGATTTAGATCATGACATATATTGTATACACAAAGTGCTATTTGGAGCATGACATATTGTATAAACATAGTGTGATTTAGAGCATGACATATAAACACTCTATTGTTAAAGACTGGATGTTGACCTCTAGATATGGTTTATACATACAAAAAAAAAATATAGTGCGATTCAGAGCATAACATACATGTATTGTATAAACATATCTGTTGATAAAGATTGTATGTTGACCTCTAGATGTGTTTTTTACCTAGTGCGATTCAGAACATTTTATAAATATTGTATAAACATGTCTATTATTGAAGACAAAACAAAACCAAACCTTCATTTCAGTAGTGGTTTGATTTAGACAGTCACTTTATGATAAGATTTCAAGTAATATTCACACTTAATTAATGAACGTGATCTAAATACAAATGATAAAACTATATACTTTGGGCTTTAAGAATAACAAAATACTCTCAAGGGAGTATTTATTATGTCAGACTCTAAACTAGACTTTTATTTAAATCTCTAAGTAGAATTCTGTAAGATATATATAAAATACTATAAATGAAAAGCTTACAGGCTGAGCTGATAAAAGCTCTTGGCTATAACTCAGTGTTGATTATAAGTTGGATTGACATTAACTGGATTTTATTGTGTATTAAAGGAATAAAGCTTTTCTAAAAGGCTTCAACCATTCCCCAAGTATGCTTAAAGCTCAAAAGAATAAATGTATGTTCCCTAAGATATCCACAGACTGTCATTTACTCATTATTTTACTTACTTGAGATAAGCAGCTCCTTTCTCGTCTGGTAAAACTTTGTCCATTGCTGTTTGTAACTGGTTCTGTAAAGACAATTCAAGAAAATTACTGAAATATCTGAAGTTACTGCAATGTTTAAGTTTATGCTAAAAAAAAAATGACAGGACTTTCATCACATAAATATATGTGTTCACAATTTTTTTTACATTACTTTCTTTTCATGGTTTCAAATCTGATTCATTAATTATTCTTGCATTTGTTATGGTTGTAAGGAATTTGAGAAACCATACGTTTCCATTCTCAATTTTATTTAGGAAAACTGAACAAGTATTTTATGTCACCTCGGGTAAATTACTAACGATGTGATTGATTTAACGCTGTCACGTGGTAACCCCCTATGGATCTGTCACATCTATTATTGTTATTGTATGTCATTGTTTATTTTTATACAAAACTTTGAAGGAGAAGTCCTGTGTGAGATAAATTGTTATATGTTTCCCTACCGACCCTCTACGGATCCATAGATGGTTAGTTAAATCGATAGGGATTCCCTTTCAGTCTCACTCCTATGGATTTAACTAACCCTCTAAGGATCTGTAGAGGATCAGTAGCAAACCATATAACTTATAATATATAAACCTGACTTAATAAATAGGTGTTACTGACAGGACGAATATAAGATGACTTATTTCCTTTGCAAATCTTCCTTTAATTTTCAAATTCTTTCATTCCCCCTTGCCTTCTACTTGTCACATTGGACAAATAGCACAAGGTGTTTACAAGGTTGAAAATCATTTTCAGTTGTCCTTGCAATTGGACAATCTAATGTAGAGCCTTGTACAAAATGGTAGATATATTCATGCAAATGCCAATATTGCAAAAGTTATATCGAATTTATCGCAAAGGGGACTTTCCTGTCAACTTTTGTACAAAATTTTAAAATTAAACAATGAAATAAAATTACAATAATAGTAGACATGACGTCATGATGCCCTATCAATGCTACTGATCCCCTACAAATCTGCACCTGGGTTAAACCAATCACATTGCCACTAACTTACCCCAGATGCGATAAAATCACATGACATTATGTTTGCCTGTTGCCTACCTGCCATGTTGTAATTCTGTTTACTTCTGTTGTTTTCTTCTTTTCAAAATCTTTTATTTTGCTTGGCTCATTTTCCTACAAAATAGCAGTCAGGTCAAATATCAACCAGTTATTTTAAGGGAGGCCAATGTGAATCACATTTAATGATGGTGTGTATTACTATAGCAACAATGATAACAATTAATACCAAAACATGGCAAATAAATAAAGGATTGATTGGTGCTTGCTTAACAACAAACACCAAAAAACAGAGAATTAATAAATGAATGGCAATCCAATGTCCCCCTCACCATCTTATCTGCTCAAGGGCAATAACTACAACTATTTTGATGCTTTTCATTCTTTTCATAAACATACGTAATCTAGAGAGCCTTTACAATGCAATTTTCCACATAATTTACATTTCCAAGGGACATAATCCTGTAAATAAGTTAATATGCAGTGATTTTTTTATCTTGTTTGAGACATTGTTATAAACCTTTGATATGAATTTTATTATTCTGACAAGAAAGTGCTTACAATGCAAATGTTCATAGAATTTACATTTCGAGGGGCATAACTTTCTTTAAAAAAGTTAAACAATGCTGATTTTCCAACATGTCAGACACATTGCTGATATAAACCTTTGATATAAAATCCCTAAAAATAAAACAAGAAATGCAGACATCAAAATTTTCATATAATTAACATTTCCTAGGGACTAATTAACTCTTGTTAAAATAGTTGATAAAGTGCTAATTTGGAATTGAAATAAGAAATTGCTGATAAAAACATATGACATAAAATTCCAATGAGAAATGTAGGTATAAAAGCACTTACAATACAATTTTCAATTTCCCAGGGACATAATTCCTTTGTACAAGTTGATAAGTGCATATTATTCACTATTTCATTTTCATCATTGATTGAACAAAAAAAAATAATATTTTATTTTTCTTTCATATCTGGTAGCTTATGCCCCTTTAAACATCTGACAAGAAAATGTAGCTAAAAATGCACTTACAAGACTGTATAAACAGATATAACTATCAAGATAATAATAGATATGTATAAAAATAAGAAGATGTGGTGTGATTGCCAATCAGACAACTCTCTGCCAGAGACCAAATGTGCTTATTTTCAAACTTATCAAAGATATAGTTGGAGGAAGCCTTTGACATTAGCAGCATTATATCCAATAACAACTGTAGACATGAGAGTGTTTATGATGTTGATAAACATCATCATATCAATATCCCCAGCTACTCATTGTAACAGGGGACAGTTAAACTTTATATTACAGACACTTTACTATGAGTTTACGTAACTTCTTGTATTAATCTTCTTTGCATAGTAGTTTAACAGAAGAAGGTAGAAAAACTGGCCAATCAGAACCAAGAATTATATCTGGGTGTTGTATGCTATGCTCAATTAAAACAAATGAGATTTTTTTTAATACAGATTTCCTTTATTTGTATTGTCAGGTGCTCTTCTTTTGGACTTTAGAAATAAAATTTATAATTGTAATGACTGATCACTAAAAAATTTAAAATAACAAATAAATGTAAATTTACCTCTGAAAGTTCACTGGCCTGCTTCAGTAAATCGTCAACTTGAGCTTTAAGATCATAACACCTAAAGAAAGAAATTAATTGTTATAATTTTAAAATAAATTAAACATTACATGTTATAACATGAGACCCTAAGAAAGACTCAGACAGAAGATTCCCTCAAATTTCATACAAAATATCCTTGCCTAAGAACCCAGTCTACAACTCTTTTGTCGCACTGCTCTTTTCAATTTTTCAGTCTTTACAATTTTTTCTTTATAATATACAACGTACTCAAACCAACTTTTTGGGAACTTTGTAAACATGTACTCCAATGCCTGTTACTACAATGTACATGTATGTTTAGTAGTCTAACAGGTCTGGACTCAATTACCAATAATTAACCATGAAGACAATATATTCCATAACCATTGCATAACTTTTTACATTACCCTTTAAAGTAGCCTTTCAGTTTTTCTTCATCAGTCTTTATTTTTTTGTCATTTGCTGCTTTAGTACTATCCTTTGCTTGTTTGTCAACCTACAAATACATAATTAAGTACAATTATGAGCAGTGTTCCAGCTAGGCCGTTTTCAGAGGGCGCAGTGCTTGTCCAGGGGTTAAAATTTTTGTTACAGCTCACTACCCCAGGACTTATTGGTAGCAGGATTTTACTAGCACTGTTGACAGAACTGCTAGCCCATCCAAACTGACCTACTAGCCGGAATATGCCTTACAATTTCAGAGTTTGCTGCATAATACAAAGTAGGTGTCCCTTGTTTTAAAGGCAGCAATATACACTGTATTTCATAAAATAAATCAAATAAATTTTTGTTTTATTAATTATAACAAGGATCTTTAGACAATCTTTTTGGATTTCCGTTGTACTATGGGTTGTTAAAAATATTTTTAGGCACAGAAAACATGTTCATTGGTCTTGTCATGTGAAACCAGTGGTTCAATTCGTATATTTGTTGTTCCCACATACAAAGCAGACTTTTTATTAGCATAATCGGGAAAATAACGGCAATATTCACAAAACAACGTCTTTGGTTTATCATCAGCAACAACCGACCTTGCCCAGGGGAATCTTTCTGTCCATGTCACAATAAATGTTCTTTTCCCCTTTTCCCGGTCGTATTTGGCATTTTTTGGGATGAATTTTCAGCCTCATTACCCATTCATCGACCGTTTTTCGTTTTGAAACTGACGAAGTTCCTGGAAATATTTTGTGACATGGTTTTGTGCTCAACAGCTGTCCGACAAGACAGGTCAATATCGATCAATGGATCAAACCCCCCCCCCAGTACCGTTAATTAAAAAATCTAGGCATAAGCAATGTACAATACTCCCCTGTACTGAGAAATCGATATTGAAAGTAAGGGAATTGTGATCAATAAATGATACCAGTCCACCCAGATTTAGTTGTTCTATTTTTAAAACATGTACAAAATCAGTTCAAATTCTTGGAATCCCGGATGACGTAAATGAATCTAATTACCTAAGATAGAATAGTGATGAAGGGATTTTCCACTTTCTATTTTAGAAATGCCATAAATTTTTTTTTACTAGTCCGTCAGGCATATAAGGTAACAAGTTTTGATTGCCAGAGGCGTAAATGCTCTAGTCCCAGGCGACAGGCTAGTGGATTTTTTAACCCCTGTAGTCCTTTTTAGAGTGGTGCCCTGTGCCCTTTATACAGTTTCCAGGGCACCCTTTGCCTTTTTCATGGCGCCCTGCCCTTCTGAAGATCGATTTTATTTTATTTTGTTTGTTTTGTTATGATCCGCCATAACGAAATAAAACTTCCTTGTCAATACTGTGTGTGCATCGTAATATACTGAAGGACACTGAACAGGTAAAAATAGGTTGATAATCACTGATCAGTACAGTGTACAGTGATTTTGCTAGCACTCATCATTTTCAATTTGCCATTTACAAATGATTTTTGAAATGAAGAAAGTACATGTATAAAAGTATTTCTGATCAATTTCATCACTAAACATGCTAACATTTGGAAAAGTAAAAAAGTAAGCGCATTAATGAATGTGACAGAATTTTTCTATGCCATTGAACTCTTGGCTTCAAATCAACGTATTTACACTTGTATGTAAATTTGTCTGCCATTACTTAAAACAAACAACATGAACAAGTTCCCGTAAAATTTGAAATCACAATTTAAAAAATTTGATGTTACGATTAAATGATTATTGCTTCAGGTCAAAAGGTTATTCAGAGACGGATCTAAGGTCATTCTGAGACAACATTCAGCAAAATATTATTGGTCAAAAATTAAAATCTAAAAATAAAGGGTGAACATGATGAGTGAAAAAAATATATTATCCTTCTGTTGTATGGGCATGAACTCAAAATCATTAACATGTTTTTTCTAACAGTTGAACTTGCACATTATTCTGTTCCTGTTCTGTGGACGGATGCTCAGTACTGCCATGTTGTAAGTGATAAGATTTTCTGCAAATTTGTATTACTGATTACCAAAAAGAATAATGAAGACAAAAATTTTGAATTTATTTTGTTAGTGTACGTAATATAATTAGTCTAGAGCTTATTCAACTTAAGATTTTATAGCAAACAAAATGAGTTCTCTGGGAAAACTCACATCAGATCAATCAGGCAGATATGTGTATCTGTACAAAGATCAGTAATAAGCTGTCTTTATATATTCATTGTTTTTAGGTATTAATTATAATGTTTTTGATTAAACTATACTTTAAAACGAGAAAAAAAAAAACGCTACCTGAAGATAGTGTTTCTTTGTTCACATTGAAAATGATGTCATCTAAAAAATTCCTAACAATAGGACCAACATCAGATATGTTTCCCTAATTCAGTTACTTTTTCACTAGAAATTATGCTGGGAATTTTTTTACAATAAATGTTAATAAGGGGACGAAGTCCCCTATTACAGTAGAAAAATCAATAAAAAAAAAAAAAATAAAAAAAAATCGGGAAAATTTACCGAAATTTTCATTGTACTAATGAACTCAAAATCATTAACTTTTTTTTGTAACTTTTTTTAATTCCCGCATTTGCGCAGAAATCTACTTCCTTCTTCCGGTCTCGTGTGTCATGAGACTTTGAGTGAAATATATATTTATCAGTCCAGTCAAATATAGGAAGGAACACAATAACAATTTCAATTCTAATTATTCTTTGATATGAAAAAACGTTACCTGATGATAGCGTTTCTTTGTTTACATCGAATATGACGTCATAAGTAAAAAACGTCACAACTAAAATCCCTAACAACAGAGCCAAAATCGGAAACGTTACGGTATTTCCGTTTCCTTTTTAACAGATTTTGAAGATAAAATATGTTTGAATTAAAAAAAATAATTCTTCGTCCCCTTTCACAGGTAACGCCTGCCTCATATTATATATATATATATATCTGCTGTTAACGCAATAACGGAATATGCATGTATGGTAAAGTATTCTAAAGGTTTTGCTGACTTCTTCCCCTTTCACATGTAATTGTAACACTTGCATACAATTATTATTTCCATAAATCTTGATTTAAAAACACCTGTCAAATTTATATGCATTCATTTTTGCTTTATGCAAACGGTTTTGTTTTAGAAGACTTGGTCATGTTTTAACATGTTTTTTCTAGTCATTTTTTAATTCTTTAATTAATTCATCAACATTTCACTTCAGAAGTTCCAATACCTTTTTCTTATATGTATCAGCTTCTTTCTGAAACTTTTGTAGAGGTCCAAGCTCTTTCCCCATAGCCGAATTTGAGTGTTTTTACTGATGAATCGAAAAATATTTGTAGACAGCCTCCATATGCAAACAACTGTGATGAGCACTGTAAAATAATTTAATAAAACTCTCTATAAAGGAGTTCAAAAAAATAAAGATACAAAAATTTTGTTACAAATATGTATCTATCGACAGTTCTATTGGGCAAATGCTTTAAATAAAAATTTTATTAAAAAATAAAATATTTTCGTGGCTATGCATCGATTTTAATATAAAAACCAAATTTGGCGTAGCCATAAATTTCCGGAAAAAAATACTACGCGTGAAAAAGTAGCATTGAAATAATATTTTTCTAAAGAGATCGTATTCACGTAAATCAGCTGTAACTAAAACTCGTTATAATTGACTATGATAACAAGCTGTTAATATAGAATAAGGTTGATCTTCCGCAATTCTTCAACTTAGATGTTCAAACTTATCTCATATTGTTATTGCAAATCCCAACAGGAACATATATATTGTTAGATATACTGTGCCCAGATCTTATCTGTTATATATGTTAGGTTGTGTTTCTTCATATTCTAGTTACATGCGCTTTGGGAATTGTTTTTAAAGTGAATGAAAACCATTGAAAACTAAAAAAAAAGTACATTTGGTTTTCAAAAATATTTCGTGTTTTGTTTTTTTATGTCATTGAACATGTTGAAAAAAAGATTGTTTTATTTTATTATACAGAGGATAAAAGTATTAGTCTTAGCGTTATGAATAAAACTTTTCAATCAATCAATCATTCAATCAATCAATCAATCAATCCATTAAACGACATAATTATGAAACGATTAGTGACCAAACTTGATTTGTAAATACACACTTCAATGTAAAGATTTACGTCATCGCATGCGCAGAAGAGTAAACAGGAAGTGGAAAAAATCGTCGGCATAATCAGCTAAATATTTTGGATTTTTTGCGAAAAATGTAAGTTTTGCATTCTTAACAATTTATGTTGACTTTTCTTCACGAACCTTTTAAAGCCCATAGTTTAGTTAACGTTTGAAGTTGATAAAATGTAACATATAAATTAACCAGAACAAGTTTCAAAATGAACATGATAACTTCTACATCAGCAGGTTCAGTACTTTGATATAGACTTTTATAGTGTAACATAATATATCTTAACTGGTTTCCGTGTTATTATTGTCTAATATGAGGCCGGTGTCACCTGTTATCGAGTGGCCTCGGTGGCCGAGTGGTCTAAGTAGTTATTACTGTATTCACTAGCCAGTCAACATTGAGGATAGTGAGGTTGTGAGTTCGAACCCCGCTCGTGCAGGTGCACTCGACTCCAATCTTAATTGACTCCAATCTTAATTGACTAGGATTGTCAGTTTTCCTATCATAGGTCGGTGGTTTTCTCCGGGCACTCCGTCTTCCTCTACCAATAAAAATTGGCCGCCACAAAATAGCCCAAAAGCAGTGCTTAAAAGTGGCGTTAAAACACCAAAAAATCAAAAATCAAATCAAATCACCTGTTATCGCCCCTTGTCCTTTGATAATACATCATACAATCTAACAAAATCAATCCTGACTCAAAATCATGTCACAAAAAATACAATGAAAAAAATAAAATAAAATGGAAATACCGACCTACCTACCCAATTTTTTTAAAATATGTAACCTTAAACAGACATATATATTTTTTTTGGCCTAAGTAATCCAACTACTGTTTCACTAGCCGTCAACACTGAGGTTGTGAGTTCGAATCTTAATTGACTTGGATTTTCAGTTTTCCTTCCAAAGGTCGGTGGTTCTCTCCAGGCACTCCGGCTTCCTCCACCAATAAAAACTGACCATCACGAAATAGCACAATAGTGTTGAAAGTGGTGTTAAACACCAATCAATCAATATATCAATCAAAATCAAAAATGTTTAAATTAAATTTGCTTTTGAAATAATAATCAGCTCTTTGAATTGCATATCTGGGGACCAAGTCAGCAAACCTAAAGAAAATTTACGAAAGCCAGTATAAACAGCAGATTTATATATATAAACATTTCTTATAAAAAAAATTTCCCAGCATAATTATTTCTGAAAATGTAATTGAATAATGGAAACATTTTTTATTGTTGGTTGCAGGGGTCACCACACCAAGCTAAGTGAGCGACATAGTCCCCCTAGGACTCCCCATTTTGTTGTAGAGAAGCCCCAGGGAGAAGTTTATGTCGTTCTAGATTTTCAGTAAAATTCCCCAATGTCGCCTCCTGATTTTTGAAAAATTCTCGAGCCAAACATAAACAACCTTATAAATGACGAAATACAAAATATGTTTTTCCCAAATTTAGAACTGATTTGTCCGCGGTATTATACTCCAACATTAAAATTGCTTGACAGGATGTACTATAAGCAAGAAACAAGAAAAAACTGATTTTGTGATGTTTGTTTATTGTCTGCCATCTTTGTTATTGAAATTGTAGAGGGCGCCCTTTTATATTTTCAAAACTCTTATCATTTACCTAATCCATATTAATATGCAATTTTAATTTTGATTATCTTATATTTACTGATAGATATCAAAATTTGATGCTGCATTAAAAATTTCTCATTTCTTTTCAAATGTTGCATAATGTAAACTGGAATCCGCTTGTACTTTAACTACGTACAAAGTTTAGTAGTCAGCCGGGAACCAGCACAACGATGTATAAACTACAAAATGTAGTCGGTTTTTCGTTCAGGATTTGGTGTTACAGACTGCTGCATGTGCTTTGTTTTAGCTAAAGGTCCTTTAAACAATATTTTGATGAATACTATAACATTAATTCCCTAAAGGACGGCACTATTTTTCTTCCAAAGTCGTATACGTTTGAATTTTCTGCCGCATCTCGCACAGCATTTGTTTTCGATTTACAAGTACTTATTCAATTTCCAGTATTGAAAAATACAACTTTTTCGATGTTACTGTTTGTGATTTTGTCATATTTTAACACTCGTGAAGTGTTCTAGAATCTTTTATATTGTTTTTATCTATTGACGTAAGCTCCCTTTCGATTTGTATAAATTTTAGATTTTACTTTTCTTAGTTATGTGATTTTATTCATAAAAAAAGGGTGATTTTCCAGTTTTGGGACAATATCTTTAAAGTGCTTTGAGCAGTTTTCATGAAACTTTGGTGACAGGTTTATATCTATTAAGATAACCTCCCTTTAGATTTTCATAAATTTCTGATATGACATTGAGAAGTTATTGAACTTTATTCTTTGAAAAAGCGACGGGGGTATCATGCGCTCATGGCGTAGCTGTTTATTAGTCCCCTACCGACGAAGTCGAAGTGGACTTTAGGTTTGCACTCCGTCTGTCTGTCAGTCCGGCAAATCAGTTTTCCACACTTTTTTCTTCATGCTTGAAGATATTGATTTGATATTTGGTATATTGTTTTATCATGACAAGTTACAGATCAAGTTCGGATTTTTTTCCGGTCTGATAATTTTGTGCAGAGTTATGGTCCTTGGACTTGGAAAATTCACTCAAATATTCAGTTTTTCGCACTTTTTTTTGTCATTCTTGAAGATATTGATTTAATAATTGGTACATTGTTTTATCATGACAAGTTACAATTCAAGTTTGAATTTTGTTCCGGTCTGATGATTTTGTGCAGAGTTATGGTCCTTGGACTTAGAAAATTCACTCAAATAATCAGTTTTCCACACTTTTTTTCGTCATGCTTGAAGATATTGACTTGATAATTGGTATATAGTTTTATCATGACAAGTTATAGATCAAGTTAGCATTTTGTTCCAGTACAATTAATTTTTAACCGGTAGGGGACTATGTATTGCCATGCAATACTCTCAGAATGCTTGTTCTTTCTGAATTCCTATTAAAAATAATTTAAGGAACAAATATATTTTTCAATTATGATATTAGCAATGAAAGACAGTGAAACCATTTCTAGATATTTTAACTTGCTTATCAATTGATTATAATTTTTTTAAAGGGTTCTTGCTTTATTTAATTTTATTAAACACAATTGTAAGCAATTCAAAACATGCTTATGTTTGAAAAATCTTTGAGATGCAGCAAAATTTGACCAATGTCAAATCTTTAATTCATTCAGATCTAGCTGCACAACCGTAGCTCTTATGGTCCTTGTGATATTTTTTGACAATTTGCGTCTGTAGGTAAAAATGTAATTCAGACCACAAGCATGGCAAGGCAAGGAAATACCACCTTAGCAGTTGTCATGCAAAAATGGTTTGAAAAATAACAAAAAGATAAAGATGCTTGGAAAATTTGATTCTTAAAAAGTATTAACGCGATCCTTAAATTTTCCTTGAAGTCTCCCTGTTGGGGCTTCACTTCTCCCAGAAGTCTCCCTGTTGGGTCTTCATGATCACTTCTCCCTGTTTGACTGCCAGGAAGAAGTCACTTCTCCCTATAATTCTGAAGTGTGGTGACCCCTGGGTTGTATTGCAGGGCTCACACTACTTCAGAATCATAGGGAGAAGTGACTTCTCTTTTTGAAACTGAGAGGGAGAAGTGGTGAGATTTAAGAGAGAAGTGCTCGTTCGCTCGCGGCGCTACAATGTCTGGTTTTACTATAATACAAAGGCCCATATGTATCTTATTTTTTTATTATTGCTCAATTTGTACCTGGGAGTACAATAAAAGTAACAGTTCAAATTCAAAGTTGTTTAATTTTATCATATCTAGTTGCACAATCATATTAGTCCTCTTGTCAGAAAAAAAAACCGGTTTAATATCTAGCAATAATAAAAAAGATTTTTTTTATATCAAAAAGGAAAAGAAAGTTGTTATTTCAATTTAAAATATACTCTGTTATGTTTGTGAAATTCAGTGGTTAAAATTCTCATTTAAAAGATATATAAATTTAACACAGTTAAGCTTGGACATAGTATAGTAGTCCCAGAGTTGAGCAATTTTAATTGATAAATTGAAACAATTCATATACATGGAAATATATACATTAATCAAGTAGATCTAACCAAAAGAGTGTTAATGCGCGTGGAATGCGTAATTTTTCCTTTTGGGATCAATATTCCTCTGTCAGCTGTGCCATTCATTCTTCAGTAGTCATTATCGTATGAATCCGGATTTCGGTCATAGCTGGTCCGGTTCGGATCAGTAGTTTAGTACAAATATTTCAATGGCGGACGAAGAAGAAAAATTTACAAAAATAAACGATGTTTGACACGCAATTTGGAAAGGAATATGACGTTTTTAATGCAATAGATGGATAACAAATTTATTTCAGGCAAATTTCATCACGTTCTAATGAAGTAACGAACTTATTTTGCCGAAAATTAGAATGATTTGATGTACGCTCTCTAACAAGTACCGGAAGTGATAAAAAATTGTTTTTATGAAATAACTTGCAACCAACTTTAAAATCAATGCTTTAACCTCTTTTCTGAAGAAAATAAATCGTTTATGTCTTTGAATTTCTTTACTTTTTACTGAAAAATTGCTGTTTCATCGACTTGGTAAAAATTGAACATTGCCGATGACGAAAGCGACTGAAAGCGAGTATCGTAAACCACAGGGCGACTAGTTTTCGCTTTTGAGGGTCGGGCAAAGCGAAGTGACGGACGGGAAAGCGACATCTTCGCCCTAGTCGCCTGGTAGCGTGAGCCCTGTATTGTTAGGAATTTTATATCTGATGTACATGTAATTTTCAATGTAAACAAAGAAACGCTATCTTCAGGTAGCCTTTTTTCTCGTGTTAAAGTAGAGTTTAATTAAAAACATAATAACTTATACATGTACCTTAAAACAACAAATATACAAAGTCAGCTTATTACTGATCTTTGTACAGATACAAAAATCTGCCTGATTGATCTGAGGTGAGTTTCCCCAGAGAACTCATTTTGTTTGCTATAAAATCGTATGTTGAATAGCTCTGTCTAGAATCATTTTATTACAAACCCAAACAGAATAAATTCAATATGTTCGTCCTCATTTTCCTTTTTATACCCCATGGAACAAAGTTCTGTAGGGTATAATGTTTTTGACCCGTCAGTCCTGTTCTTGTCATTGCAACTCCACTGAATCCACACAACAGAATTTTATGAAACTTTGTAGATAATTAGGACATATACTATTTGGATGTGCACATCGACAAGAAATTCAGTGTTCTCCCCAGGCCCTTAAAGGACCGCGGGCCCGCGATGTATAATTTTCTACCGTGGTGGTATCGTTCTTGCCGCGATTTATAATTTTTCTCCGTGGTGCTAAAATTTTCGGTAAAAAAATCGTAAATCGGTAAAGTTTTAAGCGACTTGTTAAACCTTTTCCGTGGGGTATAAAATTTCAAATGAAAATTGACCAGTTCAAACCAGTTAAAACAACTTGATTGTTTACACCACGTGATCGATTTACCTTTTGAGGTTAACCTTGATGATTGGATTTAATCGATGTACATGATTCTTTTGTGTTTTAATTAATTAAGAAATCATAATTAATGATCAGACTTGTGAGGGACAAGCAGACATTTGTTAATTAATTCTATTACTCCAGCCTTTGGTTATAAATAATTTGCGTATTTTAAACGTGTTGGAGTTACTTCCCCTGAATTAGCTTATTACAAATAAGTGCTCCTAAAATATCATCTATCATTGAAAATAGAAATAAAGTACAAATTGAATGCAAAATTATATAAGAATGTTACCTTAAGGATAAAAACTTTCTTTGAACATACCAAAAAAAATATATTGCAAATTATTTTTGATAATCATACTTTTATTAATGCACAGACATATTATTATAAATAGGTAGTATTTTCTAAATGGTAACTGATTTCTGTTAAAGTAGTTCCAGTCTTTAGACACTGATTGACTAATCGAATATTTTTAGTTAAACATGTCAGATATGGATTAATTAAAAAAATGTCGGATGAGAAAATATATTGTCCAATGTGAATATAACTGTAAATATGTTTTGTTCCGTCTGTGTTTATGTTCTTCATGCGTGTATATAAACTGTCTTGTGTGAACAACGACAATTGACGTTTAAAAAAAAAAGGCGGGAAGGAGAACCAAAGCAATTGCTGACTTAAGTATAAGCAACATATATGCACTAGCACTTATTACTCCTTTCCCCACCATACCATTCCTATTATCCTATATATGTTTAACAATTCGTTTATCACAACAATATAAAACATATAAATAAATATGAGCGTGATATACTCGAGAGCCGCCTCAGATGGCGAAGAAGGGATAAAAATAGGGAAAATGATTCCAAGGCCCTGTACCCTGACAATACAATCCCAAGATGTAACACCAAAAATTACATCGGCAGAAATGCTACACTACATAAATAGCGAGATAAATTTAGATATATCTGCCCTCATAGGCTATTTCCAGTCTACAGGCATAAATACGTTCTCGGCATCTTTTAGAGACGAGCACTCAAAGGAAATCTTCCAAGATATATTCAGAGAACAATTCGAGGTTAGGGAGGTTACCTTTAATGTAATACAAGCACAACCCCTACAATGGGAAAATAAAAAAAGAACCATTGATATTACATTGTTCGGAATACCATACGAGCTAAAGCCTGAGTATATCAGAAATAAAATGCAAAAATATGTAGACATATAGGGGAAATAAAATACAACACATACAAAGATTTCCCAGACATATCTAGTGGGGTTGTTACTGTTGTTGCCAACAGTATCAAAGAAGACATACCAAAAAAAATCTATATAAAAGGGCAACAAATTTCCACTAGATATGAAGGTCAGCCGCACGGCAAAAAGTGCTTTAATTGCCAAGCATACGGACATATCTCAGTAGATTGTCCAGAGCCACCCCGTAAAGTATGGAGTTCAGCGAGAACCCATCCAACTAGAGCTAATAGTAATGAGTCTTTATCCACTCAAGACTCACAAGAGTCACAAGACTCACAAGAAAATACGATAGTAAGCACAGGGGAAATAGAGGTAGAAATCTACCAAGACAAGGAAACAATGGAAGCAGCTCAAACCAGCACTTCCGATTCTAACCCCATAGAAGAAAATCTTAATGATTCAAAGAGCAGTAACGAGTCAACTGACCATCAAATCATAATAACACAAGCTCTAGAAGTCAAATTTGATAAACCACAGTCTGAGACTGAAAAGATCAAAGAAAAACAAAAAGGCAAAAAAAAGCCAAACCAAGTAGAGTACAATGATCTAATGGAAGATTTAACAGAGATATTGGGCACAATCTCTGAGTCAGACCCAGAAAACACTGAAAAAGAAGAACAACAAATAAAAAAAAAAAGGGTCGGATACCAATTCTGGAGCCTCAGTGGCTCAAGGAAATGGTAGGAGCCAAAACAAACAAACAAAAGCTCAAACAGACAAAGAAAAAAAGAGAGAGAGAATAGAAAGACAAAGAATTGAAAAAAGAAAAAATCTTAGTGATAGTGAAAATGAATTAGAAAAAAGGAAGCCAGAGGCAAAGAAACAGATAACCAAAAAATATTAAATAAAACAATAGACATTAGACAAACAAAATTTAAATTAAAATTAAAGAAAGATAAAATTTTCATATTGTATACTTTACTATTTATTTATGATAAGTATCTTCACATTACTATTATACTCTTTTTTACTAACCCACATGAGCACTCTTCATATTATATCACAAAATATAAGGAAAAATATAAACACTAAGTATAAAGATATAATCAATAGCTACCAAGATGCCAATATCATCTGTTTACAAGAAACAGGGGTACTAAAAAGATCAACCCAAATTGATATTGAAGCGACAACAAATTATAAGATCTACAGTTCAGATGGAGAAAATAGGGCAAGGGGTGTATGTATACTAATATCAAAAGATGCAAAAGAAATAGTTAAGAAACAAGTTCCGGCGACGTTAAAAGGAAATTTCATACATTTAGAATTTAAAATAGATAATAAAAAATATCAACTTCTCAATATATACAGTCCAGAAAATAATACAAGACCACAAACAGAATATTATGAACAATTAGATAAATATGCTGAATTAATAAATGTAAAAACAGATATAGTAATTTTTGGAGGAGATTTTAACCTCATAACATCAGAAAGAGACTCAAAAACAGGAAAAATTAACACAGGTAGAAGGACAATGGATATATTTAACAGTATAATATCCAAACTAAACATAAAAGATACATATAGATACAGAAATAAAAATACAAGAGTATACTCATGGACAAAATTTGACAATAGTTCCGCAACAAGAATAGACAGAATTTATTTATCCAAACATATCTGTAATAAAATAAAAGAAACATTATATACACCCTTTGCAAGATCCGACCACAAAGGTTATAAACTAAGAATATTAATTGGCCATACAAAATGGGGAACAGGATTTTGGAAACTTAATGAATCTCTGCTACAACAAAAGAAATATACAGAATTGATAAGAAATTTTTGGAAGTCATGGGGAAAGGAGAAATTAAAAATGAATATTTTAGATTGGTGGGAAAAAGGAAAAAAGTCAATAAAGGATATAACAATAAACTACAGTAAGGTTATGGCAACAAAAGAAAAGTGCAAATACAAGGGTCTGATACAACAACTAGAAGAAGAAGAAAATAAGAATAAAAATGATATATCTAATGAAAGAATAAATAAAATAAAAAAAGAAATAGCAATATTAGATGATAACAAAAAAAAAGGAGTTATAATAAGATCAAGGGAGGAATATTACAATGGAGATTTAGAAAATATAGAAATTTTTGAATTAGCTGAAGAGAAAAGGGGTATAAAAAAAGAAATAAGAGAACTTTATGACAAAAATGGGATATTAAGGGAAAACAAAGAAGAAATAATAAACATTGTCAGAGACTTTTATAAAGGATTATATAGTAGCCAAAAAATAGAAAACGAAAAAATAATGGACTATTTGGAAGGGGTCAAACTAAATAAATTGGAGGAGGCGGATTGGGTTCATTTGAACCCAATTATGACAAATGAAGAATGCTTCAAAAATACAAAAGATTTTCAAAATAATAAAACACCAGGAATAGATGGTTTAGGGAAAGCATTCTATGTTGAATTTTGGGATATCATAGGTGAAGATCTGACAGAAGTCATAAATAATATATATTTAACAGGGGAAATGACGGAATCGATGAAAACTGGAATTATAACTCTCAGCTACAAGAATAAAGGAAATTTTAGAGATTTGAAACAATGGCGACCTATAAGTTTACTATGTTTTGACTACAAAATTATAACGAAGACCCTAACAAAAAAAATGGCAAAAATAATCAATCAACTAGTCGATGTAAACCAGACAGGGGCAGGGCCAAATAAAAAAATCACGGAAAACATATATGGGATAGATTCAATCATAGAACTTATGGAAATAAATGATTGGAATGGCTATCTTGTATCTTTTGACCAAGAAAAGGCATTTGATAGAGTGGAGCATAACTATACTATTCAAGTACTGAAAAAAATGAATTTCCCCCCAGGCATAATAAGGTGGATTGAGATAATTTATAAAGACATAAAGAGTACGATACAGATTAACGGTCATCTTACAAAAGAAATAAAAATAGAACGTTCAATAAGACAAGGGTGCTCTTTATCTATGACAATTTATGCATTAATTATAGAACCTTTGGCCTCAAACATTAGAAACTCGAAAGACATAAAAGGAATAAACCTGCCAAACAGGAAAGAAAAATGCGCACTATTCCAACACGCAGATGACTGCTCCACCATAACAACAGAAATTTCAGATTACGATCAATTAGTAAAAGAATTTAAAAGATTTGGCGAGGTATCGGGGTCAAAAATAAATGAATCCAAAACAGAAATATTAGAAATAGGAAGAAAAAAAACAATCTTTAATCGACAGATAAAGGATTTAATTAAGGAAAATGTTAAAGTGCTAGGGATAAAATTTGGGGAAAATAAAATGGAAAAAAACTGGAATCCAATAGTAGAAGCAATAGCAAAAACATGTAAGGAATGGGAAAACAGAAATATAGATATATACTCAAAAGTACAAATAATAAATACATATATGTTGAGCAAAGCCTGGTTTGTAGCAAGAATAATTTTACCAACTCAAGAAATAAAAAGTAGGATAAATAGAGCATTATACAAATTCATATGGAATGGTCCAGAGCTAATAAAAAGAACAACTTTGAATAAAAAGAAAAAAGAGGGGGGAATTCAAATGCCTGATTTTGAGGAAAGGATCAATGCCATGTGGCTACAAAAAATTAGTGATATGATCATAGGAAAACCAACAATCTGGAAAACCCTATATACGTATTTTCTAGGGATAACAACAAGAGAATTAATGCCGGAATTAGCAGAAAATAAATATAGCCACTCAGAACAATTTGGGAAAAATTCAAAAAAATTAAAAGAAATATATATACAATACAGAAGTAAAATCAAATTAACAGAAAACATTACGTTAAAAGATATTTATTATGAAATCATTGGACAAAGGAAAAATTTAATAACAGTAGAAGAAAAAAATAAAGAAATAGAATTTACAAATATTTGGCAAAAAGTAGCTGACATCAAAAATGATATTCACAGAGAATTTATTTATAAAATAATACACAGAGCTGTATTAACGGGAGAAAAACAAATAGATAGAGGAATAAGAGGCATAGATCCAAAATGTAAATACTGTAATAGACAGCTTGAAACATATGAACATCTATTTATAGACTGTAAGGAACTAAAAATGTTTAGAACTTATGTGATACAAAATGGTCAGTCAGAAGACCCAAACTTTGAAATAAATAAAAAATCACTTCTACTGGTAGACATAAAAAAGGAACTAATGCCTATAATATATGGATATACACATGCAGTTTGGGCCTGTAGGCATTTTGGAGACACACTAAATCTGTACAAATTACAAATGAAGTACCATAAGGATAAAGAAATATACCGGAAATATAATTAAACAAAAATTAGAAAGAAATAATACCAAAGGATACAAGATAGCAAAGAAAGAAGATAAAGACAACATAAATAGCAAAAATAAAAAATAAAATTGGATGACGGGATTGGGAGACTACTATGTTAGAGCTTAACTTTAATAGGGTTTTATACCCGTTTAGTCTCCTAATGCCCAAAATTAAAATTTAAAGTGGAAATAACCAGTCAACCAAAAAGGGAATTAAAACGGGATGGAAAAAAACGAGTAGTCAGTGTGGGTTGCGCCGCGCTATACTACATAGATATATAACAACAACAGAATCAGTTACCTACAGGGAACTAGAAAGAAACAACAATAGGAACAATAGGAAATTTATTTAAATTTAAATTGTACTTAGTTAAACCATACTTGTTAATATATTGTTTTGTTAATGATAAGATTAAAATAATCATGTTTTTTATTGCAGAAATAAAATATCGAAAAACTTTCTCAAAATAGCACGATGATGATAAAGTGAACAAAAGCCATCTATCAATCAGTCAAAAAACTGGGCTAGATGATAGATGAGAAAATTTTTTCAATTTTTCAAATTAAAATTCAGTATTATAAATAAAGTGGCTTATTTCTCCTTTTTCATTCTTCTAAGCAGTATGTAAGCACTCTTTTAGCACACTAAACCCAAATTAACATTCTCAACCACTACGGTTGTATATTGTATTAGTATTTTCAAATAAGTAAGGGACTGGCAAGTTCACACCAATCTGAGTGTTGAGAAAAAGAAAAAAAAAAAAAAAAAAAAAAAAAAAGTCTTTAGACTCTGATTGGAACTCAGCTTGATATGATATATGGGTGTACATATAGATGATAAAATTTACTTCACATGTCTATCTACCATGTAACACAATAAGATTCTAATAATAATTGTATTGTTGTTTAAAAGAATGCTAAAGCTATGGAAAATAGTTTTTAATATACTAGAGGTTCTGCATTAAAATTTAATCTTGTTTACATTTAATTGTTATGGTGTAATCTAACAAAAATGGGGAAAGTGTAGTGTAACTTCAAGTATCAGGACAAATTGGCTTGATCAAAATATAAAAAGTGACTTAAGTTTAAAGACTAATAGTGCTTTCGTTTATTTATTCTTAAAAGAAATTAAAGTATACAAACTGATTATTGATTTACTTCTTTTTTTACCAGTAATTTTTTGACCCAAAGTCTACATAACACAGTAAACAAAACAAAGACAAAAAGGTAATGACACAAAAACTAACAAGAAAAAAAAAAGCAATGCAACGCGACACAACATATTGTACAAATCATTTTGACACGCGTTACCCTGGTGCTATCCAAAAATCCTGGGGAGAACACTGAAATTATTATTCAAAATTTTTTCTAGGAGTTACATGTATGCACCTTTGAACTTAGAATTTTGGCCTTGATATACTACATACTACAGAATCAGTTTGTCATTGAAACTCCTCTGAATCCACACAACAGAATTTCATGAAACTTTGAAGATAATAAAGACATAATTTGTCAATGTACATATCCACAAGAAATTTTTATCAGCTGACTTTTGTAGGAGTTGTGAGTCTTTGACACTTAGGAATCTCGTGACATTTTTTTGCCCAGTGTCAATGTGGGGACGTGGTTTATGTGAGTGTGCTCACAAAGGTTCTTTAATTTGGTAGTCAGTTACATGTATTCAAATTTGCGAGAAATCATATGACTTACTACATGGTAGGGTTAGTCAAAACAGGAACAGGGTAATGCACAAGATCAACTGTTAGAAAATAAGAAGTTTTATTGATTTTCTAACTGTTATTGGGTACTTTGTCCCCAAAATATAACGACATGTTTGAAGGGGCCAACCCTCCCTCTAACCTGGGACAGTGGTTTATCAGTACAACAGAAACCCTATATAAACATAAATATAAGTAGATAGCGAGCAGTGCAATTGGACTTTTCTAGGTCAGTTTGATTTCATGTTACAGGTTAATAAAATTGTTAAACATTGTTTTTACCTGTATTTGAATGAGTTATTGCAGATTGAATGAGTCAAGGAAATGGTTAATCCTTGGTTCACTTTCAATGTTGACATTTTTTTCGTTTTGATAGCTGAACATGCCTACTACATGCGCAACCCATCTCCAGCTAAGGGTTACATGTATATTGAAGGTTACGTAAATACTAATTTAAAGAGGTTAAATTATTGACTTGGAAGTCCATTATACATCAGTGATGTTTATAGTCCCCTATTGACGAAGTCGAAGGGGACTTTAGGTTTGCACTCCGTCTGTCTGTCTGTCTGTCCATCCGTCAGTCCGGCAAATCAGTTTTCCACACTTTTTTTCTTCGTGCTTGAAGATATTGTCATAATTGATTTGATATTTGGTGTATTGTATTATCATGACAAGTTGCAGATCAAGTTCGAATTTTGTTCCGTTCTGGTAATTTTGTGCAGAGTTATGGTCCTTGGACTTGGAAAATTCATTCAGTTATGGTCACTCAAATATTCAGTTTTCCGCACTTTTTTATGCCCCCGCCGAAGCGGAGGGGGCATTAAGTTTTACCCTTGGCTGTACGTACGTAGGTACATCTGTCCGTACGTCCCAAAATTGGTTTCCGTTCTCTAACTCAAGTTTGCCTCAACCAAATGTTATCAAACTTATACACAATGTTTATTACCACAAAACACAGATCAAGTTTGAATTTTGGTGGGATCACTTTAACCGTTCTTGAGTTATGCCCCTTTATAAATGGAAAAATTGCAAAATTTTTCATTTGCGTTCTCTAACTTAAGTTTGCCTCATCCAAATGTTATGAAACTTATACACAATGCTTATTACCACAATACACAGATCAAGTTTGAATTTGGGGGCATCACTTTTTCTGTTCTAGAGTTATGCCCCTTTACAAATGGAAAAATTGCTAAATTTTTCATTTTTTTTCCAAAAATATCAATGTCATTTAAAATTGGAGTTATCTTCCTTTGTCCATGATTATAGTTAAATCAACTACAATCAATGCTTTATACAATGTAATGTTTAATTTTGCCTTCCACTGATAAAACACAGATCAAGATGAATTTGGGTAGTGTCACTTTAACCATTATTGAGTTATGCCCCTTTATAAATCGAAAAATTGCAAAATTTTTAGTTTCCATTCTGTAACTTAAGTTTGCCCCAACCAAACATTATGAAACCTATACATGTACATAATACTCATTACCACAAAACTAAGATCAAGTACAAATGTGTCCGTTCTCTAACTTTAGTTTGCCTCAATAAAATGTTATGAAACTTATTTATACACAATGCTTATTACTACATGATATAGATTAAGTATGAAATTCGATGGCGTCACTTTTACCATTCTTGAGTTATGTCACTTTATAAACATAAAAATTGCTGAATTTTACTGAACTTATACACAATGCAACCGTTCTAGAGTTATGTGTGTTTACAAATAGAAAAGTTGCGGAATTTTCGTTTCTGTTCTCTACTTAAGTTAGCCTCAACCAAATGTTATGAGACTTACACACAATGCTTATTACCACAAAACTCAGATCAAGTTCAAATTTGGGTAGCGTCACTTTTACCGTTCTTCAGTTATGAGGGTAAACACAGTTAGTTACAACAAGCTAATCTTCCCTGAGGCCCTCACACATTGTGTACAAATTACAATACAATCAAAAACAGATACTTATTTACACATACATGTAGTTAATTTACAGTCAAGTAGTTCATTGTATTATTATAAACATGATAAGAGATAAAACTGATCAAGAGGTACATGTAGCAGAGGGGGCATTAAGTGTTTCCCTTGTCCGTCCATCCGTCTGTCCCTTCTGTCGCGTATGTCCCCAAAATTAGTTTCCGTTCTTTAACTTTAGTTTGCCTCAACCAAATACTATGAAACTTATACACAATGCTTATTACATGTACCACAAAACACAGATCAAGTTTGAATTTGGGTGGTGTCAGTTTTACTGTTTTAGAGTTATGCCCCTTTACAAATGGAAAAATTGCTGAATTTTTTGTTTCCGTACTTTAGTTTGCCTCAACCAAATGTTATGAAACTTATACGCAATGCTTATTACCACAAAACACAGATCAAGTTTGAATTTTGGTGGCGTCACTTTTACTGTTTTAGAGTTATGCCCCTTTACAAATTGAAAACTGCTGATTTTTTTGTTTCCGTTCTCTAACTTTAGTTTGCCTCAACCAAATGTAATGAACTTATACACAATGCTTATTACCACATAAGTTAACACAGATCAGGTTTGAATGTTGATAGCGACACTTTTACATTGGTTTCCCAAGTTTTCAAGTTCAAATTCTTTATTGTAAACTCTCAGACACATATAGTGTTACAAGAGGAATTCAGTCCATATAATCAAATGGAATTGGCAGCTAAAATATACAACTGCGTATCATGAAATTAGTTATGAGCAGTACAGCTGCTTACAATGTACAATATTTTTTCTACATCCCTCAAAAATATAGCTATATTCTTTAAGACCTTTATATTACATAATGAGAATAGTCCATACATTTTATATACAGATGGATAAAGTGTATTATATGTTGGAATATACAGAGTTCTAAGAGATGTTACTTTAACATGGTTAAATACAAAAAAGTAGTGGTATTCATTACCTATTTCATTCAAGTTACACAAATGACAAATCCTGTGTTCCATGGATGAACCAACCCATGATCATCTACCTGTTTCGACAGGAAATTTTACATTTGAGCATCTTACATGTAGTTTACTTATAGTTAAACGATCAACTTTAGCTAATTTTAAAAGATATCTTTTTAGTCCAAATTCTTTCTTGAGGCATAGATAAAATTCGCCTCTAGAAGATTTACCCATATATCACTATACCAGTTCTGGTAAAAATTATCTAATAACTTTTGCTTTACTAAACCATTAATATCATTATTATGTAACAAATACTGACCATTCCTATATTATCAAATGTAGACTTGATACATTCTATCCGGACAATAACTTTAGTTTAAGTAAATGGATCTCTATGAAATTTATTAAGATGGTTCAATACCACAAAAGGAAGGTTGGGATCGATTTTGGGGATGATGGTCCCAACCGTTTAGGAATTAGGGGCCCAAAAAGGGGCCCAAAACAAGCATTTTTCTAGTTTCAGGATAATAACTTGTGTATAAGTATTTCGATCGCTCTGAAATTGTACCACAAAGTTTAATATCACAAGTAGAAGGTTGGGATTCATTTTAGGGGTTATGGGGGCCAACAGTTTAGGAATTAAGGGCCAAAAACAAGCATTTTTCTAGTTTCCAGACAATAACTTGTAAGTAAGTGTGTGGATCTCTCTGACATAGTACCACAAGGTTCCATATAACAAAGGGAAGGCTGGGATTGAGTTTGGGGTTAATTGCCCCAAACATGTAGGAATTAGGGGCCAAAAACAAGCATTTTTTCTAGTTTCCAGACAAGAACTTGTGTGTAAGTGTATGGATCTCTCTGAAATTGTACTACAAGGTTCCATACTACAAAGGAAAGGCTGGGATTGAGTTTTGGGGTTATTGCTCCAAGGGGAGGAGGGGTGGATTTTTTTCTCAACTTTTTTAAGGGATTCATATTTTTTTTACAAAATTTTTTAAATTTCGAATTTTTGAAAAGTTTCAAGAAGAAATCTTCACAGTATTGCGCAATGGATTTATAAGATCTTTGACCACATTTATTTTATGTCAAAAACCTATATTATGTCAAAAATATGATCACAATCCAAATTCAGACAGTATCAAGCTTGAATATTGTATATATAAAAAAGAAGCCAATGAGACAACTCTCCACAAGAGACCAAATGACACAGAAATTAACAACTATAGGTCACCGTACGGCCTTCAACAATGAGCAAAGCCCAAACCACACAGTCAGCTATAAAAGGCCCCGAAATGACAATGTAAAACAATTCAAACGAGAAAACTTATGACCTAATTTATGTAAAAAAATGAACGAAAAACAAATATGTAACACATAAACAAACGACAACCACTGAATTACAGGCTCCTGACTTTATTCCCCTTGATTTCTCATGAACACATTCAAAAAGCTGTATATTTGTAAATAAAATAATTTTGTTTCTGGAAATATTATGAATGGCATCAAATATGACAATGAAAAATATGAAATATGGCCAGTTGAGAGATTCAGGGACCTAGGATAATGTAGGAGTCTCTAGTACTGACTTTAAAATTGTATGATTTTGGTACAACATTAAATTCCTGCTTTCCATTAACAAAATTCTGATTTCTTTAGCTGGATTGGATGTTTCTAATCTACACCAAGGTATTATGGTAAATTCGATATGGAAGATTTCAAGAAATAAGGAGTGTAGTCTTTTAGCAATTTGACTTTATGTGAAGGAAAACATGATAAATGCATGATATCCAATCAGTTTAATGGCATCTTTGTGGAAATATATATATACTAGTATGTAATTATGGGATTTCTTTTTATTTTCCCACAAATTGATGAAATTGAAAAAGTATGTCATACATATTGATGTAATTACAAAAGTATGTCATACAAATTGAATTGATCTGTATATGGTATGAATATTTTTTACTGATAGACTGTAAACAAAAATGAGTCATCTATAGAGAATGCAGTAGACAATGATTGGTTGTCCTAGTTTGGAATCAATAACAGATGAAGTTAGTTTTATAATATGTATTGTATCTCTTTTCATACCGATAATAGATTTTACGATTTAGACAATAGATTTTACAATTTAGACGTAACATTTGACATCACAAGGATGTGGGAAGTCTTTATTTGAAGATTGAAAATTTTACTCAAGGGACATTTCTGTTGAATGGAAAAATACTTAAAAGGTCTTGCCATGATATTGATCACAAGTGTTGAGATAAATTGCATCACATGGTCAACAAATATTTATAATAAACCCAGGGAGAAATTCATTAGGATTTTTGATAGAACAAGGCATGAGTGTAAAAATTTTATAAACATGTACCCAGATTCTAATATACATGTACCAGAGGAAGAACAGGCAGCATAATTATGTTTTAAATAAAAAGGCATTTACAAAGGCCAATCTATTATAGGTAGATTATTCCACAATGGAAAGACAATTTTTCTGTTCACTAGTTTTACATAAAAACCTAAGTAACTAATTAATATAAAGGGAAACAAACTGTGGATGCTTGATAAATTGACATCCTAAATGTTTAAGCTCTTAATCCATCCACATTCCCCCTTTTACAAAATGTTTTATAAAAAAAGGTAAACAAACAGAAAACGAAAAAAAAATATCTTCTTTGAATACAAAGGGCATTCTATTTCCTGCTCAGTAGTTAATTAGACTTATATTTAACAGTTGGTTAACTCTCCCCTTATGATGTACAGCAGTGACTGACTGATTACAAAGATTTTATAATCATAAACATTCCATAGTCACAAACGTGAGCAGTGAGAGTAGCTACATCTGTATGTAATAGAACCACTCAGAACTAACATGTACTTCCACGTCAACAGCAGGTTTGCATATTCATAATATGAAATGTATTGTGAAATGGATAGTTACATGTATCTGATGTTTTGATTTAATCAGGATTATCTGAATGATTTGTGATTGATTTTCATAAGTTAACTAACTTAAATTGTGGATATGTGTTGAAGAGGTTTTAATAATTTGTGGATATTTTCAATACTTGGAACTTTAATTTGTGGATATTTTAAATATGTTGCAATTTGTGGAGATCTATATATACATGTATATGTAATTTGTACTTATTAGTGGGTATTATCAAATCATTATTCCTTGTGGATATTTTCAGTACTTTGCACATTTTGGATGTAATACAAATGTACATTTTTTGCACTTTGGTGATATTTTTAGGAAATTATGGATCTATTTCAGTGACTTCTTGATATTTTTCAGTAACCTGTGAAAATGGAATTGGCACATAGTTTATTATTGAATGAAGAAGCTTTCAAAAAAATTCCTGAAAATAAAAGACCAGTATTTGTATTTGAATGGCTGAGGTTTCTGGATAAAGTTCTATCTGCAGCACAGAAAGTAAGTTTTAGAATAAAGTTATATACTGGTACATGTTTACGTGTATAGACACAGCTGCTAGTGAAGCAAAAAAAACCAGTTTTTTTGTTTCCCGTTAATAAAGTCCAGAACATTTCCCTGTATACAATATTTTGTTTCCCTATATATATATATATATACTGACTTTGTCTCAATCTATTCTATGTTAAATATTTCAAAAATTGAAATTACTTCACATACCTACCAACTGCACACATGACACAGGAAACAATTATATATTTTTTTTGCCTGAACAAATTGTACATTTATTGTCCTTTCCTTTGCCTATACCACCCAGCTTAGTCGCTCTGTAATTTACCTTTTCCTTCGCCTATACCACCCAGTTCAGTCGCTCTGTAATTTACCTATCAGGACTTTGATACATTAGCAGACAGTCTGAGGAGAAGTTATTGGCAATGTCACAATGTCTTGAGTAGAAGTTATCAGCAACATCAAAATGCGTGAGGAGATGTTTTCAAGTTTTCTTTTGTCAAGCGTAAAACTTTCTAAGGGAGGGAGAAACATCAAGGTAAATGCAAGTTTTGCCTATTTATAAAACCACTTTAAAAAGAGAAATTCTGACGGGAACAAAAATGTTCAGAATGTTGAGCTCTACTTATTAACTAAGTCACTTCTTATAGGAGTTACTGCCCTTGAATGACCTATTTTACCATTTTTGTCTCGCCTTGACGGCGTCAAAAAGCGAGACATAGGTATCTGTTATCCGGCATCGACGACGACGGCGGCGTCAACAATGTATTAGTTTGTGATTAGGTCTATTTCATGGTTAACCACTAGTGGTAGGTCAATGATATTTGGTATGCAGTTGTATTAGCATTGGCACATCTCATTACCATGGAGATTATTTGGCCCCGCCCCCTCAGTCAAGGTCATGTATTAGTTTGTGATTAAGTCAGTTTAAGGGGAACTGTTAGTGGTAGGTCAATAATAATTGGTATGCAGTTGTATAAGCATTAGCACATCTCATTTCTATGGAGAATATTTGGTCCTTACCCCTCAGTCATGGTCTATTGACTTTGAAACTTTTGCTTAGTTTACATGTATTAGTTTGTGATTAGGTCAGTTTAAGATGAACCACTAATGTTAAGTCAATGATATTCGGTATGCAAATGTATTGGCAAAAAAAAAAGCGAGACATAGGTAGCTGTTTCCGGCGTCAGAGGTGGCATCAACAAGGTATTAGTTTGTGATTAGGTCTCGTTTATGGTGAACCACTAGTGGTAGGTCAATGATATTTGTTATGCAGTTGTATTAGCATTGGCACATCTCATTACCATGGAGATTATTTGGCCCTGCCCCCTTAGTCATGGTCTATTGACTTTTAAACTTTGCTTAGTTTACATGTACTAGTTTGTGATTAGGTCAGTTTATGGGGAAGCACAAGTGGTAGGTCAATGATATTTGGTATGCAGTTGTATAAGCATTGGCATATCTCATTTCCATGAGGTTATTTTGGCCCGCCCCATCAGTCATGGTCTATTGACTTTGAAACTTTTGTAAGTTTTAATGTATTAGTTTGTGATTAGGTCAGTTTATGGGGAACCACAAGTGGTAGCTATATATATATATAGGTCAATGATATTTGGTATGCAGTTGCATAAGCATTGGCATATCTCATTTCCATGGAGATTATTTGGCCCCACCCCTCAGTCATGGTCTATTGACTTTGAAACTTTTGCTTAGTTTACATGTTTTAGTTTGTGATTAGAACAGTTCAAGGGGAACCATTAGTGGTAGGCCAATGTTTATTAGTTTGAAGTTGTATATTAGCATTAGCACATTTCATTTCCATGGAGAATATTTGGCCCCGCTCCCTCAGTCATGGTCTATTGACTTTGAAACTTTTGCTTAGTTTACATGTATTAGTTTGTGATTAGATCAGTTTAAGATGAACCGTTAATGTTAAGACAACGATATTTGGTATGGAAATTTATTGGCATTTGCAAGTCTAGTTTCCATTGAGATTATATAGCCCCAACCCCTCATCATGGTTCATTGACTTTGAAACTTTTACAAAGTTTTACAAGTTAATGTTTGTGTTTAGGTTTGTTTAAAGGGAACGACTTATGATAAGTCAATGGTATTTGGTATGCAGTTGTATTAGCATTGGCACATCTCATTTCCATGAAGATTGTTTAGCCATGTACCTTCAGTCATGGTTCATTGACTTTGAATATTTGCATAACTTACATGTAAAAGTATTGCTATTTTAATTTCAACATTTGCATTTTCAAAATAACAAAAAGGCGAGACATATCTCTGTGTTAACAGTTTATTACTAAAAAGTGGCCATTGTTGAAGATGCAGGTGAACGACACAGGCTCTTTAGAGCCTATAGTTAAGTCAACATTACACTTTAACATACACTTTTACACTGACAGCAGGCGAGACACAGGTTCCACAGGTTCCACAGAACCCCTTTAGAATTTTTTTGAAATATTGATTGAAGCTTTTCCAGAAGGTTTGTCATGATTAGATAGGAGTCAACTTCACTAAACTTATATAAAGATGGCATAACACATTTTATTATTATTTTTTTTTTTTTTTCAGTCTGATATAAAAGAAAAACAGAAGAAATTAGTGGAACAATTAATAAATCAAATTAGTGAATCTCCGGGTCCGCCAACAAGAAAGTTACTAGCCAGAAACCTCGCCACATTGTTTGTTGTTGGAGATTCCTTTGACTTGTTTCATACGATCGGCAAATGCAATGATATTATAAAGAACAAGGATGATTCTCCAAGCTTCCTGCCAACAAAACTGTAAGTCTGTTGTCATAAGTAATTAGGGTATATATGATGATGGATGCTGTGCTACATTATGCAGTAATATGAATTGATATATCTGTTTAATAATCAGAGCATTAACTTGTTGTGTTGTGCTTGCAGTGAAAACAGTAGAGTCAGAATATTTATACATAGTTTTTACTCATAGTTGCCAACTGACTTGGCATTTGAAGGTCATACTCCAAAAAGGCTTTTCAAGTATAACTCCCAAATGGGACAGTTTGACTCCCATTGTTCTGTAACATAAACCAAAATAATTCAGAAAAAAAAAATATAACTTGTGCATTACCTTATGACAGGATAATTTGTACCAATGTTTTAAAGCATAAATTTATTAACAAGATTTGTGACAGCTTTTTATACGCCCGTTTACGGGACTTATTATGGTATACCGTTGTCCGTCTGTCCGTCCGTCTGTCCGTCCGTCATCAACATGTCGGACATTAACTAAAAAACGCTTTTACCAATTTGCATAAAACTTTGGTAAATTGTTTATATCTATTGACGTGAGCTCCCTTTCGTTTTTTATAAATTTTAGATTTTACGTTTTCGAGTTATGGGGTTTTATTCATTAAAAAAGGGGGATTTTCCAGTTTTCGGACAATAACTCAAGAATGCTTTCACCAACTTGCAAGAAATTGTGGTGAATTGTTTATATCTATTGACATGAGCTCCCTTTCGATTTTTATATATACTAGATTTTACATTTCCGAGTTACAGGGTTTTATTCATAAAAAAAGGGGGATTTTCCAGTTTTCAGACAAAAAATCAAAAATGCTTTCAGCAGTTCTCATGAAACTTTGGTGAATTGTTTATATCTGTTGATGTAAGCTCCCTTTAGAGTTTTATAAATTTAAGATTTTAGATTTCTGAGTTATGGGGTTTTATTCATTAAAAAAGGGTGGATTTTCCAGTTTTTGGACAATAACTCAAAAATGCTTTCAGAGTTCTCATGAAACTTTGGTGAATTATTTATAGCTATTGATGTAATCTCCCTATTGATTTTCATAAATTTCAAATATGACATTGAGAAGAAATTGACTTTATTTGTTTATAGTCTGACAACAGATTCACTAAGCATTGCGCAACACTGAACAGCACAGTGAATTGCACAACAGCAAGAAATCTTTAATTGAATATAAATTCCATTCATATTACCAATTTCAAGTTCTTTGACTACATTTATTCAGAAACCTATAATATGTCAAATATTTAATTACAATCCAAATTCAGACCTGTATCAAGCTTGAATATTGTGTCCATTTTTGCCGCAACTGTTCAGGGTTGGACCTCTGTGGGAGTATCCAGCTGCGCTCAGCGAAGCAGTTTATTCACATGTATTTTCCCAATCAGCGAAAAATTATACGCAGTGAAAATTTAACCTGCTCATTTTGTCATCAAATTGCGAAAAAAAAGCCAATACCAAAAAAACCTGATATACGGTATATAATCCTTTCTATTTGCAGTGCAGCCATTGCTTGCTTGGGAGCAATGTATGAAAAGCTCGGGAGGATGACGGGACGATCATTTGAAGATACTGTACAAATACTCATCAAGGCTTTAAAGAATGCTGAGGTAAATATTATAGCTGTAGCAGGATATAGGGTCAGGGATGAGGTAGGGAGTGAAGTTATTGTGGTGTAGGGAGAAAAGAAGGAAGTTTGTCAATGTAATGTAGGAATAGGGGAGAAGTGAAGGAACGTTGTCAATGTAATGTAGGGAAAGGGGGAGAAGTGAAGGAACATTGTCAATGTAACGTATAAATAGGGGGTGAAGTGAAGGAACATTGTCATTGTAATGTAGGGAGAGGGGGAGAAGTGAAGGAATGTTGTCAATGTAATGTAGGGAGAGGGGCAGAAGTGAAGGAACGTTGTCTGTAATGTAGGGAGAGGGGCGGAAGTGAAGGAACGTTGTCAATGTAATGTAGGGAGAGGGGCAGAAGTGAAGGAATGTTGTCATTGTAATGTAGAGAGGGGGCAGAAGTGAAGGAATGTTGTCAATGTAATGTAGGGAAAGGGGGAGAAGTGAAGGAACATTGTCAATGTTACGTAGGAATAGGGGGTGAAGTGAAGGAACGTTGTCAGTGTAATGTAGGGAGAGGGGGAGAAGTAAAGGAAAGTAGGCAGTGTAATGTAGGGAGAAGGGCAGAAGTGAAGGAACGTTGTCATTGTAATGTAGAGAAAGTGGAGAAGTGAAGGAACATTGTCAATGTAATGTAGGAAGAGGTGGAGAAGTGAAGGAACGTTCTCATTGTAATGTAGGGAGAGGGTGAGAAGTGAAGGAACACTGTCAGTGAAATGTAGGGAGAGGGGCAGAAGTGAAGGAACATTATCAATGTAATGTAGGGAGAGGGGCAGAAGTGAATGAACATTGTCATTGTAATGTAGGGAGAGGGGCAGAAGTGAAGGAACGTTGTCTGTGTAATGTAGGGAGAGTGGGAGAAGTAAAGGAATGTTTTCAGTGTAATGTAGGGAGGGGTGAGAAGTGTAGGAATGTTTTCAGTGTAATGTAGGGAGAGGGGAGAAGTGAAGGAACGTTGTCAATGTAATGTTGGGAGAAGTGAAGGAAAGTTGTCATTTTAATGTAGGGAGAGGGGCAGAAGTGAAGGAACATTGTCAGTGTAATGTAGGGAGAGGGGCAGAAGTGAAGGAAAGTTGTCAGTGTAATGTAGGGAGAGAGGGAGAAGTGAAGGAATGTTGTCAATGTAATGTTGGGAGAGGGGGAGGAGTGAAGGAACATTGTCAGTGTAATAGTGTACTGTAGGGAGAGGAGGAGAAGTGAATGAATGTTTTCAATGTCATGTAGGGAGAGGGGGAGAAGACAAGGAATGTTGTCAGTGTAATGTAGGGAGAGGGGGAGAAGATAAGGCAACCATGTGAAAATGGTATTCAAAACTCATTAATTCTTTAAAGAATTTAAATGGTTCTAGAATTTATAAAATAAAAAAATTAAGAATTTCATATATTTAAAACCAGAGGTATTGTTATGTCGTACCTTCAGACATTTTTTATTCCTTTATCTTTCTGGGGGGTGACATCTTTTTCCTCACAAAAGCAAAAAATCTACAGTTTTCATGAAATTGAATGAGACTTTGTAAAATTGTTTCTACCATATATAGTTTAAAAAGACATTGTATTTTTTGTGGGGCTGATTTTTTTTAGGGTCTCTAATAGCAAATTATTTTAACACACAAGTTCACATAGTTTGCAGAAACATTGTACAAAATTTTTTAATTACATTTTGTTGCAGTCTTAGATCTTAGCTGCTCAATTATATTTTTTTTCAGTTGTGCAGAATTATTGCTGTTTGAAAATTAGATAAGAAGAAAAAGGAAATATATTGTTTGAATTTAAATTTCTTTTATGGTTGAACATTTTTTTTTGGGGGCGTGGAGGTCAGGAGGTGCTTTAAAATAGAATTTGGTGGGTGGTTGTATTTTTGGACAACAGCCTCAAGAATCATGTAGGGTTTTTTTCAATTATATTTTTGGTGTCTGGGGTGATAGAAAAATGACACTTGACATCCTTTCTAAGTGCATACATACTCATATATTTCTGGTATGTCCCTAAATTGAATTCTGCAAGAAAATCTCATTGCTTAATATCTTTATCTAAGAGTAAAAGTGGTGGCTTTGATGTCTGAATCCTTTAAGCCTGAAATGATGCTACATGTTGTTTAAAAAATAGAAAGATGAAAGGTGGGAGGAGTAGGAGAATGATTATAAAGATAAGGTCGTCATGATAATTAACTTAGAATAACTAATGTTTGAATGATAAACAATAATGGCTCTGAACTTAAAGCAGTAGATTTTGAAATGATCTGGAATACACTGAAGTAATTATGTAATAACCTTACGTGCATGATATAATACTGGGAGATCTTGAGCACTTTCCAAAACTCTTCTGAAACAGATTTGTTGAGTGATCAGTGTAAGAGCAATCCTGATATAATACATCTTGAGAAAGAATTTGTTGAGAGGAAAATTAATTAGTTGATTTGAAGCCAGTTTCAGCCATGCCAGACATACTATTGTGCCAGATTGATTTGATATAACCATGAAATTAGTCAAAGTGTAACACAAATGAACCTATCACTGATGTTCAATAAATATCAAAACTTTGTCATCAGTCTGACAGGCAATATCATAACAGATACTTAACACCTAAAAGTAATAACACAATGCCAGTGAATGTACAGGTGTGTTTCTGGTGGGAAAAATTGAACCTCATCATTGCATATTGCTTGTATTAATGTTTTTGTTAGAGAATTGGCATCAAATATTTTTGTTTGTTTGAAGACTAAATATTAAATTGAATGGCAAAAACTCCCAATCAGAATTGTTTTTCCCTCTGCTTGATCAAAATATTTCTTCCTTCAAAGTTTGGAACCAGAATTTTTTTTAGAGCTTATTTCCTAAAGCTTGTAGATTAAGACTTTGGTTGACTTGCTTGCTTTGTTTGTGTAAACCATCTGCTCAAGCATTGTAATTAAGATTGACATCTGCAAACAATATAAATATAAATAGGCGCAGTTAAACCTGTATACATTATACTTAAATTTGATTATTTGATAATGTCCAATCAAATCTAAATATAATGTATACAGGTTTAACTCTGCCTATTTATATTAACAAAGCAAGCAAAGCAAGCAAGTCAAACAAAGTATTAATCTACAAGCTTTAGGAAACTAACTCTTTAAGAAAAATTAACCCCCCCCCCCCCTATTTTTTTACAAAATTACTACTACATGTTTGCCATTGTCCTGGTGTAATCTGTATTATGACAGTTCTCAGTGAACAAATCAGTTAGTAAGAATCAAAGGAAATCAAAAAGAAAAGACTTGTAACAAGTCTTAAATTGTATAGACACATGTCTATTGTCGAAGATTGTATGTAACAATATATATGTATTTTGTTAATTTGTTGTTGGATTGCTGTGACATGTATACCCAAAATCTGTTTCTATTCTCAGTAGAAATCTTCAAATAGCACATTTACAGAAAAAAATATTTTATTTGGCAGAAATTGCCCTTTCAACTGTATTTGTAACATATTGATTTGCAGATGTGAAATGTAAACACATTTAAAATGAGAAACATGCCAGTACATTCCTCTTATAATGCCAGAAACATGTTGGCATATTAAAGTAAATGTTCCCTGTTAAAATATCTGCTTGTAAAGTCTCAATTCAGTCTTCATCATATATCAGTCATAACTAAGATTTAAATGGGTGCTGACTAGAATGCAATTTACATGTAATGGTGGAAGACATATGTCAGCAGAATTGATTAAAAGAGAGTAACTAGTTTGGCAAAGATCTACCACTAACAACAAATTCATCAAAAATAACTACAGGTAGAGGATGTATGTACTGTAGGAACAGAAAGTAAACCTCTCCTAATATAAAAATAAGAAGATGTGGTATGATTCCCAATGAGACAGCCCTCCACCAGAGACCAAATGATGTAGAAGGTTAACAATTATAGGTCACTGTACAGCCTTGAACAATGAACAAAACCCATTCTGCACAGCAAGCTATAAAAGGCTCCCAAAATGACAAATGAAAAACATTTCAAATTAGAAAACTAATGGCCTGATTTATGTACAAAACAGTAAACCAAAAGCAAATATGATATACAGCAACAAACTACAACCACTGAATTACAGGCTTCCGACTTTAGTTTGGCAAAGATCTACCACAAACAACAAGTTATTTAAAGCATGAAAAAGTAATCTTTATTTAGGATGTATGTAGGAAGAGAAAGTATCAGTATAATGTATGAAGTAGATAAACCACTTGGTGATCATTTAACTGTCGGGTTAAGTATTTAAATGGTTTGTTGATGATGTGATTACAGACATCACCTGTCCATATAAACCCTCTGACAGATATATTATTTATTACTCAAATCCTTGTTATCATTTAGAGGGCAAAAGTTTTTTTTGTTTAGGATGATAGGATGAAATGGAGGGAGGGCTGGAAGGATGGAGACAGGGGTGATGGGGATATGGTCATCGATTTTAGCTGTCCAAATATAACCTGGATCAGAGGTTCTTTTTAGGCCAAATAAAAAATATGTGTGTATAGGTTCCCCCTTTCACTTTATTTGTCACCACCATATTTGTTCTGATAACTGCTAAAATATTCTATAAAAAATGTCAAATTGATCAAAACCATGTTCACTCATTTCACAAATCCCGCTTTTTTTTCTACTGTTTTTGTCCTTCTTTTTCCACAGATCTCAATTTTTTTTTACCCCCTATAACCCACATTTCATAACGTGTCATCCAACCATGCTATTTATTAAAAGAAAACTATTGCATTGGAAAATTCAGGTAAAACAATATAATACTGAAACTCAGTGAAGACCCAAATTTTTTCTGACATGTGACAAAAAATAAATCATGACCTACCAATTCTGCAGTTATTTGGCAAGAAACCCTTAACACCTATATATTTTTGGCTATTACTAATGGAACGAGTTTGTACTGTTTAGAAGCGGAAGGTTATATGAGGTCATAATGAAAATGCATCTGGTCAGGCAGGTTAAATGGTTTGATGGATCAATGATAATAGACAGCACCTGTTCTGATAAAAACATTTATCTCTGACAGACATCTCATTAATCACTTATAAAATATCCTGGTAATTGACTGGAAAGAAATGATTGTTGTGTGAAAAATAAGGAGGCTGTGTTTATTGGCAATCCTCTAGTGTTAGAGATTATGTTGTCCTATAGTCATTTGGTTACTGTTTTTCAGGGGGTTTTCTGAAGCTTTAAAAAGTGTTTCTATTGGTATTATATATATGTAGGTCAATACTTTTTTGAGGGATGTCAGAGGTTTGGGGATTCTGTAGGCTAACCAGACATAAAGTGTAAGGGATGGATTTTCTGTTGGAGGTGTAGGTCCAGCCAGGGTTAAGGGATTCTGTAGGCTACCCAGTCATAAATAATATGGGATTGGGGGGGGGGGGGGGGGGGGGGGGGGGGTTATCGTGTAGCAAATATATTATAATTTAAAACAGAAACTTAAATTTTTTTAAATTGAGATATAAAACCTGATGATAATGAGAGTAATGAAGTTATCATATTACAAAGCACCTGTTCAATTAACTTAACTGTAAGCCTATATGTTAATTATCAGGGTAAATCTCTTCCTGTGTATTGAGGAGAAGGAAACTCTTGTATTGTTATTAATATTGATTTAAAGTAATTATAACAAATGGAATGGTAAAATGATGGACACTTTGGCATCGATTTTAATAATTTTACATGACTTTCCATCTCCAGCAATGATGTTGTTGATTTCTGCCAGGCTGACAGGCTGTTTAGTCAAATTATCTAGGTTAGAAATATGCTGTAGTAAACACATAAATCAATAGGGATTGACGTAGACTTTAAGATTATTAAACATTAAATTAAATACATGTACATATTCCAAGGGGGATTTTAAGATAATATTGAAATATCTCTATTTCATGGAGGATTCCCAGTTCTTAACCTTGAATATTTTGTTGAAAAATGGGATTCAATCCTGAAATTAAACTGTTTTGATCATGTAAAAAGTTGTAAATTAATAATATTTTTAGTGATTGTCAAAATGCAATTATTTTAAATCAGTTGCCATAGAAATATTATTTCTTTTCATGTAACACTTAATGTCAAAGGTATTATGGGTGAAGAGACTAGGAATATTAGAATTTAAGGATATGTTTTATTGTTTGGTGTCTTAGACTTTGGCATGCTGGTTCAGTCATCTGCTGCATCAATAATGATAAAAGTTTGTGATTAGGTCAGTTTAAGGGAAAGCACTAATGATATATAGGTCAATGATATTTGGTATGCAGTGGAATTAACATTGACACATCTCATTTCAATGGAGATTAATTGGCCCCCCCCTCCTTAGTTATGGTGTATTGACTGAAACTTTTGCTTAGTTTATATGTTAAAGTTTGTGTTTAGGTTAAAGGAGAATGATATTTGATATGCAGCTGCATTAAAATTTGCAGATTTCAATTCCATTAGGATTATATGGCCCTGTTCCCTGAGTCAGGGTTCATTGACTTTGAAATTTTTGCAAAGGTTACATGTTAAAGTTTGTGCTTAGATTAGTTTAAGCTAGGGAAACCACTTGTGATAAGCCAAACAAGAGATTGTCTATGTTCTATCAAGGAATATGATTATATTTGGCAAGACAAAAATCATATGACTTTAAGCAATAAACTTTTAAATTTATATGTACAATAATTGTTATATTTTTATTTCTCAGAGTCAAGGACGCAGTGAGATAATGTTGACCTTGGAGAAGGTTATTGGGGGTCTTGGCTCAGCAGGAGGTGGTATATACAAAGACATATATAAGGCAGCTAAACAGTGTATGACAGATAGGGCCATGTCTGTAAGATGTTCAGCAGCCAAGGTAAATACACAATACTACAGTATACTGTATGACAGATAGGGCCATGTCTGTAAGATGTTCAGCAGCCAAGGTAAATACACAATACTACAGTATACTGTATGACAGATAGGGCCATGTCTGTAAGATGTTCAGCAGCCAAGGTAAATACACAATGCTACAGTATACTGTATGACAGATAGGGCCATGTCTGTAAGATGTTCAGCAGCCAAGGTAAATACACAATTCTACAGTATACTGTATGACAGATAGGGCCATGTCTGTAAGATGTTCAGCAGCCAAGGTAAATACACAATACTACAGCATACTGTATGACAGATAGGGCCATGTCTGTAAGATGTTCAGCAGCCAAGGTAAATACACAATACTACAGTATACTGTATGACAGATAGGGCCATGTCTGTAAGATGTTCAGCAGCCAAGGTAAATACACAATTCTACAGTATACTGTATGACAGATAGGGCCATGTCTGTAAGATGTTCAGCAGCCAAGGTAAACACACAATTCTACAATATACTGTATGACAGATAGGGCAATGCCTGTAAGATGTTCAGCAGCCAAGGTAAATACACAATTCTACAGGATACTGTATGACAGATATGGCCATGTCTGTAAGATGTTCAGCAGCCAAGGTAAATACACTATTCTACAGTATACTGTATGACAGATAGGGCCATGTCTGTAAGATGTTCAGTAGCCAAGGTAAATAAACAATACTACAGTATACTGTATGACAGATAGGGCCATGTCTGTAAGATGTTCAGCAGCCAAGGTAAATACACAATACTACAGTATACTGTATGACAGATAGGGCCATGTCTGTAAGATGTTCAGCAGCCTAGGTAAATACAGAATACTACAGTATACAGTATGACAGATAGGGCCATGTCTGTAAGGTGTTCAGCAGCCAAGGTAAATACACAATACTACAGTATACTGTATGACAGATAGGGCCATGTCTGTAAGATGTTCAGCAGCCAATGTAAATACACAATACTACAGTATACTGTATGACAGATAGGGCCAAGTCTGTAAGATGTTCAGCAGCCAAGGTAAATACAAATGACTACAGTCCATCCCTGTAATTATACCAAGGGTATTGTATGATACAATGGCTTTTCCCAGTCATAATAAAACATTTGACCAAAATGTCTGATATAAATATTGGAAACTTTGAAGTTCACAATTGTCAGGATTTTAGAGAACAGTCAGCAAGTTATTCAGTCACCAGCATGTTGTTAATAATCTGTCAGTTACCATGGAAATACCTGCTAGGTATTCAAACTGACATCTCAAAAGTATCTTGGAAACATGGGGTCCCTACTGTTTTAATAATTTTTAGGGAAGGGGTCATCATACTTTTTTCCGGGCTGTTGACCTACTTTGATTTAAACGTGGCAATGGGTCAGGAACATATATTTTGTAAGTTTGTCCCTGTTATAACAATAATAAGTACATATGTACCTGTATTCTTATACAATAGACTACACACAATGCACTTCTTTCATTTCTAATGCTACTTTCAGTGCATGATGCAGTTGGTTAAAGAAGCACAGTTTATGTATACAGCAGAACTAGAAACAGTTACTTCCCTTTGTTTCCGAGCTTTAGATGGATCTAATTATGATGCACGTTGTGCTATTGGTAAACTTCTTGGTGAACTGCTTTATTCTGCTCAGTCAGTGAAGACACCTGTGGGTAAGTGTAGTTATCTCCCTTTGTTTCTGAGCTTAAGTAAATGAATCTCATAATGCTTGTTGTTTTTTATGCCCCCGCCGTAGCGGAGGGGGCATTAAGTTTAACCCTTGTCCGTCTGTACGTACGTACGCACGTACGTACGTACGTACATCCCGAAATTGGTTTCCGTTCTCTAACTTGAGTTTGCCTCAACCAAATGTTATGAAACTTATACACAATGCTTATTACCACAAAACACAGATCAAGTTTGAATTTTGGTGGTGTCACTTTAACCGATCTAGAGTTATGCCCCTTTATAAAAGGAAAAATTGCAAAATTTTTATTTTCTTCTAAATATCAAGTTTATATAATATATTTTTAAAATTGGAGTTATCTTCTTTTGACCATGATTATAGTTGAATCAACTACAATCAATGCTTTATACAATGCAATGTTTAATTTTGACTTCCACTGATAAAACACAGATCAAGTTGAATTTGGGTAGTGTCACTTTAACTATTATTGAGTTATGCCCCTTTATAAATAGAAAGATTGCAAAATTTTTTAGTTTCCATTCTGTAACTGAAGTTTTCCCCAGCCAAACATTATGAAACCTATACACAATATTCATTACCACAAAACTCAGTAAGGATCAAGTACAATTTTTTTGTTTCAGTTCTCTAACTTGAGTTTGCCTCAATCAAATGTTATGAAACTTATACACAATGCTTATTACTACATAATACAGATTAAGTACGAAATTAGGTGGCAACACTTTTACCATTCTAGATTTATGTCCCTTTATAAACATAAAAATTGCTGAATTTTTTAGTTTGTCTCAATCAAATGTTGTAAAACTTATACACAACTGTTCTAGAGTTATGCGTGTTTACAAATAGAAAAATTGCTGAATTTTTAGTTTCTGTTCTCTACTTAAGTTAGCCTCAACCAAATGTTATGAGACTTACACACAATGCTTATTACCACAAAACTCAGATCAAGTTCAAATTTGGGTAGCGACACTTTTACCGTTCTTCAGTTATGTCCCTTTATAACTATATGATATGCAAGCGGGGGCATCATCTGTGTCCACATGTGGACACTATCCACATTTATTTAAACTTCATATTGAACTGCTTTTTGGACTCAATGAAGGCACCTCTTAAAAGAAATTAACCTTATCTCCCTTTGTTTTTTAGGGGTCAATAATTGTGATGCTTTCAACTCTTTTAGTTTTTCACCTAATCTGATATGCATTGAAATACAAATTTCTATTTTTCTGAATTTTCCGTGTTTCATGATTTGAAACCTTTTAAAGTCTGTGAACCAATAAACCACAAAGTTTACATGCTTGTGAACTAATAAAAAATTAAAAACCACTAAGTTCAAAAGCCCTGGAATCAACAAATGAATGAAAACCACAGAGTTTCAAACAGCAAAAGTCAATTTTTAAAAAGCAAAAATAAAAGTGCATTAATTATTTTTTTACCCCTCAAATTGCGTTGTTATGACATGAAATTATACTAAAACATAGTTTGCTTATCAAAATATTTCTCAACGATCAAAATCTATTTTAGTTTCATCTATAATTAATGTTGAAGCATGTTTAAGTGATTGGTAAATAGAAATGATAGATAATTTCTGGGATGGGATTACATAATTGTCATATTTTATAGGTGAATAGTCAGATTCATGTAGCCAGAGTAAATATTTGTAATATTTGAAGAAACTAATAATTATTTATTCTGTACTTCGTTAGTGGGGATTGTGTTGACATAGAGTGCAGTATTTGTCGATGGATTTGTTAATAAATCTTACTGTGAACAAATAATGACTAAATACAAAATGTAGTTAATGAATTACTAGAATGTTCTTAATGATGATCAACCTTAAGAAATAAAACTGCTGTATTCATTAAATATAATATAAATATGTGTTAGGTAGCAACCCAACAAAACAAAAACTCGATTTATCTGATAATAAGCTTTAAACCTCAAACTCCTTTGAAAATCTTGAAAAAGAAAACTATAATCTTTCATTGAACAAAAAAGAAGATATTTAATCACCATTGAAGTTGGTAATTGGCCGTTTTCTTTTCTTTCTGCTGTGTTTACCTTGACTAAGGTTATAACTATGGGATGAATTCTTTGTAATAAATTTTTTTTTTCTTTTTACATCAAATATGTTTGTGCTGAATTTGAGAAAATAATGACTAAGTAAATTTAACTACTGTAACTGTTTGTACGTCTGGTTTTCCAAAGCTCTGTTGAATTACCCAATTAAATATGATTTCTTAACCTTAAAAGGGGTGGTAACATTAGGATAAATTAAGTATTTAAATTATTGCAGTGCTGTAACCCTGTCATTAAAATGTAACCTCTAACAATAGTATCTAATGGTGATTCATAGCCTGGCAGGTTTATAGCAGTTTATTCTATATTTCTTGCAGTAACTCCATCATACCTTATTCCGACCATTTTATTTTGCCAAAGTTTTAACATTTTCATATAAAAGGTAACTATTTATCATTTTGTATTTTGGAATTTGAAAACAGTCAATAATTCTGTAAAAACATTTTCTGTTTTACAGGTAAAGCTAAGCTTGTTAAAGTAGAAGATGTTCTAACCCTACTGGCATCAGGATTCCTGAAAGGAGGTATTGGTTTCTTAAAGAGTTCTGGTGAAATGATAAAAGGCAGCTCTAAAGAAATAAACAGAGAAATCAGAGTGGGCATTACACATGTAAGTAGAATGAAACAATAACTTCACTATTCACTAGATTCCACCAGTTTCTTTCAGAATGTTACACAAATGAAAGGTTTAACCTTATGAAAAATAATGCAGATTTTGCTAAATTCATCAGGTATAAAAATAAGATGTGGTGTGATTGCCAATGAAACAACGTTCCACTAGAAACCAAATGACGTAGAAGTTACCAACTATAGGTCATCAGGGGCAGATCCAGGATTTTAGGTTAGGGGGGTGCACACTTAAATTTTCTACAAGTGGAGCAAGGCGAGAATTTTTTGTAGGTAAAATTATCGAAATGTTCTTCTAGAGTGGGTGCAATGTAGATATCTCGCTGAGGACAACCCTTGCTTTGCAAATTTTAGGGGGGGGGGGGGGGGGGGGGGCACGCCCCTGCCTGAATCCACCCCTTGTCATTGTACGACTAGTTTACTGGGGCCATTCGGTCCAGTAGACAGTTATTACTTAATGTACTCAAGAAATTTCGCTGGATGATCTATAATTATATAACTAAATATTCAAAACATTTTATCTGACATTTCGTTGAAAAAGTTTATTTAACTGGTCTCATAACCAATATAATGGTTTAAACTGTCACACTGGTTTCTTGTGTATTATGTCCATGGTCAGTAAATATTTTTAACCTGTCTTTTCAGGCTTACATAGGGTTTGTAAGAACAATGGGCGGTTTATGGTTAGAACGTAACATTTCACTCTTCCTGAACCATGTCCTCAACCTGGTAGCCAATCCTAAGGCCACACCCACCCATGTGGATGCCGTCTATGCCAGGAAGTGCGTCCTATTCATAATGCGATGTTGTATCGGTGAATTATTGGGAGAGAAAGCTCAGATTGCAGCTGCCAAGGAAATCTGCCAAATTATAATCAAACAGATGAATACTGTTGGTGAGATATAAATAAATCATTCATATTGTCAAAAACTTATCATAAAATGTTTTGTGATGGATTTCAGTGTACTGTATAGCTTTTGATCTCTTTATGATTTATCTTTCTCCTTCGTTTAGTATATAATTTTCATAGGAAGTGTCTGGAAACTTAATCAAAACTAAATGAGCTTCATCAAAAATGTTTTAAAAAATTTCAAAATGATGTTTATTATGATTATCTGATAGATCTTTCTAAGATATTTATAAAAAACACAAAATAAAACACCCAAGATACATGTTTATGACTCAGAAAATGTAAAGAAAATATAAGTTGTCTCCCTTACTACATGTCTTCAAAAAATGTATATTAAAAGTTCAAACTAAGTTTTAAAAAATTATATTCAGGCTATGCATGAACCATTACCTATATTTTAGGAGAGGCAGCAGTTGACAGTAGCAATGATGCCAAGTCACAGAGTATACTGGGTGGACAACATGTCCTGGTGTGTGCCCTGCATGAGTTGGGAAGTCTTGTTCTCAGATTAGGAACATCAGCTAGTCCCTTAGTAGCAGAACCAGCAACAGGTATGGCCTGCATGTTCTGGCTTGTGACCTTAAGATTGATAGTATGCTTTCAATTTAAATAAATTGCAAAGTGCTAAAAATACATTGAACAAATTAAAAAAAAAAATGACTCATAATAAAATTCAGCTGTATAGAATTTTTTCAAGATCATTCGTCTGAAATACACTCAAATATTTGGCTGGACCAACCTTTTCTTGATCCAAATTAGACACTCAGGTTCAAGCCTTATAAGAGGTTCAAGCTGTTGAATTTATCCCTAATATACTTTAAAGATAAAATATAATCAATTTTCATTGGTTAATTTTGTGTCAACCTCTGCCCTCACATTAATGTATTTACATTGTAGGTATTATAGAACCAGTTGTGTCAGTATTGATACATCCCAGTCCAGCCTCGCGACTCTCAGCATCATGGTGTCTGGGATGTATAGCTCGTGCTCTGCCCTCACAACTGACTCCTCTATTAGATCGGTGTGTAGAGAGAATGGATAAATTGAAGAGTTCTCCTGAGGCTGTGTCTGGATACAGCAGTGCTATAGCTGCCCTTCTAGGTGGCATATACCAATGTCCTTTAGGAATACCTCATGCAAAGGGAAAGGTAAGAACCATAAGAATTTAATTTAAAAAGTTAGGCACACTGTAATTATGATATACAATCTTTTTTTTATTAGTTTCTATGAATTTTCTTAAGTGAATACACTTAGTCAATTAATATTTGAAAATGTGCTTACAAGAAATATTAGGAATATCCCATTTCAGCCCAAAATTGTTGAATTAAAACCCTATTAGATTTATGATCATCTTTTCAAGGCTGAGGGCAATAGAGAGCTTGATATATTTGTGCAGGCACTTAATTGTTCAAGTATTCTTACCTCTAGATGACCTTTTGCATTTTTGTGTCATTGGTATCATTAGGGCCCCGCCGAATGGCGGCCGCCCTATAGTGATCAGTCTGTCCGTCCGTCCGTCTATCCGTCTGTCCCTCCGTCCGTCCGTAACAAATCGTGTCCGCTCTATATCTAGAGAACCGTTATGATTTCAAAGTTTATACTTGACATGTATATTAACCAACACCAGAGGGTGTGTCATAATGTATGTTCAACTTCCTAGGTCAAAGGTAATGGTCAAAAACTTTGGTTTTAGTTGACAACCCCATGTCCTATGGTAAAGATCGTGTCCGCTCTATATCTTGAGAACCGTTATGATTTCAAAGTTTATACTTGATATGTATATTAACCAACACCAGAGGGTGTGTCATAATGTATGTTCAACTTCCTAGGTCAAAGGTCAAGGTCAAAAACTTTGGTTTTAGTTGACAACCCCATGTCCTATGGTAAAGATCGTGTCTGCTCTATATCTTGAGAACCGTTATGATTTCAAAGTTTATACTTGATATGTATATAAACCAACACCAGAGGGTGTGTCATAATTTATGTACAACTTCATAGGTCAAAGGTCAAGGTCAAAAACTTTGGTTTCATTTGACAACCCCATGTCCAATGATAAAGATACAAATTTTTTACCACACATTATTCACAGCGGGGCCCACAGAGATGGCTCCCATCTCAATGATATCTAGTTTTATTCATATTCACATGGTATATTGTGATGTTTCATTATTCACATGGTATATTGTGATGTTTCATATTCACATGGTATATTGTGATGTTTCATATTCACATGGTATATTGTGATATTTTTCAGCAATTATTTAATTTGGCAGAGGAGTTGTTGAGGACTGCATTACAGAACAGTAGACTATCTCTACAGAGAACACAGTCTGGTTGGTTGTTGTTTGGAGCATTGATGACATTAGGTAAAGAATGAATAAGATGGTTCCAGAAGGTGTTGATTGTGCTGGAGTTTTTGATGAATTTTTATGATGCCAAATTATTTTGTTTTGATTGTATCAAAACTTTAATGGATAAACTTATGATTTACCAGAATAATATTAAGTTCTTTTAAGAGCATGGTTCAAGACTGGAATTTCTATTTTTGTTGATTTGCATTATATGAAAATAAATTGCCATTTAATTGTTTCACAAAAACTCAAATGTGCAACAGTTAAATTAGACATTGATTTTAGCAATTATTTGTTGTAAAAATGAAAAGTACATAAAGCAGTTTCAAATATTTCAAAATTTGTTTTTTTTAAAGTGGTTTTTATTGGAAAAACTTCAATCAATGATGTATTTTATTATATGTTGAAATGATTATTGTATAGGTACACCGGTTGTGAAAAACCATTTACCTAGAATGTTGTTACTATGGAGAAATGCATTCCCAAGATCTACAAAGGAATTAGAATCTGAGAAAATAAGAGGCGATGCTTTTACTTGGCAGGTCACTTTAGAAGCAAGGGCTGGTGCACTCGGAGGTAAGAATCAGGGAAAACTATTTCTTTCACATGGTAAAATTTGCCCAAGCACAACTTTGATAAGTCTATGGTTAACTCATCTGAATCTAGCTGTATCCCCTAAGTATATGGATTTCTGTATACTGTGGATTTATTTTAGTGGGTACCAGTTTTCGTATATTGAGGGAAAAAAATTTTTGTATTATTTTATTTTGTGGTTTTGCCAGAGTCTGCATACAAGCCTTTAAAAAGTTTATACTTTGTTGAACCTTTAGATTTGTGATTCACTGTTACCCAGGAAATCCACCAAAAATAGTATCCCAGTATTAACAATGAATCGCAGTAGCATATCTAGGTAAAATCCATGTTGAACTGACTAGTGTCTAGAAAATAAGTAAACACTTGTATAGGTACTGAGGTTGAAGGAGAAAGAACCAAAAACTAATTGAAATTGAATTTAGATAATTTTGCAAAGATTAGTTTTGAACTATTTGATTAATTATTTGTTTGTGATGTAATAGATGATACATTTTATTATGATTTGATAAGCTTGATGTATTCTACAACTTTTCTGTTATACAATAAATAATTTCTTTTTATAGTGTAAATTTCTTCACTTTTGCTGAATGATTGGCAATTATGTTTGATATCAATGGGATTTTTTATGAGATAAAATATTATCAATCTTCAATTTAGATAACAACAGTATGAACTACATAACTTTTCAATGCAAGGCTTCAGGTATAAGGAGGGAAAATAAATTATGTGTTGCTAATAATTTCTTTTACAATTTTTTTCTAATTTGTAAGATAATCAATGAATTCTTGTATGTTACTTTTGATATGGAGATAAACTGTCCTACAGTTTTTTCACAGTCATTCTTCTGTTTCATGATTGGTATTTTGCTTGACTATTTATTGTGCTATTTTGACAAAACTTGTTCTAATTTTGACGGCTGAAGTGAAAACGGAACGTAAAACCACCACCAAACAATCATATAAAAACAAGAATGAGAACGTGAACATAAATTTGTCTTGATATTATGCTATTATTAGGTTGCTGTTTCAATGATATATATTTTCCACATCTTTTTTTCTTATTCATATCAATAAATCATATAACGTCCATTATTTTTATTTTCACAGCTTTGCACTTTTTGTTTATGTATGTAATTTTCTATTTGATAACAGCTATGTACAGTTTCTTGCTGAACTGTAGAGAATTGGTTACGGAGGATGTTATCAGAAGATTACTCGCCCCTCTAGAGTGTGCGCTTCTCATGTTTTCACAGTAAGTACAATAAAAATGCCTAAAAGTATTTTGTATTTTCAATAACAAAAAGCGGACATTTTTTCCATGACATGATGGCTATAAAGTCGGTACTATATCAACTGTTTAAACTTTGAGATTTGATTCACATATAAAAAATATGTTGATCCTTTAAAACTATGTCCATAACAATAAGCAAAGTATTATAAATGTTACCTGGCTTCATTGATTACGCAGGGCCTCAGTGGCAGAGTGGTCAAAGAATAAGTAGTTCATCTTCTGTATAACTAGCCTATCAACTCTGAGGTTGTAGTTGATTTGAATCTGGCACATAGAAGGTGCATTCAATTCCATAATTAATTGAAGAGGATTGTCAGTTTTCCTGCAGAAGGTCAGTGGTTTTCTCTGGGCCCTCTGGCTTCCTCCACCAATCAAAACTGACCACTTAGAGATAGCCAACAGTATTGAAAGTGGCGTTAAACACCGGCAGTCAATCAATTACTGATTACACAGACTGCCTGATTAATTGTAGAAGCAACAATCCTTTAGGTGCCGCAGATGATAGTTTACAAATCATACACATCTATGGTTAAAAGGAATTCAATTAGGGCTATTCCATTAAAATGTATGTGGGAGGGTAGGAAGGGAAGTTTAATTATTGAATGTGGGTCATGGGTCTTTTTTCAGTATGTGTCTATTACAATAATGCAAAATTATCTAAAAAATGATTCTTGGTTGTAGGGATATTTTGAAAGTCCCTTCCTACCCTCCCACATACATTTTAATGGAATAGCCCTTACTGTAAATTCAGAAATTATTGCGTGCATTTACTATTGCGGTTTTTGATGAGATTTATTATTGCGATTTCAGGAAAATCTGCATACACTTATATGTATCAGATATCAGAATGCAGAGTTCTCATTATTGCGATTATTATCCAGTAGCATTATTTACAATAATAAAAACCTTGCAATAATTTCTGAATTTACAGTACTAATGGACTAGGATTAAAATGAAAGTAAGAATGTGTGGTTTAATAATTGTGAATGTCTGTCTGTTACATTTTTCTTGATAATAAAAATATGGCAATAATTTCATAATTTACAGTATTTATCATGAGAAATATTTGAGTCTTAATGTACTGTATGTTTATATTGCAGTATCCCTGGTGTTATAAAACAGTGTGGTTCCCAGTTGAAGGCCAGTGCTGCTATGGTTAGGTTACGGTTATATGATGTCTTGTCGTTACTTCCTCCAGATACATTTGAGGGTAGGTTCAGATTTAAATGTCACATGATTATGTGAGTAGAGTCTGAGTTTAATACAAGAAATTTTATAAAATTTAGATAGCAAACATTTGATAATAAAATTCAATGAAAATTGAAAGATCTTTGTTTGCTTTGAATTAAAATATTTTGTAAATTTCATTGGTGAAATGACACCATCACATTATCATCATATTCACTAGAACTATCTGTTCTCAAATAAATTTGATGAGATCCAAACAACTTTTTATGTCATTACAGTAGTTAATCTAATGTTTCAGAAAACTTGACAGAAAAATTCTTATGTGACATTATTGTTTATTGTTACAGCTACCTACACAGTATTGCTTAGAGAGCTGGTGGCCGAGTTTACATTGACAGATAATCCAGCCAATACAACGACATCACTGCTGAGATCACTTTGTCACGTGGACGATAGTGTTATATTAGGATCATGGTTACAGGAAACTGACCATAAAGCTATAGAAGATCAGGTATATAAATAATGCTGCTGTAACGCCGGGACATTTCTGTATTTGTACAAAATCAACTTTCACTTTGTTCTGCCTATGTACTTTTTTGTTTATTTTTTTGGAAAATAAAAGGATGGACTTCTTGTCGAGTGTTCTAGAATAAAAGGAAGGACTTCTTGTCGAGTGGTCTAGGTTTCTAGTTGAAAACTTTCTAAGAAGGTCACTCTCGACTCTTTCCTCAACAGTAGGTTTATAACATTGCTTTTTGTAGTTGTTAACAAGGTAAACCTTGGCGCACTGAATCTTACAGTTGTAATGGGAGAGCATTTCTGATGCAGTGTGGTTGGTTTACCAAGAGCCTCTGTAGTTCTGAATGCAAAACAAAAAAGTTTTATATTAAGATATTTTTACAGAAAGTAATGTTAAAAACCACTCACAAACTACATAAAAATGAGGATGGCATCTACTATAGATTTTTTTTGGTGAATTCAGTTTTTTGTAAACAACAACTCTGCTAGCTACAGAACCAATACTTTTATGGTCCTTGTGATATTTTTTGACGATTTGCGAACTATATATAGCTACAACTCTGCTTATTTTTTGAAAAAAGTGAAGAAAAACATTAAATATTTGGAATTTTGACAAACAAACTAAACAAGAAAAAAGAAAACAACAACCAAACATTTTCATTCTATCAGTATATGAGGTTTGCTTTATATTTTGTTGCAGAGATTATTTCAAACAAAACTGCATGGTACTTATAGCATTACCATTTAATACTGGATGGTGAATCCCATTATTTATCTAATTCCTCCAAGGGAAATCAAACATCCATAGTAAGTCCCTCTGGTTGTGGTCAAATTTAGTCAAACTAAATCATTGAAATAGTCTTGTCTGGAATTAAAGTCACAGGAAGTGAGACTTAGGTATTATATTTTCAGTATTGTCAGTGAAAAATTAGTAACGATGCATGACCATATCATGTTTGTTTAGTAGAATTGTTGTAAGGATTATATATGTCTGTCTGACATATAATATGTGTTGCTGACCTTTCTTTCAATCTCCTTGTTTTAAATTTGACATGATAGGATGGTATTGTTTGGTATGTGAATTAAGTGATATGTATACAACAGGTTGCTTTTGATCATGACCTTAGTTAAGTGTTCAATAACCTTGGAAATGATTCAAATAATGCAGCAGGTGTGTCAATCTTTGTTAAGTATTCCTTAAAATCCATGAAGCTACAGCAAGCATGTGCTTAGCAACCAGATGGGAAATATTAAATATTTTATTAAAACAACAAGAAATATGTATAAATGTATACCTAATTTCAGCCATTAAATTGAAATGCTATTAATTTAACTAATATCCAGACCACAATATATTTGTTTATGAATCCTGCGAAATGTTGCATTTTGCATTGCCTATTTTTCTTGTTTGTTTGGCACATTTTCGTATAGAATTTACAGTCTCATATCCATTGATACAGTAACCTGAAATTTTAAAAAAAATCCTGCAACTGTTACAAAAAATATCAACAAATCCACTTTTTCATTGAATCAAGGTAGCTGGGGTGTCTAAATTTTTCGACAAAAGATTTTTCTTAAATTTCTGTAAAAGACTTCTGTGTCAATGTACTTACAAATTACAATATAAAAACTGGTGGTCATGGACCTTGTCTTTTCGTTAAGATACATGGAAATTAATGAAATCAATACATGGAAATTAACGAAATCACAGTTATTTTGTATGAGTTATATAGGGGAAATGTAATTTTTCTTATTGAGGAAACATTAACCATAGAATTGGTTAAAAATGCAATGAGAGAATTGCTTATCATAAATACCAGTACTTCCGAAATTTGAAATAATAATAGGGGTCATGGACCTTAGTTTCTTGAAAAATGAAAAAAAAAAAATAATTATTCTTTCAAATTCAATATAATAATTGTCCTTGATTTTAAAAAGATTTTTTCTGAAATTTTGAGTATGCTTAACAACACTTAATTTTTTGATAGTTTAATCTTTAAATTTCAAGTTTTTAAAAAGGATATTTTTATACAACTCATGTTTGGCCAGTGCTTAGTTTTAAGTCATACATGAAATAAAACTATTGCAGGATTTATTAATTTTTTTTTAATTGATAAAAACATGAAAGCATTGTTCTCTACTTTTTCATTTTTTACTTAGAAATTCATTGTTACATTGCTTGAAGAATTTCCTTTTTCATTAATAGAATTTGTTTCACACGTCATATGATTTGTTTGGATGAACGAAGGTTGAAAGTATGCTGGTGATTTTAAATTTGAAAGATTGATCTGTTAAGAATATAATTAGCTGTCATGGTAATAGATCAATTTAGATCAAAGAATTTACTTAATTTTGTGTGAACTATTATAGTTTGAACCGGAACGTAAAGTGGATTCGAATGTAGTAAGTACACTGACTAACCAATGAATGAATCAATGTCCGCATGGCTTCTCGTAGCCGAGTTGCATACTTCTTCTTCTTAAACATTTTTGATTGGTTTTGTTTAAAAAATTCTTTTTCATGAAATTCTCTTATAGATTTTGGTGACCTTGACATAGTATACTTTTGATTTGTTTAATTCATTTTTACTTTGGTAAAGGTTTCTTTAAATAAGGTTCTGGATCAAAATGCAACTCGGCTGAATTTTAGATTCATTGAAGCATTTGTAAGAATTTCTTCATAATTTAAGAGAAGTGTGTTTATAAATAAATAGAAGCTTTTATTTTTACTTGTCAAAAAATGAGACTGTGAATTCTTGTATGAAAATTTATAAAAAATATGAAATGTTTATTCTTGGCAGTAATTTCATATTTCAACAGATTGTATGTTTTAAAATCTGCATGGTAAAGTGTTGATTATATCCATGGCATGATGCATACCTTTGACTTCAGCTTTTGATTATTTTTTTCCAATGATAAATCATCATTGTGCTTTGTTTAATATCTTTTCTGATATTTAACCTTAGATAACTGTTTGATTAAAAAGCATGGAGTATAATTTTATCTTTTGATATGACATGTTATTTTCTATGAATAATTGATGGTCTGTTTTTCATTGACAGCTGTAAACAGGGGCCTGTTTTATTTCCTGTGAATTAAATATTAGATGTTCATGTTGATATTTCTCAAACCAAAGTTTTTTCTTTATCCAACCTGTCAAAAATTTTAAAAAATACAAACATGAGCCCTTAAGTCTGACCTAGTATTTTGAAGAAGTCTTTGGAGCCATTAACACTTTGTCAATATATAAAACAGAATGTTTGAATATCTTTAATATCTTTATTTAAAAAAAAGGTTAAGAAGTTAAAAAATTAATGACTAAATTCTTGTCTATCCATCCCATATCCTCTCTTTCCCAAATTTTAAATAGACCCTCCAATGTGACAAGTTATGACTAAAGTTATTAAAACACAGGTATAATTATTATGCCTAAAATACATTTACATCATACAAGGAGCTGTAGGTTTTGATGTGTGGCACAAATAGCTGTGCTTCTGTAGGTAAACACAAGATCCACTGGTAAGATATAAAACGACCAGCAAAATATATTACATTGACCTGTTAAAGCAAATGTTTAGTGTCAAGTTCCGCGCTCAGATAAATGTTATCTTTGTATTGTTGAACGTACAAAAAACTTTTCATTTTAATGATTATTGATATTTGTTCTAACTTCAAGTTTGTTTCTTTCAGCTGCAACCAAATAGTGCATCAGGGTCTGGAGCATTAGAACACGATTCACACTCGTTATACCAAAGATGTCCACTGGTAAGATCTTGTTTGTCCTTTTAATGTTTACTTGGTATCAGCTGATTTTGTTAGTTTATAATCCCTACATATTTATTTTAAGATATAAAAATAAGAAAAGTGATATTATTGCCAATGAAACAACTCTCCACCTGAGACCAAATGACATAAAAGTTAACAATTATTGGTCACCGTACGGCCTTCAATGATGAGCAAAAGTAAAAGTATAGTTTTGAAAAATTTTGCAAGGTTGTCGTATTCTTATCTTCTCGCTTAATGTAAATATCAACAAATTGTGTACTACAGTGGTATACCAATTTTCATGGATTTCGTGGATATAGATAAACCACAAATTTAAATGTTCAATGAAATACAAATTATCTAATTTGGCAAAACCACGACAATTACAATTTTTTTCTGAATTCACGAAAATTAAAAGAATCCACATTATTTTGTAAAGTTTCAATCAAATTTGTCAAATTATATTGTAAGAGTCATTAAATAAAAAGTTGTGATATACTTTTATGCATCAAGGTCATATAAACACTAAGCAATTTCAAGAACACAACAGGTCAGGGGGATATTTTTCCAACTTTCCAGGGCGGGAGTGGGCACAAAATTAAACAAAAATCTACATGATCCCCTGTGTTAACCCTATGGTTACATTTTTCTTTCATCATTAGTCTTTCACAACCAATACTTTAGAAAAAATTACAAAAGCTAGGTTAAGTAAAGTAAGTATGATTATATAAAAAATAACAGATAACAAAGACTTTCTGTGTGATAAAAATTACAGAAAATAACAGTTTTATATCTACTAATTGTTTTTCAGAGTGACCCTGTTCCAGGACCTCTGCCATTAGGTGTGGCAGTTATTGATAGTTCTGTCAAGTTATATGGATCAGTTTTCCCACGCGTGGCACACAAACACAGGTTTCAGATGTTACAACATTTTAATGAATGCATTAGACAAGCAAAATCATTCAGACAACAGGCTGTACAGATGAATATTTTTACTGCAGTGTTGTGTTCATTAAAGGTAAATCAACACTTTAATAAGAATGAGTGTTTCAAACAATCAAAGTGTGAGATCGTGGCCCAGTGGTTAAGACCCATGGCTATAGTGTTGAAGTCGTTGGTTTAATCCTTACTTGGGGTGCTGGAATCTCCAGTTCATTAGAAGGGTGATTTTGACCCTCCCAAGCACATCTCTGGTACCCAGACTTGTGTTCAAACTAGAATGGGTACTGTTGGGGCTTGGTTAATAAATCTACAGATATCTCTTTGGTTGTCTGTTCCAGCTGAGCAACCCAGTGGTTGTCGCAGAGTTCTTTGGTTTTCTCCACCCTAATAACAGACTTCCAGGTGTCCTAACGTTCCCTTGATGTTAGGTTGGGGGTAGTCCTAGTAGTGGGTTGTACAGAAGTTAGTGACACATCTCCATTAATCCTGATAGGGAGTGTACATGGATTCTACTGTACTGCAGCTCTTGGGAGATGTTTCAATTAACTGAGGATTCCATGTACATACTTAAGTTATAACATAAGTTTATACAACAGATGAAACAGAAATGAAAACGTATGTTGTGTTTGTTAAAGTTAAATGAACACTTTATTACTTGATTATAATTTTTGACTTTCCTATTTTCAGAGTTTGGCTGATACAAAGACCAGTGTTGGACCAGATGAAGTTAGACAGGCAGCTTTCAATCTCATATTGGTAAAGTCTTTACTGATTTATCTCTTGTATGGCACGAATAAAATGGGAAAAACTGTCAATTAAAATGTTTCAATACTTCACTGTTTTGTCTAAACAATGTGAACAAATAGAATAGAAATAAAGTGATTTTACTTTGCAGTAAAATATTGCAAGTATGAAGGATTTTGAGGTTTTCTTTTGTGAATTTGCAGAGCAATATTTGTTTGAATAGAATTTTTGTGTTGTAGAATGATAATCTAAACACATTATGAGAATTTTCATCAGAGACACTAGAATTTAGAGTATATTTAAGCATATATCTTACTTTATTTTAAGGGTGCTTTAGGGAGCCAGAACCCTATATTAAGATGTGCTGCAGGAGAGGCCTTGGGTAGAATAGCTCAGGTGGTTGGAGATAGTAGATTTATTGCTGATATGGCACAAAGTAGCTTTAATAGGTTTGTATTCACTGAGAAATGACAGTGTACAGAAATTATTGCCATGTTTTTATACGACCGCAAAAAAATTTTTGTGGTCGTATATTGGTATGACGTTGGCGTCGTCGTCGTCGTCGTCGTCCGGCGTCGTCGTCGTCCGGCGTCGTCGTCGTCCGAATACACATTAGTTTTCGCACTCTAACTTTAGTTTAAGTGAATGGATCTCATTGAAATTTTACCATAAGGTTCAATACCACAAAAGGAAGGTGGGGATTGATTTTGGGGGTTATGGTACTAACAGTTAAGGAATTAGGGGCCAAAAGGGGCCAAAAATAAGCATTTTTGTAACTTCCAGACATAACTTGTGTGTAAGTGTATGGATCTCTCTGACATTGTACCACAAGGTTCCATATCACAAAGGGAATGCTGGGATTGATTTTGGGGGTAATTGTCTCCAAATTTTAGGAATTAGGGGCAAAAAAGGGGCAAAAAACAAGCATTTTTCTAGTTTCATGACAATAACTTGCTTGTAAGTGTATGGATCTTTATGAAATTGTACTATAAGGTTCCATATCACAAAGGGGATACTGGGATTGATTTTTGGGGTAATTTCCTCCAAATATTAGGAATTAGGGGCCAAAAAGGGGCAAAAAACAAGCATTTTTCTAGTTTCATGACAATAACTTGTTTGTAAGTGTATGGATCTTTATGAAATTGTACTGCAAGGTTCCATATCACAAAGGGAAAGCTGGAATTGAGTTTGGGGGTAATTGCCCTAAACGTTTAGGAATTTGGGGCCAAAAAGGGGCCAAAAAACAAGCATTTTTCTAGTTTCCAGACAATAACTTGTGTTCAAGTGTATGAATCTCTCTGAAATTGTAGTGCAAGGTACCATACCACAAAGGGAAAGCTGGGATTGAGTTTGGGGGCGGTGAATCATAAGGGGGTTCAAAAAATTGGGGGGGGGGGGGGATTTTTTTTTTCCTTTTTTTTCTTTAACATTTTCCATTTTAAATTGGTTATTTCTGATTTATATATAAAAGCAAATAATAATGATATGGTTTGAATAGGCATACATGTGAACCTCCCGACGGGAGTACAATAATCCCGTTTTCAGGGGTCTCCTCCCGACCTCCCGTTGAAGAGGAAAAAATCCCGTGTATGAAATTTTTCATGAATGAAAAATTTCTGCCCAACATATTATCTCAGGCATCTGGTGTAACTGACATTACCTGAAGTTATATTTTACCTGTAAATCAATTAACATGCATAATTATATGGCTTCACTTGTCAGCTTGGGTGTCAAACATACTGGTAAGCAACGATTTTTACCTCAGGCTAACTGCCGTTGTGTAACAAAAACTGTGTATTTATTGGGTTACTTCCCTTGATTTATCCTGTTTTAAGTTACTTTCCTTTTAATAATGAAAATTTTTAAAAGAATATAAATAAAATATAAATTGAACAAATAATCATAAAAGGATGGTTATTAAATGATTTTAAATGTCTTAGGACAAATAAAAAAATAATAATTTGAAAATTATTTGAGGATTCTATACTTCCTTTTAAGGCTTAAATTGAAATTTATATAATAACTATGACCCTAACTTTACAGATAGAATGAATTTCTGAGTTTGCAAATAAAAACTATTTGCAAGAGAAAAAAAAAAAATAAAAACTATTTGCAGACAGCTAAAAAAATGTTCTAGTTGCAATGATTGTTTTATAGAATATGAAGTTAAAAATTTAAAGAACATACTGGAAAAAAACAATGTTAGATTGAACATGTAGAATATAAAGATGGAGAAACTTTATAAGTACAAGGGTACTATAAACATAATAAATTGGATGGAAAGTTGAAGAAAACACACTTTAAAAGACCATTTTTACAGCACACGGTTACATTTACAACAAAATTAATGTCGATTAAAAACCTCCTGATCTGAGTCCTAATCTCCTGACCAAAATTTCCCAATCTCCTGATCTGAGTTTCACAGTCCATCACATGTATGAATAGGTAAATTGAAAATTTTTAAGTTCTTAGACCACTTTCATTCTGTGTCAGAAACCTATGCTGTGTCAAATATTTAATTACAATCCAAATTCAGTGCTGTATCAAGCTTGAATGTTGTGTCCATACTTGCCCCAACTGTTCAGGGTTCGACCTCTGCGGTCGTATCAAGCTGCGCCCCAGCGGAGCATTTTATTATTAATGGGACAGTATTAGGTTCTCAATGATAAAAACTTGCATTCATAATTTGATTTTCCTTCAACAAATTTTTGAAATCACATTTCTTAAAATTCACATTTTTGCCTTTGGTCTAGAATTCACAATAAAAAATGCATACTTTAATTTCTGAATTTACAGTAGTTTCAATTGGTTAGTATTCATGGAGATATATCAGGAGGTGGCTTTAATAGGTTGGTATCCATGGTCGTAGCAAGGTTAGATGATTTCTGTTTCCATAAATGAAAGAATGGATATGTTGGGAGTATCCATAATGAGACAGCATACAAATAAAAGAAGAAGAAAAAATGGCCAATATAATATATCTAGATATCAACATAAAGTCTTTTCAGTGTTGTATAAGACTTGATCTTAAACTTTTAACACTCAATTTCAGTCTGGTTATACAGACTTGATATTTTGTAGCTTCAAACTTTGTCTGTATGATATGTTGTACCTGTATTTCAGTTTGAAGTCAGCCAGAGATGTAGTTAGCAGGACTGGACATTCTCTAGCTCTTGGTTGTTTACACAGATATGTTGGAGGGATGGGGTCAGGACAACATCTGAATACAAGTGTTAGCATATTGTTAGCCCTAGCACAAGATTCAAGTTCACCAGTTGTGCAGGTAAATTAATAAATTGTGTTTCCCAACTTTAAACCAAAGAGTACAAAAGAAAGTGTCATGCAGAAAAGCTGAAAAGAGCATAATGTTTTACTACTTAAAAAGTCTGTGTCTGATTTCATTAAAAGTATTAACAGTCAGGTATTTTTCAGTTAAACTAACTATGAAATTTGATCTGACATAAGATTTTTTGTGAAAAGAATTGTTAATACTTTGTTTTTCCTGTTACCAATGCAGGCTGTAGACTCTTCACTTACATTACTGCTCAGTTGCTCCGTAATTCTTATATCGTGGCTTTGTGACGATAGAGCAGAACTTATTAGTGATGTCACAATGTGAGAGGAGAACTAATCATCTATAAAATATGTCATAAGATCAAATTTTCGGAAAAAATATATACGTACAATGACCTATTATTTTATTTTTCAGGTTTGGTCATTACATGCTTTAGGACTGATAGCTGATTCAGGAGGTCCAATGTTCCGGAGTTATGTGGAGCCGACCTTGACCTTAGTGTTACAGTTATTACTGACAGTTCCTCCCTCTACAGTAGATGTTCATCAGTGTCTGGGGAAATGTTTGTCGGCACTCATAACGTCATTAGGACCTGAGTTACAAGGTAAAAAAAAGTGTAAATATCATCAGATGATGCCTCTCAACAATTTTACTGAATTAATTACAGTAATTTTGCAAAAGGGTTAATTCTTATACAATTAATTTATAATCAAGCTTTTGATTGCTTCCATGATAAACAAAACGAGTAGAAGTCTGACCTGAAATTATCTTTTCATCAAATTTTATATCGTTCTGAAGCGTACTTAAAGTCAACTAATGTCTGGTGCTAACCCTTGATGCCAGAATTCTATCCATGACATCATTCTTGTGAGGTTGCAAAGATGAGAACAATGTTTTGCAGAATTTTCAATTAATGTGATTTTTTATTTAAAAAAACATCTTCAATTGATAATCTGTTAGTTTTGCATTAGAATGGAGATAAATGTATTGTATTTTCAGCTTGGCCTATGTAAAACTTGGTTTTACTGCTGCATATGTCCGTTTACCTAGCTCTGCTACGTGACTCTAGTTAAACGATTGACAATTGAGACACTAGTTTAATGAATCCTAAATAAAGTAAAATTGTTTTTATTGCAGGAAACAGTGGTTCCATAGCAACAGCTAGATTGTATTGTATGGTGTGTTGTGCAATTATGCAGTGTCATCAGGACTCTTTAGTCAATGCTGAGGCCATCACATGTCTACAGCAGTTACATATGTTTGCTCCCCGTCATGTCAATCTCACATCATTGGTTCCCCATCTTTGTGTGAGTATTTGTAACTATTGCAACTAATTATGGAACTTATTTATTTAACACACCATTAATTATCTTTTTACATCAGATGAAAAATTTGTGATAAAGCCAATGAATTTGGTATCTATTCCCCTTACAATACACTTCTTTGAAACAAACAGTAAAAAGTTACCAAAGTGACATAAAAAAATAATTAAAAAGACAGAAAGCAACATGAATAATAAAAAAAGACTGAAAGACAAAAGAGCACTAAGCATTACACAGAAAATTTAAAGATTGAGCAACACAAAATACAGGAAAATTCAGGAAAGAAAAATTAAATAATCTGTATGTATACGCAAGTACAAATGTTTTTTTTTACTATTTACAGGAGAATTTAGCCAGTGGTCATTTATTGTTACGAAGAGCTGCCGTAGGTTGCTTACGTCAGTTGGTGACAAGAGAGGCAGGGGAGGTCAGTGAACAGGCCCTTACTCTGGCCGTCAGTGAAGGGAAGGAAGGACAGCCTGACTCATTTATTACTGACACAGGATTAGAGGGGGCACTGTTTGGAATGATGGATACAGAGACGGATGGTAAATTGATATCTGACGTTCAGGACACCATTGATAGCCTGTTGCAAGCACTGGCCACCCGTAACCTCACTCGCTGGCTGAAACTTCTTAAAGATGTTCTTTCAGCGTCAACAGGTTAGTGAAGAAAATGTGATTAAGAACAACACTTCCATCGTAAGCTTAATTTCAATACACATACTAATTTATTATTTTACTTTATTTTTGGAAATCATATCATTTTGCAATCAGTCAATCTGATTTAGACTGAACTGATTTCCAGTTATTGTACACATTAAAATTTTTTGAATTTGCAAGAGAATTTTTATTGTAGTATTACAAATGAACATTGTATAACATTGATAGTTTTGTATTTTGAAAACCTCATCTTGTTGCAGTATTCTAGACAACTTTTTAAGTAATTTTCAGTCCTAGCAAAAAAAAAATAAATTGTTTGAAGTTTTCCAACCTGTATATTTAAAAAGTATTTTTCAAACAAGTATAAAAGGAGCGCTCCGATATATATCAATCAATTAGACAGTAACCTAATGACAAAAATAAAGAAATTACATTCACTTCTTCAACCAAAGACAGATGTTGATATCTCATGAACTGACACTGTGAACATTAAATAATATTACGGATTACAAATGTGTCGAGTTTTGTGATTGGATAACAATACAGAGATGTCAGTATATATTCAGGAAACTGCCTGGGTATATATGATGTTTTTTTTTTTATCCCAATTGGAACCCCAACAATGTCATCATAAGGAATGTTATTATGTGACATAGTCTTAAGGTATACAGAACACTTAAAGAATTGTCAGAGGCTCATAGAGGGAAAATAATGACGTGTATCCGTCAATAATACGTTTTTAATTTAAAATAACTCGATTTACACATCAAATACTTAATTAATGTCTTAGAATGTTATTACAAATCATTGCATACACGATAAAATTATTTTCACAGCAAATTACAAAATCCTTCACGTATGCGAAAAATATCAGGTTGGGTTTTCAATATTTTTGTTGTCAAAAAAGTCATAATACATAAAAAGTCACAAACATACAAACAGTATACATGAAATCTAAAAACTTTATTAAAAAATTATTCTTAACAAAAAAAAATAGTTGTCAAGATAAAAAACTTGCATTTAAAAGAATTGCTCAAAATGTTAAGAAACGATATGCATATACTGAAATTATATACTGCATGGTGAATGTTTAACAAATACCTGGTACTAGAAAAACATTAAGGCAAGGGTAATCCGTAATATATATGTAATTCAGGTTGAAGACAAGGTATATAATGTGACATTCCCGGCTGAATGTCACATTATATACCCTGTCTGAAACCTGAATAACATATAATATACATCCCTTATATTGGTTATTTTTGTGTTGGATTTTGTTTGAGGTTTTGGCCTAAGATGAGGCAGTTAGATATTGGCTGTTCATTATTTGCATTTCATAGCCTTATGAAGAGTGAATTGTTCGTGTACGGTAAATTTCAAGGTAAAAAGTTTACAGTGAAAATTTCCTATTTACAGTAGTATACATCCCTTGCACAAGGATATATTCTTCTGTATTTTATGTACCTTAAAAGCAATTCAATTTTTGAAAAATGACTTTTGATGAGATGGATCTTTTTTTCAGACACAACAAGTAGTTTACAGGATGGAGATAATGATTTAGATGATAAAGATTCTGGAGATGAAGATGATGACGATGAAACATTTACTGCTTTAGAAGTTGATGTGACTCATCCTACTGTAGCTCCTAGGTAGGTTCATATTACAATGTATAATATCAAATTCATTTTTGTAAGGGCTATTCCAGTAAAATGGATGTGGTTTTTGATAGTAAAGTAATTATTTGTACGAGCTATTTCATTATGGAGGGGGGAGGTGCTAAGGAAGACTTCTAAATTTCCTCAAAGTAACATAGTGTGAATGATTTTGCCTATATCAAATGGACAAACAAAATTACCCTTGATCCATGTAAATTAAATAAATCTTCCTTTACCCTCCCCCTGTTTATTTTAATGGAATATCTATAATTCAAGATTACATATTTCCACTTTGCACCCATTCTTTATTGAAAAATATAAGAATGTTTTATTTGTTTCTTAGGTTTAGATATTAAGAAAGGACAGTGCCTACCTATTTAAAAAAAAAATGTTACTAAACTCTGTTCACAATTAAAAAAAAAGATACAATACATTTAACCAACTGTCCAATTATTGATATTAAACTATAAAATGATCAACTAATGTTTTTGCAACTGGATGTTTCAAAAATAATTTTGAAACTTCTTTGTATTAATTGTAAATGGTCAATCATGTATTTGCAACTGAATGCTTCAAATACTATTGTGTAACTTATTTGTATATACTTGTAGATGGCCGACTCGAGTATTTGCAACAGAATGTTTACGAATGATTGTAACCGCCTGTGAAGTAGACGACACACATTTTGATCTTGAAAAAGCAAGGAACCTCAAGAATACAACTGGTCAAGGTATTTGATTCATAATGACCATTTTCTGAAATCAAATATGTGTAGAAATATATTATAAGTATGGTTTCTGTTACTGGGGATTCATTTACTTTTTGCCAAAGTCTGCAAACCAGTCATGAGTTTTATTTCTTCAACATTTAAATTTATAATTCACATATACACATTAAATCAAAAAAATTTGGTATCCCGTGAATGATAATGAATCCACAGTACTAGATTTTGTATAATATCAAATTTGAGTCCACTAGTTCAGAGAACAAAGTTTTTATATCCACATCTCCACCTCTCCTTTCCATATAGGGAAACTTGATAATGGTTGATATATGTTTTTTACATTCACTACCTGTTCATCTTTTTTATAGAATTCAACCATGTTTTTTATGCCCCATCTAGGGGCATTATGTTTTTCGGTCTGTCCGTCCGTTCGTCTGTCTATCTGTCCCCCTTCAGGTTAAAGTTTTTGGTCAAGGTAGTTTTTGATGAAGTTGAAGTCCAATCAACTTGAACTTAGTACACATGTTCCCTATGATATGATCTTTCTAATTTTAATGCCAAATTAGAGTTTTGACCCCAATTTCATGGTCCACTGAACATAGAAAATGATAGTGCAAGTGGGGCATCCGTGTACTATGGACACATTCTTGTTTCTTGATATATTATTTGATGAACAAAGTTTAAAGCCATATTTTTATACAAAAGGTGTACATATAATTAGCTTTAGAAAATAAGTTTAAAATCATAAAAACTTGTAACCTTCCAAAAAACCTAGACATAGACAATGATAACATTATACTTATTATTAATGTATGTATAATTTCAGTGAATTACTTAGTGTTACATCTGTCAGAATTAGTAAGAATGGCATTCATAGCAGCTACCTCAGACAGTAACCAACTTACACTAGCTGGACTTTCTGCTCTACAGGTAATCTTAAATTAAAATTCATAAAGTTCACATGATGACAAGAGTTGATTGGTCCTAAGTCAATGGTGGAAGTTTTACTTGCTTCAATTAGGATATCCGTAGATAATATTTTTATATATATAGTAAAAGATGATTTTTGTTCTGATGTTTGATTATCTCCCCATGTCATCCGTAATTTTGATACAAATGATGCAATGGTTAAGTTTTCAGTAGCCTTGTTATGACTATTAAGATTGGAGGAAGAATCTGGTTATAAAAGTTTTAGTCTTTTCCAATGTATGAATGGTAATTTTGAAAACCTTAAATTATATTTCAGGATGTTATTATGAAGTTTGCTAGGGTACCAGAACCAGAATTTCCAGGACATGTAATCTTAGAACAGTTTCAAGCACAGGTATGTTTCAAACTGGTTTCTCAAGGATATGTTATATTTATTTGTTAATCGATTTAATTTTGTTCCTTTATTTCTCTGGAACAGTTTTATACACAGGCATGTAAGACCTCAGGTAGTATTTTTATGCCCCCGCTGTAGCGGAGGGGGCAATAAGTTTTACCCTTGTCCGTCTGTACGTATGTACGTCCCAAAATTGGTTTCCGTTCTCTAACTTGAGTTTGCCTCAACCAAATGTTATGAAAATTATACACAATGTTTATTACCACAAAACACAGATCAAGTTTGAATTTTGGTGGCGTCACTTTAATTTTTTTACTGTGACAATCTAAAAGGGCTGAATTAGATGTAATCTGCTCTTGATAAACACACAAGATTGCATGAGAGATTACCATTTTTCCATTTTGATATAAAGTACTGTATTTCTATAGGAATTCATGTTTTTTGTGGGTTTAGAAAAATTAATTTCCTGAAAATTTGATATAATGGATTTTCCCAACACTGCTGCATACAAGCCTATAAAAAATATATTCTTTGTTACTTAAATTCGAAGTTAATCTATACCAAAAAATTCCAAGAAAATTAGTACCTCACAAATTATAATAAATCTACATTATATGAATTAGAGTTTAATATGAACTAGAGATCCATGATTTATTTTTGTTTCATAGGTTAGTGCAGCATTGCGGCCAGCATTCTCTCAAGACACACCCTCAGATGTGACAGCAGCAGCTTGTAATGTATGTAGTACATGGATTGGGAGCGGTGTCGCCAGGGATTTAAATGATTTACGCAGAGTTCATCAACTACTAGTATCCTCATTAGCAAAACTTAACTCAGGAAAATCACAGTCACAATTGTACAACGAAAGTGCTGTCACAATGGAAAAACTAGCAGTATTACGAGCTTGGGCAGAGGTTAGTATTAATTTTGATACCCACACATATGTGTTAATAATTAAAGACTATAAACATATTGATACAAAGGGTGAAGTACTGCCTTGTAGAAGTATACCAACTTTAGATTATGAGTAAATGTTGTATAGTAAAGGCCTTACAGTGTCTATTCTATTGTATTCTCTTAAGGATTATTTTTCCCTTAGTTTATTTATTTTGTAATAACATTGTATCATAGATCAAATTTATTTGTTCAGTGTATGTTCACTGGTGTTAATATGTCTTTTGATTGAATTAAGCCATTTCAATTGATATTTTATAGTGTTTCTTTCTATGTTGTGATGTTACACTATTGTTTCAGATAAGGGTGAAGGTTTGGTACCATTAAAACGTTTAAACCCGCTGCAATTGTTTGCACCTGTCCTAAGTCAGGAATCTGTTCAGTAGTTGTCGTTTGTTGATGTGGTTCATAAGTGTTTCTCGTTTCTTGTTTTTTTATACAGATTAGACCATTGGTTTTCCCGTTTGAATGGTTTTACACTAGTAATTTTTGGGGCCCTTTATAGCTTGCTGTTCCGTGTGAGCCAAAACTCTGTTTTGAAGACCATACTTTGACCTATAATGGTTTACTTTTATAGATTTTGACTTGGATGGAGAGTTGTCTCATTGGCACTCATACCACATCTTCTTATATCTAAGGATAGCCTGTTTTCCTGTCAAAGATAAGATTTTTTCTTCTAGTACTCTGGCTTCATCCTCCAATAAAAACTAGCTGCACTAAACACCAAAAACAAAACTAACACATCTATTGTTGAAGACAGTATTGTGACCTGTATAGACTTTGTTTTGTTTTGTCAGCATAAGGTTGTATACTACACCTATCATTAAGTTATATTTCTTTTTACAGGTCTACATTGTAGCTGTTGAAAGGGATAAAGAGAATGAAAAAGGAGTAAATAATAAATCAAAGTTTGATGATGAATACAGCGACAACTCTAGGGAAAGTTTATTATCACTTGTCAAACCAGAGTTACCTACCCTTAGTCAGAATTGGTATGGAGCTCTCAGGGATTATGGTTATCTCTCGCTTCCCTCAGGTAAGTTTTCAGGTATATTGAGTGTCATCTGCTCCTAGTTCAGTGTTACCGCCTGCCCTAAATAGAAGGGCGGCCCGCCCTTGGTGCCCTTACCCCCGCCCTTCTGTCCTCTGAAGTAAAAGAATGCACCCCTCTGCCTTTTCAAAAAAATAAAATTTCCAAATTTCATGTCTACCGGCGTTTCCGGTAAAATTGTAACCTGATTGTGTAACACTAATTAACTGACAATGGGATTAAGTTAAATACCTAATGCTTTGGCAGTTTTATCACCTTTGTTAATGATTGTTTACTGCTAATTAGTGGATTTAAGATAATTGAACAAATACTAGATATTTAATACAGAATGAAATGTCCACATGTTATCCATTTGTAATGTTTATGTACAGCATGTACACCTGAAAAACTTTATTTCAGTAGGCATAACATAAAAAATAAAATCTTAAACAATTTCAAAAGGCATACATAGTTTTGACTTAATTGGTAAAAAATGTTTTGTTTCATAACCATGAGTATGAAAATTAAAGAAGAATCAAAGAAATTTGTACTTTGAACATAACAAGATTCACTTCCTGTTTTACTTCTTGTATTTTATAATCCTGACATAGGAGCACTCAACAAATTTATTTTTAACAATGATGGAGAAAAAAGTAACTGTTTATACCTTCTGCAATATATTATTGCATCAATATAATATGATCATCTACAGTCTCACCTGTTATATTTATAAAACTCCTTACCGAGGAGCACTTTGGTGTGCACTTAAAAATACTTTTTTGTAACAATTCAAATGATAATAAATAACTCTCAATAACATATATACTATATGTTTGAACAAGTAATTTAAATGTAGATAATTTAATTACATTAAACATTCAATTTTGCATGTATAACTCCATCTTTCAAAACTACTTGTTTATTTTTGTAGACTGATATAAGTTATAAAACATTGAAATTTCTGATGATTATTTTCCTTACCAAATGTACAAGTTTGTTTAGATTAACATCAAAATGATATGCTTAGCTTCATGGTACGATAATTTGATAAAAAAAAATCTTACTGGAACCAACATCTAGAACACATTAATTTCTGAATATGGTTTAAATACAACTAATGTTCTCCAGCTGCATGAGCCTAGCAATATTCAAGGTAATTTATACACTGTCCCACAGTGCCCTTAAAATCTGGGTTATAATTCTAGAGTGCCCTTTCAGACAACTAGCACCCTTCTGCCCTTAGATTCAAGCTGGAACACTGTAGTTAGAATTCATAGGTTTTATGATTATCTCCCCTTTTTATATGCATTTTGCAACAAATAATATTTATCCATAATTTCATTTCAAAATTTTATGATATTTTTTGCTATAAATAAAAAGATTAACTTTTAAGTCACTTTGAAACTATCAACAAAAGAAACAAGTCACTTGTGGTCAGATGGGAAAAAAATTGTAAGATAAATTGGTAAATAAACACACCATCTCTAGGAATAGGTATCTGAATCATATTGGTCTGCAATCGCACCCATTTGAAAAAATGTTCTTTTTTTATTGCTCAAGTTTAAATTATTTTGTTGTAGAATACTCAAGTCAGCTGCCATCAGAAGGTGGTACATTCTATCATCCAGATACAATAGAGTCAGCTAAGCAGCATTATAAACAATGTTGGCCTTCTATATTACATGCATTAACTATATGGCTGAAAGAGACAGAATTTACAAATAAAGATAAAGATGACGGCAATGAGAAGAATGCTCCAGCAAATATGAATGATCTTAATAAAGAAAGGTTCTTCTTACTTCTAGGTAAAAATAATGTTTACTGTGATTTCATTATTATTTGACGTTTACCAATTTTCGAGGATTTCAGGGGTATATGAGAACCACAAATTTAAATGATCAATGAAGTACACATTTTCTCTAGGCTTATATGCAGACTTTGACAATACTCGAATTCAAATATCTGAAGCCACAAAAATTGGTGCCCTTGAAAATAAATGAATACACAGTATGACTATTGTCATGGGAAAATAATTGTCATGATATTATTGAAAATAGTTTAAATATATTTTGTTGTAACTTTGATTGGGACATTCTATCTTTATTTTGATGTGGCATGTTGGTTAAATGACCTTTATAGTAGAAACAGATGCATGGTATTCTTCAATGAGAAAACTACCTATTGACACGAAAAAAATCAAATGACATCTAGAAGTCAACACAATAAACAGTTTTCTATACCTCATGTGAAGCTGTTAATTATCCTGAGTATAGAAAATGAAACTAACACTATACTAATTTCATTTCATGTCTCTAAAACAAAAATATGTCAATCAATTTAACAGAGACTATCAGATATGTTACACCAGATTCAATCTAAAGACAGAAACACATTAAGATATGACCAAAGACAACCAACGGCAAGGTTTGTGACTTCGTACAGGTACATAAATATGTGGCAGCCTGAAACTAGGTTTTTTACCACTCAACTCTTACCCTTTTAACTCAATCAGGGGAATAACAAAAAGAGCTTAGAAGAACATACAATAGAAAAGACGCCTTCATTCTGATTGAGTTCATGTAGATATTTATTCATAATATTGAAGATTTATTTTGAAATATTTCAGGTATTACAATGGAAGCTTTAACCAATAATACAACAATTATACCTGAACTGAATTTTATGTCCCTGTTAAAAGGATTACATGCAATGGTTGTCTCTGATTGGCCACGTAAATACATCGCTGAAGATCCAGTATTATCTGTAGAAATTCTAACCGTCATGCATAGGTGAGTATGCTAATATTGCAATATTGGCATCTATATTTGGTCTGCATTAAGTTGTAACATGTAGGCAATATTTAGTTCTGCTGTGCTGCTACTTTCTGTTTGCCGATAGTTTGAAATTTCAATCAGTTATAAACAACGACACAGGTCCAGACCCAGTATTGGTCTTGTTTCAATTAAAGCTATCAAATGTATATTGAATTGTTTTTCTTCCTGATGAAAATAAATTGACAATGATGAAATGATTTCCTTTAAACAAATAGTTAACAAATTTGAAAGTTGTTGATTTATATTATTATTATTTATTTATTTATTTTTTTATTTTTTTTAATTGTTTGTTTACAGAACATTCCTAACAAGAGAGAATTTACAACTTCATTTAGTAGCTGTGGATGTAGTTAAGCAAGTAATCCTTAGTTACACGGATTTCTTAGATTCACAGAAAATCTTTTATAAAGGTACAGTATATTGTCTCAGACTTGTGATCAGGGCTATTCCATTTAAATTAAATGGGGGGGGGGGGGGGGGGGGGGGGGGGGATATGAAGGGATTTTTATTTTTTATTGGACATGGGTTGTGGCTCACTTATTTGTTATGTGTCCATTTGATGTATGCAAATTTACACAAAGAAAGTATGGGAATTTTTGGAAATCCATTCTCTTATTAGAATAGCCCTAAGTAAGATGAAAGTTTCCACTTTACAAGTTCTCTCCTTCTGTCTGTCATCTTGGCCAAATGGACAATTACAAGCCAATTGTTTCTTGCAATTAAAAATCTTTTCACCATTCATATCATGAAACAAGGAGTATTTAAACAGAAATTTCATTTTGCAGAAAACACGTTTTTGTCATTAAAGTTTTTTTAAATCCAATTTTATGCATTTTTGGTTTTAAATCCAATTTTATAACACTTAAGGGGAAATTACTCTTATAGGAGGGATTATAAGATTTTGTCATTGTTTACTTGTATGTTTTAAGAGAAAGAATCCCCTGTGAGTACAGAGAGTAGTACAGAGTCCATGGATACCACAGATAGTAACATTACAGTTGGAGAAGGAGGTGAATCAGGGGAAATTGAACAAGGAAAATCTCTCGTCTTTGCTGCATTAGAGGCCTGCATGTGTGTCATATCAAAACACATCCCTGTATTGAACCCCTCAGCTCCCACTACTGGTTTCCAGACTCCTGCAAGACGTTTGTCAGACGAATGTTGTCAGCTGATGGCTGCAGTAGTGTCTGTACTAGGAGATCTGCCCAGTCTGTGTTCACCTGCAGGTTAGTCATAAAGAATGCATGTCTTAGTCTTAAAATAACAGCATTTTTAATAATTGTTGACTCAGTTATTTTTCTTTGTTACATATGAAAAGGTATAGAAGAAAACTTTAAAACACTTCCTTACTATCTGCCTTTATTGTTTCAGGTAGTACAAATGTCCTGCCTACAGTTTTATATTTAATTACGGGTGTGTTACGAGAAATGTCTTCCAAGTCTGCCGAGAGGAAATCACCTGCTGTTGTTAGCTCATGTTTATGCACGCTGAAATCACTTTGTACATCATCATTCCTATCTGACGACTCCATCTCTGGACGATGGTCACAGTTATTACAGAGTGCTCTCAAAACTGTTCTCAATAGTGCTAACCAAAGTAAGTCCATTTCTCATACTGATTTTTGCTCACTGGGACCATAATTTTTCATCAGTCTTCTGTTATCTGTTAGCAGTGGAAAATATTTTTAAGTATGGCTCGTAAATTCTAGAAATGGAAGTTCATTAAACAAATAGGTAGCTGATTTTCACAACCACTTTAAAATGAGAGAATACAGGGAAGAGCTTCCAGCAGGCATCCTACAGATCAAACAGTTAAACTGTTATTGTGTTCTTAGTGTTTCATGTAACTTTCATTTATCCTAAAAATATGAATAAAAGAAAATTTAAGGCATGCAACAATAACACAGCAATAGAAAAATACACAAAAAAAGTCTCCAGCATAACATAATACACAGTAGACAAATGTCTATCCCATATGTCAGTCACATTTAAAATACCCTCAATACCCTCAATATAGAAATGTTGTAAGTAATTTAATAGGGACTACCAAAAATCAGATATCAGCACTTACATTAAGGACTTAAAACACTAACAAGGCAATTGCTAACAAAGTTTGTGATTTGGGACAGTAACAAGTGTCATTGTAACACTTTTTTTTTTATGTGTTTATTATTTGTTTGTGGTCTTTTCAATTTTTCAAACTCAGCTTATATTTACTCTCTTGGCAGTGCATAACATAATACATGACAAGTAAACATATCATTTAAAAATAACAATTCTAATATGACGTGCTTCTTTCGCTTCTTTAAACAACAGTGTGATAAAATTCTCGATATATCTATACTTAGCGCAGACTCAGAGATGACATTTTAATGGCTGTTATTATCCACCTCCCACGTAAATCCACATGTATCGTAACCTATGTGCAAACACTATGTCGATTTCGTTGTGTTCAAATTGAAATTGAAATTGAAACTACAGAACTGTTATTCCTAGCCTACTGCGTAGCAAAAAGAATAAATGCACAAGAGCTTAAAAAATGTATAAAATCAAAATCAAATAAAATTCCGCGAAATTTCATGAATGATCTTGGCGCATTAACGTCATGTCATAACATGATGTCATATGAATGAAAACTCTCAAGCTGAAGGTTTTTCCAATACGTATACGCCATAAGTTCGGATAATATCGCATTAAAATGGAGTTTTGAGGTAGGCGTTGTTTCATTTTCTATTCTATTGCATTATTCGCACATTTGTGGATTTCAGCAAGTCAACATGGCGGCTCACTCCTTAGTTACGACATGTCAATTGTGGATTTGACAGTAAATAGTAGCCAACGAAAAAAATGTTTGGGTTAAGATTTATAAGGATTAAACACATTTTTTTCTAGTAGTTATTTATGAAATGATTCGTGCAAGACTTAGATTTATTTGAAATTTATAGCGTTTATCTTACAGGGGGTAAATTAGAACAGCCATACCCACGGCATTCTTTACCTTCGCTTCAGTTTTTAAATTACCGTATTTGTCCTATTAGAATCATAATAATTCCATGATATATATAGTCATCCATCTCCAATACTGCAGGTCATATTGATTTTGGTTCTGATTTATGGTTGCGTTTGAATTCCAACCCTATTTTTCATCTTTTTCAGCTGAAGAGAAACCGGCCATGGAAGATGTAACTTTATTAGGAACTGTTACAATATTTTTGTTATATGCACCGCCAGAAATTGTTGACTGTATGGATATCAGGAATCAATGTTTGGATATGTTTCTAAACACTTGGGCCTCTCATATATATGAGGTATTTATACTTATTCTCTCCATGGGGTAAATAAATATAATTCTGCATTAACAAGCTATTGTATAAAAAGTAAAATCACAAAAATACTGAACTCCGAGGAAAATTCAAAAAGGAAAGTCCCCAATCAAATGGCAAAATCAAAAAAACAAACACATCAAACGAATGGATAACAACTGTCATATTCCTGACTTGGTACAGGCATTTTCTTATGTAGAAAATGGTGGATTGAACCTGGTTTTAAAGCTAGCTAAACCTCTCACTTGTATGACAGTCGCATCAAATTCCATTATATTGATAACGATGTGTGAACAAAACAAACAAAAACAATAGGTAAAAATTTAAACTAATGTTAAATCCTAAAAAATATCCTGTAACCTTCATTGTGAAAATATGAGATGGGTATAATTGTTAATGACACAACTATCAACCAGATACCATATGACATTAATGTTAGCAACTATATGTCACTGTACAGCCTTCAACAATGAGCAAAACACATAATTTTGTCTTATTTACTACTTCTATTATTTACTAACTAGTTTAATCATGAAGAATACTAATTTTGGGGTATAAATGGTAAGGATATATATTGTTTTTTCTTCTATTTAGTTATGATTTGTCTCCATTAGAGATTACACAAGCTTTAGCATGCATGTTAAAATCTCAAATTTAAAGTGAAAAGATATCTAACATTTATATTCTTGTTGTTAATTTACAATCCTTTCTTTTTTAGATTCAACTTAAAAGTATTCAGATGTTTACCTCAGTAATACAACATTTAGGTAAAGAGCGTGCTGGTGGCTTCATTAAAGGATTCGCTCCAAAGTTAGCCGAATATTTGTTACGTGTTAAAGACAATGTAGCTGTTGTGGATGATGAATTAAATATTGTTAAAGCATCATTGGGTGCGTTTGAATCATTAGTGCCATTAGCTGATGATGATAAAAGTAAGTCAGTATTTCCTCACCTACTTTAGGGCTATTCCATTACATTGGATATGTGATTGTAGAAGGGACACCCAGTATCTAACAACCAACATACTTTCTTCCATTTTCCCTTACCGCATTTAGCCTTTTTGTGCTGATGCAAAGTAATGCAATCACCAATCAATCAATCATTTTTTCATACATCAAATAGACCCACAGCCATAAATTAACCAATGACCCATGTCTAATGATAATTCTTTCCTACTCTTCCGTCCATTTTAACGCAATATCCCTTATATTAATCAATGGCCTCTTTATCTGAAAATTGAAAAAAGAAAAGATTTTTTAAAACTTTTTAAAAGTGGATCTTTATTTTCATTTGATAGCATACCAAACAGATGCAAAATACGATTTTTATTTAAGTACTGAATGCTTCTTCTTCTAACTTTATTTTGTGTTAAAGTGTTGACTGTAGCACATTTTGTAAGAACTTTTGTGTTTGTTTTCCTATGCATTTTGGCCTTTTCATGGAAAGCATATGCAGTCATAAATGTTTTATTGAGTAATAAAATATAGCATATAAGTTTGGAATCATAACTACAGATTCTTATGAAACATACCTGTAATTTATTTTTTTTTTATTTCAGAATTAACAGTGCTGACTATATTTATTCCTATTCTTGTTTCATTTCTATTGGATGATTTTGACAGTGCATCTACAGCGAGGAGAACACTCCATGAAGATTCATTACAACGATTGATGAAAATAGGACCACAATATCCAACGGAATTCCGTACAATAATGGCTGGACAATCTATTCTTAAATCAAAACTTGAAAGTGCTATAAAACTCAGTCAAACAGCAAAACAAATAGCAGTATCTAAATCTAATTCACATGACATTAAAACAACCAGCATACCAGTCAAACCAACGATTACACTAAAGACAAATTTTGGGAATTATACAGGCTAAAGATTACACATTAGATCATTATTTTTATACAATTAATAACCATTGTCATCTTTTATTAAAGAGAAGTTTAGGGTAGTTGTTGATGTTAGTGTATTAGTACTCCAGGATCTGGGGCATTCGGGGTAATATTTTCTAAAGCATTCAACAATAAATTTTGATAAGTTGATAACCTCATAAGCAATGAATGTTTTGTAATTTATCTAAAGTTATTTTATTGTATAATACAAATTCAATAATTTTACAATACAAACAATGATAATTTGAGGAATTAGATTTTTATGAAAAACATGGGTCTATCACATTAAACACAAAGTGGACACTAAAAATTCTACTGGTCGTGCAGTTTCAGTATACATTTCCTTTTTTGTCAGACATTGAGGTAACACAATAAATCTTCTAGGCTTTTTTGAACTGGTTCATGGCATTGTTTTACTGGTTTTTTTTTTTAGCATGGTGAGTTCAGATCTGTGAAAAAAGTTGTGTGATTTGTTAATGGCATTTATTTAAATTTATGATGAAAAACCTATATAATTGAATTTATTAGAAAGAACAAAATCAATATCTGTGATATGTAAAAATATTTTTATATAAATGTAAATATGGATTAAAAAGAGTATATATAAATTATGTAAAGATTGGTATTATACAACAGATTGTCATAGAACTTTATAGTTAGGGTATATGTACATATGAATTAGGTGCTGTTATTATTACGTGGAGTATGAATGATGTTGTTGTTTTCTGTCACAATGGTATGTTGCATATATTAACTTGTTTTATGTTTTCAGAAAAATCAAGTCAAATTTGTTTGCATCTTGGTGGCTTACTTTGTTTTTTGATGGGGTTTATTTTTTTTTATCCATCTTTAGTTTTCTGTGTAGTGTTTTGTGTACTTTTTTTTTGTCTTGTTATGCATTTCTTTTGGCATTGGTGGTGTCTGTTTTCAATTACTTTTGGTTTTGAGAACCTTTTTGTCATCATCTTCCCCCTTTTTATTTTTAATTCAGTATTTTTTGGGGAGAAACTCTGAAATTTGCCAAAAATTTGCCAACATTACCTCCAGAGTTACCAATCTTTTTTCCTTCAGTCTAACACTTGGCATTAAAGTTATATTTAGGTTGATGTGAGATGTTATTTTTTTAACAGGATTAAAAAAAGAGCATTTTCATATTACACATTGGGCAATTAAAAAATTTTCCTATAGAAAGCACTGTAAATAGTGCAGCTAGGGGAAATAACTCGCACATATGCATTTAAATCAAGTTGTGCATATATTTTGTATTATGCAATTTACAATCATAATACATGCAAAGTGAAAATTCCTCAGACATGCAGATATTCAAAACAATTTTTTAATAACTTTTGTGATTTTACAAAGAAACATTAAAACAGAATGAAAAGAAATTAGTGAGATTTTATTTTTATGACAAATCTGTCTTCTTACTATTACTTAAACTTAAAGGAAATCTTTTTTTGTTTTTTAAGACATTTTTTCTTTCAAATGACATTTCAACTTTAAAGTGATGATATTAAATTTACTATTGGGGAAATTATGTAAGGTGGGCAGTGCAGGTAACTTGACAATTAAAATTTTACCTGAGATTAGACAGTAGTTTTTGTTTCATAGTACCCATCTATTTTCAGAATGGCTTTTGCAAAAATTAAATATTGGATAACATCTGAAAGGTTTATCTTTTAAAACATTTATTCCAAGTTGTGATCCATTGTGAAATTTTTTGAGGTGTGATAAGATATTTATTGTATCTTACATGATTATAGCTCATGAAAGTCTTCCATTTCATATTTAAAATGTGTGAAAGCTTTAAATGTTGGTGTTACATAATGAAAATCATCATACATAATTTATTACTTTACTTTCTAATAATGTGAAAATGGGTTAATATCTAGAATGTGATTTGATTGGTTGTTTGAATAAATGAAGTGTCAGGCTTTCAGCTAGGATTTTGAGGGCTTTAGTCACTTTTGCGCGAGATGAAAATCAACCTTTTTTGGGGTAAAAGCAATGGACCAAAGATATGTATTACTAGCTATACATATTTGAAGGACTTAGGCATGGGCAGGCAGTTATTGCATAATTTAATAGATGTGGTGCTTAAATATGAAGATTATAATAAGATCTAATAAGGACCCGGATTTCTAGTTTACAATTTCACTTCAGTTATTTTCAGGGGATATTCCTGATCAACAAAAGTTGGGTTCCTTTTTTTATAAACCAGGAATCACAGCATAAATGAACATGTAATGACTGCATAATCATAATTAAAATGCGAACTGTCCGCAGGGGAAAACGTTTTGGTCAAATGACGAAAAACTATGATAAATAAACTGCAAATTGTGGTCGTTTGAAAATATTGAAATTAAAATGCCTACTTACCGATATTACAGGGAAAATTAAGTATGATGGTCAATAATTTATGAGGTTTATTAATTAAATAATAAGTGACCCATCCGATGGCGATAATCACAACTGATAACACCTGTTGTAAACGTCAATTAGATGAGGGTCATAAACTTGTCAAAAACATGAAGACAGGTAGAATTATAGTTTTTTCATGCCAAAATATTTTTACACTTTTCAAATTTAAGTGACGAAAATGATTTGAAAAACTTTCGTCATTTTGAAAACTTTTCATAAATGACAAAAATGACGTGCGCTAGCAAAATAACTGGAAGTGTGAAATTGTGTTCAAGCGAAATTGATTTTTAGCACAGTAGTTTCTTTGTAATTTTTTTGAATAATGAATTTTTTTAAGTTTTTGTTTATCGCTGTTCATTGGTTAATATTGAGGTGAGTCACATGCAATTGTATCTTAAGATACCCAAGATTCATTTTTATAAATATTTATATCATAGTTGAAATCATTTATGAAATAAATTTTGTTTTGTGTCATATTTTTGCATAATTTCATATGAATAGTTATTTCCCTTTTTTAGAAAAAGCGAAAAGATATGAGAACTTTTCTTATCAGAACCAGAGAAAAATTAAATTTTAATTTGCCTTCATTTACTCTTATGGTTTTCTTTTATTTGCCTTTGTTTATAGTTTAGAATTGCATAAATTTGAAATTAATGAAATGTGTTTTTCAAAACTTTTTCATGAAAATGTCATAAAAACATTTTGACATCATAGAAGTATGTCCAGTGTAAACAAATGTGTCTTAGGTAAATTATTTTATTTATTTTGTGAAATATTCTACAGTTCAAGTTTTACCTCATGTCTGAATTTATTGTTTACATTGGAATGAATCCTTCATATTATTTCTATTTACTTGAATATTCCTTTTTCTTTCTATCTCATGCCACTCAATCTTTACATTGTTGTTTTTTTATTTTTCATTTTAAACATATATATCTTAAATTCATATCTAACAACACATTTTAAATTGGTTCCACATTTTTGGTAATGTTTGACAGATATTTTACCTCAAAGTCATATATTTTTCATGCAAAATCCAGTGAAATATTTTTTTTTAGAAGTACGAGAAGCATACTGACTTATCTTTTTTTTTTTAATTTTTATGTGTTACTTATCCAAGAATTCCAATGTTGACAAATATTAAACAAGTGACTTAACAACACATTATTTCACGAATGCACTAAGAACTTACAGTCAAACCTGCAATAAAGGTCATTTCTAATCAGCAAATACCCTGTCTTGTCAGGTCACCAACTGCTTGTCCCACTGTAGTAATATCTGCATTTAAATCTCAATTCAAAGGTCTTCTCTAGAAGGTCAGTATTTTATGGTCTTGAGAATGACCTTTATATACAGGCTTGACTGAATTTCAACGACAAAACTAACTTTTTTTTTACATGCAGTTCATTAGTATAATTACCAATGTGTTAAACATGTTTTAAAGATGTATTTTTTTAATTATTTTAATCCTGTTTTTTTTTTTTTTATTATTCACAAATACCTGTATTGTTAAAGGATATAAAACTTTGTTGTGTATAGTATATTACTTGAATGTAAGTATAAAATTTATGTTTAAATATTAGTTTACTATTTGCTTATGTAATATTGTAACATAACGTGGGCTGAGCTCATTACTATCATCATATCATGTATTTGTCCAAGACAGTATCATTAATAAATCTATGCTACAAGCTGTATTTGATTTGCCTTTTTGTCTCACCTCTACAAAGTCATGGAGGTTAGACTTAGATATGCTGTTTCTGCATAAGTGTCAACAAATGAAGTTTATTATGATTAGGTCAGTTGAAACTGTTGAAAGGAACCACTTATGAAAATTTAACAATGTACTTAGGTTTAGGAATATTTGTCAGAGGTTCTTACTCCTTAGTTTTTTTCCTACGATACAGGGTAAAATATTTTGCCCCATAACACCCATTTTTCTTTTCATATAAGACTTCAATAGCTCATAAAAGGTCATTTACCAAAATTTAAGCAGATTCTTGATTTCTTTCCTTTCGATTTGAGACTCAAATAATACCAATGCAAATATAAGGAAAAGTCAGAGTCGGCCTTTTCCCGCCATTTAAAAGAATCAAATATCTCGCAAAGGAGCTCCATAACTTATCAATATTTTTAGCTTATTTTGTTCCTTAACTAATGCTCTTCTGACTTATAGTATCAATTTTAAATTCTAGATTTTTATACGATCGCAAAAAAATTTTGTGGTCGTATATTGGTATGATGTTGGCGTCGTCGTCGTCCGAAGACACATTGGTTTTCGCACTCTAACTTTAGGTTAAGTTAATGGATCTCTATGAACTTTTACCATAAGGTTCAATACCACAAAAGGAAGGTTGGGATTGATTTTGGGGGTTATGGTACCAACAGTTAAGGAATTAGGGGCCAAAAAGGGGCCAAAAATAAGCATTTTTGTAAATTCCAGACATAACTTGTGTGTTAGTGTATGGATCTCTCTGACATTGTAACACAAGGTTCCATACCACAAAGGGAATGCTTGGATTGATTTTGGGGGTAGTTTCCTCAAAATTTTAGGAATTAGGGGCTAAAAAAGGGGCAAAAAACAAGCATTTTTCTAGTTTCATGACAATAACTTGTGTGTAAGTCTATGGATCTTTCTGAAATTGTACTACAAGGTTCCATATCACAAAGGGAAAGCTGGAATTGAGTTTGGGGGTAATTGCCCCAAATTTAGGAATAAGGGGCCAAAAAGGGGTCAGAAATAAGCATTTTTCTAGTTTCCAGACAATAACTTGTGTTCAAGTGCATGGATCTCTATGAAATTGAACTGCATGGTTCCATATCACAAAGGGAATGTTTGGATTGATTTTGGGGGTAATTGCCTCAAAATTTTAGGAATTAGGGGCCAAAAAAGGGGCAAAAAACAAGCATTTTTCTAGTTTCATGACAATAACTTGTGTGTAAGTCTATGGATCTTTCTGAAATTGTACTACTAGGTTCCATATCACAAAGGGAAAGCTGGAATTGAGTTTGGGGATAATTGCCCAAAACGTTTTAAGAATAAGGGGCCAAAAGGGGGCCAAAAATAAGCATTTTTCTAGTTTCCAGACAATAACTTGTGTTCAAGTGTATGGATCTCTCTCTGAAATTATACTGCAAGGTACCATACCACAAAGAGAAGGCTGGGATTGATTTTAGGGGGTAATTGCCTCGAAAATTTAGAAATTAAGGGCCAAAAGGGAGCAAAAAACAAGCATTTTTCTAGTTTCAGGACAATAACTTGTGTGTAAGTGTATGGATCTTTATGAAATTGTACTACAAGGTTCCATATCACAAAGGGAAAGCTGGGTTTGAGTTTTAGGGGTAATTGCCCTAAATGTTTAGGAATGTGGGGCCAAAAAGGGGCCAAAAAACAAGCATTTTTCTAGTTTCCAGATAATAACTTGTGTTCAAGTGTATGGATCTCTATGAAATTGTACTGCAAGGTACCATACCACAAAGGGAAGGCTGGGATTGAGTTAAGGGGTGATGAATCATAAGGGGGTTCAAAAAATTTTTGGGGGGGGGGATTTTCTTTTCCTTTTTTTTCTTTAAAATTTTCCATTTTAAATTGGTTATTTCTGATTTATATATAAAAGCAAATAATCATGATATGGTTTGAATAGGTAAATTAAAAAAATGTAAGTTCTTAGACCACATTCATTCTGTGTCAGAAACCTATGCTGTGTCAAATATTTAATCACAATCCAAATTCAGTGCTGTATCAAGTTTGAATGTTGTGTCCATACTTGCCCCAACTGTTCAGGGTTCGACCTCTGCGGTCGTATGAAGCTGCGCCCAGCGGAGCATTTTATTTAATTTCACCTAAGTACATCCTTAAGCAACTCTACAGAAAAAATTTGAGCTTTATACACTTGCGAATGAGACTTTTTTTTTGATACTTCAAATTTGAAAATCCTGTTATTTAATCAACAGAGATAAAACATTTCTTCTTTATATTTTCTTTTAGTCAAATGTCTTAATTTCACTTTCTAAGAAAAACTACATGTTTTCTATGCTTCTGTCCGATTCTTCCATCTAGTCTTGGAAGCACTGTCTTGCCCACATCTCTTGTCAGATTTTTATGAAATTTACATCAAAGGTTTATATAGGCAATTTTTCTGAAAAATTCAAAACCAGCACAGGACAACTATTTTTAAGGAAGTTTTGCCCCGTTGAAATAAAAATCATATAGCAATTTGCATTTTGAGTGCTCCCATGTCTTCATTTCTGGTAATTTTTTTCTGCAAAAGTTTTATAAGAACCAAAAAAATTATTGGAGCTCTTGTAATAAAACATGTGCAGTATCAGGGGATATTGAGCGCTCACATGTCTTCATTTCTTGTCATAATTCATTCTCAAAAATAAAAATCAAAATCAAAATGTTAGTGATTCCTATGACTGACTTGTCTGGTAAAAATTTAGTATTCTATTATACATATACATAATGACAAATTATCTGGCCAATGTCCTTTAATGTCAGGAGTCCAAAATGTTTGGTGTGTTTGACCTGTGGATGTCTGTTTTAATTTTGTTGTTTTTTGACCTGTGGATGTCATTTATGATTTTGGTGTGTTTGGCCTATGGATGTATGTTTTAAAATTGGTGTGTTTGACCTGTGGGTGTCATTTATGATTTTGGTGTGTTTGACCTGTAGATGTCTGGTTTGATTTTTGTGTTTTGACCTTGGATGTCTGTTTTAAATTTGGTGTGTTTGGCCTATAGATGTATATTTTAAAATTGGTGTGTTTGACCTGTGGATGTCATTTATGATTTTAGTGTGGTTGACCTGTAGATGTCTGGTTTGATTTTGTTGTGTTTGACCTGTGGATGTCTGTTTGGTTTTGGTGTGTTTAACCTGTGGATGTCTGTTTTGATTTTGGTGTGTTTGACCTGTAGATTTCTGTTGTGATTTTGGTGTGTTTGACCTTTGGATGTCCGTTTTGATTTTTGGTGTGTTTATCCTGTGGTTGTTTATTTTCTTCTAATTTTTGTATATTTGACCTATCGATTTATGTTTTGATTTTGGTGTTTGACCTGTAGATGTCATTTATGATTTTGGTGTTTTTGACCTGTGGATGTCTAGTCTGATTATGTTGTTTGACTTATAGATTTCTGTTCTAATTTTGGTGTGTTTGACCTTTGGATGCATGTTTTGATTGTGGTGTTTGACCTGTGGATGTCATTTCTTATTTTGGTGTGTTTGAATTGTGGATGTCATTTTTTTTTATGTGATTGACCTGTGGATGTATGTACTGACTTGTGGTTGTCTAGGCTTATTTTGGTGTGGTTGACCTATGGATGTCTGTTCTGAATTTCGTCTTTGACCTGTGGATGTTTGTTCTGATTTGAGTGTGTTTGACTTGTGGATGTCTGTTCTGATTTTAGTGTGTTTGACCTGTGGATGTCTGTTCCGACTTGGTGTGTTTGACCTGTGGATGTTTGCTCTGACATGGTGTGTTTGACCTGTGGATTTCTGTTCTGATTTTGGTGTGTTTGACCTGTGGATGTGTGTTTTGATTTTGGTGTGTTGACCTTTGGATGTCTGATCTGATTTTGGTGTCTTTTTCTTGTGGATGTCTGTTCTAATTTTTGTGTATTTGGATGTATGATTTCATTTTGGTGTCTTTGACCTGCAGACGTCATTTCTGATATTGATAAGTTTGACCTGTGGATGTCTAGTACTATTTTGTTGTTTTACATGTAGATATCTGTTCTGATTTTGGCGTGTTTGACCTGTGGATGTCTATTCTAATTTTGATGTGTTTGACCTGTGAATTTCTGTTTTGATTTTGGTGTGATTGACCTGTGGAAGTCTTGTAAATATTGTGTGTTAGATCTGTGGATTTATGTTTAAATTTTAGTATTGGTGCCTGTTTTGATTAGTGTTAGGCCTGCAGATGTTTGTTCTGATTTTGGTGTGTTTGATCTGTGGATGTCTGGTTTGATTTTTGTGTGTTTGACCTATGGATGCATGTTCTGATTTTGGTGTGTTTAACCTGTGGATGTCTGGTTTGATTTTTGTGTGTTTGACCTATGGATGCATGTTCTGATTTTGGTGTGTTTAACCTGTGGATGTCTCTTCTGAATTTCGTCTTTGACCTGTGGATGTTTGTTCTGATTTGAGTGTGTTTGACTTGTGGATGTCTGTTCTGATTTTAGTGTGTTTGACCTGTGGATGTCTGTTCTGACTTGGTGTGTTTGACCTGTGGATGTTTGCTCTGACATGGTGAGTTTGACCTGTGGATTTCTGTTCTGATTTTGGTGTGATTGACCTGTGGATGTCTGTTCTGATTTCGGTGATCAGTGTTGGGTTTTTACCTTGTCCCAGACATTGCTGATAAAAACCTGTGATGTAAATTTCAAAACAGTCCTACAAGAAATGTAGGTGTGAGTGCTTAAAATTCCATATAATTTGTATTTCCAAAGGCATAACTTCTATAAAAATAGTTAAACTGCGCACTAATGTTCGACTCTTCAGAGGAATTGGTGATATATAACCTTTGATAGTAGTTTAGTACATTTCATAAAATATCTGGGAAGTATTGAACACTTGAGAGTGCTAACAATGCAATTTTCCATTTATTTTATATACATGTTTGTATTTCCAAGGACCATACCTCCTTTAAATTAAAGATGGTAGCTTCAAATTGATTTTATAACTTGTATGAAACATTGCCGATATATAAACCTTGATACAAATTTCATAAATATCTTGCAAGAATTGTACATGTTAGAGGGCTTACAAGAAAGGACAGACGGATGCATGACAGACAACAGATGCTAGGAGTCGTGCAGGGGACAATGACACAAATATTCTGTGTTTGCTCTATACTAATGATTAATTTCTATCTTCAATTTCAAGACAAGGTCTCCAACAGCAGCTTGACACCTTATACAAATGTTGTCAAGATTGGTGAATGGAAATAAATACAAATAAAACAAAAGTAATCATTTTTAATAATTATGTTACAATTATAATCTATTGAAACATATTTTTTTTCATTGGCTTCAGTAATATACATGTACAATGTGTCAAATTTTATAAAATATTTAGGTTTTGTTTTTAGCAGTACTTGTTAATTTAAAGACAAAATAGTGTGATCTTTATTAAAGACCTTAAACATGATGTTAAAATCATGAGTTATTTGTTATTCATACCATATATGTAAACTGATAAGATTTGTTTGTACAGTCAGTTTATTTGTATAATGTACATTTTTTAATTGGATCACACCTCTGATGTTCGTTTTTCAATAAAATATTAAATTGAATAAAACCAGGACTTCTGATAAAACCTATAGTATTGTATCACTATGGTTGTAAAACTGGGTATATTGAATTGGCATCATCTTGAAAATATACATTTTTTGTACCTTTAAATCTTCTGCTTATAAAAAATATCAGACTGTTGATGCAGCTACAGAAAATTCTTAATTTGCAAATATCAAATTTCTTAGTGAAAATTAAATTTAAAAATTAGTAAGGTACATGTGTTCATGTATTTTGCTGGGAGTTCAGACAAAAAAAAGATTTGAAAAACTCTGTCTGTTAGCTCAACTATCAATACCAAAACCTAAACCTTTCTACATTGTACAATAGAATATTCAGAATAAATAAATTTAAACGTTTAGATTAAAACATTTCAAAACAATCATATTTTCATTTTATAGAAAAAACAATATTACAAATGATCATAAATAAATTAAAATTTACAACAAAAATTACTAATTTACAAATGTATAAAATCTATACATACTTGAATCAAAGTAAAGCTAGCAATTTAGCATATAAATCAAGTTTTTTTCATTTCATTCGAGTCAAATCAAATGTAATTTCAACAATATATCAGAACTAAATCATAAATATATGATGTCCAAATAATAAGTATGTGGAAAAAGTAAAGTCACACCAACATGTATCACATGTATTATTTAGACTAATGCTTTAGAAAATGTAACTATCACTTTACCAATCAGAACGTCCTTTAACAGTACGGCTTTTGATTTTCCATATGTCCTCATATTTAATGCTTTCCCTGGGAACCTTGAACTTCTTAGATACCAAATCAAGTAATTCCTCAGATATTGTACTCTGGGAATCCTGTTCTGCAAATTCAATTTCACTGCTGGCATAATGGCACGAAATGGACTTTCTAAAGTCTTTTGTCCTGTTCATTCCTGATCCATGTATCAACAGAGGATGAAAGAAAACTGTGTCGCCAGCTTCCATCTCAAGGTGTGAACGGGGCATGCTGGGATCATAATCTCTCACACCATGGTACATTTTATTAACACCACCCTCCCATTCAGGATAATCATGCTTAAGTAATTTCCCCTTGTGTGTACCAGGAAGCACAACTAAGCAACCATTTTCGCGATTAACTTTTTGCATTGCAGTCCAGGAACATACTATCTTCTCTGCTGGTTTCATTGGGAAGTAATGCAGATCCTGATGCATTGGATGTCTGGAGGTTTTCCTTCCTGGGTCTGGGGGTTTGTTAATCAACATAGTATGGATGGCCTTGATATTGCTTCCAACAATAGCTTCTACATAATCCAACACCTCTGGCAATTTACAATACTCAAACAATTCCTCATCTAACTGAAAGTTCTGGATTTTGGTTACTGCCTTTTGTCCTGGTACAAACTCATCTTTTGAAATAGCAACGTCCCTCATGATGGTCAAACCAGGTACTACAACTTCCTTCTTACATATCTGTTCAAATCTTTCTCTATATTTCTGCAAACTGTACTCAGGAACAAGTTTTTTGATGACCAGATACCCATAATCTTCATAGAACTGTCTCTGTTTTTCTGTTAACCTTGGTGAATTCAGAGTATACTTATAAGATACAGTGTATGGACTAGCATGGGTTAAGACTGTTGAGACGTCAGTTGGTGTCTTATGTTCCTGAATGTGTCCAAATAGAGTTTTCAGTCGGGCTGCCATTTTCTTTTCTTTTTTTTGGACTTCGAACATCAATAGTGGAAGGTCAACAACTGGCACGTTTAAAGTGTTTATAAAACGAAAGCAATTCGTGTCTGTTTCCTTATTTGTTGTAGTGGTAAATACGCATGCGCATTGAAATAGGGGTTACACTAATGTCCTGACAATGTCCTGACAATGTCCTGACAAAGTCCTGACGGATATGAAAATGCTAATTACGTTTTCATTATTTAAAGGATTTACTTTAAATTTGGAACCAAGCAAGATGACAACATTAATTTAATAAATAAAAGAAAAAAAATTAAAAAAAATATTTTTAAGAGTTAGAAAACTTGACCTGACCAACTTCGACTTTGAAATCACTAATGTCCTGACCGATATGAAACGGCTTAATACTTTTTTTATTATTCACAGGATAGACTTCAAATTCGATATCAAGGAAGATTAAAACATTTAATCCAAAAATATAAGAAAAAAATGAAAAAAAATAATTTTTAGAGTTAGAAAACTTGACCTGACCAACTACGACTTTGCCGCGATTAATGTCCGGACCGATATAAAACTGCTAATTTCCTTTTTTTCTTTGGAAGGATTTACTTCAAATTTGACACCAGACAAGAAAGTAATATTGATTTAATACTTATTTGAAAAGAATTGGGAAAAAAATACTTTAAGGGTAAAAAAACTTGACCTGACCAACATCGACTTTGTCGTGACTAATGTCCTGACCGATATAAAAGTGCTAATACTTGTAACATTGTTGGTATGACTGAGTTCTTATTTGAAACCAAGTCAAATTATAACGTTTTCTTTTTAATACTTTTTATAAAGTAATTGGAAAACAATATTTCATACGAAATAAAAACTTGACCTAACCACCTTCAATTTATTAAACTTAATACACAAACAAAAACGTTTTTAGTTCTTACCTTATATTGTCATTGAATTTATATTTATCTTATCCATAAAACACAACATCCAAAGCAAATAAATTTTGTTAAATGAAAAGATAGGGGAAATATGAGTACAAGTTGCTGACTGTGAGTATTGTTTACCCCTCATCACAACTCTACTTCATTTGATTTGATTAATAAGTGTGACTAATGAAACTAATTATTGAATTATTAAACCAAATTAAATAATTATAAAAGTGAAATGTAATTAGTTACCTACATTAATGATTTTAATAACTAAGTAAATGGAAAGGTTTTTTCTTCTTGATGTAACAATTAAATAAAAAAAACTGTATAAAAGTAAACGCAAAGGAAGGTGATATGAACCATTAAAATTAAATCACACCTATATTAATTACTATAATCACAAATTGGAATGTTTTCTTTCCTATCTGATTATTTATTTTTTGTTTATCCTGCCTTTACATGTCATATAAAGGCAGGAAATGAGATTCATATTGTTTAAAAACAATGTATATACAAGCATATAAATTACAATTATGTTAGAATCACAAAGAAATAAAATAAATTAATACACACAATTTTCACTAACAGAAAAAAAGAAGACATTCAATTAAATTACTATCGAAGGTCGGTGGTTTTCTCCGGGCGCTCCGGCTTCCTCCACCAATAAAAACTGGCCGCCACGAAATAGCCCAAAAGCGGTGCTTAAAAGTGGCGTTAAAACACCAAAAATCAAAATCAAATCAATTAAATTGAGTTCAATAAAGATAAATGGAGAAGAACAATTTAGTCACGATTACCTACCACAGTGAAAAACGTTCATATCTAATATATAGGAGTTAACACAATACAATACAATACAATATGATACAATACGATACAATACAATACAATACAATACAATACAATACAATACAATACAATACAATACAATACAATACAATACAATACAATACAATACAATACAATACAATACAATACAATACAATACAATACAATACAATACAATACAATACAATACAATACAATACAATACAATACAATACAATACAATACAATACAATACAATACAATACAATACAATACAATACAATACAATACAATACAATACAATACAATACAATACAATACAATACAATACAATACAATACAATACAATACAATGTTCAAGCATCGCGATGTTCATCACAGTACCAATCTTCTGAAACTCCTGAACATGTCTGATGAACCCACTTAGTACAGCTGATCCGTCCTCTTTTCGCTTCACATCCAATCATGTTCTCAAAAACATCTGGTTTACCACACTGACAACTACACTCAATTCTTCTGGCAAAAATCCTAACAAAGTCTGTACTTGATGTTGTATTTTGAGTAGAGTCTTTACTGATGAACCACGGGAGAGGTTGTTGGCGCCAACGTGAAGTACCACGGTGTTGTAGTTGTCGATGGTTGGTTGCAGTTCGTTGAACATCTGGTCAATACGAAAACCTGAATAAGAAAGCACATTAGTTTCAGATAAAGATAAATATTGATTAAAATACTTGGCCTGGGAATGGCCAGCAATCAGCACTGGAAATGAAGACATGATTAGAATCAAGTAATATGAAACAAAAGCACAAAAAATATATTTACAATTTTCTACAATTAATTACACTAAACAAAAGCAAGGAGATTTATATACAAAGAAAAATAGCACTAAAGCAATATATCAATTCGAATAAAAAGCACTGAGGTTGTATGTATTAGAGCACTATGAAAACTTTTGAAAGAGACTCAAAATATGTATTATATTTATAACTGTAAGTAACTAATGTTCACTTTTAAAAAGCAATACTCACATTCAGCAACTGGTTCTAATATTTCTCTTTCGTTTCATTTCAACAGTATCTTTCTGCGTTCAATGTTGTAATATCATTGTGATCGGATATTTTCAATTTCAATAATTTAAGGTAAGAGGTTAACATTTTCTTTCAGTTAGAAAATTGATCAGGACAAGTTCGACAATGTCAGGTCAATATATTTTTACCCTTGCAATACTTGTTCACATTTTTTTCTTTTTGTCATTTAAATATTTAATAAAATATTGATATTTATCAAACTTAAAGACATTTATTTAAGAAATATACATAGTCTTTCTATTTTTTAAACGAACATGTCTTTTTTTGGTGAATAGCCTATGTTGGTCAGGTCAAGTTTTTGGTCTTTTGAATATTTGTTTTCTTTTCATTTCTTTTTATTTCTTTGTTAAATTTCGAAATCTTCCTTGCTACTAAATTTGAAGTTAATCCTTCCAAAGATAAAAAAGAAATTAGCAGTTTTATATCGGTCCGGACATTAGTCGCGGCAAAATCGTATTGGTCAGGTCAAGTTTTCTAACTCTAAAAATTATTTTTTTTTCATTTTTTTCTTATATTTTTGGATTAAATGTTTTAATCTTCCTTGATATCGAATTTGAAGTCTATCCTGTGAATAATAAAAAAGTATTTAGCCGTTTCATATCGGTCAGGACATTAGTGATTTCAAAGTCGAAGTTGGTCAGGTCAAGTTTTCTAACTCTTAAAAATATTTTTTTAAATTTTTTTTCTTTTATTTATTAGATTAATGTTGTCATCTTGCTTGGTTCCAAATTTAAAGTAAATCCTTTATATAATGAAAACGTAATTAGCATTTTCATATCCGTCAGGACTTTGTCAGGACATTGTCAGGACATTGTCAGGACATTAGTGTAACCCTTGAAATAGCGGCATATTTAAAATGGCGGATTTCCGCCCTTCGAAAATCGAAGTAAAAAGTAGAAAGTGTACAGATGTTCTAATTGAAGAAATTATAATTTCGGCTACAGAAGCGACTACAAGTTCCTATGAAATTAATGAAAACCAAAAATGTCAATGGGAAAAATGTTTTAAAGAGGTAACAATCAATACAAAAATTCGAAGATCCCTCGACTCATTTGTTTTGATTTTGTAGGTTTGACCTTTGTTGTTTCAAATTATGCTAGACACATGGACATTTTATATAAGATGCACAGCCTTTCCCTTTATACTTTAATATGATGCAGGGGATACCTGTAAAATAGAACGAATAACTATTTATAAAAAATACATATATCATGACATATTCATATATTCTATTGAAATAATGAAGAATATCTTCACATAACGCAGTTCTGCCAACTTTTAATAATGCAAATGCGTGAGATTTGGCCAAAATCGTAAAATTCAAAGGAAATACAATACTTGTACATTAATTATATACCAGTATTGTTGACAATACTAGTATACAAGTATTGTGGTCGCCAAGGAATCCATGACAAATCGCCCCACTGGTAAATCGCCCCACACCTAATTGCCCCACTTTTTCACCAACTCGCCCCACTTTCTAAAAAATCGCCCCACTTATGAAAAAGGGTAAAATCCCATTGAAAATAGGTTGGATAACTTGCCCCACTTATGAAAAGGGTTAAAATCCAGCTGAAATAAGGTGTGCCAATCGCCCCACTCATGACAAATAGAAAACCACGATGAATTCAATAATGCCAACTCGCCCCACTTATGAAAAAAGATGCAATCCCGTTGTATATCTATGTTCCTGCCCCACTTATAAATAAAATCAATACCTATTAAAACCTTAGATAAACATGTTTTTGTAGTTCTTTTCTTTTTGTTGAAATAAAGCAGAAAGAAGTGAGTATCAGTATTTCTGCGACTTGAATGCCAACTAGCCCCACTTATGAAAAATAGAAAAATCCTGATGAATTGAGTCATGCCAACTCGCCCCACTTATGAAAAAGGAAGTAATGCCGTTGAATTTATGTCTGCCAACTCACCCCACTGATAAATAAAAGTATGTACAGAATTAAAGCCTACCAACTAGCCCCACTTATGAATAAAAGAATAAAACTGTAATGAATTTAGGCCTATTCGCCCCACTTGTGAAAACGTAAGAAATGCATCATGTTTTTTTGTTATTTTCTTTTGGTTGAAATAAAGCAGAAAGAAGTAAGCATTAGCATTTTTGTGACGTTTTTTTTACTGGTAAATATATTCAATGTTTTATAAGATAAGTCAAGAATCATGTGTGTTAACATAATTTTACATTTTAATCAAACATACATTAATCAATTATGACAAGCACTGGCATGATAACATAAAACGAAGTACTAGATAAAATGTCAGCACTAGAAAGTGAAACATCATTTAATTTCAATAATAATAATCTAATAAATTTTCGCGTTTTTATGTATTCTGTGTAGATTAGTTTTCATTTAAGTGGGGCGAAAATTATATATTCATCTAGATTTTATCTTTTTTTCATTAAGTGGGGCGAGTTGGCAGGAGAAAAATTAACGGGATTGAACCCTTTTCACAAGTGGGGCGATTTTTTAAAAAAGTGGGGCGAGTTGGTAAACCAGTTTGGGGCGATTTTTTTAAAAGTGGGGCGAGTTGGTGAAAAAGTGGGGCGAGTTGGTGTGGGGCGATTTGCCAATGGGGCGATTTGTCCTGCTTCCGTCGCCAAGTTCAGTTGATCCGAAAATGCCACGAAATAAGCATGAAAATGCGTGAGTCTCACGCTAAATGTGTGAGACTTGGCAGCCCTGATAACGTAATCTTTTTTTATCTAATACTATACATATGATCACAAATTTTATATCATTGCTAAGTAGTGATGTGATGTGGAATATACCGTTACGTGCCTACCGCGCTAAACGACTTGAAGACGTAGTCCAATCTATAATAATAGAAAGTAATTTACAATATTCTGGGGGCCTCAAAATGAGTACCGTCTGTCCGGTCTTGTTAGCGCTCTCACAGGTACAATTCTTGCCAGATTTTTATAAAACTTATACTATAGGTTAATATGGGCATTATCTCGGACAAGTTGTATAATGGTGGACGATCAACTCTTTTAAAAAGAGTTATGACCCTTTGAAATATTGAATTTATGGAAAATGGCCTTGTTAGCGTTCTCACGGATACAATATTTTATAAAACTTAAAGTATACTATAAGTAATGCCCATGAAGGTCTGTTTGAAATATTTAGTATATAATAAAAAAAACTTTTTTGTCCCCCGTGCACACTTTTTATTTATAAATTGTTTTAAAGAACAACAAAAAAAAGTGTTGTTGCCCCTGGAGAGATAAAATATGTGCAACACGGGGGACATTGGAACTCTGTTCTTTTTTTAAGATTGGTTTCCGTTGTAAAAGTTTATTTGCTTCTTCTGGTGTTAATCATATTGTCTTCTATGTTTAGAGAGTTCTCTGGCGATATTATCCTCCCTTGTAATAAAATTGACAGTGTCAATGGCTCTGGATCTTGGATATCATTCGAATTTAACATTATTGGGCGATCGTTAATAACACTTTCAATCTCTGTAAGAACTGTTCGTAACACATCTGCATTAAGGCCAAATAAAAGTATATGTGTAGTTCCAGTTACATCCTGAAAAAAATAGGGTCGGTAGGTCGGACTATTTTTTAGCTCACCTAGCCCGAAGGGCCAAGTGAGCTTTTCTCATCACTTGGCGCCCGTTGTTGTTAGCTTTTTAAAAAAATCTTCTCCTCTGAAACCACTGGGCCAAATTTAACCAAACTTGGCCACAATCATCATTAGGGTATCTAGTTTAAAAAATGTGTCCAATGACCCTGCCAACCAACCAAGATGGCCTCCATGGCTAAAAATAGAACATAGGGGTAAAATGTAGATTTTGGCTTATATCTCTGAAACCTAAGCATTTAGAGTAAATCTGACATAGAATAAAACTGATTATCAGGTCAAGATCTATCTGCCCTGAAATTTTCAGACAAATCTGACAACCTGTTGTTGGGTTGCTGCCCCTGAATTGGTAATTTTAAGGAAATTTTGCAGTTTTTCACTTTTTGGTTATTATCTTGAATATTATTATAGATAGAGATAAACTGTAAACAGCAATAATGTTCAGCAAAGTAAGATCTACAAATAAGTCGTCATGACCAAAATTGCCAGTCAACCCCTTTAGGATTTATTGCCCTTTTAATATATTCAATTTTTTAACAATTATTCGTATATTTTTGTAATCTTCTACAAAAATCTTCTTCTCTGAAACTACTGAGACAAATTTAACCATGCTTGGCCATAATCATTATTAGGGTGTCTAGTTTAAAAAATTTGTCCGATGACCCCGCCTTCCAACCATCATGGGCGACTTGGTTAAAAATAGAACATGGGGGTAAAATGCAGTTTTTGGTTTATATCTCTGAAACTGAAGCATTTAGAGCAAATCTGACAGGTGGCAAAAATGTTCATCAGATTTAGATTTATCTGACCTGAAATTTTCAGACGAATCTGACCTGTTGTTGGGTTGCTGCCCCTGAGTTAGTAATTTTACAGAAATTTTGCAGTTTTTTGTTATTATCTAAGATATCATTATAATATCTAATACTATTAATTATGATTTTAACCTTATTTTACATAATTTCCAATTCCAAAGCATCAGTAAATACAGGTGAGCGACACAGGCTCTTGAGAGCCTCTAGTTTTCATATATTTTTTTTTAAATCGTGTGTTTACCAAGTCGGATTCCAGTATTATACACGTCCCTTCCTGAAGTTTGCCATTTTCTATATGTTTGGTTGTAAAATAAACAGATATGTTACGTTTTTAGTTAATTTTGTTGCATTCTGTTAAAAATTTGTTGCATTTTAGCCATGGTGGATACTTCTGATGGAAATTCAGATGACAGAGGTCTGTGAATTTAATTACATTGTATAGAAATTCACATTCCACAAAATGGGATCGTTCGAAAATTATTTTTCAGAAATGGAAAAAAAAGTTCTGGGTCGGTTGGTTAATTGGAACCATACTGTATTACATATACTTTTATTTGGCCTAACCATGGCTAGTACATATATGTAGTGAATACGGCTTGTCATGAAGTTTTCCGATGTCTTGGTTTTCTCAATAAATCCCAGGGTCTGACACTTACGGTTGTCCGATTGCCCGGGGTAAGTTAATGCCATATTTCGGACAAGTTAAAACATCATCTTGGTTGTCCGATCGGGCAAGTGAAAAAAAAAAGTGTTATATAATTAAAATTTCACAAAATCAATAGTGTCTGTTGTTTTGTCCATAGATTACTCTGTGATAACACCGCACGGTCGAGTAAAGTGGTCTTAACCCACCTTCAATGGGTATATTTGGTCATTTGTTCACACTGAATTCCCCATTTTACCAAAAATAGATCACGTTTAAAAATATTGGCCAATCAGGCGTCCGCGGCGTTGCTTCATCATTTATCATTATCAATCGGGACACCACTCTGGCTTTTCCGACGCACGTGTTATTCCCACCAACCAATGGAAAGGGGAGGTCTATTTTCGTTGTTCTAACTTTAGAATTTGACATCGGATGTGTATTTCCCTAAGATGGAAAAATGTAAAAGCTTGAAAGAGAAAATGAAATTAAACTTTAACAAATTTGTCAGTTGTTGTCAGTTTATCAAGAAGGGTTTTTTGAAATGGCATTTCTTAGATAAATTATTATGAAATAAGTATCTCTATGTTAATGATCCAATTCCCGTATATTGTCGATCTTTTCCCTCCCTCCTTTTTGACTTCATGATGAATGTGGTTTAAAACATTAACAATAAAAACTTGCAGTTAATTTGTACACTACTACTCCTAGTACTCCATTTATGTGTATAATTTTGAAATGACTCAGAAAACTGAATGATAGTTTGATCTTAAAATTAACTCAGTGACTAATTGTGTCAATCATAAGAATACTCTAAATGTTATTATATTTGAAAATGTGTGGTTCATTAAATTGTTTCAAAGTTTAAATTATATTCTCGATTCAACTTAATTAAAAAATCAGTTCATGACACATCATGCATGGCATTGACAAAGTCTCTAAGTCTTCTTGAGTTGAAATTCTGGTAAGTAGACAGCTGGGATTCTGGAAATATTATTGACTTTTCAATTCATCAATATTCATACTCCATAATCAATTTACATAACATATACATGATAACTTTTTTTTATCTGCATGTACTACATTACAACCACAAAAATAGCATGTAAAAGTTTGGGCATGTAGATTTCACTTTCGGACAAGTAAAAATTAAAGTAATAGGGCACTTGCCCAACTGGACAAGTTGGTATAAAAGTGAATGTCGAACCCTGAATCCTCTTTCTTCTTGGTCTCTGATCCATATTCATTGGTGGTATATTGAGATGAGTTGTCTGGACACCCAAGTGTCAGAGTCAGATAGGTTAAGGTCTTGTGCAAGGGTGCTGGTTGGTTTTTTCGATCCAGATGTTGAAGGTTGTTGGTCATCATATGGTGAGCTGTCTGCTACAATTCTAAAGGTGTTTTTTTTTTTCCTTTTCATTCTTTTTTTTGAAGAGCTTCAAAAGGTGGTTTCCATTTTTTAACTGCTTTGGCCATTGGGAATACGGATATGTTATGGACCAAACCAATGAACGTACATAGACCTCAACACCAGTAGCAGTAACAAAACCGTATGCCTGGATGAACTTCCTGAAAATTTATGGGACAGACACGTTTTTTTGCATTCAATTTATAACATTTTCAGTAAACATTAACTTAAGCATAAATATTTGAACAAAGACTTTATTCATGAACAATTTATTTTATTTTCTTTTTCATGTTGACAATCTATTTATTTTGTTTCATAGTCTATTTATACTTTACATTCCACTTTCACTTTAAGTTTTAAAACCATGGTAACATTATGACGTTGCATTTAGGCAACCTGATTTTCTACTTTTATTTATTTGTACTATTTGTATCCTGATGAATAAATAGGTATCCAATTCAGGGATTCTACCGTACTGCAGATTTACCAGGCATTGGTTCACTTTTGTTTATAATTTTACATCTATAGTTTACAAGTGAAATTTTTTGTTTAGATTAGTTTAAAGGGAACCACTTATGATATAAAGTCAATGGTATTTGGTAAGCAGTTTAATTAGCATTGGCATTTCACATTTCCGTGGAGGTTATTTGCCATTTGAGAGGTCACTTTTGATACTTCCCAAGAGTGATAGCTTAATATTGGTTTGACTGCTTGTCTAACACTGTAAAACTGAATTAAAGACCCCCATAACATAAACTTGTCCTTATTTCAGTTGGAGCAGGAAGACTTTTCTATAATTTTGATTCAATTTGTCCTAAAAGTACCGTATTTAGCCGTGTATTGAATGCAGTTGTGTATAATACGCACCCATTTTCATCTCTCCAAAATCATGAAAAAAAAGTTTAAAAAAAACATGAAAAAAAGTTAAAAAGAAGTTAAAAAAAAATTAAAAGGAAATAAGTAAATTTTTTTTTTTTTTTTTTTTTTAAGTCTAGTGTAAAAAGCATTTAATTTGGAACAAATTAAACCATGTATTTAATCTTCATTTAAGTCTATTGAAAAATAAAAATAATAAGATTGATTGTTCAATCAAATTTTTTTAAAGTCACAAACAATTAAATGGTATAGCTTTTATCATGTAATTAACATTTATTAATTTGATAAAAGTAAAGTTATTAATTAATGATCCCTTTAGAAATCAATGTTTGTCTAAGCTTGTCCAAGCTGATGCTCTGTTCAAATATTATAAAAGTAATAATTAGAATGTTATGGAACAAAACAAATTAGACCTAAAAATAATTCAAAGTTGATTAGCAGTAATTCAAATTTGATGACTCTTTAATCCGTTATTTCCTTTTCATTGATCATGTTGATTTACAGCACTGCCTGAGGTTATGATATTGAAGGTAAACGGACAGAAAGTCACAGGACAAAAGGTCACAGGACATAAAGTCACAAATTTGATAGGACAAAAAGTCACAAATAATTTGTTGACAATTGTTTGAATATATAAGAGAAAGATCTTGAAATATTTTCTTTTTATTACATATATTCATTTTTAAGTTTAGGAAATTGTTCATAAGCCTTGATAAATGAAAATGTATTAAATTTTAATCATGCAAAGGATATATTTCTTGGCACAATGAAGCCATTTAAGTACCAAGCCACTTTGACATTTTGTTTTCATAACAATTATTTTATCATTAATGATATTTATTGAATAAATTTTAATTACAAAGTTGCTTCATATATAGTATTTCAAGAAAAAACAAAAATATTATTTTTTAAATTAGTGTTTCCTTGTTAAAAGAAAAATAATCTCAAAACTGAATTGTGACTTTTCGTCCTGTGACTTTTTGTCCGTGACTTTTTGTCTGTGACTTTTTGTCCTGTGACTTTCTGTCCTACATTCATATTGAACACCTGTCAAAAGTTGACATGATTATTCAATTGCTACACACCCATACTAAATCCTTAATTATATTTTAATCTCACTCATGCAGGATGTCACACCAGTACTTGTGTATTCAATAAAGAAGGAAAACAAACTTTTTTTTTAAATTACAAATGAAGAAATAAAATATATGAACATATACAATAATGAAAAAAAAACGCTATTAATAAAAAAAAAAATAAAAAACCGTCTATATTTGTGTATAATATGCACTCCTCTACCAACAACTTTTTGGGGGTAAAAAAGTGAGTACTATACACACCTAAAGACGGACTAGTACACTACACTGAAAACCTCATTGAGAAAACACAGGTGGGAATGTTTTTATTTATATGTATTATTCTTAAGAAATGCACTACAAAATATCACTGTTCTGGGCCTAAGAACCATTTGAACAGCAAGATATCTCATTTTGTGTTTTCTTTTGAATATAAAAACTATACATTAGTTTTTAAGATATATAGGAATGACTTAGTATGATACTTTAGGCTAAGTCAAAGGTGTTCATATTCTTGTTACTTTAATTTCAGGTTTATGAGGGTGCTTTGCATGAATGTGTGTCCATAGATGGACAGTCATGGAGTGAAAGTAATGGTAACGATACAACAGGTAGGATACATTGAATTTTGTTGTAAAATTTGCAGATTCTAATTCCCTCATCCAGAGACCTTGTCCCAAATTATGTTATCAATAACTTTAGGCCAAATAAAAATATATGTGTGGTTTCAGTTACCTGAACAATCCTAGTTTAAACCCCTGAAACCTAGATTTTTTTTTTGCATTTCTGAAAAAAAATAAATTTTGAACAATCCCATTTTGTTGAATGTGAATTTCAATAAACATGAAAAATAACTTTATAGACTTCTGTCATCTGAATTGCCATAAGAAGTATCCACTACGGCTGAAAATGCAACAAATTCTTATCTGAATGCAACAAAATTAATTAAAAACGGAACATGTCTTTTATTTTACAGCCAAACATATAAAATGGCAAACTTCCAGTATGGGTGTGTATAATACATGAACTGGACTCAGTGAAAACACCATTTTTTCTGGATTTTGACAACAACAAAAAATGCCTACATTGTACCTACCGTCCTTAAATTTATTTAGGGCATAACTGTAACCACACCTATATTTTATTATTTGGCCGTTTTAGAAAAAAAATTGTGAATGTTTCCAATTTTTCATTTGCATTTTAGCACAATTGGGAGAACATTATTACAGTCATTGATCTCATTTTGTTACTATGGTCAAAAGTGAATCCATTTTTTTTTTAAATTTGCTATTCAAGTTTAAAAGATTCACATATAAAAAAAACAGAATCAAGTGTAAATGTATATAAAAGGAAAATCAAGTGCACCTTAACCTTTAACTTTTAAGCTCATTTTCACTGATCAGTTTTTTTGTAAATCCAAAGACTAATTATGGTTGGTCCTTACATCAAAGCACATCTTCAGAAAACAAATATGCGTTAACGAATGCCGACCAAAGTTTGGTACAATCATGAATGCAAGGTCCTATGACTAATAACCTTCTGATTTTAATCATTTCAAATTAGTCATTCCAGTTCTTAAAATGCTACAAAAATGTAGGCAGTTTTACTTGTCTGGTGATATCACATTGGTACATGTATGTTGATGTCTAGTTAACTATTTTTCCTCTTCGAGTCAGGCTAATCACCCGACTAATTAGTTATGGTAGTTTAACGTCCTACACAACAACCAAATGCTCAAGTCGGACGGTATTTTTTTGAACTTCATCTTTTAGAAGTTTGGCGGCTTTGGCCTAAAGTAAATTTTTACATGTCTCATTGTTTATTGAACTTGGATGAACACAAGTGTTTCCATCAATTAGACATTTAAGCTTATATGTAGAAAAGTTAACTACAGAATACCAAATGTAATACATTTTTTTTATTTCAACAGAGTTTGAACCTGTAGATGTAGAGAAGAAAGAATATATTAATGGAGAACTAACTAATCAGCTTCATCAGACAGTTACAGAAGTTGCTTTAAAAAGGAAACATTGTCCGTCAAGATACAGGTCCTGTCTGTCCCGTCTTACTGCAAAACAGTTATGTAAACTAGTAAGTATGTAGACATCTTAGACTTGACAAATCATGTATTTTACATTTCTTTTGTCTATATATTTTGCACTATAAACTTAAAAGCATAATAGTTGGCAGTCAAGGAGAGAATGGTACCCTAAGATCACCTACAATGTACGTATGTTTACTTTTTTTTTTGCCCTTGAAAATAGAAATTATATGGAAAATAATATTGTTTGCAATATCATGCAAAATTTCCTGTAGGATATTTATGAAAAGTTTAAACGAATAAAAAAATTAGGTAAATACACACAAACGGTCCTTACTTTACATGATCTTACACCCAGATATTTTAGCAACTCTTTTAATGTTATAAATTAAGGAGATATACCTCGTTAAAACAGCAACCAAATATCATATTACCAATGGAGACATCTAGAGGCATACTTAAGTCATATAAAGTCTAAATGCGCATTTGTATATTATTGTAGTTAAAATTTTAAATATATTTCTACATCAAATAAAAAAATTGAATTGTAAGTATTTAATTCACAAAATAATAAACCAATTAGTATTACTGTTTGGAAACACTTTATATTAAAGTTTTATATCACTAATGTCTTGGGCAAGTTTGAAAATCAAAGAGTTCAGTTATGTCCCTTGGAAATGTCAATTCTATGAAAATATCAATTTGTAAGCACTCTCAAGCCTGTATTTCTTGTCAGATTTTTATGAACTTAATAAAGGTAACAGTTTATATCAGCAATGTCTAGGATAAGTTCAAAAATCAGTGCAGATCAATTATTTTTACAGGAGTTTTGTCCCTTGGAACTGTAAATCATATGGACTATTGCAATTAAGAATTGAAAAGTTTGAGAACTTTTTTTTCGCTCTCAGACACCTTTTTCCTGTTTTTAGATACTTTGAATTATGAATGGCGGTATGCATAGCACAACAACCTGTGCAGTTTTGTTGGACTTATAAAATATGTGCATTGGTGGGGGACATTGGAAAACTGTAAATCTTAATCAAAAGTAAATTTGATTCTTTATTTTAGGGCCAGGTAAAAGTTATATGTAACCCTAAGACAGAACCTTTACCCCTACCAGATAATGTGTTATCACAGTAAATTTGACTCTTTATTTTAGGGCCAGTTAAAAGTTATATGTAATGCCAAAACAGAGTCTTCACCCCTACCAGATAATGTGTTATCAAAGTAAATTTGACTTTTTATTTTAGGGCCAGTTAAAAGTTATATGTAATCCTAAAACAGAGTCTTTATCCCTACCAGATAATGTGTTATCATCAGAGGAAGTTTTAGATCGTTTGAAAGACACAGAATCTTGCTTGTCATCCATACTAAAAGTATGTACAGTTTGATTAAAACAATATTGTAATTGTAAATTGGGCTGTGTAAGTTTGTATTTGAACATGTGTGAAGAAGCTACATATATACAGTGTTATGCAATAAGTATTTGTCACCTACAGTTTTTATGCCTGTTTCTGTACTCTAACTTACTTTTCCTCATCCAAATTTAATGAAACTTCTACACAATGCTAAGTTAAGTATCAAAACTCGCAGATAGAGTTCGAATTTGGGCAGTGAGTCTCTTCTCTTTCTAGAGTTATGCCCCTTTATAACAAAAATACCTAAGACTACAACAATAAAACTCTTTACGAACTAGCAGTGACACCAAATGTTCTCAAAAAAGTATTTTCATGTATTATAAGCAAGCTTAAGGGTGTCTTCAGACATATTCTTCTTTTATTTTTTGTTTTATATATATATATATATATATATATATATATATATATATATATATATATATATATATAATAAGTACGTCTGAACCAGTGACGACTCTACAGCAGAGTTTATCCATCGGATCACCAGCAGTGATGGTGATACAAGGCTGAAAATACATTCTGTATATATAATATATATAATTTGTCTAAACAACAGCCCAACAATGTTAGATCTGTAAATTTGCTTCCGCATATTTTTTGTTCTTCCCTTCGAACTCATGCCACGATATCTCAGTAGCATGAGTTCGAATCCCGGCCAGGGAAGAACAAAAAATTTGCGGAAGCAAATTTACAGATCTAACATTGTTGGGCTGTTTAGACGAATTATATTATATAAACAGAATGTATTTTCAGCCTTGTATTACCATCACTGCTGGTGATCCGATGGATAAAATCTGCTGTAGAGTAGTCACTGGTTCAGACCAAGGCTTCCAAAACGGTCATATATTCCGGACATTTGTATAATGTCCTGTAAAAGTCCGGCTGGGCAAAGCACGAAACGGTCATCTACTTTTTAGATTTCAAGATTTCTTAAGAGAGGGTCATTTTAACATAATTCGCGATCTTTTTGACCCAACCTTTTGCCTGTAACAGCCACACATTTCCGGTCATAAAAGTGACATGATCATTAAGTACTATCAAAACAACCCCTACTTTAATACCTTCTCATTTTAATCAAGGCTAATTAGTTGTCGAACAGCTGAAATTTACCTGTTCAGGTGACAGGTAAACTATTTTGAACCGGACATTGATCGGTCTATTCAAAGTTATTTTCTTACATTTCACCGGTTTGCATCTAATTAATTTAGTCAAAAAGATTTAAATTATCAGAAATACATTTACAAATAAGATTTGATGAAAAAATTAAAGAGGTGAAAATAAAAAATCGTCATAACCACGTTGTTTGAACCAGAGACATGTCTCTGTTTGAACTAGTACATGTGTGCGCATGTGCATGTGCGCAGGTGTGAAATTTAATTATGCATCCTAATTTCTTAAAAAAATGCTTAAATTGTCATTGATACCTTTATCTCACGTTTATTTCGAATATTTTCTTGAAGAAATAACGTAGAATGAGCTACTTACACTCATTCATGCTTTGCAAACGTACACGGAATTTACGTATCCGTCTCTGTTCCATGTTTTACCATTGTCAAGATAACATCCGGTTTCAGATTTAAAAACGAAAGTAAAGTTTTTGACAACGTTATTTTGCACAAATAAAGAGTCTAAGGCAGATATAAGTACGCTGATGTTGCACACTTCGGATGATGCACTGCCAATTTAACAGTTTACGTCAGAACTTCGAATTTGAATCAAAGAAAGTTTAATATCGTTTTTTTTTTAAATATCAATCATTGGGATGGCCAACTCGGCAACTGATTACCATAATTGCCTATTGTTTATTTATTCTTAAGGGACTAAAATCGGGATAATATATAAAATGTCCGGCTGGCTAAAAATAATTTTGGAAGCCCTGGTTCAGACGTACTTATAATATAATTATTTCTGTGACTGCATCTTACATTAATTTGTAGGATCCTTTACAATAGATAATTCAGCTGATCTGTAACAATTCCATCTTCATGCCTTATATATCATGTACTGTGTTACGACGCTAGATAAAAACTGACTAGGAAAGGTAACACCCGGCCACCAAAAGCTTTATTATTATAGAGCCTAGGTGGTCGAGTGGTCTAGCGCGTCGGGCATAGTGCAAGGCAATTTGGTGCCAATATATCTCAGTAGCATGAGTTTGAATCCCGGCCAGAGAAGAACAAAAAATTTGCTTCAGCAAATTTACAGATCTAACATTGTTGGGCTGTTGTTTAGACGAATCATATATGTACAAATTTTTGCACCTCATGTTTGCGGTATACCATCTTTTCCAGCAAGTTTATTGTTTTCTGTTTGGTATTAAATTAATAAAGATCCATTTTGTTACATCTGGTGATCCGTTTATTTGGCAATCGCCAATGGCAGTCAGCAGGTTTAAGAACATCTGTTGTTCGACCTGCTAGTCAAATGCGTTTTGTTAAAATATACTACTTCACTTTTTTTGGTCTTTTGGAAAATGTTGTTTGTGCTGTATAAATAAGTTTAGACCACTCTACCAAGAAATTTGTTTTGCATGCACACGTATAAAAATTGCGGTTTTTATCCAACGCAATCATAGGTTTGAACGTTGTTTTCAGTTTAGACTTGTTTATATATATATATATATATATTTCATATAAAAAAAAAAAATTTTCGTTAAAAAAATTATTGTGAGAGCATTTCTGATGATATTTAACACCAGTATTATTTTTTGTCTGGAAATTTTCAACCAAATTAATTTACATCAGGATTTAACAAAAACAACCAAACAAACAAATATACCCAAGACAATTCTGTGTCTTTCATTATATGCGGTTTGCTAAAATCAAACCATAAATGCTATCAAAAGAAAAGAAATATATAGCCAAAAATTGTAGGGGATGAATACTTATTGCTTAACACAGTATATTGGTTTTTATACATCCGTTTACAGGACGTATTATGGTATGTTGTCCGTCTGTCTTTCCCTCTGTTGTCAACATGTCTGACAAAAACGCTGAAACCAATTTGCATGAAACGTTGATGAATTGTTAATATCTATTGACGAGAGCTCCCTTTTGTTTTTTATAAATTTAAGATTTTAAGTTTCCAAGTTATGGGGTTTTATTCATTAAAAAAGGGGGATTTTCCAGTTTTTCGGACAATAACTCAAAAACACTTTCACCAATTTGCAAGAAACTTTGATGAATTGTTTATATCTATTGACATGAGCTCCCTTTCAATTTTTATAATTTTAGATTTTACGTTTACGAGTTATGGGGTTTTATTCATTAAAATAAGGGGGATTTTCCAGTTTTCAGACAATAACTCAAAAATGCTTTCAGCAGTTTTCATGAATTTTTTTATATCTATATACATAAGCTCCCTTTCGATTTTTATAAATTTTAGATTTTATGTTTCCTATTTAATGGAATTTTATTCATAAAAGAGGGGTGATTTTCCAGTTTTCGGCCAATATCTTTAAAGTGCTTTAAGCAGTTTTCATGAAACTTTGGTGACTGGTTTATATCTATTAAGATAACCTCCCTTTAGTTTTTCATAAATTTCTGATATGACATTGGGAAGTTATTGAACTTTATTCTTTGAAAAAAAGACGGGTGTATCATGCGCTGAAGACGCAGCTGTTTATTTACATAGAATATACTGGTATTCTAAATATAACAATGTCATTCTGGAATTGAAATACTAAATGTCAATGCTGTCAGGGGCTGCACTTACCTTAAAACAGTTTTCCCTAGAAAAATACACGGTGTCAATTTTTTCAGTTCCAGAACATATATGCGTCAAGGTTTGTGATGCATTAATATCAAGTCTCATTTGCTAAGGACCAGGGATTATCTGTCATGAATTAAAAAACACCACATCCCTTCTTTTTCATTATCAAGATGTATGTACATTCTTACTGTTCTGAAATGAATGCTTGAAACAATGAAGTTTTTATGAACTTTTTTTTCTTTCAGACCTCCGGAAGAGAAGTAACCAAAGCTGAGAATTTAAGAGCTGTGATGAAAATAAAAGATAATAATTCATCAAAAATGAACTCTTTACAGATTACACCTTCAAAGAAAAGAGAAAAACAGACAGTTTCATCAATAAAACTGAGATTTTCTCCTAGATTACACACAGTTAGTAAACCACGGACAAGGTTGAAGATGTCAGATTTATGATGTACTGTTGACAATTATTTAGCCAGCTTAATGCATGTATTTAAATTTCAAAATGTGCTGTGATGCATTTTATGTGATTTTCTTACATTTCAGACCTAATTTCTTTCTGCTTATAAGAATCCAGATTTTATACTTTTTTCTTGTTTTATAGAGGGTTTGCTGCATAAGTGATCACAGAGTCAAATCTGGTTTCTACTGATCCCTTAAGGGGCAAGGGAAAATCATAATTAAAACATTGGAATATTTTGGAACTGCAATGCATTTATATTACTTTACTTCTGTTTTTATGCCCCATTTATGGGCATTATGTTTTTCGGTCTGTGCGTCCGTTTGTTCGTCCGTCTGTCCCGCTTCAGGTTATAGTTTTTGGTCAAGGTAGTTTTTGATGAAGTTGAAGTCCAATCAACTTGAAACTTAGTACACATGTTCCCTATGATATGATCTTTCTAATTTTAATGCCAAATTAAAGTTTTGACCCCAATTTCAAGGTCCACTGAACATAGAAAATGATAATGCAAGTGGGGCATCCGTGTACTATGGACACATTCTTGTTTAAATATCTTTATGAATGTATTTTGAAGTTGCAATGTTAAAACTGGCATTCCCATGATACACACATAAAATTTAACATTGAAAAATCATAACTTCCCTTTGCTCTTCATAAAGCCATGGTATTTTAGCCCTTCAAGGGAACAGAATAAATCCTTGAAGTTGTAATTATTAAAATCAAGCAAGCTCTCTATAGTGATTTGTCTTTCAGAACACCCATTTTTGCTCCTTTTCACCATTTGGTAAACTCAGGTCTGCATTTAATATTTGGGAAATAAGGATAACAAAATGAATGAGGGTCTGTACTTTTGTATTTTTTAGGTTATTTTTCTGTATTCTTTATATTTTAGCATCCCAATATTCTCTTATTCTTTATGTTTTTTGGCCTATTTTTTTTTCTTTTTTTTTCATTTTCTGTAGTATTAGCCCATTATTCTCTTTTCTGTAAACCCCACCCAGACCCTTCTTAATGCATTTCCTGATCATAGGGTTTTTATAATGTACAGTGCTATGCTTGGTTATCGGTTTTTGTTTTGTCTTTTTTGTCTTGCATGTGAAGAAAAATAGAGCAGATGAAACATTGTTAATTTCTTTAAAAAAGAATTGATTATATGATTGTAGATTTTACGCTGTATAATTTTAGCTTTGGTAAGAGCAGGTCAAAAATTAATATGCCAATCTATATGATTCTTATTTGGCCATGCATTATGTTTGTTTAGTTGCTGTCTTATTGCTGTACATCTGACATCTTTTATTTACAATTGTATACACAAATGTGTTCTTATATATATTTTCACCAAAAAGCAAAGTAAGGGGTAAGGTGTCTTAAAAATCGTCAATACTTTTCAAGCATAATTTACAAGTAATCATTTATGGTCATGCTTCCTGCAGTATCAGGAGTGCCCCAATATAGCAATAATTGGACTCATGCAAAACTTCCCCAATCTTCAGTACTGTAGATATTCCTGCAACTTCGATAAATTTCAACCTTGAAATATATTTTACTATATTTGATAAAAGGGGAAGTTGTGATGAGGCCACTTTGCAGAAATATAAAATGACACTTTATAAATTTAGTGCATCTGAAGAATTTTGCAGGAATATCCAGTTTTATTATCTCCCCCTCAATTGAATCATTTGGTCAAAAGTTATCTCCCCTGGCATAATCACTGATTCTTTGAATCTTCAATTACTTAGTCATTAATTATAGTGTATTTCTTAAGTTATGATTGATAAGATAAAATGAAAAGTGATTGCATTTACGGTGAAAAAAATTAGTTGTTTCTTTTGTTGTAATGATTGTATCTTAAAGAAACTTGATACTGACTACCAAATTCAAGATGTTTGAAATTAGGACATGAGGGTCTGGATGGGGGTCCTTGTATTCTGTATTCTTTAATTTTTAAGCAATTTTTCTCTATTCTTTATAAATTTTGCCCATTATTCTCTAGTCTTTCTATTTTAGCACCTCAATATTCTCTATTCTTTATTTTTGAGGTCTATTTTTTTTGTCCCATTTTCTCTATTCTGTAAATCCCATCCAGACCCTCATATATTGCACAAATTTAGGAGATAACATTCTGCAAATCTTGCACTAAACAATTTGTTTCAAACTTATTTAGATCATAGTCATGGTGAATATAAATAATTTTTTACCTGCAAATTCACAAAGCAACATGAGTGTTTTTGCTAAAAGCCTATTGTTGTAAAACTTTTTTAAGGATTGTATTTATCAAAAAAATTTTGAAGTGTTAATATTTGGTTGTATTGTGTCAAATAATTATTTATGGTTATCAGTATATGAAAGTAATATTCATAATAGGTTAAATGTAAGTTTGGGTTATAATTTTATGGATAACATCTATCAACAAAATAAATAAAATAAACTTTGCAAAAAACAAAAACAAAAATTGTGCTTTTACAGTAATACATGTATTTTTAATACTGGTATTTTTTCATCATTAAAATAATGGCATTTTTTTCATACTAGTGCTCATGTATGGATTTATTACTGATATTATTTTATACATAAATACTTATATATTTTTTTTTCACACTAATCTTATGGTACTAAGCTCTTTAGTCATACACACAAAGTAAACTGCAGCTCTTACCTTGTTAATGACAATTTTAACATAAATGTATGTTGAAAATATCCTTTGAGCATAATTATTGAGGCCATATAAAATTAATTTACTGTTCTTTTTACTTGCTAATTTTTCAGATTTCATTTATACTAAAATATATGATTTAAAATTTTGTTTTCAGATAACCTGTATGAAACTTTGTAAAAAACATTTTGCAAAATGTGCCTTAGTTCTTCATATTTTTAGGGTAATCAAATTTTGAGTTTCATTTTCATTGTAGAAGAGCTGTTCCATTAAAATGATGCTGCCGGATATAAGGGACTTCCCAAAACACCTCATATCCAACATATTTTTTTTTTTTATATAATAATCAAGGTTTTACAGCTCCACCTGACCAAGGTGTCTCAGGATTTTAAGAAATATAAATATAAATGGAAATGACTATTGTTTAACAAAGAAATGAAAAAAAATATATATATCAATCATTTGAAAATCTCTATATGTCTCTCTGACTTCCTCCTTTACTTTGTTTGTTTGTTTTTTTTTTTTTCATCAAATAAACTTGCAAAACTTAAATTCTCACAACCCATGACAAAAAAATAGAACTTTCTTTCCTACATGCCCATATTCGTTTGAATGGAACAGCCCTTAATACATCCCATCATTTTATAATAAAAGCAGGTATGCTGTTCACATGAAATAAAAAATTTCCAGTTATGCATTTTTACTTCTTTTTTTTCATCTTTTTGGGGCAAATCTAAGATTTTTTAAAAATGTAATTGTATGCTTAAAATTTATTCAGATTAATCAATAAAAGAGTAAACAGCTTGTAAAATTGTAAATCAAGTGTGGAAAGTATTTTTAAACATAGGAAAATATTGGGTTGCTTGCAATTTTTTTAACAGAAAATATTAAATTTCAAGAACAAAAAATGAATTTTGTGTGGCCACAGAAATAAAATACTGAATGAAGTTTAATAAGGTTTGTAATAGTTTTGCCATCAGTTTGATGTCTTATGTTAAATTAGTAAATGATATTAATATTGCTCATTATTAAAGGTTTTGTTATTTGTCGTTGTAACGGCGAGAGAAAAAATAAAATGTGTATATATGAATATATACATTGTATATAATATATAAGAATAAAAAACAATTTTTAAAAATTAGTTTTGATATTTCTTTGTTTAAATATATATAAATGTTGTCTGATGTGTAAAACAGTTAATCATATAAACTGTACCCGTTTTGCTGCACCAGATGTGCACTAAGTGATTGATTGGTTGCAATTTGCTTATATATTATCTAATGAAAAATAAATCCTGCATATTCAGGAAGAGAACAAAATAACAATGAATCCATCTGGTAGATTTGTTATATTTTGTTGAATGGGATGAAGAGGAGTGAGGATGGCACAGTTAATTTGGCATCAGATTAAACATTCCATTTTTAACAAGACATGGCAGCATGTAAGGTTATAATAATATTGCATGGGATTCAGTGAGAAAAAAAATGCCAAAAATATTAATATTCTTTCATTACGGCAGTGAGCATTTTACTAGGATTTTTCAGTAAACGGATATGGACAGTAAAATGCACATTGCTGGAAAACAAAGACATAATGATTCAAATGCTATATATGTTAATAAAGTAATACAAATAGACAGGAAATACAAAAAAAATTAAAAAACGTTGATTAAAAAATGTTTAATGTACCAACCGAGTCCCTGTCAAATAGACAGGTGACTGTACCACATAGTATATATGCCAAGATCTAAATCGTCTTGAAAATTTGAAAAAGTTGACCATTGGATTTGGCTATTATTTTTAGATTTTTTGTCGTATAGCTCTTCAACTGTTTAGATTCTTATATACCCTTGGCTTTCAAATATTTAACTTTGAGCCTTCCTGGACTTAGGACGCGTTGTTTTCATTTTTTAAAATGTAAAGTTTAGGTCTAAACGATGTTAAGATTTTTAAGTATATATATAGTGGATCAGGGTATGCTTACCCTTCCAGAGACATGTGGTCATCCCAGTTTTTGGTGAGGTTAGTGTTGCTAAGTCTTAAGTTTTCTATGAAGTGTCAATCTAATTAATCAGATTATGGACATCTTTCTGTTTTGCCTTGGTGTTTGTCAGTTTTTCTTAAACTTTTGAGTTTTTAATTTTCCTTTGGTATCTGTAACTATAAATGAATTTTCAAAAATTTAATTAAATAAATGAGACAAAAAAAGATTTCAAATTTAAATCTTTTAGCAGCATTGTTGAACAGGTCGATGGATTTTAATTATTTAGCTAACAAAATGACATGTTGTATATGAAAATAAAATTTGTGAGGGGTTCCGCAGGACCCTGTGTCTCACCTGCGATTGCTGCAGTGTAAAAGTGTAATGTTGACTAAAAAGTGAGTCCATTTATCAGTAATGTTGTGAAAATCCATGGATGGTACCAGCGGGATTCGAACCCTCAATTTTGGGATCTAAAGGCAGCGCTCTAACCAATTGAGCCAAAGAAGATCTTCCCTAACTCAACTAGTTAGACTACCTTTATATCTCTAGGTCTACAACACTAAAATACAGAATTATAAAAAAAATTCAAACTTTCCCTTTAGATGCTTTTTCATGATCTTGAAGATTAGCTTCTGTCCAAGTTTCATTACAATCCATGAAGGTTTACAAAGGACAAGGTACGATAAGCCCCCGTTTTGGCCCCCCTATTTTCTCATTTTTCAAATTTTGTTTTGGAAAGCTACTTATTATGTTGAAATATTCCCTTATGTTTGAAGTTTGTTTGGATGAACTTCAAAACCATTAATTTCAGCAACTAGGTGAGGTGAGGGGGGTAAAAGGGCATCAAAAACGCCATAAGTAGGAAAAATTATGATTTTTGGCCTCTGTTTCTTAAAATTTAAAACCGTGCGTCTACGTGACCCGGACAAAATTATGGTGATCTAGACAGCAAAAACAGAGTTAATGACATTGTAATTAAAAATTTCCTGGGTCACGTTGGCGCAGGCACTTAAAAACTAAAAAATCGTTGTACGGAACACCTCCAAAGTGAATAATAATTACAATATCTGAATAATAACGGAAAGTTTACCCCCCTAACCTCACCCAGTTGCTGAAATTAATGGTTTAGAAGTTCATCCAAACAAACTTCAAACCTCAGGGAATATTTTTACATGATAAGTAGCTTTCTAAAACAAAATTTGAAAAATAAGAAAATAGGGGGGCCAAAACGGGGGCTTATTGTACCTTGTCCCCTATCATGTCAAAAGTTTAATCCCAGATTGTCTGTAAATGTTATCTGTAAAAAAAACTTAAGTCCATTTATCAAAAAAATACAGAAAATGAAAAAAAAATATATTTTCAAAAGTTTGCTCCAGACATTATCTCTTAATTATAGAAAAGCTTCTACCAAAATGATTATAAAATTCTATGATAGTCTGACAAAGTAATTGATGTGTAACAAATTTTAACCCCAGACTGTATCTACTTGTTAAATGTAAAAAAAAAAAAAAAGTCCATTTCTCATTTAAATACGGAAAAATGAAAATAAATATTGTAAACATTTTTCTCTGAATACTCTATTTTGGTCATAACTAAGCTTTTATCCAAATTTCCTAAAATTCCATGATGGTTTGACAAAGTTATTGATGACTGAAAAACTTTGACCTCAGACTGTATCTACTTGTTAACTGTAAAAAAAAAGTAAGTCCATTTATCTGTAAAAAAAGGAAAAACCAAAATGAATATTTTCCCAATTTTGCTCTGGATACTGTATTTTGGTCATAAACAAGCTTCTGTCTAATTTTCCTAAAATTCCATGAAGGTTTGGCAAAGTTATTGTTGACGGAAAAACTTTAATCTCAGACTATATCAGAATAATTTAATTTTGGATGTAACGCGTCTTCCGATTGGCTGACGTTGTTTTGTTTATCAGCTCATAGACATAATTTTGCCATGTGACCTTGACGTCATCAACGTTTTTTCATGATTTACTCCGGTTTAAAATGGAATTATGAATTAAATTATAAGAAATGACTGTAATATTTTTTCTGTCTATTCGAAATAACATAAAAAATGTGGTGCACACTTTAAAATAACCCGCTACGCGTGTTATTCAGTGTGCACCACATTTTTGATGTTATTTCTTCATAGACAGAAAAAATATTACAGTCATTTCTTAAATGTTAACTGTAAAAAAACTAAGTCCATTTATCAATAATTTAATTTTGGATGTAACGCGTCTTCTGATTGGCTGACGTTGTTTTGTTTATCAGCTCATAGACATAATTTTGTCATGTGACTGTGACGTCATCAACGTTTTTTCATGGTTTACTCCGGTTTAAAATGAAATTTAGAATTAAATTATAAGAAATGACTGTAATATTTTTTCTGTCTATGCGAAATAACATAAAAAATGTGGTGCACAATTTAAAATAACCCGCTACGCGGGTTATTCAGTGTGAACCACATTTTTGATGTTATTTCTTCATAGACAGAAAAAATATTACAGTCATTCCTTAAATAATATACGGAAAAATGAAATTAATATTTTCAAAATTTTGAACAAGCTTCTGTCCGAATTTCTTAAAATTTCATGCAGCATTAAATTAGTCTAATTATTAAATGTTGGAGAAACGTGACTATATAATTAGTGTAAACAATATTTACTTAATAAGCTTTTTATTTTGCTATGAATTTTACAAATTACAATATTCATTCACAAATAGAATCTCAGAAACAAGCAACAAGTGCTTACATTAATAAATAATTCCATAGGTACTTGGGGACTGGACATTATTTTAGCCCTCCCCCTTTTTCCAAAAATCCATTATTTTTTTATCCCCGCTGTAGCGGAGGGGGCATTAAGTTTTACCCTTGTCCGTCTGTATGTATGTACGTCCCAAAATTTGATTCCATTCTTTAACGTGAGTTTGCCTCAACTAAATGTTATGAAACTTATACACAATGCTTATTACCACAAAATACAGATCAAATTTTAATTTTGATGGCGTCACTTTAACCGTTCTAGAGTTATGCCCCTTTATAAATGGAAAAATTGCAAAATTTTTAGTTTCTGTTTTCTAACTTAAGTTTGCCTCAACCAAATGTTATGAAACTTATACACAATGCTTATTACCATAAAAACACAGATCAAGTTTGAATTTTAGAGGCTTCACTTTAACGGTTCTAGAGTTATGCCCCTTTATAAATGGAAAAATTGCAAAATCTTTAGTTTCCGTTCTCTAACTTAAGTTTGCCTCAACCAAATGTTATGAAACTTATACACAATGCTTAATACCACAAAACACAGATCAAGTTTGAATTTTAATGGCGTCACTTTAACTGTTCTAGAGTTATGCCCCTTTATAAATGGAAAAATTCGTAAGGGTTCCGCGGAACCCAGTGTCTCGCCTACTTTTGCTGTTAATCGCAGGCTCAACAAAAATAAGATGAGGAAAAAATTTAATAAAAATATTCCTCTCGATACAATTTTTTTATTGTGTGGACAAGTTCATTTATATACAAATTATCTATTTGATATTATTCCCAACTTTGTACTTCGTTTATATCTATTTACTCTATATTATAATGATCTTACTATATTGAACATATATTTGTATTATATGGTTCAATGAATCCAAATACTCTATCTATGATCTTTGATATTTACTCACCACTGGCTATTGGACAAATTACTTTTCTTAATAGTTGTTTTATCTGGTTCTGGCCAGTTTGACAGTTCACCTTTTGACTATATATACTGTAATTTTTAACTATATTGTCAATGCAGAATAAGTAACACCAGAAACAACACTATGAGCCGTAGCCAGCATTATAAGGTATTTATAGTTTAAGGGTTTTTCAAATTAATCTATGGTTAAAAGTTTTTGTCTTAAATATTTTATTTAGTTTCATTTACTTTGCTAATTGTATTTCAAACTTTATATTTTCTTTTTTACCTGTAATAAACTTTCAATGTTGTATAGTATTTTATTGAGACGTATGGTCAACTTACTTTAGTGAACAGTTTTCATTAGCATTAATTAACAAATTGTTTACATTCAGAGTTGTCATTTAACTAGTTTTGCATTATTATTTATTTGCAATAGTGTAATTAAACATAATATACATTATTTGTTACAAAATGATATATTCATATGCATTTATTTGTAAAGTTATATTTATTTGTCATTATCTGTATATTTCAGATCTGTCGTTGCCTTCTTTATAGTATATAATAAAGTATTTGAACGTTCTGCATTCAATTCATCCATGCCTTATTCCACCTGGTCACATATGGCGTCGTCGACAAACCAGAAGGCAATGATTGCTGACATTCCATCAGACGGCTGAGCGGGGTATCTACGGAGGAAGCCGAACATTTACGAAGTTGATGTGTGTGTGTCATCGGGCTATCCACGGAGTTGACCGAACTTTGACGGAGTTTCTACCAGATCGGAAATCCACGGAAGGAGCCGACCAGTGACGGAGATTATTTGTGTTATTGGAATATATACGGACTTAACCGAACATTGTCGGAGATTGAAAGGCGAACACTAACGAAGATGTATAACAGTGCCGAAACCGTGTACCGATGAGGACCGATGAAGTAACTGTTTTCTGTATTTGGAATATATGTGATATTGAGAGATATTGTGATATATGTTGAAATGTGTAAATTTTTTTTTCATTTTGGATTATGTGTTTTATTCATACTGGATTATAGTTGTGCATTTATTCACTTTTTGTGAATATAGAGTTGAAGTTATATATTGTGTATTTTTGCAATTTTTGTATTTTTTATAATTTTCAATAGTTTTGAAAGTTCATAATGGCAAGTCATCCTACTTGTAAGTCTTTACAAAAGCAAGTGAATGAATTACAGAATAGTATTAAAGAAATGTCTTGGAAATCTGGTGGTGAAAATGAAGTGAAAAAAGCACCGAATGAAAAGAATGTTGTATATGTACAGAAAGATAGAAAGGTTCCGAAGTTTTCCGGTTATAATTTTCCAGTTGAAGATTGGATTGAAGATGTTAATACTGTGCTACATTCACGTGAGATGTCCCGTCAAGAACGAGCGGATTTAATATATTTACAACTTGAAGGTTCTGCTAAAGATGAAGTGAAATATCGTTCTCATCTAGTACGACAAAGTCCAGATCAAATTTTAGAAATTTTACAAGATGCCTTTGGTGTAAAGGATAATATTACCAAACTACAGAAGAATTTTTTGGATCGTGTGCAAAAGCCAAATGAATCGCTCAGAGAATATTCATATGTGTTAATGGATTTAATGAGTAAAATTACAATTAAAGATTCTACTTGGATGCCTAATAAAGAGAAAACATTATGCGACCAATTTTCACAAAATGTACAAGACAGTTACTTAAGAAAGCATCTGAAACAAATAGTTCGTGCACAACCTCATATGCCGTTTTTGGATTTACGTGAAGAAGCTATTATGTGGTCCGAGGAGGAAGAATATAAAGATAAAAAATATAACACAAAGACGAAAAGTGAAACAACTGATACTGTACCAGAAGAACCTACTGCTGATGTGTGCGCTAGTAAGGATAAAACTGACAGTAGTAGTGAACAATCCGAAAAATTCAACCAGTTATTGGGTATTGTCCAGAAACAAAGTGAACAAATTGAAACATTAACGAAGATCATGAATTCAAAGCAACAGTCGACAAATTATAACAGTAGATACAATAGGTTCGAACCACAACGACGTACTTTGTTATGTTTTGGATGTAATAAGCCAGGTCACAAGATTGTAGACTGTCCAGTTGTTAATGTAAAGAAGTCGGGAAACGAGTAGCGTCTGCCGTGAAGAGTCCCATTGTAGATGATAATCATATGGACTCAATACAAGCTGATCGTTTAGTGGGTAAATGTCCAACAGTTAGTGCTTACTTTGCAGGATTTAAAGTTAACTGTCTAGTAGATACTGGGTCAACTGTTACAACAGTTACAGAGTCGTTTTATAACCGTTTTCTGAGGAGGTGTACGGAGCTACAAACTGATATTACGTTTAATCTGAAAGGGGCAAATGGAATTTGTATACCGTATATAGGATATGTTGAAGTAGATATTGACATTATGGGGCAACGTTTGCCAAACAGAGGTGTTTTGATTGTGAAGGATCCTATTGACAGTTATACCCGTATGAGAAAAGAAAATGTCCCTGGACTTTTGGGAATGAACGTTATTAGCTTATGTAAAAAACTTTTGCAACAAGATTATGGGAACCAGTATCCAGAGGAAGTTACCGAAATAGCAGAAAATTTTAAACTTAGAGAACTTTTTAAAGCTTGTGACAAAAATGAACATTGTAATACTATTGGATTTATTAAACTTTGCTCGAATTCACCAGTTCGTATTCCTGCAAATTCTGTGACTATAGTGTAATTAAACATAATATACATTATTTGTTACAAAATGATATATTCATATGCATTTATTTGTAAAGTTATATTTATTTGTCATTATCTGTATATTTCAGATCTGTCGTTGCCTTCTTTATAGTATATAATAAAGTATTTGAACGTTCTGCATTCAATTCATCCATGCCTTATTCCACCTGGTCACAATTGTAAGAAGCTTCTGTCCAAGTTTGGTAAAAATCCAGGATAGTTTGTGAATCTAATAAATGTTTTGGAGTGTCAAGAACTCGTTGGAAGTACTTGATAAATTACATGCATATATTGGTGATTTTGAATCTGTTCAAAGTTTTGATTTTTCTACCCTATATACCACATTGCCTCACATTCTCATTAAGAAAAAATTGACACACCTAATTAAATGGGCATTTAAAAAGTCAGAATGTGAATATATATGTTCAAACTCTTTTAGGTCATTTTTTAGTAGCAATAAACAAAAAAACTATGTCAGTTGGACATGCTTTGATACTATATATGCCCTTGAATTTTTACTAGATAACATTTTTGTTCGCTTTGGAGATTCCGTATATCGTCAGGTTATCGGAATTCCAATGGGGACTAACTGTGCACCACTTATTGCGGACCTTTTTTTGTATTGCTATGAGTTACAATTTATGACAAAAATCAGCAAAGACCCATCGAAACAACATCTGATACACAAATTTAATAATACTTTTAGATATTTGGATGATATTTTGGCTCTCAATAATGACGACTTCAGTATGTATACTAAAGAAATTTTTCCTGTTGAACTTACTTTAAATAAAGCTAACACTAACAATGACCACTGCCCTTTCCTCGATCTTGATATCTATATCATTAATGGAAAGCTTAATACTAAAATATATGATAAAAGAGATGATTTTTCATTTCCTATCGTTAATTATCCATTTTTAGATGGTGACGTTCCCTTGTCACCATCTTACGGTGTTTATATATCTCAACTTGTACGATTCGCTCGTGTGTGTAACAATGTTTTAGATTTTAAAGAGAGAAATTTATGTATTACTGAAAAATTATTACACCAGGGTTTTCGATATCACAAACTAGTCAAAACATTTACTAAATTTTATCATCGGTATAAGGACATCATTCGTAAATATAGCTCAACATGCAGACTTCTTTTACGTTCAGGTATTTCACATCCAATTTTTTATGGAAATATTCTTTATAAAGCACAAAAATGTCAGTATTCACCTCTGAAGCTAACAAAACTTTTAAATAGACTTATTAAGAAGGGATATAGTTACGATACTGTTGTCAGGTCATTAAAGATTGCATATTTTGGCGTTAATATTGATTCACTTATAGGGTCTTTGCATCGGCACTAAACACATTTATTTAAAAACCAGTTGTTGGCATGACACGGGTTATGTTCTTCTCATATATGTTATGATGGTATGATACTAAACCCCTAACGGGAAGGATTGTGCCTGATATTCATATGATGAAGACATAATCTTTCAATCAGTTTAATTGAAGTCTGGAGCTGGCATGTCAGTTAACTGCTAGTAGTCTGTTGTTATTTATGTATTATTGTCATTTTGTTTATTTTCTTTGGTTACATCTTCTGACATCAGACTCGGACTTCTCTTGAACTGAATTTTAATGTGCGTATTGTTATGCGTTTACTTTTCTACATTGGCTAGAGGTATAGGGGGAGGGTTGAGATCTCATAAACATGTTGAACCCCGCCGCATTTTTGCGCCTGTCCCAAGTCAGGAGCCTCTAGCCTTTGTTAGTCTTGTATTATTTTTAATTTTAGTTTCTTGTGTACAATTTGGAGTTTAGTATGGCGTTCATTATCACTGAACTAGTATATATATTTGTTTGGGGGCCAGCTGAAGGACGCCTGCGGGTGCGGGAATTTCTCGCTGCATTGAAGACCTGTTGGTGACCTTCTGTTGTTGTCTGTTCTATGGTCGGGTTGTTGTCTCTTTGACACATTCCCCATTTCCATTCTCAATTTTATTTAAAAAATTTAACTGCAGACTGTATGTAATGTTAACTGGGTTTGATTTGATTTGATTTTTGGTGTTTTAACGCCACTTTAAAGCACCTCTTTTGGGCTATTTCGTGGCGGCCAGTTTTTATTGGTGGAGGAAGCCGGAGTACCCGGAGAAAACCACCGACCTTCGATAATGTTAACTGGAAGAAAAACTAAGTCCATTTATAAGTAAAATATGGATAAACAAGTACAAAATTTTAATAAATATTTCCTTCTAGATACTAGCTTTTGATCATAAACAAACTTCTGTCCATGTTTGGTACAAATCCAGGATAGTTTAAGAAAGTTATTAAAATTTTTATAACTTTAACCACCGAGTGAATGTAATGTTTCCTGGCAGAAAAACTAAGTCCATTTATAAGTAAATAAAATGCTCTGCTGGGCACAGCTTGATACGACCGCAGAGGTCGAACCCTGAACAGTTGGGGCAAGTATGGACACAACATTCAAGCTTGATACAGCACTGAATTTGGATTGTGATTAAATATTTGACACATCATAGGTTTCTGACACAGAATGAATGTGGTCTAAGAACTTTAAAATTTTTAATTTACCTATTCAAACCACATCATTATTATTTGCTTTTATATATAATCAGAAATAACCAATTTAAAATGAAAAATTTAAAAGAAAAAAAAAAAATCCCTCCCCTAAATTTTTTGAACCCCTTATGATTCATCACCCCCAAACTCAATCCCAGACTTCCCTTTGTGGTATGGTACCTTGCAGTACAATTTCAGAGAGATCAATACACTTGAACACAAGTTATTGTCTGGAAACTAGAAAAATGCTTGTTTTTAGGCCCCTTTTTGGCCCCAAATTCCTAAACGTTTAGGGCAATTACCCCCAAACTCAAACCCAGCTTTCCTTTTGTGATATGGAACTTGTAGTACAATTTCATAAAGATCCATACACTTACACACAAGTTATTGTCCTGAACCCAAAAAAATGCTTGTTTTTTGCCCCTTTTTGGTCCCCAATTCCTAAAATTTTGAGGCAATTACCCCCAAAATCAATCCCAGCCTTCCCTTTGTGGTATGGTACCTTGCAGTACTATTTCAGAGAGATCCATACACTTGAACACAAGTTATTGTCTGGAAACTAGAAAAATGCTTTTTTTGACCCCTTTTTGGCCCCTTATTCCTAAACTTTTTGGGCAATTACCCCCAAACTCAATTCCAGCTTTCCCTTTGTGATATGGAACCTTGTAGTTCAATTTCAAAAAGATCCATACACTTACACACAAGTTATTATCATGGAACTAGAAAAATGCTTGTTTTTTGCCTCTTTATTAGCCCCTAATTCCTAAAATTTTGAGGCAATTACCCCCAAAATCAATCCCAGCATTTCCTTTGTGATGTGGAACCTTGTGGTACAATGTCAGAGAGATCCATACACTACCACACAAGTTATGTCTGGAAGTTACAAAAATGCTTATTTTTGGCCCCTTATTCCTTAACTGTTGTTACCATAACCCCCAAAATCAATCTCAACCTTCCTTTTGTGGTATTGAACCTTATGGTAAAATTTCATTGAGATTTATTCACTTAAACTAAAGTTAGAGTGCGAAAATCAATGTATCTTCGGACGACGACGACGACGACGACGACGCCAACTTCTGCCGTCATACCAATATACGACCAAAAATTTTTAAATTTTTGCGGTCGTATAAAAACGGAAAAACGGTATTTTTTTTTTTTAAATTTACTTCTGAATACTATCTTATGATCATAAACAAGCTTCTGTCCAAGTTTGGTAGAAATCCAGGATAGTTTGAGAAAGTTATTAAAATTTTAAAAACTTTAACCACAGAGTGAATGTAATGTTTCCTGGCAGAAAAACTAATCCATTTATAAGTAAAATACGGAAAAACAGGAATTTTTTTTTTAACAAAATTTACTTCTGGAAACTATCTTATGATCATCAACAAGCTTCTGTCCAAGTTTGGTAGAAATCCAGGATAGTTTGAGAAAGTTATTAAAATTTCAAAAACTTTAACCACAGAGTGAATATTTGTGGACGACGCCGACGACGACGACGACGCCGACGCCGACGGAATGAAGGATCGCTATGTCTCGCTTTTTCGACAAAAGTCGAAGGCTCGACAAAAATTGCAAAATTTTTAGTTTCCGTTCTCTAACTTAAGTTTGCCTCAACCAAATGTTATGAAACTTATACACAATGCTTATTACCACAAAACACAGATCAAGTTTGAATTTTGGTAGCGTCACTTTTACCGTTCTAGGGTTATGCCCCTTTATAAATGGAAAAATTGCAAATTTTTTATTTTCTTCTAAATATCCAGTAATTTTTAAAATTGGAGTTATCTTCCTTTGACCATGATTATAGTTGAATCAACTATAATCAATGCTTTGTACAATGCAATGTTTAATTTTGACTTCCACTGATAAAACACAGATCAAGTTGAATTTGGGTAGTGTCACTTTTAACCATTATTGAGTTATGCCCCTTTATAAATCGAAAGATTGCAAAATTTTTAGTTTCCATTCTGTAACTTAAGTTTGCCCCAACAAATGAAACCTATACACAATATTCATTACCACAAAACTAAGATCAAGTACACATTTTTTGTTTCCGTTTTCTAACTTTAGTTTGCCTCAACCAAATGTTATGAAACTTATACACAATGCTTATTACTACATAATACAGATTAAGTACGAAATTTGGTGGCGACACTTTTACCATTCTTGAGTTATGTCCCTTTATAAACATAAAAATTGCTGAATTTTTCGTTTCCGTTCTCTAACTTTAGTTTGTCTCAACCAAATGTTATAAAACTTATACACAACCGTTATAGAGTTATGCGTGTTTACAAATAGAAAAATTGCCGAATTTCTAGTTTCTGTTCTCTACTTTGACCACAATGGTAGCCTGCCAAGTTCAGCTCTACAAGCAGCATTAATTGCTTTGCAATGAACACCTAGTATTTCTTTTATGAACTTCATATGAAATTTACAGTACTGCCATATGATATATTGTACTTTCTTTTGTGGACCATATTTTATTCCACTGATTGAAAAGGGGAAGGGTTAAATCTTTTAACACTGATTAATACAGCTATCCATAGCATTTTTTTTTTTGGTATATTGAAAATTCAGTATTTGTGGCAGCTCTTTGATTGTCAGTGTTTTTTATTCACAAAAAAATACTCTGGACGATTCAGAGCTTGGTATATATTTTTAGACACATGAATTTTGTTGACTTCTAAATAATCTTTGTTTATTTTGATGTTTGGTCGCTGTTTCATTGACGTATACCCCATATCTCGTTAAATACATCAGAAAATATGAAACAATCATTGTTTGAAAATATTAAAAACAGATTAAGCATTTTAAAATGTCGATATGAACGAAAAACATAAATAAATGAAAACACCAGAATTTTGATTTCTACTACCTTACTTGACATTAATGATAGTAAAATGCGAATATAATCCTCCGCGAACATGAATTCCGTTAGTTTGTATCCAAACAGTATCATTCATTTGAAGTTCTAAAGCTATTGTTACTGTCGACGAATGCCACCATTCTGAGTATTGCGCTTTATAACACTTTGCAAACATGTTCCCGTTTACGTAGAGGTAGAATTCACCAGCAGTATTAGACATCATGATTGTTGCTGAAATGATGTACAAACCACTTTTTTCACATTCAAACTTCCCGTTGTTCATATAATTAGTCAAGTTACTTATTCCAACGCTGAACTTTACATTGCTAAACTTCACCACGCTTCCTGCATTTAAATGTATATCAGAAGGTACGAATGCTGTCATTGCAACTGAAAATAAATACAAATGAAAAAATATATTTAGTTATAACTCACTCAATAAATTTTCACACAAGAAACATACGTCTTGCTGTACAACTTATAAGCTCTATGTTATTATGGTATGAAATGCTAAATAAAAAGTTATAGTAAAGAAATGTCTTTATATTATAGCAGTGTAGAACATATAACTGTTTTATCACATATGCACATATGCTTTAAAATAGTTTTAATGTAGGCAAATTAATTTCAACCGAAACGTAAAGAATATTGCCATTGCGGCGCATGACGTGATTGTTGCAAGGTTGTAGCCAAAATGAGTCTAAAATGAAAACTAAATACCTTTCTCGGCATTTGTGTTGATTTGCCGTTGTAATAAAGAATACGTCGCATTTGCACTTATTTCCGCTTTTTGTACGACATCTACGATATCCACAAGTGTATTATTTTGACTTTTTTGGAAGCTTTGTAATTTTATTTTAACATGTTGCCTCATATTGGTTATGGCTACAGTCTGATTATGTCCCATCTCATGAATACGACTTTCCATAAGAGTACTTAACTCGGCTAAAGATCTCTTTGTGTCAACAGTTATATTAAACAAAGCAAGAAAATCCTGACTGCGCGCTTGTTCTTTCATCCTCAGTGTATTTGTTTCCGAGGTTAATGACTTCACCGTTTGTTGTAAAGTGCTAATTTCTTGAAGTGGTTTTATGTTTGCCAGTAGTTCCAAAGCAGACATTTCCTTCTCCACCTGTTGACTTTTATTTTTAATTGTTATTAATTCTTCACCTTGAACACGCAATTGCATGTAAGTCACATTGTTTACACCTTCTTGGGCAATACCTGTTTCTTCGACGTGCTTCGTTCTATTCTTAACCGCCATTAGATCATTAACCACTATAATGTAGTTTTTCTGTAGCACATTATTTTCCTGCTGAAGCTTCTTGAAGTTTTCCTCCAGCAAATGATACCTTTTTCCCAAAAGTTCTAGTTCGTGTTTTGTTTCGTTTAGTATTTGATCTGCTGAAAGTGTCTGTTCAAGTGTATTAAATTTCTGCTGTAACTGCGATGTAAGCAATGCAAGGTTTTTGTTTATCTCATGTTGCCACAATGATGTGTCCTGTCGAAGACGCTCCGTCGCCTGATCTCGCAATTTTATTTCCTCATAAAACTCGGAAGTTGTTAAGAACTGTGCATTTGCGATATTTTGACCATTTCCAGATTGCTGATTATCCAACAGAAAACCATGAATGAAAGGCACTAATATAACGAGAAGAAAATACATCGTTGCTCCGACCTAGCTAGTTTACTTGTTTTAATGTGAAGATAAATCAATTGAAAACATCACATGTTAATCATACTATAAATGGGATATCTTTTGTATTCAGATATAGATAAATGTTAAAACTAGAAGTTCACAATTTGATCACTCAAAATAAGATAACATTGTACTGGTTAAAGGATTTATAGAAGTAAAAAAATAGGATATTGTCGGATGTTGTAAAAATGAAAAATGCCTCGTATGTTTTTGAAAAAGTAATGCTTTATCATTAGATGTGTAAACCTGTTCGTCTGGTCTTAAACAATCTAACTAATGTGAAGATAGTCGGCTAAAACAGTTAGTCAGCATTCAAGACAGCCAATGTTAATATTGATGAGACCAGTCTGCAATAAGTTTTTTTATGGCCTGAATATGGATGTTTTATTTGGAACCTGACGTTAAGCAGTCATAAATGAAAAGGGTTATTATCACTATCATATAAAATGCTAAACATAACTTTACATTCACCAGGGATTAAATAAGTTTCTTAACATTCTATGAATGTTAATCCAAGCTACTGATGTCTAAAACATTAAAGATCCGACTGCATGTAAATGTTAACTGCACAAAAATGAGCCCATTAACAGTGAAATATGAAAAAAATGGAGAAGAAAATATATTTCAAAAATTTTGCTCTGTATACAGTCTTTTGGTGATAAAAAAAACTGATTACTTCCCGCTATGTCAAGCTGTTTTACTATTTATTTGAACTTCAAGATATCTAATAAACTTTATAAGATATCTCATTCAGTTTATAAGATATCTTATATAGTGTATAAGATATCTTATATATAGTTTATAAGATATCTTATATATAGTTTATAAGATATCTTATATAGTTTAAGATATCTCATATAGTTTATAGTTTATAAGATATCTCATATACTTTTCTTTAAAAGATATCTTATAAATTATACAAGATATATTATATAAAAATATTTATAAGATATCTTAAATACTCTATAAGATATCTTAAATACTCCATAAGATATCTTATTAACTTTAGAAGATATCTTATAAAGTATATAAGATATCTTATAAACTATATGAGATAGTGTTAAGATATCTATATACTATAAGATATATCTTATTATATTACAAGTGTGGACACAGATCAGTGTGGATAGTAAGTATGTTTGGATGTTTGACAGTGTTTTCTGACAAAAAAGAGTTCTCTGGTTTTTCCACATAGGGTTCTATGTTGAACTGTTGTGCACAGTGACAGTCAACCTATATCAAACACTGAAAATAGTGTCTTATTTAATATTGAGTTTTAATGTTCGACTGTCATGGAGGAGACACTACTTTAAATAGTGCAGACCTGTCATAGATTTTATTTAGCTAGACATTTAATATCAAATCTACATACTGGCCAATGTACTATTAGTGCTTCGTGTATATAATATTAACATATTCCTGTAAAAAAAAATTGTGCATGTGCAATGTTTCATTGTAGGATTTCCTTTCAACATTTTAACTTTGAAATAACTTTTATATGCATATGAATACATTAACATTTTTAAAAATGATCCAATAATGGAACACAGCTAGTTGAGTGTGCTCCAACGCTGGAGAGATTTACGTAAAGAAGTGGAAGAGTGGAAGGATTGCCAAATGATTCCGATAAAATAAGTTCCAAAACTTGATTTTGGATAGCAGCAAAAACTCAAAATAAGAAGACCACATTAGGTGCATTTCTGCATGGTGTGATTTTAGTATGCAAGATGGTGTCCGAGAACCTGCATGCATGTAATATTTGTATGGTTTTATTTATGTTCCTTTGAGGAGGTCATTTCTTACTTTGGTTTGTCCACATAAAACTGAAAATTTGTTCAGGATCTTTCCAGTATCATTAGTAAAAGATTTTGTTTAAATGTGGAAATTGTTTCTATGAAGATATATTATGGTTTTAAGTAATGATAATATACCAGATCAGGCATATTCCAATAATGATGCTCATAACTCCTACAAACTGATTTAAATTCTTTTAGATATGACCAGGATTGACGGACAATAGGATTAAAAAAACTAATTTATACTTACTACCACTGATTACCTGTATATATGTATAAGGGAGCTACCATTTGAATTTTTTTTTGGGGGGGGGAGGGCTAGGATGAAATTTGCAAAAAAAGACAGGACAGGAGTTTTCAGTAAATAAAAAGGCAGGATGACAATTTATGTAAGTATGATAGTGGACACATGTGGACACAGATGATGCCCCCGCTTGCATTTCATATAGTTATAAAGGGACATAACTGAAGAACGGTAAAAGTGATGCTACCCAAATTTGAACTTGATCTGAGTTTTGTGGTAATAAGCATTGTGTGTAAGTCTCATAACATTTGGTTAAGGCTAACTTAAGTAGAGAACAGAAACTAAAAATTCAGCAATTTTTTCTATTTGTAAACACGCACAACTCTAGAACTGTTGAGTATAAGTTTTATAACATTTGGTTGAGACAAACTAAAGTTAGAGAACAGAAACGAATAAACAGCTGCGCCATGAGCGCATGATACGCCCGTCGTCTTGTGTGTGAATTTTTATGCAATAATCATGAATAGTTTCTGACATACGGCCTGACATGCGAAAAGCCCTTTTTTTTTTTACAAAAAACTCAATATCTCTAAAATAAAATTTTGAATCAAAACCAAAAAGTATACAGATCTTGAGATTAATATAACTAAGAAGTGTGTAAAGTTTTAAGCAATAATCATAAACTGTTTTTGAGATATGGCGCGACATGTGAGAAACCCCTCCCCCTTTTTTAACACAATACTCAATATCTCTAAAATAAAATTTTGAATCATCACCAAAAGTATACAGATCTTAAGATTAATATAACTAAGAAGTGTGTAAAGTTTTAAGCAATAATCATAAATTATTTTTGAGATACGGCGCAACATGTGAAAAAAACACACCCCTGTTTTAGTTACAAAGTCCCGTAACTGAAAAAGTTGTAATCTTATTTTCACCAAAAAGTATACAGATTGTTTGACCATCATAAGAAACAACTATTTAAAGTTTCATGAAATTTGGATAAGTCGTTCTGATGTTATGGTGAGACATGTTTACGCCGGACAGACAGACGGACGGACACCGGACATTTATATACCATAATACGTCCTGTCAAAAATTGATGGGCGTATAAAAATTCAGCAACTTTTATGTTTATAAAGGGACATAACTCAAGAATGGTAAAAATGTCACCACCAAATTTTCATACTTAATCTGTATTATGTAGTAATAAGCATTGTGCATAAGTTTCATAACATTTGGTTGAGGCAAACTAAAGTTAGAGAATGGAAACGAAAATTTCAGCAGTTTTTTATTTGTAAAGGGGCATACCCTAGAGCGGTAATCAAACAGCTTGTAAGCACTGAATGGTAAAGATTGCTTTAATTTATCAGTAGGAAGTAAAATTGTCAAGAAATGATTGTAACAGGATGCTGTTACGAAGTCTCCCAAACGAAGCTCCCATAATTCGAAATTTCCAGTGTCGCCTGACATTGGACAAAGTCCAGTGAAAATTGGTTTGGTCCAGTAAAGTATATGCATTAGTGATGCCTGAGGACTAACCCTGTATATCATTCAAATCATCTTGGCATGACAAACCAGAATATATATGGTTTAGGGGTGGGGATCTCGACCATTTACAAGATACTAGAACATTGGGGGTTGGGGGAACCCCTGGGGACTGACCCTATACATCATTCAAATGTTCGAGACACGACGAACAGGAATATATATGGTTAAGGGGTGGGGATCTCGACCATTTACAAGATATTAGAACATTGGGGTTGGGGGGAACCCCTGGGGACTGACCGTATACGTCATTCAAATGTTCGAGACATGATGAACAGGAATATATATGGTTTAGGGGTGGGGATCTCCACCATTTACAAGATATTAGAACTTTCTCAAATGGCAGGGGGTCGGGATGACCCCTGGGGACTAACCCTGTATTTCATTTGATGTGCTTTATCATGAAAAACCAGAATATATATGGTTTAGGGGTGGGGATCTCGACCATTTACAAGATATTAGAACTTTCTCAAATGGCAGGGGGTCGGGATGACCCCTGGGGACTAACCCTGTATATCATTCAAACCATCATAGCATGACAAACCAGAATATATATGGTTTAGGGGTGGGGATCTTGACCACTTACAAAGATATTAGAACTTTCTTAAATGGCAGGGGGTGGGGGTGACCCCTGGGGACTAACCCTGTATTTCATTTGATGTGCTTTATCATGACAAACCAGAATATATATGGTTTAGGGGTGGGGATCTCGACCATTTACAAGATATTAGAACTTTCTCAAATGGCAGGGGGTCGGGATGACCCCTGGGGACTAACCCTGTATATCATTCAAACCATCTTAGCATGACAAACCAGAATATATATGGTTTAGGGGTGGGGATCTCGACCATTTACAAGATATTAGAACTTTCTCAAATGGCAGGGGGTCGGGATGACCCCTGTATATCACTCAAACCATCATAGCATGACAAACCAGAATATATATGGTTTAGGGGTGGGGATCTCGACCATTTACAAGATATTAGAACTTTCTCAAATGGCAGGGGGTCGGGATGACCCCTGGGGACTAACCCTGTATATCATTCAAACCATCATAGCATGACAAACCAGAATATATATGGTTTAGGGGTGGGGATCTTGACCACTTACAAGATATTAGAACTTTCTTAAATGGCAGGGGGTGGGGGTGACCCCTGGGGACTAACCCTGTATTTCATTTGATGTGCTTTATCATGACAAACCAGAATATTTATGGTTTAGGGATGGGGATCTCGACCATTTACAAGATATTAGAACTTTCTCAAATGGCAGGGGGTCAGGATGACCCCTGGGGACTAACCCTGTATATCATTCAAACCATCTTAGCATGACAAACTAGAATATATATGGTTTAGGGGTGGGGATCTTGACCACTTACAAGATATTAGAACTTTCTTAAATGGCAGGGGGTGGGGGTGACCCCTGGGGACTAACCCTGTATTTCATTTGATGTGCTTTATCATGACAAACCAGAATATATATGGTTTAGGGGTGGGGATCTCGACCATTTACAAGATATTAGAACTTTCTCAAATGGCAGGGGGTCGGGATGACCCCTGGGGACTAACCCTGTATATCATTCAAACCATCTTAGCATGACAAACCAGAATATATATGGTTTAGGGGTGGGGATCTCGACCATTTACAAGATATTAGAACTTTCTCAAATGGCAGGGGGTCGGGATGACCCCTGTATATCATTCAAACCATCATAGCATGACAAACCAGAATATATATGGTTTAGGGGTGGGGATCTCGACCATTTACAAGATATTAGAACTTTCTCAAATGGCAGGGGGTCGGGATGACCCCTGGGGACTAACCCTGTATATCATTCAAACCATCTTAGCATGACAAACCAGAATATATATGGTTTAGGGGTGGGGATCTCGACCATTTACAAGATATTAGAACTTTCTCAAATGGCAGGGGGTCAGGATGACCCCTGGGGACTAACCCTGTATATCATTCAAACCATCTTAGCATGACAAACCAGAATATATATGGTTTAGGGGTGGGGATCTCGACCATTTACAAGATATTAGAACTTTCTCAAATGGCAGGGGGTAGGCATGACCCCAGGGGACTAACCCAGTATATCATTCAAACCATCTTAGCATGACAAACCAGAATATATATGGTTTAGGGGTGGGGATCTCGACCATTTACAAGATATTAGAACTTTCTTAAATGGCAGGGGGTGGGGGTGACCCCTGGGGACTAACCCTGTATTTCATTTAATGTGCTTTATCATTTAGAACATTTTGAATTAAAAAGATTGTGTCTATCACAAACGGTTTTCAATTTATAATCATTTGAAAATTTAAAAAAATAAAATCCCATAGGGTTCTATAGTAAAACCCTCCTTTCTTTTTGCCCCTCAAAGTACCCCTTTATAAACCCCAATGCACAAACAAAACCCTGATTGCACCACTAGACATGTTAGTCTAGCATATTGTGAAACCCCAAGTTAATCTGACAAATGGTTTTGGAGAACGGGTGCGGACAAGTTCAAATTTAAAAGCGGCGGAAGAGGAAGAAGAAGAATAATAATAATAATTAAAAACCAATTGTTCAGAGAACAATTGAAGGTCTTTCCACCAGAAAGGAGCTATTTTGATATGAAAATATTAAAATTTGGTTTTGAATGTCGATTCCAGCGTCAAAATACAGCTTATTGTATGGTGATTCCAAAAATATATGGTTTCTACACAAAAATATATAAATAAATAGGGTGAAATTTTTTTACTTCCGGTTTGAAAAATGCCACTTCCGGTATTTTTTGATAATTTACTTGACACAGATTCCAAAAATCATTGGTTCTATATACTTTTACATTAATTTAGTACGAAAAATAGCTACTTCAGGTTTACAAAAGGTCACTTCCGGTTGTCTTTTTCAAGGTCACATTGCTTGCAACCTAATGCAAAAAGTCCCATGTCTTTATCATGTACACATATGAGGTTAAAGCAAAGGTCAAAATCTAGAACGTTAAATTTACCTATGACCTTGAGTTCAATTTCAAGGTCATCAACCAAGGACCTCAACTCAAAAGACTCTAGGCCTCTACTTTATATTGTTAATGAGTTATATTACCATACAACTAATATAAGATATAAAAGGGGGGGAAACTCCCATTAAATGTCTCCATACCCTTTCAACTCAAATTTACATGTTACGACATGTCGCAACTAACAATTCTGTAAAAAAATGTGTCGTTATCTTATAAGATTTCTGAAAATTAGTGATAACAAGCCAAAATCAAAATTTTTAACATGACCTTGACCTTTGACCTTGACCTCATTTTCATTTTTATGGACCAAGGACCTCAAATCAAAAGACCCTAGGCCTCTATCACTTATGGTTTTCCAGTTACAAATACATTTCACATATATCAAATACAAAAGGGGGAATAACTCTCATATGGAGTCTTCGTAAAGCTTCAGTCTAAATAAAACCTAACATCCTGAGGATATAACGAGTAATTTGGAAAAATAAATTTGTCGCTTTCTTTAACGGTTGTGGAGGAGATATCATAACAAGAAAAACAGTGTTTAGGGAGATAACTCTTACAAAGAAAAGTGTTCGGTTAAACAGGGTCAGTTTCAAAAGCGTATGATATCATATACTTAAAAACTAAGAGACATCTTTTGAAACAAAAATACACCGCAAGAAAAAAATTAGGCGGAAGAAAAAAAAATAAAAAAAATAGAACGTCAAATTAAACTTTGACCTTGACCCCAATTTAAAGGTCATGAAACAAGGGCCTCAAATCATAAGACACTAGGTCTCAATTATATAAGATGAATGAGTTATATCACCATACATGTAATTTTGAATATAAAAAGGGAGAAAACTCCCATTAAATGTCTCCGTACCCTTTCAACTCAAATTTACGTGTTACGACATGTCGCAACTAACAATTCTGTAAAAAAATTTGTCGATATCTTATAAGATTTCTGAAAATTAGTGATAACAAGCCAAAATCAAAATTTTTAACATGACCTTGACCTTTGACCTTGACCTCATTTTCATTTTTATGGACCATGGACCTCAAATCAAAAGACCCTAGGCCTCTATCACTTATGGTTTTCCAGTTACAAATACATTTCACATATATCAAATACAAAAGGGGAAATAACTCTCATATGGAGTCTTCGTAAAGCTTCGGTCTTAATAAAACCTAACATCCCGAGGATATAACGAGCAATGTGGAAAAATAAAGTTGTCGCTTTCTTTTACGGTTGCGGAGGTGATCTCATAACAAGAAAAACAGTGTTTGGGAAGATAACTCTTACAAAGAAAAGTGTTCGGTTAAACAGGGTCAGTTTCAAAAGCGTATAGACTGTATGATATCATATACCAAAAAAATAAGCGACAACTTTTGAAACAAAAATACACCACAAGAAAAAAATTAGGCGGAAGAAAAAAAAAAAAAAGAACGTCAAATTAAACTTTGACCTTGACCCCAATTTAAAGGTCATGAAACAAGGGCCTCAAATCAAAAGACCCTAGGTCTCATTTATATAAGATGAATAAGTTATATCACCATACATGTAATTTTGAATATAAAAGGGGAGAAAATTCCCATTAAATGTCTCCGTACCCTTTCAACTCAAATTTACGTGTTACGACATGTCGCAACTAACAATTCTGTAAAAAAATTTGTCGATATCTTATAAGATTTCTGAAAATTAGTGATAACAAGCCAAAATCAAAATTTTTAACATGACCTTGACCTTTGACCTTGACCTCATTTTCATTTTTATGGACCAAGGACCTCAAATCAAAAGACCCTAGGCCTCTATCACTTATGGTTTTCCAGTTACAAATACATTTCACATATATCAAATACAAAAGGGGAAAAAACTCTCATATGGAGTCTTCGTAAAGCTTCGGTCTAAATAAAACCTAACATCCTGAGGATATAACGAGCAATTTGGAAAAATAAATTTGTCGCTTTCTTTTACGGTTGCGGAGGAGATCTCATAACAAGAAAAACAGTGTTTGGGGAGATAACTCTTACAAAGAAAAGTGTTCGGTTAAACAGGGTCAGTTTCAAAAGCATATAGACTTTATGATATCATATACCAAAAAACTAAGCGACATCTTTTGAAACAAAAATACACCGCAAGAAAAAAATTAGGCGGAAGAAAAAAAAAATAATCAGAAGAAAACCAATAGGTCTTTCCACGGAAAGGTGGAAAGACCTAATAACTGAGCAAAACCAATAAGTCTTCCCAAACTTCGTTTGGGAGACTTAAATATTGCATTGTATAAAGCATTGGTTGTAGTTGATTCAACTACCAATATGCACAAAGAAAGATAACTCCAATTTTCAAAGAAGACTTTGAAATATTTTTAGGAATGAAGGGTAAAAATTGCTTTAATTTATCAGTGGAAGGCAAAATTAAACATTGCATTGTATAAAGCATTGATTGTAGTTGATTCAACTATAATCATGTACAAAGGAAGATAACTCCCAATTTTGAAAATTACTTGATATTTAGAAAAAAATATTTGTCAAGGGCATAACTCTAAACAGTAAAAGTGACCGCACCAAAATTCAAACTTGATCTGTATATTGTGGTAATAAGCATTGTGTATAAGTTTCATAACATTTGGTTGAGGCAAACTTAAGTAAGAGAACTGAAACGAAAAATTTGTAAAGGGGCATAACTCTAGAACTGTAAAGTGACGCCACCAAAATTTAAACTTGATCTGTATTTTGTGGTTATATGCATTGTGTTTTAAGTTTCATACGGACGCAAGTACAGACGGACAAGGGTAAAACTTAATGCCCCCTCCGCATAAAAAAGTCAGGATAAACTAATATAAAAAAATGCAGAAACGAATAGAGTGAAAAATAAAAATGCAGGACAGAGAATACAACTTAAAAAAAATGCAGGACAAAATTTTTCATCCTAGCCCCGCCCCCCCCCCCCCCCCCCCCCATTTTATTTAAATGAATATGAAAGGAATATGACAAAGCAGATTGAGAGGATAAACTTCTTACACCAAAATATTAATATGCATCGCCATGTGCATATACATGTAGTTTTTAAGATGATGGTTGATGGTCGTCTTATTGTAATTTACTGAGGTTTGAATTTTTAATTTTAAGCTGTAACATGCTGATGTGATTTCCGAGTATTATCACTCAATACTAATACTACTAATACAATTCAACGCCTCTAATTGTACTAACTTACCAAATATCCTATGATACGCTCTGGTAATATATTATTCGTTGCGTCCTTATTCCCGCCAATACGCCAACTCTCGTTACCTGGTAACTATCTGAGATCTTATCCTGAGTTAGGTAGTTTACAATGGATCATTCCGGGAACCGGGCTACGCGGTATATCTAACTACCGTACTGTCTACATAGTAATGTCACGTCCATTATACCATATTACACAACACTCCCCCCCACTTTGAAAGGAGTGAGTTTACTTCCTATTCGAATATTCACTATCTTCCTTTAGTCCACCCCGTATGGTCGCACCACGGGGATAAAAAAAAAATTAATCTCCAAATATATATTTATATATATTTTCCAATGTTGACATATTAACAACATACATATATTTCAAAATTCCACAATTGCTCCGTCTTCGCTCTGCAGAGTTAATTTAAAACTAACATATCATTCCTTGATATATATATATTACACACAATCTTCACTGTAATGTCCAATCAAAATTTACAACTGATTTGCTTTATCCTCTATGTACACACGAATCTGCTCTATATGTACATCATAGTACTGGTATTGCCTTAAAATATAAATTACCTTGCGGTGCCAGAGTCCTGGCACCGTGGACATCTAAACTTTACCATAGTGTCCGCCAGTGCTGGTGTCAAATCTATACAATCTCCATGGTACCACTCATCGCAAAAATCACACTGTATCATAAACAGTCCATCATCTGGTTTTCTGCACAAACAGTACAAGTCTGGGTTAGTCGCCTTGGTCACATCTTCACCGTCCTGTAACCGGTGCTGGCACTGTTTTAACCAGGGTGGTACTTCTCTATCTTTGCATGGCTTTAAACGGTCATGATTTATTGTCAGTACAGTTTTTTGTAATTTTATCTTGTACACATACGAAGATAATTTGGCACATACAAGTCCTGGACCTTTCCAAGGTGGGTCCAATTTCTTCGCTCTACCTTTAAGTTTTGCAGTGTCTAAAACATAAACTAAATCTCCTATTTTGTATTCTCTCTCCAGGATACGTACATCATAATCACGTTTCATGGTATTCTGTGTAGTTTTTAGCGTGTTGCGCGCTATTTCATGTGCAGATGTTATGGCATCTCTGAGTCTTATCACATACTCATCTTGTGACTCGTCTGTTTTAGCACCAGGTACGCTGTACAATAAATCAACAGGCTGGTTAACCTCTCTCCCAAGCATCAGCATGTTTGGCGTAAAACCAGTACTTCTGTTAACTGACGATCGAACAGCTCCTGCCAATTGTGCCAAGTGTTCATCCCAATTGTCTTGTTGTTTAGACACGAAGCAACGGACGGCGTCCATCAAGGTTCTGTTGCAACGTTCTGCTTGTCCGTTTGAGGATGGTCTGTACGGAGTAGTTCTTGCTTTGTGCATTTGCAAGATTTCACAGATGGATTTGAAAAGCTTACTTTCAAAATTGCGTCCTTGGTCTGTAAAAACCTGAAATGGAAATCCAAAACGAGAGAAAAACTCGTTCACAGCAGCTCTTGCCGTATGTTCTGCAGTTTGTGCTGGTAACGGAATACATTCCATCCATTTGGAAAACTGATCAACCATAACTAGTACATGGGCATTCCCAAATTTCGTCTCTGGCAGTGGTCCTAGAAAATCTAAGTGGACACGCTCCATTGGTGCACCTGCATGAAACTGGGTAAGCGGACATTTAGCCTTCCTGTTTGGCTTCTTGTGTAAATTGCATGTACTGCATGTTTTGACAAAGTCTCTTATTCGTTGTGTCGTACCATACCATTGATATTTCGCCTTGATTCTTAATGTGGTCCTATTCATACCTTGGTGTCCTGCAGCAGGAATATCATGACCTAATGATATCACTTGTTCAACAAGATCTCTTGGTACCACAAGTCTTGGTGTTCTGTCTTTCTTGTCCAAATTTCTCAATATTCCATTATCATCTAAATAGAACATACCTTTGTTTATCCAATATTTCTTAGCGATTGGACTGCATCTGAATATTGTAGCCTCTGATGGTTCTGTTTTGTCCCTGAACCATACCAGTATTAACTCCAAGTCTGGGTCTTTAGACTGATAATCTCGTAATTGCTCTGGTGAATAAGTACTAGCTTCTATACCTATCTCAGTAATGGCATTTACATTTGGAAGGTCCAAATATGTCGCGTAAACTGACATACCAAGTGGTGTAGTGACTATTTCCACTGAACTATGACAAACATTTTGGTTCTGGCTTACTGGATCTTGATTGGTATTGTCAAATACTTGTGGCTGGACAGGAGATGTACCTAAATTCTCATTCACGTGACTTGTCACGTTCTGGTCCCCGTCTTGTGATATTGAACTATCTGGTGTAGCATTGTCCTTTATAATCACATTTGTATGTTGTGCAATGTCCTGTTTCAGTAAATTGTTCTCAGTAATCAAAGAACTCGGTAGTACTGTAAGTGGTCCTGTATTGTGTGTTTGATCATAACTTTTACAGTCCTGATGCGAAGCTAAGGGAATAACGTTATCTACGTCTTCTTGAAAACCAAGCCAACTTTGGTGAGCACGAGTACAATAATCGCATGCTCCACAGGGTAGATTGTGTTTTAGCACGTTCCCAGCTGCTAATCTATTCTGTGAACAAGCTAAATCTGGCAGACGTGATAATGCATCCGCATTTTGGTGTCTTTTACCTGGCCTGTGCTTTACTGTCATGTGATACTGGCTTAGCTCCTCTAACCATCGAGCTAGTTGTCCTTGTGGCTCTTTAAAGTGCAATAACCACGTTAAACTACTATGGTCTGTACGGACTATAAACTCTCTTCCTAAAAGGTAATGTCTATAATGTCTGGTGAATTTCACTACTGCAAGCAATTCTTTCCGTGTCGTGCAGTATCGTTTTTGCTCATTGGTTAATGAAAAACTTCCGTAGGCAACGGGACGCTCTACACCATCTTGTACTTGTATTAATTCTGCGCCAATTGCGAAATTGGAAGCATCTGTGTCCAAAATAAACGGATCTTTACTGTTGGGTAATGCCAATAACGGAGTTGTTGTCAATGCCTCTTCAAGTTTGTCAAAAGCCTCTTGCTCTGAATCTCCCCATTTGTACGGTTTCTTACCGGTCAATTGATACAAAGGGTAGGATAAATCTGCAAAATTCTTAATGAAAGTTCTATGATAATTAGCAAAGCCAAGAAATTGTTCAACCTCTCTTGTTGTCGTAGGTACTTTCCATTTCTTAACAACTTCAACATATTCACTGCCAATTGCCATACCATCTCTATTGATTGTTTTGCCTAAAAAGTCTATTTCCTTTTTAAAGAAATCACATTTCCTGGGTTTCAATTTGAGCCCATACTCTCTGAAACGTTCAAAAACTGATCTTAAATTCTGTAAATGGTCTTCAAATGTCTTTCCCATTACTAGAATATCGTCCAGGAAGGCGAGTACAACATTCCATGTTAAACCTCTGAGAACGAGATTCATTACTCGTGAATATGTTCCAGGGGCAATGCAAAGGCCAAAACTCATTCGGACAAAGTGGAATAATCCATATTTAGTGATGAAGGCAGTCTTTTCCTTGTCTGAGTCCTTCACTTTAATCTGATATGCACTATTAGCGTCCAATTTTGAAAACCATTCGGTTTCCGCTAAAGTGTCCAAACATTCGTCTATCAAGGGAAGCGGATATACATCTTTTTTCGTCACGGAATTCAACTTCCGGTAATCAATGCACCAGCGCACGTTGCCATTGCGCTTGCGCACAAGTACTGGGGCAGATGCCCATTCTGACATAGATGGTTCTATGATACCTGCATCTAACATTTTCTTTAAATGGTTTTCTTCTTCGTGTGCAAAACATATGGGTGTTCGTCTTATTCGTTGTTTGATAGGGCGCGCATCACCTGTATCAATCTCGTGTTCAATGTGGTTAAATGTTCCCAAGTCAAAATCATCTAGTGCAAAAACATCAGCAAATTCATGAAGTACATTTTCAACTTTGGACGTTTGGTCTTCAGCAAGTGTACTGGATTTATCCAATATGTTCTGCAACTGTTCCGGTAGTGTATTGTTATCTCTGGCTATTCCAGTTGTTGCTACTGACGGGGCTGGCCCCGTTTCAACAACATCAGCTTCAATTGCTTCGCCTAATAGAGTTCCTTTTTGCAAAACTATCTTGTTGTTCGTTACATTAAGTAAACTGACACATGGCAAAGAACTAGCGTTGTAATAACCACGTGGGATTAACAAATCTATCTCTTTATTAGGTTCAATTATAAAATCAGTTAACTCTGCTGACAAATCTGACTCTAATTGTACAACTGAATTAGGAGGTATGACTGTTCTATATGGAACGGTTATTTTAGCTACTCTTGCTATAACGTTCACAGGCGGTACCAGTCCAATATGTCCATATACCATAGGTAGTGCCTCTCCATTGATGAAGAAGATTAATTTTCTGCAGTCTAAAATTACTTTTGCTTTGACTAGAAAATCAAGTCCTAATAGCATGTCATTATCAATAGGCGCAACATAAATATCTGTCCGATATGTTCTTTCACCAATTTGTAATTCAACTGGTCCCACTACAAAGGCATCCATGTGCATACCACGCCCTGCTGCATGCATTGTTGCTTTTCTTTTCATGGGTGGTTTTATGCTAAGAGATTCATAAACTTTGTCAGAAATGATTGTTACTTCTGCTGCGGTATCTACTACGGAAATTACAGGCTGTCCATGCACTTTTAAAGTGAATCGAAGCATAGATGCTGAGCCTAACTGGCAAATAGTTCCTCCTAAGTGTATGGGATCTTGCAACTGAAGGTCAATTACTTTCTGTAAATCATTATCAGGTTGCGTTGTGTGCAATGGTGAATTAGACAGAGTATCTGTGGATGTTGACATGTCACATGTTTTTAACGGGGTAATCCCCGAAACAGGTGTCTTGTTTCTTTCGTTTGAAATGGTGTTTAACGTTAGGCGGTTAGGTGTGGTCTGAGTCAGGGTTCCGCCCTTTAGCCCGACTCTTTCTAGTTTAAATGGTCTGTGTAGATTTTTCCTGTTGATGAATGCAAGTCAGGACAGTCCCGTTGTATATGGCCAAACTGGTGACAGAAATAGCAAGCCATATTTGCTAATTTTTCAGGTGGTATAGGTCCCCAGCGCCTTTTAAATGGTGATTGTCGCTGATTATCTTGCCTATTATCCCTGTTACACCATTGTTGGCGATTACCTTGATTTTGCTGGCTGAATGGTTGAGTTGCTGGCTGGACTTCATTTTGTGCAGGAAACTGTTTTGCCTGCTGTTGTTTTTGAAGCTGCTGTTTAAGGTCTCCTATTTCCTGTTTATGAAATGCTTCCATAGCAGTCATCTTCTCTAGCAATGTTTCCATTTGTTTAGACAAATCGGACTTTGTGTCCGTCTTACCCATAGCGTGAACAGCTAGGTCGCTATCATAATCACTTGGTTCATCCTGATTTGGTGTTGGGTCACGTCTACCGGTTGGTTTACCAAATATAGCTGTGTGGTTATGTTGGAACCATTTTATCTGGTCAATTGCTGCTTCAACAGATGTTGGTCTGGCGGTGGCTCCATGTTGACCAGCTTCTTTATCTGAGCATCCCTGGCATATTTTCCAGATAGCTTGTGTATACATATAACTGTCGGGAAGATTTCTAAAGGCTTTACAGGCTAACGAGAGAACTCGGTCTGCCCAATCTTCCAATTTCTCGTTTGTATTTTGTCGTGCACTCATGAACTGAACTTGCAACGTCTCTGGTAAGTCTTGAAAATTGAACCTTTTCTCTAATTTGTGAATTAATTCAAAGTAATCCACACCTTGGTCTCTATCCAGTAAATTTGCATAGTAATCACCTGCTTTACCATGTAAACACCAACACAGTTGGTCTTTTCGTTCCGTGGTAGTCCATGATAAACGATCAGCATACCTATGAAACTTGGTGTAAAAAGTTTTCCAACTTGAGGAACCATCATACTTCAGTCCTTTAGGTATTTCTAGGTTCTTTGATTTTGGCTTTGCTGGAGGCATTAATTGCGGCGACTCCCCATAACTTAAATATGGTCTTGGAGGGTACATATTTCTGTTTATTATAGAAGAGTATGTTGGATTTGGTGTTCTCAAGGAATATACTGGTTCCCTAAATATTTCTGGTGAAGGTATTCTGCGACGGATTTCAGGTGAAGGTATATGTGATTCTACCTGTTGACGACGTCTTGGGACTGGAACTGGCCTTTCTAATCTAGGTTCGTGCTCGTTGGGCCCTTGCTGCCATCCCAATTGTTTTGTCTGCTGTTGTGTATTTTGATTACGTGAATAATCACGTTTTTCAATGTGCTCATTGGGACCTTGCTGCCATCCCAATTGTGATGTCTGCTGCTGTGTTTTTTGGTTACGTGAATAATCACGTTTTTCAATGTTTTCCTCAACATTTAATCTGATACTTGGTCTCGTGTACCCCAATTCATCTGTTCTATGAATTTTGTCTGGCTTAAACTGTCGATCAATTGAAAAATCTTGAACTTTATCCTGGTCATCATACTTGGTTTGTAGTAATGGTTTTCTTTCATCAGGTCTTGACAATTTTGTTGAATACTGGTGGTCCCTATACTGCAAAGTGTAATTTAATGGCTTGCTCATCGCTGAACTGGGACGTGATAACTCACGTTTGACTTCCTCAAGCTCAGGTCTAAGCAAACATTCATCAGAAGGTGTGTCAGAATCTGAAAAGTCATTGATTTCTGCTTCTCGTCTTGCATATTCCGAATGAAATCCAGATGTTTTAACTTCACCATAATCAACATAGTCTTGTAAATCATAACTTGACTGAGTCCGTGATTTGTATTCTTGTTGCTGTGTAACTGGTGAAAAATCTATCAAATCCATCAAAGTTTCTGTAAGTCGTAGTCTTGGTATTTCAGAAAGATGCTCAAACTGAATATTACCATATGTCTCTCTCAAAGAGATAATCTTGTCAGCTGTGACATTTCCAACACCAGGTAACAATAATAATTCTTCATAAGTACAGCTATTAATCTTTGTACGCTCCTTCTGAAAAGCTAAGTCTGCCATTATGTCATTATAACACAAATACAATTCAATTTAATCACTGGTTGCTGAACCAGAAAAAAAAATTAATGTGTATGTGCTATGTGGCTAACCACACAAAAAACGGCTAACTTTTCCGAAAGTGGCTAATTTTCTCCAAATTGCTCTGATAACGGCTAATTTGTCTAATTTGTACACAAAACGGCTAATTTTAGCAAAACGTGAAACAATTTTCGAAAATAAATTTGTAAACACTGTAATTAACGCAAGTTTTTATGCTTATATTATCTCCGTGTTCAAACACTTCATAATATACCAAATATAGCAATATGAACTTCGCAATTACACGTGACGTACTCACTTCTGTGTCTCGATTAATTCGTCTTTTAAACACAGGACACCCTGCTCGCCAAGCGCCAGTGATGTGATTTCCGAGTATTATCACTCAATACTAATACTACTAATACAATTCAACGCCTCTAATTGTACTAACTTACCAAATATCCTATGATACGCTCTGGTAATATATTATTCGTTGCGTCCTTATTCCCGCCAATACGCCACTCTCGTTACCTGGTAACTATCTGAGATCTTATCCTGAGTTAGGTAGTTTACAATGGATCATTCCGGGAACCGGGCTACGCGGTATATCTAACTACCGTACTGTCTACATAGTAATGTCACGTCCATTATACCATATTACACAACAATGCCCAAGATTTAATGTCAATAGACCATGACAACCATGACTAAGGGGGCTGACAACTAAACCCTAATGGATGAGGTGTTGCAATTCTGATACATGTACAACAACACACCAAATATTATTGACTTACCAGTACTGGTTCCCCACAAACTGAACTAATCAGATTCAGCATACAACAGAGCTCCACATAAGAATTCACAAATTGGTTTTTTTATGTAATTGCATTTGAGTGAAATAGTTTTTTTCAATTGCATTATTAACTCCAATTCACCCTTCAAGCAAATATCCAATTGGGTTTTTCACCACCAAGCTCTTTAATGTTTTGGGGGTTTTCATCAAAATATTGAATTTAGGCACCAAACTGAGATGTTCTTCCATGATTTAAATAGGTGTCTTTCATTATTTGTGTGATGGCTGTTTTATTTGGTTTATACCTTCATGAGCAATTGTTCGTTTAACCTTAGTCTGGTTTGTTTTAACTGTTCAGCCAGTTTTGTATTTTCTCTCAAATTTATATAAACTGGTGTCACTAGTGGGGCATGCATTTACTAATTATCTTTCTAGAGCACATTCGATCACCCGTCGATTTATTTGGGGTAGGTGTGGCTAAATATTTAGATTTTTATGTAGTAATTGTGAACATTGGATCCTGTAAGACAGTTTTGCCAGTCCTATCAACTGTTCAAATGCCAAAAAGAATAGTTGGATTATATTATATATATATATAATTAATATACACCTTAAAACTTGACTGGAATGACCATGTTAATGATATGACCGGCCAGGGGTGGTTTAATGACTGAGATCACACTCAATTTAAATGATCCTGCAACATCAGATAAATAAATGACAATGTTGTACTACTTGATACATGAATGTTTTTGTTTAATTGTATTTACATAAAAGTATCTGGTCATTGGTTGTCCCTTATTGTAACTTTTGGTTTCCAATGCTATTTAACTATATATTTGATTTTTGGCGTTTCACTGTTAGTCCTGCCTTTTTTTTTCAAATTTCATATCCTAGCCCCCCCCCCAGTTCAAATGGTAGCTCCCATATCAAAAAGTGGATATTTGCCGTCCAAATTGGATGTGCTGCTTCATTGCTTTTGGAGCCGACTGGATCCATGTTAATCAGGCCTTAATTTGTTCATTTTTCATTTATCTATTCATTTATGCAAAGTTCATCTACCTGCCACCCTTTATTTTATAATACATTTTTGTATTTGTACAGTTTTCAAAGTGACCCATCGATTCTGGCATTTTAACTTTCACTTTGAAAGATTGTCACGTGACCAACGAGAAAAAGTAATTTTCAATGCATTATGAGAGCTGATTTATGCATATGACCCTGGGTCAATATGAATACATAATCTAACGCCTCATTCATTTACGATGCAAATAAGCTGAATGGCCGAGTGTGTTCCGATTGTTATCAAGGATGGCTACTTAACGTTAAATGCAGAAATTAGCATACTTCAGTCTCAAGGCCGTGTAGCCTCTCGTAACTTGACATCCATTTGAAAAAAAAGTTCTGTCGGAATCGCAAAACAGCCTTTGGATGTCAGAGTTATCTCGTACTAGGAGTTTTAGGGAAAGGGGGGAGGGGGGTGAAGGGGGAGTGTTCAAGGGACGCAAATGCTCTTTAATATTATGCGTGTTTTAAAAATTGAGGAAAAAATACAGGTTGAGTTGTCATTTTTCACAGAATTAGTTTACTTACCTTCTAATTCTATAAAAAAAAATTCACAACTAACTACTGAACAGCAACATTAGTATCGTTGGTACAATGAAACTATGACTTCTGATCTGCAACACCTACTAACAGACACAGAAATATCATCAAAATCGAAATATAAGATTGATTGCAACTTGTATGGATAATTCCGACACGTGTTACACGAGTCCGTTTGTTTACAAATAATAATGTCACGTGATCACTCACTGATGTAACAAACTTTTATCGTCCGCCATTATTATTTCACACATACACAACCCATTTATCTTGCAGAAATGCAAAGGGTATATGCACGGTTAACAAAAAATACAAAAATGCTGCATGTACAGTTAATGAAGAAATTATTCCATCAAATAGATATGATTTTCACTCATGACACAAATCGACTGGGTTGCCATACACCTTATCGCTATTCCCGGCTGACCCGAGAATCTGTCCCGCTTGAACTTTTGACGTCATACAACAATCACTTTTCCATTGTGGCGTCAGATATTTTGTATTGTGACGTCAAAATTTTACGGGAACCTGTGTGATGGCCAGTAATGGCGGACAAATAGCGATAAGGTGTATTCTGTCATCGGGGATAATTGATAAATGGGATTAAATTGACCGCCAAGAAGGTCTAGAGAACCACCTTTGGAGAACATTAACATTAATAAGTAATACTTACCAACATTTCTCTATACTATACGCCTATTTTCTATTGGAAAATTTCAGAAAGATGCTGATAAACTTATGTGGTGATACAGGTTATTTTCTTGTTTTGGCGCGAAATATTCTTACTCTTAATGCTTGCCGTAACAAAATTTGTATAGAATTATATTTAACTAAAGCTCAGCGTAAATATGCAGAAGCATGACAATACATTAATGATAAAATGTATAAATATTTATGTAAAAGAATATAATTTTACTTTACCAGTATACTTCACTTAGAATTACATTTGAGCGCAAGAAAATCTCTTTGTAAATCGGCTGAATCCCGGGGTCGAAGTTCAACATGTCAACGGAAATTTTTGCGTGTGCTTGCGTTGCTTTACATCGAGGCCACAGCTTTTCAACCAATCGGAGAATGTTTACTTGGGGCATACATCTATTTTTACTGCAGGTTTTGACATGTTTAAATCGGGATTATAGAAAAATGGAATGTTGTTGGTAGATACAAAACAGAAAATGATTCACACTGTTAGCAAAAGATAAATTGGGTCGGGTGTCTGTGTATTCACATTATTTGTACAACTCTCTTTACTCTTGGGAAGCGTGTGCTTTACATCGAGGCTTGCGTTGCTTTACATCGAGGCTTGTGTTGCTTTACATCGACGCCATAGTAGTTCAACCAATCGGGGAATGTTTATTTGGGGCATACATCTATTTTTACTACAGGTTTTGGCATATTTTAATCAAAATTAGAGAAAAATGGAATGATGTTAGGAGATACAAAACAGAAAATGATAAATATTTTTAGCAAAAGATGAATTGGATCGGAGTTCTGTGTATTCACATTATTTGTACAACTCTCCTTACTGATGGCAAAAAATGGAATTTCCGTGACCTAAAGAAAATTAATATTTTTATATATATATAGTAATTAGTTCGTATATTTTAACTAATTTGATTCGTTCAGGGATAGTCACATGTTAAACTTTATTTTCGAAGGTTGATAGAAAACGGCGGCTAGCAAAAGTGATATTGCACGGTTATTTTAGAATATCAAAAATCCCGAGATACTTTGTGACGTTCATGTAATAAATTGCATGATATTGTTTAAAAGTTTTTTTTAAAACGTGTATATTTATGATCGATTATTTGAAAAAATAGTCTTCAAATACTGTATAAGATGTACACAAAAAACATAAAAAGATAATTGAAATAACAATTAATATGTTGTTATTGTCAAAGAGACAATACCCACCCGGCACGCAACGTCATTTCAACGTTGAAATGTGGTTGATATTTTGTCATGACGTTGCTTCAACGTTGTTTCAACGTTGTAACAGCAACGTCGAAGTTATGTTGCAGAAAGTATGTTGTTTCAACGTTGAATTTTAGTTGATTTTTTAATGTTGAAGTTAGGTTGAAAGAAATATGTTGTTTTAACGTTTCAAGTTGGTTGACATGTCAACGATGGAGGTTCGTCGAGAAAAAAGATTTAAAAAAATATTCACCATCAATTTTAAAGAGGAATCATCATAGTTGTACATCGTTTGTTGTTGCATCAACAAAAGTTCACAAATAAGGATTTTGCTATGTAAATTGTTATCAATGTCGCCTTTTATTTTTTTTGTACAATATCTGGTAAAATCAGGAATTTTCCAAAGAAATATAATTAAATCTCAAACCGACGTCTAACCGGGTCGTTTATTAAAATCATAAAAGTATACAAAAATATAAATTATCATTCGCCGAAATATGCTACTAACTAATTTGTTATTATCCGGAAATATTTTAATCACAGATAATACACAACATGTGAAAGTGCGGCATATACACAACAGATACACGAGGATTGGCACTCCCAATAATCTATTGATAGTATTATCACGTGACATGATGCTGATTAATGTATGACCGCACGTGTGTGATCGCCTTTTTCAAACGCGGCAGCGATCATGAATGTACAATTTTCCTGGACAATTTTTAGGACCGTTTTCAGGAAAGAATAATTCATAGAAATGTAAGTGATTCCTTAATTATTATCCGTTGCTGTATTAAAATAATTTAATTTTGTCTTTCAATGCTTGTGCGATGTTAACAATGGGAGATTATAAATGCAAAAACGCGTTATATTCTGAAAATCTCGCTATATTGAATGTTGTAGAGATATCATTTCTGACTTCAGTGTGTCCATTGTCTTTTTTGTTGTACGTTCCAAATTTATGACTGCACTTCTATATAAATATTACTATAATCTGGAAACAGCATACTCAGCCTACATAAATCTACATACAGTTTATTTTAGTTCTTTATTGCTGATTTGTTAAAGACAAGGAACTTTTCCGAATTTGCCAAGTAAGATTATCATATCTCCCCCTTTTTTATCCAAAATTTTAATCCGTCATCCATTATCACATTTTTTTTTATTATTGTCAACTATGCTCTGAAATTGTTAATTATTTCTTTTTATTCTTCAATCGAATTTTACAAATTTAAAATATTGCTTGGCGATGATCGATGTTATTCTTATTTTTTGCACAGATATTAGGGACAGAGCAGTAACTAAAGAGTTTTAGGGGAAAAGGATTCAAGGATTTGTATATTAATACTATACAAATCCTTGAAAGAGGTAGTAGCTGTCAAGGTATGTATTTATTTTTAATTCTTAACATTTTTTATTATCAATAATCAGTATGTATGTTAGATTGCATGTGTTGTTTGTGTGGATACTGTATGCACTTTGTGATTTGTATTGATTTATAAGCTCTATATGGGCCCTTTAATTAGGAATACTAGTAAAGACATTTTATTTGATTTGATTTGTATTTATATTTTTTTTAATTCATATCAAATTTAAAACATAACCTCTGTAATCATTAAGACAGGTGTCATTGTAACAATAGATCCTGGTGCCGGAAATGGTTGGCATTGTTACAATAGATCCTGGTGCTGGAAATAGGTGGCATTTTAAAAATCGATCCTGGTGCTCGAGATAGGTGGCATTTTAACAATAGATTCTGGTGCTCGAAATAGTCGGCATTTACAATAGATCCTGGTGCTCGAGATATGTGGCATTTTAACAATAGATCCTGGTGCTCGATATGGGTGGCATTATAACAATAGATCCTGGTGCTCGAAATGGGTGGCATTGTTACAATAGATCTGGTGCTCGAGATTGGTGGAATTGTTACAATAGATCCTGGTGCTCGAGATACATGGCATTTGTACAATAGATCCTGGAGCTCGAGATAGGTGGCATTTTAACAATAGATCCTGGTGCTCGAGATGGGTGGCATTGTTACAATAGATCCTGGTGCTCAAGATGGGTGGCATTGTTACAATAGATCCTGGTGCTCTAAATAGGTGGCATTTGTACAATAGATCCTGGTGCTCGAGATATGTGGCATTTTAACAATAGATCCTGGTGCTTCAGATGAGTGGCATTAATACAATAGATCCTGGTGCTCGAGATTGGTGGCATTGTTACAATAGATCCTTGTGCTCGAGATTGGTGGCATTGTTACAATAGATCCTGGTGCTCGAGATAGGTGGCATTTTAACAATGGATCCTGGTGCTCGAGATAGGTGGCATTTTAACAATAGATCCTGGTGCTCGAGATGGTTGTCATTATTAAAAAAGATCCTGGTGCTCGAGATGGTTGGCATTGTTACAATAGATCCTGATGCACGAGATGGGTGGCATTGTTACAATAGATCCTGATGCTCGAGATTGGTGGCATTGTAACAATAGATCCTGGTGCTCGAAATAGGTGACATTTGAACAATATATTGTGGTGCTCGAGATAGGTGGTATTGCTACATTGTACATGTACAGGAGCGAAAAATGGTAAAAAAAAGATCGGCTATTATGTAAAACAGTAAATTATAAAAAAAAAAAATGGCCGTTATAACATTTTATTTCCTGCCTTCGACGTTCTACGTAATGGTTAACTCGTGTTTACAAAATATTATTTGTGTTAGTTTTTTTTTCAGGAAGAGTAATGGATGCCTACACAAAAATAACAGAAGCTGAATTAAAAGAGGGATTGTGCACCAGAAATGGTTGGAGGAGTTTAGAGACTACAATTCTTTTTTACGAAAATATTAAAAATGAATTAAGAGATTGTTTGTATTCATTTACCAGATCACCGTTTGGCTATATGAGCTTTTGTCATAACTTGACATCTGTTGTACTGTTTTTTTCTTCAAATCTTGCTGTTGTCCTCTGTAGTGTCATGTGGCTTCAATAGCTTGTGTGGTTACTAACTAATATAGATATAAGAAGATGTGGTATGTTTCAATGAGACAAATATCCAATTGACGTGGAGGTCACTAAACGGACTTCAACAATAAGCAAACATCACACCGTATACTAGTAATCTGCGATAGAAGACCCGGACATAATAATTTAACAATTCAAACGAGAAAAAAACAACCGCCTTATTGTGTAACGACAAACACATATGACAGATGAACCAACAACAAGCAACGAAATGCTTATTTCAACATGAAACAATGTTGTTGCAATATTAGGGTGACGTTGTTTCAATGTTAATTTTCAACCTATATTCAATCAAAAATCAACGTTGATCCAATGTCGAAAATATAACATTGTTTCAACGTCAGATATTCAACGTTGTGTCAACTTTCAAAACCAACTGTTAATTCAACGTCTTTTCAACGTTACAAATCAACGTTGATTCAACGTTGTTTGATATCTATAAAATTCCAACAAAGTTAAATGATCGAAAACAAAGAATATAATGCACTGACGATTTTGATACAAATATGATTGTAAATTAATAATATAACAATTATAGCCTTTGCATGATGTCAATACAGGATATATCGACCCAAAGAAGTATATCGACCTTGGACTTCGTCCTCAGTCAATATACTTCTTTCAGGTCAATATATCCTTGTATCGATCTCATACAAATGCTATAATTGTATAATATTACATATGGTTTGATTTTTATACGACCGCAAAAAAATTTTGTGGTCGTATATTGGTATGACGTTGGCGTCGTCGTCGTCCGAAGACACATTGGTTTTCGCACTCTAACTTTAGTTTAAGTGAATGGATCTTTTTGAAATTTTACCATAAGCTTAAATACCACAAAAGGAAGGTTGGGATTGATTTTGGGGGTTATGGTACCAACAGTTAAGAAATTAGGGGCTAAAAAGGGGCCAAAAATACGCATTTTCTAGTTTCCAGACAATAACTGTGGAACGGTGTATGGATCTCTCTGAAATTATACTACAAGTTTCCATACCACAAAGGGATGGTTAGGATTTGCTTTGGGGGGTTATGGCTCAAACCGTTTAGGAATTAGGGGCAAAAAAGGGGGAAAAACAAGGTTGTCCTGGTTAATGGACAAATACTTTAGTACAAAACATAATTTAAAGCAGTGTAAGGGAGATAAATCAAATACATCATTGAAATTATCTCCCTTACACTGCATTTAAATTATGTATAAAGTAATGGTTAATGAACAATAAAGATAATTTAAAACAGTGTAAGGGAGGTAATCCAAATACAACGTTTTGGTTACTTCCCTTACACTGCTTTTAAATTATGTTTAAAGAAATGCATATTTATAAAGGAAGACCAGTAAAAATATCTGCAAATGTTGCATCTTTTTTTTTTACAAAAAATTCCATATGAAAGATTTGACACTATATTTTTAATTCTATTATAAAATAGATTAAGTTAGCACTATGGTAAATTTAAATGGGTAATTATGGAAATTTGAATTGAGATTATGACCATATCTTGAGGGAAAGAATTTTTTTGGGGAAAAAAGGGGGGGATAAAAAGAAATTGTGGGGGGTCAATTTTTTCTCATTTCAGATTTCAGAAATTAAAAAGAATTATTCTTCAAATATTATTTTTTTTTCAAATTTCAAATATTGAAAAATTTCAAGAAGTAATCTTTAATTGCACAGTATGGCGCATTAGATTTGTAAAATCTTTGATCACATTTATTTATTTGTTATGCCGAATCTAACTTTGGGTCCAGTTTTCAAATTGGTCTACATTAAGGTCCAAAGGGTCCAAAATTAAACTTTGTTTGATTTTAGCAAAAATGAATATATGAGGTTCTTTGATATGCTGAATCTAAACATGTATTTAGATTTTTGATTTTTGGCCCAGTTTTCAAGTTGGTCCTAATTAGGGTCCAAAATTAAACTTTGTTTGATTTCAACAAAAATTGAATATATGGGGTTCTTTGATATGATGAATCTAACCATGTATTTAGATTTTTTATTTGTAGGCCCCGCTATCAAATTGGTTCATATTGAGGTCAAAAGGGTCCAAAATTAAACATTGATTGATTTCATCAAAAATTGAATTATTGGGGTTCTTTGATATGCCAAATCTAACCGTGTTTTTAGATTTTTAATTTGGGTCCCGTTTTTTAAATTGGTCTTCATTGAGGTCCAAAGGGTCCAAAATTAAACTTAGTTTGATTTTAACAAAAATTGAATTCTTGGGGTTCTTTGATATGCTGAATCTAAACATGTGTTTAGATTTTTGATTATGGGCCCAGTTTTCAAGTTGGTCCAAGTTGGGGTCCAAAATTAAACTTTTTTTGATTTCAACAAAAATTGAATATATAGGGTTCTTTGATATGCTGAATCTAACCATGAATTTAGATTTTTTATTTGTGGGCCCCACTATCAAATTGGTTCATATTGAGTTCAATAGGGTCCAAAATTAAACTTTGTTTGATTTCATCAAAAATTGAATTATTGGGGTTCTTTGATATTCCAAATCTAACCGTGTATTTAGATTTTTAATTTTAAGTCCCGTTTTTTAAATTGGTCTACATTAAGGTCCAAAGGGTCCAAAATTAAACTTAGTTTGATTTTAGCAAAAATTGAATTCTTGGGGTTCTTTGATATGCTGAATCTAAACATGTGTTTAGATTTTTGATTATGGGCCCAGTTTTCAAGTTTGTCCAAGTTGGGGTCCAAAATTAAACTTTGTTTGATTTTAACAAAAAATGAATTTATGGGGTTCTTTGATATGCTGAATCTAACCATGTATTTTGATTTTGGACATTGGACCATAATAGGTAAATTAAAAAAAATTCAAGTTCTTAGACCACATTCTTTCTGTGTCAAAAACCTATGCTGTGTCAAATATTTAATAACAATCCAAATTCAGAGCTGTATCAAGCTTGAATGTTGTGTCCATACTTGCCCCAACTGTTCAGGGTTCGACCTCTGCGGTCGTATCAAGCTGCGCCCCAGCGAAGCATTTTATTCTTGTTTCTCATTGGGTTTATTTGATCACGTGTTTTCCAATATATATTTCGTATTTTTTCCCTATTTTGACATATTGACTTGACGTTACAATTTTTAGAAATGAAATTGACTCCATGTTACTAAAAATAGTAACATCAAGTCAATATCATTTTTAAACTTACACTATTTACTTATGTAATATATAAATTAAGGACCTTAACTCTGTCGATACGTTAGATATGGACCTGTTAGATTATATTGAACCTTGGACTTTGTCCTTGGTCAATATAATCCGAACAGGTCCATATATAACGTATTGACCTCGTCAAAAGTCTATAAATGATAAATATATGAGATATCTTATATATTATATAAGATATCTTAATATTATATAAGATATCTTAGATATTATATAAGATATCTTAGATATTATATAAGAGGAAGCAGGACAAATCGCCCCACACCAAATCGCCCCACTTTTTCACCAACTCGCCCCACTTTTAAAATAATCGCCCCAAACTGGTTTACCAACTCGCCCCACTTTTTAAAAAATCGCCCCACTTGTGAAAAGGATTAAATCCCGTTAATTTTTCTCCTGACAACTCGCCCCACTTAATGAAAAAAAGGTAAAATCTAGATGAATAATTCTTTTATTCATAAGTGGGGCTAGTTGGTAGTCTTTAATTCTGTGCATACTTTTATTTATCAGTGGGATGAGTTGGCAGACATAAATTCAACGGCATTACTTCCTTTTTCATAAGTGGAGCGAGTTGGCATGACTCAATTCATCAGGATTTTTCTATTTTTCACAAGTGGGGCTAGTTGGCATTCAATTCGCAGAAATACTGATACTCACTTCTTTCTGCTTTATTTCAACAAAAAGAAAAGAACTACAAAAACATGTGTATCTAAGGTTTTTATAGGTATTGATTTTATTTATAAGTGGGGCAGGAACATAGATATACAACGGGATTGCATCTTTTTTCAGAAGTGGGGCGAGTTGGCATTACTGAATTCATCGTGGTTTATCTATTTGTCATGAGTGGGGCGAGTTGGCAGACCTTATTTCAGCGGGATTTTAACCCTTTTCATAAGTGGGGCAAGTTATCCAACCTATTTTCAATGGGATTTTATCCTTTTTCATAAGTGGGGCGAGTTGGTAAACAAGAGTGGGGCGATTTTTTAGAAAGTGGGGCGAGTTGGTGAAAAAGTGGGGCGATTAGGTGTGGGGCGATCGCCCCACACCTAATATTATATAGTTTATAAGATATCTTATATAGTTTATAAGATATCTTATATAGTTTATAAGACATGGTATAAAGTTTATAAGTTTCTTTTATAGTTTATAAGATATTTTTATAAGATATCTTATATAGTTTCTCAGATATATCTTATATAGTTTATATAGTTTATTGATATCTTATAAACTATATTAGATATGTTATAAAACATATGAGATATCTTATAAAGTATATAAGATATCTTATTTCGTTTTCCCAATTTCCCGATTTCGCGTTTTCGCGACTTCGGATTTGTCAATTACTAACCACTTCTGTCAATCATATCGTATCTTTGATCTGATTGAAAAACGATTAACAATTTGAAATCATAACCTGAATAGATACTGAGACTACTATAACGTTATAGTAGCAGAGATATATATATATGTCTCTGATAGTAGTCACAGATGGATATTATTATTTTTAGTACTATTAATTGTTACTAGTACCTACGTATGAAAACTAATTGTTAATGAAAACGGATAGCACTTGCCGGTTTAATTTCATTACAGTTGGGCGAAAACGCGAAATCGCGATAAGGCAAAAAGGGAAAAAGTCGAAAACGGGAAGTGAAACCATTTCGAGTATTCGCATCGCGTTTTGGGGTTTTTCGCCCTGTGGAATAGCCTTTATAGACTTTCTTAATAAAGATAAGTATGATCAAGGACGTATAACTACTAATATACTTCCTTGGTGTTCAGCCTTGGTGTCATGCAGATACTAGGTACGGAAAAACAGTCGACATTTCGGGCCTTTTATAGCTGACTATGCGGTATGGGTTTTGCTCATTGTTGACGGCAGTACAGTGACCTGTAGATGTTAATTTCTATGTCATTTGTTCTCTTGTGGAGAGTTGTCTCATTGGCAATCATATTTTTTTTTTGAAACGTGACCAATTGAAACTTTAAAGTTAAACATTGTGTAACTATTATCATTATTGTTTTTTTTTTTAATAAACCATCATGACTAAAAGTGTAAAAAAGTTATTATTTTTAAGTTATAAAGGGTATATAAATGAAAGTATAATATACAACATAATCTTTTTTAATATAAAATAAAAGTATGACTGAAACTACTTTTATTACATTGCCGAAGTGGTACATGGCCGAAACGACCAAATGTATATCAACGAGTTTAGAGACCGCCATCATGGGCTGTGGGTAACTTAAGTTTAAGCACAGTGTTCATGGAATTTAATGAAATTTGGACAGAAGCTTGTTAATTACCAAAATACAGTATCCAGAGCAAAAAGTGGAAAATATTTATTTTCATTTTTCCGTATTTTACTGATAAATAGACTTAGTTTTTTTTTTTACAGTTAACAGGTAGATACAATCTGAGGTTAAAGTTTGTTACACATCAATTACTTTGTCAAACTTTCATTGAATTTAATGAAACTTTGGCAGAAGCTTTTATGGCCCCGCCGTAGTTGAGGGGGCATTAAGTTTTACCCTTGTCCGTCCGTCTGTACGTCCGTCTTGTGTACGTCCCGTACTTACGTCCGTACGTCCCAAAAATGGTTTCCGTTCTCTAACTTTAGTTTGCCTCAACCAAATGTTATGAAACTTATACACAATGCTTATTACCACAAAACACAGATCAAGTTTGAATTTTGGTGGCGTCACTTTTACCGTTCTAGATTTATGCCCCTTTACAAATGGAAAAATTGCTGAATTTTTCGTTTCCGTTCTCTAACTTTAGTTTGCCTCAACCAAATGTTATGAAACTTATACACAATGCTTATTACCACAAAACACAGATCAAGTTTGAATTTTGGTGGCGTCACTTTTACCGTTCTAGATTTATGCCCCTTTACAAATGGAAAAATTGCTGAATTTTTCGTTTCCGTTCTCTAACTTTAGTTTGCCTCAACCAAATGTTATGAACTTATACACAATGCTAATTACTGCAAAACACATATCAAGTTCGAATTTTGGTGGCGTCACTTTTACCGTTCTAGAGTTATGCTCATTTACAAATGGAATAAGTTGCTTCGCCGAGCGCAGCTGGATACGACCGCAGAGGTCCAACCCTGAACAGTTGGGGCAAAAATGGACACAATATTCGCGCTTGATACAGGTCTGAATCTGGATTGTAATTAAATATTTGACACATAATAGGTTTCTGACACAGAATAACTGTAGTCAAAGAACTTAGAATTGGTTATATGATTTGAATTTATATTCAATTTTTTGCTTTTGTGTAATATACTATGCTGTTGCGAATTGCCCCCCCCCCCAAAAAAAAAAAAATTACCCCCCTTTTTTTTTGCTTTTGTGCAATATACTATGCTGTTGCGAATTGACCCCCCCCCCCCCCCCCAAAAAAAAAAACAACAATGTTACCCTCCTCCTTTTTTTTGCAAAAAAAAAATTTTTGAAGAAATTTTCTTTTTAATTTCTGAAATCTGAAACGAGAAAAAATTTCCCCCCTCTCACAATATCTTTTTTACACCCCCCCCCCCCCCCCCCCCAATTTTTTTTTCACCTCCTTCCCCCTTTTTCCAAAAAAAAAATTCTTTCCCTCAAGATGTGGTCAGGATCTCAATTCAAATTTCCAATGGAGTTTGCAACCATAATTCCCCATTTAAATACATCATAAAAGTCTTACAATAGAAAATGACATACATAATCATGGCTAAAATTAATATTCCTTAATCAGCATTTTTAAATAGTAACTTCTAAAAATAAATTGAAAGCTAATCACTTCAAGACAATACAACATTTCTTTATACATAATTTAAAAGCAGTGTAAGTGAGGTAATCCAAACATAACATTGTACTTTTTTTTAATTATCCATTAACCAGGAAACCCTTGTTTTCCCCCTTTTTTGCCCCTAATGCCTAAACGGTTTGAGCCATAACCCCCCAAAGCCAATTCTCACCATCCCTTTGTGGTATGGAAACTTGTGGTATAATTTCAGAGAGATCCATACACCGTTCCACAAGTTATTGTCTGGAAACTAGAAAAATGCTTATTTGGGCCCCTTTTTGGCCCCTAATTCCTAAACTGTTAGGACTATAACCCCCAAAATCAATCCCAACCTTCCTTTTGTGGTTATAAACATTGTGTTCAAATTTCTTTGCAAGAACGATTATTGATTGGAACCACTTGGAAGATATACGTGCATTCAGACAGCGGAGGGCTTTTAAATTAGAGTTTTCACAGGTGCGTAATTTTTTATTTTCAAATCTTATTATCTCTTCGTGAAATATATATACTAATCAATTTCATAATAGCGGAAGGTGTATTTTTTTGTCACGGTAGGGTACATATCTATAAATTATATATAAAAGGGTGGGATATCCCCCCACCTCCGAGGTACACACTGGGTGTTTGTTTATTAGTTTATATGGCAAAGTCTATGTACACAGCTTTTTCAAAACTGGAAAGAGATGTTATATTGTGTCTCTAGTCATTCAAGAAAAAGACTTGCCTGCGTAAATCAGCATCTTTTTTCAAAGGAAAATCCACAAGTCTTGCGCTTGAAATAAAATACAAAACGAAGCTTAAACTAAATTAAGGCGCTGTGAAAAAACATGAATGTAATGCTTGATATTATTCATCATGCTTGACATTTCAGTGCAGACATTAAATGTGATTCTTCAGGCGGTAGTCAAACTCTCCCGATCGATTGTTTAAGCCCTCTTCCGTCATCCGGTTAACAATTAAAATCTTCAATTTTATTTTTTAATTTCAACCCCCAAAAAAATTGTTAGACTGCATTATTTTCACTATTCATGTGTAGTAGTTGTCATACAGGATCTTGCAAGAGATAAGGATGATTAACCAAATCTCTTCATTTTATCATTAATTCAGAAGATTAGAACACAACGTATACACATTGTTATTCACAACGCGTTCTAGATATAAAAAAGGGGTTCATGAGGCAAGTTTTTAATGTAGGCCTACATACATAATTCCCTTTAAACTTTTAAATGAAAAGCACCTTATGCCTATATTATCATTCTAATCAGAAAATGTATTTTTCTATGGTATTTTTCAGTAAAAGTGTAAAAGAGAGGCGAAAGATACCAAAGGGACATTCAAACTCATAAGTCGAAAATAAACTGACAACGCCATGGCTAAAAAAGAAAAAGACCAACAGACAAACAATAGTACACAAAACACAACATAGAAAACTAAAGACTGAGCAACACGACCCCCACCAAACACTGGGGTTGATCTCAGGTGCTCCGGAAGGGTAAGCAGATCCTGCTCCACATGTGGCACCTGTCGTGTTGCTCATGTTAGTACAAATCCGGTAATAAGTCTAATTCGGTAGGTCACATTCGAGAAAAGGGGACGGGATTGTAGTTACGACATTAGGAAAATATCCGCTATCATCTGTGAAACGGATATTCCGTAACGGTCAACCAACTCGTGATGGCGTCCGTAAAATTTACGAAGGGATGATTTCAACTTCACCACTTGGAACTCTTGGCTTAATAGCTTCCTTGTGAGCAGCAACCCTGTATCAAGGAAATCATTATAGGAAATACAAGCCCTGGAGTATCGTATCAACTGGGAGATATATACTCCGTATGCAGGCGCTGCTGGAATGTTGCTACATAAAAATGGAAAGTTCACAATTGGGAAGCTGAAATCATCTCTTTGGTCATAAAGTTTTGTTTTCAACCGACCCTCATTGTCAATTTCTAGATGTAAGTCAAGATATGAGGCAGACTTTACTGTATCTGTTGTATCCTTTATCTCAAGTTCGATGGGATAGATGCGTTCAACATAGTCACCACATTTAGAATTATTTAGTGAGAGAACATCATCTATGTAACGGAAAGTAAAGTTAAAGGATACTTCTTTTCTTTCTTCATAAGAAGTTCCTTTATGAAGTAAGCCTCATATGAATAAAGGAACAAATCGGAAAGAAGACGACACAGTTGGTTCCCATGGGAATGCCGATTGTTTGTTGAAAAACACGTCTTCCAAACGTAACAAATATGTTGTCAATCAAGAAATCAAGCATCTTGATAATGTCAGTTTCAGAGAATTTTTTGTTGGAATCAGAGTGATTTTTTACAAAGTAGGATTTATCCCTCCCTAAGACAAGATACTTGTATCTACGTTGGCCATTCTTTTTTTATGAAACAAAGCAGGACCAACTCTTTCAATTTGTCTTTTAGTTTGGAATGGGGAATACTTGTGTAAAGTGTAGAAAAGTCAAATGTTTTAATACTATTGCAAGATGAAAGAGTCTTAGATTGTATGTACTCTAAAAGATCTTTGGAATTTTTTAGTATCCACATCTTATTCACGCCACCTCTAGAATAGGTAGTTTCACAATAACTTTGAAGCCCGGCTTTGATTGCTGATAAAATTGATGTTAATAATTTAGAAAGAGGTTTCGTGGAGCACTTGGAAGACCCAGCAATATACCGTTGTTTGTAAGGACACTTATGTAGTTTAGGTATCCAATACAGTGATGGAAGATCCAGTTCTTCATCTTTGGTTGAAATTTCATAGGAACATAGAACAGACCTATGATTATCCAGGATTTCCTCTTTAGTATAAGTGTCGTGGGGGTATATGTTGAGTTTCCAAGTGAATTGTCAATACCTAATTCATTTATCAAGCAGTTTATGAAATGTGATTTACACACAAAAACGATGTTGTTTCTGGCTTTATCTGCGGGGACAACAACATATTTGTCATGGAGGTAGGACAAGTGTTTAGCAACATTTGGGTCTTTAAAGATTGATGTAGCATGGGTATTAATAGACCCATTCAGTTTCTTAATTCTGATTTGTATTAACGACCTCACAGCCATAATCCATTCGGAAAGAGTATCTGTGTCTTCTTTCTCGCGTTTAGCCCATTGCCTGGCATAATCCTCGACTGAATCCATCAGTATTTTGAAGTTGTGTTTCCAATTGATGGATTTAGGCTCACGATATTTCGGGCCTTTAGATAACACATTCCGCAGAGAAGTGTTAATGACAATGTTTAGGTCACCAGTAATAACGTGGCCAGTCGGATTATATATGAATGGGGAACTAGCACAGGTGCAATCAGGAGGTTTAGACTTGAAGTCGTCAATATTGAGATCCTGCAACACGTGTTTGTAATTGAAAATTTTAGTTGCAATTGGTTTGGTATAGGTATAAGAAATGATAGGTACAGACTGATCTTTAAAATAGGGAGGTATTTGCGAGTGAACTAATTTATGATGGAGGATATTGCCCACATTGATGGCATCAAGACCTTTGTTGGCAAAGGAAAGTTTAAGAAAGGATCTTTTCTCTTTTTCATCTTTTCCAATGCGAACTGGTTTGAAAAGTGTGTGACTTGCAATATCCGAAATGATAGCTGTAAGTTTCTATTGGTTTGAATGAGGGTTTGTAACAGTGGTTTAAAAACATAAGTTGTACAGAGAATGAAGTTTTGAAAGGGGTAATGAATAAAGCTTCGTGCAAATGTGATGAATACCTAACGGCCTTTGTAAAAATGGCAGCAGGTCATTAATAGAGACATCATGGAGAGTAGGTGATGTATAGTGACGATGACCATGACTGCGTCTACGTCGAGGAGTAGAGTTGAAAATATTCATCACATTCACCGAGCTACAGGAAGGACTAGATAGAATACCTATACCATCAATTTTGTCATTGCAACCATATGGTGTCGCAGTTCCCAATTGTCGAATCCAGTAGTCTTCTTTCTGTCTACGGATAGGGGTTGCAAGATGAGGATTGTTAGTCCTGTGGTATATTTTTTCGATGATGCGAACTTGCATAGAAACGATTGAATGATCAAGCTGGTTAAAATGCTGGTAAACAATGTCGCTAGCACTGTTGTTGATGTCTGATCTATGGCCGCACATAGGTTTATTTAGCCTTCCTTTCGTTTCACCGACGTATACCAATCCGCAAATTAAAGGTTTATAGTCCGTAGACGACATTTGTTGATTTACAATTCAGATCATCGTGGCTTCTGTAAAATAAGACTTTTTAGTTAAATTTCTAGTGAATTGAGCATATTGCATCGTGTTGTAAAATTAAATATATTGAAGTTGCAGCGTTCTAAATAAATTCAGTCTGCACTCGAATTTCCCCTTCAAGTTTCTTCCAACTATTTTGAATGCGTTGGATAGTATATGAATGTATTGATTGAATCGGAAAGTGCAACTTTAAAGTGCTTGTGAGCAATATTCAAGGAATTGCAGGATCTACCTATATTGTGTTCATTGTTAAATTTGCTCTTGTCTTGAATATGCAATAAATATTTGCCAAGTGACGTTAAGAAAACAATAACCAATCAATCAAATATGGTTAAACGCATACCAGAGGGTCTGGATGGGGGATTTTTCATTCATGTATTCTTTAATTTTTTGACCATTTTCCTAGTTTGTTTTTCACTTATCATTCTCTTTTTTCCCGTATCCGGCCGCTTACACTATGTACGTAAGCAATTCTCATTTTTTTGTAATTTCCCGTGTCCCGCTAGACTTCATTTCCCGTTTTCACGGCACAATAATTTGACTTTCACGTGTCACGCTTACAAAAAATCGGCAATCCCGGGTCACGCTTAGACCCCAATGAGACCCACAACTAAAGATTAAAATTCAACTGGATTTCTGACCGGCTATCCATCCCGAACTTGACTCAGTTTTTAGAATGATCACATGACTGTCATGTCAAAATGTCGTCCGAAAAGTTTGAGTCACTTGAGGATGATTTGTCAAGTGTTTTGGATAGTTTGAGAGACAGAGTCGAAGGGAAAATCCCAAATTTTGAAGGAGGTTGTTAATTTATATAACTTAATGTCTTACAATGTCCTTAATTCTACCCAGAAATACTGACAGCACTGATGACAGTGGTGTGTTGTGATGTCTGAGTTGAACGCGGTTTCATTTAAGAAAACAACTCTTATAATGACTTATATGAGGGTCGTAATGTGGGTACCTTCATGACGAATAACGGTAAAAAAATCTTGCCAAATGACGTTAACGGTAATTTTTGGTGCATAACGATAAAATGTACATTTTCTTTATGACAATAAAAAAAAATGACTGATTTTGACAAATCACGTTAAATTCTTTCCAAATTAACGGTATGGATAATTATTTGAGACCTCTGACGAATAAAGATAAGGATATTTTGACGTATCACGCTAAAATTTTAACCAAGTTGATGCTAACGGTAGCCGAAAATGACCGTTTGATGCCTGACGTTAAAGCCTTAAAGGGCATTTCTACAATGTACCCTCTTATATGATTATATATTTCTTCTTCCTTATAAGAGTTGGGTTCCTAAATGAAACCTATACCTTGAAACTCTATGGGACTAAGTATGGGGACAAATTTTATAACACTATATAAATAACACATAGCTGAGAGGGTGGTAGAGCAGATTGTTACCCAGAGAAAACATTGTCAACTGAGGCGAAGCCAAGGTTGACAATGTCTTTTTGAGGGGTAACAATCTGCTCTATCACCCTCTCAGATTAGTCCGAGATTACTCTGACGTCCAACGGCTGTTTTGCCAGACAAGCTGGGGCCGTGGGACGTCAGAGCTCGTCCCATATCAAAAAGTGGATATTTGCCCGTCCAAAATAGATGCGCTGCTTCGTCACTTCTGGTGCCAACGGACGGCCTTGGAATTATATAAATCGGGTATCAATTTGTTCATTTTTCATTTATCTCTTCATTTATGTAAGTTTCACCTACCTGCCACCCTTTATTTTCTCATATTTAGACAGTTTTCACAGTGACCCATCGATTCAGACATTTTTACTTTTATTTTCAAATGGACGTCAAGTTACGAGAGATTTCGCGACCTCGAGACTCAAATATGCAAATATTTATACTTTTTTCACCTCCTTTATAGGAGATCGATATTTAACATTTAGTAGCCAACCACGATTCTTCACCTCCTTTACAGGAGATCGGTATTAAGCATTTAGTGCCAACCACGATAACATTCGGAAGCCCTCAGATATTTACATTGCTTGCATCGTAAATGAGCGAGGTGTTAGATTATATATTCATATTGACCTAGGGTCATATGCATACATCATTTCCCATAGTCCATTGTGCCTTACTTTTTTCTCGTGATCACATGACAATCTTTCAAATGAAAGTCAAAATGCCAGAATCGGTGGGTCACTGTGAAAACTGTCTAAATATGAGAATATAAAGGGTGGCAGGTAGGTGAAACTTACATAAATGAAGAGATAAATGAAAAATGAACAAATTGATACCCGATTTATATAATTCCAAGGCCGTCCGTTGGCACCAGAAGCGACGAAGCAGCGCATCTATTTTAGACGGGCAAATATCCACTTTTTGATATGGGACGAGCTCTGACGTCCCACGGCCCCAGCTTGTCTGGCAAAACAGCCGTTGGACGTCAGAGTAATCTCGGACTACCTCTCAGATATGTGTTATTTAATTTATAATACTGAATGTTCTGTTATTACTGTCTATTAAATTTCAAATTCAAAGTAATAAACTATGTCGTCTTGTACATAACAATCATCCGTATTTATTAAAGCACACTCTTGAGCAAGCGTCTCCGTGAAGGGTAATAGAGTATTTGCCATGGGATAGAGTAAATTGTCTCCCTCGTATTAACCAATCAAAATCTGGCATTTTAACATGAAGTATAATAAAAGGCTATATACATTAAAGTCAGTTATTTTACCTGGGAACAGTATATCTAACGGGAAATAAATCTGATAGGCTTTTCAGTATAAGATTGATAAAATCCCGAACTTTACGAGACTTCGCGAGATTTATAGAATTTGGAAGCGTCTGACTGAAAAACTATCAGAACTGCTCAATAAATTAACCACATAATTGCAAACATTCAACAATTACAATGAATTGGTAAGTTTTATCGTAAAGTACATGTAGATATATTTTGTCATATAAAATGACCAATATAAGTGTGATTTATTTGATGTGAATTGATTTATAATGGTTTGTGAAATTCACGGTTACTGGGAATGCCATCAACGCCTTTTTTTTGGTTACCCGTTTGCATTCTGTACCCTTCTGTGATGAAATGAATGCGATTATGACAAATTTGAAGTGACAGATTACAAGTTTGATACACTGGCATCACTTATTACTTAGTTTGAATGACATTTTATTGATATTAACAAAAATAACGTGTCATCATTCACGGTTATACTGGGAATGCCATGTCACATGTCCGTTTCCGTATCGTGTCATTTATTAACTATGACCCGACGATAAAATCGGCTATAATTAGGTAGCGTCAAGTCCCGTCAATATATATGTTCCTGATTTTACAGTTAAATCTATTTTCAATGTCTAAAAAAAATCAATAAGAGAAAATTATATGAGAATATATATTTTGCTGTAAGGTTAAAATTCAGAATATCAACAAAGTATCACTCAATAATAAGATAAATACAAGGATGTGACAAAAAAATATTGGAGAGAGTTCACATTTTAGCCAAGTAAATTTGGGCTACACAAAAGACCTGAATGTGGGCATGAAAAGACAATAGACCTGAAAATATAAATGTACGTTTTGATTTATTAAAATTTTAAGAACTTTTGTATTTCACATTTGAAGTATATTTCAGGAAAAGTTTACTTTTTATTTACAAAAAAAGGATAATTTGAAATATTTTTTTGGTGCAGAAACTCTGACCTGAACAGGGAATGAACAGACCTGAACAGGGAATGAACAGACCTGATGGACCTGAAATTCTACTGTCACGATTAGGTCATACTTTGTGTAGCAGCACACTGATTCACTCATAAAATACACAGAGAATTATATCATCAAAATGCTGGACTTTTTATTATCAACAACATATTTGTAACCGTTGAGTTTTGTGTTTGATATTTTAGCAGACAGTTGCTATTCAAATGACCAATAGGTAATACATGTAATTGTTCACCCCTACTGGCTGACTTGGTTTTGTACACATACGAAGCAGAATTCATGCAAAACTTTCTCACAGACAAAAAAAAATCTTGCAATGAACTTTAATTTCACTTTGTCTGTACAGCAATACTTATATCATTATATTATCATGTGACTTTTATGGCGGGAAAAGTGTGATTTTGTTAGGGAAAGATTATTGTTAAACAGATTACTAAAACATCAAATTTTTTTCTAAACTAGTTATGCCTCCACCGCAGCAGAGGGGGCATTAAGTGTTACCCTTGTCCATACGTACTGACGTACAAAATTACCAAAATTAGTTTCCGTTCTCTAACTTTAGTTTGCCTCAACCAAATGTTATGAAACTTATACACAATGCTTATTACCACAAATCATAGATCAAGTTTGAATTTGGGTGGCATCACTTTTACAATTCTTGAGTTATGTCCCTTTATAACATTATATGCAAGTGGGGGCACCATCTGTGTCCCATGGATACATTCTCCATTTATTGCAAGTGGCAAACTTACATTTGGTGTTCAGTTCTGCTACCTCTCAGCTAAACCAGAATAAAAGGAGTAGGCCCAGTAAGACCCCTTTTTGGCCCCAAAATATAGCAGTTTTACAAAATTGTTAAAATGTAAATCTTTAGCTATTTATTGGAAAGAAGAATACTTCTGTTACATAAATATGTGCTGTTTTTGACAATACAATGCACATGTATCGGGTACTAGCATCATTAAGTCATGCTAAATTACTGAAATCTTCGAAATTTTCGCATTTTGGTTAATTTTTAGACGGTTTCCGTCTGAAATGGAAGTGGCCGCATTTGTGTTCATTCTTAATATTTAAATGTAAATATATTTGATGATAATACATAACATATATAAAGGTTGAGAATGAACACGGATGCGGCCACTTTCATTTTTGACAAAAACCATCTGAAAAGTGACATATTATGGCATATTTGATAGATTTTTCATATTTAAGCTTGAATTTGAGCGTCTTTAATGACTAAATCAGTTCAAATCTTTCACATAAACTAATTGAATCGACTGAAGTAGACACTTAAGTGTTTAAAAAGTGTCCAAAATCTCATCAGATGAACCTGAATTTTGAGGCCAAAATCGGCCCTTACCGGACCTACTCCTTTGACATACAAGTCCGGAAAAAATAACTGGCTTGGAACCAATGGTCTGTACAAATATTTTGGTATTTGATTAAATGTAGGTTTGACAATTTATTTTCATTTTTCTAATTAGTATCCTATTTTTTTTACAGAGGAGAAAAAGACAGCCATTCGCCATGCAGAGAGAAATATTGAAGAAGCAAACTTCATTGTAAGTGTACTCTTGTTAAAATTACATTATATATATATTATATAATTTTCTTAATGCATGTTTTCTACTCTGTGACAATGCTATGCAAATATTTCTCTGTAGTGTCCACTCTATCTTCTATTTATCCTACGGGTTAAATCTCTTACTTTATAGAGCAAAGCTACTTTCATCAAGTTTTTCTATTTCTTGCTAATAGTACTGTATAATCCGCACCCTGGCAATCTTGATTTTGGAGAAAAAAACACGGACGATAGTGAATACACAACTGAATTTGTTTCAAAGTCATATTCTTTAGTGATATCTATTTTAAGTAAGGATTTTCCGCACACACTCATCGTATTTGTTTGCGTTTTACACGTTCTATTCTGATATCTGGTTAATGAAAAATACAACTTTACGATTGTTTTTCTTTTGATTTTGGCTTATTTCAACACTTGTAAAGTGTTTTAGAATCATTTACAAGCATTTTCAACTTCTAATCGATGATGGAAAACGGCGTTTTCCATGAAAATACTGCAAATGATCACACACATTTTGAAATTACCAGAGTTCCCATAGACGTTTTCAACAAGTAAAAAACAGTTTTTTTCCTAAATTCCTGGTGGCGGAAAGGGGGGTGCGGACAATATACCAACGCGGACTTAACAAGGCCGATTACAGTAGTACCTGAGAAACAGATCAAACCACAAAATCTTAACAATGACCAGTGAACCATGGAAATGAAGTCAAGGTCATATGAACCCTTCCAGTCAGACATGTACACCTTACAAATTACAATCATTCCATACACCAAATATAGTTGACCTATTGCTAATAGTATCTGATAAACTGACAAAATTTACAAAATTTATCATTGACCAATGAAAATGAGGTCAATATATAAATAACACATAGCTGAGAGGGTGAAGAGCAGATTGTTACCCTGAGAAAACATTGTCAGCTGAGGCGAAGCCAAGGTTGACAATGTTTTTTCAAGGGGTACCAATCTGCTCTATCACCCTCTCAGCTATGTGTTATTTAATTTATTATACTGAATGTCCTATCATTATTGTATTTTACTGTTGAATTTTAGATTTAAGGTATTTTACTATGACGTCATGTACTGTATCATTACAACGTTACAGATATTAGAAAAATCAACAGAAGTGAAGCAAGATGTTTTTTTTTTAATTATTTTGACAGTCATATAAAAAAAGTTCTGAGGCCAAAACGTAGAACTTGAGCATTGTCTTTACTTATTTGATGAAATTCAATTTATTGTCCTTTAAATTATCGATTTTTGATTGGTCTGCACGAGAGGGTGACATTCAAAAAATTGTCTCCCGCTCTACCATGGGATAGAGTAAATTGTCTCCCTCGTATTAGCCAATCAAAATCTGGCATTTTAACGTGAAGTATAATAAAGTCATATATACCCTGCCAGACAGACATGTACACCTCACAATTGTTTCAATACACAATATATAATTGACCTGTTGCTTATAGTATCTGAGAAATAGACACAACCACAAATACTAAAAATTGTCCAATGAACCATAAAAATGAGGTTGAGGTCAGATGAAACCTACCAGACGGAAATGTACTCCTGATAATCATTCCATACACCAAATATAGTGGCCCTATTGCTTATAGTATCTGAGAAATAGACAAACCACAAAAACTAAACATTGTGCAATAAACCATGAAATTGAGGTCAAGATCAAATAAAACCTGTTGGTCAGACATGTACACCTTACAATCATTCCACACACCAAATATAGTTGACCTATTGCTCAAAGTAACTGACTATCTGAGATACGGACTTGACCACTAACTTCAACCTTGATCACTGATCCATGGAATAAGGTCAAGGTCAGGTGAACCCTACCTGATGGCCATGTAGACGTTGCAAGGAACCCATATACCAAGTATAGTTATCCTTTTACTCATAATAAGTGAGTATTTCGCATAACAAAAAAAATCAAGCAGTCACTGAACCATGAAAATGAGGTCAAGGATAATGGACATATGACAGACAGAAACTTCGTAACATAAGGTATCTGCACACGAGGTAAAAAGCGTCCAGGTCTTCTACCTTCTGACATATAAAGCTTTAACAGGGATGATTCTACTATATAGTTTAGATATAAATTATAGTTGCCTAAATCTGTGATTTTGTTTTGTATTTCACTTTTTCTGAATTGGGAAATTAAATTCACATCAATTTTTTTGGGGCCGCCTGCCGATTTTAGGGCCGCTCAGCGTAAAATCTGGATAAGAATGCTGTCTGCGATTTAAATATGTCAACATGCGATTTTAGCAGCCGGATTCAATTGATGAAAATGTTATAGGAGTATTTGATCTCGTAAAAGCAGATCGCCCAGCAGGTTGATAAAAAAGATGCTTTTGTCAAATGGGTCTTTTTAAAGCAGACCTCGGCAGAGAGCAAAATTTAAATGTTGATATAACATTGATGAATTTAATGGGTGCCGATCTTGTAAATGCAGTTTGCCCAGCAGAGCCGGTTATATAATATGATGAAAACTTGTTTTGTAAAAGAAATTATTATATATTTTGTCAGGCTCCATTTCTTCAAAAGACAAAAGTTTGAGCATTTTTGAAAATACATGTGGATGATAGATCATTCATGAAATAGGATGTCAACATTATGGAACCGTTTCAAAAGTTGTAAAGATGATCCAAATAATATTTAAATACAATGGTTCAATGCTTTAATTTCCTGTTTCTTAGGGTTACACCTAAAGAAAAAAATGGCAACCTTCTACATATTAAACAGCCAGCAAAAACCACAAAATTATCTTATCATGCAATTAAGTACTTAAACTTTTGTACATAGCTTTTCTGAATTCGACAATTGGCCAGTTCAATTTGAAATCCATTTGAATCAATGTAAATTTATAAAGTTTAAGATGACCTGTTCAAAAAAATACCCAATGGATGATTTTTTCCAGTGGTTATTGTTAGCAGTTATGCATGTAAAAGGCATAGGTTACCGTAGCAAAGATGCAAGCCTACAAAAGATAGTGCATCATGTGCAATGATCTTCATGTAATAACTTTCAAGCGTTCTGGTAATCATATATATCATAATCAGAACCCTGTCCAGGATTATTCAAAATGTTTTAACTTCTTACCGCAGTGTACAGGTGAAACTTAATATACATTTTCCGTGTTTACAGGAATATTATGTTATTTCGTCTTAGATTTTATGTATAAAAAATTCCCAAGGGACCCATTTGAAAACACCTGGAATCATCCCTGTTTAAACAAATAGTTTACACTGCCGCCGGATTGTAATACCTATGTTTCGCATACTGCGACTTTCGTCGCAGGCGAGACAAAAATGAAATAATGTGTCAAGAATAATTAAAGTGAAAATCATTTTTTGATAATAGACTTAGTATATTTTTCTAAAATTGGTATAAAAAGCTCAAAGAATCAAGCCTTCAATGAAATAAATTTAGTGTGGAAAAGATCAGAAAAATTTGGGTCCCTAATTTTGTTATTACTGTACATTTCAGCTACAGGAAATGGAAGGTGAAGCAAAGATGGCCCCTATTTCTTACAGATCTCAACAAATATCCAGAATACGAAACTACAGACGAGACTTAGATAATATAACCAAAAATGTGGTAAGTAGGACTAATGGAGAAAAACAGTTAATATTAACAACAAAGAAACCTAACACCTCAAGTTTATCATCTAAGGGGGAGGATTTTGAAAATTTATATTCTGGCCTTGTAAGAACTGAAAAAATAACTTTGTCCAAAACAAAATTAAAATGAATAGTTTACCCAACAAAAGGCAGGATATAATTGTGTAGAAAAGGAAAAGTTAAATATATTTTATGCAGCTAAGCCATGAAAAAAATTAATGGCAAAAGGTGAAAATAAATGAATATTCAGTCAGAAAAAAATCCTCAAGCAGCCCCCCCCCCCCCCTCTAAAATATGAAAGGGTTATCACCTTATTAACTTATCCAGTCCTCTTGAGTCATCCAATATCGCATACAAAATAAACCCTAAAAACCCAATCTCAATACTTGTTTGCATCTCATAGCAAATTTCATTATATTTTGATAGTCTTAACCTTTTATTAACCAACCATAAGTGACTGCATATAACCTTGTTATATGGATTTCATTTTGCAGAAGAAAATAACAAATAAAAATTAAGGGTGTAGGGGTGAATTTCCTTACCTTCACATGTCAAGAATGCAAAAAAAAAACCAAACAACCATAAGCATGTATAAAGGCTTTTTGTTGACAAGTTATAGTTACTAGGAAATTACTTTAAAAACAAACAAACCTGGATTCAGTTTTCATGCTTGACCACAAACCCACCAGCCCAGGCTTGTAAAATTTCAATCAGGGCCTGTAAGAATTTACTACAGGCCAATATATTTTTTTCTCAATTTTCTAAGAAATGAGCCATTGGCCTGTGGCTTAGGTTTATCGTGAAGAGAATGGATTTGCAATTGAAATTTAAATGGTTGATTTTGTTTTGCAGAAGAAGAGTAAAGGAGCTACAGGAAGAGGATCTGATAATTTTGGTTTTGACAGAGATGAGGTAAACTTTAACAATGAGAAAAAATTGAGTAATACTAACACAACAAAAAATTGAGGTGGTCGCACTGTTTATCAGACAATTTTAATCATTTTTCAAGATATAATTTTCATCATGAAATTCATCTTCAAATTTACCATTTCTTTCAAATTTTTTAAAACCTTAAAGAAGATTTTAGAAGACAATTCAATTGTTCAGAAATGTTAACGTTTAAAACACAATGCAAGGTTGAAAGAGGTGCACTCATACATTGAAATGTTCCTAAATATCCATTTGAAAAGTAAAGTTACATCTATATTTAAATAGCAAATGGCAGCTTCTCAGAGAAACAAACTTTATCAGGGAACTCAGTCTTTGAATCGAGCCACAGATAGTATTGCAAGGACACATCAGATAGCAGCAGAAACTGATGAAATAGGTGTGGAAATTATTGACGAGTTAGGAAGACAGAGAGAAACGTTAGGAAGAACACGGGATAGGGTATGTCAATATTAAAATGTATACTGTGGATTCATTTATTTTCGTGGTTACCATTTTTCGTGGTTGAGGAAAATTTGCATATTCGTGGATATTTAATTTCATGGTTTTGGCAAAGTCTGCATACACTCCTTTAGAAAATTTGTAATTCGTTGAACATTTCAATTCGTGGTTCTCCTGTACCCACGATATCCACGAAAATTAGTATCCAACGAATATTAATGAATTCACAGTATAAAATGTTTGATGGATCTACTTTATTTGGAAATAAGTAGAACATTATGTATTTTTTAGTGCTTTGTGTCGATCTGACCAGTCAAGTTTTTTTCACCTGATTTGATCGTTTGTTCTTATATTGGGCTGTTAGATCACTGTCCCAGTTTGAGGTATGGGTTGTGCTTGATAATTGAAATTTGTCAGTTGTCATAACCTTCAATCCCATTCTCTTTTTCCCAGAATGTGACCTACTGAATAAGACTTATCACCGGGTTCGTACTTAAATGAACAACACGATGGGTGCCACATGTGGAGCAGGATCTGCTTACTCTTCAGGAACACCTCAGTCTTTAGTTTTCTATGTTTTCACTGTCATTCATAAGAACAATAAAACGTTATCAAGGACAACCACATTATTCCTGAAGTTACCAAACATGAGTTAGTCATTAGGACTATTCTATTTAAACAAATGTGGGTGGATATGAACGGAGGTTTAAATTTTTGATATGGGTCACAGGTCATCTATGGTTTTATGGACATTTGATGTATGCAAAATTAATCTAAGAAGGTGTGTTTGTTATTATTAGAATTTGATGGTCCCATCCTACCATCCCACATCAGATTTAATTGAATAACCCCTAGCCAATAAGATAAAGCTAGCGTTTTTCTACAAACTACTTTTTATACGACCGCAAAAAAATTTTTGTGGTCGTATATTGGTATGACGTTGGCGTCGTCGTCGTCGTCGTCCGAAAACACTCTAACTTTAGTTTAAGTGAATGGATCTCTTTTAAATTTTACCATAAGGTTCAATACCACAAAAGGAAGGTTGGGATTGATTTTGGGGGGTTATGGTACCAACAGTTAAGGAATTAGGGGCCAAAAAGGGGCCAAAAAAAAGCATTTTTGTAACTTCCAGACATAACTTGTGTGTTAGTGTATGGATCTCTCTGACATTGTACCACAAGGTTCCATATCACAAAGGGAATGCTGGGATTGATTTTGGGGGTAATTGCCTCAAAATTTTAGGAATTAGGGGGCAAAAAAGGGGCAAAAAACAAGCATTTTTCTAGTTTTCTAGTTTCATGACAATAACTTGTGTTCAAGTGTATGGATCTCTCTGAAATTGTACTGCAAGGTACCATACCACAAAGGGAAGTCTGGGATTGAGTTTGGTGGTGATGAATCATAAGGGGGTTAAAAAAATTTGGGGGAGGGATTTTTTTTTTCTTTAAAATTTTCCATTTTAAATTGGTTATTTCTGATTTATATATAAAAGCAAATAATAATGATATGGTTTGAATAGGTAAATTAAAAAATGTTAAGTTCTTAGACCACATTCATTTTGTGTCAGAAACATATGCTGTGTCAAATATTTAATCACAATCCAAATTCAGTGCTGTATCAAGCTTGAATGTTGTGTCCATACTTGCCCCAACTGTTCAGGGTTAGACCTCTGCGGTCGTATCAAGCTGCGCCCAGTGGAGCATTTTATCGTTTTGTGTTTTAATATTTACCTTTTCTTTTTCAGCTGGTTGATACAGACTCAAATTTATCTAAAAGTAGAAAAATTTTGAAAACCATGGCAACGAGGTAAGATTTATACAGTGAAAAATGGTATTTGCTGTTGTTTTTATGGCAGCATCTTAGTTATCTTCTGCAACCAAGAAAACAAAAGGGAGACAATTTTAATCTTCTAAATAAACTCATCATAGATACCAGGATTACATTTTTTTTCGCCAGACATGTGTTTAGTCTTCAAAAGACCCAACAGTGACGCTTGAATCAAAAAAGTTAAAAAGGCCAAATAAAGTATGAAGTTAAAGAGCATTGAGGACTCAAAATTCAAAACAGTTTTGCCAAAATATACTGTCATTGGTATGTATAATGTGATTTCATGTATCTTACTATACATATTCCAATGATAAGTATATTTTCATGATATTTGGTCTTATTGTTGGAGGAAACTTGAGTGCCAAGGTTAATCTTTTAGAGTGTCTCTGTCGAACTTTAAGCACAAAAAAGGGGAAAAGATACCAACCGGGAATCTAATACCATAAGTTGAAGAGAATTATACAAGACTTTGGCCAAAAGAAAAATGCTGCATAGAAATTTATGTCGGAATAGTGATAAATTTCCCTTCCCTCAGTTACAACAGTTTGATTTAAATCTAATTTTGCAATAACATGTGTTTTAAAGAACTTAGACGATACCAAGTGGTAATCATAAGTTGAAGAAAGGAAGTTTGTGCCATGGTCAGAAGAAAAAGTAAAAAATAAAACACTAGACTGAAAACTAAAGATTGAGCAACAGAAATCCCAACAATAAAACTTTATTGAAAAAGCAAATACAGCTTATAAGATACATACATTCAGAGGTTTGTAGATTGCCTATTTTAAATGCAAATTATCTGTTGAAAGTGTTAAAAAAAGAAAGGTGAAACTGTGGATTCATTTATTTTCATGGGTACCATTTTTTATGGATTGAGGAAACCTTGCATTTTTCACGGATATTTGATTTCATGATTTTGTCAAAGTCTGCATGAATTCCTATGGAAATTTTTAAGTCTGGTTCCTGTGTGACCACAAAGTCCATGAAAATAGGTATCCAACGAGTAATGATGAATACAAGTTTACCATTCAAATAAACATCTTTACTTCTTTCCTATTTTCAGAGTGATGACCAACAAAATGATTTTAATTGTGATAATCCTGCTAGAAGTTTGTGGACTAGGTGGAGTTATATATTGGAAATTCTTTACTAAACATTCATGATCACAGAACCATAACAACTAGGCTGGTGTTTAGGACAAACCTCCCAATGGTCATTCCGTGGACTAATATTGTATGAAATTCTGGATATAAAATCAGATAAAACATAGAAGGTCCAAATTTTACTTTTTAATTGGGAAATTTTAATATTATACTGTGATATTGTTAAAACAGATTTGATTACTGTAAATTCAGAAATTAATGCTTGAGAATCCTTGACCTTGGGCAGTATATGGAAGAAGAAGAAGACCACTGATATCTAATTAATGCGATTGCTATAATTTTATGAAGGAAAATCATTACTGAAATTATGAATGCAAGTTTTTATTATTGTTAACCTGATACTGTCACTATTTTCAAATTAATAAAGACATCGCAATAATTTCTGAATTTACAGTTCTGTAATGCATACTTTTTTGTTTCTGTATGTGAGTTTATGTATACTCAGAATGTGTTATTCTGATTTTGTTTGTTTGCATGTGTTTACTCTATTTTGATGGATGTACATGTATGTATATGTCTGAAAAAAAGTGAGAGAGAAAGAAATTTCATTGCATAATTGACTGACTGTAATAATGAAATGAGAGAGAAAGAAAAGTTGAAATGAATAAGTGACAGACTATGACGATGAAAGTGAGAGAGAAAGAAAGTCCCATAAAGTCTAAATGAATAATTGACAGACTATGATAATGAAAGTGAGAGAGAAAGAAAGTCACATTGACTGACTGTAATAATGAAATGAGAGAGAAAGAAAAGTTGAAATGAATAAGTGACAGACTATGACGATGAAAGTGAGAGAGAAAGAAAGTCCCATAGCATAATTGACTGACTTTAATAATGAAATGAGAGAAAGAAAGTCAAAATGAATAAGTGACTGACTATAATGATGAAAGTGAGAGAGAAAGAAAGTCAAAATGAATATATGACTGCATGAATCCATGAATAAATTAGCTTATTGACATATATGCATATTTTCATGTATTTATCTCAAATATACACATACAAGTATATTTCCTTTTTCATTTACTTGAATCAATAGACCAGTGTCAGCAGTAGCCTTCACTTGGTATGCATTAATGCATCACCACTGTTGACAATTGTACTTTATCCTTAGTTTAACTTGAGTTATCAAATATGGAGATTGCCTATGCTGTTTTGTCACCTGACCTTGTCTTCTATTACCATGCTTCAGTGGTCAGGTCAGAGTTCAATTTACTGTGTAAAGGAGTATATGTCAGTATGACTTTATTTGCATATGGCATTGACTTCACATTCCAGGTGGTTTCAGACTTAGGTCTGTTTCATGGGTAAGTTTTCAGGCTCATATCTGCTCCTAGATAATTATGCATGACAAGTCAATATTAATAGTGTAAATGTATTTGCTGTAAGGGATCTATCTGTCTCAAATATTTCATATGTACCTGACCTCATTTTCATTCTCTAGTGATTTGATTTAGCTTCCAAATATTATGAAGTGTCTATTGTTACGAATGAAAATAACATTTTATAAGTTTTGTATTTCTGAAGGTCCTCTCTTGATTCACCTTCATCAGAAACACTAAAACCCAATTAATTAAAAGCTAGGGGTGTATAAAAATGCAAGGAGGATGCCTCCGACATATAACTTGAGGCTTTTAATTCAGTTTAATGCTTCAGTAGTGAGCTTATGTATTTTGGATGAATGTGTATCAAATAAATGTTAAGCATTTCTATACAGAAACAATAAATATTTTTAAATTATTGTCGATATATATTAATTTTTTTTGGATTGAGAAAAAAATCCATTTTTTTTTTACAGATGCTTGATTTCTGCATACCTGCTGTTGGAATTATTTTGTTTATTGACATTTAAATTTGTGGTATACCTTTAAGGAAGAAATCTTTGAAACCTAATGCTTTTTGAATATTCTTGGATGACCATTCTAACTTTTTCATCATATCGGACATCAAAAATTTCTTATCATACATAATAGGGATGGAGTCAAGGCCAGAACCATCAATTGTTCCATATTGCAATAAATTTTGGATGTATGTTTATCAGATACCTATCAATTGCATAATCCTGTTACTTGCATAAGAATTTAGATGATCAATGGGTGGCTGGTTAATGTCCAGTGGCAAATTAATTGCATTTTCAGGACAACATGTTCAAAGTGATATGAATATAAACCTTGCTTTGTACTAGACACACTGAGTAGGATTTTTAACATGATAGTCTCAGGGTAACAACAGTCTGCAGGAAGACATGTCAGGGTAACAACAGTCTGCAGGAAGACATGTCAGGGTAACAACAGTCTGCAGGAAGACATGTCAGGGTAACAACAGTCTGCAGGAAGACATTTCAGGGTAACAACAGACTCCAACAGTCTGCAGGAAGACATGTCAGGGTAACAAGTCTGCAGGAAGACATTTCAGGGTAACAACAGTCTGCAGGAAGACATGTCACCCTCCCTAAATGTCTCATGCTTGGCAGAGCAGCAGCAAATACAAATATTCAAGGCTTTGGTTTGACCTGGCATGGAATCAATCCCCCAACCTGTTGTGATAACATTACAAAGTAATTAATTCGATACACTGCATGTGCATGTTGATCTTCATAACAATCTTAAACAAGAGTGCACACGCTGAAATGTCTTGCCTACTATACTGACCATTGATTTTATGTTGATAGTCCTAAATATAAAGTTTTACTACAAGTATCACATAAACATTTATGATCCGAGAAAATGAGGTCAAGGTCAGATATACCAAGTTGGAAATACATGTACACCTTTAATACAATCATTCCATACACCGAATATGGATGCCCTATTGCTTATAATATAAAAGAAACAGACCAAACCATGGAAATTATATATTGACCAATGAACCATGAAAATGAGGTGAAGGTCATATGATACCTGCCAGACAGACATATACACCTTACTATCATTCCATACACCAAATATTGTTGACCTATTGCTTAAAGTTTAAGAAAAACAGACCAAAACACAAAACCTTAACACTGAACAATGAACCGTGAAAAGGTCATGGTCAAATAAAACCTGCCAGACTGACATGTACATTGTAAAATATTTCCATACACCAGATAAAGTTGACCTATTGCATACAGTATTAAAAAAACAGACCAAAACACAAAAACTTAACTTTTGCCACTGAACCATGAAAATGAGGTCAAGGTCAGACGACACCTGCCAGTTAAACATGTACACCTTACAATCATTACATACACCAAATATAGAAGACCTATTGCTTATAGTATCTGAGATATGGACTTGACCACGAAAACTTAATATTGTTCACTGATCCATGAAATGAAGTCGAGGTCAAGTGAAAACTGTCTAACAGGCATGACGACCTTGCAAGGTATGCACATACCAAATATAGTTATCCTATTACTCATAATAAAAGAGAAATTAACATTACAAAAAATCTTAACTTTTTTTTCAAGTAGTCACTGAACCATGAAAATGAGGTCAAGGACAATGGACATATGACAGACAGAAACTTAATATCATAAGGCATCTATATACAAAGTATGAAGTATACAGGTCTTCTACCTTCTGAAAAATTAAGCTTTTAAGAAGTTGGTTAACGCCGCTGTCGGATCACTTTCCCTATGTTGAGCTTTCTGCGACAGAAGATGCAGGCTCGACAAAAATATCCATTTAGTATTTGAATAAACTCAATCTGTATAAAAGTGTCACATTTTATATTCAAGATGTTTTCACTGACAAAACACAGATCTTCTCCATGACTTGTGGATACCATTATACCAAGTTCAGGTGACGAAAGAAAATTTTACTCATGCCATTTATATGTAAAAAGAAGTTTAATGTAGTTCAACTTGAAGATTGCAAAGAGCACCTCTTCCCAACCTCATCATCAAAGGCACATTAATTGATACCATATAAGGGATTTGAAATATAAACAACAGCAAAATCAATTTATATTTTAATTTAAAAATCAACAAAGTTCAAAGTTCATGTAAATAAATCAACAATAAAAGAAACAAAAAGCTAGTATCACATTAAAATTGTTATTAGGTTTTATACTGATTGGGTTATTATTAGGGATTCCTGCCTTTTGGGCCTTTTTTGGGCTAAAAATTTAAATAATACAAGATGTATTTGGTGTAAAGATTATAAAGTATAAAAGATTGAATAAAAAGATTAATAGGGCCCTTATTATAGCATCCTGTCTTGTTTCAACTCTGATCTTGTTATTCTTAAATTTAGCATGCACAAATGTTCTTTTAATATTACAGCTCTTTTCATAATGCTGGCAAGACAAAGGTTTGTTTGGCTTGCTTGCTTTGTTTGTATCAATGTTTGCTCAAGCATTGTAAATAAGATTGACATCTGAAAACAACATAAAAAGGCGGATTTAAACTTGTATACATTATATTTAAATTTGATTGGACATTATCAAATAATCAAATTTACCTATACACAGGTTTAATTCCGCCTACTTATATTGTTTGTAGATGTCAATCTTAATTACAATGCTTGAGCAAACATTTATACAAACAAAGCAAGCAAGCCAAACAAACCTTTGTCTTGCTAGCATTATGAAAAGAACTGTAAGATTCTACAACAATATCATGTTTACGTGTTTAAATAAATCCTCTACTTTCTGAATCTCAAATGAAAACCAATCCCAGCAGCTTCTACCTAAGGACTATTCCAAAATTATTTGTGTGGGGTTGGAAGGTATCAAATATTTATAACATAAGGGTGGTAAGGTTCAAAAACAACTTTCCACACAATAATGCATTACATTTTTTATATAAATTGTATAGTTGGGGGTCTTGCAAAACCATGCCTTTCAACACTCCACACCCACACAGACATTTGATTTAGAATAGCCAATAGAATCCAGGTAAATAACAATTATGACTAAGGATCATTAATAAATAATCTTACACCATTCTGAACATATATTGCACTCTATTTTAAAATTTCATTAAGAAACCCAATAACCACTAGAAAAGCAATAATATAATAGTACTTGGACAAAGCTTTTCAAGAACCAGTCTCATCTGTTTACATATACCTCTTTTCATTTGAATAATCAGTAATGACTTTTATGTGAAAAATTAAACAGGTATAATAAATTCCTGACTAATCTAAACATGGCAAAGCTACTTATTTATTTTGTCTGGCCTAAGAATGAAATTAAGAGGGACAGACCTTTAATAAGGGAGACAGCTCTTGTCAAATCAGTAATGTGTTTGTAATAGGCCATTTCATACATGCATTTATGTGAAATAGAATTAAAATAATCTATGGTACTTAAAAGCTTAGAACATGTTTATATGAAAATGGTTGATACAAACCTTATACAAATTACTGGTTTAATATCTTAAATTTATGCTAATGAAAAGTTACAGACTAAGATTTCTTCGCCTAAACAAACAGATGTACGAGGGTCTTGATGGGGTTAAGAGGGTCTGGATTGGGATCCTTCATTCTTGTAATCTAATTTTTTTGGGACATTTTCTCTATTCTTTATATTGAAGCACTCAAATTGTCTTTATTCTTTATTATTTTGGCCTATTTTTATTTTTTGGCTCATTTTTTCTATACTCTTTGTCCATTTTTCTGTACTCTTGGTCCATTATTCTCTATTCTGTAAACCCCATCCAGACCCTCATGTATAACAGACCTTTCAGAGACTGATTCACACAAGACTACAACCAAGTAAGAATAAAGTAGGTTTACAATTCCTTGCACTTTACTTTAAAATAAAAATAAAAAAATAAACTTATTACCGTATGTTCTGATTAAAATGGCAAATTCTAAGTATATATTACATGATTGTACCTACATATTTAAAGTTTTGATTAAACTTCATTTTTAACTGTACATTTATATATATGATACATCCTATCACCATTTTAAAGAAATCCCAAATTTGAATTTAAATTCAAACAAGTATATAAACCCAAATTAGGCATTTCACAATTATATGATCTTTTAAACTGCCCTAAAATGATATGACATTAACATTATATAAAAAGTAGCATTTTTATTTGTCAACTTGCCAAGTATTTTTTTCTGGCTACTTGCCAAATACAGGTATTTATTTTCAGCCTATCATTTATGGTAGTATAAAAGTACATGTAAAACAAATAATGAAGGAACATTTTTGTATAAATGTTGTTTATAACAATCTATTTCCTGAAAAAAAAACCCAAAAAACATATGTTAATGGCCTTATTTTCAAGCTATAGGTTGTGCAAATTTGTTGTTGTTTTGTTTATTCAGATTAATAAATTATTGTGACAAGTAAGAATATAAATAATAGAATCTTAAATTATACTTAATAAAGTGAAGAAGATAGTCTGTATTAAATGCTTTAAGAAAAAATTCGTAAGGGTTCCGCGGAACCCAGTGTCTCGCCTACTTTTTCTGTTAATTGCAGGCTCAACAAAAATGACAAAGTAAATCAATAAAAATATTCCACTTGATACTATCTTTTGATTGTAAGAAGCTTCTGTCCAAGTTTGGTAAAAATCAAGGATGGTTTATGAATCTAATAAATGTTTAAAAACTTTAACTGCAGACTGAATGTAATGTTAACTGGGAAAAAACAAAATTTCCTTCTAGATACTAGCTTTTGATCATAAACAAGCTTCTGTCCAAGTTTGGTACAAATCCAAAATAGTATAAGAAAGTTATTAAAATTTTAAAAACTTTAACCACAGAGTGAATGTGTTGTTTCCTGGCAGAAAATCTAAGTCCATTTAAAAGTAAAATAAGGAAAAAATGGATTTATTTTTTTACAAAATTTACTTCTGGATACTATCTTATGATCATAAACAAGCTTCTGTCCAAGTTTGGTACAAACCCAGGATATTTTAAGAAAGTTATTAAAATTTTAAAAACTTTAACCACAGAGTGAATGTCATATTTCCCGGCAGAAAAACTAAGTCCATTTATAAGTAAAATACGGAAAAAATGGAATTTTATTTTTACAAAATTTACTTCTGGATACTACCTTGTGATCATAAACAAGCTTCTGTCCAAGTTTGGTAGAAATCCAGGATAGTCTAAGAAAGTTATTAAAATTTTAAAAACTTTAACCACAGAGTGAATGTGTTGTTTCCTGGCAGAAAATCTAAGTCCATTTAAAAGTAAAATAAGGAAAAAATGGATTTATTTTTTTACAAAATTTACTTCTGGATACTATCTTATGATCATAAACAAGCTTCTGTCCAAGTTTGGTACAAACCCAGGATATTTTAAGAAAGTTATTAAAATTTTAAAAACTTTAACCACAGAGTGAATGTAATATTTCCCGGCAGAAAAACTAAGTCCATTTATAAGTAAAATACGGAAAAAATGGAATTTTATTTTTACAAAATTTACTTCTGGATACTACCTTGTGATCATAAACAAGCTTCTGTCCAAGTTTGGTAGAAATCCAGGATAGTCTAAGAAAGTTATTAAAATTTCAAAAACTTTAACCACAGAGTGAATATTTGTGGACGCCGCCGCCGACGCCGACGGAATGTAGGATCGCTATGTCTCGCTTTTTCGACTAAAGTCGAAGGCTCGACAAAAAGAATAAAATGCTCCGCAGGGCGCAGCTTGATACGACCGCAGAGGTCGAACCCTGAACAGTTGGGGCAAGTATGGACACAACATTCAAGCTTGATACAGCTCTGAATTTGGATTGTGATTAAATATTTGATACAGCATAGGTTTCTGACACAGAATGAATGTGTTCTAAGAACTTAAAAATTTTAAATTGGACATTCACCTATTATGGTCCAATATCCAAAATCTAAATACATGGTTAGATTCAGCATATCAAAGAACCCCATATATTCAATTTTTGTTGAAATCAAACAAAGTTTAATTTTGGACCCCGATTTGGACCAACTTGAAAACTGGGCCCATAATCAAAAATCTAAATACATGTTTAGATTCAGCATATCAAAGAACCCTAAGAATTAAATTTTTGTTAAAAATCAAACTAAGTTTAATTTTGGACTCTTTGGACCTTAATGTAGACCAATTTGAAAACAGAACCAAAAATTAAGAATCTAAATACACGGTTAGATTCGGCATATCAAAGAACCCCAATAATTCAATTTTTGATGAAATCAAACAAAGTTTAATTTTGGACCCTTTGGACCTCAATGTGGACCAATTTGAAAACGGGGCCCAAAATCCAAAAACTTAATACACGGTTAGAATCAGCATATTAAAGAACCCCAAGAATTCAAGAATAAAACCCCATTGAAATTGGTCAAGAAATAAGCAATTTATACGAAGTATCTTCTTTTGCACAATACTGTGCAATTGAATATTTCTTGCTATTGCACAATACTGTACAATTGACAATTTCTTGCTATTGCGCGATATTGTGCTATTGCATATTTCTTGCTATTGCACAATACTGTGCAATTGAAGATTTCTTGCTATTGCGCAATACTGTGCAATTGAAGATTTCTTGCTATTGTGCAATACTGTGCAATTGAAAATTTCTTGCTTTTGCACAATACTTGTTATATAATAATTTACACATCCTGTTTGGTGTGTATCTCCTACCATATCATTATTATTTGCTTTTAAATATAAAACAGAAATAACCAACTTAAAATGGAAAATTTTAAAAGAAAAAAAAAAAGGGAAAAAAAAAAAAAAAAAAAAAAAAACCCAAATTTTTTGAACCCCCTTATGATTCATCACCCCCAAACTCAATCCCAGCCTTCCCTTTGTGGTATGGTACCTTGCAGTACAATTTCAGAGAGATCCATACACTTGAACACAAGTTATTGTCTGGAAACTAGAAACATGCTTATTTTTGGCCCCTTTTTGGCCCCTTATTCCTTAACGTTTTGGGCAATTACCCCCAAACTCAATTCCAGCTTTCCCTTTGTGATATTGAGCCTTGTAGTACAATTTCAGAAAGATCCATACACTTACACACAAGTTATTATCATGAAACTAGAAAAATTTGTAAGGGTTCCGCGGAACCCAGTGTCTCGCCTACTTTTTCTGTTAATGGCAGGCTCAACAAAAATGAGGAAGTAAATCAATAAAAATATTCCTCTTGATACTATCTTTTGATTGTAAGAAGCTTCTGTCCAAGTTTGGTAAAAATCCAGGATAGTTTATGAATCTAATAAATGTTAAAAAACTTTAACTGCAGACTGAATGTAATGTTAACTGGAAGAAAACAAAATTTCCTTCTAGATACTAGCATTTGATCATAAACAAGCTTCTGTCCAAGTTTGGTACAAATCCAAAATAGTATAAGAAAGTTATTAAAATTTTAAAAACTGTAACCACAGAGTGAATGTGTTGTTTCCTGGCAGAAAATCTAAGTCCATTCAAAAGTAAAATACGGGAAAATGGATTTATTTTTTTACAAAATTTCCTTCTAGATACTAGCTTTTGATCATAAACAAGCTTCTGTCCAAGTTTGGTACAAATCCAAAATAGTATAAGAAAGTTATTAAAATTTTAAAAACTTTAACCACAGAGTGAATGTGTTGTTTCCTGGCAGAAAATCTAAGTCCATTTAAAAGTAAAATAAGGAAAAAATGGATTTTTTATTTTACAAAATTTACTTCTGGATACTATCTTATAATCATAAACAAGCTTCTGTCCAAGTTTGGTAGAAACCCAGGATAGTTTAAGAAAGTTATTAAAATTTTAAAAACTTTAACCACAGAGTGAATATAATATTTCCCGGCAGAAAAACTAAGTCCATTTATAAGTAAAATACGGAAAAAATGGAATTTTATTTTTACAAAATTTACTTCTGGATACTATCTTATGATCATAAATAAGCTTCTGTCCAAGTTTGGTAGAAATCCAGGATAGTTTAAGAAAGTTATTAAAATTTCAAAAACTTTAACCACAGAGTGAATATTTGTGGACGCAATCGACGGAATGTAGGATCGCTATGTCTCGCTTTTTCGACTAAAGTCGAAGGCTGGACAAAAATGCTTGTTTTTTGTCCCTTTTTTGGCCCCTAATTCCTAATATTTTGAGGCAATAACCCCCAAAATCAATCCCAGCATTCCCTGTGTGATGATATGGAACCTTGTGGTACAATTTCAGAGAGATCCATACACTTGAAAACAAGTTATTGTCTGGAAACTAGAATAATGCTTATTTTTGGCCCCTTCTTGGCCCCTTATTCCTAAACGTTTTGGGCAATTACCCCCAAACTCAATTCCAGCTTTCCCTTTGTGATATGGAACCTTGTAGTACAATTTCAGAAAGATCCATACACTTACACACAAGTTATTGTCATGAAACTAGAAAAATGCTTGTTTTTTGCCCCTTTTTTTGCCCTTAATTCCTAATATTTTGAGGCAATTACCCCCAAAATCAATCCCAGCATTCCCTGTGTGATATGGAACCTTGTGGTACAATGTCAGAGATTCATACACTAACACACAAGTTATGTCTGGAAGTTACAAAAATGCTTATTTTTGGCCCCTTTTTGGCCCCTTATTCCTTAACTGTTGGTACCATAACCCCCAAAATCAATCCCAACCTTCCTTTTGTGGTATTGAACCTTATGGTAATATTTCATAGAGATCCATTCACTTAAACTAAAGTTAGAGTGCGAAAACCAATGTGTCTTCGGACGACGACGACGCCAACGTCATACCAATATACGACCGCAAAATTTTTTGCGGTCGTATAAAAAGGGGTCACAATATTTATTCCCTCATTATATATCAAAGTAATTACATTTATATTTTATACAATCTGTTGTAATATTAAAATTATCTGCATAATCTTCTCTTATAAATCAATTTTTTGTAATTTATTGAATAAAGCAAAAACAATATTTGTATTTGCAAAAAAGTCATAAACATTTTGTCTTCATCTAGCTGAAAAGAGTCACTGATAAATTACATTTCTGTATCAAAATTTGCTAATCTCAGTAATATTTACACTGTTCATTTGTGTACCTTAAAATATATATGAGGACATATATTATAATTACATAAACTTGATCTACTCTTTCCTACGACTAATTTTTAGAGTAAAAAAGCAAATTATTAAATATTTGAGTTAGAACATTATACAAAATTATAACTGAATTTTAAAGAAAATTGTTAAAAATATTATGTAGCATTTTATTACTTAAATCCATTTTCCAATTATTCACATACATGTACATGTACTAATGTTCTCTAAAGTGACAGTTAAAATTGTAAAATCTAATAGAAACACAGACCAAGGCTTCACTTAAAAGGGTCTGGTAAAGCCCTCTTATACTGTTATAAAGACTTGTCAAGATCCTTGGGTATTACTGTAATAATATACACCTTCAAAAAGTTGAATACAATGATTGGGTGACATAACAATTATATAAAAGACAGGAGAATGGAGGGTTGTCAGATTCTGTAATCCAAGGATGGACACAGGATCTGTATATAAATTAGATGGCAACATGTACATAAAATCATACAAAAATATCTAACAAACAATTTAACCAACATATTTTAATGGAAGCCTAAAACCGGTTTTATCAATTCAAACGTATCTAATTCTTTAAAAACTTTTTTCCGTATTTGATTAAATCTTGAAGCACAGTAAAACTCAACCAAACCAAACTTTTGAAACAAGAAATACAATGAATTTTATTTTACAATTTAATCTGTGTTCGCTATCACCTGTCTTACATGTCATATAAAAGTAATTCACAGGTACTGAAGGCATTCAATTTAAAAGAATTTATCTAAAATATAACGTTGAAAATCTATTATATATAATAAGCCTGTACAACATTAAATGCCTTTTTTTCAATAACATAATTATTTCCCAAATCTGGCCTATTTACACAGATGGTCTCAGTAAAGAGACAAATTCCATAAGGAATGATGAAGTTGTCACATGACTGTGAAGTTATCACATGACCATGAAGTTATCACACAGTCACACTTTATCTTTCTTCTGAAAGCATTTCTGACAAACTCTGACAGGATAATCCCATCCTCTCAGAGGAACAGGACGTTTGTCTGGGGAACAATCATGACACACGCCCTCTCCACAAGCTCGACAATGGTGTATCTTCAATTTTGGTCCAAATGGTGTTTCACAAACACAGCATTTAGAGATATGTTCATCTGGAGTCCAGTATGTTGGTCTAGCTGAATCCTTTAAAATACCTAAAATAAAACAACATAGTCTTCATCATTTTACTCATTCAGATGTCAATAAAATGATGGATGGATATACGGCTGTTAAACGTCCAATTGAAAATTAAATAGTTACTTATATGTTATATAAGTTATGTTTATACATAGTTTGATTTCCATTACACTCAGTTATATATATATATATATATAGTCATTATTTTAGGATTTTCCCAGGATTTTTTGTGTTCTTTACTATTGAAAAGAAACAGATTTATTATCATATCTTAATCAGCTACATGTCAGTTTATCAGGTGTTCTTAGCAGGGGGTTTAATTACATCAGTTCCATTACAAATATACATGTTTTGTTAATTAGTGACCATGCACTTGTGGCATCTGGCTTTCCTTTATCCTTTGTTTGTTTGCACATAAACTTGGGTGTAGTTTAGCTCCTCCCAATTAGGAATATCCCATTAAGTAGCTGTATATTGAAAACCAGTACATGCTGCCTTTAGTGCAGGGCTTCCAAAATTATTATTAGCCAGCCGAACATTTTATATATTATCCCGATTTTAATCCCTTAAGACAAAATAAAAAAAAAGCAATTATAGTAATCAGTTGCTGAGTTGGCCATCCCAATGATTGACATTAAAAAAAACCGATATTAAACTTTCTTTGATTCAAATTCGAAGTTCTGACGTAAACTGTTAAATTGGCAGTGCATCATTCGAGGTGTGCAACATCAGCGTACTTATATCTGCCTTAGACTCTTTATTTGTGCAAAATAACGTTGTCAAAAGCTACTTTCGTTTTTAAATCTAATACCAGATGTTATCTTGACAATGGTAAAACATGGACCAGAGACGGATACGTAAATTCCGTGTACGTTTGCAAAGCATGAATGAGTGTAAGTGGCTCTTTCTACGTTATTTCTTCAAGAAAATATGCGAAATAAACGTGAGATAAAGTTATCAATGACAATTTAAGCATTTTTTTTGAAGAAATTAGGATGCATAATTAATTTTCACACCTTCACACTTGCGCACACGTGTTCTAGTTCAAACAGAGACATGCCTCTGGTTCAAACAACGTGGTTATGACGATTTTTCATTTTCACCTTTTTAATTTTTTCATCAAATCATATTTGTAAACGCATTTCTGATAATTTAAATCTTTTTGACTAAATTAATTAGATGCAAACCGCTAAAATGTTAGAAAATAACTTTGAATAGACTGATCAATGTCCGGTTCAAAATAGTTTACCTGTCACCTGAACAGGTAAATTTCAGTTGTTCGACAACTAATTAGCCTTGATTAAAATGAGAAGGTATTAAAGTAGGGGTTGTTTTGATAGTACTTAATGATCAGGTCACTTTTATGACCGGAAATGTGTGGCTGTTAAAGGCAAAAGGTTGGGTCAAAAAGATCGCGAATTATGTTAAAATGACCGTCTCTTAAGAAAGCCTAGAAAACTAAAAAGTAGATGACCGTTTCATGCTTTGCCCAGCCGGACTTTTACCGAACTTTATACAAATGTCCGGAAAATATGACCGTTTTGGAAGCCTTGCTTTAGTGTCCAGTTTTTTCAATGCACATTAAGCAGTTAAAAGAATAATTTCTGCTCAAAAAGTGGCTTAGCTAAAAACTTGCCTCCCACCAATCCCAACCTTACACCTTCAATATTGCCATGACAGGGGAATCAATCTCAGCACAGTTTATATAAGATTCTTACTGATTTTTCTGTATATGTATATGTTACAAAAGTGCTTAAAAATTTCATTCCAACACCAGTTCATATCAGTAGATCTCAGCAACCAGTAGTGCAAACATTATTTTTAGGAGCTATGTTGGATTGGTGTGATGTCAAGCCAGGGGTCTATACTTTGATACTTTTCAGTACACACATGTACATAGGCTGCTGGTTTAGGCATGGATCAGATAAATAACCTCAGCATCTGAAACAAGTCCATCATGTTTCGACATTTATGAAATTTTATCACTGGTTGTTTCAAAAATTGCACTCATCCCCCAAGAATTTCTGGGGATAAACTGTCAAATTTCATACAAATTCATTTCAACACCAATTCAACATCAACACTACTTGGCTTCCTCAAAGCCACATACTAGGCTTCCTCATAGCATCATTATAGGCTTCCTCATAGCCTCATAGGCTTCCTCAGACATAGCCTCATAGGCTTTCTGATAGCCTCATAGGCTTCCTGATAGCCTCATATGCTTCCTGATAGCCTCAAGCATTTATTTGGAACCATAGATCAATTTGGATTGGTGTGATGTCAAGCCAGGGGTCTTTACTTTGCTACTTTTCGGTACGCACATAGGCTCTTGGCTTAGGCATGGAGCAAAAATTTTAATTTTAGCTGAGTAGATTCCCCAAGGGCCAAAATTAAGTGATGAATATAAAATAATAAAAGTTATAGTTCATTTATGATTTATGTTTCATTCAAACCTGGATACAACTGGCACTGCTACGCAATACATGTATTTACACAGAAGTTAATTTATAATGGGATAGAGCAGGATTGAATTATGTTGATTATATTGTTGATATGAGTACTAAATGCTTAATTTTACATATCATGAGTTCAAATGGAGAGTTCTGAAGCAAATCAGGATAATTAAAATGTTGCTTAAATTAATTGTCTTAAGAACTCATTATGTGTGACTTTGAGGATTTTGTTCATTGGGCACACATTTCGGCAAGTTAGACTTATACTCAGACAGGTTTTTAATGTCAGGTCAAAAGATTTTTGCAAGGAGGTAAATGTTTTTCTGGATGTTTACTCAGGCGTTATATACTTTTCATTATTACAAAACACACATCCACTGACCAAAGGAGAAATATGTACAGTATAAACAACAGACACTTAAATATTAAGTACAACATTACAACAAATTATGAATGGACCTTAAAGTTTATTATATCTACAATCCAGAATCAGTACTCTAGTCAAACATGGAACAAATTACAGTTAAAAATAATCAGGACCATTTCTGAGGACTTTGTATAAATGCATATCTAAGACGAAGACATGTTAATGTAATATGAATACCGTAAATTGGGAAATTTTGGCGTCGGGATATTTTGGCGTTTTTTTCTCAAAAGGCATGTGTTTTATTTTGGTGTGCGTTATGGTGTGCGTTATTTTGGTGCTTCGTCCAATTGATATGTTTAATTTTTGGAAAAACAGTAGTGAGCAAGCTCATTCATATTTGCCTTTATTTACCCGTTTATTGACAAAATATCATTGAATTTCTCAAACTAGAAACATGACAAAGTTAATCTATTGGCGATCAAGGATTTAAATTTAAATCCTTATGCCTCTGGCAGTACATGTTAATTAATTGAAGATAAAGGATTACAAGGAGTTTTGATATTCTAATTATCAATAACGGCGTCTAATCAGCAATAGCCTGGAATATTTATGACATGTGTGAATAAAAATTCATGTTGTGTTTTCTTAACAATTTCAGAAAATTGACAATTAAGTAAAAATTATATAGTGCTGTTTTCAAATTATACCAGGTATTTATTTGCAGATTTAGCTATTTATAGAATTGTATACGGAAGATGTAATTACATAAAATATTTTCCCCAACAATTAACATTACGATAGTGTCATACCAGTACACAATACTGGCGTTTCAATTTTTAGTGTTTGCTTTATTTTCGTGTGTTTTATTTTGGCACTTTCATTGGAGGCACCAAATAAACCAAAATAAACTACAACCAAAATAACCCAATTTACGGTACTAACCAGTACTGCTTTGTACTAGACCGACACACTGAGTTGATTTTCAACATCCTAGTTCACAAGGTATTCTACCAAGTCTGCAGGAAGACTTGTCACCCTACTTGGACACATTATTCTGGCTCTGGACAGACCAGTCTTTGCTTTTACTCCTTAATGATGCATAGCCGAGATGCAGCAAATACCAATTCTAAAGTCTTTGGTTTGAACCACCTGGGGTTGGAACCCACAACCTTCCACACTACCACAAGACCACAGAGGCAGTATGTGAATACAAGGAGATGTTAATAAAAAAAAACAATAAATTGCTCCAAGCAGCTGGATACGACCACAGAGGTCCAACCCTGAACAGTTGGGGCAAAAATGGACACAATATTCCCTCTTGATACACGTCTGAATTTGGATTGCAATTAAAAATTTGACACATGATTTGGATTTTGATTTGGATTACCTCCCTTACACTGCTTTTAAATTGTCTCAATTGTCCTTTAACCAGAAAAACCCTTATTTTCCCCCCTAATTCCTAAATGGTTTGAGCCACAACCCCTCAAAGTCAATCCTAACCATCCCTTTGTAGTATGGAAACTTGTAGTATAATTTCAGAGAGATTCATACACTTTAACACAAATTATTGTCTGGAAACTACAAAAATGCTTATTTGGGCCCCTTTTTTGGCCCCTAATTCCTAAACAGTTGGGACCATAACCCCCAAAATCAATCCCAACCTTCCCTTAGTGGTTATAAACCTTGTGTTAAAATTTTATTGATTTCTATTTACTTATACTAAAGTTATTATAGGGAAACCATCTGTCTTCGGACGACGCTGACGACGACGATGACGACAACAGTGATACCAATATACGACCAAAATTTTTTTTATTTTTGCGGTCGTATAAAAATGCTTATTTGGGCCCCTTTTTGGCCCCTAATTCCTAAACTGTTAGGACCATAACCCCCAAAATCAATCCCAACCTTCCTTTTGTGGTTATAAACCTTGTGTTTAAATTTCATAGATTTGTATTTAATTATACTAAAGTAATTGTCCGGAAACCAACTGTCTTCGGACGAAGCTGACGACGACGTGATACCAATATTCGACCGCAAAATTTTTTGCGATCGTATCAAAAATCAATTAGGCAGCAATCAACTGACAAAAGAAAAACCAAAGATGTTTAGAGGTCAACATACTGTCCTTGACAATAACCATATGAATACTGTAAATTCAGAAATTATTGAGTGCATTTATTATTGCGATTTTTAAAGATATGACAAAAATGCGAGATTAATTATTGCGTTTTCAGGAGTATCTGCATACATATATATATGTATCGGATATCAAAATGCAAGTTCTTATTATTGCGATAATCACCCAGTCGCATTATTCACGTTAATAAAAACCTTGCAATAATTTCTGAATTTACAGTACCCGGTATAACATTTGGACAAATTGTGAACAATTTTATCAAAGGCAATCAAAGATCTGCCATCAATATCGCACTCCTTACAAGAAAAAATCATTCAGATATACCTATTTCTAAAGACAACCAATGTTGTGCTTTCTGACTTGGGACAAGCATTAAAACTTCTGGCAGGGTTTTCACATGACTTTGAGCTCTTTTTTTAGTCTCATCTAGTAGATTAATGAGAGGTAGTCTAGTTAAATGGTTGAACTGAAAAGATTAATTAAATTCTGTGTCTAGTTAAATGCTATAAATAACTAGAATAACAATTGTATTTTCAATACATATATTTTAAAAGCATGTTTTTCTCTAGATCCTCATCCTGATAACAATGAACTTACCCACTGGATAGGTTACAGTAAAACCAACAACACTGATAGCAGACATTAGCACCTCATCAACTTACCCACTGTATAGGATACAGTAGAACCAACAACACTGATAGCAGATGTTAGCACCTCACCAACTATAAATTACTCACTGGATAAGTTACAGTAGAACCAACAACACTGATAGCAGACGATAGCACCTCACCAACTAACCCCCTGGATAGGTTACAGTAGAACCAACAACACTGATAGCAGACCACAGCACCTCACCAACTTACCCACTGGATAGGTTACAGTAGAACCAACAACACTGATAGCAGATGTTAGCACCTCACCAACTATAAATTACTCACTGGATAGGTTACAGTAGAACCAACAACACTGATAGCAAACGATAGCACCTAACATACTTTCCTTAGATCCCTATCCTATAGATGAACTTACCCACTGGATAGGTTACAGTAGAACCAACAACACTGATAGCAGACGACAGCACCTCACCAACTTTCCTGGCAGTTACTTGAGGCTCCTTTCCTCCAGTAATTTCTGGAAAAAAATGTTAAAAAATACATTTCATTTTCTTACTGCATATAAAAATACACATATTCAAACACATTCCATTTTGTCAAAAATGTATTGCAAAGGAAATACCACCTTTCTTCAGAATCAGTTGGTGTTAACATGGCTATTTAAATTTTTGCCAAGCATACTAAATAAATACAAAAGTTATTGTTCTCTGTGGAGTTCATTTGAAGGGAGCTTCAAATTTCTTCTTGAAAAATCAACCATTTATTTATTAATTTGGCAGTACAAAAAAATAAACTCCTAGTGATGAAAATACATGTACAACAACTGTAATAGTAAATCTCACACTTTTGTTTCTTGTTCAACGTTCACAATAATAAATGCATACACAAATTTTTGATGAACAAATTATGAGGAGAAGGTGCAACATTAATATCTGTTTTCAGTTTGTATCACACTGCAAAACTGATACAATGGCAGACAAACAATATGACTGTTGAAGAGGAAGATTATTGTGCTCACCTGTTGAGTTTTCTAAATTATAACAATCATCACAAACACGAACAAGGAAATTCCAGCCTCTCTCTGGTATTAGTCTTTTCTTTGATGAGCATTCATCACAAAATCCTTCACCACATGCACGGCAATGATGTTTTTGTTCATTGTCAAGTTCTTTCTGACATTTTTTACAATTCTGCAAAATAAAAAAAAATGTTGATGCAGACTATTAATTAGAATCACTCTTATGATGTATCTTCAATGAAAGTTTGGGTAGTTTAATATAAATGAAATAAATGATTTACTATACTGTGGATTCATTATTATTCGTTGGATACCAGTTTTCATGTAATTGTATGGTTAAAAGTGAATCAGTTTTCAACGAAGTACACATTTTCAATAACCCTGTATGCAGACTTATACAAAGCCAGGAAAATAAATGTCCCCAAAAATACAATGTTCCTTCAATCCTCTCAAGTTGGTATCCACAAAAATAAATGATGGTGATGATTGATGGCTACTTAACGTCCAGTGGCAAATTAATAAGCATATTCAGGACAAGAACATGTTAATGTAATATGAATATTAACCCTGCTTTTTACAAGACCAACACGCTGAGCCGAATTTTAACGTGGTAGTTCACAATGTAACAGTCTGCAGGAAGACATGTCAACTTACCGGGACGCATTATTCTGGCTCCAAGCTGACCGGTCTTTGCTCTTACTCCTCAATGATGCGTGCTTAGCGGAGAAGCAGCAAATATGAATTTTGAAGTCTATGATTTGACCCGGCCTGGGTTCAAACCAACGACATTCCACACTCGAGGCGAACACACTACCACAAGACCACTGAGGGGTTCAAAAATAAATGAATCCACAGTATATGAATAAAAAGCGGATTTCAAATAATCACAGAGCTTGTCTGATCTGTCATAATTCTGCTATTTTGAATCATGGGTTGCACTCAACAAGACAAGACATGTGACATTATTGACAAAAAGCATACTTGATTACACTTAATCATAATGTAAGTACTAACTGTTATCTGTGAATTAGGAACCCAGTAGTCAGGAGCTATCTGGTCTGTCATCCAATCAGAAATCATTTTAGTTGGTTTCTGACTGACACTGGTAACTGAATCAGCAATGTAGTGCATGCTATCAATGACTTTTCTGGCAGCATTGCTGGTCCCCTGTAGATTTTTATAACCCTAGAATATGAGAAATAACATAACTAAGAATTGTATTTGTAAATGTTAATGTTTTAACTGTTGTTTTAATTTTCTACTGTTTTTTTCTAATATAGTACAAGGAGCTTGTTTTCAACCCATTTCAAGGTTATTGGAGACTAAAATGTGGAAATAAAAATCACAAAGTGTTCTGATTCATTTTCTTTTAATTTTCAATTTTGATACAGTAAAATGAATTTGAAAAAGAAACACTTTCAAAAAGCTTTAAACATTACTTGTTAATATTATTCACAAAATTACCAAAAATAAACCTCTGGTGAAAATTTCCCACCCACTTTTTATATGATACCTACATCAGGCCAGACATGTCTGACTTCTACCGAAACAATGTCCTCCATATTCTTGTTACCATACCAACGTTCTCTACTCCTATATATTACTCCACAATTGGGACACTCTAAAACTTCTCTGAAATAAAACCACATGCCAATTAAAAAAGGTTTTTTCATTTATTTTTGCTTTACTCAATATTGGATCTTTATTTTTTCAACATAATTATGTAACTTTTCAGAAGTACAAAAATATACTAGGTACAAAAGACACTATAACCATCTTTTTATGCTTTTACTATTTTACTATTTAAAATCAAATTTAGTATTGATGTCAAACCTTGGGAAGTCTGTTAATATCATCCACAATTTGTCAACTTTAAGTGATTCAGAGCATGTCACATGTTGTGAGCACTTTTCCATTGTCTCGCCTGTAGGCATAGAATTCAGAAAAAGACAATCTGATGGACATCAACATTGCTAATTAATTCAAAGTCACTGGACCAACTAGTGGGTAGGGCCTCAAAATGTTTGACAAACTGAGATATACAGACAGCAATGTAACTTTATAACATAATATTGTTGTCTATTGTAAGTACTTCCTATCAAACTAACTTAAGCAGAAAACTTAACATTGAAAATTGTTAATTGATTGAAAGTCACTGGACCATTACCTAGGGGGCAGGGCCTTGAAATAGTCTTCAAACTGATATGTATTGATAGTAATGCAACTTTATAGAAAATATCATTGATCTATCACAAGTAGTTCCTCTCAAACTAACTTTAGCAGAAAACTTAACATTTAAAATGGCTAATTAATTCAAAGTCACTGGGCCATGGCCTAGGGGGAAGGGCCTCAAAAAATAGTTGTCAAACCGATATGTTCAGATAGTAATGCTACTTCACACAAAATATCATTGATCTATCACAAGTAGTTCCTATCAAACTATAAACTTAAGCAGAAAACTTAAACATTTAAAATTGCTAACTAATTCAAAGTCACTGGACCATGGCCTAGGAGGCAGGGCCTCAAAATAGTTGTCAAAATATTATGTACTGATAGTAATGCATCTTCATACAAAATATCAATGTTCTATCACAAGTAGCTCCTATCAAACTAACTTAAGCAGAAAATTTAACCATTGTTGATGCGGTCACCATCCCCCTCACTGTCGCAGCAATCCCTGTGTCTCGGTTTCTGCGACTTTTGTCGTATGCGAGACAGAAAAAAAACTGGTGTGTTTTAGGTTGGATCTTTAAATTTTTGAAAAAGGACATTAACTGTGTCCAATTCCCAGTATAGGTTTTACACAATGTGTAAGCAGAGGTTTGCTATTTACAGGTTAGTGGTAGAACTAACTGACACAAGTGATAGAAGTTTGTGAGAACTCCATCATATTGTTGTCATTAGATGTTTGTGAGAACTCCATCATATTGTTGTCATTAGATGTTTGTGAGAACTCCATCATATTGTTGTCATTAGATGTTTGTGAGAGCTCCATCATATTGTTGTCATTAGATGTTTGTGAGAACTCCATCATATTGTTGTCATTAGATGTTTGTGAGAACTCCATCATATTGTTGTCATTAGAAGTTTGTGAGAACTCCATCATATTGTTGTCATTAGAAGTTTGTGAGAACTCCATCATATTGTTGTCATTAGAAGTTTGTGAGAACTCCATCATATTGTTGTCATTAGAAGTTTGTGAGAACTCCATCATATTGTTGTCATTAAAAAGGTTGGTAGTTATATGAAGTGAATGCTTTTCTCAATCTGTATGGCTATACAATATTCATCTTACTTTGTTTAAAGTGAAAAAAATTGTCAAGACTCATATACACTGATTGCCCTGGTTAGTAAATCCCAAACACATATCTATTTTTTTTTTTATTTGGACACATAACTCTTTTTGCACATATATTTAGCTACACATATTTCCACATTTACTCACCCAGTCCATACATATTTAGCCAGTCCCATCCAGACATTATCTGTTGATTCTGATGTCTTGGGTACTACAACATTAACTTTACCAGCCAATAAACAGGTCTGAAACATTCGATAAATTGTTAACACAGAGATATGTCTAACCATTGTAACCTTATCACAAACTTTTAACAAATGTAAACACTACTTATACTGGAAACAGCAAAGTCAAAATCCAAAGTCATATCAAGATAGTCAGCTTTTATCATTTGTGGAAACTAGTGTTGCAACTTTAAACCACAAAATGTGTATTTAGCCATATAAATGTATCTTGAAGGAGTAGTAAATGATCATGATGTGCCTTAAACCAAAGATAGTTTATAAAATAAACCATCAATGTGTTAACTCTTTTTGCAAATGGTCATTTCATTCTAGATTTTATCACAAACCAACAAAAAATGACTAGGCATTTTTAAAATCAATATTGCTGATGGATGACAGGGTCAATGTAAACAATTCATTAAAGGTAGGCTGTAATGGTAGCCTTAGATATGTATAACAGCTCATTCCAAGCTGAGACATTTTCACATATGTGGTTAAATTTTCAGGGTAGGAAGTGTGATTCATTTTTCCTAAATTTGTCCTACCCTGAAAGGATCCTGCTCCACAAGCATAAGCATTGTAACTTACTTTGTATTCTAATTTACAAGTTATTTTCTTTACCTTGCATAAAAATACTTTGTTTTGATACTGGTGTTGGTATGAACATCTCTTCTCTGTTTCATGGCTGTCACTCTCGGTACCATGGTTCATACATTTAATACAGCTCTCTCTGAAATCGTACAATAACTGGTATTGATGTTGATATCCTTGATTCATTTACAGCCTTCAGTGTCCGTACATTTTACATATGTTTTAATTCAACTAATATATAATAATAAATGCAGAAAAATATATACCATACCCAACCACATCCTGTGCCTACTGTAAATTCAGAAATTATTGCGTGCATTTATTATCGCGAATTTTGTAGAATGGAATAAAATGCGAGATTTATTATTGCAATTTCAGGAAAATCTGCATGCAGTTATATGTATCAGATATAAGAATGCGAGTTCTTTTTTATTGCGATACTCATTCGGTCACATTATTCACATTAATAATAAATTGCTTCGCCAAGCACAGATGGATACGACCGCAGAGGTCCAACTCTGAACTAATGAGGCTAAAAAGGACACAATATTCGCGTTTGATACAGGTCTGAATTTGGATTGTAATTAAATATTTGACACATAACAGGTTTCTGACACAGAATAACTGTAGTCAAAGAACTTAGAATTGGTTATATGATTTGAATTTATATTCAATTTTTTGCAATTGTGCAATACACCATGCTGTTGCGAATTGCCCCCCCCCCCCCCAAAAAAAAGACCCCCCCTTTTTTTTTTGCTTTTGTGTGCAATACCCTATGCTGTTGAGAATTCCCCCCCACCCAAACCCTTTTTTTTGGCAAAAACAAAAAATATTTGAAGAAATTTTCTGTTTAATTTTTGAAATCTTAAGAAAAAATTGTCCCCCCCCACAATTTTTTTTTAAACCCCCCCCCCCCATAATTTTTTTCACTCCCCCCCCCCCTTTTTCAAAAAAAAAATCTTTTTCCCTCAAGATATGGTCATCATAATCACAATTCAAATTTCCAATTGAGGTTGCAACCATAATTACCCATTTAATAATTTAAAAGCAGTGTAAGGGAGGTAATCCAAACTTAACATTTTACTTAAAAGTAATTGTCCATTAACCAGGACACCCTTGTTTTTCCCCTTTTTTTGCCCCTAATTCCTAAACGGTTTGAGCCATAACTACCCAAAGCCAATCCTAACCATCCCTTTCTGGTATGGAACCTTGTGGTATAACTTCAGAGAGATCCATACACCGTTCCACAAGTTATTGTCTGGAAACTAGAATAAACAGCTGCGCCATGAGCGCATGATACACCCGTCACATTTTCAAAGAATAAAGTTCAATTACTTCTCAATGTCATATTTGAAATTTATGAAAATCAAAAGGGAGCTTGCATCAATAGATATCAACATTTCACCAAAGTTTCATGAGAATTGCTGAAAGAATTTTTGAGTTATTGTCCTAAAACGGGAAAATCCCCCTTTTTTTAATGAATAAAACCCCACAACTTCGAAATGTAAAATGAAAAATTTATAAAATTCTAAAGGGAGCTTACATCAATAGATATAAACAAAATTTACCAAAGTTTCATGAGAACTGCTGAAAGCATTTTTGAGTTATTGTCTGAAAATTGGAAAATCCACCTTTTTTTATGAATAAAACCCTGTATCTCAGAAACATAAAATCTAAAATTTATAAAAATCAAAAGGGAGCTCATGTTAATAGATATAAACAATTCACCAAAATTTCTTGCAAGTTGGTGAAAGCAGTCTTGAGTTATTGTCCCAAAACTGGAAAATCCCCCTTTTTTTAATGAATAAAACCCCATAACTCGGAAAAGTAAAATCTAAATTTTATAAAAAACGAAAGGGAGCTCACGTCAATAGATATAAACAATTCACCAAAGTTTTCTGCATATTGGTTAAAGCGTTGTTGAGTTAATGTATGACATGTTGACGACGGCCGGACAGAGGTATACCATAATACGTCCCGTAAACGGGTGTATAAAAATGCTTATTTGGGCCCCATTTTGGCCCCCTAATTTCTAAACTGTTAGGACCACAACCCCCAAAATCAATCCTAACCTTTCTTTTGTGGTTATAAACTTTGTGTTTAAATTTCATAGATTTCTATTCACTTATACTAAAGTTATTGTCCGGAAACCAAATGTCTTCGGACGACGACGACGAAAATCTGCATGCAGTTATATGTATCAGATATAAGAATGCGAGTTCTTTTTTATTGCGATACTCATTCAGTCGCCATATTTGCATTAATAAAAACCTCTTAGACTGGCTCTCATTAATTTCTGAATTTACAGTAGTTCATTGTTGTTTGTTCGTCAGGGTTATTTGTTTTAGGAGTAAGGTGTTGGTGTTTGTTATGTCCAGTATTTTTTGGCAAGCCTGTCATCCTTTTTATGTTGATAATAAAGCAAACTGCATGTTTATTTCTAATTTTGTTGACCAGTAGATTTCTTAATGCAATTAATCTGTTTTTCTTCCGAATTTATACTTGCTACAGCCAAAAACAACAAGTCTATGGACTAATCTGAACATAATCCTGAAAGAGAACCTTTAGTGGACATCACTTTTCAAGTATGTTAACATAAAATTGAGAATGGAAATGGGGAATATGTCAAAGAGACAACAACCTGATCAAAGAGCAGACAACAGCCGAAGGCCACCAATGGGTCTTCAATGCATGTCTATGACCCTTGATATATACATTTAAATGTGTACAAATCTCTCCTCTCTCTAAAATACATACCGACATGACAAACACCTCACAGGACAGGAAAATATCTGATCTGGAAAAGTTCCAATCTCTGGTCTGTCTAAATGTCCACTAAATCTATCGTTTAAATTCTGTAATGGAAAAAGACTTTATTTACTTTAAATTCTGCTTTAAATTTAAATTTTATAAAATATGTGAATTTTTAAATTTGTGATCAAATGTTATGGTTTATAAACTGGTAAAAAAAAAAAAAAAAGAGTAAAAAAATAATCATAAATGTTTGTATAAATTAAAACGAAAACAAACATTTTAAAACTTTTCAAATAGTTAAACATAAAACTGCCAGGAATGTAATCAAAGTGTATTCTAATAATAACCCCTCAAGTAACTAAAATTGTTGTGTTTGTAAATCTTTTCAATTTTACCTAAAAGTATTATAGATAATATTTGACTATCTACAAACTCTATGTTTTTTACTATTTGCAACTTCATTAAGTTAGTCCTACCTTTAGTGTACAGTAGATAACATTTGGCTGCCTAGAGGCTCTGTTTGTTTTATCTCCCAGTAAGGTTTCTAGGACCGTCTTCAATGGTGTGAAGTCAGTTGGTGGTCTTTTTGTCTGAACACCAACATAATGTAAATCTTTGAAATGAAATTTACAATCCAGTTGACTAAATCGGTCCCAAAGCTGACTGTCTGCTGACTTTTTACCTGTAATAACATGTGTTTCAATGTTTAGTGAGTAAATTTCCTACATCTCTTAAATTCCCTTCGTCACTTTGATTATCAAAAATAAGTTTTCAAATAAGACTAGAGGTTAACAATTAAACTTAAATTCTTGCAGAAATACATCATATAGATAGGTTTTGATTGACACAATTTGAGTAATACATGTAGTTACTTCCCTTTTGTCGCCATGTTGGAGGTCTATGTGCAGAAATTTAGCCATATACAACTTTTTATATTGACCGCAAAACTGTAGTAAAAGTTGTTTTCTGAATGATATTAAATTCTTTTAGCTTTGCTTGATCCATCACTACAATCTAGTAAGGATCTCTTATCAGACTTGTTTGTACCCCATGTTTCAATTTGGGTAGTCAAATAAGAAAATCAACCATTTACCCCTCTAAAATGGTGGCCAAGGGAAGTAACTCAAACTCAAATTGCGTCATACATGTATATCAAAACCTATCTATTGTTTGTGTAAAGTCATTAGCCAAAGGATTTTATATAATACAAATTGCATCTGTACAATCTTGCAGTGGCTATACCATAATTAAAACAAATTTGGAGGGATTAAAGGACTAAGAAAATACCCCCACAATCAACCTACTTTCTTACAGCAATTTTTGCATACATCACATTGATATTCAAGCATTCAACCATAAACATGATATAAATGACCCACAACCCATGTCCTAAACTAAAACTTACCTTCCTACCCTCAAACATTCATTTTAATGGAACAGCCCAAATTAGTTATCTACTAAACAGATGTACTAATGGTTTCAAGGGAGATAATATTAAAGTGAACAAGTAAATATTACTGAAAAAAATTATACAGTTCTCATTAAAAGTAAAACTAAATTTCAAGCATATCTTAAGAATTTATGCATACCTGATAAAATTTGTGTATTGACAGTTTCATGAAAGACGATAACTGCTGGTGTAAGGTCAGCTAGAGTCTTTCCAATTCTTTTAGCCATATCCTGGAGTTCAGTAGAGAAGTATTTATAATATGTAGATGAAGCATCACATAGAAACTGAAACATATCTGTATGTAGTCTTTCTGCTCGTGTACGATATATAATAATATCTGATACCGCCAAAACTTTGAGTAAAAGTCTAGATCGTTGATTCTGATTGGATGTCAATCCTAACATTCCCTCTGTATCTATGACAATTGTTTTACTCTTTGAGTCATATGCTGCCCACACACCAATAGTGCATGATTTCTGTTGAGCGGATGTCTCAAACACTTCTTTCCCTCCAAAAAATGTATGATTAAGTGTAAATGACTTTCCATCACCAGTGTTTCCAAATATTGACACAACTTTTACTAAATCATTACTGTCACATTCAAGCTTATTCAAAAAGTCTTCTTCATTGGATACCTATAAATCAGATTAAAGAATCGTTTTGGTTTAAGATAAATTTAGTCATTTATTTTATTGACTAACTTAAAGGACAGATTAATTACAATATTTAGTGAATCTAGGAATCGTTTAAATTGGCAAGTTATCACACACTTCTACCAATACAGGTAACTATGAATCCATAATTTGTTGTTTTCTTTCTTAGTAATGCACAAACAGACTGCTTACAACAAATAATCATTTTATATTCCATTATTGTAAACTTTTGAAGCCAAGAAATAACCCTTTAATTACATGAATTTCAACTTATAAATTTCAAAATTGTTATTCAAATATTATACTATCTCAAGAAATTTCTAGAAACTTTTGTACTCTCATTCTTTGGAGAGAGTGTCCAAAATGTAAATGTACATGTATTTTATTATGAGATAAAAATCTAATTACATTTTGTATATACATGTATGCCAGAAATGACCCACGATTGGTTTGAATAAAATATTCTATTATATTCTATCATTTTAATTTTTTGTTTTAAAATGTGTGTGACCTTTTAGAGCTTCCTGGGCTTTGTAATACTAACCTCAATTGACAGTTGAAGGTATTCTTTGTTTAGTAAGAATCATAGCAAATGAAAATAGAAAAAAATTGTGCTTTCATTTGTTGAAGACCAATAGAAAAAAACTGTAATATTTAGCACTTTGTAGCAATTTGAAGTTTGATGACAATTGTTTTTAAAAAATACAATCATGAAAATAGAACTGCATTTTGTAAAACTGCTATCAGCATAATTTAAGAATTTATACAATTTATCTACATATTGTACATGCCCTTTTTGGACAGAAATATTGAGAATGGACACTGTGGTCAATGAATGGCCACCTCATACATGTGTCATAAGCCTTTTTCCACTTAAAGGTGAAAACTTTACAATCTTTATGTCAAAAGGATGATTTTCTAAAAGTTATTTTTTACTAGAAAAAAGTGTGCATGTACATTTACAACATATACTTTTAGTTTGCAAATTGCAATTTAATGAGTGATACCTGTTTCACAGGGTGATTGAAACCTTGATATACTGTATGGACAAGACTAAATTTGGACCCCTATATGCTAGATGACATGTTTTAGTGCTGTGTTTCCGTTTCATAGCCATATTCCCCCTCATCCCCTTTTCATACATACTGTTGTTTTAAAATATCATATTTCCTTTTTCTTCATAAATGTCAAATGAATGTGTTATATGAGCCTCATTTGTTATTTGTGATTACTTTCCCATCATTTTAATGATGATGATTCTCTATTACCTTCAACTGTTCTTGGTCATCAAGCAACATGAAGCTTGCTATTTCATCATATTCACTATCAATCATGCTCTCTGCCAAAGTATTGATGATATCGTCATCATTTGTATTGACACATAAATCTGGTATAATATTAACAGACTGCACTTGTGTTGTATTAATCATTGCTATGCTCGACTCTTCTTGGGGAAAAGAAATGTAGGTCAATGAATCGTCATCTGACACTGGGGACAATGGCTGAATGTTCAAAGGCAGGGGCATTGACTGGATGTTCATATGTAGTGTTTCTTCAGCTTTCTGCTGTTCCCGAAGTTTATGCTCTTTAAATGATATTTTTCTATGCGTTTTTCTAGATGAAAGCTTGTGAAAAACCTCAAAACAGTAATTGCAAAAGCTTATGCAACACACTTCACACCATAAATCTGCAAAATTCTCATCTATGCATATTTTAGATGGAAGTACTTTTGAAATTTGACAAAGTTCTGAATGATGAGGACCTTTTATTACATTTCTATCGTGTAATTCAAAACTGACATTGGTGGAATGTATTGTTTCACAACAATCTTCACACTGGTCTGAGCCACAGTCATCACAATGAAAAGTAGCAACAGTTGATTCTGATCTGCAACACAATTTCTCTGCACAAAAACGTTTTGAACTCCTTGTTCTAAACTTTTTAACGCTTGTCATTGTGTGAAATCATCTCGATCGTTTATAGTGTTGACTTAAATATCGTTGTTTTTATCATGAAAATGTGAATCATTTTTCCTCTTCAAAGTGGATAAGATGTTTGACAAAATTTTGTTTCTCTAGTGTTTTCATATGACTTTACCATCTCGCTAACAATTTCCGAATGGAAAAACTAAAAATAAAAACATTTGACTGACGGTTTATTCACAAATTGCATTGTGGGAAAGACATTAGCGCTCCATTTTATTTTTATAATAGACTTTCAGAAATTCTGTGAGAAAAATGTCGAAAAGAAAAAAGAGCGCAGCTCTAATCGATTCAGATAGTGAAGAAAGTGACAGTGGATCAAACATTGATGAAGTATGACACTAATGATTGTTTAGAAATTCAGTGGATATATACGTTTTACAGAGCATTCATGTGGATTTATAAAGCTTCACACAAAGTGAAGCCAAACAAAAAATATAAGACCTCTCTCCCACCATCCTTTATTTCCCCTTACACATATATAGTCAAACAGCTAATTTTCTCGATCATGATCTTGGATTTTTAACACCATATCTTCTTAACTAGGATTTTAACATATCTATAAAATAATGCATTTCACCACTCTTTGCATAAAAACACTAAATAAAACCTCATTGAATAAGAGGAAAAGTGAGTGTGTAGTGTGCAAATGTCTACATGGCCAAATGAATGTGCAGAAAATACTCGATATTATCATTAAATTTAGCCATTAAATTGCCCCTTTATTTTTTAACATAAATGGTCTTGTTTACATTTGTCTACTTAGTTGTATTATATTTTCGTGAACTTGGGATTTATGTCAAAATACTATTCAGGTTTAGCTGAGGATGTTTTGTAATTTGAATTCAGAAAGGAAATTAAACTGAAAGTATTAAATGGTGTTATTCTAAGTGAATTTTACTGACTATTTCTGCTTAACCAATTTCTGAAAAAATTACTTAAGGAAATTTCCAATAAACATGATAAATATGATCAAATATAGGTTTAAGTTTCCAAATGTAAATATATTTTTAAAACTGGTTGGAAACATATTTCTAGTTAAAATGTACCAAAGGATTTTAAGTGATGAACACCCTTTAGTCTGTCTTGTAGTTGTAAACAAAAAATTATAAACATTCTCAATTGAATTTGAAACAACATTTTGCATAAAGTAGCAATTATTTATTTTCTGGTTAAAAACTCAGATAACAGAAATATATTATATAGTCTGTCTTGTAGTTGTAAACAAAAAATTATAAACATTCACAATTGAAATTGAAAGCAGCATTTTGCATAAAGTAGCAATTATTTATTTTCTGGTTAAAAACTCAGATAACAGAAATATTTTTTTGTGATAAATCCAATCCTTTCTATGTATTGTGTCTGCTTGGTGGTAGATTTTTAATGGTATTAGATAAAAAGAATTAAAAATATCCAAAAATTATTTAATCATGAAAATCAAGATTTTTGGATGTTTATAGGAACATTTAACAAATACAAATATACATAGAGGCAGATTTAGGGGGGGGGGGGCTTATGGAGCTACATATTTGGTTAATGCATAGACGTTTTTACTTGTTCCACTTACCTAACAGTGCTTAGTTTTTGGGCCCCTTTTTTTCTAAATCATGGATCCACATCTGTCATTAAATGATTTAAAAAAAACAGGAAGTATTTTGGATGTTCAAAAAATGGTATCAATCTGTTTGTCTTGTTAAGTTTATAGGTACGGTTTTAATTTTGTGTGTGTTTTTCTTCCTGGCTAGCTGGAAATTTGTACTTAATGCAAATAAAAATACAAATAGAAAGGAACTAAGTCCATAACTTAAAAGAAACTTTAAAGTAATAAATCAACGATTTTTAATGTTAAAGGTTTCATTTCTGTGGTTTTTAAAAAAAAATTTTATCATTCAAAATATATCAGATTAGGCCTACATTTATATGCTTCAATAAGCTTAATAATAAAAAAAAATAATAATAAAACTATGCACTCATTAAAAATGTCTTGAAGTTGAAATGCACTTTTGAAATAGAAAATGTTTTTCATGTGTTTTAAATATAAATACATTTTATAGTAGAAAAAGACGATTTGAAAGACAGTAGACAGTTAAGAGCTTGGTATAAAGTATAGGCTCTGTTTATTGTCAAAATTGATTGTTGAAGAATATTGGTTGACCTCTAGATATCTTTTGATTATTTGTGTTGTTGGATCATTTTCTTATTGACGTATAACCCACATCACTTTCTTATTGACGTATAACCCACATCACTTTCCTATTGACGTATAACCCACATCACTTTCTTATTGACGTTTAACCCACATCACTTTCCTATTGACGTTTAACTCACATCACTTTATATTGACATATAACCACCATCACTTTCTTATTGACGTATAACCCACATCACTTTCCTATTGACGTATAAACCACACCACTTTCCTATTGACGTATAACCCGCATCACTTTCTTATTGACGTATAACCCACATCACTATCCTATTGACGTATAACCCACATCACTTTCCTATTGACATATAACCCACATCACTTTCTTATTGACGTTTAACCCACATCACTTTCCTATTGACGTTTAACTCGCATCACTTTATATTGACATATAACCCACATCACTTTCCTATTGACGTATAACCCACATCACTTTCCTATTGACGTATAAACCACACCACTTTCCTATTGACGTATAACCTGCATCACTTTCTTATTGACGTATAACCCACATCACTATCCTATTGACGTATAACCCACATCACTTTCCTATTGACATATAACCCACATCACTTTCTTATTGACGTTTAACCCACATCACTTTCCTATTGACGTTTAACTCACATCACTTTATATTGACATATAACCCACATCACTTTCTTATTGACGTATAACCCACATCACTTTCCTATTGACGTACAACCCACATCACTTTCTTATTGACGTATAACCCACATCACTTTCTTATTGACTTGCATGTATAGCCCACATCACTTTCTTAGTGACGTATAACCCACATCACTTTCTTATTGATGTATAGCCCACATCACTTTCTTATTGACGTATAGCCCACACCACTTTCTTATTGACGTATAATCCACACCACTTTGTATTCATATTGATAAGATAAGAGAAGACATGCCAGATTTTACTTTATTTATGAAAATACTCTCAAATTCCATAATTCTTTATGCTGATAGTCTGTGTTCAGATTTAAGTCAGCAGATTAGCCAAAACTAATTTATGTAACCTTGAGGTGAAAAGTTAGGAACACTTATTTCGTTCATAAACAAATCATCTTTTAAAAACCTATGAACTCAAAAACTAGCCAATCTTTTTATTCTGTAAATGATAAGCCATGAAGACATTATCAATATCCAGTCATAATAACAATTAAACCTGGTTTTCACTGCTTGTAAAATAATAATAAGTCAACATTACAGGTATTGAGCAGATAGTTGCTTTTATATTTGGTAATCAATGCATTGATATAAATTTTTGATGATTTTGAAATAAATCTCATTGATTTTTTTATTGCCCCCTTAGGTACGTAAGGGACATGTATAAAATCTAAATGCATATACTTAATATAAATTTTTTTTAGTAAAAGTGGCCACTTAAAAGTAAGAATTTAAAAAAAAAAACCATCTGACAATAATAAATCCAGGAAAATGATATGCTTAAGTTTGCTAAATTTGTTTATATTCAAATAATTAAGTTGAATTAGTGATGATGATTATATTGATACATCAGTTATATTAATGATTTCAAAAACAAAGTCCAAGATATATGGGTTTCTTTCAGGATCTGAAAGCACTGGCTAAAAGCAAAAGGAAACGACCAAATTCTGAATCTCAAAACTCAGCAGCAGCATCACAGAGTGATTCCGATTCTGAGACATCTGAAAGTGATGATGATGTAAGTATGGTTCAAGGCTAGATCATGTTATAATGTATATAACAATGTCAGGGTAAACATGATTAATTGGTCAAATATTCACTACTGTAGCTCTCAGAGAAATTAATATCATTTAGAGTTGACTGTGTTAAAGGTTCTTTTTTATTGATATACTATATGTTTTTTTAGGATATATGCTTATTTTTGGAATATCTATATGTGTAGAAAACTGGGTACAAAATGAGAACACTGATTTCATAGAAACCCTAAGGCCTTTTAGTGCAGAATATTATTCATGCCTCACTATTTTCAAGAATGTTTTTTTTTCAGTCAATTGGCATGTAATGGAGCTTATTTAGATTTGGTTTAAGAATACTAAAAAGATAGTAAATTTTCACAAAAATTAAAGAACTTTTATAGCTAGAGATTATTGGATCTTGTTGCAAAATTTACTAAATGATTTTAAATTTACAGTGGACAGTAAATGGCAAAGGTAAAAAGAAAAAGAAGAAGGGAAAAGCTGCCAAAAAGACGAGCAGGAAATCCTCAGCTTTATCGTCTTCCGAGAGTGAAGCTGAAAGTGAGAAACATGTTTCAGAACCCGAGGAAGGTATGTAACTAAACATGCTAAACAGCAATGGATTACCTCCCTTCTTTTATTAAATATTTTAACCATGAGAGGGGGTGTAAATGAGCCATGAATCAAGAGACGGTGGGAGGTATGTTGCTGAAAAGAAACAAAAATAAGAGAATTATCTCCCTTACATAATGCTAGGAGTTTGAAACATTGTTCAGTAAACAGCAAGATACTGTGGATTCCTTTTTCTTTGGATACCAATTTTCGTTCATTTCGTGGCTAAAAGTGAACCACAAATTTAAATGTTCAATGAATTACAAATTTTCTTTAGGCTTGTAAGCAGACTAAGGAAATTTTTCCTCAACCCACGAAAATTGGTACCCACGAAAATAAATAAATCCACAGTACCACAAAATATTACTGGTGCTAGTATGTTATTAAATGGGGAAAAAATACATATGTTTATTGTTGTGAAAGTGAAGTATTATTGGAATATTTAAGTGAAACTCCATAATTATTCTGGAAGGTAAATATCTGTGTCCCTACTATGAACATCAATGATGAATGTCTCAACAGGTCATTAGATGACAATCATTTATTGAGCATACATATGGGAAAGATGACCAAGTTATAAAATCTTGGACTATGTTTTATGGTCAATTGTTTTTCATTGAATTGCCTAACTTTTTGTCTTGACATGGGGAATTAAAGATTGTTGTGTGCCTTTGATTTAGGTGGTTTACCTTGGTATGTTGATCTCTAGATGTCTATTTTTAGTAAACTGATGTTTGCTTGTTGTCTCATTAATATTTACTTTACATTTCACTTCAATGTATTATTATTTTTCATGTGATAAATCTGTGTTTAAAAAAGCAGAATATATTGTATTTCATAATTACTTTTATTATAGGTGAAGTGTCAGAGTCTGATAGCCCAGCTGGTAACTCGGGGTCTGAATATGAATCAGATAAAGAGACTTTCAACGATGGCTATGATGAAAACTTAATCGGAGACGAAGAAGATCGATTACGCCTCGAAAAAATGACTGAAAAAGAAAGGGAACAAATTTTGTATAACAGAATCGAAAGAAGAGAAGCTCTAAAAACAAGGTAGGATTGTACAGCGAAAATGATTTGGAAGGTTAAGGCAACACAGGAAAAAAATCAGGAAAACAAACCAGAAAATAATACTAAGAAACGCATGAAATGTAAAATTCTCTGACATTAATTTTTTAATCCAAAAATACACTCTAAGGAACTGCAAGTTTCATAATTTTAAAGATTAATTGAGCTGAAATTTATTTCATTATGATAATAAAATTATCTATTTCTTTCAGATTTGATATAGAAAAGAAATTAAGACAGGCCAAAAAACAGCAACAAAAGAAAAAAGACAAGCAGTTTGCTGAGTCTTTGTTAGAAAGGTCCACAAGTCAGCGTAGTAAAGAAAGACGGAAAAATATTGAAGAGAAAAAAGATTCAGGGAAATTTTCTGTCCTTAAAGAAATAAAGGCCAAGAGAGAAGAAAAGAAGAGACAAGGTTTGTTTTAGGATTCATTGAATTCTGGTTACTGAGTTGATTTATTTTTGTGAGTACATATTTACGTGGATTGAGAAAAACTTGCTTTTTTGTGGATTTTTGATTTAGTGGTTTTAACAATGCCTGCATATATTCCTTTGGAAATTTTGAAATTCTTTGATCATTTAAATTTGTGGTTCTTCTGTGTCCATGAAATCCATGAAAATTGGTATCCAATGAAAAATCATGAACCAGCAGTATTAGGGAAATTTACTGCATGTTACAGCCAAAATTTCAAAAATTGTTAACCCATTTCTTTGCAAGATGTAATCTGCTTATGCTGAACTTATAGTAATATAAAAAGGTCAAGTCACATAAAAGCTAAATGACAGAGCTTCGGAGGTAAAATTAAAAATAACTGGATGAGTTTGAAAAAGAATTTTAAGCCATACATTAGTTCTGTTCCATAAATTTTTGTTATTTCCCCACAAACAGACATTTTTGAAAAAAAAATACAAAAGTATAAGTTAAGACCAAAAATTAGCCTACTCCACATTTTTATACGACCGCAAAAAAATTTTTGTAGTCATATATTGGTATGACGTTGGCGTCGTCGTCGTCATCGTCCGAAGACACATTAGTTTTCGCACTCTCACTTTAGTTTAAGTGAATGGATCTCAATGAAATTTTACCATAAGGTTCAATACCACAAAAGGAAGGTGGGGATTGATTTTGACGGTTATGGTACCAACAGTTAAGGAATTAGGGGCCAAAAAGGGGCCAAAAATAAGCATTTTTGTAACTTCCAGACATAACTTGTGTGTAAGTGTATGGATCTCTCTGACATTGTACCACAAGGTTCCATATCACAAAGGGAATGCTGGGATTGATTTTGGGGGTAATTGCCTCCAAATTTTAGGAATTAGGGGCCAAAAAGGGGCAAAAAACAAGCATTTTTCTTGTTTCATGACAATAACTTGTGTGTAAGTGTATGGATCCCTCTGACATTGTACCACAAGGTTCCATATCACAAAGGGAATGCTGGGATTGATTTTGGGGGTAATTGCCTCCAAATTTTAGGAATTAGGGGCCAAAAAGGGGCAAAAAACAAGCATTTTTCTAGTTTCATGACAATAACTTGTGTGTAAGTGTATGGATCTTTATGAAATTGTACAACAAGGTTCCATATCACAAAAGGAAAGCTGGAATTGAGTTTGGGGTAATTGCCCAAAAAGTTAAGGAATAAGGGGCCAAAAAGGGACCAAAAATAAGCATTTTTCTAGTTTCCAGACAATAACTTGTGTTCAAGTGTATGGATCTCTCTGAAATTGTACTGCAAGGTACCATACCACAAAGGGAAGGCTGGGATTGATTTTGGGGGTAATTCCCTTAAAATTTTAGTAATTAGGGGCCATAAAAGGGCAAAAAAACAAGCATTTTTCTAGTTTCAGGACAATATTTTGTGTGTAAGTGTATGGATCTTTATGAAATTGTACTGCAAGGTTCCATATCACAAAGGGAAAGCTGGGTTTGAGTTTGGGGGTAATTGCCCTAAACGTTTAGGAATTTGGGGCCAAAAAGGGGCCAAAAAACAAGCATTTTTCTAGTTTCCAGACAATAACTTGTGTTCAAGTGTATGGATCTCTCTGAAATTGTACTGCAAGATACCATACCACAAAGGGAAGGCTGGGATTGAGTTTGGGGCTGATGAATCATAAGGGGGTTCAAAAAATTTTGGGGTTTTTTTTTTTCCTTTTTTTTCTTTAAAATTTTCCATTTTAAATTGGTTATTTCTGATTTATATATAAAAGCAAATAATAATGATATGGTTTGAATAGGTAAATTAAAAATTTTTAAGTTCTTAGACCACTTTCATTCTGTGTCAGAAACCTATGCTGTGTCAAATATTTAATTACAATCCAAATTCAGTGCTGTATCAAGCTTGAATGTTGTGTCCATACTTACCCCAACTGTTCAGGGTTCGACCTCTGCGGTCGTATCAAGCTGCGCCCCAGCGGAGCATTTTATTATTGATTGAAACCATTATCAAAAATCGTTACATAAAAGAAAGGATTTGTTTTCAATGTTCCAGCAAGGCTGTATTAACTGCAATAATGTCCATTCATTTTGACTGTCTTAATATTGTTTGTGTCATCTTTATTAAAAAAAAAAATCTCCACCAGAGACCAAATGATGTAGAAGTTAGCAAATATAGGACACTGTACATCCTTCACAATGAGCAAAAATTAGCAAATATAGGTCAATGTACACCCTTCACAATGAGAAAAACCTGTATGGCATAGCAAGCTATTTGTTCATCAAAAGTTCCATCTTTGTTTGTATTTCTTATATTGTAAGAGATATGGTGAACACAAGATGACACCATTGTGTCTATTTCTGTAAAAGTTTATAAAAAGGAATTTTAAGAGTAAATCACATAAAATTACTAGCATTTGATGCGCCATAAAAAAAGTCTTTAGATGATAATTTAATGGAATCACTTCCTGTGTTTTGTAGCCTCAAATATTGATTTGATTATTTTTTTAAATTTACGTATACATTGAAAATTGATTGGTTTTATTTACAGAAGAGGCCACTAAACAAAAGAAATTAGAAGAAAAAAGGAAAAAGACCCTGAAAGCTGATGATATTTACTCTGATGATGAGGATGAAGATGAAGATGAAGAGGAAAATGAGGATGATGTTCGTAAAGATAATAAAATGGAGGTCCGTGAAGCAAAATCTGAATCTGAATCATCAAGTGGTGAAAGGTCATCAGATGAGGGGTCACAATCAGAAAACGAGTAAGTGTTCTGTGTATGAATTATTAAAAGCAAAGATAATTGGGTAATTATACCCCCGCTCAGAAGGAGGGGTAAAATACTTTATGTCTGTCTGTGCGTGTTTCCATCAATCAGTCTGTCCTCCCCTGAAAATTTGTATAAAAATCAGATTCGTGAAATTTGGTATCAAGCTTTTTGTGAGCATGCTATAATGTGAAGTAATTTCAGCTGTCAACATCTTACAGTTTCCTGAATACTTAAAAACTCTTACAAATAATGGCCATGTAGGACATTTTTGTCTCATTAAAAAAAAAAATATGACAGACATTAAAAGAATTATCTTTAATAAATAATTAAGGTGGATTTCAGATTGATGGAATGTTCAAGGCCTGACAAAAATCTTAAATCATAATTTGAGAAAACTAAAAGGACAGGGTGTGATTAGGGCCTTATTTTGTCTCATTTTCACTGACATTTGAACTATTAAATTAAGATTTATAAATATATAAAAAATTTTTTCATTTTCAAGAAAATTGGTTAAGTATAGACAAGTTTTTCCAATTATCTGCCTTAGTTTGTGACACGACTCCTATGCGTCATCGTAGTAGCGTCGCCATTACAACTGTGAAAAAATATAAACTAGATATACATCTATTTCCCAGACCGCATATAATTAACGTAAACACAAGAATGTGAAGGCGTATTAGACCTCGACAAAATTATAAATGCTATAAATAATAAAGTAATTAGATAAGGAATGGACATTAAAATTTTCAGTGTATTGCAGGCCAGGTGTTGTCCTTAGAATATAACTGTATTTGATACATTACACCCGGGATATAATATATACGAATACTAATCCCAGGCTACATATCGATTATTATCATTATTGATTATTATAACACATACATAAATAAAAAATAAATTGTCTTGCCGGGTCAAATGAGATATATTAGAAAAACCAGGTGCAATTTTATCAAATCATAGAAATTTCTGTAGTCAGACCTATAATGAGACAGTCCTAAAATTCAACAATCCTCTTATCCGACGGTCCTATCATTCGACAGCCCGTTTTCTCTGACGCGCAGTTACTTGTCTCTATTGAAAAAATATACCTATAGACATGTACCGTTTGATGATAAACTTTGTTCACAGAGACGAGAGTTTTGTGCTTGTGGTTCGTAGGTTCTAGTAAACTATTTGACTACCAAGACCTTTGAAACATTCTTTCTGATTTGTAAAATTTAATTATTCATGCACAGAATAATCTATTAATGAGGAAAGTTCAAATCAAGTTTCACAGAAGTTACTGTATACGTCGTATAAAGAAAGTAAAGTGACTATATACTTTGAGCACACAGGCCTACATATATCATGTATATGGACCATTAAGATGAGGCTTATAGGGAAGGGCCCTTAATAGTAAGTTTTGCTAGGATTTGTCTATGGATGCAGCTGTTTGTAAAACCTTTAAGGTTTTCAGCAAGAACTGGCACCCAGGAATAAAATGTTTTACAAGCCTTACTTTTCGAAATATGAAAGTGCCGTCCAAAATAACCAAATATCAAACTAAGTGTTCACCTCGATCATCAGTACGATCGAGCAACAGCTAAACTGCTATATCGTAGTTGAAAATTAAATTTGTGTAATAATTCCACTAAAGTAAAGAACACTTATAAATATATATATAGTTACATAAGTATACAATAAGGCGTCAATGTCGTTCATAATATTTCTATACGCTGACGTGGTTCCCCCCTTTTTTTTAATTTTGAACTCCTTACTCCTCTGTTAACAATATTTTTGTCTGAGTTGATGTTGTCGGAATTAATGTCTGTCTATTTTGCAGCATAAAAATAGTCGTCATGAATAAAAAAGTTCGTCTCTTCATACTGGGTTGATTTGCTTACAATTAAAACTACATGTAGCCTCAGGGTAGGTTTCATTGTTATTATTTAAAGAAATGTTCAGCGGGAATTTAGGGGTTGGGGGTTCCCGCACACCCTTTATTGAGCTACATTTATTTGTCTAGTTTGGGGGCCCACGGCACCCCCCCCCCCCCCCTTTTTCAAAATCCTGGATCCGCATCTGATGTGTGGATTTTCTTTACAAAAAGAGGCAGATGCACTGTAGTCATCGGATTAATTTTCATAGATTAATTTAAGTTTTTTTAACAGTCGTTTCACGACGTGTCAACATTCGTCTGCCTGTGTAATTTTACTTTCATAACAAGTTTTATTTAAAAAAATAAACGGATTGTGTGCAGTCGGTGCACCATCCAGAAAATAAATGTCCGGACCATACAAAAACCTGTTGATGCAAAGTTTTTCTGCCTAAAGCTTTGATCCACTCAAGTTTTGTTGGCTCGTCAGAAGGCATCAAATGAGACTTATACAAGTAACATGTTATATGGAATCAAACAAGGACTGAGGGGCAGTCATTGTGCAACTCGTTGTGTAATTCAAATATTGATTTTTTTTCCACATCTACGATTATTTGTACAACTATTAACTGCACAAGAAATGCCTCCACATTTTCATAACTTTCGGCAGTATCCATAGTAAAATAAATCAGAAAATGAAAGAAATACAAATGTAAACAGAAAATCGATAATGTTTTGATCAATACACGTGCGTTATTTTTATACGACCGCAAAAATTGAAAATTTTTTGGTCGTATATTGGTATGACGTTGGCGTCGTCATCGTCGTCGTCGTCTGGCGTCGTCCAGCGTCGTCCGAAGACACATTGGTTTTCGCACTCTAACTTTAGTTTAAGTGAATGGATCTCCATGAAATTTTACCATAAGGTTCAATACCACGAAAGGAAGGTGGGGATTGATTTTGGGGGTTATGGTACCAACAGTTCAGGAATTAGGGGCCAAAAAGGGGCCAAAAATAAGCATTTTTGTAACTTCCAGACAATAACTTGTGTGTAAGTGTATGGATCTCTCTGACATTGTACCACAAGGTTCCATATCACAAAGGGAAGGCTGTAATTGATTTTGGGGGTAATTGCCTCAAAATTTTTGGAATTAGGGGCCAAAAAAGGGGCAAAAAACAAGCATTTTTCTAGTTTCATGACAATAACTTGTGTGTAAGTGTTTGGATATTTCTGAAATTGTACTACAAGGTTCCATATCACAAAGGGAAAGCTGGAATTGAGTTTGGGGGTAATTGCCCGAAACGTTTAGGAATTGGGGGCCAAAAAGGGGCCAAAAATAAGCATTTTTCTAGTTTCCAGACAATAACTTGTGTTCAAGTGTATGGATCTCTCTGAAATTGTACTGCAAGGTACCATACCACAAAGGGAAGGCTGGGATTGAGTTTGGGGGTGATGAATCATAAGGGGGTTCAAAAATTTGGGGGGGGGGGGATTTTTTTTTTTCTTTTTTTTTCTTTTTTTCCTTTTTTTTTCCTTTTAAAATTTTCCATTTTAAGTTGGTTATTTCTGATTAATAATTAAGAGCAAATAATAATGATATGGTAGGAGATACACACCAAACAGGATGTGTAAATTATTATATAATAAGTATTGTGCAATACTAAGAAATTTTCAATTGCACAGTATTGCACAATAGCAAGAAATCTTCAATTGCACAGTATTGCGCAATAGCAAGAAATCTTCAATTGCACAGTATTACGCAATAGCAAGAAATATCCAATAGCACAATATTGCGCAATAGCAAGAAATTGTCAATTGTACAGTATTGCACAATAGCAAGAAATATTCAATTGCACAGTATTGTGCAAAAGAAGATACTTCGTATAAATTGCTTATTTCTTGATCAATTTCAATGGGGTTTTAATCTTGAATTCTTGGGGTTCTTTAATATGCTGAATCTAACCGTGTATTAAGTTTTTGGATTTTGGGTACCGTTTTTAAATTGGTCCACATTGAGGTCAAAAGGGTCCAAAATTTAACTTTGTTTGATTTCATCAAAAATTGAATTATTTGGGTTCTTTGATATGCCGAATCTAACCGTGTATTTAGATTCTTAATTTTTGGTTCCGTTTTCAAATTGGTTTACATTAAGGTCAAAAGGGTCCAAAATTAAACTTAGTTTGATTTTAACAAAAATTGAATTTTTAGGGTACTTTGATATGCTGAATCTAATCATGTATTTAGATTTTTGATTATGGGCCCAGTTTTCAAGTTGGTCCAAATCGGGGTCCAAAATTAGACTTTGTTTGATTTCAACAAAAATTGAAAATATGGGGTTCTTTGATATGCTGAATCTAACCATGTATTTAGATTTTTGATTTTTGGGCCCCGTTATCAACTTTGTCCACATTGAGGTCAAAAGGGTCCAAAATTAAACTTTGTTTGATTTCATCAAAAATTGAATTTTTGGGGTTCTTTGATATGCTGAATCTAACCATGTATTTAGATTTTTTATTTGTGGACCCGCTATCAAATTGGTTCATATTGAGGTCAAAAGGGTCCAAAATTAAACTTTGTTTGATTTCATCAAAAATTGAATTATTGGGGTTCTTTGATATGCCAAATCTAACCGTGTATTTAGATTTTTAATTTTGGGTCCCGTTTTTAAATTGGTCTACATTAAGGTCCAAAGGGTCCAAAATTAAACTTAGTTTGATTTTAACAAAAATTGAATTCTTGGGGTTCTTTGATATGCTGAATCTAAACATGTGTTTAGATTTTTGATTATGGGCCCAGTTTTCAAGTTTGTCCAAGTTGGGGTCCAAAATTAAACTTTGTTTGATTTCAACAAAAATTGAATATATGGGGTTCTTTGATATGCTGAATCTAAACATGTATTTAGATTTTAGATTTTTGGCCCAGTTTTCAAGTTGGTCCAAATTGGGGTCCAAAATTAAACTTTGTTTGATTTCAACAAAAATTGAATATATGGGGTTCTTTGATATGCTGAATCTTACCATGTATTTAGATTTTTTAATTGTGGGCCCGCTATCAAATTGGTTCATATTGAGGTCAAAAGGGTCCAAAATTAAACTTTGTTTGATTTCATCAAAAATTTAATTATTGGGGTTCTTTGATATGCCAAATCTAACCGTGTATTTAGATTTTTAATTTTGGGTCCCGTTTTTTAAATTGGTCTACATTAAAGTCCAAAGGGTCCAAAATTAAACTTAGTTTGATTTTAACAAAAATTGAATTCTTGGGGTACTTTGATATGCTGAATCTAAACATGTGTTTAGATTTTTGATTATGGGCCCAGTTTTCAAGTTTGTCCAAGTTGGGGTCCAAAATTAAACTTTGTTTGATTTCAACAAAAATTGAATATATGGGGTTCTTTGATATGCTGAATCTAAACATGTATTTAGATTTTTGGCCCAGTTTTCAAGTTGGTCCAAATTGGGGTCCAAAATTAATCTTTGTTTGATTTCAACAAAAATTGAATATATGGGGTTCTTTGATATGCTGAATCTTACCATGTATTTAGATTTTTTATTTGAGGGCCCGCTATCAAATTGGTTCATATTGAGGTCAAAAGGGTCCAAAATTAAACTTTGTTTGATTTCATCAAAAATTGAATTATTGGGGTTCTTTGATATGCCAAATCTAACCGTGTTTTTAGATTTTTAATTTTGGGTCCCGTTTTTTAAATTGGTCTACATTAAGGTCCAAAGGGTCCAAAATTAAACTTAGTTTGATTTTAACAAAAATTGAATTCTTGGGGTACTTTGATATGCTGAATCTAAACATGTGTTTAGATTTTTGATTATGGGACCAGTTTTCAAGTTTGTCCAAGTTGGGGTCCAAAATTAAACTTTGTTTGATTTCAACAAAAATTGAATATATGGGGTTCTTTGATATGCTGAATCTAACCATGTATTTTGATTTTGGACATTGGACCATAATAGGTAAATTAAAAAAATTGAAGTTCTTAGACCACATTCTAGTGTGTCAGAAACCTATGCTGTGTCAAATATTTAATCACAATCCAAATTCAGAGCTGTATCAAGCTTGAATGTTGTGTCCATACTTGCCCCAACTGTTCAGGGTTCGACCTCTGCGGTCGTATCAAGCTGCGCCCAGCGAAGCATTTTATTCACGGTTGTAATGGCTGATCGGTACACGTGAGAGGTTAATGGATGCGCCCATGTTTTCTAGGTCAATTATAGGTAAACCCATCTATTGATTTGGGTTGTATGATTTTCAATGTTTCAGATAAAGTACAAGCTAATACTTAGTTTATAGAAATTGTTGTTATTTATTGTAGATATTATAATTACCAGAGATCAAAGAAAAAAGTGCAGTATGTGTCTACGAAGGAACAATTACAAAAGGTCAGACTGTCTCGGCATAAAATAGAGAGGTATGTACTGCATTATTCTTAGTGTTCACAATTTGGTAGGCCATAAAATTTATTTTACAAAAAGGCTATACCCATTCCATTATGATTTTCATAAGTTGAATAGGCTCTTTGAACAAACTAAATTTCGCAAGTGATATATTTATATGACTAGCAAATAAATTGTGGCTATGTCAAAATTGGTTCTTTTCTAATATGAATACACCAACAAAGTTAAAAATCCTAAAAATAAATCGCAACAAAGTTGGCTAGACTTAGCAAACTCATCTGTGTGTAATATGTGTTAAATACTTTTGATACCAGTAGTTATTTTTCACTAAAAATTGGTTTAAATGTCTCAACATATCATACTTTGCTTGGGCATAAGTCCATTTTGTGCAGTATAGAACCAGTCTAATAATTCACAAAGGGAAACAGATTGTGTTAAAAGTGTGTAATAAGACAATCAAATCAGCAAATGGACCATTATAGATGTAGCATAAGCTTTCAGGTAGCCAATAATGATGGATAGAGTGCCATCTTTTCATGCAATCCAATACTTGACGATTCATTTATGATTGAGAGTACCAATTTTTGTACATTGAGGAATAATTGTGTTTTTGTGATTTTATCAAAATTCTGCATATAAAGTCTTAGAGATACTATGATGTTGATCAATTTGATTTGATTGATTGGTGTTTAACACCACTTTCAACACTATTGTGCTATTTGTGGCAGTCAGTTTCTATTGGTGGAGGAAGCCGGAGTGCCGGAGAGAACCACGACCTTTGGTAGGAAAACTGACAATCCTAGTCAAATTAAGATTGGAGTGCACATGCCACGTGCGGTTCTATGATGTTGAAGATCTAGATCTACAAAGTGTTGGTTCACTCATCTATAAATGGTTAAGATATACCCTCTAAATCAAAGAAAATGAGTACCCCACGATGAATGATGAATCCAGAGTATATGATACATTTGTTTTAGTTGTTTATTTATATGTTTTGTAGATGGGTACATATGCCTTTCTTTAGGAAAACTGTGGCAGGTTGTTATGTAAGGATTGGTATAGGAAATCATGAAGGCAGAGCTGTATATAGGGTATGAAAAATTTGTTAGATTGTTGTAGTCATAGAAATACAGAAGCTCTGGCATATTTGTTATTGATATCTTTGGAATTTACAAAGTTAGAAACTGGAATGATAAAACAGGAAATGTTAAAAAAAAACTTATCATTACCTTCTAAAATCAAAAAAAATAAATTATAAATTACTGATGGTTCATTTGTTTTGTTAATATTCTTTATGTCTTTAATTGCAGGTAGCTGAAATAATAGATGTTGTAGAAACAGCAAAAGTTTACCAATTAGGGACAACTAGAACAAATAAAGGATTAAAACTAAGGTAAGCAAACAGAACATGGAGAGAAATTTCCAGGAGACAATTTTTGCAACTTTGTTTGCATCACTCTTGAAGCTATTTCCTTCATCAACAGCAAAATGATGGATGTGAACACAATAATGGATGAGTCTTTGTCTATTTCACTCTCTAGATTAGGGTTTTATTTCATAATTATTGTTTAAAAGTTATGGGTTTATTTGCACAATTTAAAAAAACAAACTTGTGTAAATATTTATTGGATTATTCTACTATCCTCTTTTCTGAAACTAGCAGTCAGTGTGTCAAGGATCATTTTAGTGTTACTAAAAAAAGGAAATGTTTGAGGAGATACTGGTTTCTGTTTGATAACTTTGTGAGGTTCCTCTGTTGGATTTAAATGAAACTTATATAGATGGAAGATAAAGGCAATTGGAAGAGCCCTATATTTTTTCAGGTCAATAGGTTATTGATGCTAATTATAGACTTAATAAAGAAAATGAGGGGCAATTTGTTTCTGGGTGACATCTTGAGATACCCTTGTTGTGTATTATGAATATAAGTAGTAGATAGTAGAAAAGGAACAAAGACTATGGATTTTTAGGTCAATATGTCAGAGGTCAAAGTCACAATTACAAAACTGACAGCTACATGTAATACGTATTCTTCAAAATCTTAGTTTCTGGATAAAATCTCTTGATAATGTTTTATTTCAGGGATATTTATATTGGACATGTGCCACTCAGATGTGGCACATTAGCTAGTGTTACTAGAGCCTTTTCTGAAATTTTATTAGGTACCATCCATGAATGTGTGGTTCAGGGATCATAGGTTGGCCTTGGGTTTAAATTTTAGAGTTTGTTTTGATTTGATTTGAAAAATTTTTTATGCTTATTATTTTGCAGACATGGTCATTCAGAAAGGGTTTACCGATTAGAGTTTGTATCAAACCAAGACTATACAGATTCAGAATTCTTTAAATGGAAAGAAGCCATGTTGTTAGGAGGTCTAACATTACCAACTGTAGATGATATTGAAAAAAAAGTCAAAGACATTGCAGAGGCTGCAAACTATAAATTTAAGGAAAACGATATTGAAGAAGTAAGTACAGTAGATTTGTTTTTATTCGTTAACGAAAATGGGCACTTGTGAAAATAAATGAATTGACAATAGTTTTAAGTCTGTTATATATATAGATAACAAAACTTCGGTTGAATATTAGTGGTTTTGTGTAAACTGTAAAGTGTAAATCACTTTACCAATATTATCATTGAAAAATTAGTCCTAAATTTTCCAAAACTTAATTTTAAAGATGATGGATGCGAAAACATCAAAGTTTTACACTGAGCATGTTATTAATAATACCCTCAATAATATTTTTTTTTATACTAAATACATACTAAGACAGAAGACTTACAGCTAAATATTTACTCTTTATTACAGATTGTAGCAGAAAAACAAAGGTTTAAAAAGAATCCTCATAATTATGCTGTAAAGAAAACCATTTTATTGAAACAAAAGGTCAGTTGAAGATTGTTGGTCGTGTTAAGTTTATGTATAGTTTATTTAATGTTGACGAGCTGCCATGATGACTTACCTGTCTAGATCTCTACTAAGGATTAAGGGAAATAAGGGGTATTTGTCAATGAGACAGCAACCCAAGGACACAAATTATCACAAGACATCTAGAAGTCAACATATCAGTCTTCAACAATAGAGAGGTGTAGATACAATTTTTCATCTCTTGAATGTTTGTTATCAAAATAAATTGCAGATAATTAATTGAAATGAAAAATTTACAATGGAAATATTGAAAAAGGTATTATATTTTAGTGCGTTTCATTCAGTAAAATTTTAGTACCACACTTCCCAGTTCTAATTGGGAAATCAGTGACCAAGAGAGTAAACTGTGAAAACACAGTGTTAGAATTTTCTTTTGGGGCTGTTTCAGAATTAATTGTATGGAGAATTGTTAGGCACACTTCTGTTAAAATTTGAAGAGTGGTAATTAAAGAAAGATAGCCTGAACAATTATTGAAATCAATAGATTGAACTTTGTTGCATGGCAGGGTAAAAAATAAAGTGCCCCCAATCTATCCCAAACTATTCTGGGAAAGAGTATACAAAGCAAAAAATAAATTTCCATCAAAATCATCAGAATTTATTGATGAATATTAATTTTTCATAGGAAATGGCAGACATGGAAGGCAATGTTGATCAACAAGGTAAACTTCAACAGGAATTAGAAGATTTAGAGGAAAGGGCAACTGAGTTAGATCGGCGAAGGTCACAGAAAATTAACTCTATCAGGTATGTCATTGTTTAAGAAGCACTGAGTTAGACCATCGAAGGTCACAGAAAATTAACTATCTCAGGTATGTAAGTGTTTAAGGGCAACTGAGTTAGACCATCAAAGGTCACAGAAAATTAACTATCTCAGGTATGTAAGTGTTTAAGGGCAACAGAGTTAGACAGATGAAGGTCACTGAAATTTTTTTTTTTAATTAATGCCAAAAAATGTGACAGGAATCTGTATCAGATTAATTAAATTCTAATCAAATTGTTAAATTTCAGCATTTCCTGTGAAAAAAGCATTAATTAATCCCACATTTATGTTCATTGATCAACAAAATTAATAATAAATGCATGCAACAATTCTGAATTTTCATCGTTTATTACCTTTTCTTTAGTTACATCAACCAGAGAAACAGACAGCGTAATTTGATAGAATCAGAAGAAGCATGTAAAGTTGAAGTAGCAGAAATGAAAAATAAAGTAGCTGATCCATTTACCAGACGACAGTGTCGTCCGACCATGGTTACCAAGGTAGGTCATATGACATTAAAAATGATGTATAGAAACAAGTTTATTACGTTAGATGAAATAAAAAATCTAAGTAATCTTTTGATTGTTGCAAAATATCCTTTTTTTGCACAAAAATATTATTCTGACCTGATTTATCACTAGTAAGTTGCTTGATTTTATTATTACATCAAAATCTAGAAGGTAATCTGTATGTATTGTAATCTGTCTAAACCAAGGAACACTATATATTTTAGAACATACAGTGTTAACCCTGATAATTTCATGTCTACTCTCACTCCTCTGACATATAAAACAATAGGTGTTGTCAAGACGTCAATGCATTTAAATAATGCATAAAAGAAAACATAAAAAATTATATGGCCCCTGGTATTTTTTACTTTATTTTGCATTAAAAGCCATTTTTATAAGAATAGCTAGTCAAAAGAATTCAAATATCGAAAAATAACCAATTGGAGACTAACAATAGTGTTATTTCACTGATATGATTTGCACATTCTTGAATTTATGTTGTGAATCTTTTTTGATATTCAGATTCTCTTACATCCTGCACAATATTTGAAGGTTTGTTTTATTTCAGGTTGGTTTGCAGGCAAAGGAACCATTGAAAGAAGCCAAAGAAGGTCAACTTAAAAACGAAAGCCAATCATTGAACCTCAAACTCCCATCATTGAAGGTATATATTTATTTGCCTAAAGAAGTGTAAAAGATAATCAAAATTTATGCATGTTTGGGTAAACAATAAAGTGGTAACTCTTTTTGTTGATATCTAGAATAACCTAAAGGATATGGAATAGCAATACTTTGGGTTTTTTTTTCTATTTCAAATTCCAAATATTGTACTGTTATATTTGTTTTAAATGGCTGCTTTAAAATTAGATAGAACTGTACTATCAATTTTCCTTGGTTAATTTTCAAGTTTGGGGCTTTGAATTTTGTATTATCATTTGCTTGAATGTATAAATGTAATGGATCAGATTATTTTGTGGTGCTTTGCTTTGTTTCGTGCAAATTTTTATTTATTCAGTCATTCTGAAGATCACTCTCGACACTAGCAATATTCTGATAAATATTGGTCTGATGCTGTAAGTTAACCTTGTACAATAAACTCTGAACCTTTTGAAATCTTGAGATCTTCAAAATGACTGTTTATTCCCTAATTTCATCCAATGTATTTTCCAGGCTGAAGAACAAAGAGATCATAGAAAGGTATATCTCAAAACAGTAAAGTTAATTGATTCAAGTAGTGTTAGATACACTTGGAATGGCTACTATCAAGTTTATAAAATGTCACACAGTAGCAATTTCAGTAAATGCTAGGTGCAATTTTGGCTGCTTGCAACTTTTCCTAAATTTGAATAGAGTATAGGATAAGCTGTCAACATTGATGGATGCATTCAAATAGAGCTAGCCAGTAGCGTAAAACAACATATGAAAGTCTAGTGCTAAAAGACTAAATGAGAACTTATTGATTTACATTGAACTGGAACTATGATTTAAAGAAATATTGATAGTAAAAAATTAGTAAACCAATCTAAGCCATATTCAGCACCACCTAGTATTTACTAAGTTGTAACATAAAGTAAAATTCAACTTGTGTCAGGTTTTCCTCTAACTTGGAAAATATTTTTTAAAAAAAAGTTAAAGTGCTCATGATTTAAAAAAAAAGCAGTTTTAATGAAATTGATTAAAAAACGATATATCTATAGTTGACTGTACTGTTTTGATTTCTACGAGATTTACTTGTGTTTTGAATGTACATATAATAGACTGGTTTGGTTGGCCTGTCCTTTATCTGTTTGGATTTTCTAGATATAAGGGCCAGGTATTCACCAACCATCTTTTTCCCCGATTTATTTTCATTATGAGTAGAAAAGTTCCCTGGTTGACAAGGGAAATAACCAGACACAGAAGTATAGATTCTACCACTGCATTGAGTGTGATATGATATTTCTCCTTTCGAGACAGTTATACTTTCAAATTTAAAATGTGAGGCTTGTTGTGCATTTTAAATATTTACAATTTAACTGGACAGTTGAGACATATAGCATTCCACTAGATACGATGGTAGAATCTGTTTCTCTAATTATTTTAGACGATATGTATGCAAAGTTTATCTTTATGTTTCAATGATCTGCATAAAGGTTGTGCTCTTTCTATGTGACGTCACAATAGTGAAGTCAGAGGAAAGAAGAAAATAAAATGTCATAGTTGAAAATTGACAAAAGAAGTACTGAGATCAAGGGAATCACATAACAAAAATAATCAACCTTTGGGGAAGTATAAATTGTCTAAGAATAAGATATATCTTTCTACCATCCATAATCTATTTTCTTCTATTTTAAATATTTATCTCACTATGTTAACCATGTTTTTTCTTATCTCTTCTCATTTGAAATTTCACTTACTTATTAAAGTTCAGTAAGGTCAGATTCATAAATATTTTAAGGTAACTTATAATGTTGGATTTTCCTTTAGCTAGCACATATATAGTATCATATGCTGTTAAAAATTAATGCTGGTAGTATAAAAAATATTTCGATCAATTTTAAAGGAAATTTCTTAAACACAGTTTTGTTTAATTTTTTTTATAAATAACTAATAATTGCTTTAAAATACGTTCTATTGTGTAAGTAATATTCTGATTATAGGATTGGGGTGACTTTTCATATAAAATAAAATACAACAGTCCCTCTTGTATAGCAACAACAGCAAGGTGTCTAAAGACATAAAAAAATTTAGGCATTTTGATATTTTTTTTTTGCAGATATCACCTTTAAAAACTACAGATAAAAAGCAACAAGATTTATTTGCTGATCATGATTTTGATATAACAATAGATCTTGACGTCACCTCATCAGGTATGTAATATAACAATAGACATATTATTATAGCTTATATATATGATAAATAATTTCATTGGGTAACACAGTATCATGTGACATGGAATAATTCAGTTAATTTTCATTTAAATGCAAGGAAGGATGAATAATCCTAAAAATTAACACCCAGCGATGAATAACCCTATTATTTACCAGTGAATAAGCTTTTGAGCTTTTTGATTTGTACACAAGTTTTCTCCCATCAAAATGAGGTCACGGATATATGTAAACAAAATGGCAACGGTCACGTACGAAACCCATCAAGTGAAGTGGAAACAAGGCTTTGAAATTCATCTAGTGTCAAAATATCTCGCATAAACAGTTGTTTTCAGATCTATCAATATTTTACAAAAAGAGTCTACCTTTAAATAATGTGTTGTACATACAAGAAATTCTAAAACACCAAATAGTTTTCTAACAGGAGTGTTTTGACAATCTGTTACTACAGTAGGGCAAGTGCTTTTTCAATGGTTCAAAACGCCCTTCAATAGTTAGTTCGGAATAATAAAACAATTGTGGGCCCTTAGAAGCAATGAATATCCAAAATTGTCAGCCCAAAAAGTTTATTTCACTGAGGGCCATAATTGTATATTGACCGCACCTCATAGGTATGTGATATAATAATAAATTTTGACGTCACCTCTTCGTGCTTGAAGATATTGATTTGATATTTGGTGTATTGTTTTATCATGACAATTTACAGATCAAGTTCGAATTTTGTTCCGGCCTGATGATTTTGTGCAGAGTTATGGTCCTTGGACTTAGAAAATTCACTCAAATAATCAGTTTTCGGCACTTTTTTCGTCATGCTTGAAGATATTGACTTGATATTTGTTACATAGTTTACACCATGACAAGTTATAGATTAAGGTAGCATTTTGTTCCAGAACCATAAATTTTTAACCGGTAGTGGATTATGTATTGCCATGCAATACTCCAGAATGCTTGTTATCCTCTGTGAATAAACAATAGTGATATACTAATACTATTAAATTATTATAATGGTCTATTTTTCAGCTCCCTCTATGATTGTTAATAAAACCAGTGAAACCAGTCGTGAAGGAGCAGCACCAAAACGATCCCTTAACCTAGCTGAATATAAGAAGATGAAAGGACTTATTTAGTACCAGTATGTGTGTGTGTGTGAATGTTTGTGTGTGAATGATGAAGGATGTTTGAGTAGGTGTGTCTGATCTGAATCATGTGTATGTGTGTTGACTTTTCATTTCATTTCAAAATATGTGTTTTCACTACAGAGATGTCATGTTTATCGTTTTTTTATTTAGTATATCTTGTTTTAGAGAAGGACATATATAGCATATAATTCATGTAAGAGAGTCTGATAGAAAAATTCTCTGTCACTTACAGTATCATTAAAAAAAACTTGCATTATATGGACCATGTTTAAGGATTAATGGATGAGCGAAGTGGGGGGAAAAAATTACATTTTCTTTATAAATAACTGTGGTATGTTTTTTTGCTGAAAAATATTAAGAAAATATTGTGTCCCTTGCCAAATCAAATTTTAATTTGGTCCTAAAAGTTTAAAATGTTTACTTATACCTGTATATGTACAGTACAGTTTTATGGTATTTCTAATGTTTTTATATTTATCAGGTTTATATTTAGAGTGATACTGTGTAACATGTTCAACAGTATAAAGCTTGTTTTCTAATGTTTCTCTCAGCTTACGACATGAGAGTTTGTACCTTGGACTTAAACAATATTTCTTTGTCATACCCTGGAAGTATTAGTTGTCCTTAAATTTTTTGATTAGAATAACAAACTTGATGACTGTTGGAGGTCAATATGTTTTCGTCATGGGCCAGTCTACATTTCTACCAGTTGGCAGCTAGTCCCCCCCTATTCTTAAATCTCTGAAGTAAGAGCCTTTATACATGTACATGAATCCACTTGTCAGAGTTGTTTATTGCACTTTTGTTTGTTTTTGTATTTCTTCAACCGATTGAAAGATGCACAGCGTCCGGTGATAGTAACATAATAAATTATGTAATCTCTAGGTAAAAATTTTTTTTATATAAGTGTTTGGCTGGGTACCCCCACACTGTTTATGTTCCGTTACTGATTTGTTCCTTTTATCCTTGACACACTCTTACCCTAAACATTTTCTTATTAGATTGTTTTACAATGTAGTGTCAAATAAAAGCTCAAATTTACATGTACATTTTTCCCCAATGGATTTCAGTATGCAGTGATATGTAAATATATAAATAAAACAACGACAAGGGGGGTGTTTAAGTCGGTGACTACCCATGAGGGTCTCGAACGGTCAGATATAAATTGTATTTAAGGTGAAATAAAAGAGAAAGGTACCTGGAAATTGAATATTAATATGTTTTCATCATGTAAAATGAGATGCATGTTTGTTTTAACAGTTAATATATATTTTGTTTCCAGTTGTTTACAACATTTCTTCAATTAAGATCATCATAGGTTAGATTTTCAACGTGCAAGCCTTAGTAAGCAGTTCAAGATCTGAACTATAATTATCAAAAGTGGAGAAATATTGTAACTTAAGACAGAGAAAGTAATTATGTTACAAATGCAGCTTTTATAACATGAAGTCATAATAAATAACTGTAAATTTAGAAATTTTTGTGTGCTTTATAAATGGGACGGTTGAACAATGGGAAAAAATGAGATTAATTATTGCAATTCCAGGAAATGTAGCATACAAATAATGCTATCAAAATACAATTTTTGTTTCAGTGAAACCTTTCCTGTGGCAATTTTAAATAAAAAAAACCTGCTAGATGAAATTGCTAAGGATAGACTTACTGGACCCACTCATAAATATCTGATAAAAGCAGACCTTTAATGAATTTTGGCCCTTGATCTTTTTCAATATTTAGTGTATGGATTGCTGACAAGAAGTATAAAGTTACATTTGACAATGCATAATTTAAACAGTACAAAATTTTCTTAATATGCAATTCATGTACCTACAAATGACTCTACCTGAAATATGGGCAAACTTATTTTAAATTATTTCTAACCATTTTGCCAAAAGTTTAAAAAAAATACAATGAGAGAAATTAAAATCTATCGTAAGTATGTCCTATTATCTTCAAATTATATTAAACCATGGATAAAGTATAGGGGTTATATAGGAATTCCATCATCAGTTAATTTCACTTTGGGTTGATAGAATGGGTTTAAACAAAAGGAAACAATGCAATGAAATATATGTGAATAAAGGGAGGTTATTGTGATCTTACAAATTTTAAATTAAAATGTGTCAAGATTGTAAATCTAATATCTTTGATCGTATGTGGTATAATTTTGTGAACTGTATTCACAGTACTTCTAGTTTAACTCATTCTAGGTATGCATGGAATATTTGCCACTAGAGGTTAAGCAAACAACAATCAATCTAGTTTTAAACTTACAAAGGTTAACATTATTTAATATGTTTTAAAAACTAACCATGTGTGACCATAACATGCAATGTTTTGTCAAAGGAACATCAGTACTTCTATGAAGTGTATATGTGTTGATGTAGTGATTTTTTTTTACAATGAGTTCACAATATGAAAGTAGGTTTTATAGAGGTAGATTTTTGAAAGATTTTGTTGCGTTTTTTTAATGTCTAAAATGATATTTTAATCTATGAATTGGTAGCATACTTAACATGTTTCTGTTTGATTATGCATTTTAAGGACTGTTCCATTTAAATGAATGTTCGAGGGTATAAACAAACTTCCCAGATTCACCCAACAATCAACCTACTGTGGATTCATTATTATTCGTGGGATACCAGTTTTCGTGGAGTTTGTCGGTACAGGTGAACCACAAATTTAATGGTTGAATGATTTACAAATTTTCAAGAGGCTTGTATGCAGACTTTGGCAAATCCATGAAATCAAATATCAACAAAATTGTATATTTTCCTCAATCCACAAAAATCGGTACCCATGAAAATATATGAATCCACAGTCCTTTGCGTCATTTTGCATACATCCATAAATGATCCACAACCCCATTTCCAAACATAAAACTTTCCTTCCTACCTCCCCACCTCCATTCATATGGAATAGTCTTCACAAAAACTGTTTGTATACATATTGAGATAGTATTACACAGTATTTAAGTTTTCAGGATGCAATAATATCCTGTTTGACATGTCTGTTAATGCAAATTTACAACCATTACTTTTGAATTAAAAATAAAAAGTTTAAAAAATATAGTATTATTAACAGGGGTGTAAAATATAGCAGTATGTTTCTAAATAAGTATTTACTTTAGCATTCTTTTGTTACCATATCAGCCGAGGTGTATAAATCATGAATTAGAATGAAATACCTCAGGACAGAGTGTGAGAGATTTTTATTAGATATTTGTTATATATGATGTTGTACCTCTAATTAAACTGATAAATCTTTTTGTGTGTTTACTTTTCTTGTCATCAAAAGATCATGAATGGTCAATGTAATTATCACAATGACCAGTATAATTCATTCAGGCTTTCTTCACTAGTTGTGGTTTTGACAATTATCTGTATACTTCACTTCAGCCATTTTTGTACCCCCCTCTACCAGGTCAACTTCCATGGAACTCAACACATTGTCTTGAAGTGTTACACCCATGTGCAAAATGTCCCCAAAAAATCTATCATTTTAACCCTTCAGTGGTTACAAGCACTTTGATTAATGATTTGATTCATTTTGTCCAAACATCATATACTTTTGTATCTCTACTGTTATTTGCTAAAATAATATGTAACAGTTTAACAACTCTTGTGATGGACAACTGTTTCGCATTCAATACCAATAGGTAGTTATTAATTCAGGACAAGAACATGTTATTGCTATATGATTATGATTCTTGCATGTTATTAGACGTCTTATCAGAGGTGGACTTAACAAAATTTAAAAGTATGGCCTATAGGACCAGTTAGAGCATAAATTTACTGGCCCTACTCAAAATAAAATTTGCCCTCTCAATGCTATATAAGTGAAAATATAGTCAAATGTACTGGCCAATGGGGCCAGTAGTCTTTATGTTCAACTGGCCCTATCGAAATTCTACTGGCCTCGGGCCAGTGCTTTTAGTCGACCCCTGCTTATTTTAAGTGCACAGCATAGTGAGCAAAAAAAGTTGTAGCCTTTGATTTAACACAGCCAGGATCAATCGCACAATATTCTGCACCTAAGGTATGCATGCTATTAATAATGAAGCAACACTAAATTTTAGTAACCATGGTTTTTTGTGTCGCACAGAATGTGAGATAAAAGGATGCTAATCAGAAGGCCTCTTAAATCATTTGCTTAAAGCTTTATATTTTATAAGGTAAAGCATTCTGTGAGTATTGCATGGCAATACATAGTCCACTACCGGTTAAAAATTCATTGTATTGGAACAAAATTCTTAATTGATCTATAACTTGTCATGGTGTAAACTATATAACAAATATCAAGTCAATATCGTCAAGCATATTGAAAACTGACTATATAAGTGAATTTTCTAAGTCCAAGGACCATAACTCTGCACAAAATCATCAGACTGGAACAATATTCAAAGTTGAACTGTAACTTGTCATCATAAAACTATATAACAATTGTCAAATCAATATATTCAAGAATGACAAAAAAAAGTGCAGAAAAATGATTATTTTAGTGAATTTTCAAAGTCAAAGGACCATAACTCTTGACAAATTCATTAGACCAAATATCAAATCAATATCTTCAAGCATGAAGAAAAAAAGTGTGGAAAACTGATTTGCCGGACTGATGGATGGACAGACAAATGGACGGAGTGCAAACCTAAAGTCTCCTTCGACTTTGTCGGTAGGGGACTAAATAACCCAGATACTCCATACCTTGTGTAACAGGTTCTTATCTTGCAAAGTTGGGCATATGTCCATTGTGCTTGACCCAATTTTCAGGGTTCAGCAACTGCTTAAAAAAATTATCATGAATTTCTAGCTTATGAGTAATAGGATAACTATATTTGGTATACTGGATCCTTGCAAGGTCTTCATGTGTTCGACAAGGTTCATCTGACCATGGCCTCATTTTGTGGATCAGTAATCAAGGTTAAGTATGTGTGGTCTTCCATATTGCCTTTAGTACAAGCATTAGGTCAACAATATTTGGTTTTATGGAATCTACATGTCCATTTGGATGAGTTTATCTGATCTTGACCTTATTTCATGGTTCATGGGTCAATACTTTTATGGTAAGGTCCATAAGCAAAAGGTCAACTATATTATATGATTGTAATGTGTACATTTCCGTCTTGCAGTGTTCATGTGATCTTGACATCATTTTAATGGTTCATTGTTCAATGTTTAGTTTTTGTGGTTAAGCCCGTTTCTCAGGTATTTAAGCAATAACTCATTTGGTGTACGGAATGATTGTAAGGTGTGCATGGATGTCTGGCAGGGCTTAACTGACCTTGACCTCATTTTCATGATTAATTGGACAATTTTTAGTTGAGATAAGGACCTTTCCTCTGATACTATAAGCAATGGGTAAACTTAGTTGGGTGTGTGGAATGATTGTAAGCCATATATATCTGTCAAGCAGGGTTCATCTGACCTTGAGTCCATTCAACCAGGATCAAGGAAGCAGGGGAGCATAATAGTTTGTTCAAGTTTGAGGTTAATGTATCAAGACATACTTGAATTGGTGTGACAGATATTTACAACAACTGAATTTCATATAAAAATTCAAAAGAATTTTACTTAAAACCTCATGCCCATGAAAATTGTGAGAAAAATAAAGTATGTTTGAGAAATTTGGCAGTGTAGTTTCAAAGAAATATGCACTGAACTTGACATACCAATCAACATTTTATAATATCCTAACAAAGGAAACATGGCAGAGGAATTTAATAACAGAAAATAGATAAAACAAAGCTTTTATTTATCTAATAAATTACAACTACATATAATCTCATCACCATTGGGTACTGGTAATTACAATGTCACAAATGTGACCGAGTTCAGATCAAGTTATTCAAACTAATAATTTTATCTAACTTCAGCATCTTTGCACTGTTGTCTTTCTGAACTAATTTAATTAACTTCAGTTTACTTTGACATTTCCCCTGAATAGTTGGATGCATCAATTCTTTAATTTACATTATATTTGGGGTAATTGGCTTAAAAGAATTACAAATGACATTAATACACTAAAACAATAGAACTTTTGAACTGGGCACATTGTTAGGCAAGTACAAAGTTGCATATGTATATTTTTTTATCAATTAAAAGTCATTTTGTGCACCAAAAATTAAAAAAAGGTAACAACTACTAAAGGTAAGAATTACACCTACGTTAACAACAAAAAGATTGCAAAATAAACAAATAAAATACTTTGAATATTTTTTTCTGTACAACATCATTACATTGTATAACAAAATACATTTAATCTATGAATATTATATAAACTCTGATACCATTTGGTTTTACAGCTTTAAGGTTTTGAGCCTGTCTGTGAATGGAACAAATAGAAGGGAAATTGGCACTTCCTCCTTAGCAGATAAAGTTTTAGTATTTAAAAGTCACACTTGGTACATTACTTTGTGACTTTATTATTTTTTTTTTTTAAGTTTTCAACAATTAGACTTGGAAAAACATACATCATTGTATTCACATTTTGAAAAAGTAACAATGTCAAAAAAAAAGAAAAAACAACCAAACTTGCACATTTATAAATGTAAGCTAATATGTATAACTGGTGGAATTCTTGTGTATACATTTCAATTATATACATGATATAAGGACATAAAAACATTGCTATACGTGTATAAATAAATGTTTAATTAGCTGCTTAGGCCAAATTTGAAAATTTTAAAGTACATTTTCTAAATTTCATTCATAAAACTGAAAGTTCGACCAGCAAGTTTCAATCACCACTTAACTCTTTCTTCCAAAATAAAACCAGACATGAAGCAGGTTTTGAGTAGCCGAGGGAGGCACTGAGAAGCTTATTTTCATTTATTTGGCCTAAGGCAAAATGAATATAATAAATAACACAGTTAACAATATCTTTAGGATGCTTCCTACCACCACTAAAACTTGCCATCCCTTCTAAAATGAAATACTGTGGATTCATTTATTTCTGTGGATTCATTTATTTCCATGGATTCATTTGTTTCCGTGGATTGAGGAAGAACTGTATTTTCATTGATATTTAATTTTGTGGTTTTGCCAAATCTTGCATGCAAGTCTATTTAATTTTGTACTTCATTGAACATTTAAATTATTGGTTCACCTTAATCCACGAAAATTGGTATCCTATGGATAATAATGAATCCATAGTAATGCAATAGTTACAACAATAAATTCAAATCAAATTCTTCACACTTGTGTTGTATAAATAACATAGGGTTGTTTTGTTCCAAGTGTGGCTACATTGTTGTATAAACATTAATAAATTATTTGATGAAAATGAAACAATTAGTGTATATATTTTGAAAGCTACTTTTACATAAAACAAATAGATCAGCTACATTGTAGATTCAAGACAACCGTTTTAGACATGAGGACGCACAAGGCTACATCCTTTTATAAATAAAAAGCTCAAAATTTGAAGGACTTTGTTACAAATTATCTTACTTTGAAGGTTTAGCTTAACAAAACCAAACATATTTGACATTTTTTTTATTCATACTTATTCATTGACTAAGCTAAGATCATCACAAACACATTTGACATTGACTTGAACTGTAGTCTTTCTTGCAGGCCTGATGTCTCTAAAGTGAATATGATGTTTTTCTAAAATTCATGGAAAAAATTAAACATGCATATATTATAAACTACTTTGTCACTCAGATAGAGTTATTGAATTATTAATAACATTTTGAAAAATTTACATATTATTTTCAATTCTTAAACATGTTAAATCAGAATATTTGTATATAATAAATGTCCTCATGTGATTAGCAATGATATGTTAAATGCTGATCAATAAAACACTTTCAAGATGATAAAAGGCTCCACATTTATAGGATAATAAAATGTTTACATTTTTATTTAGATAATATGTTCATAAGAATTGGTCACACCACTCTTTCAAACATTGATAGCAGTCATTCTGTTGTTTGGAATTGGCTCCAATCAAATCTTTCAGCCAATCTTTAAACATATCTTCATCTTTTTTCAACACCAAAAACTGCCCCAAGACAACATAGGCCTGAAAAAAGAGTTTTCTTCCTTATGAAAAACAATACATAAAAAATAAATATATGTCTGGAAGATGTACAACATCACCAATACTTTAAAAAAGTGAAAAAATAAACAAATACAAATATCAGTAGAAATTTGGGATAACAGATATCCTTCATCAATACATGTATAATGTAAAATGGAGTCTTTATCAATCTATGCTGATTTGAAATTAAAAAGTCTTGAAAGCAATACAAATTAAAACTGAACAAGGCTTGCATTATTCTTAAATCTGGAAATTCATGCAAACTTATTATTTACAAAAAATGAGGCTAGTTATGTATACATCCCAAGTAAAACAACACATCCAGCTGCTGTGGTTAGCACTACATGATTTGAACTACACCCATTCATTGATCCCTTCTGATTCAAATGTTTTAATTTTCTTATCAAAAATCTTTTCAGAGATATATATATATTTAAATTTTGAGTCATTTACAACGGATTCTATTTCTTTTTTTTGTGAATGCTAACACTTTTTTGTGACTAACTTATGTCATGTCATTAGATCTTAAATCTGTGTAGCTGTCAGGGATATACTAATACATTAAGTTATAAATAAACAAAACACAAATCTAATACTACATTTGTGTTCATCATGAGTTCATTTAAAAGTTTAATATGGAAGGCCAATATTCATGGCTTTTACACCTCAACAGAATAACAATTTCCAGGATCAAATAAAAAGCTTTCTGGACTCAAAAGCCTTTCTGTGCATTCATTCAATTTACAATTCCATATTATATGATCATCAGATAAAACTTACACAATCAAAGCCTGACTCTGAGAGTCTACCACCAAGAACTTCACCAATCCCTGCGAGCTCTGTTACAGGTTTATCACCCATAGGCTCCATTACAAAATTTCTATGTTTTTGAGAAGTTGACGACATTTTGCTACAAAATAAAGAAATTTCATAAAATTTAATAGACATATACTGTTCTTTCTACAAATGATACTACATGTATGAAAACACTGGTTTCTCAATATTTTTTTGTCCATTCAGGACATACAGTTGTGGTCATGGTGGTATTTCTTAAAAAGCTTTAGAAAATTTAAATGAACACTTTTAAATCATATTTCAAGTGTTTTGCATCCAAGAGATTGCCATTATTTTAAGTTTATTGTTTTCCAATTTTTGTAGTAAGATCAAACCAATCTTATTACATATGAATGTCTGTAAGCAAGTGCCTGGCAGTTAAATATAAATATGGTCATGAGGTATGACCAGGTTATAAGTGATGACCATGACATGTCTGGGTGACATATAAAGAACCAACCAGATAGCTTCAAAGTAGGGAACTTGGAAGCTGTTCAGTAGTGGACCTGTCAGCTGCTTGGATGAATAATACAGAGCTAGATAAAAAAAAAAACATTTAAGAAATAGGGGAAGAGTACTGTATAAATGGAGAACCTCAGGAAGTATAACTTAGCTGCTTTATGGAAGATATTGTTTCATGTTTGGGTCGGCCAGTTAGAGACTGCACATTTAGATCAAAAGGTTGAGGGTTTGAATCTCTTTGGTACCATCCATGTATGTTCACCAATTTATCCCTTTTAAAGAATAGAAAAGAATGTTTTATTTTATTTTAAGTCGGGTTTACATGAACATTACACATATAACTAATAGCTCTGTAAGAGTTTTTGCCCTTTGTTCACATTAACATATGGAAAAGTCACAGGGGTGTTCATTCATTGCCTTTTCTCATTAACGAATTAAGAATTTGGAATCAAACAACATATACCTGACACAACTTATAAGTTATTAATGATGAGGAAAGGTACGATACATGTATCATAAACTCTAATGACTAATGTTTGGGGAAAACGAAAGTGGACAAACTTCTGTCGGAATGCATTATTGTGTACTTTCTCTATATTTGCCATTAGTTTTATCGCCTCATAGTTACATCCTTCGTTTACAAGAATATAAATGTACTAACTTGTGTTGGAATTTTTCAAATAAAAGATGAATATCTGTATGTACTGTTTTATCGAGTTTCGTTTTCAGGAAATATTGGCGCTTTCACAAGTAGACAATGTATAAAGGTGACTTGAATCAGAAGTGTCTTTCCGACTATACACAAACGTATAAAAGACTCAGACTTGTCCTTTTTCAATTTATCTGTTCTCCTCAAATAGGAGAACCGTAAAAAAATATAAATATTATTTTTTTCGCAGCTTTTTTAAAACATCTGGGATATATTATGTTCTAGGTAATTTGAATGAATATTTGAACTGTCTTATTTCGAGTTTCTTTTAAATTAGTAAAACATAAGGCACCATCCATTCATCTTTTATGGAAAGACATGTTTTTTTTATATAAACAGTTTGATTCATGTATATGTATGTCTCTGATTCTATCAAAATTCAAAAACAAATAATAATTTGTTTCAGCTGGGAATAGTTTAATATAAATCAATATATGTCAATAATTATGTCCCAGGTTTCAGAAAAGAAGTGAAACAAAGAGTTTGTTTCCACTGAAACTTAATTTATTTTAAATAAGGAAAAACATTTCAACATTCAGTTTAAAAAAAAAAACAAATCTTGTTCCTGTTAGTAACTGAAAGTAAATAGTTTGTACGTATAGGCAAGGATGTATATTGGTATGTTAGTTATACATCCTTGGTAGTTGGTATAGGCAAGGATTGGTATAGGCCTTTTAATAAAGAAGAAAAAAATAGATTTTTTGGGAATAATTTGTCAGATTCTAATTTTCTTGAGAAAAAAAAATGTTTATGAAGGAAAGTGAATAAAATAGTTTGTTTCTTTTTTATTATTAAAGGTGAAGAAAAATTGCAAAATTATGTGTTGCTTAGACTTTTAATCTAAAATATGAGAAAAAACAAATTTGACTTTAAAATTATATTCTACATATCAATCATCAATTAAAACATTGTTTTTGTTTGTTTTTTGCCTATCTTTTTGACTCATCACATTCAGGATAATTTTTCATCAATTTTTTTTCACATTGTGGACACATACAAAAAAAAGGCCTTGACCATTGATTCTAATATTCTTGAGAACACATTTTTTTTTCTGCTGGAGACTAAAGATAATAGTTTGTTTCCAATGAAAATATAGGAAAAGGCATAAATATGGAAATTGATTTCAATTCTTTTTCTTGTTCCTGTATGTTGTTGAGACAAGAAGCACATCATGCTGAAATGTCTCGCCTGCTTTACTAACCATAATTGATTTTATGTAGATAGTCAGGGTTTGAAGATAAAGTTTTACAAGTATCACATAAACTTAACATTATGATCAATGATTCATGAAAATGAGGTCAAGGTCAATTAAACCAAGCCAGATAGACATCTACACCTTACAATCATTCCATGCACCAAATATAGTTCACCTACTGCTTATTGTATTTGAGAAATGGACCTAATCACTGATCCATGAATGATCATGAATGAGGTCGAGGTCAGGTGAAACCTGTCTAACTGACATGTACAAAGACCAGACAAGGAACCCATATACCAAATATAAGTTATCCTATTACCTGGTACTATAAATAATGAGAAATTCACAAGACAAAAAAACTAAACTTTTTTTGAAGCAGTCACTGAACCATGAAAATGAGGACAAGGACAATAGACATATGACAGACAGAAAAATCTTAACATTAAAGGCATCTGTATGTATACAAGGTGTGAAGTCTCAAGGTAGTATACCCTCTGAAATTTAAAGCTCAATACAGAATACAGATAGTTTACACTGCCGCCAGATTGTAATCTCTATGTCTCTCATTCATTGACATTCGTCGCAGGGGAGACCAAAAAGTAGGAAACTGATGGGACACAGATGATGCCCCCGCTTGCATACCATATAAAGTTATAAAGAGACATAACCGAAGAACGATAAAAGTGACACTACCCAAATTTGTTCTTGATCTGAGTTCCGTGGTAATAAGTATTGTGTATAAGTTTCATAACATTTGGTTGAGGCAAACTTAAGTTAGAGAAGTCGAAAACGAAAAATTCAGCAATTTTTCCGTTTGTAAAGGGGCATAACTCAAGAACAGTAAAAGTACATGTAACACCACCAAAATTCAAACTTGATCTGTGTTTTGTGGTAATAAGCATTGTGTATAAGTTTCATAACATTTGGTTGAGGTTAATTTCAGTAAGAGAAGGGAAACGAAAAATTCAGCAATTTGTCCATTTGGAAACAAGCATATGTCCCTTTATAACTATATGATATGCAAGCGGGGGCATCATCTGTGTCCACATGTGGACACTATCCACATTTATTTGAAATGTCTTCCATAATACATAAAAAAATATCAAAAAGCTAAGATTTTATGAAACTTTATATTTACTTAGGGCATATCCTGAATTTTTATGCCCCCGCCGTAGCGCAGGGCGCATTAATTTTTACCCTTGTCTGTCCGTATGTCCCAAAGTTGGTTTCCGTTCTCTAACTTTAGTTTGCCTCAACCAAATGTTATGAAACTTGTACATAATGCTTATAACCACAAAACACAGATCAAGTTTGAATTTGATCAAACTGGTTGGGTCGTACTTAATCTGTATTATGTAGTAATAAGCATTGTGTATAAGTTTCATAACATTTGGTTGAGGCAAACTAAAGTTAGAAAACGGAAACAAAAAATTTGTACTTGATCTTAGTTTTTTGGTAATGAATATTGTGTATAGGTTTCATAATTTTTGGTTGGGTCAAACTTAAGTTACAGAATGGAAACTAAAAATTTTGCAATCTTTCTATTTATAAAGGGGCATAACTCAATAATGGTTAAAGTGACACTACCCAAATTCAAATTGATCTGTGTTTTATCAGTGGAAGTCAAAATTAAACATTGCATTGTATAAAGCATTGATTGTAGTTGTTTCAACTATAATCATGGACAAAGGAAGATAACTCCAATTTTAAAAATTACTTGATATTTAGAAGAAAATAAAAATTTTACAATTTTTCCATTTATAAAGGGGCATAACTCTAGAACGGTTAAAGTGACGACACCAAAATTCAAACTTGATCTGTGTTTTGTGGTAATAAGCATTGTGTATAAGTTTCATAACATTTGGTTGAGGCAAACTTAAGTTAGAGAACTGAAACTAAAAATTTTGCAATTTTTCCATTTATAAAGGGGCATAACTCTAGAACGGTTAAAGTGACGCCACCAAAATTCAGATCGTCCACCATTATAGAACTTGTCTGAGATATTGCTGATATTAACCTATAGTATAAGTTTTATAAAAATCTGGCATGAATTGTACCTGTGAGAGCGCTAACAAGACCAGACGGACACGCAGATGGACAGACGCCCGGTGTTTCCATGTCCCCCGCAATGCGTTATGCGGGGGACAAAAAAAACAAAAAAAAACAAGAATATTTGTCTATAGGACACTTTGCCATGCTTGCACCATCCCATGTTCACTGAACCAACGACATCCAGGTATATATTCAAAGTCTATTGGTGGTATTATCAGCCCGTGATATCTCAGTTGGTAGAGCGGGAGACTGTAGTGGTATAGAATCTAGTAATATCTAGGTCGGTGGTTTGAATCCGCCTCACGGGATATATTTTCCGACAGTGCAAGACCCTCATGGGTAGTCAAGGTCGTTAAAAACTCCCCTCGTCGTCGATATTGAGGACCGATCATGTGAGGGTTTTTAACAGCCAGTCAAGGTCGTTAAAAACCACCAAGTCAGTCATATTGAGGAAACACCACAATATATCTAACATTTAGAACAAATGGATAAACAGTGTGGATTTAAAAATGAGGTGGGTGCTGGCCAAGTGATAATAAATAATAATATGACAGTAGGTAAGATAAAATTTATTAATTCTTGAGACTTTCGTCATATATATGTTAACATTGTGTATGTGTATCACAGCATTAAGACACCTTTCTAGAAATACTACATCTAAATCATTGTAGCAATAGCTCTTATGGTCCACAACTGTCCTTTATATTATTATATACAATATCTGATTCTTTATCACATAACAGGTATCATAAAAAATTTAAATCATTAATGATCCAATAAAAGGAAGTAAAGGTCAGATGAATCCTGTCAGACAGACAATTTATTCACAATAACTGAAAAAAAAATCATGTGTAAAAACCATACAGTATCTTTAGCAGTAACTGAACTTTAAAAATGAGATCTAGGACAAGTGTTTATACAATATTTTATGCCAGATGGAAACTTTGAACCATCAAGATCTGTATACATTGTTAACAGCCTTAGTGCAATAAATCTATTATCAAGTATTTAAAAAAAAAAAAAAAAAATCGCTTTTGAAATAGTTACCGTTATTAGTAAATCTTGATCTCTTGTCACAAGGAAAAAAATAATTCATGTATTTGAAAAAAAAGAAAAAGATCTATATACGGGATATGAATTCTATCATATAAATAATTTATGTTGTTGCCCCTGCAGGATGAGCACCCATATGGGATGCATTCTGCTACATTCATTGCAGGTGAGACAATGAATCATTATAAAGGACCATAAGAATTATTCTACAGAATCTAATAACAAAGTTTTGCTCTATCTCAGTCTGTAAGGTGATAAAACATTGGAAAATTTACAAATCAACTTCATTTATCATTACAGAGATCTAATAACGTGTAATGTTAATATTTAACTTCATATTATAAAATAACATCTGGTTATGAAACAGGCATAGATAAATATGTATAAGTTGTTACATATCTGTTTCAAGTTTCCTGACCTAGCCTAATTTAAGTGTCTATCCTAGCACGTTGTACTGAGTCTGAGGGTCCAAATAAAACAGAAAGCAGCATACTAGTATATAAAGATTACAAACAAGAATATAAATGCAAGGAGACTTTAGTATATTTACAATTCAATTCCAATGCATTCTGGGTAGAATTATCAAAAGTGTAAACCAATATGTTGTAATTGGCTAACAATGAACTAAAAGGTGGATATCATAACAATTGTATAATTCATTAATATCTTGGGAGAACCTCCCCAAAATAGCCCTATTTCAATAGAAAAACAAAGGATATGGGGTATCCATTCATGACACAAAATCAGTATATGCACAGCAAAAAAACACACATTTCAGTTTGTTTTAGAAGCTAATCCCATCATCAAATATACTGTAAACCAACTTATTTTCGCGGATACTTTATTTCGTGTTTAGCCCTTCGTAGCCAACTTTGCAGCTATTTATTTTCATGATTTTAAAATTATTTTGACGTATTTATATAAAGGAAGATAAAAGTTTAACAAATTCGTGAAGATTTATATTCGTGTTATTTTTCAACTCGGGAAAGACGTGAAAACAAATCGCTCGAGAAAAAAGTTGGTTTACAGTAAATAGATTTATTGTACTATTTGACAAAAAATTATAAAACTATATATTGAATAGTAGATACTTTTAAACTGGCAATAGCTCTCTTTTGAGAAATTTGTGTAATTATTAGAAAAACTATGAAATTGACCTCCTCAAAGTTCATTTTACTACTTACAAATTTCATTAATATGTATAAATAAACTTATGAATTAATATTTCTCCACAGCAATAATGTTATCTTTAAAATACATACATACATACATATATTGTGTATATCCAACAAGTATTAATAGTACACATATGTTTTCAACTATTGGCCTTTTAGATATTCTTTTATTTTGAATTAATGAGACAAAACTTTCATAAATACAAAGGGAGGTAATCCCTTAAAATATAAGGAAATGTGGTATGATTGCAAATAAGGCAACTGTCTACCACACACCAAAGGATGTGGATGAAAGCAACTATAGGCCACCGTACAGTCTTAATTAAAGCAATGCTTTTTTTTTTGCCAATACTTTGGAAACAGAATGAGATTAATCTGTGTTACTTTGAAGCTTACAGAATATTCATGAAAATGTTTGACAAAAACATGCAAGTGATTTTGAGAGTAATGTCCCTTCACATTGGTAGGAAAATTTTGCACTGTAAGATTGCGTAGTTTAATAGCACCAGATCTCTCTGTTATGTCTTCCAGTTAAGAATGTTAAGACATTTTATCAAAGTAGTTCTAAAAGCCATTATAATAATCTTCACTTGATATGTAAATATCTATTGCACTCTCCTGATTTTGTTTTTTTTTAGGAATGTTTAAAGAAAATTTTAACGAAATTAATTATATGATGTGATATATGAAAATAAAAGTGCCAATTAAATAGAAAATGTTTTTACATCAAATTTTGTAAGAAAGATATCTGAAATTAAGGGAACAAAGGAAAACCAAGATATCTAAAATTTACAGTGGGTATCTACTACAAATGTATTAACAACAAGTTTTAAAACAAAAACAAAGGGAGGTAATCCCATAAAACATTTAAAAAGCGAATTGATTTGCAGTTAACTATAACAAATACAATATTTACAATATACAAGTACAATTAATTTACATGTAAAGCACTTCTATAACAAGAAAGACAATTATTTCTATAACTTAGGTCATAGGGTATTCTTGGTTATACTTACAAAAAAAATCTAAGCTCTGTATTTACATTGATGAAATAAGTTCAGGGATACTTAAGATTATCACATTGGTAAGATATAAAAACTATACATTGTTGTTTGTAAACAAACTGGTATATCGTATATGATACAACTAACAGATCTCTAAAATTTATCTGATTTAAAAAAAAAAATCTTTTCAAACAATTATTGAGACAAAAAACTAATATGTTGCATTTGAGATCAGAATGAGAAATGTTTATAAATGTTAGAATATCTTTATTATGGTCTAAACTAAGAGATTCACTTCGACATAACTTACATCAGCTGGAAAATTTGCAGAGGATTTCAGTCTTTCAGTCTAGAGACAGTATGTAATGGTAAAAAATAACAATTAATAAGTTTAAATTCAGCACCTGATAATACACATTCATCTTTCATTGAGCATCTTTAAAAACTCATACAAGACAAAACTACACAGTATATCTACGTCTTCTAATGATCATCTATTGGGTTGTCATTTTTTTATTTCATTTTAAAACTGGATATCATATCGTTTCTAAATTGAAAATTATAAAGAGGAAAATGGGAAGTCATTATACTTGAAAGTCTTTTGCATAAAACTTCATATTCCCTTTTTAAAAATTATTTTATAATACATCTGAATTAAAGAACCAAATCATCAGGGGGGGATAACTCGGCAGAAAAATGTTCAAAGTAGATATTATAGCTAATTAATACTTTTCTTAATATTATCTAGAAAATGAGAACGTTTATCTTAATTTTTCTTTTTCTTTTTTGGTACAGTCCTAAAAAATATGACATTAGTTTCTTTTGTAAATTTCTGATTTAAAAGTAGAATTATTATCCAAACTTTTCTTAAAAATACAAACAGTGACGTCATCGTATTAAATCACACATTGAATGTACATATGCGTAATGTTAAATTTAAGAATATCTACTGTTAAAGTACATCAACTCCAGCGTTTGTCTAATTTTGATATCTACTTTGTAAAAAAAGATTTAAAAATTCATTTTTTCTTCACTGTAACAAATAGATATGGAAAGGTTTAACTGTACAAAACTTTCAAAGTAAAATAATATGAATGGCATGTCGAGCATGGGTTCCATGTTTTACTATTACTACTATGTTCATGATAACATAATTATTCTAATTTCTAGCTTAAAAAAGTCTACTAATATCAAAACGGACAAAAAAGCACAACCCTAAATAACAATCAACAAGACAACAAAAATAGGATCATCACATAGAACAACAAGATATCAGTTACTGTAAATTCAGAAATTATTGCGATGTTTTTATTATTGCTAAAAATGCGACAGGGTTATAATCGCAATAATTTAAACTCGCATTTTGAATTTTTTTTATATGAATTAAGCAGGATTTTCTCAATATCGCAAAAAATAAAATCGCATTTTAGTCTAAAATGACAAAATCGCAATGATAAATGCACGCAATAATTTCTGAATTTACAGTACTAATTAGACATCTAAAATTACTAGGGTGGGATGTAAAATCCTTACTACATTGTATCCAGGTGAATCACTAACAAAATGTTTCTTCCGTTGAACATTTCTTCTTATAAAACAAAGAAAACACCTCAAAAAGTAACAGTTTATTCTGGAAAAGGAATTTCAAATAAAAGCTCTGAGTCTCATTATTTATAAATTTTCCTATTTCAGGCAACAATTGATGATTCAAATGAATAAATATGGAATTAACAATTATTTTGTAAATAACTATCCCTATATTGAGACATAGTGCCATTTCATAATCTGAAGCATTTGGGGTAATGTTTTAACCAATGGAAATCAACAAATGACATTACTTTATTTCCATTCAGTGTATGAATAATGAAATTACCCATAATCTTCTAGATTCTGAAACTGGTTAAAAGGATAATTATCAGACCTGCCAACTATCCCGATTTATGGGGGATATCCCCCATGAGAGGTATTGATCTGAATTTTGAAATTCTTTATTAAACAAACTGAACACCTCAAAACAGGCATTCAAATGAGTTAAAAGGGTATTTAAACACATACATACTCATCCAAACAAAATAGAAGTGAATTAAAAGCACTTATGACATATAAGAGGAGCATTAAGTACTCTTGCTCTTAAAATCCCCCATGGAGATTTTGAAAAGTTGGCAGGTAAGAATTATTGACTATACTGTGGATTCATTTATTTTCGTTGGTATCAATTTTCGTGGATTGCTGAAAACTTGCACATTCGTGGATATATGATTTTGTGGTTTTGCCAATATCTGTATATAAAGCCTATTGGAAATATGTTATTCGTTGAATATTTGAATTCGTGGTTCACCTTCACCCACGAAACCCATGAAAATTGGTATCCAACGAATAATAATGAATCCACAGTAGTTTGAGACAAGATATGTAATATACTGTATATATCATGTATATAGATTCTTAAAAATATGCAACATTTTATGACAACATATATTCAAACTGATTTGATAATAAAATATTTTTACTTTTTGTTATTACTTATGAGCCTCTTTAATATGACAGGTTACCAAATTTGCTAATGATTTATCTCATTTTAAGGTCATTTGTTATTTCAAGTTTTTATAATAATAAATACTTATTCAAACAATTTCTACAATAGATTCTGATAACAAAATAAATAGAATTAAATACTGTAAATTCAGAAACTTTTTGCGATATCTTTATCATTGCAATAATTGCAACAAATTATTCATCGCAAGAATAAAAACTCACATTTGAATTTTGATATCTTTTTTGTATGCAGCATTTCTGGAAATCGCAACAATAAAACTCACAATTGTGTTGATTGTCTAACAATCACAATAATAAATACACGTAATAATTTCTGAATTTACAGTAGTTGCAAGGAAGTATGGTAACAGATGAAAGACTTCTGATATATGTATTTATATATGAGTTTTCTATCATAAATGTTCAGTAAATACAACTTTAGTTTTTATCGAAGCATTAGGACTAATAGACACACGTGATGTAGGGTTCATAAGTTCTTGCAGATCTGAATCACTGATTGGTCCTTTCATATAAGTAGTTGCAGCTCGCCTGGGTAATTTCATCTTCACTTGTTCTATTGTGGTTGATCTTATACGTATACCTATAAAATATAATAAAATTGTTTCAAAATAAAAATTACAATTTATATAATGTTCTTAACTCAAACATTTAGTGCACACTCATCCATTATCAAATGTAATCTCTATTCAATTCAGCACAAATTGATTTTAGCTGAGTTTTATTTTCAAATGCATTTATATATTTATATACCCTGTAAACAAAAATTTTATGACTACAAATTCTTGTCAATCAAGTAAAACTCATTCCTCAAACTCGTGGGGTAAAAAGTACAAAATGGTTTGAACATTAGGAAAATTTCTTACATCACTGCCATATTAACTTAGTCTTGTTTTTTGTATCTACATCCATATACAATAAAGTGTAAGAATATATGTAACACTCAGAAACGTGTCCATCCCCCCAAACGTGTCCGATTTCCCCAAATGTGTCCACATGACGTCGCTGAACTGCAAAACATGTCTAGGTGCTAAAGGGCGCCAAAACCTGTCATTTTTAAGAACGCCCAAACGTGTCCATATAAAGCATAAACGCTCCATTTAATTAAGTTAATTTTTGGCCTTCAAGTAACAATAAAATGTCCACCAATATTAAATATATAATTTTGTTATTGTTCTTCTATTGACGTATTCTCCTTTTAATTTACTCTTTCATCTATTGTCCTACCTCCAAGCGTGACTGGAGAACAGAAATATGGTTAATAAGGTCTTCTTCCAACCGACAGTTAAATCCTTGTGAAAGTTGGGCGTCAGTTTGGCTATGTGGGATGTATAAGTACGTAGCCACGTCCAGTCAGAATGGGGATGTTAAACCTGAAACCTCGTGTAGGAAGAGATAGACCTACCTAATGTATTTATTGTTAATATGTTCTAGTCTTGAATATGCATAAAATATCTGCCACTGGACGTTTAGCAACCATCAATCAATCAATTTATTGTCTTAGATATGCATGAAATAATTGTCACAAGCAACAATCAGTTAATCTTTTATTTTTTCCTAGTCCATTATTACCTCTTTCACAATTGATTTAACGTAATGTGACAGTTAAAAGGATGATGCACATTCAAAATTACTTACATTTAATATTGGAATTTACGAATACAGTTTTTAACGTATTTTAACGATACCTTTAGGTAATAACGGTTATGAATTATAAGGTTGGTATCAGGGATGCTAATGATACATGCAAATTTATTCCTCTTGTTTTTGTCTCTTTAGTGATGATCGAACCCAAAAACTTAATACCAGTACATACTTTGAAGAGCTGATTAAAAAAATCAGTGCAATATTCTCAAACATCATTAATATTCATGTAGTAAGACATCACAGGAGTATATTGGTACAAAAGAATTCACCTAGTAAACGATGAATTTAACTGTAATAAACAGCTGCGCCATGAGCGCATGATACGTATCGCCCGTCGTCTTGTGTGTGAATTTTTATGCAATAAGCATAAATAGTTTCTGACATACGGCGTGACATGCCAAAACCCCCTTTTTTTTTTACAAAAAACTCAATATCTCTAAAACAAAATTTTGAATCAAAACCAAGAAGTATCCAGATCTTTAGATTAATATAACTAAGAAGTGTGTAAAATTTTAAGCAATAATCATAAATCGTTTTTGAGATACAGCGCGACATGTGAAAACCCCCCCTTTAAAAAAAAAAAAATCAATATCTCAAAAATAAAATTTTGATTCAAAACCAAAAAGTATACAGATCTTTAGATTAATATAACTAAGAAGTGTGTAAAATTTTAAGCAATAATCATAAATCGTTTTTGAGATACGGCGCGACATGTGAAAAACCCCTCCCCTTTTTTTACAAAATACTCAATAACTCAAAAATAAAATTTTGAATCATCACCAAAAAGTATACAGATCTTAAGATTAATATAACTAAAAAGTGTGTAAAGTTTTAAGCAATAATCATAAACTGTTTTTGAGATACGGCGCGACATGTGAAAAACCCCTCCCCCTTTTTTAACAAAATACTCAATATCTCTAAAATAAAATTTTGAATCATCACCAAAAAGTATACAGATCTTAAGATTAATATAACTAAGAAGTGTGTAAAGTTTAAAGCAATAATCATAAATTGTTTCTGAGATACGTCGCGACATGTGAAAAAAAACACACACCTTATTTTAGTTACTAAGTCCCGTAACTCAAAAAGTTTTAATCTAATTTTCACCAAAAAGTATACAGATCGTTTGACCATCATAAGAAACAACTATGTTAAGTTTCATGAAATTTGGATAAGTCATTCTCAAGTTACGGTGTGACATGTTTACGCCGGACAGACAGACGGACAGACAGACGGACAGACAGACGGACGGACGCCGGACATTTGTATACCATAATACGTCCCGTCAAAAATTTGACGGGCGTATAAAAACTAATTAATTGCAATTTGTTTATGTTCGCTCTAAATATGCATGAAATATTTGTCATTGGACATTAAGCAATCAACAGTAAAGAGTTAATTGATATGTTTCAAATTAAACTTGCAATTATGCTAAATATGAACAACCGGCGTTGAACAAATTAGTGCTAATAAATTTTGGATGTTCTTCTTTCAACTCTGTTCCTTTTTTAATTTCTGGTAATTGTGCCCAAAAAACTTCAGCATTTATGTCCTTTGAATGCTGCTTTAATCTTTTTAGGATCCCAACATCTACAATCGTAAAATTGAATTGCCGTAAACGTTATTGACGACACTGAGGACATAATAGCGCTAAAAGTTTTGAGACGTTCAGGCGTCTTAAAGTAGACACGTTTTGGCGAATAACAATTATCGGACATACTTGGGGGATGTGAAATCAGACACGTTTGGGCGATTTATGATCTTACGGACACGTTTGGGGGAATCGGACACGTTTGGGGGGATGGACACGTTTGGGAGTGTTACATATATACTATATTTATATAACCAGCCATACTTCTACTGAAATGTGACATTTTTCAAAACAAATAAAACAGTTGTGACTGACCAAATCATATCCAAGGTCACATGTCCTATTTCATGCAGAGGAAGTCAGGATACAAAGAAGGAAATAGATATCTCCCTTGTACCAGTGAATTTAATGTCTTAATATATTATTTGTAATAGAATAAATAAGGTCTGATCTAGCCTAATACATACTTATAAAATACTAAAGTTTACAGGAATATTTGACATGCAAGCCTCTGTACATAGGCAGGTTGTGTAACCAAACTATAACTATCATATTTCTACTTATTCAGAACATTCAACTAAATTACATGCATCAAGAAATTAGCTTGGAATCTGTAATGAATTCATGAGCTAATGAAACCCAGTTGGAATATACAGCTAATATTTTCGGTAAATTTTTGACCCCTGGGCTGTTATTGAATGCTTAAACTTTTCCTTTACTGAGCCCCTTTGCTGACTTCTGAGTTCTTAAGACATCTAGAGGTAAATACAGTCTTTAACAATAGACAAGTGTATATACTATATGACAAGCTCAAAATCAAAAGTTGAAATGAGACTACTGTAAATTCATAAATTATTGTGTGCATTTATTATTGCAATTTTTGAAGAAAAGACAAAAATGCGAGATTAATTTTTGCGAGTTCAGGAATATTGGCTTACAGATATGCGTATCAGATATCAGAATGCGAGTTCTTATTACTGCGATACCCACCCAGTCGCATTATTCGCAATAATAAAAACCTCGCAATAATTTCTGCATTTACACTATCAAAGATCTGCCATCCATACCATTAAGCTATAACAAAAGACAACCACAGAAATGGAACAGCAAATCGCTACCATAGGTCAAGAATTTTTCTTCTACTTTTTGCTAAAATCCAGATGCAAATTTCAATGCAAAAAAAGTTCTATGTAAAAGTTCACCAACCCTTAACATTCATTGCATTGTCATTCTTGCATTACATGAATCATAACTCAGCTGAAATAGAACCTGAATATTTCATTTTTAGTCTGTACTGTTCCGTGTATATCAGACGACCCACATTTCTTACAATATCTAGAAGGAAAGCCCAAGAAAATGGAACCGATAATTCTTATTTCTATGATCTATAGTATCAATAAGATACCTGAAACACAACATAATATGGGTGGATAGATGGATTGGTGTTTAACATGCAGTGGCAAATATTACATGTTTATCAGTCCTCCCACTGTCTGTATCACTCTGCTCAGGTCTTAATAAAATTGCATATCACAGCTTTGTGACGTCAAATACATTGACCCAGCCTTAATAACTTTGACCCGGACATATCACCAACGTCATAATGAATGAACCGATGTTGATAAGTTTGACCCGAACTTATCAAGTCATCTTCCATTTTGCTGGTGAAACAAAGAAAACACTTGTTTCTATCATGAAATAAACAAAAATACATTTTTTGTACTAGATCAGCATGCTGAGTTTAAGTGTAAGTCTGAAGGAAGACATGTCAACCCATCCGGACTCATTATTCTGACTTCTGACTTTAAACCGACAAGTCTTTGCTCTTACTGTAGATTCATTATTATTCGTTGGATACCAATTTCGTGGATTTCGTGGGTACAAGTGAACCACGAAATTAAATGTTCAACAAATGACTTATCTTCTTTAGGATTGTATGCAGAGATCGGCAAAATCACGAAATTAAATACCATCAGACATGCAATTTTTCCTTAATCCATGAAAATTGGTACCCACGAAAATAAATGAATCCACATTACACCAAAATAATAATGCAATTTTAAAGTCTTATGTTTGATATGGCCAGGGATCAAATCCCCAACCCCTCTCACTTGAAACAATCACACTACCATGAGACCACTGAGACATTTTTCTTTAATAATTCTTGATTATGCATTTAAGTGATAACTGTATTGTATTTGAAGCTTTGCCATCGGTAGTTTTACTGTCGCAAATTGAGTTTACCTGGCGACGCGTAGCGGAGACAGGTAAACGGATATTTGCGACAGTAAAACTACCGATGGATGTCCGCAAAGCTTCAAATACAATACAGTTATCTCTATTCTAATGCAAATTAAACAAATCGTTGAATTTTAGTCATTATTTCAGTGTAAAATTTTCATTAAAAAAAATTCCGCGAAATGATGTTATCTTCTTTGGCGCTTAAACTATGTGACGTCATAGGTAAGCTTTCGGCATCAAACGTAAACACCAGGCATTTTCTGGCTTCTTGTCCGCATCAGAATGGAATAAAACTTGATAAAAAAGAAAATTTGAAGGTGCAAAATGTAAGTTTTTTTGCTTATTATTGGAGAAATTACATGTCAATACATTCCGGAATTCAAAATGTCGGCTTCCTTAGTTACAGACAAGGAGATAGAGAATTGTACGCTTACTGTCATCAATCAGAACCATTGATACAAAATTATTGCATTAGAATATTTATTACACGTTACTAGTAAACACACCCTCTGGAGACACACATTAACATTCAAGTCATTTATTCAAATGTCTTTATAGAAGTCTCCTACAGAAATAGTTATCTTCTTTAATAAATTTCTAGCAGATAAAAAAGTATTAGTACTATAAACATAGAGTACAAAATTTCCACATGTTGATTCCATATTTTCAAAAGAAAATACACAAATAAAACTGAACAAATTATAAAACATGATGTCAAAAGTTTAGTAGAACATAAATCTGCGAAATTTTGTACTCTTAAACAATGAAATGATTTGCCATAAACAAAAACATTTACTCTTCAACATTTGTCTGGCTAAAGTTTTAGATAATCTCCCTTTATCAAAACTATTCATATTTTTGTTTATGGCAAAAACTGACTAAAACGAAAGGGGAACATCAATCAGTAACAGAATTCTGATGGAGCTAATAGAATGTGTGTTTGTTTGTGTGGAGGGAACACTTCCTAGGGAGATTTGATATTAGTTTAGGATTGTCAAGTATAAAATCGACAGAAAATATACATTTAGGGTCCTCCTTACCTTTTTGACTAAAATGATCTCGATAAGTTTTCTTGTTCAAAATTCTAAATTATGGAAATGAAAATAACAAGAATAGTCCCAAAAGAAGCTATTTCTTTATATAAAGCATATCAGTAGTGATTATTGTGTTTTCTCCAATAGGAGAATTAGTTCCTTATATTATGCTTCTAAAGAACCTGGAATAAACAATTTTTTTTAATTTTTGGAGCATGACTATTAGTTTTTATTCGCTAAAGCAATAGTATCTCATTTTCACATGTATATGGCAAAGTTTGTTAATTCAAAGCTTATTTCACTTCCTATAGAAATTTTACATTAAAGTTTGTTAATTCAAAGCTTATTTCATTTAATATTGACATTTCATAGTAAAGCATACAAGCTTATAATGAACAATTGGTTACAATGGTTACTAAATGAATAAATGTGATTACTGGTAACCAATGGCTATGAAGATTTCTGTTACTGACTGGCAGACTTAATAACATAAATACAGGGAAGGAGTCTCTTCATATGCTTTCACCAACCAACATTATAAAAAGTTTAAACAAAATATCATTTCAAAACTTCAAACATGCATGATGGAAAAGATGAGTAACTGCAATACATGTGCATATGATTAAACGCAATTATGTTTGAATTAAGGCACTTTTTTTTACCTTGAACCTAAAATGCTGTCAAAATGAATTAAAAGTGTTCATTAAAATGTCAATTCAATAATTAAAACTTTCAGAGAACAAAAGGGTCTGTTTTACCGCAATATGTATCAAAAGTTGAACTTTTTCATGCAGAATATGAAATTTAATCAAAGTTCTCTAACTAGAACTTCATAATTAAGTCGGAATAACAATTGTACTCAACTTAAATGAATGTCAATAAATACTTGCTAATTTTCAGGTGTATCCACCCACAATTAATCAAGGGTCTTACCCAATTTGTAACTACCATGATCAACAGTCTAGGGCAAGAAGAATTATTATGAAAATTAATTATAAACTAATGTTTGTAATGCCACATGTATTTTTATATTCATGTACAATATTTATACTAAAAAATATGAATAAAAATCAACAAACTATTCCAACATGTATTTAAAATACCTGAGCCTAGTACCTGTTTACCAATGTTAGTTGGTGTTTATGAAGAGTTAGAACTTACATCAAAAAGCTGTGCTCATACTACTAAACAAATCTTGTGCTGTCATCCCTGTAGATTTATATAGAAATAGTAAAAAAATGCCATACCCACAAAAAGCTTCAGTTGTCAACTGTGATTAGTATACATAATGATACAGTTTCCACTTGTTAATATTTTATAGAGAACAAAGAAAGTTTGCTAATGAGTTTCAAAATAACTGAGGGACTGAATGGGGTTGGGGGGAGGGGGGGGTCTTCATTTCATTTATCTTTTAATTTGTAGGACATGTTTCTCTAATTCATTTGGCCCATTATTCTATATTTTCTAATATATTTCTACCCCATTATTCTCTAATATCAATTGGTCCATATTTCTCTATTCTTTATTTTATTTGCCCATTATTTTCTATGTATTGCCCATAATTCTCTATTCTGTAAACCCCATCCAGATCGCCATTACTAGGTTCCAATACAGATGAAATATATTGGAAAACATTTGCCAAACAATTAACTTGAATGCAGACAAATATATGAGTTTTTTTTATTTTATAAATTTGAATTTAAAAAAAAGCAGAAAATAAATCGCATGATTATTTATATATAAAGTTTGTATAGAGATGTTTTACTGTCAGATTCTTTTAAGAAATAATATGGATGTAAGGATTTAACCAGGTTGTGTAGGATGTAGGGATTTAACCAGGTTGTGTAGGATGTAAGGATTTAACCAGGTTGTGTAGGATGTAAGGAGTTAACCAGGTTGTGTACGATGTAAGGATTTAACCAGGTTGTGTAGGATGTAGGGATTTAACCTGGTTGTGTAGGATGTAGGGATTTAATCAGGTTGTGTAGGATGTAAGGAGTTAACCAGGTTGTGTAGGATGTAAGGATTTAACCAGGTTGTGTAGGATGTAGGGATTTAACCAGGTTGTGTAGGATGTAGGGATTTAACCAGGTTGTGTAGGATGAAGGGGTTTAACCTGGTTGTGTAGGATGTAGGGATTTAACATGGTTGTGTAGGATTTTAACCAGCTGGTTTAGGACATAAGGATATAACCAGGTTGTGCAGGACGTAGGGATTTAACCAGGTTGTGCAGGAAGTAGGGATTTAACCAGGTTGTAGGACATAGGGATTTAACCAGGTTGTGTAGGATGTAGGGATTTAACCAGGTTGTGTAGGATGTAAGGAGTTAACCAGGTTGTGTAGGATGTAAGGAGTTAACCAGGTTGTGTAGGATGTAGGGATTTAACCAGGTTGTGTAGGATGTAGGGATTTAACCTGGTTGTGTAGGATGTAGGGATTTAACATGGTTGTGTAGGATTTTAACCAGCTGGTTTAGGACATAAGGATATAACCAGGTTGTGCAGGACGTAGGGATTTAACCAGGTTGTGCAGGATGTAGGGATTTAAACAGGTTGTGCAGGACGTAGGGATTTAACCAGGTTATGTTGGACGTAGGGATTTAACCAGCTGGTGTAGGACATAGAGATTTAACCAGGTTGTGTAGGACGTAGGGATTTAACCAGGTTGTAGGACATAGGGATTTAATCAGGTTGTGTAGGATGTAAGGATTTAACCTGGTTGTGTAGGACGTAAGGATATAACCAGGTTGTGTAGGATGTAAGGATTTAACCAGGTTGTGTAGGACGTAGGGATTTAACCAGGTTGTGTAGGATGTAAGTATTTAACCTGGTTGTGTAGGATGTAAGGATTTAACCAGGTTGTGTAGGATGTAGGAATTTAACCAGGTTGTGTAGGATGTAAGGATTTAACCAGGTTGTGTAGGATGTAAGGATTTAACCAGGCTGTGCAGTATGTAAGGATTTAACCAGGTTGTGTAGGATGTAGGGATTTAACCAGGTTGTGTAGGATGTAGGGATTTAACCTGGTTGTGTAGGATGTAGGGATTTAACCAGGTTGTGTAGGATGTAGGGATTTATCCAGGTTGTGTAGGATGTAAGGATTTAACTAGGTTGTGTAGGATGTAGGGATTTAACCAGGTTGTGTAGGATGTAAGGATTCAACCAGGTTGTGTAGGATGTAGGGATTTAACCTGGTTGTGTAGGATGTAAGCATTTAACCAGGTTGTGTAGGATGTAGGGATTTAACCAGGTTGTGTAGGATGTAGGGATTTAACCAGGTTGTGTAGGAAGTTAGGATTTAACCAGGTTGTGTAGGATGTAGGGATTTAACCTGGCTGTGTAGGATGTAAGGATTTAACCAGGTTGTGTAGAATGTAAGGATTTAACCAAGTTGTGTAGGATGAAGGGATTCAACCAGGTTGTGTAGGATGTAAGGATTTAACCAGGTTGTGTAGGATGTAAGGATTTAACCAGATTGTGTAGGATGTAGCTTCAGCTGTATTTATTGAAAGTGTGAAGTGAAAAAAATAGGTTTACTCACTTACTGAGTCAAATTTAATAATGTTTTTAAAAAAAAAAACCAGGGTAGCTCCTAATAAGGAAAACAAGATGGCTGACATGACCATCAAATTAATTTAGGTTGCTACTGATAAATAAACAAAACTCGGAATAATGTGAAATTCATAATATCAAAAAGCCAAGGCATTTGAAACAATTATTCTTAATAGCTGACACAGATAATTTAAAACATCCTAACATGGGTCAAAATGCATTTAGATTCCTGAACAACACATAACAAGCCATGCTTTTACCTGATTATATCGGAAGGCCTTATCAAATTTATTAACCAGAAGAAATTAATATTCTGCAAAAAGTAAATGTGATAAAAAAGAATTCATATAATTTGAGTATCATTTAGAAAAGAAGTGTCACACAGATAAATTCACCCATCTAAAAAAATATTGTCTTCTTCATAATAAAAATATTTCCTGAAATGAGCTGTTCGAACATTTAATGAAATGTCAGTTTCTAGAAAAAAATTCACTTGCCTACTTGCTTTTGAACCTTCCCATAACCAATAAAACAGAGTCCCAAAAAGGTAAACAAACAATTTTGCAATCATGACCTTACTTTATAAAGAAAAAATGTTGTTAAAACACATAACTTGTTATCAAAATGAATATGTACTATACTGAAATCTGTTAAACCATTCTTGCAGAGAAATACTACATTTAAAGCTCAACTAAAAATAATTGATCTTCACTTACTATTTGATTTCCGTCTATCTAATTTCATTGTTTTAACACGTCTGGCTATAGTTTTTCTGGCATGTATAGAATTCTTAACTATCACAGGTTTATCTGAGTCAATGGCTGCCTCTGTTGCCAAGTCTTCGAAGAAAACTAAAATTGAAAAAAAAATTACTTCTGAAACAAAGCAAAACATTTCTAAGCATAAAACATACATGTGTTAACTACTTTTCTTCCAACTGATTGGACATACTGGTAAGAACACTGATATGGCCTTCAGTTTTAAAGTGATATTCACTTCTCCCTTTAATTTGCTGTTTTTAAGTTGGAAGAATGTATGGTTACAACATCAATAAAATATAGAACTTAAATCATGTGGGTTTTTTTTAAATTAGTTTTCATTTGATGATTAAACTTTATAAAACTAATGAACCATGTCATAAATTTTAGAATTAATAATCAAAGAGCTGATAGCTCTGATGGGAGGAAGATACATATAAGAATAACTTGAATTATAATGAAAGCAGACCACACCAAACCAGCCTACTCTGTGCCATTGTTGCTATTGACATATTGTTTCTTCCAAAAATCGAAAATGTCTGATAAAGATGGTCTCTTTTTACGTTGTTTAAGCTGTCTATTTCAGCAGTACAATTAGATGTATATAAAAAGAATCTAGTAAAAGTCTAGCCAAAATGTCACTGTGTTTTCAAATTTAATTAATGCATGTATTCTACCAAATCTACTTAAAAAACGTCTGATTACAGTAAAAAGAAAAATTCGAAAAATGAAAGATTGAAGATCTTTGAAGATAAGTAAGATGAATATAAAAATTAATGTAAATAAAAAGGAAGATATTAAAACATGAGAATCTAGAAAACTAAAGTAAGTGACTGTCATTTAAGCCTAACTGTACATTGTTTCTCCGTCTTTGTTTCATAAAATGATGCAGACCCTATTTTACAAACTTACAACTGATCATATGTACAAATTTGTATTGTAATGAGGCATGGAAGTTATAAAATTGTTATGCCATAAAGGGATAGGGTAACACTCCTCAGAATGGTTCATGATTTTTGAAACAGCCAGCAGTATAGGATTTCAGAAGACTTATAAGTCTTCTTGCCCCAAAAAAGATTTTCTTAAAGGCTTTACCAATTGTATGTATTCTGTATTCATTTAAGCTGGTGTTTATAATTTTCACAGCCCTAACACATATCAAACCTAAGTGAAATGTAAAACTTACGTTTAAGATTTTTTACATTTGTTTTCATTTCTTCTTTGATTTCATGGTTTATATTAGGCGTCTGTAATGACACGGCTGTATCTAGTCTATCTAATGATATATTAGCATCTCGTAGCTTCTTCTCTGCTGCCATTCTTGCCACAATTTCCTCCTAAAATAGGAGCACATGTAATGCATTATACATCTTTAAAACCAAAACTTAAACCCAACAGTTAAATATACATTTTCATGCTGCATTGCTCACTTTCTTATAATAATTTTAGCACTGATCCATTTTCAAAACCTTGAAGAGAAATAAGCATATGCATTATGTTAGAAATACTAAGACATAAGAGCTTAACACTAGATCCCAACATGTTCCAAGGGCCAAGGGGATAAAATATAGATGTATTCACACTTGAATGAAAATTTTTCCCCCATTACATAAAGTCAAACAAGTTCCCGTAAAATTTGCGTCATAATTAAAAAGTGATTGTTGCATGATGCCAGAAGATTATTTTCGGAGACAGACCTAGGGTAATTCAGAGCAAATTCAGCTAAATACCCCTAAATGTAAATATGTCTATTTCATGAGCCAAATGAGCTATTAAAAGGGGATAATTAATTACCTTTAGTTCTGCCTCAGTCATTTCTTTCTGTGTTCTTAAATCCTGAAAAAAGAAAAAAAAGTTTGGTTTATTATTCTGAAAGTCTAAGAAGTTCAACAATCATATTAATATTTTCAAAAGCATACACCACAATATTGTGATTAAATTACAAATTCTATACAATGGACATATCATTCTGAAATGGTGAATCGCTAAAAACTTGTTGATGGACAAGTAAAAAAATAAGCCTCCCACATTCACCATAGTTAGACTCCTCCTTCTGGAGTGTATATTTCTCAGTTGGTTTGATATGCCTGTGTTTGCAGATTTTAAAGAACATTATACATGTATTTTCATTACTAAACACTATTACATCAGGAAATAACGTACCATAAATTAGACCTTTTTTGGGAAATTTTATCATTAATATTCAACTTATCATACCCTACAGGTATATTTAAATTAACAAGTAATTAACAAGTAATAAGAAAAAAAGTCAAGACATTCCCAAAATTTGTAAATAGCATACCCTTATAGTTTCTTTCAACTCAGTGGCCTGATCACATATAGATTTTTTCTCTTCTTCAAGCTGCTGTATGATAGACTCATTTTCCTGCAACCTATAATAAAGGGCAACATCTCATTATTGCATGATATATTTTGTTCGTCTATATCTGTTAAGTTAAAGGGATATAACTTGTTAACCTAAAATGTATGGGAGATAACTCCTTGTTCCCTGTAGTGTAATACCACCAAAACAAAAGCATCACTTGCTGTTTCATTGGAAAATAATACATAAATAAAACAAAAGTGCACACGCTGAAATGTCTCGCCTGCTTTACTGATCATTGATTTTATGTTGATAGTCATAAATATAAAGCTTTACTACAAGTATCACATAAACTTAACATGATCCAAGAAAATGAGGCCAAGGTCAAATAAACAAAACCGGAAATACATGTATACCTTACAATCATTCCGTACACAAATATTTGACCTATTGCTTATAGTTTCTAAGAAACAAACTTAACCAGGAAAATTTAACATTGACCAATGAACCATGAAAAAGAGGTCAAGGTCAGATGAACCATGTCAGACTTACATCAGTGATTTTGCTAGAGCTTGTCATTTTCGTCATTTACGAAATGGTTTTCAAAATGACGAAAGTATTTCAAACCAATTTCGTCACTTAAATTTGGAAAGTGTAAAAATATTTTCGCATGAAAATACTATAATTATACATGTCTTCATGTTTCTGACAAGTTTATGACCCCTCAGCTAATTAACGTTTACAAGAGCGTTAAAATTTGTGATGACAGGTAATCCGATTATCGCCATCAGATGGGTCACTAATCCATTAATTATTAAAAAAAAACTCATAATTGATTATCATAATTATTTTTCCCAGTAAAATCAGTCAGTCTCGGCATTTCAATTTCAAAAGTTCTTAAACGACAACAATTCGTAGTTTCGTCATTTGAACAAAATTGTTTTCCCCTGACAGTTTGCATTTTTATTTCAATATTCCTCAAAACTATCACAATTTGCAGTTCGTTTGTAGCAGTTTCGTCATATGAAAGTATTTTCATCATATTTGATATTACTTTTCATCAAAAACTTTCGTCAATTTCGATTAAAAAGATAGAAGTTTATTCAACATGGGAACAGTATATCCTGATTCAACACGTCCAGAAATATTTTCACAATGTCAAACAGGTGCTTCCTTTTACTATGTACTGCGCATGCGTGAAAGTATTTATACAAATGTATAGATTCTAAAACGTAAAAGACGAAATCATTGAGTATCAAATTAAAAGAGAGAGATAAATATAATTCTAACTGATCAAATTAATTTCAATAAAATGCTCCGCTGGGCGCAGCTTGATATGACCGCAGAGGTCGAACCTTGAACAGTTGGGGCAAGTATGGACACAACATTCAAGCTTGATACAGCTCTGAATTTGGATTGTGATTAAATATTTGACACAGCATAGGTTTCTGACACAGAATGAATGTGGTCTAAGAACTTAAATTTTTTTAATTTACCTATTATGGTCCAATATCCAAAATCTAAATACATGGTTAGATTCAGCACATCAAAAAATCCAAAGAATTCAATTTTTGATGAAATCAAACAAAGTTTAATTTTGGACCCTTTTGACCTCAATGTGGACCAATTTGATAACAGGGCCCAAAAAACAAAATACATGGTTAGATTCAGCATATCAAAGAACCCCATATATTCAATTTTTGTTGAAATCAAACAAAGTTTAATTTTGGACCCCATTTTGGACCAACTTGAAAACTGGGCCCATAATCAAAAATCTAAACACATGTTTAGATTCAGCATATCAAAGAACCCCGAGAATTCAATTTTTGTTAAAATCAAACTAAGTTTAATTTTGAACCCTTTGGACCTTAATGTAGACCAATTTAAAAAACGGGACCCAAAATTAAAAATCTAAATACACGATTAGATTTGGCATATCAAAGAACCCCAATAATTCAATTTTTGATGAAATAAAACAAAGTTTAATTTTGGACCCTTTTGACCTCAATATGAACCAATTTGATAGCGGGCCCACAAATAAAAAATCTAAATACATGGTTAGATTCAGCATATCAAAGAACCTCATATATTCAATTTTTGTTGAAATCAAACAAAGTTTAATTTTGGACCCCAATTTGGACCAACTTGAAAACTCGGCCCAAAATCAAAAATCTAAATACATGTTTAGATTCAGCATATCAAAGAACCCCATATATTCAATTGTTGTTAAAATCAAACTAAGTTTAATTTTGGACCCTTTGGACCTTAATGTAGACCAATTTGAAAACTGGACCCAAAATTAAAAAAATCTAAATACACGGTTAGATTCGGCATAACTAAATGTGGTCAAAGATTTTACAAATCTAATGCGCCATACAGTGCAATTAAAGATTACTTCTTGAAATTTTTCAATATTTGAAATTTGAAAAAAAAAATATTTGAAGAATAATTCTTTTTAATTTCTGAAATCTGAAATGAGAAAAAAATTGACCCCCAACAATTTCTTTTTACCCACCCCCCCCCCCCCCCCCCCCCCCCCCCTTTTCCCCCCAAAAAATTCTTTCCCTCAAGATATGGTCATAATCGCAATTCAAATTTCCAATTAACCATTTAAATTTACCATAGTGCTAACTTACCGGTAATCTATTTTATAATAGAATTTAAAATATGGTGTCAAATCTTTCATATGGAAAGGGAAGTAATCAAAACGTTGTAATTGGATTACCTCCCTTACATTGTTTTAAATTGTCTTAATTGTTCATTAACCATTACTTTATACATAATTTAAAAGCAGTGTAAGGGAGGTAATTCATATATTGTATTTGATTTATCTCCGTTACACTGCTTTAAATTATGTTTGTACTAAAGTATTTATCATTAACCAGGACAACCTTGTTTTCCCCCCTTTTTTGCCCCTAATTCCTAAACGGTTTGAGCCATAACCCCCCCAAAGCAAATCCTAACCATCCCTTTGTGGTATGGAAACTTGTGGTATAATTTCAGGGAGATCCATACACCATTCCACAAGTTATTGTCTGGAAACTAGAAAATGCTTATTTTTGGCCCCTTTTTGGCCCCTAATTCCTTAACTGTTGGTACCATAACCCCGAAAATCAATCCCCACCTTCCTTTTGTGGTATTGAACCTTATGGTAAAATTTCATAGAGATCCATTCACTTAAACTAAAGTTAGAGTGCGAAAAACCAATATGTCTTCGTACGACGACGACGCCAACGTCATACCAATATACGACCCCAAAAATTTTTTGCGGTCGTATAAAAATTATAATTTCCTGACTTTTGTTAAACACGAAAATATCCGTAAATGAATCCGGATTCATTCTGAATTTATTATCCACTTGTCACTTCCCGTTTTCAGTTCATTTAAAAATCGAAAGTAAACATGATCTATTCTCTATTAATTTACATTTTACAGTCATTAGAATCGTTCCAATAAGGATTGATACAAATCCTTGTTTCCAACTTTAAAGAAATGAATTCCAAATATCGATTTTAAAGTTTTTACAAGGGTAATGATTATAGGAACCCAGCTTTTATTGAACAGGAATGTCCCCTGAAAATAACTGAAGTGAAATTGTGAACTAGATTTCCGGATCCTTGTTCTTATCTTCATATTTAAGCATTACATCAGTCAAATCTTGCAATAACTGCCTACATTTGTAGCATGCCTAAGGCCTCCAAAGATCCTAGTCAATAGTCAGAGTGTCCCTTGCTGTTACCCAAATTAAGATTATTTCATCTCCCGCAAAAGTGACTAAAGCCCTCAAAATCCTAGCTGAAACCCTGTCAGACATGTACACCTTACAATCAGTCTATGCATTAAATACAGTTGACCTATTGCTTAAAGTATCTAAGAAACAAACTTAACCATGAAAATTTAACATTGACCAATGAACCATGAAAATGAGGTCAAGGTCAGATGATACCTGCCAGACAGACATATACATCATACAATCATTTCATACACCAAACATAGTTGACCTATTGCTTATAGTATAAGAAAAACAGACCAATACACAAAAACTTAACACTGAGCAATGAACCGTGAAAATAAAGTCAAGGTCAAATAAAACCTGCCAGACTGACATGTACATTGTAAAATATTTTCATACACCAAATATAGTTGACCTATACGCTGCCTATTGCAAATAGTATTAAAAAAAAAGACCAAAACACAAAAACTTAACTTTAACCAATTAACCATGAAAATGAGGTCATCGTCAGATGACACCTGACAGTTGGACATGTACACCTTACAATCATTCCATACACTAAATATAGTATACCTATTGCTTATAGTATCTGATATAAGGACTTGACCACAAAAAATTCACCTTTTTCACTGATCCATGAAATGAGGTCGAGGTCAAATGAAAACTGTCTGACAGGCATGAGGACCTTGCAAGGTACGCACAAAATAAATATAGTTATCCTATTACTTATTATAAGAGAGAAATTAACATTACAAAAAATCTTAACTTTTTTTTCAAGTAGTCACTGAACCATGAAAATGAGGTCAAGGACAATGGACATATGACAGACAGAAACTTCATAACATAAGGCATCTATATACAAAGTATGAAGCATCCAGGTCTTCAACCTTTTAAAATATTAAGCATTTAAGTAGTTAGTTAACGCAGCCGCTGCTGCCGCTGGATCACTATCCCAATGTCAAGCTTTCTGCGACAGAAGTTGCAGGCTCAACAAAAATTATGTTCTATCTGTTTTATATCATAAGGTATGGTCACCTTTTTTTACATTAGCATAATAAAAGAAATAAAATGGAATTTGACATTTGCAATGATAGTCCAAATAATTATGACGTCTTGCAAGGCTATTTTATTTTTTTTTCTGTGACGCCTTCCTACGACGTCATGCCAGCGTTATGACGTCGTAGGAAGGCGTCACAGAAAAAAAATAAAATAGCCTTGCAAGACGTCATAATTATTTGGACTACTTCAATGATAGAGAGCTTATAACAAGCCTTCATATAATTTGTTAATCAAAAGTAAAAAAAAAATCAGTTAAAAATGACATTATATCCTGTCTGTACTCTACAACAAATCTTATTTTGTAACAATGTGCTAACTGTATAATAAGGAAACTGACGTATCAATTTCAACAGTCTGCTTTTAAAATGCAAATTTCAAGCTGTTTCATTTCAATTCTTCCTATTGGATCAGCAAAATACTTTTAATAAACCTTTTAACTTTTCAGCATTTTAGTTTTCACTGACTGCCTACCACTGATAACAAAAATGTTCATGAATATCCCACAACAGTTACTTTGAATACCTACTTGTCTTCAGCTACAGATTTATCGTCTAACAAAGTCTGTGTGTCATCTTCTATCTGTTTTAACGCCAGTTTTAATTCCTCCCTGGTCTGAGACAAATCTTCAAATTCTCTATTTATAAGATTTTCTTTATCCTGTAGTTGCGTTAACACTCTGTCTTTGTCTTTGGCTAAACTCTGAAAAGTTTTTGTACAAAGGTAATTTAATTTTATTTTACAGGTATGTAAAGGTCTTTAGTTTTCTATGTTGTGTTTTGTATACTGGTGTTTGTATTTTGGTAGTTTAAGGCATGACATTGTTAGTTTGTTTTTCGACTTATGAGTTTGAATATATATCCTGTTGGAATATTTTGCCTCTCTTTGGTAAATCAAAGCTTATTTTATTTCAAATATTAAATGAATTATTTTCCCAAAAATGATTACCCAAATGCTGTAGCTATGTAAATGAAGCTATAGCCATTCTGAGAATATATCTAAAATGATTTCACGCTCAAAATCAAAGGATTTTACTTGGACCGACGACACTGAGAGTCATTTTGTATAATCCAGTCCTCATAGTAATTACTATTTGACAAGGTGAGCTATAAAATGTGTTACCTGTAACATTGTATCTTTTTCCTGTAATGTCTGTGACAATTCTACACTGTCAGCCTCTAATGTCTTCATACTTTCTATGGTATTATCTAACTCACTGTAAGATATATATACACTTGTCAAAGTCATTTTATTTAATGTTCAGAGATTCTCAACCCCTACATTTAATTTCCTATATTGTCATTTAAAATTAAAAACAATAATTTTTCAACCTGGAAACAGTTAAAAAAAATTCGTAAGGGTTCCACGGAACCCAGTGTCTCGCCTACTTTTTCTGTTAATCGCAGGCTCAACAAAAATGAGGAAGTAAATCAATAAAAATATTCCTCTTGATACTATCTTTTGATTGTAAGAAGCTTCTGTCCAAGTTTGGTAAAATTCCAGGATAGTTTATGAATCTAATAAATGTTTAAAAACTTTAACTGCAGACTGAATGTAATGTTAACTGGAAGAAAACAAAATTTCCTTCTAGATACTAGCATTTGATCATAAACAAGCTTCTGTCCAAGTTTGGTACAAATCCAAAATAGTATAAGAAAGTTATTAAAATTTTAAAAACTTTAACCACAGAGTGAATATGTTGTTTCCTGGCAGAAAATCTAAGTCTATTTAAAAGTAAAATACGGAAAAAATGAATTTATTTTTTACAAAATTTCCTTCTAGATACTAGCTTTTAATCATAAACAAGCTTCTGTCCAAGTTTGGTACAAATCCAAAATAGTATAAGAAAGTTATTAAAATTTTAAAAACTTTAACCACAGAGTGAATGTGTTGTTTCCTGGCAGAAAATCTAAGTCCATTTAAAAGTAAAATAAGGAAAAAATGGATTTATTTTTTTACAAAATTTACTTCTAGATACTATCTTATGATCATAAACAAGCTTCTGTCCAAGTTTGGTACAAACCCAGGATAGTTTAAGAAAGTTATTAAAATTTTAAAAACTTTAACCACAGAGTGAATGTAGTATTTCCCGGCAGAAAAACTAAGTCCATTTATAAGTAAAAAACGGAAAAAATGGAAATTTATTTTTACAAAATTTACTTCTGGATACTATCTTATGATCATAAACAAGCTTCTGTCCAAGTTTGGTAGAAATCCAGGATAGTTTAAGAAAGTTATTCAAATTTCAAAAACTTTAACCAAGAGTGAATATTTGTGGACGCCGCCGACGACAACGACGACGACGACGCCGACGGAATGTAGGATCGCTATGTCTCGCTTTTTCGACTAAAGTCGAAGGCTCGACAAAAATCTGTACATTCCTTCCAATGTTAAAAAAAGTTAGGTGAATACCAGATTTTTTTTTTTAAATATGATTATTGATAGAATTCCTAATTTAGATATAATAATATTAAGAATAAAACTTAAAGAAAATGACAAAATGTTGATCTCAGAGGCCATATCTATATTTCAGTAATAAAAGTACATACTTTTGTAACAAGTTAAAGACCTTCTTCTACCCAAGATGTAGTTGGTAAATAGTACACTAAACAGAAAATAACAAATGAATGTTGTCACATTATTTCCATGGTGGTGTACAAGCAATTAAATTGTCATTAGTTTTTAGTACTTCATATTTGGAATTGACTGTGTTTTCCACACTAATTACTCACTCTTTCATTTGTTCATAATCTTTCATCAGATCTTCATGGTACTGTTCTAGTTTTGCTTTCTCTTTTGCCAATTCACTGTTTACTTGCTCTAATTCCTGTTGAAACATGTAAAAAATTTCAATATGTATTGTTTCTGAAGCACAATAAAATATCCTCTGCAGTTGCAATCTTTCTTATTTATATATGTATATATGTTATAATTAACTGACTGTAAATTCAGAAATTATTGTGTTTATTTATTATTGTGATTTTTGAAGAATGGACAAAAATATGAGATTAATTATTGTGATTTCTGGAAATCTGCATACAGGTATATGTATCAGAAATCAGAATGTGAGTTCTTATTATTGTGCTACTCACCCAGTCAAATTATTCGCATTAATAAAAACCTTGCAATAATTTCTGAAATTACATTACTCAGACAACTTGAGTTAAGAAATATGGATAAGGGTTTAAAACTCTATCAAAGAAGCTATAACATCACCATTGTAGGGATAGAACTAGCCATCAACCAATAGCCTTGTCCATAACTTCACTTACATATTTCATAGTTAAACCATTTTTAGATATTTGGCGGAAGAAGAAAAAGAGCCAGAAAATAACAAAGGGACAATTATAATTCATAAGTAGAACAGAAACCAAAAAACCTAAAGCAAGAAACGAAAAACTGACAAAAAGACAAACAGTTCTTAAATACATTTTAAAGAAAACTGCAGACTGAGCAACCAGAACTCCACCAAAAACATGAATGATCTCAGGTGCTATGGAAGGGTAAGCAGATCTTGCTCCAGATGTGGCACCTATCATTTTCTCATGGTTAGTAAAAGTTTTCTGATTAGATTCATTCAGTGATATCACAATAAAGGAAAAGAGAATGGGACAGTTAACTAAACTGTTGATGTTTAATGCAATAGTGTTACAAAAATTTGAAAGTTAACTTTTCACATGTTTTCTCTACTTTTGCCCATCATTTGCTACAGACAACCCAACAGTTTGTTATCTGTAGACATTGAATGCTATCATATATTAGGAATTCCTTATCCTGCTGTCCTAACCCAACCTTTTCTATAATGAATACCTCAGTGATGTCTTAACCCAACCTTTTCTATAATGAAATACCTCAGTTTTCTGTTTTTCATCAGATAAAGCTGAAATCTCTGACTGTAGTTTATCTGGAATGAAAGAAATATACATATTTTAGTTCAAATATTATTCCAAACTGTCACCTGCATAACATAATCACCAATAATCTTTCAAAGGATAGGTTATGGCATGAATGCACATGCGGTAATGGTCCTATGAAATAGTAGGGTATACCCAATCTGTCAATGTAACATCAATGATGATTGGACAGAAAGACTGAACATTCATGGCAACATTTTTCGTTCTGTTTAATTTGATTAAATCAAGTTTAAAGTTTCATGGCAAGGAAGGAAAACTGACAATCCTATTCAATTAAAATTGCAGTTAAATGCACCTGCCATATATGGGGTTCAAACTCACAAGCTCAGTATTGACAGGCTAGTGATACAGTAGTTCAACGACTTAGACCACTCAGCCACTGAGGCCTCTATATATATAATGCATTAAGGGCAGTTCCATAAAATCTTACATGGTACCCATGGGAAGCACAACGAATCATAACTACGGATGGCTGTCAAATACTTTTTTGTGTGCTGTGAAAATATGAGTGAATTTCTGAAATTGCCTCTGTAGGTGATTACCCATTTTCACAGTGCCTTCCCTAAGTTCTATGTATGTATTAATAGATCAACCCTAACTGAGATTAAACATATTACTTTGGTTTTTTTTTAGTTATTTTACTATTTCATCAAGACCTACCAAAATACACCTGTTTTTGTTTTGCCATTTGTAATCCCTGATCTTCTAACTGTTTGATCATATTATCCATCAACTGAGCATTTTTCCAGGTTCTGTAATACAATACACATTTCATTTCAATTTTAAGATCAGGGTACCAGATCTATAAATAATCATTCCTACATTTTGATAACTAATTTATTTCAAATCAAATATAACAAATATGAAAGTTTAAAGTAGGAATCAAAGAACAGTTTTTCACCACTGAAAATATATAACTGTACTGAAGAACATAGACATGATTGATTGATTGTTGGTTGCTTAACGTCCAGTGGCAAATGAACATAGACATGGTTGATTGATTGTTGGTTGCTTAATGTCCAGTGGCAAATGAACATAGACATGGTTGATTGATTGTTGGTTGCTTAACGTCCAGTGGCAAATGAACATAGACATGGTTGATTGATTGTTGGTTGCTTAACGTCCAGTGGCAAATGAACATAGACATGGTTGATTGATTGTTGGTTGCTTAACGTCCAGTGGCAAATGAACATAGACATGGTTGATTGATTGTTGGTTGCTCAACTTCCAGTGGCAAATGAACATAGACATGAAATCTAAACAAAACAAAAACGGATTTGTTCATCAGCCTTTTCATTTATTTTTTTTTAAAGCCAACTGAAACAAGAGTGCACACGCTGAAATGTCTCGCCTTCTTTACTAATCATTGATATTATGTTGATAGTCCTAAATATAAAGCTTTATTACAACTGTCACATAAACTTAACATTAACCAAGTAAACTAAACATTGACCAATGAACCATGAAAATGAGGTCAAGGTCAGATGAACCATGCTAGGCAGGCATGTACAGCTAACAATTCTTCCATACAACAAATATAGTTGACCTATTGCTTATAGTTTAAGAAAAACAGACCAAAACACAAAAACTTAACACTGAGCAATGAACCTTGAAAATGAGGTCAAGGTCAAATAAACCTGCGTGACTGCCAAATAGATCATAAAATATTTCCATACACCAAATATAGTTGAACTATTGCGTATAGTATTAGAAAAAAAGACCAAAACTCAAAAAACTTAACTTTGACCACTGAACCATGAAAATGAGGTCATGGTCAGATGACACCTGCCCGCTAGACATGTACACCTTACAATCATTCCATACACCAAATATAGTAGACCTATGGCATACAGTATAAGAAAAACAGACCAAAACACAAAAACTTAACTATAACCACTGAACCATGAAAATGAGGTCAAGGTCAGATGACACCTGCCAGTTGGACATGTACACCTTACAGTCCTTCCATACACCGAATATACAAGACCTATTGCTTATAGTATCTGAGATATGGACTTGACCACCAAAACTTAACCTTGTTCACTGATCCATGAAATGAGGTTGAGGTCAAGTGAAAACTGTCTGACGGGCATGAGGACCTTGCAAGGTACGCACATACCAAATATAGTTATCCTATTACTTATAATAAGAGAGAATCTAACATTACAAAAATCTGAACTTTTTTTTCAAGTAGTCACTGAACCATGAAAATGAGGTCAAGGACATTGGACATGTGACTGACGGAAACTTCGTAACATGAGGCATCCATATACAAAGTATGAAGCATCCAGACCTTCCACCTTCTAAAATATAAAGCTTTTAAGAAGTTAGCTAACGCCGCCGCCGCCGGATCACTATCCCTATGTCGAGCTTTCTGCGACAAAAGTCGCAGGCTCGACAATAAAATTACATAAGGCAAAGGTATGATTGGGGTCAAAAGGCTCTTCTTGGTGGATGGGGAGTAATTGAAACAGGTAAGAGTAACCAACTGTGGATTCATTTATTTTCGTTGAAACTAATTTTTGTGGATTGAGGAAAATTAGCATTTTCATGGATACATGTATTTGATTTCCTAGTTACGCAAAATATGCATACATGTCTATACAAACTTTGTTCTTCATTGAACATCTAAATTCGTGGTTTACCTATACAAATGAAATCCATGAAAATTCGTTTTCCCACGAGTAATAATGAATCCACTGTATATAAAATGCCAAACTGGTATTGTTAATTGTTAACAATTTAAAATTAGACAATCCTTTCTTTTTCTTTTATTATCTATTGCCACACTTATTCATTTACATTGCTTTTATAGCGGCTAACAATCATAACTGACAATCTCTGTTTATGGCTATTCCATTAAAATGTATGTGGGAGGGTAGGAAGGGAAGTTTAATTATTGAATGTGGGTCATGGGTCTTTTTTCAGTATGCCTCTATTACCATTATGCAAAATTACCAAAAAGATGGTTCTTGGTTGTAGGGATATTTTGAAAGTCCCTTCCTACCCTCCCACATACATTTTAATGGAATAGCCCTTACAAAAAGGTTGAATCATTCAAAGTCTTACATTTTCTGTGCCTTTTCTAAATGTTCCAACCATTTAGTTCTATCATAATTACTTTCTGTACCTAACAAATAGGTCATCTGTAAAATATATTCAAAATTTTTAAAAACAAATATATATTGTGGTACACTTTCTGTGTATCATCACTTCCTAGTCAAATACCCATATATCTCTTTAATATGGGAGATAATCCATGTTAAATACAGACTGATCCAAGCCTGGAGTCTGCCTGTATTTTCATTTTGTCGTCTGGTTGCCATATTTGTTTATTTAATTGTTTTTGACTTAAATTAGGTTTTCAACTATCTCTTTTGAATTGTTTCCTCATTTTGTTATTAAGAGGCTCTTTTGAATTGTTTCCTTGTTTTGTTATTAAGAGGCTCTTTTGAATTGTTTCCTCATTTTGTTATTAATAGGCTCTTTTGAATTGTTTCCTCATTTTGTTATTAAGAGGCTCTTTTGAATTGTTTCCTCATTTTGTTATTTAGAAGCTCTTTTCAATTGTTTCCTCATTTTGTAATTAAGAGGCTCTTTTGAATTGTTTCCTCATTTTGTTATTAAGAGGCTCTTTTGAATTGTTTCCTCATTTTGTTATTAAGAGGTTCTTTTGAATTGTTTCCTCCATTTGTTATTAAGAGGCTATTTAACAGCTAATCATACAGTGAAAGTTTTTACTTTTTGTTAAAAACAGTACTGTAACACATAGTGGCCCTTTTCTTTACCTTTGACCTTTAATGGACTGTTATTTAATTGGCAAAATCTTGTTATCAACTTTTTACCTTGACTTCTGCACTTTGTTTAGTTATATTAAATTTGTGCTGAGAATTGTGAGTAATACACATTTTGTTGTAACTTACATTGAAATTTGTACTGTGAATTATAAAATTGAGAATGGAAATGGGGAATATGTCAGAGACAACAACCCGACCAAAGAGCAGACAACAGCCAAAGGCCACCAATGGGTCTTCAATGCAGCGAGAAAATCCCACACCCGGAGGATGTCCTCAGCTGGCCCCTAAATAAAATTGTGTGCTAGTTCAGTGAAAATGGATGTCACACTAAACTCCAAAACATATAAATGAACTAAAATTATGAATACTTAACATTTTGTTTAGCTTACATTAAATTTTGTACCGTAAATTGTGAATACTGATGATAATGGATGTAATAAATTTTGTGTTTCATAAACAGTTTCTTCATTGTAGATAGTGCTTAATATTTGTTTACATTGAGGGCTGTGCTGCAGATGGTAAATGCTGAAAATATCGTTTATTGAAGTTTACCCAATTTTCAGCAACCTTGGCATTATCATGGCAGCCAATTTTTTTTGGCAGAAGAAGCAAGAGTTTCCTGAGAGAACCACTGATCTTCGGCAGGACAACTGTCCATTCTTGATTATTCCTGGTCAATAAAGATAGGAGTCAAATTAACCTCGCCAAATACTGCTTTAACCAGGGTTTACATCACAGGAAAGAGACCACTTTTGACGAAGTACATTTGTACTTTGACTAGTTGGCTACAAGGACCCCTCTAAATAGTATTTTACACTTACATTAAGTTCAGTACTGCAGATTGTGAAAGCTGAATATTGTGTTTCTTCATTATGTATACTAATAACAGATTCTCCCAAAGGAATGAATCCCTAAAATAAAATAACATCATTTTATTACACTTTATATATACTAGTAACAACTACTCCATGAGCATACGATAAATCTGTCTCATCAATTGTAATATTTGCTTGCTGTCTCATTGAGGTTTTTCACACATACATGTCTGCTGTAATTGTTTTTAACATAAATCAAGCCATTGGTTTTCTCATTTGAATTGTTTCCCATTTTTTCAAGCTGAGGCCTAATATAGCTTTTTATATGGCATGGGTAACTTGCTCATCGTTGAAGGCCGTACAGTGACTTATAGTTGTTTACATCCTCATCTTTTGATCTCTGGTGGATAGTCGCCTCCATGGCAATTATATCATATCTCTTTTTTATTCTTTTCTTTCATGTTTCAATACAAATCTTTTTTGTTTTATTTTGTTTTACATTTCATTTATTTTACTTCCTTGTTCGGTAATCAATTAAAACATGCCTTAGGATGAATACTGATGCATTTTCTTTTTTCCATATCTTTTCTTTCTTGTTCAGTATAATAAAACAGGTAGCCATCTTTCACAACAAAAAATCTGAAATAAAAATGAAGATACAAAAGCTGACTATTAAGGCTTATATTTAAATTTCATTTTCTCCCTTAAATAAATAGGTAAATAGGCTCACTGATATATTTTTATTTTGTATTTTAGAGTCTCTTTTGCAAAAAATAACATTTATTAACAAAAAGTGACAGAAAATAATATAATATTATTTCCCTCCCTATCTGCAACTATCCAGATAAGAAAATGTGATTAGATGGAGAGCAAAAACAAACAATATTTCAATTATACATTGTAGGCAGCTAGACTAAAATCCTAATCGTGCAACCTAATCACCTAGCTAAGTGCTTCAGATACTTTTCTCCACTTACATGAAAAGTTTTAAAAAGCATTACAGACTTATTTTCTATATCCAGAAAATGTCTATATAACTTAAAGATTCATCTTAACACTTTGGAAGAACTTAGACATAAAAAGGTTCATATTTTAAGTTGTTTTTTAGTTATAACTTTCCTGGATTTTGCAATTTATGTGCATTATCCTCCTCAAAACAGATGATGGTAAAATCACAAACTCCTGAATTTCATTTGATACATTTCCAAATTACAAGCTTTATATCAAGGTCATGCCAGGCTTTGAAGCTTATAAGTTGCACATGTATGAGTGTTCACAAAGTAAACGTAGTGGTGTAAACACAACCATTTTGCCAAAGTGTTTGATCATGAATAACGATGAACCCTTACCGTAAGTGAGTTGGTAGCACCAAGTACCAAACATGTAGACGAAATCTTTTTTTTCTTTTTATCACTATATTATATAAAATTTATTTCAGATGTTTTTTGGGAAATGAGAAAAACTACTCAAAATTGATTTGTCAGCGAATCGATTTATATTAAATTTGATACAATTTGTATATAATTAAGCAGAAATACATATGATCAAAGCCTTATGTGGGTGGAACCCGGTGGATTTACCCGACAGCATCGTATGTAAATGTAGCATTCGTACATCCTTATTTACAAATTAATAAGGTGATAGGGTTATGACAAACGAGGTAAATTTTCAAATAAGCAACCACTGTACTTTCAGCTATTACATTGACATTGTATCAAGATTAATTTTCTGAAATAAAATGTGTTTCTTCTTCCAAATAAGGAACCAAGATCAATATTGAATGTATGCAGTCCTGTGTGTTGTGCCTGGCAACACATGCAGCTAGTCTTCTCAAAGCTATTTAATTTAAACAGTCTCTTGACAGTATATACAATGGATCAATATTGAAACAAGTTTAAAGAATGTGATTGACACTTGTAAATTTTAGCTCTATTCTGTTAAATATATTTAAAATTCACAAACTTAAAGTAGAAATTTGCAAAAAGCCTTTAAATATAAACCCCTTACGTGAAAAACTGGATCAGAAGATGTTTATAAATGAAATATAATCAAATATTCCTCTCAATTAATCCAGAGACATATATACACATATATATATGTGTATATATGTCTCTGATTAATCTCAGGTAATTTGTTTCATACCATTATTGACATGATTGATATCTTATCCTATTGAATTACATGCATGTACATAAATATCCCCTTAGGCTAAAAATAACACATCTGATAACGGAACGTTTAATACACTGTGATCACCTTTTAGACCATTTATTTGACGGATGTCCAAATGGCTTTTTATAAAGATATCCACTAAACTGAGAAACGTTCGACCAGTCCAAAACCTCAGACGATCGATTGTTGGTCATGTTTTTTGGTCTATTGTCATGATAACTTCCTTGTTCAGAATGAAAACATCCTGTCAAGCAACCCATTCCACAGATACTCGGCTTTTTACTTCATTCTTCCTTGAGCTACCGACAACGGGTAATTATCTCCCCCTTTTAAATCACGTGTCAGGTGTACAAAGTGTCACATTATTTAAAAATGGCGCTCTCCTGTTTTCAGATTGTTTTGATGGTTGGAATGCTGGTTACTGGAAGCATAAATACTATCAGTAAAAAAGCACAAAATGATTGCAAGTAGGGAAATTTCAGGTTTTAAGTGAACGCCTTATTTCATCACAAGGGCTGGGAAATCCTATTTTAGAAAGCAAGGGATGTGCCAATGATAAAACAAGTCACTACTGTCAGGAACATATATACTGTTCCCAGCTACTGTCACTAGGAAAAACTTCAGAAAGAATATAGATAGGCACTAAAGATGATTTGATTTTTCCTTTGTATGATTTCTCCTAAGCCAACAGATAACAAGCACTTTTGAAGATATTATCAATTAACAACAATTACATTATTTAAGATTTAACACATTCTATAAAAAAAAAGTCGCACATTGACACAATAGTCTAAATATATAAATAGTATCTAGATTTGTAATCAATATTTTTTTTTAAGAAAATAAAATCTATTTGATAAAACATAGCTGGTCTTAATAATATGAGGCAGGTGTGACCTGTGAAAGGGGACGAAGTCAATAAATCTTTAGAATACTTTATGATATCCTGTGCAAATGTGGGAACTGTAAAAGTTGGGAAGAAAAAATGATAACAATTTTGAGTTCTTTAATATATTGATTTTTTCTTCATTTAATTGATGTTCTTACTTTTCTAACTTTGAACACAAAAATTCCAATCAAAATTGGTAGATGGCAAAATATTCAGAGAGAAAATTGTATTTGTACTTTATGTGATATTGGCGACAAGTTTCATTAAGTTTTAGAATGTTCGGCAATAGACCAAAGTAGACAAATGCTGCTAAAACATCATTTTGTAAACAGACCAAATATTTTACAATTTCAAGGTCTTATGAATAGCAACACCATCTGAACTAAACAAGCTGTGCAAATTTATACGAATAATTATTAAATGCCTAGAATCTCCTGGGTAACCACTTTATGTATCTAATATTGAGAATGGAAATGGGGAATGTGTCAAAGAGAAAACAACCCGACTAAAGAGCAGAAAACAGCCGAAGGCCACCAGTGGGTCTTCAACACAGCGAGAAAATCCAGCACCCCGAGGCAGGTTTATGCTGGCCCCTTAACAAAAATGTGTACTAGTTCAGTGAAAATGGACGTCATAATAAACTCCAAAACATATAAATGAACTAAAATTAAAAAACATACAAGACTACCAAAGGCCAGAGGCTCCTGACTTGGGACAGGCGCAAAAATGCGGCGGGTTAATAGAAATAAGAAGATGTGGTATGAGTGCCAATGAGACAACTCTCCATCCAAGTCAAAATTTATAAAAGTAAACCATTATAGGTCACAGTACGGTCTTCAACACGGAGCCTGTTTTGTGAGATCTCAACCCTCCCCCTATACCTCTATCCAATGAAGAATAAACAAACACACAGCAATACGCACAGTAAAACTCAGTTAAAAAGAAGTCCGAGTCTGATGTCAGAATAGGTAACAAAAGTCTACTTTACATTTGGACTTAAATTTTATACTATGTATGTTAATTTATTTGTGTATGTTTCGATACCATTATATTTTGGTTTACAAGAATAAAGATAAAGATACTGCAATTGGGGACATTGTCTATAATATTTCATGTAAAAGAACTAATTTATGCTGTTTGGTAGTACATTACCAATACTCATTTATTTTAGGCACCTAAATTTGCTACATAAGGTGCAATCTATATTGGGTTGATACATGTAAATAGGGATAGAGTTTGATTGTTTGTGTTTAACACCACTTTCAGCACTATTGGCATATTCAAACTCACAACCTCAGTGTTGACAGACTACAAAAATGTAGCTATACAGTATACAGTATATAAACTATATAGACCAATCTGCCAGTGAGGCCCCAAGGAATAGAGTTCAATGGTATAAAGTTAAAATAACAGATCTGCATACTAGTAGGAATATAATGTTTGTACTTATTTAATTACATTCAGACAAAAAGTTAGTTTCGATTTAAAAATATGTTAATTTGTGTATTTCTTGCATCATAAGCTGTAAATTTCCTAAGATTATTTTTGAATTAGACATACATTTTGTACATGTAACTCCTTCTGTTCATTGGACTATTTTCCTGAAGATTTCCATAGTCTTTTTTATAAGGCATAGCTCTTTAAGACTATTTACATGAAATATATATTATTTATTTATTTTTTATTTCATCATACTGTGTCATATTATACAGTTGTTTATTTATTTTTTCTTATTATAATTTTGCTATATTGACCTGGATTTTGTAGGTATAAAAGTATATGCAGGCAATTGTCACCAGGCTAATTTGGAATTAATTTTAATTTTATCATTTTATTAAGAAATTGGACTTTTAGAAAAATATGGTTTTAGAAGTTAAGCAATTTACATGTCAAAACAAACTATGAATTATTGTCTTAATTTGTGACATTTAATGTTTAAATATTTGTGACAGATTTATTTATTTGTGAAGTTACTGAAATTTAAATATGAAAGACTTCAATCCTAAATTCATACTAAAGGTGTGAAATAATGTAAAGGAAAATTGAAAGAATGAAATTATATGAATATTAGTGATTAAAATTATCTTTTATATTAATTAATGTGAAAGCTGTCACTCATGGCTAAAGGTTATGAAATGTCATTGGAGTATTGCCATGTTACAATGTAATTGAGTATTGTCTATTTTCAATATTCAGTATAAATATTTGTTGTAAACTATATAAAATCAGAACGATCAGAAGTAAGAAAGAACGAACATAGAACATAATAGAACTATTACAGTAGGAGTCGTATTGTCTATACTATTTTATACTAGTACTTGGACTTGGCATTAAATGATATAACTTGAATGTGTTGGATCTTTGTCAACTGCAATAACTAGTTCCTGGCATTGGTCACTTCAAGACTTCATTGTTTTTGTAATGATTTTACAAATAAAATCATGACCCTGTAACCCCTGTGTTACACAATTATTAAAAAGAATTGCAAACACATTTTACGTTTCATAATCCTGTAATGTGCACAATGGACTGCACCAATGTACATCAAGGTTCACCATGATAAGAAAGACCAATAGGTCAATACTCATTGAAGGCAATCATGTCAGTATTCAATTAATTTGATTATTTCTTCACAAGTTTAAACATGGTAAAGATGAATAATACAAAAGTTAAAACATGGTAAAGATGAATAATACAATTAATCACAACAAATTTGGTAGTCATTCAAAATATTTATTTTTCTACCATACTTATTTATAATTTTGAAAGAGAAAATTTTTATACACAAATATATCTTTATTTGGATTTTCATCTTAATTTTTGTCTGCTTGGAGGTATTACAATCCGGCGGCGAATGCACTGACAGTGACAGCTTAAACTATTTGTATAAAGATTTATATTTCAGGAGCTAGAAGACCTTGATGCTTCATACCTTGTATGCAGATACCTTATGTTACAAAGTTTCTGTCTGTTATATGTCTGTTGTTCTTGACCTCATTTTCATGGTTCAGTAACTGCTTGAAAAAAATAACAGTTTTTTTTGAAAAATGAAATACTCACTTATTATGAGTAAGAGGATAACTATATTTGGCATATGGGTTCCTTGCAAAGTCTTCATGTCTGTCAGGTAGGGTTCACTGACCTCAACCTTATTCCATGAATCAGTGATCAAGGTTAAAGTTACGTGATCAAGTCAATAATTCAGATACTGTAAGTAGAGGATCAACTATATTTCGGTATGGAATGATTGTAAGGTGTATATGTCTGACTGGCAGGTTTCATCTTACCTTGACCTCAATTTCATGGTTCATTGGACACTGTTTAGTTTTTGTGGTTTGGTCTATTTCTCAGATACTATGAACAATAGGGCCACTATATTTAGTATATCGAATGATTATAAGGTGTACATGTCTGACTGGCAGGTTTCATCTGACCTCAAACTCATTTTCATGGTTCATTGGTCAATGTTAAGATTTTGTGGTTTATTCTGTTTCTCAGGTATTATCAGTGATGGAATGATTGTTAGGTGTACATGTCTGTCTGGCATGGTTCATCTTACCGTGACCTCATTTTCATAGAAAATTGATAATGTTAAGTTTATGTGATACTTGTAGTAAAACCTTCATATTACAGACTTTCAACATGAATTCAATGATAAGTAAAACAGGCGAGACATTTCAGTGTGTGCACTTTTTTTAAAAATCTTACAGAGTAGAAGGATATCCTGACAGAAGTGCTAACAATACCAGAACAGTCCATGAATTTAACCATCCATGGTTCCAAACACTGATTATGTTCTTTGGTAAGTACATTGTGACCATTTTGTATACCAGGCAAAATTCTGTAACCTTAATCAAATTTTCTTTTAATAGTTATCTCCCATTTGGACTGAAATTGAATATTCAGATATGGCTTTTGCAACAAACTTACACATTTTTCTTTACTTCAAATATTTAAATATATACTTAACCCTTTAACAGTCAAAACATTACTGAAGTATAACAATACCTTCTGTGACATACAAATGTATTTTCCATTCCAAGAATTTCAAGCTTTTAGTACTAAAAGATAAAAAAAATACACATCTTTCCTGTTGACAATATTTTAGTGTTCATCTTTGGCATGAAAAATGAAACACTTTTTTATGCCCCCGCCGTAGCTGAGGGGGCATTAAGTTTTACCCTGTCTGTCTGCTAGTCTGTCCGTACGTCCGTCCGTACGTCCGTCCGTACGTCTGTACGTACATCCGTATGTCCCAAAGTTGGTTTCCGTTCTCTAACTTTAGTTTGCCTCAACCAAATGTTATGAAACTTATACAAAATGCTTATTACCACAAAACACACATCAAGTTTGAATTTTGGTGGTGTCACTTTAACCGTTCTAGAGTTATGCCCCTATACAAATGGAAAATTTGCTGAATTTTTCGTTTCCTTTCTCTAACTTTCATTTGCCTCAACCAAATGTTATGAAACTTATACACAATACTTATTACCACAAAACACAGATCCAGTACAAATTTGGGTAGGGTCACTTTTACCGTTCTTCAGTTATGTCCCTTTATAACTTTATATGATATGCAAGCGGGGGCATCATCTGTGTCCCATGGACACATTCCCCATTTATTTTATATTGAGTCTATGTGCACCTTTTTCAAGAAAAGAAAGCCATGTAAATCCATCTCCGTATCTGATGAGAGTAAAAATCAGGGATAACCCTGCATCAAAATTGGGAGTTAAATGTTTGGTTCGATAATGCATGCCATACTCTGAACAACAGTTCTAGTGTATTAAAAAAACATAAGTACATCATGTTCATGTATCCACTTTTCAAACCCACTGTGCATCCCCTTTCACCAATTATTGCTGTTAACTGGAATTCAATTGATTTGTCAAAACTTATTAAAATAGAATTAAATGACAAAAATCCAACTAAATTTTGTACTGTGGATTTATTAATATTTCTAGAGGGATAATAGTCTTGTGGATTTTGTTGGTAGGAGGAAATCGATGAAATTAAAAACTTTTCAAAATATAAATTTTTGTTAATTTTGGTTAAATCACAAAATTAAATACATGATACCCTCAAATTGGCATATATTTTTCAAACTATTAAAAAATTGACACCAGCGAATAAAAGTAAAAGAACTCACAGTAACTGTATTCTCAATTGATTTGTTGTATTGTAAAAGAAAGTAAGAAAATAACAAAGATAAATTACAAAAAAAAATATTTCAATGCAGGACAGACAAAAACATGGACAAAAGAAAAAAATGAAAAGACAAGCAAAGGTCATAAAAGAAATTAAATGGAAAACATTTATTACAAGAAGATTTGAAACATAGATAGTAGAAAATCTCTCTGATTTAAATCTGTTTTGGGAAGGTTTGTCTTATAGCACAATTCCGAAATGAGTCCAACTACTGTTTTATTTATTTACTTACAAATCAAATGAAGATTGAGTGCACTGTGATTCTATAATAGAAAAATTCTCTTCTAGTCTTGTCACAAAAAAACGAATGATACTATACAATATGAGTTCCCAAATACCTCTGACATTGAAAACATTGAATTCAAGAAACGTCTTGGTGATGGAGTATGTACCATCAAAATCCCCTCTTTTGTTTAGCTGATTGTAAAGTAAGTTGTATTTTCAGGAGAGATGATATGTTTAGGTGGTTATTGTATTGTAAGGAAGAAAGAAAGAGATAAAAGGAGAAAAGAGGTAACTTTTTCACAAAAAACAATGGATTAAACTGTTTACTTTAAATATGCTAAAATATCCTTAATCTCTAACGCCAAACATTTTTTGGATGATTTTTTCCAAGCCTCCCTTCCCCACCACTCATTGGGAATGTACAAGAGTCTGGATTTGGGGTCCCTCATTTCTTTATTTTTTAATATTGTAGACCATTATTCTCATATTCTTTATATTTAATACCCAGCTATTCTCCATTCTTTATTTTCTTGGGCCTATTTTTCTCTATTCTTTATTTTTTCCCCTTAATTCTGCACATTTTGCATGTTTTTCTCTATTCTGTAAATTCCATCCAGACCCTCATATTGTGTTACCAATGTCTGCCATTCCATCTCTTAAATCGTAAGGTTGTCTGGATTTTGCTGTTATGCCTCTAGATATTGAGCTAATTTTTGGTTATTTGGTGTATAATGGTGAGTTACAGATCTTATTCGGTTTTATTTGTCGATTACCTTATTTTTTTCTGCTGTTCTGCAGGTGGGAAGTAAGTGTCATCCTGAGGTATCTGGTGATCTTGATTGTTTTGTAAGAACAGATTAATTGATTGATTGTCGGTGTTTAAAGGGCCATCACTTTCAGCACTATTGGCTATATTGTGGCGGTCAGTTTTTATTGGTGGAAAAAGCAGAAGTGCCCTATGGAACCACTGACTTTCAGCAGGAAAACTGACAATCCTAGTCAATTAAGTTTGAAGTCATACATACCAGCCACGTGCAGGGTTTGAATTCGCAATCTCAAAGTTGACACGCTAGTGATACAGGAGATGAACTATTTAGATTACTGGGCCACTATGGCACCTTCTGAGAATAGAAGTGGGGTATATGTCATAAACTTTTGCCAAACAAAGATTCTTGATTCATTAATAAGTGTGTTGTTCATGTATTTTTCTATAGCTTAAGATTAGATGTTTAATGAAACTGTATTTCCAAGTAAACAATATAAATGATGACTGCTTAGATTTTAATATTTTCAAAAAAAATAGGTTAAATACAGACAAATAAAATAAGCAACATACTCAATATGGCTGCTTATTTGATATGAATAAAAGGACAGGAGTAGAAGACGTCAATCAGACACTAACCCAACAACAAAAACAACCAAAATAAATCTAGAAGGCAATTTTACAAACAGTCTGTAAGGGAGCTACCATTTGATTTTTATGGGGGGGTAGAATGAAATTTGAAAAAAAGGCAGGACAGGAGTTTTGAGTAAAAAAAAAGGCAGGATGAGCAACTGGGGGGAAAAAAAGGCAGGATGACAATTTATGTAAAAAAAGTCAGGATAAACTAATAAAAAAAAAGGCAGGACCGAATAGAGTGAAAAATAAAAAGGCAGGACAGAGATTACAACTAAAAAAAAGGCAGGACAAATACCCTGAAGTCCAAATAAAGGGAAAAAAATTAAGATATGACAATTTTTTTTATGCTTAGTTAGATGCTGAGTTAAACAGTGTTGCGTTTAACTTAAATGCAAAGTAAAATCTATTTTGTTATATTTATAGTATGCTGAACAAAACAAAGATATGACAGATATTCCTCCTCAACCAAGGTAATTTAGTTGTACCAATATAATGTACAGCATATTATGAATAAAGCTGATTTTTTAACTATTTTTTGTGTGTTCAGAAAAAAACTTTTCTTCAAGATGTATTGTTACTAATTTTGTTCTTTGCTTTTGTCTAAGTAATATTTACATTTTTTTATTTCATTTATAACTTGAATTCAGGATTACTCTCAATCTAGAAGTCAACAAATTATATGTCTGTTTAAAGCTTAAACCTACCCTGAACTATTTTACTGAGTTTTGGTGGAATAATATTAAAGTCAGGTTGTTTCCACATTGTTTCCTCTTAAATAATGTTTATACAATATTTTTGAAACAAAATCCTTATATCTACTTACCTAACCAGTTTTGAGGGTCATGTCATATCAATTTTATATTTTCAGAATAGTACAGTTAATTATAGCAGTACCTACCATGTGTGACTTAATTGGTACATCAGTAGCTGGTATGTTTTTTGTATATTAACCTTGTCCCCTGTACTCAATACCAGACTGGTTATACTTCACTTACTGAAGCATGGGTAGAGTGATGGTTGTTGGTCTATTTTGTTCAGTAATTTGTTCAGAACTTAATTTGTTTGCGCCTGCGCTTTGTACTTGTATCTACAACTCTTCCTAAATCAGTAACTAGATTTAAGTAGAACATTAAGGGAATCTTATGTATCTAATGGCATTGTGCACTTCTAAATTTATTTTTTTTTATTTCAAAATGAATTTTTAGGTGAAACATGAACTTTGTCTTTTTACAATAAATGAAAAAGATTTAAATGTGATTGCCAGTAGATATTATGGTTGATTGGTTTATATTTTGTAGGAATAGGACTTATATATGTTGATGCATCAGTGTGGCAGATGTTACGAGGATCGATCATCATATTTGCAGGAATTTTATCAGTAAGTTAAGGTAACAAGAATACAATGTTAGGAATATTACTAAATGATCATTGTTTCTATGTATTACAGGAAATTGGGTAAACTATATGTCTCTGAGATAGCAACTCAACACCCAAACAAAAGTGTCTTTACTATATGTCAAGGTCTAAATTGCCCCAAATTTGTAATTTTGACACTAATTTCTTCTAAACTTAATGAATATGTCGACTAAACTTTCGGATAATCCTAATAACATAATGTACTTGTGCATTTCTTATTTATCGTTTTGATCTGATCAATTTCTGGGGTTTCTCTTTCCAAATCATGGACTTTGCCCTTTTCCAAAACCAGTGAATGGAAATCAATCAACTTTCATGGATTTTTCACCACATAATGACATTGTGCACCATTTTTATTTTTTTATTTTTGGGGTTCCCCAAACAAAAGCATGGTTTTTCCCCTTTCATATTATAGGGTTAACATCCCGCATTCCTCAATGGTCCTAAACCAGTGAATTGATTTCAATCAAACTTTTACAGATTCTTCATGACATAATGCTATTGCACACCTTTTATTTTACTTTTTGATCAGAATCATTGTTGGGTTTTCCCATTCATGCATTTTTTCCATTTCATAATTTTGAGTTAAGTTTTCTTGATTTTGATGTAAATAGTTTCTTTGATACACATGTACTTCTGTTTTTACTGCACTTGTAAGATTGTTAAATATTTTTCCACTTGAATTTACCCTTTTTAGAATCTAAGCTAGTGGGTAATTTCATTGATGGTACACTGAAATGAAAAGGATATTACAACATTCATTGGTTATGCATTGTTAAGGACAATGTTAACCATTCAGAAATTTTGGTGTACACTTTTGAAAATATTACCCAGAATGCATTAAATTCAGAAACAGTAAATTTACTGTAGAATTTTCTCTTTTCATGTCTAAAATTCACATAGTTATTTCTTTGAACAAGATATAAATGTGTTGAAATGTTAACTAAATGTTCTTTTTTGATTTTAGAAAATATTTTTGAAAAGAAAGTTACGAGTAGTACACTGGTGTGGTATGTTAGTAACAATGATTGGATTGGTCCTTGTAGGATGTTCCAGTGTATTTAAATCTCAACATACTGCTGAAGGTTCTAAAACTATTCTAGGTATACATTATTATAATTAGAAGTCAATCATTTTATGTCCTGCTTAACAAACTTTTGACCTGTACATACACTATAGCACAGGTTGATTTTTTTCATTTCCAACTGCCAACTATGGGCAACTATAAACTACATCCCCTTAAACTTTAACCTAAGATTTTGTAAAACGTAGAATATAACAGCTTCACTTATTTTTCCAAGTATTGTATGCTCAATTCCTTTGATGGAGAAAGGAAATGGTATTTTCAAGTCGATCATTTGAAAGTTTTGGCCACTATGACAACTATGGGACAGTTGGAAATAATAAAATTCAATTGAGCCATCATGTTATCATTACAGAATACATTAACAATTTCAGACTTGTAAATTAGTAATGAAAAGTAAAAACTTAATGGAATCCTCAATTTTCTCACGAATTTAAAACTACAGGTAGAATTCCTTTGTAACATATACATTTGTTCTGTGGGATTTGTTACTAGTAAAATGAAATTTATTAACTTTTTACTAAACACAATTGCTATAATCCAATGAAAATGCAGATTTTTTGTATAAGGTGGAATTATATTAAAACTGAAGTTTGTACTTTCAAATTTGTTTTCAGGTATAATATTAATTCTTGCTAGTCAAGTTGTCAGTGCTAGTCAGATGGTTATAGAAGAAATGTTTCTGAAAAAGAGAAGTCTCCATCCATTACAGGTTTGTGGCAGATAAAAAAACTTTACAGACAATCTTATAATGAATACACAACAGGCTGTGTTACTTCAAATACCAATGGGCCAAAATACTTTCCAATTTGGATGTTTGAAATAATTGCTTCACAATGATCAACTGCGGAAAAATGTTTCACCCATTTCTAGAGAAAGATTGTACTTAGTATCACGATAGTATTCTTATCGTCAATTTCCTATTTTAGATTTCTGTTTAATATGACGCTTGGAAAAATTATCAAGAACATTATTGTTATAAAAGTTTGACTTTCATATTAATAGAAATTAACTCTTTATAATTCATTTGTTCTTATACTGTTTGAACAGTTGAAACGAAAGACTTATTTACCACCCAGGCACCCATTACTTTAAAATGGGCTGCAAAATGTTTATTAAAATTTGTGAATTTTAGCATTTCTTAAAGAATATTAGGTAAATATCGTTTAGCAAATTTTATTCTGAGGACAACTCTCTGGGATCACAATTGTAATTGATTTCAGATATTAATAATTTTTTTATTTAATTTTAAAATAGTAAAATATCAAAATTTTGATATTGTCTTTCACAGGTAGTTGGGACAGAAGGAAGTTTTGGTGCTCTACTTATGATAGCGGTAAGTCTGGCCTATTCTTTTACAAATATGACCTAGCTATAGGTGATCCTAATTTTGGGGTTGTTAGAAAGTTGTTATCATTTGATCCATGAATGCAGAACACTTAAGCCCTTCACAGGAATTAATAGTTAAGAGAGATACAAGTGCCAGTGTCATTATACTTAGACGTAAAGATTTACCTCTGTCCGTCCCTCCAATGAAATTTTCCTTCCATTTTTCTCAGAAATTATTTCCCTTCAATTTGATATCAAGCTTCTTGTGAGCATGCTCTACCCTGTGATTCTATTTCATATACATCAATTATCAACTTCCTGTTTACCAAATACTTCTAGTAGGTGTATTATTAGTGATCAGTAGCTCACAGTTCATCTAGTTCTATAGTATCTATGCTATTATACATGCACCACAACTTCTTTTCCAGTTTATTTATTAGTTTGAAATTAAGAGTCATATCTAATAAACAAAAATGAAAGACTCTGGTTTAATAACTTATCCAAGATACCAGGCTTATGATTTGGTTCACCAGGATGTGTGTTTCATTAACATAAGTCTCATCAGTGGTGCTCGAATCAAAACAGTTGGATATCCTTATCAAATATGAAGTTGAAGAGCATTAAAAATTGAAAATTATGATAAATTCTTTCATTCATACCTTGTAGGTAGTTTTACCAGTAATGTATTTTATACCAGGATCAGATGTTAATAACAGTTATGAGAACAGTTTAGATGCTATATACCAGATATTCAGTGAACCAAGACTTTTAGTGTTCTGTCTTCTATATTTATTATCTATAGCATTTTATAACTACTTTGGATTGGCTGTAACTAAATCTTTAACAGGTATGGAATATATGTAAATTGTATGGGAGGGGCCTTAGTGACTTGGTATTGTAGGTAACTGGTTCAGATTAGTTCTGTCAATCACCACATGTATCCAATAATAAATATACAACAGGAAATTTATAATGTTAAATGCATTACCAATGATTAAGTCAAAATGTCAAAGAAAACAAAATCTTGCCATGATGAGTATGACAGAGACAAAAATTGCAATTTTCATGTAATGAAATGAAATGAAGGTGAAACTAATATTTAATCTGTTATTTTCTTGGATTGTTTAAATCAAATTACTATTATAAATGGCTGTAATTAGGTAATAAGATCATCAACCAATATAGAAATCATGAAACAGTAGGTCAGTTGGAAGGAAACTCCTCTATGTGATTCTTTTATGTTTGCCACTTAATATATTCACAAGGAGCATTAATAATGGTTAAGATACCGGTAATTTTCATAAATTTTCAATCGTCTCATGGCTATAATTCGGTATACAGTAGGTAAATTTGATTGAAACTCATAGGTTATCTGTTACTACTGATTGTAAAACTATATATCAAAAATGTACTATTACCGAATTTTCTTGTTCTGCAAAATATGTTTAAAAGATATAATGTTAGGGAAGTAGAAATTTAAAATTGTGATCCAAAACTCCTTTTTTAATGGTTAGCACTTGCTTAAATGATCTCAATAGATATAAGAAGATATGGTATGAGGGCCAATGAGACAACTTAACATCCAAGTCACAATTTGTAAAAGTAAACCATTATAGGTCAAAGTACGGCCTTCAACACGGAGCCTTGGCTCACACCAAACAGCAAGCTATAAAGGGCCCCAAAAATGACTAGTGTAAAACCATTCAAACAGGAAAACAAACGGTTTAATCTATATAAAAAACGAGAAACAAGAAACACTTAAGAACCACATCAACAAACGAAAACCACTGAACATCAGGTTCATGACTTAGGACAGGTGCAAAAAAATGCAGCAGGTTTAAACGTTTTAATAGGCGCCAACCTTCACCCTACCTGAAACAATAGTGTAACATCACAACATAGAAAGACACACTATAAAATATCAATTGAAATGGCTTAACTCAATCAAAAGACATATTAACAAAAACAAGTCAATGCATACTTAACCAGTCATTAAAAAAAATAAGTCACAGTGACCTAGTTCTGTCTGAAATCTGGTCTGCAATCCAGTAAAATAGTTTACAATATTCAATTATGTAGTTATTGAGATATGAAATTGGACCATTTATTAATAGTAATAGGTTGATTATTGGTGTTTATTTTGTAGCTGTACACAGAACATTAATTGATGCCTGTAGAACTATATTGGTTTGGGTTGTAGATCTACTTATCTTTTATGCTTTTGACAAGGTAAATATCAACAAAGTACCAGTACTGCATTAACCAATGAAGGGAAACAACTCTAATATACAGGACATAGCAAGACAACAAAAATCTTAAACATTAAAGTAACTTGTATCAAAAAGGGGTATTATACATTGAATTTCTACCCTCATGAAACGATTACCTTAGCTTTATTTGGCAAAACCTTTCGGAATTTTTAGGTCATCAGTGCTCTTCAACTTCATACTTGATTTAGCCTTTTAAATTTTTTTATTTGAGCAACACTGATGAGTCTGTTGTAGAGGAAACGCTTGTCTGGCGTAGAAAAATTAAAAGCCTGGTATCTTTGATAAGCTTTGTTTTTTAAATCTACAGGAATCCTGTAATAGGACACAAGATAACAAAGTTCACCATTAAATTTATCAAAAAGGGGAATAGCGTTAATCTACAGGACATAGAAAGACAACACATATCCAAAACATTAAAATCATCAGCCAACTCCAAAACATTAAAATCATCAACCAACTCCAAAACATTAAAATCATCAGCCAACTCCAAAACATTAAAATCATCAGCCAACTCCGAAACAAGAGTCTTGTATGTTTGTTAATGTACTCAGCAGCAATCATGAATGACACAAGACTCATTCAAACTTACTGAGGTTCATTTTGTTGAAGACAGATTTTTACAGTGTTTTGTTAAATTCCTTCAAACCTTTTGTAAACGCAAAGCAATTTAAAGCTTTGCATATTGTGTGGATATTTGTCTATTGTTGAAGGTTGTATATTGACCTCTAGGTGGTTTGTTGTTGTTTGGTTGCAGTCCATCAATGGAAACTCTACATCTCTTTTTATCTACATTTATCTGAATTTGAAATGTGTAAATATTCATCCAGCAAATTAATATAGTAACAAATTGTACATGCATTACTTATTTTATTCTGTTTGCAGGATTTTGGAGAACCTTTTGACAAGACATATGGACTACTTCAAGGTAATGCTACTGGTCTGTAATCTCATGCTGGAGGTCTTTGAGTTCAATCTCAGGTTTGGAAAATTTTGCAGGCTTTAAAGCAGGTATTTGCTGCTTCTCTGTCGAGCACAATATAAAAATTGGAAGACGTGGTATGATTGCCAATGAGACAACTCTCCACCAAAGCCAAAATGACATAGATGCATGTTAGAATAGGAGAAAAGACTGGTTGGGCCAAAGTCAGAATATGTCAGAGTAGGTTATTATGTCATTCTGTTGTGAAAAGCAGGGTATAGTCCTATCATTGACCTGTTGTCCCGAATATGCCTGTAAGATTTGCCACTGGATGTTAAGCAGCCATCAAAGAATCACAGTAATTTTGTTTATCATTGGATTTCTAAATTCTGCATTCAGCAATTTACTATACAAATAAATATTGCGATGTTTTTATTATTGCGAAAAATGCGACAGGGTTATAATCGCAATAATTAAAACTCGCATTTTGAAATTTCTTATATGAATTAAACAGGATTTTTCTCAATATCGCAAAAATTAAAATCGCATTTTAGTCTAAAATGACAAAATCGCAATAATAAATGCACGCAATAATTTCTGAATTTACAGTATACCATTATACAAATATGATCATCTGTTTCTACTATAAACATATGATAATATTAAAATGACTGTTGAAGTTGAGTGTCAGGGGGTCAATTGTTGTAAATCTATCCTTCAAATACATCAATTATATATCAATATGCTGCCAACAATAATGATTATATTGCTCAGCTAATTATTTTTTTTTACTAGAAGTAAAAGATTTCATTGACTCATTTGTAACTTGATCAATTACACTGATTTTATTTTAGTTGATGGATTCCTCTTTCTGCTGATTGGCACTGCTCTATATAATGAACTTGTGGTGGTTCCCTGTATACCTTGTTTGAGGAAACCAGTACCAATACAGGAAGTAGATGTGGAAACTCCTCACCGTGGCAACATACAATATGCTAGTGACTCAGATGATGACATAACAAGACCATTATTACAAGATAAAAAATAAAAGTTAACTTTATGGCATTCATCAAACAAAAAATTATATACAAATTGTATCATGAAAGTTATAACATTGTAAGCTTTGTATATTTTTTTAATAATTTTTGTACAAAAGAAAATTCTCCACCTTGAAAAATCTAAGGGAAAAAGGGTTCTTATATGACAGCATTAAAGAAAGGATCATATAGCATTAGATTGATTGATTGGTGTTTGACGTCACTTTCATTGTGCTATTTTGTTGTGGTCAGTTTTTATGTAGCATTAGAAGTTAAGTCTTAATGGTTGTACTAAGTATCATACACAAAATACTCAAATTTAGAATTTTTTTCTGTAATATATTTATGCAATGTGAACTTTATCTTTATAAAACTGATATTTTTGTAAAATTGATTTGATGATGTTTTTTAAGAGTACATATATATATACCCACATCTCCTTTTATGTTTGCCTTTTGATACTTAGCAAGCTGCTCTGTTAATATTATTAACAATTGGAGCTTGGCATATGGTAGACTCTTAGCTATTGTTGAATACTGTATGTTTGTTCTCAAGATGTTTTTTCTGGTTTAATCACTTTATAATGTTTCTGTCCCATTGATGTTTACCCGACCACTATTTTTTGTTAAGTTACTGCTTACAATGTAAGATGATAAAATGGCTATGATTGATGATTGCTTTATGGTGTTTTAACACCACTTTCAGCACTGTTGGCTATTTCATGGCAGTCAGTTTTTATTGGTGAAGGAAGATGGAGTGCCTGGAGAGAACCACTAACCTTTTACAGGAAAACTGGTGATCCTAGTCAATTAAGATGGTAGTTGAACGGACCTGCCACCTGCAGGGCTGGAACTCACAACCTCAGTGTTGACAGGCTAGTGATAGATTAATAGATCTATTTAGACCACTCAGCTATGTATTAATTAAAAAGTTATAGGAAATTTTCAACATATTTCTGAAGTAATGTTTATAATTGATAAAAATCTCAAATTTATTAAGACTTCCCAAATGCAGGTATTAATGTTAAATTGTATATTCAAGTACTCTGTGGGCAATACTTTCATGTTTTTGTGTTTTTGTGTTGTGTTTGGTTACCACCTTTACATCTCCTTTTGCTCTTAATGAGTTGTGTAAATAAAAAACAGGCATTATGTTCATTGTATATGAAAGGTTGTACACAAGATATTTCATGATTATATTTGAAATATTTTTGTTAATATTTATTTATTCCAATAAAATTTTAAACAAAAACGTTTTGAGTTTTCCACTTTGCACATGGATCTGAAGTATTGTTTAGAGTAAGTTTCAAGTAGTAGTACATAAATTCAAAAAAAAAAAAAAAGAGTGCACGTGCTGGAATATCTTTCCTACTTTATTTTAAAGTCTTTTAAGAAGTTTTACTACAAGTATCACATTAACTTGATCCATGAAAATGAGGTCAATGTCAAGGGAATATCTGTGAAATGGAGAAAACTAGTGACCGATGAAATATGATAAGGTCAATGTCATATAAACCCTGCCAGACAGACATGTACACGGTACAATCTTTCAAAACACCAAATATGGTTAACCTACTGCTTATAGTATCACTTTGGGCCAGGTGAGCTAAATACGAGACTTCACCATAAATGTTGAAATAATTATCTAAAGTATACTGCAAGCCTCATAGATTCAAGGGAAATAATGCACTGTGGTTCTCTCAAGACTACTTGAGATGATGATGAAAGACAATTAATTGTAAAATACCATGATTCATGAATTATTGATCAGTATGCCTATGACAGCATTTCCCCATTATTGTGATTTTGGAGATAATGCTCTGTGATAATTCTTCTAGATACAATACCCTTGGAATTACTTCTTATTAGTAAACTAGGAATTGTGATAAAACACTTCAGGATTCCAAAATTATCGTCTTGAACATGCATGAGATATTTGCCACTTGACATTAAGCAACCAACAATCAAACCAAAATGATTGAGACCAATTAGAGTTATTGTGACAAGAATTACTGTAAATTCAGAATTATTGCGTGCATTTATTATGGTGGCAATCTTGGTTGGTTGGCCGGGTCACGGGACACATTTTTTAAACTAGATACCCCAATGATGATTGTGGCCAAGTTTGGTTTAATTTGGCCAAGTAGTTTCAGAGGAGAAGATTTTTGTAAAAGTTAACGACGACGGACGACGGACGCCAAGTGATGAGAAAAGCTCACTTGGCCCTTTGGGCCAGGTGAGCTAAAAAAAACTGGACTACAGAATAATTGTTACAAGGTAGATCATGCTCGTTGATAATTATTCAAGTTTCCAGAGATGACAATGCTGTGTTATATACTGAAGATTGATTGATTGGTGATTGCTTTACGCCGCATCAGCACATAAAGGCTATATCGCGGCGAATATATACTGAAGACATACTGCATATAAATGAAAAGGGAGACAATTATTATCTACTGGGACTCCAGAATTATTGATAAATATACACTGCAAAGTATTGATGGTCTATTGCAGGCCTTCTCTAAATTTTGTGATTAGAGAACCAATAATCCATGAAATATTTCATGACTTACTGAGTTTTTTTTGTTAATAAATTGCTCCCATGAATTCTTAATTATTTAGATAAAAATCTACAATATCATCACTATTGTGAAAGAAACATTTACCCAACAATAAAATATCAATATTAAAAACTAAAATGTTATCAGCTTTTATTCCCCTGTTACAAACATATGAATGTGTTTAGATGATGTAATCATGTGTGACGCTCTATCAGATCCCACAATTTCTGTCAATTTTTGTACATCATATTGTGAATACATAACAGCACATGATGAATTCTCCTGTCTGTTCTCTATCAACATATTACATAGTTCACTGTAGAAATGTGGAAACAATGGCAACTCATAGAATATAATGTGTTTAATTCCTCGAACCTTAAATCTGAAATAGAGAGAGGATATCAATTAAATGTCAATACAAAATGATAAGACAATAACATTTTTACAATTTACTTTTAACATGTGGTTACTAAAAAAAATAGCAATATATTTATACATATTATATTACAGTAAAGCAACTAATTAGTGGGAACAATTTCTTTTGACTACTAACATGAGTAAATCAAAATTTGATCTATTTATATCAATACATCAAAGTTAGAAAATCACTAAAAAATAAATTGTAGTAAGTCAGTTAGAACGGACTTAACCTCTAAAATGTATCCTTGAATTAAGGTTTGATTTACTGTATTTAAACTAGCCATCATTTGGTCCGAGTACACAGTTATTTCTTAGTGCATTTCTTTTAGACAATAAATGAAAATTAAAAAAATCCCACCTGCACTTTCTCAATAATATTTTTACAGTGTGTTGTACTACTTTTGGGACAAATTATATCAAAATTATAGAAAACTTCATCGGCTCTAACTCAAAATATGGACAATTTTATGTTAAGGGGGTCTTGAAATCTTTTGACAGCTTCCGAAGTGCTAATTTTTAACCTTTTTCAGCTGGACCAAATCACTACTTTACCTTAAAATTCATGACCCAAATTTTTTTACAGTGTAATTTCATCCCCCTACTTGCTATTTGAGGCATAAAACATGGAGAAATAAAATTGGAAGGGGTATAAAAAAAACTGGCAAGTAACACACTGTCCACACTAGGGACTATATGTGTGGACAACGAAAATCAAAGGACGATAACTGTGTACTCGGACCATTTGGCCCCTAATATTGCAATGATAGCTTTAATCATTGTAAACCAGTCTTTTGACCTATACGTACATACTGTGACCTATAGTTGTTAAAATCTATGTCATTTGGTCTCTGGTGGAGAATTGTCTCATTGGCAATTATACCACATCTTCTTATTTTTATATTTATTATCAAAATTTACTGCTTATGCACCAAGCATGTCCATTTTAGGAGGAAGATCAACAATTGATTGTCCTCCAGTAAGAATAATAGGTCCAGGTAGGTAGATATGACTTTACCTTGTGATTTAGCAAATTAAAATTCTGGTTCAGCGTATAGGTGTAGTACAAAGTATGGTATAATCATATCTCATCCTGAATTATGAATAGGCTTTTTATATTTGCTACTAGACGTTAAGCTTTCATACTATGGATATGCTAATATTACTTGAAAATTATTATCAGAAATAATTAATGATATATAACTATTTTGACTTTACCTTCTATAAAAATGAACTCTTTCTGTATACAACATAAAATGAGCATTTCCATGGAAAAACTGGTTCCTAGATCTTGACAGAGTTTTATCTTTAGTATATCTGTAAAATACAAGAACAATTACAGATTTAGAAAATTTAATATTTATTCATATTCATAATACTTGCAAACTATATTTTTTCTAAAAAAACACAAATTTCATCAGTTTCAGCTTTAGAACTCAGCTGTTAACGGGTAAAAATTCAATTATGATGTCAAATTTTCTTGCTTTCACCTCAATTTGCTTTTAAGAAGTCACCCAAAACAAGACACCATGCCTGATGACGTCACATAGAAGACCATAGAACATAAAAGATTTAGTTTGCCTACATATTGTCTGAAAGTTATTAGAGAAGCAGATTACACCAACAAAGCTAGTGCGATAGGATATTTCTCCACTCGCAACAGTTTAACTTTGAATATTGAAAGTCTCTGTATGCCGTTGCTTTTGAAATATGGAGAAATATAGTATCACACTCAATACAGTGTTAGAATCTATGGAACCAAAGGGGAAAATGTCATTATTCATTTCTACTGACCTTAACCAACAATAAGTAATAATAAACCTAGTAATTATGTATTTTCATCAATTTAATTTATTTACAAACTATTCTCCATGATATAACCTAGAAGTTTTTGCTGCTACTTACCATGACTTATAAAATTTACCTTCTTATTAAAGGGTGTGATCACTAGATATGCCTTTACAATTTTACAACAATGTTATGTTTTGCTTACAAAATAAACTTATTTTTAATATATACAAAACTTTACTCTTCATTGACAAACGTATATCTAATCCAATCCCAACACTATATACTTACTCGCTAATATAAACAAAGCTTAAATCTTCTCTGACAAAGTAATTCCTCAATCTAACAAAGTCAAAGTAAGATGGAACATATATTAATGTCTGTGCTAACACTGGGTCTTTGTGTGTTGGTAAAATCTGAAAGCCACAAAACAGTCATATCAGCAAGTAAAACATAACAATTTCTTATGAACTGAAAAGGACTGGGCAAAAATATAAAATAAATAAAAAACCAGTTTCTGTGTTGGAAAATATCTCTTTATCGAAATAATTCATAGCTTTTACAAAATGATTATCCCAACTGTAAATATTGATTGTCTTTTTCAATAATATTTAAAGCAAAACTTCTTTACTCACTTTTTGAATAAAGAAATTAAATCTGTCATCTGCTAACTGACTGTAGCTACTGCAACTCAACTTGTGATAAACCTGAAAAAGAAGATTTATTTTACTAAATTATCAAAAGATTACATACTGTGGATCCATTTATTTTCATGGGCACTAGTTTTTATGGATTGAGGAAAACTTACATTTTCATGGATATTTCATGGTTTTGCCAAAGTCTGCATGAAAGCCTATATAAAATTTGCAATTTTTTGAACACGCAATAAACGAAAATTGGTATCCAACAAAGAACTTCAATTTCTCTACTTCTTTTTTATTGGCTAAATTTTCTATGCTTTCTGAAAACATGCTTTTTTAATTACAGGATGTTAGTTGTGAGAAGGCAAAAAAAAGAATACTTTAATTTTGGCTTGAACCAGTACAATTCATGTCATCTTAATTGATTTATTTTTTGTGTTCAATGCCACTTTCAGCACACTTGTTTGTGTTCAATGCCACTTTCAACACACTTGTGTTCAATGCCACTTTCAACACACTTGTGTTCAATGCCACTTTCAGCACACTTGTTTGTGTTCAATGCCACTTTCAGCACACGTTTGTGTTCAGTGCCACTTTCAGCACACTTGTTTGTGTTCAGTGCCACTTTCAGCACACTTGTTTGTGTTCAGTGCCACTTTCAACACACTTGTTTGTGTTCAGTGCCACTTTCAACACACTTGTTAGTGTTCAATGCCACTTTCAGCACACTTGTTTGTGTTCAATGCCACTTTCAGCACACTTGGCTATATCATGGCAAACAGTTTTTATTGATGGAGGAAGCCTAAGTACCTGGAGATAATCATATCCCTTCAACAGGAAAATTACTTATCTCAGTTAATTAAGATCAGAGTAGAACGCACCTTGCCACAAGTAGGTTCAAACTCAATGTTGACAGGTTAATGATCACAAGATGAACTACTTGTAATATAGACCCCTTTGTTTCTGGTCTGTATGAAGTAATTTTACCTGAGGTAGCTGGACCACTACTTGTAATATAGATCCCTTTGTTTCTGGTCTGTATAAAGTTATTTTACCTGAAGTAGCTGGACCACTACTTATGATATAGATCCCTTTGTTTCTGGTCTGTATAAAGTTATTTTACCTGAGGTAGCTGGACCCCTACTTGTGATATGGATCCCTTTGTTTCTGGTCTGTATAAAGTAATTTTACCTGAGGTAGCTGGACCACTACTTGTGATATGGATCCCTTTGTTTCTGGTCTGTGTAAAGTTATTTTACCATTGTAATCTAAATGGCATGTTAAAGACTAAAATGTGTGAACTCAATTTGTTTATTAAAAAAAAAGCAGAGTTACTGGCTGTAATGATACACCTACCTAATGATAAGATGCATATTGCGTTACAAGGGTGAGGATGTGATACATTGCTTTTGATTGATCCAGAAATAAATGTATGGGGGACCAGAAGATGCTGTTTACTTGACCCTGCCATGCAGAAAATTTCCTAGAGTTGTCTAGGCTATCTTTTTAACTAACTATTACCCATCAAATTTTAATCGAAGTGCCTTCTGTCTGCCCATCAATTACAAAAGGGTCTTTTTTCCATTTTTAACAAAATTCTGTAATTCTGAAATCATTATAGATTCATATATATATTTCACTAATTGGTGGTTGCTAAGCATCGTATGACATTTATTCAATGCATACTTAAAATAAATGGAGAATGTGTCCCCATGGACACAGATGATGCCCCCACTTGCATACAACATTATAAAGGGACATAACTCAAGAACGATAAAAGTGACGCTACCCAAATTTGTACTTGATCTGAGTTTTAAGGTATTAAGTATTGTGTATAGGTTTCATAATGTTTGGTTGAGGCAAACTTAAGTTACAGAACTAAAACTAAACATTTTGCAATTTTTCGATTTATAAAGGGGCATAACTCGATAATGATTAAAGTGACGCTACCAAAATTCAACTTGATCTGTGTTTTGTGGTAAAAAGCATTGTATATAAGTTTCATAACATTTGGTTGAGGCAACTTAAGTTAGAGAACGAAAACTAAATATTTTTGCATTTTTTTCCATTTATAAAGGGGCATAACTCTAGAACAGTTAGGGTGATGCTACCAAAATTCAATCTTGATCTGTGTTTTGTGGTAACAAGCATTGTGTATAAGTTTCATAACATTTGGTTGAGGCAAACTTAAGTTAGAGAATGGAAACTAAAAATTTTGCAATTTTTCCATTTATAAAGGGGCATAACTCTAAAACGGTTTAAGTGACGCCACCAAAATTCAAACTTGATCTGTGTTTTGTGGTAATAAGCATGGTGTATAAGTTTCATAACATTTGGTTGAGGCAAACTTAAGTTAGAGATTGGAAACTAAAAATTTTGTAATTTTTTCATTTATTTGGGGCATAACTCTAGAATGGTTAGAGTGATGCTACCAAAATTCAAACTTGATCTGTATTTCGTGGTAATAAGCATTGTGTATAAGTTTCATAATATTTGGTTAAGGCAAACTTAAGTTAGAGAACGGAAATTAAACATTTTGCAATTTTTCCATTTATAAAGGGGCATAACTCTAGAACGGTTAAAGTGATGCCATAAAAATTCAAACTTAATCTGTGTTTTGTGGTAATTAGCATTGTGTATAAGTTTTATAACATTTGGTTGAGGCAAACTCAAGTTAGAGAACAGAAACCAATTTTGGGACTTACTTATGTACGTACAGACGGACAAGAGTAAAACTTAATGCCCCCTCCTCCACGGCGGGGGCATAAAAATCTATTCTAACATCCCAATTAAAAAGCATGTAAAAATGAAATATAATCTTTAAGTTGATGATGGTTGAGTGAAGATAATCAAAGGATACTGCAGCAATGTTTGTTAAACAATGATAGAAGCTGTGGATCACTAACTGAACTCAGTACAATATTCTGTCTGTAATATTTACTCCTGAAAAAGACAAACAACCAACCAATCAAATGCTTTCTTGTCCTTCTGCCCTATGAGGCAATAATCATTTACACCAATTATATTTAGGGCAGATTCAAGGCTGTTCTTAAAACATACATGGGACCAAGAGAAGGCACTTCATAATAGCAACTATAGGTGGGTGTCAACTACTTTTTTGTACATTGGATATGCAAGATACATTCAAAATGTTGCTTCTATTTTAAAAATGCTTTCCTGGGTACCATGTATGTTTTAATGCAACAGCTCTTACTTGTTGTTTACAATGTATCCATAATAGGACATGCTTCAAATTGGTAACCATTTATCTTACAAAAACGTGTAACCATTCCACATGGCATATGTTTAAGTCAATAATGTAACACAGATTGAACAAAATGAAACCCACTGTAAATATTTACTTTTAAATTATTTCTGCATAACAAAAGGAAACTGGCTACTTTTCCTTTACCTTCCCTAGCATAAATTCTATAAAGCTCTTGTTTAAATTCCTCCAGTTTTAAATTTGGTGTTTAATGTTCTTTCATTTCAACATAGCTGACATGATTTTGTATTCAAAAGAGTTCTTCAATAAGTGGCTGTTTCCTTCATGAAACAGAAGAAATTTTCCCTCAAAAGGATTACCGTATTTTGCGGATTAAAAAGCGCACCCCTAAATAAGGCGCACGGCCGTTTTTGGGGGTGAGGATTGTTTTTTTCCTTACATAAAACGCACCTGCATATAAAGCGCACCCTGAAGAAAACGTACATGCATTCTACTGACCTTAGCGTAATGAATGTTCACTCCTTCTTGTAACTCACTCCGTAACATGTTTCATTTTTATTTTCAGATTGTTGAGAAAGTTGAAAGACATTTTGTATATATTTATTTGTTTCATATTAAAATAAATAAATGTTAATAAAATTATTATAATTTTCTTATTGTTTTAATCATGCCAGATTTATTAGTTGTTTTTTGTCAACAATGGCCATGTGTTGACAGCTTGGGTGTCCATTGAACCTTGTTGTTTTGATTAAAATTAGTTCGGTGTTGATTGCTTATTTATTGTTTGAATTGGAATCAAGGATTTTAATTAATCTTGAAAAGGTATTCATTAAAAGTTACCCAAGCCATAAAACTGCCATTGTTTACCTTGATTATGACCTACTTAATTACCTGTACCCACGTGTGAAAACTGTTCACCCATAAGTCAGGAAAAAAATTATTAAATTAAATCTAAAGAATTTTATTGTTGTTTATAAAATAAAAGTTTAAGTTTTATAAGTAACAAACATTTTTCAATTTAAACTTGGTTGAAAACTGCAACAAAACCATTCAGTTTCTGCAAGTCATTGTCTATTTTTAACTGAAAGTGAGATGGGCCACGGAAAGGGGAATTCAAATAAGACGGCGATATATAAATGTCTTATCATATTGAATTATGAAAATTAATATTCATTTTTTTTATTTCTTACACCAATATGTGGCTACAATATTTCATAAAGATATTTCATTTTGAAACAATAAAACAACAAGCAGTTACTCCTCAATAGTATATCCTGTATGGTACCTCTTTTCAAACACGCTTATCTTTCTTTGTTTATGAAACACTTTAAAGGGTTCATTTCAGCACATGGTTATCACCATCGTCATTAAAAGAGACTTGAAATATTGGAAAGAAACACAATCACTTCCTTTATTATTTCTAAAGAAGATTTTATTTAAAAACACATTACAACAACAAACAATTACATATTTATTGTAAATACACAATTAATATCCTGTATGGTACCTCTTTCAAACACGGTTATCTTTCTTTGTTTATGTAATAAACACATGGTTATCAACTCCGTAAGCCAACAATGAAATAAAGAACAAATGATAAAGTATATATATTTTTATTCATAACAAAATATGCCACATGAACAATTTATCAAGTCACTGCAAGCACTTGACAATCTGACGGTCTCCATAAAAAAAAATACAGATATATATTTTTTTTCACGCTTGCCCTGAAACTGAAAAAAATACATACATAAAGCGCACCTGAGTATAACACGCAGGGACAATGACAGAGAAAAAAACCTGCGGCTTATTTAACGAATTTAACGGTATACGTTTTGAAACTTACCAACCATTTAATGTCCACATCCTAACTCTTGAGAAATCTGTTCCATGAGATTCTTTTGGTTGTAAGTGAAAATGTTTCATCAAATGCTGAAAAATAACAAATTACTGTAAAGTTAAAATTTTTGCAGTCATTTATTATTGTGATTGTTAAAAAATTTGACTAAAAGAGTGATATTAGTTATTGCTCTTTCAGGAAATGCTGCATACAAAATAATGCTAGCAAAATATAAAATGCATTTTTTTTCTCTGTGAATCCAATCTCTTTGCAATTTTTGCAATATCAGAAATATCGCAAACACTTCTGAATTTACAGTGTATACCACACCAATTAAAGATTTGCCTGGTCAAAATATTTTCCCCTACAGCAGAGTTTTGTTTTTTAATGCATCTAGAATTTATCAAAACAGACAATTAATCAAATCTTACAATAATATGATCCCAGTTCTGCATCATTAAAATGTCTGCTTGGTCAAATATCAACATCTCTATTGAACTCAGAAAATCATAGTCTCTCTCCTTGTCTCTGAAAAGAAAATAAGTCATAATCATGGTTTATTTTAACTTGTGCACTAATATATTGTATAATATAGTAGTCGTATATATTTTCTACTTAAACTGAAGTGCAGTTTTGTTCCCATAAAGAAATTGTGCAGAGTCATTTAGAAGTAATTAATAGAAGAAAACAATTGGGAGAAAATGTTTCCATGGCAGTATTTATGACAATATTTATTCAAATAAAAACAAAATTTAAAAGTTTATGTATAAAATATATCCGATAGAAGAGACAAAATAAAGAGGTGGGAGATACCAGAGTGATAATCAAAATCATAAGTCTGAGAAAGCCTGAAAAAAATCGGCAAAAACAAAATAAAGATAAAAGACAATAAAGTAAGAGAACGGAAACGAAAAATTCAGCAATTTTTATGTTTATAAAGGGACATAACTCAAGAATGGTATAAGTGTTGCAACCAAATTTCGTACTTAATCTGTATTATGTAGTAATAAGCATTGTGTATAAGTTTCATAACATTTGGTTGAGGCAAACTAAAGTTAGAAAACAGAAACAAAAAATTTGTACTTGATCTTAGTTTTGTGGTTATGAATATTGTGTATAGGTTTCATAATGTTTGGTTGGGGCAAACTTAAGTTACAGAATGGAAACTAAAAATTTTGCAATCTTTCGATTTATAAAGGGGCATAACTCAATAATGATTAAAGTGACACTACCCAAATTCAACCTGATGTGTGTTTTATCAGTGGAAGTCAAAATTAAACATTGCATTGTATAAAGCATTGATTGTAGTTGATTCAACTATAATCATGGACAAAGGAAGATAACTCCAATTTTAAAAATTACTTGATATTTAGAAGAAAATTAAAATTTTACAATTTTTCCATTTCTAAAGGGGCATCACTCTAGAATGGAAAAAGTGACACCACCAAAATTCAAACTTGATCTGTGTTTTGTGGTAATAAGCATTGTGTATAAGTTTCATAACATTTGGTTGAGGCAAACTAAAGTTAGAGAACGGAAACCAATTTTGGGACGTACGTACGTACGTACAGACGGACAAGGGTAAAACTTAATGCCCCCTCCGCTACGGCGGGGCATAAAAAAGTTTACAAAGCACTATATAAACTTAACATGATTATATAGGGGTAAACATTTCAGAATCAGTCTGTTGATTTTCATAAACTTAACTGATACAAAAAAAGAAATTTTTGGAATGGAATTTTTCTGATAAATTTTCACAATAAATGGTCCTTACCCTTCAGATCCAATAATAGTCCTTAGACCCAATGGTGATGCTAATATTATATCAGAAGCATAGAAATTGGTGTATAATTTTAATGTCTTTTTAGCCACACCCAATCCAATCCGAAAATGATCATCAGTATTTCCTGTAAAGATTGACTCGTAGTCCTCTGGAAAAATATTTATAAAACCACATGAAATAAACTAGATCAATACAGCAGTCCTAGTCCCTCAGCCTAGTTCAAATGATTGTTGTCTACTCAAAGTTCAGTGGCAAATATTACTTGCATTATCAGGATGAAATAAATATTACATAAATAAAATAGGCAGGGTGTCAAAATAACTTGACCAAGAGGAACCGTGATGAACTATGGCATTGGTAGCATTTTAAGTAAGGTCAAAAATGAACCCCTTAAGATTTTTTTCTTCCTCTGAATCTTAAATGTTCATAGATACGTGCATTCTTTCAATATAGGACAACCAATTCAATGTCACTAATTTAAATGGACTTTCTTCTGTAAAGGAAATGTGGTCATATAATAAGAGTGTACTTTAGTGAAAACACCAAGACATTCTTACAGTTATTTTCCCTCTTAATAGAAATGAATTCTATTTAAGAGGTTCTTTAGAAAGCTTTTTTGCAAATTAACTTAATTCATAAAGTAAATGAAAACACACATTATAATAAAATTCTGCATAACTTAATTTGTCTATTTTAACAAATTCCTTGTTTCTTTTTTCATATTACTATTCAATTGATATTTCCTACTTTTATATTTGATTAAATATTTATCTAAATGCTTCATCTTTCATATTCAGTATACATTTCTAAGGTTTAACTTTTTAACAAAATGCTTTTCTTGTCCCGCCATTTAATATTTTAAACATACCAGGTTTAACTCCTCTTCTCTGGTCTGTATTATCCAATTTATATTCTGTGTAAAATCTCTTTTTGTTACTCACCATGCTCTAAAACAAAACAATCTAAGTTTTACAACATTCTTAATATTCATTATAGAGAACATCCAAGTTTCAGACATCGTTAGGCTCGTTTCCTTCTCAATTAAGTAAATAAATCTCATACAAAAATTATTTGATATAAAATAATTCATGCATATTGGGTCAAAATGACATGCTATATTTCAGGGCTATTCCATTTAAAAAAGGTGGGATGGTAGGAAGGAAAGTTTTATTTCTGGACATGGGCTGTGGGCCTTTTATGGTATTCTATCCATTTGATGTGAGCAAAATAAAAGAAAGAAAATATTTTGGTTGTGTTGGATTTTTGGAGTCCTCTAGTACCCTCTCACATCAATTTTAATGGAATAGCCCACAGCACACTTTTTATTATGTTGTCAATGGTATACTATCAACACTTCAATGAAACTTTAATGAAACTAACCTTTTCGTCAGATTTCAGTAGACTAATCATAATATCAACAATACGTAAGGCTGCTTCCCTGAATGGTATTACTATCAACACTTTAGGTCGGGCTAGTCCCTGATCTCTGTAATCCCTGAAATAAGCATATACCAAAGCAATTAGTAACTCACAAAACACATACAAAAAAAAACTAAAAATTTGCTGACTGAAGATTTAAGCAATAAATATTAAAAAAAAAAATCATCTATAAAAGCTAATCTTTCATTACATTAAATAAATGTCTGGTTTCAGATCTAAAGACTATGGGTACTTTCTTTGTTCTTACACCACCATGAAAATGATCTAATCTCATTGGCAGAATATCCAATGTTCACAATGTTGTTATCCAATCAGAGTGTTTGGGTATTCTATATTTAAACAAATTTTTCAAACTTAAAACAATGAACAGGGTGAGCAAAAGGCTTACTTGGTTCAATCTAAGATCGACATTTATGTCTTTATTAAAGTTGAGATAAAACAAATTTAACTGAAAATAAACAAGTAGTAGTAAAGTATCCTTGACAACACAATAGCAGTTGTTATAATAAGAAGATACCAAATAATTGAAAAGCCCTTTGAATTTTTGTTTTGGAAAAAAAAATCAAAATTTGTATTCTATATGAATATTATTTGAAAGACCTTATATTTTAAAATTCATGCAATCATATCATTATTTAAGCCCAAAAAAAAGCAAAATTTTTACACATCCTCTGCCCCAGACAAGCTTAGTTCAATGAAATAAATATAAAAGTAACATGTCTAGATAGCCTTTTCCTGACATAAGGATTAACCTTGGTCCAAGCTAGGACAACGGTTTGACCTTGGTTATGGCTTAATTTATATCACTTTGCTGGTCAATATCTCCACTGACCCCCACCTACTTGACAACTTTTTTTGGTAGCATTTTGATTCTTAATTTATAGCACTATTGTGAACTCAATATTATCAATTGAAAATATCAGGGTACATGACAAAATGGTTCTAAGGTGAAAACCTACTGCATAAATTACTTGTCACATATTTGATCAATTGAAATTTATATGGTAAAATACAGGAATGTCCAACAGAGAAAATAAAGTTGATAAGTACAAATCCTTACTTACTTGTCTTCATTGCCTGGAATTTTCATCTTGGTATTGTGTGAAATGACACGCTTTCTGTTTCTATAAACAAAAAAAAATATAAAGCTACATATCAAAAAAAAAAGTTCTTTTCAAACATAAGCAAGATGATGTGAGATCAAATATACTTTTTATCTTTGGAACTTAAATAACATATTGTATTAATTAATTGATGCTTGCTTTGTGTCCAGTGGCAACTATTTCATGCATGTTCAGGACGAAAACATACAATTAATCAAAAAGGTAGGTCCTGCAAAGGGGGTTGACCATGATGATCGGCGAGATTTTTTGAATGCCACCTTAAAATGAGGGTATATTGGATAGGGACAGAAATTTAGCCTTGCAACTGGCATTATTTTCATACCCCAGTAAGCCCTTGGGGTATAACATATTTTAAATCCACCTGTCTTTTGTTGAACTGTTATATTGACCTTAAGATGCCCTTTTGATCATTTGTGTCATTTAATTGGTGTCTCCTTGATTTATATACCCCACATATCTTTGTATTTATTGATTTGTTGTTTAACTTGGTACTTAATTAAAGATACTTACTTCAGTACATGATTCAATGCATGTAAACAATAAACCAGTCTGAGATGCTCTCCTGTTTCCTGTGTTCTACATGGGTAATACAAGTCCTAAAAAAGATGATTACATATTTAATTTTTCATTCCTCTTTCAATAGTTTTTTATCTATTTTGAATCATAATTCACATGGAAGAATCGTTAAAATGTTTCAACTTACATACATAATGTCTATACTTTTAACTATGTTCACAGTAAATTGTATCATTTAAATGTTGGAATTCAACAAATACTGTAAATTCAGAAATTATTGCGTGCATTTATTATTGCGATTTTTAAAGAATGGACAAAAATGTGAGATTTATTATTGCAATTTCAGGAAAAATCTGCATACAGATTTTTGTATCAGATATCAGAATGCAGAGTTCTTATTATTGCGATGATCACCAAGTCGCATTATTCGCATTAATAAAAACCTCGCAATAATTTCTGAATTTACAGTAACTTGTCACAGTATAAAATATCTTATCAAAAACTTAATCCATGAAGGCTAAGATCCTTTTTAACAACTTTTTAAGTTACCTGGGAACCACCTAGGATGGCAGTAGTTGAGCATGAATTAATTCTTGAGTTCAGTCAGTTTTTAATAGGGTTTTGTGGTCATTGACCTTTAATTTTCTGTGTAACGCTTTGCAAAACATTGATCTTTTTGTCATCTTTTTCTTTCTTTTTGTCATGGTAATGTCTGTTCTCTCCAAATTTGAATAGTACTTTTTTTACCTCTTCTTATATTTTTAGATTTCTTACCTGATATTGGTTAAGAATTTTAAATACCATTAGCTGTAGTGGGCTTAAATCTCCTGAAAATTAAACAGTCAAGGGTATAACTCTATAGGATTATTAGAGAAAATATCATATATGTGTTATTACAGATACTTTCATGAGTTGTCTACTCTTTATTCCTTAAATTTTCTTAATCTGTAGTAACATATGTTTGTTATTTGTTAAATAAATAATAAATATTTTAGTTTTTAGTGGGCACTTAGTGATTTCAAGAAAGATGAAAATGTGATTTTCAATAAAGTTTAAATAGAAACTATGTGCCACAAATGCTGTAATGTATGCCACCTGTTTAACATTTGAAAGCAGGTGAGAATTGTTTGTAAAGAACCCTTCCATACATCATACCTGCCAAGTTTGATTAAAGTTGGTCAAGTGTTTTAGATATGAAGATGAAAATATAAAAAGTTTACTAATGACAGCAGTTGCCAAGTGAAACACAACAAAACCATATTTTTTAGTAAAAGAAATGGTCCTCAGAAACCCATGTTGTCCTACCCGAGTTTATTCTGATTCCTAATCTTTGCTTAAATGTCATTATGTACCTTTGTCTGAACAGTGTTTAATGTTAGTTGTGTTGACCTCATTGCATAAACTTTGTTTTACCTAAAAAAAAAAAAAGAAAATCAGAACATATCTATATTTTTATAATTAATATAATCTAAAAAAACAAAGTTAAAACAAGAATGTGTTCATAGTACACGGATGCCCCACTCACACTATCATTTTCTATTTTCAGTGGACCGTGAAATTGAGGTCAAAACTCTAATTTGGCATTAAAATTAGAAAGATCATATCATATGGAACATGGGTACTAAGTTTCAAGTTGATTGAACTTCAACTTCATCAAAAACTAACTTGACCAAAAACTTTAACCTGAAGATATACTATCGTATATGGGGCATAAAAATGTTAAGACATGCTTTGCCTGTAAATAATCCAGTGACTTCAAAATGGATGATTAATAACAAAATGAAGTGAAAAATTTAAAACACATATGATTCCACAACAACAGTTAATAGAATAAGACCTATTCTGAATTCATAAATTTTTAAGACAACTTAAAAGCCATTGGGAGAAATTTCTAATTGGAATGACACAGTGGTATTATCTTTTTCAGATTCATAGATTTACAGGGACAACTCATATTTGTTCATCAGAAATTTAGAATTTCTGACACATACCACATTCGTGTCACCATCTTCTTGACGAGTACAATATAAGATGCTTAATTGTAAAATATGCATCAATTTCTTGTAAAATTACATGAGTAAAAGGATTATCTTTCATATCTTAAGACGTTGATTTTCTGGCATTTGTTAGTTAGAAGATGAATTGTTTTGTAATTTTGATGTCATTCATAATTAATAGTTCATTTGATAGCTTCTGGTTTCTAAAAATGAAATTGCACAATTAATTACTGAGGATTTGCAGTTTTCCAGTAAATCATTAAAATCATTGCAGTTTTAAAACTATGGATACCACAAATTATTCTTTTTTAACAAAAAACAGGTACCAAATTTCATGCAGCAAAACCATTAATACAGGTTTGTTCATGTCATGATACATTGTACTCAAATAAATTTGACTATTTAAAGAAAATTGTCTTGATTTTTATCTTGAAAGTTCAAAGTCCTAAACAAATGACAGAAATCAAATGTGTGGACCTTTGGTGTCACCCAAGTCATTTCAGCAAACTAACAATTAAAATAGCAAAACATTCTCATTTTTTTTCAGCCATAGCAACTGTAGAAAAAAATTATAATTAAGGAAATATAAGTATATGTTCTTAATAAAAACTTACATGCATTTTCTTTAGGTCAGTAGAGTTGTCTGGTTTCTGTGGTTGTCCTTTAATGGTTCTGACTGTATATTTACCTAGGTGTGCAATCTGTAAACAAATACCATAATGGAATAAGTTTTTTTCATCACTTAAGGTTCATCATAACAAATGGACAAAAATGGCCGTATTTACACCCCAAAAACTACTCTGAGTACAGACTTACCTGTCCAGTTGGAAAAGTTTTAAGGCCTGGCATCCACTAGATATATAAAAGGTAGATGCATTTTGTGTTTCAGAAAGATATAATCTTTTTTGGATTTTGATGGGCATTTTTTTTCCTTTCTGCAGAAGGTGTAAAAATAAACAAACACCTGAATTGCTTTGATACTGTCCACTCATTTAAACCCTTTAACTCACCTATAGTTGTGTAGATATCTATTGTCTGTCTATCGTCTATGTCAATCAAGGACAATCAATACTTTTTACCTGAGAGGGAGCATCTCAAAGTTGTATCCCAACTTAGTTTATTTTTACACATTCCACAGGAATGAAAAAAAATGCCCATCAAAATCCAAAAAAGATTTTATCTTTCTGAAACTCAAAATTTATTTAACTTTTATATATCTAGTGGATGCCAGGCATCAAAACTTTTCCAACTGCACAGGTTAGTCTGTACTCAGAGTAGTTTTTGAGGTGGAAATACAGCCATTTTTGTCCATTTGTTATGATGAACCTTAACAGTTTTTGCTGACATACCAAGTCAAAATAAAACATTTTGCCAATCTGAGACAGAAAGCATGTTGAAAATATTCTATACAATAGAGCTATTTCATCAAAATGAAAGGGAATGAAAGGACTTCCAAATTCCCAGTACAACTAACATACTTTCTTTAAGTAGTTTTGCAAACATCAAATGAATTTACAACCATAAATGACCAACAACCAATGTCCATTTTAATGGAACAGCCATCTGTTCTTTATTTGTTTAGCTTTTACAGATACATATGTGAATACCAAGCATTTAAACACATTCTTTTTTCACCTCTTCTTTCAATAAAAAAGAAAAACATATCTAATTTTGTAATATGTTGTCATTATAAGTTTTTTAACATGGTTCAAAATGGGTTTTCCAAAAACTACGAGAAGCAAAGAAAGGGAAATAATCAGACATATTAATATATATGATAGCAATTTATAGCCATTTTATTTTCATTTCTGATATTGTTCATTGTGATTGGCCCAACTTACTTTCATTTCTGATATTGTTCAATGTGATTGGCCCAACTCACTTTCATTTCTGATATTGTTCAATGTGATTGGCCCAACTTACTTTCATTTCTGATTTTGTCCACTGTGATTGGCCCAACTTGGTCACATCCTCTTCAGATATCTCCTTTTCAAAATGCTCCAGAAATGGATCTGTAAATAATCTAAATATCAATATGAAAGTCAAATAAAAACAAACGAATGTCACAAATGTCAATATTCATTTCACTGAAATATGTAGTTGTAGTTCCCCCCCAAAAAAGTTTTATCTAAGCTAGTTTTTGTTGTAAAACTTAAAAATGAAGGAAATACATTGTTCCACGTATCTGTTTTCCTATTCTGTATTTGGGTTGCTGTCTCACTTACCTTTGCACCCCCCCAATTTTTTTTTCTATAACGCAATCTTTTAACAAACAAGTTTGCTAAATACACTTTACGATTGTAAAACTCAATATTATATGGTCCATTACTTTTTCAGAGATCAAAATTTATAAATATTTCAAATTAACTTGTACTGAATACTACTGCAACTTTACTGTCATAAAATCCACTAAAATTACTCATAATTTACATTCAACAATATACTTTTATATTTTGGAAGAAACGATTTATTGTCTATTTGCAAAATATACTGTGCAAGTTTCATTAAAACAAATGAATGAATGAACAGACAAAATCGTCACTATATGTCCTAATTCAATAAAGCTGATTTACAAACCTAAATTTTTTGCATCTAAATCGTCATCATCTTGTTCTGTCTCTGATTCATCTATTTCTTCCTCGCTATCATCTAACTCTAACTTGTCAGATGTCTCAGAGTTGTCTGATTCATTCTCCGACACGGCATGTTCAGAATCATCTAATTTGTTTGGTGTCTTTCTGTTCTTCTTACCATCCTCTTCATCAATATTGTCATTGCTGCCTTCAATGCTATCCTCATCTTCACTATTATTATCTACATCATCATTGCTGTCTTCCAAGTCATCACTATCACTTTCATTCTCACTTTTATCACTATCTGTAATAAGATATACAATATACAAATGCTAACAAAAATCAATCAATGGTGAAACATTCCTATGTAAAAACGGAGATAACTCTTGCAAGCAGAAAACCATATGTCACCCTTAGAAAATATTAAAGAACATTTGTGAGCACGCTCACATACCACACGGCCCTCCATTGTCACTGGGCAAACAAAGACTCATAATTTCTACATAAGTCAATTGATAAAATTTTTTTGTGAATATGCACATCTACATATTATGTCCTTAATATCTATAAAGTTTCATGAAATTCTGTTGTGTGGTTTTAGAGAAGATGCAATGACATACTGTTCCAGTAGTTTATTAAGGCCAAAATTCTAAGTTCGAAGGGCACAACTCCTAGAAAAATAAAATGTTCCGCTGGGCGCAGCTTGATACGACCGCAGAGGTCGAACCCTGAACAGTTGGGGCAAGTATGGACACAACATTCAAGCTTGATACAGCACTGAATTTGGATTGTGATTAAATATTTGACACAGCATAGGTTTCTGACACAGAATGAATGTGGTCTAAGAACTTAAAAATTTTTATTTTACCTTTTCAAACCATATCATTATTATTTGCTTTTATATATAAATCACAAAAAACCAATTTAAAATGGAAAATTTTAAAGAAAAAAAATCCCCCCCCAACAATTTTTTGAACACCCTTATGATTCATCACCCCCAAACTCAATCCCAGCCTTCCCTTTGTGGTATAGTACCTTGCAGTACAATTTCAGAGAGATCCATACACTTGAACACAAGTTATTGTCCGGAAACTAGAAAAATGCTTGTTTTTTGGCCCCTTTTTGACCCCAAATTCCTAAACATTTAGGTCAATTACCCCCAAACTCAAACCCAGCTTTCCTTTTGTGATATGGAACCTTGCAGTACAGTTTCAGAAAGATCCATCGACTTACACAAAAGTTATTGTCTGGAAACTAGAAAAATGCTTATTTTTGGCCCCTTATTCCTAAACGTTTAGATCAATTACCCCCAAACTCAATTCCAGCTTTCCCTTTGTGATATGGAACCTTGCAGTACAATTTCAGAGAGATCCATACACTTGAACACAAATTATTGTCTGGAAACTAGAAAAATGCTTATTTTTGGCCCCTTTTTGGTCCCTTATTCTTAAACATTTAGGGCAATTACCCCCAAACTCAATTCCAGCTTTCCCTTTGTGATATGGAACCTTGTAGTACAATTTCAGAAAGATCCATAGACTTACACACAAGTTATTGTCATGAAACTAGAAAAATGCTCGTTTTTTTCCCCTTTTTTAGCCCCTAATTCCTAAAATTTTGAGGCAATTACCCCCAAAATCAATCCAAGCATTCCTTTTGTGATATGGAACCTTGTGGTACAATTTCAGAGAGATCCATACACTAACACACAAGTTATGTCTGGAAGTTACAAAAATGCTTATTTTTGGCCCCTTTTTGGCCCCTAATTCCTTAACTGTTAGTACCATAACCCTCAAAATCAATCCCAACCTTCCTTTTGTGATATTGAACCTTATGGTTAAATTTCATAGAGATCCATTCACTTAAACTAAAGTTAGAGTGCCAAAACCAATGTGTCTTCGGACGACGAAGACGACGACAATGCCAACGTCATACCAATATACGACCACAAATTTTTTTTGCGGTCGTATAAGAAATGAACCATAATTTTCTGTCGATATGCATATCTACATAGTATGTCCTTATTATCTACAAAGTTTCATGAAATTATGTTGTGTGATTTCAGAGGAGTTGTGATGACAAGAACAGGACTGACAGACAGAGGGATGGGTCAAAAACATTATACCCCATGCAACAAGTATAATAAGGGATGGTTCATAATTTTCCACATTAATGTAGATTTAATATTATTATTTGTGGGATACCAATTTTTTTATGGATTTCATGTGTACAGACCAACCACAATTTTAAAATTTCAACGAATTACAAATTTTCTACAGGCCTGTATCCAAACTTTGGCAAAACAAAGAAATCAAAAATCCACGAAAATGCAAGTTTTCCACAATCCACAAAACTTGGAAACGAAAATAAATAAAATCCACAGTAGTACTTTGCAGTTTTTTTTTTAAATATTCCATGTAAAGTTGGAGATAACTTTTTAGGTTTGAGGTTACCTTTGTTGTAATGATTGTTGTTTGCTTAACTTCCAGTGGCAAATATTTCATGTATATACAGGAAGAGAAAACAATCAATACAATAGGAAGGTTATGAAAGGTGTGACAACTAGGATTAAGGGCTTGAAATTTTGACTGCTACTAGAGAATAAGAGTATGTTTGATAGGGGTAGAAATTTTGCCTTGCAACAGGCTACCTATTGACCTACATGTTTTACTGCCAGGAGAAATGTATATACCAGTCAACCCTTGTGGTACCTTTGTTTCATAAATTAAGTACATGAATACCCAATTCAATTGAAATACAGATCCTGTTTCCTCGTTTTGCTTACAAGGATGTAACAAAGTTCCATTCTACTTTCTGTTCTTAAAGACCTTTCGGGATCCTCCAATTTCATCATAAGGCCAAAAAAAATAATACATGTGTTTCCGCTAACCCTACCTACCCTAATTTTTAGTGCCTACCCTAACACTTTTTATGCCATTTTGGAACAAGCACTGTTTAAGTCAGACTGATTCCCTATAAAATAATATTGCCTTCCTACCTACCCTATTTTTTTTCAGCACGTTAGCGGAAAAACACATGTATTACTTTTTTTGGCCTAATGATACACACCATAAAAATTTTGAGGAAGCAATTTGATTGGCTGAAATAAAAATTTCCAGAATAGAAAATGGTTTTCAAAGCATGAGAACAGGATCTGTATTCTAATCAGATTGATGAATACCTGAATGCTGTTTTAAAGATGACACTAATTCTTGGTATGGGTTAACTTCCTCTTCTGAAGAACTATCATCTGACTGAAAGAAAGTAACAATAACATTAATATAAAGGTTATATAAATCAATGCCAGAATGTTATAATCTCATTTGGGATTTAATCACCCTAATAGGATATAAAATAAGTGCTATAACATTTTATTTTTTATTTTAGCAGGAAAATTCTAGAACCAACTTTTGATTTATAGCAATTTTTTTTAGAAACTTATTATATGATAAATTGATAGCCACCTTCTTCCAATCAGGTGTCCAGAAAAGTTGCTAACCAAAGGTCGTTGGCTTTTCTGTATTCTTTTGCACTTAGTACATGTACATGCATGTTGTAATATTTCCTCTAAAATCCAAAATAATTTTTTTTTGTACAATAAATTTATATCACACTTGGATGACTGTTTAATACCTGTTATGTATGATATATGAGATAGGAAGTACTTTTTGCTTTAAAATACATGTAACAGGAATGTATAATTGCTTTTACTATTGCATAGCATTTTCATAAAATTGAAGAAAAAGGAAGAAACAAACCTGACTGGGATAGTCTTCTGTCTCTATAACCGATCTGAAAACAAAATAGAAATTAAAGTTAATGACCCCTTCTGATGGCCTGTTTGTTAGGAAATTTTCAATTTGCAAAAATATTCAATACCAGAGACTGGCCATTTTGTTAATATACAAAAGGGAAACTTCGTTCATTGCATTCAATACAAAATGAGGATTTTTGTGGCAAATCAAGCCAAGATTTTTACATCAAATCCATCATTTTAAACATTGATTACTCACTTGTTTGTCCATGTTGTGCTAGCATTTATTATTAAAAAAAGTCCTAAATACATGTAACCTTTACAATCCAAAAATCCTTGTGCTGAGTCACTAAAGTTGACCACACCCTAGAAGGTGTGCTTGAATAGGTCGATATTTGTTCTTGTTTTAACTAATATCTTAATTTAAAAGTTTGTTTTAGGGAAATCATTGCTAGAACTGCATGCAGTAATCCCTCATCTATTAAGTACTCAAATGTCAAATATGAGAATACAAGAGGAAAGGCTGTGGATTTTCTATAAAATTTCCATATCAGCATCTGTTTAGCATTGAGCAGGTTGGGAACAACCCCTCAAATGAGAAATAACCCCTAAAGGCAATGACCTTCCCTTTTAAAAGGTGTAAATTTCAATTGATAAAAATCATTCTTTGTTTAAAATCACTTCTAAGTACTAAATAAGAGGACCCCTCTTTTATAATTGTTGTTCCAAATATAATGAATTTTACCCCTTTTAACTTAAAAAGGCTAAGTTTTTCTTATATCTTTTCTACAACAGCAAAAATAACCCCTTGTCTGAGGGACAGTCCCTCATTAGGGGGGGGGTTGTTCCAAACCTGTTGAAACAACAAAATGGTACATGTACATTAGGAATGTATCTGTAATACGCAGGGTTTGAAATTAGCAGGGGCCCACTTGCCAATGGCCCCAAAATTTGGTGTGGGCTACTTAAATTTCTGCCTTTCTTGTATAGGACTATATATGTGGGCTACAAAATTTAAGCTGTGGGCTACCATTGCCAAAGTCTTAAGTTCAATCCCTGCGGCTTAATATTATTTCAAAGCAGATATTTTTTAAACGTCTTAATGATCCAGGAATATTACATGAAAAAATGTAAAAGCGAGCAGATTAAGCAGCCAACAATAATTTGTCCAGCAATAATAAGTTTGACAATATAAACTGATATTAACCCATACATTTTTAATATGTTTTTCAGAAAGCATGTTAAAGGGGCATTAGCTGTCAAATTTATGTTCATCGAATTTGACTCAAATTCTCATATTTGATTTTATAACATACTAAAACGTATATATCCAAATAATAAAAAGTTTAAAAGTCTAAAATAAACAATTTAAGATGCATATATATATGTATCAGCATTACTGTGTATTTCAGTGTAGATGCCATCTAATTAACCATCGAGGTGACCTCTGAAGATCGCAGACGGTCATGTAACTTGATATAAACATAAATATCGATATAAATAGGAAACGCCCAAAATCATGTTCACTCCCATTCACATTCGTACTCTTTCACATTTGCACCCTTTTTAAGGTTATTTGTTGAATAATTCTTTAATCCTGGTTTTGCTTCAAAATAAAGATAAGATTTTTTTGTTTTAAAATAAAGTAACATTCTTAAAACATAAACGGTATTCTTTTGGAGTTTTGAGAATTATTTTGACGAAAAGGAAAAATAAAAATTGACATGATGATTAAAGGCCAAGTTCACTCATCTAAGACTTGTAAAAAAAAGGAGGAAGATATGAAACTCATCATAAAAGACACAATGACATTGAAGCTTGAAGCATTGACATCAACATCAACAGCTCACACAATCATTCAAATCATGCACAAATAAAAACGAGCACTGAAATATTTAGTTACTACATGTAACATGTACACCAAAGCTAGTTATAAAACCATTCAGATTTTAAAACTCGTAACAATAATACCAAATTAATTAGCTCTGTAAATATCAATTATATATATATTATATATATATCCCGCAATGGTGGTAAGTCGTGCACTTAAGGCCATGTTTTATTTTATTTTTCTGTAGACTTAGCTTTGTTTTTTTATTACTGTGTATTGTTAAGCTTGGTTACTCATAATTGTTTCTCGGTCACTGAATGTACGATGTTGTTCAATACTGCAGCAGCTGACCTGGTTTGTTTACATTCAAATTCTAATGGCTTCAAAACCACGTGACACATTGAATCGTTATATCCAATCAAATTGCTCTACTGTCAATTAGGTGATTTTTTAGTACAAGGCAATTATATTATGTGTTTGTATGATATTGCTTTGAAATAGTTTGCAATAAATTTGGGGTTTATTCAATAGGAAACCTCATTATTAGCCATAAAATTTGATATCAATGGAATTTTATATGAATATTTACTTATGGTCAGAATATCGATCTCTTTATATTGAACCATTTTTTTTTTTAATGAAAAATATATGTATATTGTTTTTTATTAACCTACTCTATATTCCTGAACAAAAATATGGCATGATTATCGTTTGTTTCCCCAAGGTTTTTCTTTCAATTTGTATGGGGTTTTTTTCGCGGGAAAATCGCGTAAGACGTAAGGTGCTTAACATTTTGAAATTCTTAAAAATACGATTTGCTTGGCCTGTTTGGTCTGCCATTAAGATTGATGACGCTAAATGGAATGTAAACAAAGTAATGGAGGCCGGAAGAGGGGATTTCTGAAGTTCTGGAATGTTTATAGGCATTCGGAAGTCATGTTTGAAACGGCCATTAGAAAATTGGCATTTTTGTACAATACTTTAGAATATCAATGAAAACATATCTTTAGAAATGTTTGTTTATTTATAAGAGTAGAAAAATGTATTCTGCACTAATTTTGTACGCTGGTATTAGCGTAGTGACGTCAATGTGGAGTTTTCCCGTGTGATAAGTACAATAACAAAATCCGAACGAACCAACAATATGACCGTTTATAAGGGGACGAAGTCCCCTATTACAGTAGAAAAATCAATAAAAAAAAAAATAAAAAAAATCGGGAAAATTTCCCGAAATTTTCATTCTACTAATGAACTCAAAATCGTTAACTTTTTTATTTTCAGACTTTTTTATTTTCCCGCATTTGCGCAGAAATCTACTTCCTTTTTCTGGTCTCGTTTGCATGAGTCTTTGAGTAAAACATATATTTATCAGTCTAGTAAAATATAGGAAGGAACGCAATACCAATTCCATTTTTAATAAATCCTTGAATGGCTTGATATGAAAAAATGATACCTGATAGCGTTTCTTTGTTTACATTGAATATGACGTCATAACATAAATAACGTCACAACTAAAATTCCGAACAACAGAACCGAAATCGGAAACGTAAGGGTATTTCCGTTTCTTTTTTGAACAGATTTTGAAGTTAAAATATGTTTGAATTAAAAAAAAATAATTCATACAGACTTCGTCCCCTTTCACAGATAACGCCTGCCTCATATTAGACTACGGTAGGATACACATCTATGATCTTGAAAAATCTATTAATTCAAACTGTATCTGAATGAAAATTGAGTGCTAACGAACCCAGGGGGCGAACGTGTTATGGGAGCGAACAGACCCGATACCGATTCATAATAAAAATAAATTCATTTTTATTTATTCTCCCCGATTGCAAGAAACAATTCAATACTTTTCGGGTTTTTCTGTTGAAAGCGGGTTGATGCTTTTGGCGTATTTGCCTTTTTTCACGCCATTTGTTCCACTTCGTTGTGATTTTCGTTTTCTTTTTCCGAAACCATGCTTTTTCGGAGCCATCTTGTACGTTGACCCGAACCGATTGTTGAAAGACGCCTCCTGATTAGCTGGATGCAAACAAATCAAATTATTTGTATCTTGATAAAGAATGCATATGAATAAAGCACGGATTTTATTTTGAAATATAATAAATTCGCATTACAAGCTATTTATTTACCTGGTCAATTCAAATATGTAAACGTATTACTTTTAGAGATAAAAATTAGATTAATACACTTGTGAATTTTGGATAGAAATACATGAGCGTTTTTTTATGTAAAAACATTTTGAAATATCTTCTTTACATTAGTATTAGTATATATACATTAAAAGTGTGTTTTGTAATGTTTCCTGTCTATTTAATTTTCACGATTTCAGAAAAGAAACCGTAATGTTTCGCTGAACATCTATTTATCTAATTTTTTATATTATAAAAATAATTCGTAAGTGATTTCCCCCCTTAAAAATTGTAATCCTACATAATTAAGCCAAATGTCTTCCTTTTTTTAAAGGTACTGGCTACGGTTACATGGAAATGTAACAATAATATAAAAATTATTGTTACATTGGAGACTAATTGCCGGAATGCAGAGTTGGGTAAGGAACCGATTAATTACGAATGTAACAATAATATTTGGGTCTACGGTTACATTGCGTTATTGTTACATTAGAGACTGCAATGTATGATAGATTTATTAAACTTAAACCTTCTATAGTTATGTTGCTTAATTCTTCGATATGTACTAGATAATATGAATAATAATAATATTATTCAGCGAATAAGTATTGATTGTTTTGGTGTTGTTAAAAATCATGACTACTACAGTTTAGTTCAATATCACAATTGATGAATACTTAATGAACTGTTCAATGGAGCATGTACTGTCACGACTGATAAGATCACAAAATATCTGAACTCTGAAAATGAAAACACTGTTTCCACCAATTTCAATCTGTCGGCAAATAGATATAAGAAGATGTGGTATGAGTTCCAATGAGACAGCTCTCCATCCAAGTCAAAATTTATAAAAGTAAACCATTATAGGTCACAGTACGGGCTTCAACACGGAGCCTTGGCTCACACCGAACAGTAAGCTATAAAGGGCCCCAAAAAATTACTAGTGTAAAACCATTCAAACGGGAAAACCAACGGTCTAAATGTCAACATTAATTGCTTTCACAATTGACTTGTATTCAAACAACCTAACATGCTTCCAAAAAAATATTGGACGAAAATGTAAACATCGCAAGAGTAACAAAATATTTTTCACCTGAAGCATGGCATTCAGACATTGAAAGTTTCTTAAACTTCATAAAGGGAAAATGCAGAATGGAATTGTACGGTATGCAATATAGAGCGTGCACATTGCCGTATCACTGTTTTGTGATGGCTGCTTAGAGTGGTTTCACCGAAAATGCGTCGACCTAAAACATGCTCCAAAAACAACATACTGGATTTGTAGAAACTGTCATTGCACAAATAAAAAATCAAAATATTGTATGCAATATTGTAAATATCAAATAAAAGTTTTCAAGTTTTATTTTAATACATATTTATTACCAGTCCAATCGTACATTGCAGTGCGTTAATGTAACAATAACGCAATGTAACCGTAGACCCAAATAGTATTGTTACATTCGTAATTAATCGGTTCCTTACCCAACCCTGCATTCCGGCAATTAGTCTCCAATGTAACAATAATTTTCATATTATTGTTACATTTCCATGTAACCGTAGCCAGTGCCTTTTTTAATCAGGGGTCCATGATGAACTCGATTTCAAACTTATGCTTAAAATCATTGAAAAAGAAATCTTTCCAAGATATGTCACATTTTGACGATGCAAAAAACAAGATTTTACGTTAGCGACTTCCTCACCTCACCTCCTGCCTCTAAAAGAGAGGCTAAAGCCGGGATATTCAATCTCATAAAGCGAAAACAAACTGGCAATACCATGTCAAAAAACGAAAAGTTAAACAACAGTACACAACACACATAATAGAAAACTAAAGTCTGAGCAACATGATCTTAGGTTGAACGGAATGGTTAGCAGATCCTGCTCCACATGTGGCACCCGTCGTGTTATTCATGCAAGTACAAACCCGGTGATAAGTCTAATTCGATGGGCACATTCGAGGTAAAGAGGACGGGTTATGACAATTGGAACTTAATAAGGAACTTTCCGTTTTGAATTTTCCTTGGAGTTCGGGTTTTTTGTTATTTTACTTTTTGGAACATATCCGTTGTCATCTTAACGGTCAACCAACTCGTCACGGATGGTGTCCTTAAAATTATCGAAAGGATGATTTCAACGTCACTACTTGGAACTCCTGGTTAAATAGCTTCCTTGTAAGCAGCAACCCTCTATCAAGGAAATCGTTATAGGAAATGCAAGCTCTGGAATATCGTATCAACTGGGAGATGTAAACTCTATATGCAGGCGCTGCTATAATATGTTGCTATACATAGGAAATGGCCACACAATTTGGAAGATGAAATCATATCTTTTGTCGTAAAAGTTTCTTCACAACTCTCGTTGTCAATTTCTAGATGTAAATCAAGACATGAGGCATATCTGTACTGAACTAGCTGTATTGTGTGTCATTATCATAAATCAACTGCTAACGACAGAAGATTTTCGCTATATTTTCCAAACGACATTACATTGTTGTTTAAATTACAAAAAAATATCGAGTTATCAGTTGATAACCTATTTAACACAGGAAAAAAATATTATAAATTTTGAGTTTGATCCCACAAATACAATGAGATAATGAACAAGTGTTTCAAGCTTTATCCTGCCTTTTGTGTTAAGTGTTTCATGCTTTATCCTGCTTTCTGTGTTTATGCCTTTCCCCGTGATATTTTGAATTGGTTTCAGAGAAAATTTATAAACCTCAAAATTAAAAGTGTGCTCTTCATAACTGATAATTTTGATCATTGTTATCAAATTATCCTCTTATCATTTAGCTTTTCAAGTTTAGTGAAAATAGTATGACTTCAGATTGAAGTTCCATGAAGATATCTGAGTAGGAACTGGATTACGACTGCAACCGCTACTATTTCCAAATTAAAGCGACGTTTGCGTAAATGGGCGTTATAAGTAGCACGAGTGTCCCTTCAATATCACTACTTTATTAGCCGGAGGGAAATCTGAATCCCTGACACCGCTCTACCAACTGAGCTAGCGGAGGGTGGTAATATATCAACTAGGTCATGAGGGTATCGCTTCACTGACTTGTTTACAATCGTTTTGAACATTTCGAAAGTAATTATAACAAAATCGTTTTTTGACAAAACGATATCAAGACATAAAAAACAAATCAAATACTCCGGAAAAGAGTTTTGTGTTTGTATCCGCAGACAAAGCATCTAATAACATTGTCGTTGTTTGTCGTATATTTAAAGTATATACCTCACTGTGGCTTTGAGATGAATACTTTGCTTTTTGTGTGTTTTTTGTTGTGCATTTACTGATTTTGTGTCATGGATGCATACCCCATATCCTTTGTTTTTCTATAATAACAGTACGTTTATGCAGCTTCTATCATAGCTGAATAGATTAATGAGCTAAACAACTATTGAACTAAAACCTGAACGCCACAAGGTTTTCACCATGAAATATATGACAGGAAAGCTAAAAAAAATCGATTATCAGTCTACATTTTTTCAACTACATATATTTCGATTCTTCTGATAAATGCTCTTAAATGATAACCTTTAAATAACTCTTGATCAAATATTGTGACAAAGAGTGTAAAAGTTCTTTAGAGGTTTTTATGTATGGCTGTATCAGAAATCCATTACTAGACTTCTTCTAAAATTCATAAAGACCAAATTATACACTACTTCAGTGACCTATAACAATACCTGCAGATATTTAGACAGTACATTCTAGATAAGCTAACCAGGTTATTCTAAAAAAATACAAGCGAAATCAGCTATCAACCCCAACTCACTCCTATAGTTATAAATTTAACTTGATATATATTTCAACACGTCTGATAATTATTTTTCATGATAATATTTATACCCAAAGCTGAGACTTCTATACTGTGTTATAGTAGTCTTAATCCAAATTTATGGTAATCGGGACAACTTTTCTTTTCCTCTTTTACATCAGTTTTTTTCATTTTTTGATGATGATAGAACTAGTGTTAATAATTCCGTTGTCTCTTTCAAATCCAGTGGGTGTACATTTTACGTGCGTGTTTACACTGACGGCTTTGAATTTAATAAACCAAGTTATTTTATAACTAAAAAATTTCATATGGATATATATTTCATAACTATTGGTCAAAACGTTAGCTATTTCACCGCGGCGTCGTCTACACACACAACCATTCAGACTAACTTTCTGTAAAAACCATGATTACAAACGGTATACTGTAACCTACTGAATTAAGATGCGTAAAATTATGTACTCGTAATGATTTAGAATTATGCAAAACAACAATATTGAAATTTAAAAAGGTTAAGTATTGAAGACCATGCACATGCATACATATGTTCTATTATCGTTCAAGTGACCTTCAATACATTTAAACTTATTACATCTATACCGCAGTACCCTTTTTATTATCATCATTTTTAGAACTACAGTAAATTATCGTACCTTGGACTAATAGATGTTAAAATCCCAGATCATACGTACTGTATCTATATAATAGAATTTCTTAATCTTTTTAAAACGTATAATTTGACTGATTATCTGGGGCTGCCAAAAGACAAAAATAATCCACTAAAATCACAACTAATAGCAACCAAAAGGCTATTACAGGCATATGCATCGTAAAGAGAAAAATTGGCAAACCAGATAATGACAGCAACTTCTTCGCACAATAAACTTTTACACAAATTACTAGGAACACAAAGGTCAGATGGTAACCGATTTACCAAGACTCTACGAAGGGGTAACCAAATTGCTGAAACAAACGAGGACATTCTTCAAATGTGGACAAGTTATTTCCACGAGCTATCGAATCCAGACATATTGCAGTCCTTCGGCTATTTTTTGCTCTTTGGTCGGGTTGTTGTCTCTTTGACACATTCCCCATTTCCATTCTCAATTTTATTTTATAAGCAGGATTTTGAATACGAAAAATATGAGATCTCATCCCTGCAAAATATCATAATCGTAAAGATAGAAAAGGGGAAAGTTAAAATTGAACCAATAAAAGAGGAGGAAATACATGATGCTGTAAAAAATGAAAAACTGAAAATCTTCAGATATCGATGGAATTTCAGCCGAGCACTACAAAAACGCTTAGGCCGAGCATCTACCGCTCATGTTACATATCCTCAATACAGTAATAGAACAACTTGACATCCCACAGATGCTGAAAAGAGGAATAATGACACCAGTATTGAAGAAAAATAAGGACCGTCAAAACCCGGGAAACTATAGAGGAATAACAGTGCCAAAATCTTCACTAAAATCCTACAGAGTCTATTAAAATCCAGAATAGATATAAAGATCCACCAAATCCAAAACCAACTACAATGGGGATTCACTGAAGCCATGCATATATATATATATATCCATGATATTTGCCGCATTCCTGGCATCGGAAGTTATAATACAATTTTGTGAAGATGAACAGGAAATCCTGCTACTATGTTTGGATGCAGAAAAGGCTTTTGATAAACTGGAACATAAAATATTATTCAGCAAGGTATATCACTATGGCATTGACGGCGACGTGTGGATTCTATATGTATAGAGAAATTAGCATTATAATTAAATGGGACGATCTTGTTTCCGACAAAATATCTGTCAACCAAGGAATTCAGCAAAGAGCAAACTCTCAACCTCCTTATACAAATTCGTTAATAATTCCATTCTAGATAGTGTAACAGAAAGTGAATTAGGAAGCCATATGGGGACAATAGGTATTGCTACACCAACATGTGCAGATCAGATATTAGTACTAGCAAACTCTGAAAGTGAAGTGCAGGGCATTATGGACATTGTATACCACCATACACAGAGAGACCTAGTCAAAATCAACCCACAGAAATCGGACCTTGTATGCTATACATTGTTTTTGTAATACCAAGCAGGAGAGAGTAGTTAACATTGGCATCTCTCAGATAGGTAGAAGTACAACTGCCAAACATCTAGGTATTACCAGAAATGAAAAAAATACAATTGATATTGATGAAAAACTGAAAGTAGGAATGGCCACTATCCTTGCGTACATTGTGTAATACAGCAGATGAAGACCTTAAACACTGCATACTCTCATGCAGTAGAAATAAGCATACACGTGAAAGGCACCTCCAGAAAATAAAATCATACCTGGAAAACTTAAAGAATGGGCTCTATCAGAACTTGGTTGACATGCAGTGACATGCTTATATTTTGGACTGTTCTCACAAAAGCATTAACTATGGATTCCATATGAAACAACAACAATACATAGAACTTATCATCACACTGCTGTTCTGCTACGATATGCATAATAAAGGCAACAGTAGTATACCGCTAATCGAAATTCATAAATCGATTGAGAAAAAAACAAATCCGGGTTACAAACTAAACCAGTGAGGGAAACACATCAAATATAAGAGGAGAACAACAACACAACAGAAATTCAACACTTAAATACAACACACACAGAAACGAACTATAATATAACAATGGCCATTTTCCTGACTTGATACAGGACATTTTAAGAAAAAATGGTGGGTTCAACCTGGTTTTGTCAGGCTAGCCAAGCCTCCCGCTTTTATGGCAATGTTAACTATAACATTAAAATGACAAGATTACATGACAGGACTACAATACAAATAAATGGGAGAACATACAGGATAGAGACACACGCAAATAATAGCTATCAAAAGGTACCCGGCAGGCTTATAATTTAATACGCCAGACGCGCGTTTCGTCTACATAAGACCCATCAGTGACGCTCAGATCAAAAAAGTTCGAAAGCCAAAACAAGTACAAAGTTGAAGAGCATTGAGGACCAAAAGTTCCAAAAAGTTGTGCCAAATTAATACGGCTAAGGTTATATGCCTGGGATAAGAAAATCCTTCGTATTTAGAATAATTCATACTTTTGCAAACAGTAAATTTAAAAAAATGACTATATAATAGATGTACATGTTAACACCGATGTGGTGACTAACTACAGAATAAAAACGAATGCGTAAAACAACCTATAAATCAGCACATAAAAAAGGCACAGCCGAACAACGTATTATATGTTAGCCGAAGAAATCGACGTACAATGTGACGTCACATTTAAATGCATTCCAGTAGAAGGAGACAGATGGCAGGGTAGGCGCGAGGGCGTAGTAAAGCATATCTAGAAGCATTTTATCTTTTCCAAAATAACGACAATCCGCTTGAGAAATCCTTATATAAATTTATAGAACATATCTCTCTCTATAGTGCTTAAGAGGCTATTTACCTATTATCTATTTGGACATTTTACTACATAGTGCTTTAACTTTTTTCTTCAGTTTCCTGCGTATTGGCCGCATGTTGCTTTAATGTGCCCTAAATGTTGAACATATTCTACATCAACTGCAGTTGAACGCATATATCCAATATATTAACAGTATATTTGAAGTAGAAGACGTTAACCTATAGTGCTTACCTATATAGACTGCTATAACGTTAATGTATATATCCGCACACCTAGCATATAATAGCAACTAGTATTTTAGGCATGGAGCAATGATGATCATTAAGCGCATAACTTTTCGTCCGTCTTAACCGATTGCACTGTAATGCACGATGTATAAACATGTAAATGACAACAAAGTATTTGTATAGCACGCTTTTATCGTTACCGATATATGCATGAATTGGTGGATTAGTTGCACGTTCTTTTGTGTGTTGATATGAGTTTATAGTGGGTGCGGGTGTATATTTGTATATAGCGCATTAGCCATCCTACTATGTAGGAGTGCGCCGATATAGAACGGCGATTCATACCTGTAGAAAGAAAGAAAGCTGCAAGCCAAACAACTATTTTTAATTTGAGTTAAGATATGAGATTTTTAGATGAAGCAAATGTGATATATCCCATTTTAAAAATATTTTAACTATTTAAACCCAAAAATCAGCCAAGTACGTATTATATGCCATTGATATATAGCTAATTAACATACTAATAATTAAACAAAATCTGTCCTTTCTCCAACACCAAGCTATACCAGCCGCACGCCGCCATCACTGCAATAACACATGCGACAAGATCAAGCCGAAACCGAACGCCTTTGATAAACAGGAGGACCGTCCGAAGTTACCGAAGCAAGAAGCATCGTTAAGCTTTCGATAACACCGTAATGTATATTGTTTTGTGTCGATATCAGTTGTAGTAGCCTTGCCGCCTCTCTAATTTATGCCCGGCGTCCATTTTAATTCGTCTCGGCCAATGAGTCATACATGAACTTTCATTATTTTTGTTTTACACTATTGGAGAATTTATTTATCTCGTTATGATTGCACGAAATATGTTTCACTGTTGTAATAAAGAAATATTCGACAAATTGCAGAAGCAGTTATCGCTTTGTTCTAAATGCTTTGGGCAACACTGGGACCTGTTCAAACAAAGAAAACTCGATCCGATATACTTTTGCCTAAATGTCCCGTTTTCGATCACACCTTCAGTGGTATCACATTTGGTATGAATAAAAACCGAATAAATGATTTCTGGCTCTTCCTGTCGTCCAGCACATGTGCGAAGCGATAATGAAATTTTTCCAGCAGTTTTGCCCATAAATTCGTTTCTTGATTTGTCGAAAGTTTTCATTTGGTGACTGGCTGTCTTATGGGACCACCAATTATGCGTTTATATCTTCTGAGCATGATGTAGCCCAGTGTTACACCATTCTGAGTGCCAACAGTTATTTAAATTTAATTAGATGATGAATTTGCTGCACCAACATAGTACAGATGCAATGGTAATTCATTTCTTTTGATTTTGGTCTATTTTAGGTCCTACAAACCATCTGGAAGAATGTTGCTATTTCTATCTGTCAAGAAAATCTTCAATAATTTCAATTTGCAAATACAAGCATGACTTGCCCTTAACATTGAAAGTATGCATGCAGTGGTTTTGATTGTGATTTCTTTATAGAAGCTAATGTGTACCAGTTTTAAAAGTAAAAAAATATGAGTCATAATTTACTTTAAAATTTCACTCTTTTAATATAAGAATTTCTTGACAGATAAATTATATACTTGATCCTGTAGGCTAATTAGCTTCCTTATATTTGCTTTTACATCCTGGAAAATGCATACGGCTTGTTTGATCTGCAAACACTATGGATAGAACTTCAAATTTGTTTTGAATTTTTTTATCAGTTATTAAACATTTTAGCAACAACAAAAAAACGAAACTCAAATATAGTTAGTTGTTGATCTTCAAGACTTGGCAGTTTTGATGGACAGATCGAATCCTAAGAACTTTAGAAACTTTAATATGTCTACTTTGATTTAGAATTTGAAGTTCTAGATACAGTCCATTATACAATGAAGGTTGTGTCATATTCCTTAATTCCTTCATTTTATTCACAGGAAAATAACTATAAGCGTAAGTAAATGTATATTGAAAAGTGTTTTAAAAGATACACGTGTTTGCAATAGTTCAGTTATTACTGAAAAAACTTAGTCTGAAGACACTTTTTCAGGATTTAAGGAAAAGTGCAATGTATCCTCTTCTGACAAAATTTTACAAATCTTGCATATGAATAGAGGTTAACTTCTGCATCTTTAATTCAAGCTGGAAAAAAAGTGGTGCCGTTTTAATTTTTACATAACTATAAAATTCCAACCCAATTAAAAAGATAATTATGTGTTGGTTTATTATTTTTAAAAACACGTAATTGTAGTTTCAGATTACTTTTGATGAAAGCTAAAATTAAAATAATTGTTCTTTGAAATAAAGTCAGAAGTCATGTAAGTAACAAGTAGTATATATACTGATATATGTAATAACAATGCAGTTCTTAAAAGATTTCAAATTACAGTACTAAAATACTTGGGTAAATGTTCAAAATGATGGACAATGGTTTCAAATGCTTAAACATGCGGAATACTCATGGTCTGATTCTATTTTTTAGCTGGAAAATGGTGAAGATATTTGTGGGAAACTTGAGCCAGTCTACGGCGAGGGAAGATATACAGATGATGTTTGAAAAATATGGAAAAGTTACAGAATGTGATGTATTGAAAAACTATGGATTTGTGGTAAGTTCATTGTCAGTCTCGTCTTTTAAAAAACTTGTTATGGAAGTAGTGTAAATAAATTTGATGATTTTTTTTCAATAATACATTTATGAGGCTCATATATTTAATGTTAAATGCCAAAACTTCCCCTAAAAACAAACATAAAAACCCAAGGGTAGGATCTGTACATCATCATGCAGTAATACTTTTAGATTACAGATCAGCTCAAGTGTGAAAAGTAAATTAGAAGAGAAGATAGGCAATAGGGCTAATTAAATATTATCTTATGCATTATATCTGGTTAAGAGATTTAGTTTAATGTTTCAACTTTGGAAAGACCAATGGAATTTTTCATAGCCTATCAAGCTATCAGGAATTCTTAACATTACATGTAGCTTTACATGTGGATTTTCATGTATACCTGTAGTTTCCAGTCAAATAGAAATTGTATTTGTTGAATTGGTCATTTGTTACAGTTATAATTTCAACATATGGTTAGATACATGACCTTTGATTGAAAAATAAGTTATCAATTAGTAAACAGAAAAAATTGTATTTCAGCACATGGCAAGTTCAGATGAGGCAGAAAAAGCTATTCAGGAACTGGATGGAGCATCAGTTAAAGGCAGCAGAATGAGAGTGGAGGTATATTCCAAATTGATATATATTTTTAAATTCCGTTAGTTTGGTTTTTGATGGCAAAGATGTTGTTTTTATACGACCGCAAAAATTTTTGCGGTCGTATATTGGTATGACGTCGTCGTCTGGCGTCGTCCGAAGACACATTGGTTTTCGCACTCTAACTTTAGTTTAAGTGAATGGATCTCTATGAAATTTTACCATAAGGTTCAATACCACAAAAGGAAGGTTGGGATTGATTTTGGGGGTTATGGTACCAACAGTAAATGAATTAGGGGCCAAAAATAAGCATTTTTGTAACTTCCAGACATAACTTGTGTGTTAGTGTATGGATCTCTCTGACATTGTACCACAAGGTTCCATATCACAAAGGGAATGCTGGGATTGATTTTGGGGGTAATTGCCTCAAAATATTAGGAATTAGGGGCCAAAAAAGGGGCAAAAAACAAGCATTTTTCTAGTTTCATGACAATAACTTGTGTGAAAGTGTATGAATCTTTCTGAAATTGTACTACAAGGTTCCATATCTCAAAGGAGAAGCTGGAATTGAGTTTGGGGGTAATTGCCCTAAACGTTTAGGAATAAGGGGCCAAAAAAGGGCCAAAAATAAGCATTTTTCTAGTTTCCAGACAATAACTTGTGTTCAAGTGTATGGATCTCTCTGAAATTGTACTGCAAGGTACCATACCACAAAGGGAAGGCTGGGATTGAGTTTGGGGGTGATGAATCATAAGGGGGTTCAAAAAACTTGGGGGGGGGGGGGGAGATTTTTATTTTTTTTCCTTTTTATACGACCGCAAAAATTAAAAATTTTTTGGTCGTATATTGGTATGACGTTGGCGTCGTCGTCGTCCGGCGGCGTCGTCGTCGGCGTCGTCCGAAGACGCATTGGTTTTCGCACTCTAACTTTAGTTTAAGTGAATGGATCTCCATGAAATTTTACCATAAGGTTCAATACCACGAAAGGAAGGTTGGGATTGATTTTGGGGGTTATGGTACCAACAGTTAAGGAATTAGGGGCCAAAAAGGGGCCAAAAATAAGCATTTTTGTAACTTCCAGACAATAACTTGTGTGTAAGTGTATGGATCTCTCTGACATTGTACCACAAGGTTCCATATCACAAAGGAAAGGCTGTAATTGATTTTGGAGGTAATTGCCTCAAAATTTTAGGAATTAGGGGCCAAAAAAGGGGCAAAAAACAAGCATTTTTCTAGTTTCATGACAATAACTTGTGTGTAAGTGTTTGGATATTTCTGAAATTGTACTACAAGGTTCCATATCACAAAGGGAAAGCTGGAATTGAGTTTGGGGGTAATTGCCCGAAACGTTTAGGAATTGGGGGCCAAAAAGGGGCCAAAAATAAGCATTTTTCTAGTTTCCAGACAATAACTTGTGTTCAAGTGTATGGATCTCTCTGAAATTGTACTGCAAGGTACCATACCACAAAGGGAAGGCTGGGATTGAGTTTGGGGGTGATGAATCATAAGGGGGTTCAAAAAATTTGGGGGGGGATTTTTTTTTTTTCTTTTTTTTTCTTTTTTTCCTTTTTTTTTTCTTTTAAAATTTTCCATTTTAAGTTGGTTATTTCTGATTAATATTTAAAAGCAAATAATAATGATATGGTAGGAGATACACACCAAACAGGATGTGTAAATTATTATCTAATAAGTATTGTGCAATAGCAAGAAATTTTCAATTGCACAGTATTGCACAATAGCAAGAAATCTTCAATTGCACAGTATTGCGCAATAGCAAGAAATCTTCAATTGCACAGTATTGCGCAATAGCAAGAAATATCCAATAGCACAATATTGCGCAATAGCAAGAAATTGTCAATTGTACAGTATTGCGCAATAGCAAGAAATATTCAATTGCACAGTATTGTGCAAAAGAAGATACTTTGTATCAATTGCTTATTTCTTGATCAATTTCAATGGGGTTTTATTCTTGAATTCTTGGGGTTCTTTAATATGCTGAATCTAACCGTGTATTAAGTTTTTGGATTTTGGGCCCTGTTTTTAAATTGGTCCACATTGAGGTCCAAAGGGTCCAAAATTTAACTTTGTTTGATTTCATCAAAAATTGAATTATTGGGGTTCTTTGATATGCCGAATCTAACCGTGTATTTAGATTCTTAATTTTTGGTTCCGTTTTCAAATTGGTCTACATTAAGGTCCAAAGGGTCCAAAATTAAACTTAGTTTGATTTTAACAAAAATTGAATTTTTAGGGTTCTTTGATATGCTGAATCTAAACATGTATTTAGATTTTTGATTATGGGCCCAGTTTTCAAGTTGGTCCAAATCGGGGTCCAAAATTAAACTTTGTTTGATTTCAACAAAAATTGAATATATGGGGTTCTTTGATATGCTGAATCTAACCATGTATTTAGATTTTTGATTTTTGGGCCCTGTTATCAACTTTGTCCACATTGAGGTCAAAAGGGTCCAAAATTTAACTTTGTTTGATTTCATCAAAAATTGAATTATTGGGGTTCTTTGATATGCCGAATCTAACCGTGTATTTAGATTCTTAATTTTTGGTTCCGTTTTCAAATTGGTCTACATTAAGGTCCAAAGGGTCCAAAATTAAACTTAGTTTGATTTTAACAAAAATTGAATTTTTAGGGTTCTTTGATATGCTGAATCTAAACATGTATTTAGATTTTTGATTATGGGCCCAGTTTTCAAGTTGGTCCAAATCGGGGTCCAAAATAAAACTTTGTTTGATTTCATCAAAAATTGAATTCTTGGGGTTCTTTGATATGCTGAATCTAACCATGTATTTAGATTTTGGATATTGGACCATAATAGGTGAATGTCCAATTTAAAATTTTTAAGTTCTTAGACCACATTCATTCTGTGTCAGAAACCTATGCTGTGTCAAATATTTAATCACAATCCAAATTCAGAGCTGTATCAAGCTTGAATGTTGTGTCCATACTTGCCCCAACTGTTCAGGGTTCGACCTCTGCGGTCGTATCAAGCTGCGCCCTGCGGAGCATTTTATTTTTCTTCTTTTCCTTTTTTTTGTCGAGCCTTCGACTTTTGTTGAAAAAGCGAGACATAGCGATCCTACATTTCGTCGGCGGCGGCGGCGTCCACAAATATTCACTCTGTGGTTAAAGTTTTTGAAATTTTAATAACTTTCTTAAACTATCCTGGATTTCTACCAAACTTGGACAGAAGCTTGTTTATGATCATAAGATAATATTCAAAAGTAAATTTTGTAAAAAAAAAATTCCATTTTTTCAGTATTTTACTTATAAATGGACTTAGTTTTTCTGCCAGGAAACATTACATTCACTCTGTGGTTAAAGTTTTTGAAATTTTAATAACTTTCATAAACTATCCTGGATTTCTACCAAACTTGGACAGAAGCTTTTTTATGATCATAAGATGATATTCAAAAGTAAATTTTGTAAAAAAAAAAATCCATTTTTTCAGTATTTTACTTATAAATGGACTTAGTTTTTCTGCCAGGAAACATTACATTCACTCTGTGGTTAAAGTTTTTAAAATTTTAACAACTTTCTTAAACTATCCTGGATTTGTACCAAACTTGGACAGAAGCTTGTTTATGATTAAAAGCTAGTATTTAGAAGGAAATTTTGTTCCATTTTTTCCGTATTTTACTTATAAATGGACTTAGTTTTTCTTCCAGTTAACATTACATACAGTCTGCAGTTTAAGTTTTTAAAACATTTATTAGATTCATTAACTATCCTGGATTTTTACCAAACTTGGACAGAAGCTACTTACAATCAAAAGATAGTATAGAGAGGAATATTTTTATTAATTTTTTTCCTCATTTTTATACGCCCGTTTACGGGACGTATTATGGTATACCGTTGTCCGTCTGTCCGTCCGTCCGTCCGTCCGTCTGTCCGTCCGTCGTCAACATGTCGGACATTAACTCAAAAACGCTTTAACCAATTTGCATAAAACTTTGGTGAATTGTTTATATCTATTGATGTGAGCTCCCTTTCGTTTTTTATAAATTTTGAATTTTACATTTCTGAGTTATGGGGTTTTATTCATTAAAAAAAGGGGGATTTTCCAGTTTTCGGACAATAACTCAAGAATGCTTTCACCAACTTGCAAGAAATTGTGGTGGATTGTTTATATCTATTGACATGAGCTCCCTTTTGATTTTTATAAATTTTAGATTTTACGTTTCCCAGTTACAGGGTTTTATTTATAAAAAAGGGGGATTTTCCAGTTTTCTGACAAAAACTCAAAAATGCTTTCAGCAGTTCTTATGAAACTATGGTGAATTGTTTATATCTATTTAAGTAAGCCCCCTTTAGAATTTTATAAATTTTACATTTTACATTTATGAGTTATGGGGTTTTATTCATTAAAAAAGGGGGGATTTTCCAGTTTTCGGACAATAACTCAAAAATGCTGTCAGCAATTCTCATGAAACTTTGGTGAATTGTTTATATCTATTGATGTAAGCTCCCTTTTGATTTTCATAAATTTCTAATATGACATTGAGAATTAATTGACCTTTATTTGTTTATAGTCTGAAAACAGATTTACTAAGTATTGCGCAACAGCACAGTGTATTGCACAACAGCAAGAAATCTTTAATTGAATATAAATTCAATTCATATAACCAATTTCAAGTTCTTTGACTACATTTATTCAGAAACCTGTAATATGTCAAATATTTAATTACAATCCAAATTCAGACCTGTATCAAGCTTGAATATTGTGTCCATTTTTGCCCCAACTGTTCAGGGTTGGACCTCTGCGGGCGTATCCAGCTGCGCTCAGCGAAGCAGTTTATTGTTGAGCCTGTGATTAACAGCAAAAAGTAGGCGAGACACTGGGTTCCGCGGAACCCTTACGAATTTTTTTCTTTTAAAATTTTCCATGTTAAGTTGGTTATTTCTGATTTATATTTAATAGCAAATAATAATGATATGGTAGGAGATACACACCAAACAGGATGTGTAAATTATTATATAATAAGTATTGTGCAATAGCAAGAAATTTTCAATTGCACAGTATTGCACAATAGCAAGAAATCTTCAATTGCACAGTATTGCGCAATAGCAAGAAATCTTCAATTGCACAGTATTGCGCAATAGCAAGAAATATCCAATAGCACAATATTGCGCAATAGCAAGAAATTGTCAATTGTGCAGTATTGCGCAATAGCAAGAAATATTTAATTGCACAGTATTGTGCAAAAGAAGATACTTCGTATAAATTGCTTATTTCTTGACCAATTTCAATGGGGTTTTATTCTTGAATTCTTTAATATGCTGAATCTAACCGTGTATTAAGTTTTTGGATTTTGGGCCCCGTTTTTAAATTGGTCCACATTGAGGTCCAAAGGGTCCAAAATTAAACTTTGTTTGATTTCATCAAAAATTGAATTATTGGGGTTCTTTGATATGCCGAATCTAACCGTGTATTTAGATTCTTAATTTTTGGTTCCGTTTTCAAATTGGTCTACATTAAGGTCCAAAGGGTCCAAAATTAAACTAAGTTTGATTTTAACAAAAATTGAATTCTTAGGGTTCTTTGATATGCTGAATCTAAACATGTATTTAGATTTTTGATTATGGGCCCAGTTTTTAAGTTGGTCCAAATCTGGGTCCAAAATTAAACTTTGTTTGATTTCAACAAAAATTAAATATATGGGGTTCTTTGATATGCTGAATCTAACCATGTATTTAGATTTTTGATTTTTGAGCCCCGTTATCAACTTTGTCCACATTGAGGTCAAAAGGGTCCAAAATTAAACTTTGTTTGATTTCATCGAAAATTGAATTCTTGGGGTTCTTTGATATGCTGAATCTAACCATGTATTTAGATTTTGGATATTGGACCATAATAGGTGAATGTCCAATTTAAAATTTTTAAGTTCTTAGACCACATTCATTCTGTGTCAGAAACCTATGCTGTGTCAAATATTTAATCACAATCCAAATTCAGAGCTGTATCAAGCTTGAATGTTGTGTCCATACTTACCCCAACTGTTCAGGGTTCGACCTCTGCGGTCGTATCAAGCTGCGCCCTGCGGAGCATTTTATTTAATTACTTTAATAATAAGAATAACATATTTTATTTTCTGTTTTACACATGTATATACATGATATAGTTGTGAAAAATATTTTTAGATAAAAAAAAAATACGTAACTTCTCCCTAATATTGTGTGTTTCATATTGTAAAAGCAATTTATTTAGATTTAAATGTTTATTTTACAGAAATCAACAGGAAAGTCTTCAAGAGGAGGTGGCAGAGGTGGTGGAGGGTAAGCTATTTGACAGTTCAATCTGCAGAATTCTCCCCAGGCCTAAGATATAATGCTTTACCATGATGCATTTTCTCATCCAATGCTCATCAACTTGCTGTTTACTGAATACTTGTATATTTTAGAATTCTCCCCAGGCCTAAGATAAAATGCTTTACCATGATGCATTTTCTCATCCAATGCTCATCAACTTACTGTTTACTGAATACTTGTATATTTTAGAATTCTCCCCAGGCCTAAGATATAATGCTTTACCATGATGCATTTTCTCATCCAATGCTCATCAACTTACTGTTTACTGAATACTTGTATATTTTTAGAACTCTCCCCAGGCCTAAGATATAATGCTTTACCATGATGCATTTTCTCATCCAATGCTCATCAACTTCCTGCTTACTGAAAACTTGTATATTTTTATGCATGATGGCCATTTATAAAATGAAAACTTATAGCGGGGGTTAACATTAGTAAGCAATAGCTAAAAAAATGTTTAGTTTTAGTATACTTTTACATCTGGAACCAGAAAATTCATAATGCTTATTCCAAACTATTAGTTTTAGAAAACAAAATGAGAATCATATTCATAAAAGACCTGAGTTGTGCAGATCATTGTAGAAAAATAGGATGTTTCAATGTTATCAATGAAAAGTGTTATTGGTTCATAGTGGCCAGTTACTTCATATAGTGGCAGATAGGTACATACATACATAAATGGTGGCATACCATTATAAAATACCATGACAGTTTATTTGGTACTTATCACCACACATAGACAAATCTGTGATGCATAATAAAAATGTATGTCATAGTCCAAAGTTCTCTAAAAGTGGTGGTCAGAAAGTTTTTACCACCAAACTTTGCAAAATACAGACGGAAGTTTGGTATTTTTCAATAGCGAGGACCACCAGGGAAAAAAGTTTTTCTGATCTTAGTCTTAATAGATAAAGCATGATACATGTATCTCTGAATCTTAATAGAAAAAATATGTAAAGTGACGAATTTTGTTTGTAGAAAAATGAGAGGTGGCCGTGGTGGAGGTAGAGGGGGAGACAGATATGGCGGTGGTGGTGGGGGTGGATATGGTGATCCATACAGACGTCCACCACCTTATGGCGGCGGTGGTGGTGGTGGAAGAGATTCTTATGACAGATATGGGGGTGGATCAAGGGACAGAATGCCTATTAGCAGAGGGTATGATTCTTATGACAGACGGCCACCACCAATGGATGACTATAGAGACAGAGGTTATGGTGGCTATGGAAGTTATGACGCTCGCCGTAGTGAGTATGACAGGTATGACCGACCCCCTGCAAGAGATCCATACTACAGTGACCGTGGTGCCGCTGCCCGTCCCCCACCCGAGTACTACAACAGAAGGTAAGTAAGTATTCTTTTTTATTATTATTTTTGCTTGATTTTATTATCTAAATCTTTAGCATTAGAACAAGGGCACTAAGTTTATCTTTAAAACTCTTTGAATTTGGAACTGTTAGTTTGGTTTATTTTTCATTGCTTTGCATTGAGCATTCTCCTACTTTTTATACATAACATCCTCAACTTTTTCATTTATTTCATTTCTTGCTTTGATATTTTATTAAAAAAAATAATTTATATTTATTGTTGCAAGAATATTGTTTTAGGGAAATAAAGTTGTAATGGACTCAAATGTGTCTAAGCAATGGCATACCAAATTATTAAAATGAATTTTATGTCTTTATATTGTACATTCACCAATTAAGAAGGACTTTTTGCCTGGTAATTGATAATATGAAATTGAGTGTTTATCTAGACAAGGGTAACTGATAGACATTTTATCACACAACACTTTAATTCAATGTTAATCAGTGGTGAGTCTTTAATTAAAAATTTATATTCTTGCATAGGACTTTGTAGAAACTCACTTCTGAAAGCCAGAATCTGATTTTGAAATAACAATTGAATACAACTTATTTGCCTTGTTGGGAAGTATACTTGTATAAATACTTGTTGGCTGCAGTGCAGAACAAGGCTGAGAAATAAAGTAGAAAACAATGTTTTACTTTTATTTACAAACATTGAAGCTTTATTATCAAATTTTATTACAAGTATGTTGGAAGACAGAATACCATATGAAAATAATTTTTAATCCAATTTAAAAACCAAATTTGTTCTTAAAATAAGAAGGCAGTAATTAAAGAGAACTGTTGATTCTTCATTGAGCTACTTTTAGGCATGGGAAATGACATATTTTTGATAATTTTAAAGTGAAATTCTTGATTCTTGAAATGAGTTTCCTAAAAAGGCTATAATTCAAGAATAAACAATTGCCCAGTTAAATAATCAAAATTGAACTTCCCTTAAATTATCTTGTAGTTAAATAGTTCAGAGTGTCCACAGAAATATGAAAAAGTAATTCAGGTTTTTAACTCGAAATATATTTTTCTTTTAGAAGTATGTTATTTTATTAAGTATTTAACAACATCATGAGCATTTATAAAACTTGGAACCTTATGTATAATGACAAGTAACTAAACGACAAATGCATCAGATAGTGTGGGAAAGATATTGTCACACATTGTACATGTATCTGGTGACTGGTGCACTTTAGTAAAATGGCTGGTTAAAATAAGTGTTTCTAATTAGCACATACATGATTTGATATAATAGATACAAATGTTAACTTGCATTATGGAAAATTTTTTGCTTTTAGTTTCAAATTTGAGTAAAAGTAAGATTTCTGAAAAAAAATTGATTGTATTATTTCAATAGTAATTGACAATTATATTTTAAGCTGTACTTCTTTTTTGACTTAGCAAGCTTTAGTTCAAATTAAATAAAATTGCAGTTCAAATGATTAAATTGGAATGCCAAATATCTGAAGGATCTAAGTAATGTTTATTTATAGACATGTAACTAATTCTGGTTCACTGTCTTTGTAGACCTCCTCCAGGACCAGAAGATGACAGACTAACAGGATATTCAAATGGACATGATGCTGATAATTATTATGACAGATTTTACAAGAAACCCGCACCGCCACCACAGACACAAAAATCAGTTTCACAAGGATTCTTACAGAGTGAACCATACTATTTTTAGCCAGTCATATCATTTTGTGTTGTTATTCCGTCAAATCATGGAACCAATTTCCACCAGACCAAGGCATTTTTATATTCGTTTTGTTTATCCTGTTAGTTTGTTTGAGATCAAAGTACTTAAACAATTTTTTTGTATATGTTCATTGTTGTCATACATGAATCATAGTGTATAATTGTCATAACTTTTTTTATATCATGAATTTTGTGTATATGTATGAGCTATTTACATTGTTCTGTCAGTTGAGTGTTACAGGGTTGTAAGTGAGGTACTTACATGTGCTCTTTTATTAAATCTTTTGAGGTGTAAGAAGTAGATAATCTCATTTTATTTTTATTTTTCTTAGCTACAGCTTGTAGACCCTTAATGATTGTTCAATATTTGAATGATTATTTCACTATCATTTCTTTAAAGGATTTTGAATACATTTTTAACCTTTAACCTTTGTATCAATATCACAGTGCAGAATCTTTTGTAATCTGAAGAATTTAAAGGTCAAACATCTATATAAGGCATGTGAGTTGTTCCCCTTGGATAATGTATATTTATATCTCGCTGTTGATAATGAGGCCAAGGATACCTATTGGATCTAGGTTTAAATTTACTCAGTAGTTAGCTGGGTGATATATTTATTTAATTTTTCAACTGAGAAAACAGTCCCCACTGAACACCAGTGAATTGACAAAAAGAGATAAGGGACCGTTTTTGTAAACATTGTCTCCCAAAAGATTTTAACTTGACTAGAGCAGATTTCTTTTTTAACCAATCAAATGATTTGAAGTCCATTTGTCTCTACCATGATTTGTTCATTTCATTCTAAATGAAATGTTTGGATAGATTTCATATCGATACAATGAAATGGTCCCTACTGTTATAAGTTGTCAGCAAAGAAGAAGAAAAAATAGTTTTGAATAAAGTAATTCTCTAGTTCACTTAATTTATGCCTTGTGATTAACCAGTATTAAATGTTAAGACTTGTGTACTTTGAATTCATTATTCTTGGGATACTTATTTTCATGTGTATAAGGGAGTCCATTACAAATTTAGTAAAGGCCTGTACATGATGTATGAAGAAGTTGTGGACAATTTTTCCTCCACCTAAAGGACTTGATGTTAAGCAAACAACAATCAATGCTTCATCCACAAACATTGATACTTGCAAAAAGTAAATGAATACAAAGTACATATCTCAGCAGTCTGCAATGTTAGTCACTAGTCCAATGCCCAAGACTAGTCAAATTTTATTCAGACTAGTAAGTATGCAAAACTTTTAGACACAGGAAAAAAATTCAGAATGTTGTTCTTTGGACTAGTAGTTGGAAAAGATATTGGTGCAGACTGCCTCACAATAAATCTTGAATACAAAAATTAGCCCAAGAAATTCTAGATACAAATTTAAGTTAACTGGGATAGAAGAAGGGGGAAACATGATGGTATTTTTAACTGGGGTTGCTTTTAATCTGGAGAATTTTATTTTTTACAACAGTATATTGTGTATATATTGTACATGTTTAAGACAGACCAAAGAACTACACAATCTTTAAATGAAACACATGAAATGTGATTCTATTTAGATATATTTTACAAATGCAGTATATCAAGTTTTCCCTTAGAATAAACATTGCAGCAAGTTAAATGAGTGTTTATTTCATTATATATCAACACATTGAGTTTATTAGAAATCCATTTAGTTTGTCCACATTGTCATTATTGTTTCTAAGGACTCGCTGCAAATGACAGTATACTATCAGAGAGAACTGCGAGAAGATTTGATATAAAATGATCTGGTTGTCTGCACACCAATAACATGACAACAGTGTTATAAAATAAAAATAAACTTGTATGAAATTGTTTGTTACTTTTAGTAATCGCCATTGGTAGTGTCCTAAGTAGTCTATTCTTTTTAGTGTGTGCCAGATGAGATTATCTCATCACTTGTCCTTCGTCGTCTGTTGTTCACTGAAAACTTTCCTAACCCAGTACAGTGGTGTAAAAGCAGAAGAACCAACATTTTTTCCAATGGTTTCAGGAAAGTAAGAATTGCAATTCTACTATAAACCAAAGTTAGAGATGTGCTAGTCATACCCTGACATTTTTCATATATAAATAATGTGTTGTGGTATGATTGCCACATGAGACAGCTTTCTGATCATGTTCAAATGACGGGGATACAAGTAACTATTGGTAACTGTATTAAAGCCTTATACAATGATAAAACCCATGCTTATGGTCAGCTATTAAAGCCCAGACTTGAGATATGTGTACAATTCAAAAGAGAAAAAAAGTTTTCATGCCACTTTTTGCAATATTTTAAAGCAAAAAAATTCAGGTCATGGTTAAACAAAAAAGAAATCCTGACAATTATGACAAAATCAGTAAGCTTAATTTGTTAGAGTAAGAAAAAGAATGGTTAAACTTTATTCGTGTCACTTTTGTCTCGCCTGCAAAGAGTCGCAGTATGCTAGACAGTACAACAATCCAGCGACAGTTAAACTATTTGTTAAAAGCGTTATATTTTTCGAAGGTAGAAGACCTGGATGCTTCATACCTTGTATGCAGATACCTTATGTTATGAAGTTTCCGTCATTGTCCTTGACCTCATATTCACGGTTTAGTGACTGCATGAAAAAAATCAGTTTTTTTACACGCCCGTTTACGGGACGTATTATGGTATACCGTTGTCCGTCTGTCCGTCGTCAACATGTAGGACATTAACTCAAATATGCTTTAACCAATTTGCATGAAACTTTGGTGAATTGTTTTTATCTATTGACGTGAGCTCCCTTTCATTTTTTATAAAATTTTGATTTTATGTTTCCGAGTAATGGGGTTTTATTCATTAAAAAACAGGGGATTTTCCAGTTTTTGGACAAGTCAAGAATGCATTCACCAACTTGCAAGAAATTGTGGTGAATTGTTTATATCTATTGACATGAGCTCCCTTTCGATTTTTATAAATTTTAGATTTTACGTTTCCGAGTTGCAGGGTTTTATTCATAAAAAAAGGGTGAATTTTTCAGTTTTTCGGACAAAAACTCAAAAATGCTTTCAGCAATTCTTATGAAACTTTGGTGAATTGTTTGTATGTATTGATGTAAGCTCCCTTTTGAATTTTATAAATTTTACATTTCTGAGTTGTGGGGTTTTATTCATTAAAAAAAGGGGTGGTTTTCCAGTTTTCGGACAATAACTCAAAAATGCTGTCACCAATTCTCATGAAACTTGAGTGAATTGTTTATATCTATTGATGTAAGCTCCCTTTTTATACGACCGCAAAAATTAAAAAATTTTTTGGTCGTATATTGGTATGACGTTGGCGTCGTCCGGCGTCGTCCGAAGACACATTGGTTTTCGCACTCTAACTTTAGTTTAAGTGAATGGATCTCCATGAAATTTTACCATAAGGTTCAATACCACAAAAGGAAGGTTGGGATTGATTTTGGGGGTTATGGTACCAACAGTTAAGGAATTAGGGGCCAAAAATAAGCATTTTTGTAACTTCCAGACAATAACTTGTGTGTAAGTGTATGGATCTCTCTGACATTGTACCACAAGGTTCTATATCACAAAAGGAAGGCTGTAATTGATTTTGGGGGTAATTGCCTCAAAATTTTAGGAATTAGGGGGCAAAAAACAAGCATTTTTCTAGTTTCATGACAATAACCTGTGTGTAAGTGTTTGGATATATCTGAAATTGTACTACAAGGTTCCATATCACAAAGGGAAAGCTGGAATTGAGTTTGGGGGTAATTGCCCGAAACGTTTAGGAATTGGGGGCCAAAAAGGGGCCAAAAATAAGCATTTTTCTAGTTTCCAGACAATAACTTGTGTTCAAGTGTATGGATCTCTCTGAAATTGTACTGCAAGGTACCATACCACAAAGGGAAGGCTGGGATTGAGTTTGGGGGTGATGAATCATAAGGGGGTTCAAAAAATTTGGGGGGGGGATTTTTTTTTTTCTTTTTTTCCTTTTTTTTTCTTTTAAAATTTTCCATTTTAAGTTGGTTATTTCTGATTTATATTTAAAAGCAAAAATTAATGATATGGTAGGAGATAAACACCAAACAGGATGTGTAAATTATTATATAATAAGTATTGTGCAATAGCAAGAAATTTTCAATTGCACAGTATTGCACAGTATTGCACAATAGCAAGAAATCTTCAATTGCACAGTATTGCGCAATAGCAAGAAATCTTCAATTGCACAGTATTGCGCAATAGCAAGAAATATCCATTGGCACAATATTGCGCAATAGCAAGAAATTGTCAATTGTACAATATTGCGCAATAGCAAGAAATATTCAATTGCACAGTATTGTTTGTGCAAAAGAAGATACTTCGTATAAATTGCTTATTTCTTGATCAATTTCAATGAGTTTTATTCTTGAATTCTTGGGGTTCTTTAATATGCTGAATCTAACCGTGTATTAAGTTTTTGGATTTTGGGCCCTGTTTTTAAATTGGTCCACATTGAGGTCCAAAGGGTCCAAAATTTAACTTTGTTTGATTTCATCAAAAATTGAATTATTGGGGTTCTTTGATATGCCGAATCTAACCGTGTATTTAGATTCTTAATTTTTGGTTCCGTTTTCAAATTGGTCTACATTAAGGTCCAAAGGGTCCAAAATTAAACTTAGTTTGATTTTAACAAAAATTGAATTTTTAGGGTTCTTTGATATGCTGAATCTAAACATGTATTTAGATTTTTGATTATGGGCCCAGTTTTCAAGTTGGTCCAAATCGGGGTCCAAAATTAAACTTTGTTTGATTTCAACAAAAATTGAATATATTGGGTTCTTTGATATGCTGAATCTAACCATGTATTTAGATTTTTTATTTTTGGGCCCTGTTATCAACTTTGTCCACATTGAGGTCAAAAGGGTCCAAAATTAAACTTAGTTTGATTTTAGCAAAAATTAAATTCTTGGGGTTCTTTGATATGCTGAATCTAAACATGTGTTTAGATTTTTGATTATGGGCCCAGTTTTCAAGTTTGTCCAAGTTGGGGTCCAAAATTAAACTTTTTTTGATTTCAACAAAAATTGAATATATGGGGTTCTTTGATATGCTGAATCTAACCATGAATTTAGATTTTTTATTTGTGGGCCCCGCTATCAAATTGGTTCATATTGAGGTCAAAAGGGTCCAAAATTAAACTTTGTTTGATTTCATCAAAAATTGAATTATTGGGGTTCTTTGATATTCCAAATCTAACCGTGTATTTAGATTTTTAATTTTAAGTCCCGTTTTTTAAATTGGTCTACATTAAGGTCCAAAGGGTCCAAAATTAAACTTAGTTTGATTTTAGCAAAAATTGAATTCTTGGGGTTCTTTGATATGCTGAATCTAACCATGTATTTAGATTTTGGATATTGGACCATAATAGGTGAATGTCCAATTTAAAATTTTTAAGTTCTTAGACCACATTCATTCTGTGTGAGAAACCTATGCTGTGTCAAATATTTAATCACAATCCAAATTCAGAGCTGTATCAAGCTTGAATGTTGTGTCCATACTTGCCCCAACTGTTCAGGGTTCGACCTCTGCGGTCGTATCAAGCTGCGCCCTGCGGAGCCTTTTATTATTTTCATAAATTTCTAATATGACATAGAGAATAAATTGAACTTTATTTGTTTATAGTCTGACAACAGATTTACAAAGTATTGCACAACAGCAAGAAATCTTTAATTGAATATAAATTCAATTCATATAACCAATTTCAAGATCTTTGACTACATTTACTCAGAAACCTATAATATGTCAAATATTTAATTACAATCCAAATTCAGACCTGAATCAAGCTTGAATATTGTGTCCATTTTTGCCCAAACTGTTCAGGGTTGGACCTCTGCGGGCGTATCTAGCTGCGCTCAGCGAAGCAGTTTATTGTTAGATGATATACTCGCTTATTATGAGTAATAGAATAACTGTATTTGGTATATGGGTTCCTTGAAGCTTCTACATGCCTGTCAGGTAGAGTTCTCCTGACCTCGACCTTATTCCATGGATGTTTAATTTTTGTCTCGCCTTGACGGAGTCAAAAAACGAGACATAGGTATGCTGTTTCCGGCAGCGGCGGCGGCGTCAACAATGTATTAGTTTGTGATTAGGTCTAGTTCATGGTGAACCACTAGTGGTAGGTCAATGATATTTGGTATGCAGTTCTATAAGCATTGGCACATCTCATTACCATGGAGATTATTTGGGCCCACCCCCTAAGTCAAGGTCTATTGACTTTGAAACTTTTCATAAGTTTACATGTATTAGTTTGTGATTAGGTCAATTTATGGGGAACCACTAGTGGTAGGTCAGTGATATTTGGTATGCAGTTGTATAAGCATTGGCATATCTCATTTCCATGTAGATTATTTGGCGCTGCCCCCTTATTCATGGTCTAGACTTTGAAAATTTTGATAAGTTAACATGTATTAGTTTGTGATTAGGTCAGTTCAAGGGGAACCATTAGTGGTAGGCCAATGTTAATTGGTATTCAGTTGTATTATCATTAGCACATCTCATTTCCATGGAGAATATTTGGCCTCGCCCCCTCAGTCATGGTCTATTTACTTTGAAACTTTTGCTTAGTTTACATGTATTAGTTTGTGATTAAATCAGTTTAAGATGAACTGCTAATGTTAAGTCAATGATATTTGGTATGCAAATTTATTGGCATTTGCAAGTATTGTTTCCATGGAGATTATATAGCCCCACCCCTGATCATGGTTCATTGACTTTGAAACTTTTACATAGTTTACAAGTTAATGTTTGTGGATAGGTTTGTTTAAAGGGAACGACTTATAATAAGTGGTATTTGGTATGTAGTTGTATTAGCATTGGCACATCTCATTCCATGGAGATTGTTTAGCCATGTACCTTCAGTCATGGTTCATCGACTTTGAATATTTGCATAACTTGCATGTTAAAGTATTGCTATTTTAATTTCAACATTTGCATTATCAAAATTACAAAAAGGCGACACATATCTCTGTGATAACAGTTTATTTGTGGTTTGGTCTATTTCTCATACTGTAAGCAATAGGGCCACTATATTTGGTGTACAGAATGATTGTCGTATGTACACATCTGCCTGGCAGGTTTCATCTTCCCTTGACGTCATTTTCATGGTTCATTGAACAATTTTTAGTTTTGTGGTTTGGTCTTAATTCTCATACAGTGAAATGCAGTCAAGTTTAGCGATTGATAATTCATTGATAACATTCTGGCGTATCACAAACAAACAACTTGTAACGTCTCATTTCATTGGCCGAAAGATTTAAATACAACAACAATTGTAGTGTGCACGTGAATTGACACAGGTGACCGACAATGGAATGTACTACGACGTTACTACGAACGTAAAAAACAATGATTTTTAGTCGAAATAATTAAATAAGTATTTTGTGAATTTCAAATAGTGGGGTCGAAATATTATACTAATAATTTGTGTTAAGTAATATTCTTTATGCATGCAGCACTTGTACCGTACTATGAAAAATATAAGGATAAAATAAAATACATGTGCCGCTTTTATACGGATGAATGTATGAACCACTTCAATTTCTTTCATATTGACGCTAGGTTATTATCCTGACAATGTCGCAGTCAGGGTTCTACTTCGTCAAAATTATCTCCCCATTACGCCAGGTTATTTTTACAATCGTAAAAATGGAAGCCATTGTAGCGATGACGCGTTTCCAATTTAGCTCTTGAAAACCGATAAATTTATCCACATAGCACCATTACGATCCTTATATGCCAGGTGTATTTTAAAAGACAAATGTATCTACTAGCTAATGAGCATCAGTTAATGTACTTGTCTGCATTCAGTCAACTTAAAACTTTTGTCGGATCGGTTGTCAGGTGGAAATTTCGGAAATTCATAAACATTTAAAAACATTCTAATTAAATATTTCGTGGAAGGGCAGACTAAAAATTTTCAGTGGTTGAAGACTATAAACCCTAATTGTCACACACAAAAAATGAAGTTTTTTCGAAGATATGCATTTTTAAGATCCAACTTAAAAGTCAGTCGTCAAGTACTTTTAGTAAAAATTTTCTATTCGAACACACCTACACTGTTTTTGTGATTCATTAGAAAAGTATTTCACTTGACCCATATATTTAATTTTTTAGTACTGTGAACTTTCGATGTTATAAAGTCAACCTGTAGCCTTGATATATAAAAATAATAGAATCTGAAGCGAGATGATGTATCAAATACTCTTGCATTATACGTTTTCAAGACAAAATATTTAACTCAAACACGCCCTAACATAAAAAGGTGCACTCGATTTTATCTTATCGATGCAATTGTTACCCATTTTTTTGAATTTTTTCTTGAGTTACATAATGGAAGGGCAGGAACAAAAATCTAGGAACAAAAAGATTGATATGTTCTCCGTCCGTGGTAAAAAAAAAATAAAAATCGGAGGTTATGCATTTTTTAGATCCAACTGAATAGACACCCATGTCGTCAACTTGATATCTAATTGTTCTGCTTAATTATGTAATAGATAAATTGAAAACTTATGCAAATTGTGTTTTTATGATAAAATACTTCGTAATTTAGCCGAAAACTGTCATTTTATTTGTTTCTATTAACTTTTAAAAATTTTGTTACTATAGTAAACATTACAGTAAGCATTTATCGCCTTCTCTAACAAAGAGCTTCGATTCTTTTGTTCTATTTCAACTGGGTTTCCGCCTGGTCGTAGTTACTTATAATAAGGATCTCATAATACTGATCCATTTCAAATTTATGATGGGTTGCACATTCCTCTTTTATTGTTTTCATGCTATAAAACGAAAATAAAGTAGCTAAGCGTTTGGTCATTCAGAAATAACGTGTCATAAACGAGCAAATTGTCCCCGAAAGATCGTATCATGTGTGCACGTGAATATAGATGTACTATGCAATGTACTATCATGGTCACCACGAAATTCAAATGAATTCAGTGAAGGCATGTTGGTGTAAAAAGGTTTGAAATGTTTCATCGGCGAAGATTTTATTTTTGCATGTGTGGAACTAAAAAAAAAATAAATACTTGTGAGAAATGTCGTAGTTTATAAGGAACTATATAAATGTACTGTTTTCGATTTTAATTGGTTGAAAATGTTTCCTTTAATTTCTGAAATTCATACCGTAAGAATAGAGCTTTGCATAACATTGTTGAACTATCCACCAAAGTAACGTGTGGCATGCGTGCGTATTTAAAAAGATTACAAAATCATACATGTATGATAAACTTATAAACGAAATATTAAGAAATTAAGGATGACTACTGTAAAAGTATGTACAAAAATGAAGTCACCTTTTATCAATACATTTAGTGAATAACCACACTGTTTAAAACTGATTGTTTTCTATGCAACTATTTAAATATTTACAATATATAATTTTCAACCGAGGATAGCAAAACAGTTAATTATAAATTAAGAAAGTATATCGCTGGAGTTTATAAAGTACATTCCCTTCCACTGTGCCATGGTTTGCCATCTCCATTTTTTCTCTAAACAAAGCATGGCTGGTTACATGTTTTGAATTTACTTAGAATTTCGGGATTTTTTTTTCAAAAAATAAACTAAATCAGAAAAAAAATCACACTATCCTAAAACTTGTGAAAGAATATGAATAATGAACATGACAGTTTATAACACAAACCCATTTACTATAAAAATCGAGCAATATCTTTAGTATGTAATTTGGTTATTTTTGTAGTTAAGTACGGTTTCATTTCAAGTACAACGTTAATTCATCAAGTCCATTGAATAAAAGATAAGGCAGGGTGAGCAACTTGACCAAAAAAAGGCAGGATGACGATTTATGTAAAAAAAATCAGGATAAACTAATAAATATAGTCAGGACTTAACAGACTGAAAAATAGAAAGACAGGACAGAGATAACAACTAAAAAAAAATGCAGGACAAAATGTTTCATCCAAGTCCCCCACCCCCAATCAAAATAAAATGGAAGCTCCCTTAATCCAGAACCAATTGAGAGGAGACAGTTGAATTCAATATTTCGACGTGACTGTTAAGATTAAAGTTTAAAATTTTACATGCACATGTATGGCACGCCTGAACCACTTTTATTAATTAATCTTAGATTATCTCAGATAAACTAGGATTATCTCAGATAAACTAGGATTATCTCAGATAATCCCGGTTTATCTCAGATAAACTAAGATTATCTCAGCTTAATTCAAATTCGAGAAAATCCAAGTTTATCTCAGAAAATACAGAAAATTCATTATCTAGAGAAAATCCCGGTTTATCTCAAAATATTAAGAAAATCTAGGTTTTTCTGATCGATTTTCAGATAATCCTAATTTATCTCCAGATAATTAATGTTCTCAATTTCAGATAATGAATTATCTCATTTCTCGAGAAAATCTAGGTTTATCTCGGATTCTAAATATACAAAAGAACAGTGTAACGAGTGTTTTAATTGGACGACAATCCGGCGTTTAACGTTTTACTTTCTCTTTGAAACCATGATGGTGACGAATTCACTTCCTATTATTGGGTGAACGGGGATGTGCCAAAATATGGGTCATAATTTTGCGAGATTTTATATAAAAATTAGCGGCTTTTGTAGAGGAGGGGCGACATTCAGCATATCATATAAACTCTCATGTATTTAATTATTTTGAAAACAAAATGAAAATTATGTCTAATGAATAACCATTATGAAATAATTGTTTTTCCATAATTGAATCGTGCATTATGTGTATTGGATTACTTAGTTGCCTTCTTTCTAGTGCTATCTATTTTGTTTACTGACAAATGACGAAATAATGCAATAGTTAAAATTAAATATTTTACAAAACTTTGTCACGATTAAAAAATTAAAACCGACTGAATGAATTAAAATATGAGAATTCAATTATATTGCACGCAATTTTTATTTATATTATTGATCGATCGCTGTGTTATTGTGTCATTTATCACTACTGGTGGTGTGAACATCACCGTTATTGACACCTGGACAAGCGAAATTTGTTGAATCAATTATAAAAACAAGTAATATACAGAAGGGCTGATTATATACAATAGACATATACTTTTTACATACATAATAAACAAATTTGGTAGCTATTTCTTTTACACAAACTGACTGTTTATTACCGACGGCTAATTTCGACATCGATGATAATTGAATTCTCATATTTTAATTCATTCAGTCGGTTTTAATTTTTTAATCGTGACAAAGTTTTGTAAAATATTTAATTTTAACTATTGCATTATTTCGTCATTTGTCAGTAAACAAAATAGATAGCACTAGAAAGAAGGCAACTAAGTAATCCAATACACATAATGCACGATTCAATTATGGAAAAACAATTATTTCATAATGGTTATTCATTAGACATAATTTTCATTTTGTTTTCAAAATAATTAAATACATGAGAGTTTATATGCCACGAACCTTAAAGCGCCAGTTATTAATTGTAGGATATAAACAATAAATGTACATTGTCTGAATACAAAATGTGTGTGCACTCGCTTACACGGGTGTCATTCGGTTTATCGAGAGAAATGATCGTGAAAGAATATCTAACGGAGGTCAAGTATTGCGAGACGATCGTGAAAGCTCTGGTACCGGATCGTGAAAGAAATTTAATCGAGAAGACATATGAAAAGTCATTAAATAATCTAATTTAATTAATTACACGGACAAATTTACAACAAAATAAAACTGCCCTTATGAAAAGAGAAACTTTGCTGCAACCTTGCGGTAAGGTTGCAGCAAACTTGCGGCAATCTTTTTAGTTCGCCAGAAGGCCTAAAAGTTGTTCACCAGTGTTCGCCACTAGCAGCGACCTTTCGGCAAACAGATGTAAAAGTGTGCCGCAAGTTTGCCGCAAACTCTTAACTTTCTTAAAATTGAAGGAACTTTGTAAACAAACTTTACAGCAGTCCTAAAGTTTGCTGGAACTTCGCCGCAAACTTTATAGCATACTGAGCATGCTCCCTGCACTGAAATCAGACTTTCTGCTTCTTTAAATTTGAAATAGGAGGGAAGTTTTAATGTTGGCGTTTTCATGTAAAAAGTAAAAGGATGTTATAAATATGATAGATGTCTGAGTTATATATGATTCAATTAGTTCCTGGAACAGGCAATGCACCATTGATCATCTCTTTGTAAGTCATTTTAGACATTTTTTTCATGTTAATTTGGTATTATTGGTTCAAAATTTATGTCAAAGAACCCCCATTTTGAAAATAACAATAGTGTTATACTGCCCTTAGAGAAATATCATTACAGTTATAAACTTAAACTTTGTGGATAATGATGTTTTGCAGGAATGGTCTTCTTATGTTCAAATGATTTGTAATGCTAAATATTGTTAAATCACATTTGATTAATATTTTAGATATAATTTTATGCTTAATACAGTATAAATGTTGTCATGCCGTAGTCCCAGTTCTTTTTAATTGGCCTTATAAAAACAGATCTGTTCTTGATTTTTTTCATACATATTTGTTAAGGAATTAATCAGCTAGCTCATTCTGAATTCTGCACCGAGTAAATAAATAGATATACATGTACCTATGCTGTTTTTTTGTGGTCACAGTTTCTATTTCTCTCTTTCACATTTCTTTACAAATGAAATTTTGATCAGCAGGTGAGCAGGTAAATAACAATTATTGATCATAATAATTAATACAATTTAAATTTTGATCCATATGTGCATGCTTTGAATGAGACGTACAGTTTTGAAAAAGAATTAACAGGAAGGAAGTCATAGGGTATCATTAGCATTTGATTTGCCAGAAGTTCACCGCAAACTATATAAGGCTTAGAAAGTTTGCCTGAAGTTCACCACAAAAATTGCCAGAAGTTCGCCACAAACTATATAAGGCTATCAAAGTTCGCCAGATATTCACCACAAATAGTCGCCAGAAGTTCACCACAAACTATATAAGGCTATCAAACTTTGCGGCAAGTCTGCCGCAACCTTCATTTGCATGGTAAAAAGTCGCGGTGAAGTTGCCGCAAACTATTTGCAGCAACCTTACCGCAGTGTTTGCGGCAACAACAGTTCGCCAGAAGGCTGATTTTTCAGTAAGGGTGTCTGTCAAAATGGTTGAACATTATGATCAGTATGTGAGAAAATCCAGTTCTAAAAGTACATAGTTTTTACAAAACAACAAAAGGCATATTGCTCCTCGACATTTCAGTGACATCAAAAATGTAAACAAACATGATTTTTTCACAAATTCCAATAAAATAAACTATTTTTCTTCGAAAAAGGGCATTCTATTTGAATGCATCAAATGGTTCTCATAGTTATTTTGTATAAACATAATCTGAAACTTGGTAAAAAAAGAAATATTTACACGAAATTGATATTTCGGATCGTGAAAGATCACGTACCGGTTTTTGAAGATCGTGAAAAGGATCGTGAAAGATCTAATGCTACGAAGACGTTCATATTATTCTTCGATTATATGATAATTAATATTTGTTATTGGTATTAAAAAAAACTAGATTGGCATGACTGACCCGGGTCTCGTTTGCTGGTGAATAGGACTATAATCGTGCAATGCCATTGGATCTAATATCTTATAATACCACACAGACTTGGTAAATTGTATCAATACCAGTCCATTTGTCCGTCCTTCATAAGTATTGTTTTATTTATACATTAAGATGTTTTATTTTGTATTTATAACTTTGAATTCTCATTTGTATGCCCATTATATTTATAAAGCTTACATACCTGTATGCTATAGGGCCACGGTATTTGGTGTATGGTGTACATGTCTGTCTGCATGTTTCATATATGACGTCAATTGTATTTGATATATTGAATGATAGTAAGATGTCTGTCTGACTGTCGATCAGGGTTCATATACTTTCGACCTCATGTTCCGAATTAATTGGCCAAACATAACTTTTACATTTGTCAGTTTCTAAGGTACTGTAAGCATCGGAACACCTATATTTGGTGTACGGGATTTTTGTAGAGATCTGTATATCATGGTTCATCTGACCTTGACCTCTTTTTATGAATCATTGACAATTTTAAGAGTATGTGACAATTCTAGTAAAACCCTTAATATTACAGAAGTTCAACAAATATACTATCATAAGTAAAGCAGACGAGACATTTCAGCATTTGCGCTCTGGTATTCTTTATTCTGTAATATATAGTTATCTCATTGGAAGTCAATCCACATCTGCTACGTTGTGTACAAAGATACATATAACAAAATGTTGGTTATCGTTCAATCTCAAATTTTTCATGAAAGATGCTGTTTTTGCTATAAGTTTTTGGTTGATGGTTAACTTTTTAGTTTAAACGTTGCATACCCATATTATTGGTTAAATAATGGCGGTCTGCCTGATTTGTACTAGTCCGATTCTCAGAGCTGAATTTTTCACACTGATTTAGACACGTTTTAAGTTAAATTGTTTTAACTTTAGAGGTATAAAAGTGTTGAATTTAAAAAACAAATGATAGCTTTCATGTTCGTTCTTATAAAAAAAGTTACAGGCTTCAACCAGTTGCAGGTATATCAAATGGTAAAAGAAATATTGATTTCTGATTATTAAGTCTGGTCACGCATTATCTTTCACGATCAAAATAATGCGTTGCCTGATCTATCACGATCAAGTTTGATGAAAAAATCAACAAAATTCAAGGTTTTCATAAACAAATGAACGATTTTAAGGGAAGAGCATACTTTTATTTTACTGTTCTTTCGGACACAACAAAGATTAAATTTCAAATATATCATGATATATTGAAATATGACCATTATAGGTACAAAAAAAACGTGTTTTTTAAATAATCCCATAGACATGCATTGTGCCTTTTGTGTTTTTTCATAAAGTACTGCATATTTTCTTTATCTTATTGCACAGTAATGTTGAGGAAGTTGAATCATTTTGACAGACATATTTTTTTGTTCGGATTTGTTCCGCATTTTGAAAATTCAGCGATTTTTTTCACACATTCTGAAGTAGAATTTACATTTAATTACATTAACGATCCGGTACCAGAGCTTTTACGATCGTCTCGCAATACTTGACCACCGTAAGATATTCTTTCACTATCATTTCTCTCGATAAACCGAATGACACCCGTGGCTAAGAAACAGGAGAAAACCTCTTCGTTCTGTTTCTAAATCTTGAACCAAAACGTTTTATTCTTACAGGTAAATGTAATTACAGGTGCCAAGATTGTCAAAGCTTTACCTGTTATAGTGCTAATATATAACAACTGCCCCAATAAATGTTCACATAACAGGAAAAAAGTAATAAAAGTTTGTTTAAGACTGTTCAAAACAATATTTTAATTCATGCACGAAAAAGAAATTTTGAAAAATTTATATTCTTATGGTTTCTGTTCAATCTTTTTCTCTAATATTTTATTCTAATAATATCTTTTGACTCGAAAACTAGTATATTTTAACACAAGACATAAAAGCACAATCCAGTGATAAAAAAACTGTCTCTTTGATTATATTTAAGGAAGGACTTATCTTTTTAGTATGATTTTTGTCGAGCCTGCGACTTTTGTCGCAGAAAGCTCGACATAGGGGGGAGTTAGCTATTTGTTTTATCAACATTTACTTTTAGCCTCCATACATCTGTGTATTAGTTATCTAGAAAACAATCTAATAGTTTTTGGAGTTCAGTTGCGGATTCGGCCATCAACACAGTATCATCAGCATACAGAATAATAAAAAGTTTTAAAAATATGTCAAGTTTTTCTTCAAGCTCTGTTGAGACTGATTTTAGGCCCTCTATATTACAGGTTTGAAAAAATGAATCAAGATCATTCAAAACTAGAGAAAAAAGAAAAGGCGATAAATTTTCGCCTTGTCTAACCCCGTTATTACATGGGAAAAAAATCAGACACGGAATTGTAATATGAAATACATACATTACTTAGTACCTTGATACATATTTACAATAACATTATACATACATCCATTCATATTATACAAAAGCATTACGTCTCGCCAAATCGTGTCAAACGCTTTTTCAAAGTCGACGAATGCACAAAATAATGTTTTCTTTTTTAACTTTACTAATACTATATGCAATAAGTCTGTTTTTTAGAATTTATCAGCAATAGGTCAACTATATTTAGTGTATTGAATGACAGTATTTAAAATATGACATTTTCAAAATTTCGGTGTTAAAAAACATATAAAATTTATCAAATACAATAATATTTATTTAATAAACATTTACACAAGCGACGACCAAAGACATCGTTCATCGTTTGTTGATGTAAATAAGGGAGAAATAGGAACCATTTTGTCAAATTTTTTATTAGAAGGTATAAAGTTCAGAGAGTTTTCATAAATATATTCTTCACGGCCATATATTTCACGGAATGATGATATACTTTTATTGCAATTACATATCGAGGTTATCTAGACAGGTATATTATCTATTTCATCAAACAGCCCAACGAAACATATACCCAAAAGACAGCTGTGCAATCCTTTTTTTATTGCACCTTTTTTTTATTGCACCATGTGCACTTTTTGTTCCTCACAGCAAATTAAGATTCATAAAGTAAGAACATTTCTGTAGATTCTTTGTTTTTGTCCAAAATAAAATTTGATAAAGCAAAGCATATATTGACATTTCTGAAATACAGATTTAAAAAAATACTATTTCCTTTCAAAACAGTGATTATAAGGTCCTTTGTGCTCTTAAACTCCTTTGTGGTCCTTTCTGTTACATTGTGTTTTTTTGTGCTCAAAGTAGGTTCTTTGTGGTGTTTACGAGACCAAAAAAACATGCTGTCATAGTGTATTGGAATGTCGAAAAATAAGTCTCAGAAAAAAAATCACTGTGTGGGATTCTTTCATGAATTTGGTTTATAATTTTTAAATGTATAAATGATTTGGTCCATTTTAGAGGTCAATGCCTAACTCTATCTCTACCTACTATCATAGCCAACAGCCGGTAATAGTTCAGGTGGTCGTTGTGACAAACCAGACACCTTCTACCTTATTGCTTCAAAATGTTTACTGGTCTAGTGCTATGGGTAATTTTAGATACCATGCATACCTCTACTTCTGGTAACCATAACCTACACGGGAAATCAATAGGACATTCATCGAGTACCATCTATGACTATAGGACATTCAACAAGTAACTGCTATAGCTTTGGGACATTCACCAAGGAACTGCTATAACTATAGGACATTCAACAAGTTTCTAGTATAACAATAGGAATTCAACACGTACCTGTTATATACTACTATATAGAACATTCAACAAGTACCTACTATACCAATAGGATATTCAACAAGTACCTGCTTTAGATATAGGACATTCAACATGTATTTGCCATCACTATAAGACATTCAACAAGTTCCTACTATAACTATTACTATTCTGTATATCTATCACCACTCTGTATATCTATCACTACTCTGTATATCGATCACCACTCTGTATATCTATCACCATTCTGTATATCTATCACCACTCTGTATATCTATCACCACTCTGCATATCTATCACCAATCTGTATATATCTTCCATCACTCTGTATATCTACCTACACTGTATCTATCTCTCGTTTGTATATCTATCAATACTCTGTATATATATCGCCACTCTGTTAATCTACCACCACTCTGTATATCTATCCACACTCTGTATATCTATCACCACTTTGTATATCTATCCTCACTTTGTATATCTACCACCAATCTGTATATCTGTCCCTACCCTGTATATCTACCAACATTCTGTATATCTATCACCACTCTGTATATCTATCACCACTTTGTATATCTATCACCACTCTGTATATATATCACCACTCTGTATATCTATCACCACTCATCATATCTTTCTTCACTCTGTATATCTATCACCACTTTGTATATCTATCACCACTCTGTATATCTACCACCACTCTGTATATCTATCAACACTCTGTATATCTACCACCACGCTGTATATCTATCAACACTCTGTATATCTTCAACCACTCTGTATATCTATCACCATTCTGTATATCTATCACCACTTTGTTTATATATCACCATTCTGTAAATCTATCACCACTCTGCATATCTATCTTCACTCTGTATATCTATCACCACTTTGTATATCTATCACCACTCTGTATTTCTACTACCACTCTGTATATCTATCAACACTCTGTATATCTACTACCACTCTGTATATCTATCACCATTCTGTATATCTATCACCACTTTGTTTATATATCACCACTCTGTATATCTATCACCACTCTGTATATCTATCACCACTCTGTATATATACCACCACTCTGCATATCTATCTCCACTCTGTATATCTATCACCACTTTGTATATCTATCACCACTCTATATATTTACCATCCCTCTTTATATCTACCACCACTATGTATATCTACCACCACTCTGCATATCTCTCACCACGTTATATATCTCCACTCTGCATATCTATCACCACTCTGTATATCTATCACTACTCTGTATATCTATCACCCCTCTATATATCTACCACCACTCTGTATATCTACCACCACTCTGCATATCTATCACAATTTTATATATCTATCACAATTTTGTTTATCTATCACCACTCTGTATATCTATCACCACTATGTATATCTATCACCACTCTATATCTACCACCACTCTGCATATCTATCACCACTCTGTATATCTATCACTACTCTGTATATATATCACCACTCTGTATATCTTTCAACACTCTGTATATCTACCACCACTCTGTATATCTACCACCACTCTGCATATCTATCACCAATTCATATATCTATCACCATTTTGTATATCTACCACCACTCTGTATATCTACCCCCACTCTGTATATCTATCACCACTCTGTATATCTATCACCACTCTGCATATCTATCTCAACTCTGTTTATCTACCACCACCCTGTATATATATATCACCACTCTGTATATCTATCACCATTCTGTATATCTATCACAACTTCGTTTATATATCACCATTCTGTATATCTATCACCACTTTGTATAGATATCACCACTCTGTTTATCTACCACCTTTCTGCATATCTATCTCCACTATGTATATCTATCACCACTCTGTATATCTATCACCACTCTGTATATCTACCACCACTCTTTATATCTATCAACACTCTGTATGGCTACTACCTTTCTGTATATCTATCACCACTTCGTTTATATATCACCATTCTTTACATCTACTACCACTCTGCATATCTATCACCACTCTGTATGATCTATCAAAGTATACTGACTTTGAACATGTTGAACTAGGTTATAAAATGCTAGTACTATCAGATCGTTCTTTTGTGTCCTATTTATTGGTATATTTTTTTTTGTCTGTATTGTGTTGATCTGGCCACCGTTTCACAAAGCCTTCTTAACTTACGATCACCGTATCATTTTACGATCCGTTTACGTGTGGTTCTACGTTCCCGTTACGTGTGTTTCACACAGGCATCGTAAAGGACTACTAAGTTGATCGCAAGTTACGCACTGTGTATCATCGTAAGTGTATCGTAAAACGGAACTCTAGCTGTAAACAGGAGGTGTGAATCGTAGTTTATTTACATCGGAATATGGCACACTCTTCTTTCACAGATCGATGAGTCGAGCATGCCGATGAGAGCGGACGTAAAAATGTTTGCAGAGAGAATCCTTACATCTTATATTTTATATTTTGGATTATATTTTTTTGTTGAGGAAAGTTTCTGCAGATATTTTCAGGTTTGTTTGAGACATGTGGTCAGATGGAATCCATTAGTAGTTTCCATGTGGGAAACTATCAGACCAATCTATTTGATATCTGAGGGTTTTAGCTGTTGTTCCTCTAATGGATCGGTAGTTTCTTTCCGAGATGCTTTTTTGTAGGATTTTCGGCTTTCCTCTACCAGGAATACAGCTGGGCATTTAGCGGTATCGGTTTGGTATCCAAGTATGTCCTTTCCGGTTTCTCGTTCGTTGCCTTTTCATTTTTGCGGCATCCGGGGTGACCTTATCCTTTATTTTGTATATAATTGTTTTTATATTTTTAATTTTTATATTTGTGAGGACGAGCGAATCAAGTGAGTGGGTGTGTTCGTATGTTTTTCATTTGTAGACGAAACACAAGCCTTGTATCTTTGATGGGTTACTTCCTTTTATTTTCAATAATACTTTTTTTCTTTGTATCGGAAATTTGAAATAATAGGTGAGTGACGAGACGTGTTTATATCTGATCAAAGAATTAAACGAATTCTTTAACAATTATTTGATGTCTAAAGTTATTTTAGTACTGCAATTTTAGAGGAGATATGATTGATTGATTGCTGTTTTCTGAACGTACAGTGGCAAATATTTCATGCATATTTATGAGCAAGAGAAGAATTTTCAAACAAGAAATAAGAAGTTGCATGCGTTGTCGTTGAAAAAGAATTAAAAGAAAGCCCAATAAAAATAAACAAAACCAGTGTATATAATGTGCGAATCCTGAAATACCATTTTCACTCTATCCGTTATGAATTTTTAATGTAGAATGATAAATAAACAGACGACAAATTCATGATTTTTGAATAGAATAAGAAATAAGATATAATGTGTACTGTTTTTATAAATTCATGATATTGGTATGAGATGCGGACGGGTTTTCATCGCGCCTACAGCCATCCAGGTGTAAAATTGATACACAAATAGATAAACATTAAGAATAGTTCACGAACAGAGCGTGCAAGAGATTTAAAGCAGCAGTTAAGTTTCATTTGCAGAAAAATGTACCTTTTAACATAATTATCAATGTTGTATAACTTAAAACAGGTTTTGTTATTCAGCTTGTTGATATTGAATTAAATTCCACTATGCTGTTTTCGTTATGCGATTCATGTTAACTGTCGAATAATGATACCAGACTTTAATTTTCACTGTAGGGGCGATTCATTTCTATTGTACATGCGATGCATTTTCACGGAAGGAAATTAATTAATTTTCATCATATAACGTCTTAATTCAGCCGACTCTCTAACAAAATTTATGAAGTCAGAAGGATTGATTATATGTGACCCGCCACGACATTTCCAGGCTTATGGAGGTAGAACATCATTGTGAGAAAAACGCTGTTAACTATATGTGACTAGCCACTTCCAGGCTTATGAGGGTACATTGTCTAAACTTTGCTTTTTGTATATTTATCTAGAACATTCTGAAGCAAACAAAACTCTGTCATGTTATTATGACCTATTTTTTGTAATAACAATGAAACGAGTCATTTCGAATACCGACATGATAATGAGACTGTTCGAAGACACTAATTTATAAAATACAAAATTATTGTATTCTATAGGCGCTTAGTAATCTTCAACAGCGTATTTGAATAAAAATTTCAAACGAATTAAATTTACAACATTACAAACAGTTCTTAGCTCTATTTTAGAAAATGTAATTTAAACTTGTTAAAATGAAGTTAGTATAAAATTTGTCAAAGAAAGCTTTTAGAATTCCTTCATAATTTGTCTTTTAACTTAGATTTATGATGCATGTCTCTATACATAGTATGCGACGCGTAGCAGTTTATAAGTAGTTGTTCTCATATATGCATTTGATACAGTGCATTTATTTTGGATATATTTAAAACTCCATTTATGAAAATCTATAGATCAGAGAATTTTGATTTTTTTGTATCAATTTAAAATGTAGATTCAAATATTTTTATGTCGTTGATACAGACAAAAAGATCTTATCATGTCAAAATCATGATACAACAGAAAATTTTCATATGCACGGTCTGAACACAAGAATTTACAGAATAAGCATATTTCTTACTGAATAGAGAAAAATGGCCAAAAGAATTACAGAATACAGAAATGTAAACCCCCCCCCCCCCTAATCCAGACCCTCATATATCATTGTGACGGATAGTTTTGTTTGTTCTATTTAACTGTTTTTATTTTCGAAAAGAATATTTGTACAAGGCGTTGTTAATAAATGTAACGGACAATATATACCATGCCCTCTCAGCCGACGTCGTAATTTCATTTTTAATGAAAGAAAGTATTTAAAAGCTTCTCTCGCTGTGCAATATGATTTATTAAACTCATTAGGCAGAGCAGTTTTTATGACTACTTGCATAATTGTTTAATCGTATTAAATTCTGTATCAAATTTATATTAATAATAAAAGTTTCAGATCTTTAATGTTGAAAACGGGTTAAAATTATTTACTTGCATTAATATTGATATAAAAACATCCAGTTCTTTTTTTTTTTTTTTTTTGGTAGATCTAAGAAAAAGAGCAACTCTGTTACACTAAAACAATTGACTAATTAAAATTGTCACATGGTGTCTTCTTATGTCGTCTGAATTACAATGTAAGTTATTGATCTGTAATTTATATATTCGCCATCCGTAATTATTATCTAAAATGTTTATTTGGCATGCCATACTCGATAGAAGTGGGCGATAGAAGTACGGACGTGAAAGAAAACACTCTTCACAAAAACGTGAACGGAGATTACATTCCACGGAGTTTACATTTCGATGATTTCGTCATTCATAAAACATAATACGCGAATCTGAAGATCTGTATTAAAATTGAATGTTGACACCGATATCGATCTGTTGGATGAAGAATTTATTTTCAAAATAGGTGTTTGTTTAGGATATACCATTCCACGGAGATTACATGCTTTACAAATCTCTGCAGTTTTCAACTTTGTTTTATAGTTTTCAAGACTGATATGATTTGGAATAAATGACGATTTAACAAAATTATTTATGGTAAGGGGACGACCATTTGATATTCTGGGGGGGGGATTATCAAGGCTGAGAAATAAATAACTCAGCCTTGATAATCACAAAAATAAATGGTTTGTTCTGTGGTAGTTTGAAAATAAATGACCTGACTTGCAATGTATTGAAAATAAATAACTCAGCAGGTCTAATCGAAAGTATGAGATGGCACCAGATTCTTCATAAATTAATCTTTTTTCCAAAAAAAAAAATCGGGAAACACTTCCCATATCTTTTAATAATAAAAGTATAAATATTATTTAAATATACTTGAAATGTCAGAAAATTGGTTTCATTTAACTTGAGGTTAATTGTCTCAGGAACACTTACCTCACTTTTATTAAATCAGGGCCGTAACTACATTGAGACAAATGCCTCATGTAGGAAATTTCAAAACCAAACGCTTGTCTCCATATCAAATTGTGTTCACCGTGAGTGCCTTGCAAGAAGCAAGTTCTGTTCTCCCTCAGACGTAGCCCCTGATTTTTCGGGATCAATATTTCTTATTTATTTGTCTTTTGTTCATTGATTGCCCTTCTGTATTATGTTAGTGTTGCATTCATTTTGTAATTTAGTAATTTTATTATTAACTTGATCATGAGTTTAAAAAAACACAGCAGCCACAGACTTAACTATGTGAATTACATTTTTGCTTTTAATATCATGCATATTTGTCTTTTGATGTTGTTCCTAGAAACTTAAGTCTTACACTGAATCTATAACGTGATTTTGCTTTGAGACCAAAATATTGTCATAAAATTATTAAAACAGAACTTGCATTTTCAGTTTAAGAAAGGGTCTGGGGAACACCCAGAAGGCATGATTTTGCATCATTTGTTCTATAGCTTCTTGGGCCTTCAGCGGTTCAAAAACCCTTCAAAAAAAATTTTGCCTCGTTCCGCTCGGCGAAACACATTTGCCAATACTTTTAGAAGAGCCTTAGTTTCAACCAAACTTTAATACTGTGTATGTATGCAATACATGTATATGCATTGGGGGATATAAAAAGATTCATTTCTGCAGAGGATAATAATTAATTCTGATTAAATGGTACATAATGACTTGACTATACATGAATTATTTATAATAAACAAATAATTTAAAAATTGTATGTTTTCGAATATTATAAATATAGTTGTGAAAATAAATAATCAGTCCCTAGCTTTAATGAAAATGAAAAATCTTGCTTCAATAGTGCAGAAAATAGATAATCTGTCCTCTTAGTTTACAAAAATAAATAACCGATCCACAACAAATCCTCCTGCCCCCCCCCCCCCCCCCCCCCCAGAATATCAAATGGTCGTCCCCTAACCTTATAATCAAATTTAACTCATATCACACTCTATGTTGTGCTAAATATTAAGTCTTGCTTGGTCTTCTATCCGTTAACGGGAATTACAGGTTAACGAAGAAAACATTATGACGGCCGGTATATCGTTGTGCATTACGTACTAAACTTTATAAAAATTAAAAATATAGATAATAAAGAAATATAAAAATCTCAGATATAAGTATAACAAGCTACGGGTATATAACTCGAAGTCGTTAGTTTTGCTTTGTTACGGTGGGACAAATCAGCGTCAAAAAATGTGCGCTTTACCGGAGAACCAGTGAGTAGCGCATAGCTAACAAAACCTGCGTTTCAGGAGTAAGTGCATGGGACCTATTTGTATCATGTTTTATATCTGGAGTTGCCAATGTTATTTCATTGATACTGTGTCTATCCAGTCTGTATCTGGATATAATATCTATTTCATTTTCAAAATGATCAAACGAAGAAAGTGTGGTTCTAATATTGAAGATTTTTCTTCGTCTTTTAACATTTGCGGCATCTTGATCGAGAATAAAGCCATCTTAGATATGGTTTAATTCATATTCGCGGAAAAACTACGATCGAGATACGACTGGGTATAGCTGTAGTAAGTTACGCCAGGATTTACGTATTATTTACGCTCATCTTAACTTACGACGGCTTTGTGAAACGGCTGTTAAACCTACGATTTATTTACGATGAACGTACGATGACACGTAGACTTACGAAGGCTTTGTGAAACGGTACCCTGGACCTTTTTCAACAAATTTTTACTTTAAGTTCTGACTTCGGTCTTATCCCATGTGTACAGTTTCAGTTTAAGGTATGGTTTGGCACGAGACCTTTTTTTAGCCCCTTCAATAATTGCATGTGCCTTCCTCCGTCATGACATATTGTTTCATTGAGTCTTTGTTCCTGTATTTCATTTTGTTTTTGTTGTAAATATAAATCTGTCTGTATGTTAACATATTTGCTTTTTTTTTACACTCGTCGTTTTGGAAATTAAAAAGAAGATGTGGTATGATTGCCAATGAGACAACTCTCCACAAGAGACCAAATGACACAGAAATTGACAACAATAGGAGAAGACGTTACTAAGTTGAAAAACTTGTGTCTAATCCATTTGTCATTTTTGAACAATAAAATATGTTTAAACTAACAACTATAGGTCACCGTACGGCCTTCGAAGCTAGAATACAGTGTTGCTATTTACTGAAGTTACTCTTAGACTAGTAGCTCTATACTGTTTTCTTGATGTTGGAGGGCCATAATATTTTTTTGACGGTGTTGTCCATGTACAAATTTGTAGATCGTACTTCTTGGGCATATGTTTTATAGCGACACGCAACTAGAACTTTGGCTATTTTTCAGTTTAAGTTGTCGTCAGCTAGCAATTTATCTATGCTTTTTTCGGGCTGATTACAGATGTTGTTCAATAGTCCAAGTACTCGGATATGTAGTTGGGCTTCTACTGGTAGTATTCCGTTTAGGATGTTGATAGTAACACTGATCTGCTACATAAGTTGGTAATGAGAGTATAAGCTTATTATAAGCTTTTTCTGGAAGTTTTCGATTAATTCTGGTGAACTTGTTTTTGGTAGTTTTAGCTCTTATCCATAGAGAAGTACTGGAGATACGTAACACGAATGACCGAATGACACTTGGAATGACCGTATGACACATGAAATTTTAATCTTAGTTTAACAGTATTTATTAATGAAAAATTTTACAAGAAAAAAGTATTAAAATATTACATGAAGTTTTAATCTTAGCACATATATGTGAATTTTAAACATTGATTTATAAATAATAGTACATTAAAAGTGTATGTTATAACTAAAACATGATTTATTTAAGCATGCAAGTTCATAAAATGTTAATATAATTTCGTGGATACATCTGTTCCTGATTGCATATATACGGTCGCTCAATGTGTTCAAGTTGGACTACCAAAGTTGGGCCCTCATTTGTAAAATATATTATAACTCACTGACACTCCATGAATTGAAATGTATTTCATTTAACAGTCAACAAAAATTATTTTAAGTAATAATTTTGCGGTACGTTTTAAAACCGATCAGGGCACTCAGGACATGTAATAGATATTTTAGTGGGCGTTGAGGGTATGCGTCCGATAAATTATTTATTTTTCTATCTTAATATTTTTGTTTGAATAAAATTAATTGAATATTTCAGAAGTTATTGAAGTGTTTATTAACACGCGCCGTTATTTGGAATATGTCATGCATGACCGATGATCATATTCGATACCAATTATCATGTTGATTAGGTCTATACAAATCCTTAATTAGGTCGTCTGATCTTTAGTAATTAGTGAAGGTAATCAACACATACTAGTAAACCAAGCAAGAAAGGTTTTCTTCGAACAAAAATAAAGAGAAAAGTTGCAAAAAATGTTAAATAAACGTTTCGTTTTGTTTGTAATAATATTAAAGCCATTTGAGAATTCTAAGAAATCCATTCAGTTTCTTTAATTTGAAAACGTTAACAAATATAGATCTAATTCATTGCAAAGTGTGGCGTCCTTCAGGGATCAAAACCCTGTTTTAACAGCGTTTGTTTAAAGGTTAATTATGCATTTGCCACGTGTCGTTAAAAAACAAACTGATTAACAATATAATAGAGTTGTAAGGTATTTAATATTTCAGGTATTGGGCATTTGTCATTATCATGATTAGATTATATAATTGACAACAAACACTTTATACAACTTACCAAGTAAGTACTAAAATGTAACACTTTGCAATAAATAGATGATAAATTCCTGCACCATATTTTACTCTTTTAATAGGGAAAATTAAGGAAAGAAAAACGGCGCGTGATATTTTTTTTTAAAGATTATAACTTTCTAAAAGGAAACTAATTAGAACTTCGAAACGGTGTATTTCAACTTTGCTTAACTTATTTCAACATTTTAGTTATTTGTCCTAGTTAATTGTGCGGATGCCAGATTTATGTAACATATTTCACTATCTTCATAAAGACAAATACGGATATAACATTCAAATTCTCTTAAAAAAACCTCTCAAGACAACCTTCTAAATTCTAGATCCCTCTGATCTTCATTATTATCGATACACTTGTCATACATGTACATCCTGAATAAATCAATTGTTATTTTTATCAAATTTGGAAATTTAAAACCTCTAAAACGTTTCCCGTAAGAGCGTAATCTTTCATTCTTCTCTATCTGTGTAGATGCACCATTGTATCTATATCTTATCCCTTATGACCATGAAATTTTCCTCCAATGTGTCGTGGCTTTCTATTGGCTACTTTTTTTCAGTTAATCGATTTTCTCAAAATTCTCAGATAATCCCGGATTATCTCAGAATTTTCAGATAATCCCGGATTTTCTCCAGTTAATTATTTATCTAATTTTGTGAGGAATATAATGAATTATCTCAAATATGCATTAAGCCGAGAAAATCCCGGTTTATCTTAAAATTCTGAGATAAACCGGGATTATCTGAAAAAAATCGAGATAATCCCGGTTTATCTGAGCTTAATGTAAAATAGTGAGATAATGCTAGTTTATCTGAGATAAACTAAGATTATCTCAGCTTAATTCAAATTCGAGAAAATCCTAGTTTATCTCAGAAAATACAGAAAATTCATTATCTGGAGAAAATCTTGATTTATCTCAAAATATTAAGAAAATCTAGGTTTTTCTGATTGATTTTCAGATAAACCTAATTTATCTCCAGATAATTAATTTTCTCAATTTCAGATAATGAATTATCTCATTTCTCGAGAAAATCTAGGTTTATCTCGGATTCTAAATATAGAAAAGAACAATGTAACGAGTGTTTTAATTGGACGACACTGAATCCGGCGTTTAACGTTTTACTTTCTCTTTGAAACCATGATGGTGACGAATTCACTTCCTATTATTGGGTGAACGGGGATGTGCCAAAATATGGGTCATAATTTTGCGAGATTTTATAAAAAAATTAGCGTCCTTTTCAGAGGAGGGGCGACATTCAGCATACGGCACGCAATTTTTACTGATCGATCGCTGTTATTGTGTCATTTACCACTACTCGTGGTGTGAACATCACCGTTATTGACACCTGGACAAGCGAAATTTGTTGAATCAATTATAAAAACAAGTAATATACAGAAGGGCTGATTATATACAATATACATATACTTTGTACATACGTAATAAACAAATTTGGTAGCTATTTCTTTTACACAAACTGACTGTTTATTACCGACGGCTAATTTCGACATCGATAATTATTGAATTCTCATATTTTAATTCATTCAGTCGGTTTTAATTTTTTAATCGTGACAAAGTTTTGTAAATATTTAATTTTAACTATTGCGTTATTTCGTCATTTGTCAGTAAACAAAATAAATAGCACTAGAAAGAAGGCAACTAAGTAATCCAATACACAAATGCACGATTCAATTATGGAAAAAACAATTATTTCATCATGGTTATTCATTAGACATAATTTTCATTTTGTTTTCAAAATAATTTAATACATAAGAGTTTATATGCCACGAACCTTAAAGCGCCAGTTATTAATTGTAGGATATAAACAATAAATGTACATTGTCTGAATACAAAATGTGTGTGTACTCGCTAACACGGGTGTCATTCGGTTTATCGAGAGAAATGATCGTGAAAGAATATCTAACGGAGGTCAAGTATTGCGAGACGATCGTGAAAGCTCTGGTACCGGATCGTGAAAGAAATTTAATCGAGAAGACATATGCAAAGTTATTAAATAATCTAATTTAATTAATTACACGGACAAATTTACAACAAAATAAAACTGTCTGTCAAAATGGTCGAACATTATGATCAGTATGTGAGAAAATCCAGTTTTAAAGTACATAGTTTTTACAAAACAACAAAAGGCATATTGCTCCTCGACATTTCAGTGACATCAAAAATGTAAACAAACATGATTTTTTCACAAATTCCAATAAAATAAACAATTTTTCTTCGAAAAAGGGCATTCTATTTGAATGCATCAAATGGTTCTCATAGTTATTTTGTATAAACATAATCTGAAACTTGGTAAAAAAGAAATATTTACACAAAATTGATATTTCGGATCGTGAAAGATCACGTACTGGTTTATGAAGATCGTGAAAAGGATCGTAAAAGATCTAATGCTACGAAGACGTTCATATTATTCTTCAATTATATGATAATTAATGTTTGTTATTGGTATTAAAAAAAACTAGATTGGCATGACTGACCCGGGTCTCTTTTGCTGGTGAATAGGGCTATAATCGTGCAATGCCATTGGATCTAATATCTTATAATACCACACAGACTTGGTAAATTGTATCAATACCAGTCCATTTGTCCGTCCTTCATAAGTATTGTTTTTTTTTATACATTAAGATGTTTTATTTTGTATTTATAACTTTGAATTCTCATCTTTATGCCCATTATATTTATAAAGCTTGCATACCTGTATGCTATAGGGCCACGGTATTTGGTGTATGGTGTACATGTCTGTCTGCATGTTTCATATATGACGTCAATTGTATTTGATATATTGAATGATAGTAAGATGTCTGTGTCTGACTGTCGGTCAGGGTTCATATACTTTCGACCTCATGTTCCGAATTAATTGGCCAAACATAACTTTGACATTTGTCAGTTTCTAAGGTACTGTAAGCATCGGAACACCTATATTTGGTGTACTGGATTTTTGTAGAGATCTGTATGTCATGGTTCATCTGACCTTGACCTCTTTTTATGAATCATTGACAATTTTAAGAGTATGTGACACTTCTAGTAAAACCCTTAATATTACAGAAGTTCAACAAATATACTATCATAAGTAAAGCAGACGAGACATTTCAGCATTTGCGCTCTGGTATACTTTATTCTGTAATATATAGTTGTCTCATTGGAAATCAATCCACATCTGCTACGTTGTATACAAAGATACATATAACAAAATGTTGGTTATCGTTCAATCTCAAATTTTTCATGAAAGATGCTGTTTTTGCTAAATAATTTTGGTTGATGGTTAACTTTTTGGTTTGAACGTTGCATACCCATATTATTGGCTAAATAATGGCGGTCTGCCTGATTTGTACTAGTCCGATTCTCAGAGCTGAATTTTTCACACTGATTTAGACACGTTTTAAGTTAAATTTTTTTAACTTTAGAGGTAAAGTGTTGAATTTAAAAAACAAATGACAAATGATAGCTTTCATGTTCGTTCTTATCAAAAAAGTTACTGGCTTCAACCAGTTGCAGGTATATCAAATGGTAAAAGAAATATTGATTTCTGATTATTAAGTCTGGTCACGCATTATCTTTCACGATCAAAATAATGCGTTGCCTGATCTATCACGATCAAGTTTGATGAAAAATCAACAAAATTCAAGGTTTTCATAAACAAATGAACGATTTTAAGGGAAGAGCATACTTTTATTTTACTGTACTTTCGGACACAACAAAGATTAAATTTCAAATATATCATGATATATTGAAATATGACCATTATAGGTACAAAAAACGTGTTTTTTTAATTAATCTCATAGACATGCATTGTGCCTTTTGTGTTTTTTCATAAAGTACTGCATCTTTTCTTTATCTTATTGCACAGTAATGTTGAGGAAGTTGAATCATTTTGACAGACATATTTTTTTGTTCGGATTTGTTCCGCATTTTGAAAATTCAGCGATTTTTTCACACATTCTGAAGTAGAATTTACATTTAATTACATTCACGATCCGGTACCAGAGATTCCACGATCGTCTCGCAATACTTGACCACCGTAAAATATTCTTTCTTTATCATTTCTCTCGATAAACCGAATGACACCCGTGGCTAAGAAACAGGAGAAAACCTCTTCGTTCTGTTTCTAAATCTTGAACCAAAACGTTTTATTCTTACAGGTAAATGTAATTACAGGTGACAAGATTGTCAAAGCTTTACCTGTTATAGTGCTAATATATAACAACTGCCCCCAATTAATGTTCACATAACAGGAAAAAAGTAATAAAAGTTTGTTTGAGACTGTTCAAAACAATATTTTAATTCAGGCACGAAAAAGAAATTTTGAAAGATTTATATTCTTATGGTTTCTGTTCAATCTTTTTCTCAAATATTTTATTCTAATAATATCTTTTGACTCGAAAACTAGCATATATTTAAGGAAGGACTTATCTTTTTAGACAACCAGTTGGATTTTTGTCGAGCCTGCGACTTTTGTCGCAGAAAGCTCGACATAGGGGGCCGTTAGCTAACTTCTTAAAAGCTTTATATTTTAGAAGGTGGAAGACTTGGATGCTTCAAACTTTGTATATAGATGCCTCATGTTACGAAGTTTCCGTCTGTCACATGTCCATTGTCCTTTACCTCATTTTCATGGTTCAGTGACTACTTGAAAAAAAAGTTAAGATTTTTTGTAATAATAATTTCTCTCTTATTATGAGTAACATGATAACTATGTTTTGTATTTGCGTACCTTGTAAGGTCCTCATGTCCGTCAGACAGTTTTCACTTGACCTCGACCTCATTTCATGGATCAGTGAACAAGGTTAAGTTTTGGTGGTCAAGTCTATATCTCAGATACTATAATCAATAGGTCAAGTATATTCGGTATATGGAAGGACTGTAAGGTGAACATGTCCAACTGGTAGGTGTCATGTGACCTTGACCTCATTTTCATGGTTCAGTGGTTATAGATAAGTTTTTGTGTTTTGGTCTGTTTTTCTTATACTGTATGCAAGATGTCGACTATATTTGGTGTATGGAATGATTGTAAGGTGTACATGTCTAGCTTGCAGGTGTCATCTAACCTTGGCCTCATTTTCATGGTTCAGTTGTCAAAATTAAGTTTCTGAGTTTTGGTCTTTTTTTCTCATACTTTTTCTTTATTCTCAATAAACTATATACATGTACATAGGTATAGAGAAGACATTTATGTACAATATTTACAATAAGACAGAACAAACAGAACTATTGCTCAGACAATATATGAAGTACATTTTAGCCAGGAGCACATATACCTGTGTTGATGATCTTTATAAATTTACAAAGTTTAAATCAGTTCTGATTTGTGTTTTGAAGACATAATCTGCTTGTATTTAACAGTATTTGCATTTTTAAAATAATAATGTGACATACAATGTTTCCTGTTTTCTTCAAAGTATTTGCATTCTAATATGTAATGAAATTCATCACCAATGTTATTTTTATTACATAGAAGACACAATCTATTACTTCTAACTATATTATTCCATCTACCCTGTTCAATAGGGAGCTTGTGATTTGTGGTCCTAAATCTACAAAAATCAATAGACAGTTTGTTCCCAAGAATTTCAAAATAATCTTCTTTTCCAAAAAAATCTTTAAAAAGTTTATAATTAAGTGCTTTTGGTGAGTTTTCAAGCAAAGAATGCCAGACTTGTACAAACTGATCTTTAAGTCTGACCTTGATGAATGAAACTAACCATTTACAATTCGTAAAAGATTGCGTTTCCCACACATTGGGGATACCACATTCATTTAAAATAGTCTTTACTCTGTTTAACCATGAAAAATGCACATTGTCATTAATAGACATGTGATAACATAATTCATATAGGGTATATGATAGTTTTGTCTCTTTACCAGAATTTAATTCCCCCCAAAATGAGATCAATCTAGTTTTTATGTCCAAGTCTATAGGATATCTTCCAAGCTCCCCATAAATCATGTAAGAGGGTGTTGATGTTTTCAGACCTAATAATAATTTACAAAATTTTAGTTGTACTTTTTCAATTATCTCATTATTTCCAATACCCCATAATTCACAACCGTACAGTAATATTGATTTCACCATTTTATCAAATAAGTCCAACTGACTACATATAGAAAGATTATGTAGACGACCTAGTCTTAACACTTCGTAAAAAGCCTTAGTAGCCTTTTCTACATTGATTGCTTCGTTTTATTAAAATTACCTGTATTTGTTAGAATTATGCCCAAATAGTTAAATTCATCAACGATATCCAGTTTTTTTTCATTAAAGAAACATTGAAAATTACATGATGGTCGTCTCTTTGAAAAAACCACGACTTTTGTTTTATCAACTTTTACTTTTAGCCTCCATACATCTGTGTATTAGTAATCTAGAAAACAATCTAATAGTTTTTGGAGTTCAGTTGCGGATTCGGCCATCAACACAGTATCATCAGCATACAGAATAATAAAAAGTTTTAAAAATATGTCAAGTTTTTCTTCAAGCTCTGTTGAGACTGATTTTAGACCCTCTATATTACAGGTTTGGAAAAATGAATCAAGATCATTCAAAAATACAGAAAAAAGAAAAGGCGATAAATTTTCGCCTTGTCTAACCCCGTTATTACATGGAGAAAAATCAGACACGGAATTGTTATATGAAATACATACATGACTTAGTACCTTGATACATATTTACAATAACAGTATACATACATCCATTCATATTATTCAAAAGCATTGCGTCTCGCCAAATCGTGTCAAACGCTTTTTCAAAGTCGACGAATGCACAATATAATGTTTTCTTTTTTAATTTTACTAATACTATATGCAATAAGTCTGTTTTTTAGAATTTATCAGCAATAGGTCAACTATATTTAGTGTATTGAATGATAGTATTTAAAACATGACATTTTCAAAATTTCGGTGTTAAAAAATATAGTCTTTAAAAACATATAAACTTTATCAAATACAATAATATTTATTTAATAAACATTTACACAAGCGACGACCAAAGACATCGTTCATCGTTTGTTGATGTAAAAAAGGGAGAAATAGAACCATTTTGTCAAATTTTTTTATTAGAAGGTATAAAGTTCAGAGAGTTTTTCATAAATATATTCTTCACGGCCATATAACACGGAATGATGATAAACTTTTATTACAATTACATATCGAGGTTATCTAGACAGGTATATTATCTGTTTCATCAAACAGCCCAACGAAACATATACCCAAAAGACAGCTGTGCAGTCCTTTTTTTATTGCACCTTTTTTTTATTGCATCATGTGCACTTTTTGTTCCTCACAGCAAATTAAGATTCACAAAGTAAGAACATTTCTGTAGATTCTTTGTTTTTGTCCAAAATGAAATTTGATAAAGCAAAGCATATATTGACATTTCTGAAATACAGATTTAAAAAAAATACTATTTCCTTACAAAACAGTGATTATAAGGTCCTTTGTGCTCTTATAAACTCCTTTGTGGTCCTTTCTGCTACATTGTGTTCAAAGTAGGTCCTTTCTGCTACATTGTGCTCAAAGTAGGTCCTTTGTGGTGTTTACGAGACCAAAAAAAAACATGCTGTCATAGTGTATTGGAATGTCGAAAAATAAATCTCAGAAAAAAATCACTGTGTCGGATTCTTTCATGAATTTGGTATATAATTTAAAATGTATAAATGATTTGGTCCATTTTAGAGGTCAATGCCTAACTCTATCTCTTCCTCTATTATCATGGCCGACAGCCGGTAATAGTAATAGTGGTCGTTGTGACAAACCAGACACCTTCTACCTTAATGCTTCAAAACGTTTACTGGTCTAGTGCTAAGGGTAATTTTAGATACCATGCATACCTCTACTTCTGTTAACCATAACCCACACGGGAAATCAATAGGACATTCATCGAGTACCATCTATGACTATAGGACATTCAACAAGTACCTGCTATAGCTTTGGGACATTCACCAAGGAACTGCTATAAGTATAGGACATTCAACAAGTTCCTAGTATAACAATAGGAATTCAACACGTACCTGTTATATACTACTATATAGAACATTCAACAAGTACCTACTATACCAATAGGATATTCAACAAGTACCTGCTTTAGATGTAGGACATTCAACATGTATTTGCCATCACTATAAGACATTCAACAATTTCCTACTATAACTATTACTACTCTGTATATCTATCACCACTCTGTATATCTATCACTACTCTGTATATCTATCACCACTCTGTATATCTATTTCCACTATATCTATCTCTCGTTTGTACATGTATCAATACTCTGTATATATATCGCAACTCTGTTAATCTACCACCACTCTGTATATCTATCACCACTCTGTATACCTATCACCACTTTGTATATCTATCCTCACTTTGTATATATATACCACCACTCTGTATATCTGTCCCAAACCTGTATATCTACCACCACTCTGCATATCTATCACCAATTTATATATCTATCACCATTTTGTATATCTATCACAACTCTGTATATCTACCACCACTCTGTATATCTACCCCCACTCTGTATATCTATCGCCACTCTGTATATTTATCACCACTCTGTATATCTATCACCACTCTGCATATCTATCTCCACTCTGTATATCTATCACCACTGTGTATATATATCAAAACTCTGTATATCTATCCCCATCCTGTATATCTACCACCACCCTGTATATATATCACCACTCTGTATATCTATCACCTTTCTGTATATCTGTCACCACTTCGTTTATATATCACCATTCTGTATATCTATCACCACTTTGTATAGATATCAACACTCTGTATATCTATCACCACTCTGTATATCTGCCACCTTTCTGCATATCTATCTCCACTATGTATATCTATCACCACTCTGTATATCTATCACCACTCTGTATATCTACCACCACTCTTTATATCTACCACCACTCTGCATATCTATCACTAATTTATATATCTATCACCATTTTGTATATCTATCACCACTCTGTATATCTACCACCACTCTGTATATCTACCCCCACTCTGTATATCTATCACCACTCTGTATATCTATCACCACTCAGTATATCACTACTCTGTATATCTATCACCACTCTGTATATCTATCACCACTCCGCATATCTATCACCAATCTGTATATATCTTCCATCACTCTGTATATCTACCACCACTCTGTATATCTATTTCCCTCATTTGTAAAATATATTATAACTCACTGACACTCCATGAATTGAAATGTATTTCATTTAACAGTCAACAAAAATTATTTTAAGTAATAATTTTGCGGTACGTTTTAAAACCGATCAGGGCACTCAGGACATGTAATAGATATTTTAGTGGGCGTTGAGGGTATGCGTCCGATAAATTATTTATTTTTCTATCTTAATATTTTTGTTTGAATAAAATTAATTGAATATTTCAGAAGTTATTGAAGTGTTTATTAACACGCGCCGTTATTTGGAATATGTCATGCATGACCGATGATCATATTCGATACCAATTATCATGTTGATTAGGTCTATACAAATCCTTAATTAGGTCGTCTGATCTTTAGTAATTAGTGAAGGTAATCAACACATACTAGTAAACCAAGCAAGAAAGGTTTTCTTCGAACAAAAATAAAGAGAAAAGTTGCAAAAAATGTTAAATAAACGTTTCGTTTTGTTTGTAATAATATTAAAGCCATTTGAGAATTCTAAGAAATCCATTCAGTTTCTTTAATTTGAAAACGTTAACAAATATAGATCTAATTCATTGCAAAGTGTGGCGTCCTTCAGGGATCAAAACCCTGTTTTAACAGCGTTTGTTTAAAGGTTAATTATGCATTTGCCACGTGTCGTTAAAAAACAAACTGATTAACAATATAATAGAGTTGTAAGGTATTTAATATTTCAGGTATTGGGCATTTGTCATTATCATGATTAGATTATATAATTGACAACAAACACTTTATACAACTTACCAAGTAAGTACTAAAATGTAACACTTTGCAATAAATAGATGATAAATTCCTGCACCATATTTTACTCTTTTAATAGGGAAAATTAAGGAAAGAAAAACGGCGCGTGATATTTTTTTTTAAAGATTATAACTTTCTAAAAGGAAACTAATTAGAACTTCGAAACGGTGTATTTCAACTTTGCTTAACTTATTTCAACATTTTAGTTATTTGTCCTAGTTAATTGTGCGGATGCCAGATTTATGTAACATATTTCACTATCTTCATAAAGACAAATACGGATATAACATTCAAATTCTCTTAAAAAAACCTCTCAAGACAACCTTCTAAATTCTAGATCCCTCTGATCTTCATTATTATCGATACACTTGTCATACATGTACATCCTGAATAAATCAATTGTTATTTTTATCAAATTTGGAAATTTAAAACCTCTAAAACGTTTCCCGTAAGAGCGTAATCTTTCATTCTTCTCTATCTGTGTAGATGCACCATTGTATCTATATCTTATCCCTTATGACCATGAAATTTTCCTCCAATGTGTCGTGGCTTTCTATTGGCTACTTTTTTTCAGTTAATCGATTTTCTCAAAATTCTCAGATAATCCCGGATTATCTCAGAATTTTCAGATAATCCCGGATTTTCTCCAGTTAATTATTTATCTAACTTTGTATATGGCACGCCTGAACCACTTTTATTAATTAATCTTAGATTATCTCAGATATTTGTAAGAAATATAATGAATTATCTCAAATATGCATTAAGCTGAGAAAATCCCGGTTTATCTTAAAATTCTGAGATAAACTGGGATTATCTGAAAAAAATCGAGATAATCCCGGTTTATCTGAGCTTAATGTAAAATAGTTAGATAATCCTAGTTTATCTGAGATAATCCTTGTTCATCTGAGATAATCTAGGATTATCTATAATTATCTTGAGAAAATCCCGGTTTATCTCAAAATATTAAGAAAATCTAGGTTTTTCTGATCGATTTTCAGATAATCCTAATTTATCTTCAGATAATTAATTTTCTCAATTTCAGATAATGAATTATCTCATTTCTCGAGAAAATCTAGGTTTATCTCGGATTCTAAATATACAAAAGAACAATGTAACGAATGTTTTAATTGGACGACAATCCGGTGTTTAACGTTTTAGTTTTTCTTTGAAACCATGATGGTGACGAATTCACTTCCTATTATTGGGTGAACGGGGATGTGCCAAAATATGAGTCATAATTTTGCGAGATTTTATATAAAAATTAGCGTCCTTTTTCAGAGGAGGGGCGACATTCAGCATACGGCACACAATTTTTACTTATATTATTGATCGATCGCTGTGTTATTGTGTCATTTATCACTACTCGTGGTGTGAACATCACCGTTATTGACACCTGGACAAGGAAATTTGTTGAATCAATTATAAAAACAAGTAATATACAGAAGGGCTGATTATATACAATATACCGGAATATACTTTGTACATACATAATACACAAATTTGGTAGCTATTTCTTTTACACAAACTGACTGTTTATTACCGACGGCTAATTTCGACATCGATAATCATTGAATTCTCATATTTTAATTCATTCAGTCGGTTTTAATTTTTTAATCGTGACAAAGTTTCGTAAAATATTTAATTTTAACTATTGCATTATTTCGTCATGTGTCAGTAAACAAAATAGATAGCACTAGAAAGAAGGCAACTAAGTAATCCAATACACATAATGCACGATTCAATTATGGAAAAAACAATTATTTCATCATGGTTATTCATTAGACATAATTTTCATTTTGTTTTCAAAATAATTAAATACATAAGAGTTTATATGCCACGAACCTTAAAGCGCCAGTTATTAATTGTAGGATATAAACAATAAATGTACATTGTCTGAATACAAAATGTGTGTGTACTCGCTAACACGGGTGTCATTCGGTTTATCGAGAGAAATGATCGTGAAAGAATATCTAACGAAGGTCAAGTATTGCGAGACGATCGTGAAAGCTCTGGTACCGGATCGTGAAAGAAATTAAATCGAGAAGAGATATGAAAAGTCATTAAATAATCTAATTTAAATAATTACACGGACAAATTTACAACAAAATAAAACTGTCTGTCAAAATGGTTGAACATTATGATCAGTATGTGAGAAAATCCAGTTCTAAAAGTACATAGTTTTTACAAAACAACAAAAGGCATATTGCTCCTCGACATTTCAGTGACATCAAAAATGTAAACAAATACGATTTTTTCACAAATTCCAATAAAATAAACTATTTTTCTTCGAAAAAGGGCATTCTATTTGAATGCATCAAATGGATCTCATAGTTATTTTGTATAAACATAATCTGAAACTTGGTAAAAAAAGAAATATTCACACAAAATTGATATTTCGGATCGTGAAAGATCACGTACCGGTTTTTGAAGATCGTGAAAAGGATCGTGAAAGATCTAATGCTACGAAGACGTTCATATTATTCTTCAATTATATGATAATTAATATTTGTTATTGGTATTAAAAAAAACTAGATTGGCATGACTGACCCGGGTCTCTTTTGCTGGTGAATAGGGCTATAATCGTGCAATGCCATTGGATCTAATATCTTATAATACCACACAGACTTGGTAAATTGTATCAATACTAGTCCATTTGTCCGTCCTTCATAAGTATTGTTTTTTTATACATTAAGATGTTTTATTTTGTATTTATAACTTTGAATTCTAATTTTTATGCCCATTATATTTATAAAGCTTACATACCTGTATGCTATAGGGCCACGGTATTTGGTGTATGGTGTACATGTCTGTCTGCATGTTTTATATATGACGTCAATTGTATTTGATATATTGAATGATAGTAAGATGTCTGTGTCTGACTGTCGGTCAGGGTTCATATACTTTCGACCTCATGTTCCGAATTAATTGGCCAAACATAACTTTTACATTTGTCAGTTTCTAAGGTACTGTAAGCATCGGAATACCTATATTTCGTGTACGGGATTTTTGTAGAGATCTGTATGTCATGGTTCATCTGACCTTGACCTCTTTTTATGAATCATTGACAATTTTAAGAGTATGTGACACTTCTAGTAAAACCCTTAATATTACAGAAGTTCAACAAATATACTATCATAAGTAAAGCAGACGAGACATTTCAGCATTTGCGCTCTGGTATTCTTTATTCTGTAATATATAGTTATCTCATTGGAAATCAATCCACATCTGCTACGTTGTATACAAAGATACATATAACAAACAAAATGTTGGTTATCGTTCAATCTCAAATATTTCATGAAAGATGCTGTTTTTGCTATAAGTTTTTGGTTGATGGTTAACTTTTTGGTTTAAACGTTGCATACCAATATTATTGGCTAAATAATGGCGGTCTGCCTGATTTGTGCTAGTCCGATTCTCAGAGCTGAATTTTTCACACTGATTTAGACACGTTTTAAGTTAGATTTTTTTAACTTTAGAGGTAAAGTGTTGAATTTAAAAAACAAAAAATAGCTTTCATGTTCGTTCTTATCAAAAAAGTTACAGGCTTCAACCAGTTGCAGGTATATCAAATGGTAAAAGAAATATTGATTTCTGATTATTAAGTCTGGTCACGCATTATCTTTCACGATCAAAATAATGCGTTGCCTGATCTATCACGATCAAGTTTGATGAACAAATCAACAAAATTCAAGGTTTTCATAAACAAATGAACGATTTTAAGGGAAGAGCATACTTTTATTTTACTGTACTTTCGGACACAACAAAGATTAAATTTCAAATATATCATGATATATTGAAATATGACCATTATAGGTACAAAAAACGTGTTTTTTTAATTAATCCCGTAGACATGCATTGCGCCTTTTGTGTTTTTTCATAAAGTACTGCATATTTTCTTTATCTTATTGCACAGTAATGTTGAGGAAGTTGAATCATTTTGACAGACACATATTTTTTTGTTCGGATTTGTTCCGCATTTTAAAAATTCAGCGATTTTTTCACACATTCTGAAGTAGAATTTACATTTAATTACATTCACGATCCGGTACCAGAGCTTTCACGGTCGTCTCGCAATACTTGACCACCGTAAGATATTCTTTCACTATCATTTCTCTCGATAAACCGAATGACACCCGTGGCTAAGAAACAGGAGAAAACCTCTTCGTTCTGTTTCTAAATCTTGAACCAAAACGTTTTATTCTTACAGGTAAATGTAATTACAGGTGACAAGATTGTCAAAGCTTTACCTGTTATAGTGCTAATATATAACAACTGCCCCCAATAAATGTTCACATAACAGGAAAAAAGTAATAAAAGTTTGTTTAAGACTGTTCAAAACAATATTTTAATTCATGCACGAAAAAGAAATTTTGAAAGATTTATATTCTTATGGTTTCTGTTCAATCTTTTTCTCTAATCTTTTATTCTAATAATATCTTTTGACTCGAAAACTAGCATATTTTAACACAAGACATAAAAGCACAATCCAGTGATAAAAAACTGTCTCTTTGATTATAATTAAGGAAGGACTTATCTTTTTAGACAATCAGTTGGATTTTTGTCGAGCCTGCGACTTTTGTCGCAGAAAGCTCGACATAGGGAGTCATTAGCTAACTTCTCAAAAGCTTAATATTTTAGAGGGTGGAAGACTTGGATGCTTCAAACTTTGTATATAGATGCCTCATGTTACGAAGTTTCCGTCTGTCACATGTCCATTGTCCTTTACCTCATTTTTATGGTTCAGTGACTACTTGAAAAAAAAGTTAAGATTTTTTGTAATGATAATTTCTCTCTTATTATGAGTAACATGATAACTATGTTTTGTATTTGCGTACCTTGCAAGGTCCTCATGTCCGTCAGACAGTTTTCACTTGACCTCGACCTCATTTCATGGATCAGTGAACAAGGTTAAGTTTTGGTGGTCAAGTCTATGTCTCAGATACTATAAGCAATAGGTCAAGTATATTCGGTATATGGAAGGACTGTAAGGTGTACATGTCCAACTGGTAGGTGTCATGTGACCTTGGCCTCATTTTCATGGTTCAGTGGTTATAGATAAGTTTTTGTGTTTTGGTCTGTTTTTCTTATACTGTATGCAATATGTTTACTATATTTGGTGTATGGAATGATTGTAAGGTGTACATGTCTAGCTTGCAGGTGTCATCTAACCTTGGCCTCATTTTCATGGTTCAGTTGTCAAAATTAAGTTTCTGAGTTTTGGTCTTTTTTTCTCATACTTTATCTTAATTCTCAATAAACTATATACATAGGTATAGAGAAGACATTTATGTACAATATTTACAATAAGACAGAACAAACAGAACTATTGCTCAGACAATACATGAAGTACATTTTAGCCAGGAGCACATATACCTGTGTTGATAATCTTTATAAATTTACAAAGTTTAATCAGTTCTGATTTGTGTTTTGAAGACATAATCTGCTTGTATTTAACAGTATTTGCATTTTTAAAATAATAATGTGACATACAATGTCCTCTGTTTTCTTCAAAGTATTTGCATTCTAATATGTAATGAAATTCATCACCAATGTTATTTTTATTACATAGAAGACACAATCTATTATTTCTAACTATATTATTCCATCTACCCTGTTCAATAGGGAGCTTGTGATTTGTGGTCCTAAATCTACAAAAATCAATAGACAGTTTGTTCCCAAGAATTTCAAAATAATCTTCTTTTCCAAAAAAATCTTTAAAAAGTTTATAATTAAGTGCTTTTGGTGAGTTTTCAAGCAAAGAATGCCAGACTTGTACAAACTGATCTTTAAGTCTGAGCTTGATGAATGAAACTAACCATTTACAATTCATAAAAGATTGCGTTTCCCACACATTGGGGATACCACATTCATTTAAAATAGCCTTTACTCTGTTTAACCATGAAAAATGCACATTGTCATTAATAGACATGTGATAACACAATTCATATAAAGTATATGATAGTTTTGTCTCTTTACCAGAATTTAATTTCCTCCAAAATGAGATCAATCTAGTTTTTATGTCCAAGTCTATAGGATATCTTCCAAGCTCCCCATAAATCATGTAAGAGGGTGTTGATGTTTTCAGACCTAATAATAATTTACAAAATTTTAGTTGTACCCTTTCAATTATCTCATTATTTCCAATACCCCATAATTCACAACCATACAGTAATATTGATTTCACCATTTTATCAAATAAGTCCAACTGACTACATATAGAAAGATTATGTAGACGACCTAGTCTTAACACTTCGTAAAAAGCCTTAGTAGCCTTTTCTACATTAAATTGCTTCGTTTTATTAAAATTACCTGTTCTTGTTAGAATTATGCCCAAATAGTTAAATTCATCAACGATATCCAGTTTTTTTTCATTAAAGAAAAATTGAAAATTACATGATGGTCGTCTCCTTGAAAAAACCACGACCTTTGTTTTATCAACATTTACTTTTAGCCTCCATACATCTGTGTATTAGTAATCTAGAAAATAATCTAATAGTTTTTGGAGTTCAGTTGCGGATTCGGCCATCAACACAGTATCATCAGCATACAGAATAATAAAAAGTTTTAAAAATATGTCAAGGTTTTCTTCAAGCTCTGTTGAGACTGATTTTAGGCCCTCTATATTACAGGTTTGGAAAAATGAATCAAGATCATTCAAAAAAAGAGAAAAAAAGAAAAGGCGATAAATTTTCGCCTTGTCTAACCCCGTTATTACATTGGAAAAATCAGACACGGAATTGTTATATGAAATACATACATGACTTAGTACCTTGATACATATTTACAATAACATTATACATACAAAAGCATTGCGTCTCGCCAAATCGTGTCAAACGCTTTTTCAAAGTCGACGAATGCACAAAATAATGTTGTCTTTTTTAATTTTACTAATACTATATGCAATAAGTCTGTTTTTTAGAATTTATCAGCAATAGGTCAACTATATTTAGTGTATTGAATGATAGTATTTAAAACATGACATTTTTAAAATTTCGGTGTAAAAAAATACAGTCTTTAAAAACATATAAACTTTATCAAATACGATAATATTTATTTAATAAACATTTACACAAGCGACGACCAAAGACATCGTTCATCGTTTGTTGATGTAAAAAAAGGAGAAATAGAAACCATTTTGTCAAATTTTTTATTAGAAGGTATAAAGTTCAGAGAGTTTTTCATAAATATATTCTTCACGGCCATATATTTCACGGAATGATGATATACTTTTATTACAATTACATATCGAGGTTATCTAGACAGGTATATTATCTGTTTCATCAAACAGCCCAACGAAACATATACCCAAAAGACAGCTGTGCAGTCCTTTTTTTATTGCACCTTTTTCTTTATTGCACTTTTTTTTTTGCACCATGTGCACTTTTTGTTCCTCACAGCAAATTAAGATTCATAAAGTAAGAACATTTCTGTAGATTCTTTGTTTTTGTCCAAAATAAAATTTGATAAAGCAAAGCATATATTGACATTTCTGAAATACAGATTTTAAAAAATACTATTTCCTTCCAAAACAGTGATTATAAGGTCCTTTGTGCTCTTATAAACTCCTTTGTGGTCCTTTCTGCTACATTGTGTTTTTTTGTGCACAAAGTAGGTCCTTTGTGGTGTTTACGAGACAAAAAAAAAAACATGCTGTCATAGTGTATTGGAATGTCGAAAAATAAGTCTCAGAAATTAATCACTGTGTGAATTCTTTCATGAATTTGGTTTATAATTTTTAAATGTATAAATGATTTGGTCCATTTTAGAGGTCAATGCCTAACTCTATCTCTACCTCTATTATCATGGCCGACAGCCGGTAATAGTTCAGGTGGTCGTTGTGACAAACCAGACACCTTCTACCTTAATGCTTCAAAACGTTTACTGGTCTAGTGCTATGGGTAATTTTAGATACCATGCATACCTCTACTTCTGGTAAACATAACCCACACGGGAAATCAATAGGACATTCATCGAGTACCATCTATGACTATAGGACATTCAACAAGTACCTGCTATACTTTGGGACATTCACCAAGGAACTGCTATAAGTATAGGACATTCAACAAGCTCCTAGTATAACAATAGGAATTCAACACGTACCTGTTATATACTACTATATAGAACATTCAACAAGTACCTACTTTACCAATAGGATATTCAACAAGTACCTGCTTTAGATATATGACATTCAACATGTATTTGCCATCACTATAAGACATTCAACAAGTTCCTACTATAACTATTACTACTCTGTATATCTATCACCACTCTGTATATCTATCACTACTCTGTATATCTATCACCACTCTGTATATCTATTTCCACTATATCTATCTCTCGTTTGTATATCTATCAATACTCTGTATATATATCGCCACTCTGTTAATCTAACACCACTCTGTATATCTATCACCACTCTGTATATCTATCACCACTTTGTATATCTATCCTCACTTTGTATATATACCACCACTCTGTATATCTGTCCCCACCCTGTATATCTACCAACATTCTGTATATCTATCACCACTCTGTATATCTATCAACACTTTGCATATCTATCAACACTCTGTATATCTATCTCCACTCTGTATATCTATCACCACTTTGTATATCTATCATCACTCTGTATATCTATCACCACTTTGTATATCTATCACCACTCTGTATATCTACCACCACTCTGTATATCTATCAACACTCTGTATATCTACTACCTCTCTGTATATCTATCACCATTCTGTATATCTATCACCACTTTGTATATCTATCACCACTCTGTACATCTATCACCACTCTGTATATCTACCACCACTCTGCATTTCTATCTCCACTCTGTATATCTATCACCACTTTATATATCTATCACCACTCTGTATATCTACCATCCCTCTTTATATCTACCACTACTCTGTATATCTACCACCACTCTGCATATCTCTCACCACGTTATATATCTCCACTCTGTATATCTATCACCACTCTGTATATCTATCACTATTCTGTATATCTATCACTATTCTGTATATCTATCACCCCTCTGTATATCTACCACCACTCTGCATATCTATCACAACTTTATATATCTATCACCACTCTGCATATCTATCACCACTCTGTATATCTATCACTACTCTGCATTTCTATCTCCACTCTGTATATCTATCACCACTTTATATATCTATCACCACTCTGTATATCTACCATCCCTCTTTATATCTACCACTACTCTGTATATCTACCACCACTCTGCATATCTCTCACCACGTTATATATCTCCACTCTGTATATCTATCACCACTCTGTATATCTATCACTATTCTGTATATCTATCACTATTCTGTATATCTATCACCCCTCTGTATATCTACCACCACTCTGCATATCTATCACAACTTTATATATCTATCACCACTTTGTTTATCTATCACCACTCTGTATATCTACCACCACTCTGTATATCTATCACCACTCTGTATATCTACCACTATTCTGCATATCTATCACCACTCTGTATATCTATCACTACTTTGTATATATATCACCAATCTGTATATCTTTCAACACTCTGTATATCTACCACCACTCTGTATATCTACCACCACTCTGCATATCTATCACCAATTTATATATCTATCACCATTTTGTATATCTATCACCACTCTGTATATCTACCACCACTCTGTATATCTACCCCACTCTGTATTTCTATCACCACTCTGTATATCTATCACCACTCTGCATATCTATCACTACTCTGTATATATATATCTCCACTCTGTATATCTATCACCACTGTGTATATATATCACAACTCTGTATATATATCCCCATCCTGTATATCTACCACCACCCTGTATATATATCACCACTCTGTAAATATATCACCATTCTTTATCTCTATCACCACTTCGTTTATATATCACCATTTTGTATATCTATCACCACTTTGTATAGATATCACCACTCTGTATATCTATCACCACTCTGTATATCTACCACCTTTCTGCACATCTATCTCCACTATGTATATCTATCATCACTCTGTATATCTATCACCACTCTGTATATCTACCACCTCTCTTTATATCTATCAACACTCTGTATATCTATCACCGTTCTGTAAATCTATCACCACTTCGTTTATATATCACCATTCTGTACATCTATTACCACCACTCTGCACATCTATCACCACTCTGTATGATCTATCAAAGTTTACTGACTTTGAACATGTTGAACTAGGTTATAAAATGCTAGTACTATCAGATCGTTCTTTTGTGTCCTATTTATTGGTATATTTTTTTTTGTCTATATTGTGTTAATCTGGTCACCGTTTCACAAAGCCTTCTTAACTTACGATCACCGTATCATTTTACGATCCGTTTACGTGTGGTTCTACGTTCCCGTTACGTGTGTTTCACAAAGGCATCGTAAAGGACTACTAAGTTGATCGCAAGTTACGCACTGTGTATCATCGTAAGTGTATCGTAAAACGGAACTCTAGCTGTAAACAGGAGGTGTGAATCGTAGTTTATTTACATCGGAATATGGCACACTCTTCTTTCACAGATCAATGAGTCGAGCATGCCGATGAGAGCGGACGTGAAAATGTTTGCAGAGAGAATCCTTCAACATCATTGAAATTGTTTTGCCAAATTGGTTTCATAGATAAATATTGTTATCCTTACATCTTATATTTTATGTTTTGGATTATAAATTTTTGTTGAGGAAAGTTTCTGCAGATATTTTCAGGTTTGTTTGAGACATGTGGTCAGATGGAATCCATTAGTAGTTTCCATGTGGGAAACTATCAGACCAATCTATTTGATGTCTGAGGGTTTTAGCTGTTGTTCCCCTAATGAATCGGTAGTTTCTTTCCGAGATGCTTTATTGTAGGATTTTCGGCTTTCCTCTACCAGGAATACAGCTGGGCATTTAGTGGTATCGGTTTGGAATCCAAGTATGTCCTTTCTGGTTTCTCGTTCGTTGCCTTGACATTTGTGCGGCATCTAGGGTGACCTTATCCTTTATTTTGTATATAATTGTTTTTATATTTTGAATTTTTATGTTTGTGAGGACGAGCGAATCAGGTGAGTGGGTGTGTTCGTATGTTTTTCATTTGTAGACGAAACACAAGCCTTATATCTTTGATGGGTTACTTCCTTTGATATTCAATAATACTTTTTTTCTTTGTATTGGAAATTTGAAATAATAGGAGAGTGGCGAGACGTGTTTATATCTGATCAAAGAATTAAACGAATTTTTTAACAATTATTTGATAATGTCTTAAGTTATTATAGTACTGCAATTTTAGAGGAGATATGATTGATTGATTGCTGTTTTCTGAACGTACAGTGGCAAATATTTCATGCAGATTTATGAGCAAGAGAAGAATTTTCAAACAAGAAATAAGAAGTTGCATGCGTTGTCGTTGAAGAAGAATTAAAAAAAAGTCCAATAAAAATAAACAAAACAAGTGTATATAATGTGCGAATCCTGAAATACCATTTTCACTGTATCCGTTATGAATTTCTAATGTAAAATGATAAATAAACAGACGACAAATTCATGATTTTTGAATAGAATAAGAAATAAGATATAATGTGTACCGTTTTTATAAATTCATGATATAGGTATGAGATGCGGACGGGTTTTCATCGCGCCTACAGCCATCCAGGTGTAAAATTGGTACACAAATAGATAAATATTAAGAATAGTTCACGAACAGAGCGTGCAAGAGATTTAAAAGCAGCAGTTAAGTTTCATTTGCAGAAAAATGTACCTTTTAACATAATTATTAATGTTGTATAACTTAAAACAGGTTTTGTTATTCAGCTTGTTGATATTGAATTAAATTCCACTGTGCTGTTTTCGTTATGCGATTCATGTTTACTGTCGAATAATGATACTAGACTTTAATTTTCACTGTAGGGGCGATTCATTTCTATTGTACATGCGATGCATTTTCACGGAAGGAAATTAATTAATTTTCATCATATAACGTCTTAATTCAGCCGACTCTCTATCAAAATTTATGAAGTCAGAAGGATTGATTATATGTGACCCGCCACGACATTTCCAGGCTTATGGAGGTAGAACATCATTTAGAGAAAAACGCTGTTAACTATATGTGACTAGCCACTTCCAGGCTAATGAGGGTACATTGTCTAAACTTTGCTTTTTGTATAAACATCTAGAACATTCTGAAGCAAAAAAAAACTCTGTCATGTTAATATGACCTATTTTTTGTAATAACAATGAAACGAGTCATTTCGAATACCGACATGATAATGAGACTGTTCGATGACGAATTTTTCATTATCGAAGACACTAATTTATAAAATGCAAAATTATTGTATTCTATTGGCGCTTAGTAATCTTCAACAGCGTATTTGAATAAAAATTTCAAACGAATTAAATTTACCACATTACAAACAGTTCTTAGCTCTATTTTAGAAAATGTAATTTAAACTTGTTAAAATGAAATTAGTATAAAATTTGTCAAAGAAAACTTTTAGAATTCTTTTTTTTTTAATTTGTCTTTTAACTTAGATTTATGATGCATGTCTCTATACATAGTATGCGACGCGTAGCAGTTTATAAGTAGTTGTTCTCATGTATGCATTTGATACAGTGCATTTATTATGGATATATTTTAGACTCAATTTATGAAAATCTATAGATCAGAGAATTTTGATTTTTTGTATCAATTTAAAATGTAGATTCAAATATTTATATTTACAGGAAATTTTCATATTCACGGTCTGAACACAAGAATTTACAGAATAAGCATATTTCTTACTGAATAGAGAAAAATGGCCAAAAGAATTACAGAATACAGAAATGTAAAACCCACCAACCCCCCTTTCCCCCCTCTAATCCAGACCCTCATATATCATTGTGACGGATAGTTTTGTTTGTTCTATTTAACTGTTTTTATTTTCGAAAAGAATATTTGTACAAGGTGTTGTTAATAAATGTAACGGACAATATATACCATGCCCTCTGAGCCGACGTCATAATTTCATTTTTAATTAAAGAAAGTATTTAAAAGCTTCTCTCCCTGTGCAATATGATTTATTAAACTCATTAGGCAGAGCAATTTTTATGACTACTTGCATAATTGTTTAATCGTATTAAATTCTGTATCAAATTTATATTAATAATAAAAGTTTCAGATCTTTAATATTGAAAACGGGTTAAAATTATTTACTTGCATTAATATTGATATAAAAACATCCAGTTCGTTTTTTTTTTGTGTTTTTTATAGATCTAAGAAAAAAAGCAACTCTGTTACACTAAAACAATTGACTAATTAAAATTGTCACATGGTTTCTTCATATGTCGTCTGAATTACAATGTAAGTTATTGATCTGTAATTTATATATTCGCCATCCGTAATTATTATCTAAAATGTTTATTTGGCATGCCATACTCGATAGTTTTAGTGCGGACGTGAAAGAAAGCACTCTTCACTGAAACGTGAACGGAGATTACATTTCGATGATTTCGTCATTTATAAAACATAATAAGCGAATATGAAGATCTGTATTAAAATTGAATGTTGACACCGATATCGATCTGTTGGATGTAGAATTTATTTTCAAAATAGGTGTTTGTTTAGGATATACCATTCCACGGAGATTACATGCTTAACAAATCTCTGCAGTTTTCAACGTTGTTTAGTTTTCAAGACTGATATGATTTGGAATAAATGACGATTTAACAAAACTATTTATGGTAACCTTATAAACAAAATTATTTATGGTAACCTTATAATCAAATTTAACTCATATCACACTCTATGTTGTGCTAAATATTTAGTCTTGCTTGGTCTTCTATCCGTTAACAGGAATTACAGGTTTACCAAGAAAACATTATATATAATGACGGCCGGTACGATCACTATCGTTGTGCAATATGTACTAAACTTTATAAAAATTAAAAATATAAATAATAAAGAAATATAAAAATCTCAGATATAAGTATAACAAGCTACGGGTATATAACTCGAAGTCGTTAGTTTTGCTTTGTTACGGTGGGACAAATGGGGGGGGGGGGGGGGGGGGGGGGGGGGAGGTGTCATGGAATCCCGAGGTCCCGAATTTAAAAAAAATTAAATCCCGACATCCCGAAATTCGGAAAAAGAATTCCCGGATCCCGAAAGGATCAATCCCGAAATCCCGAGCTTAAAAACACCCGACCCCGGAGTTCCGATAAAGGTCCTACCCCCCTCCCCCCTCCACCCCCCACCCCCTACAAATCAGCGTCATAAAATGGGCGCTTTACCGGAGAACCAGTGAGTAGCGCAAAGCTAACAAAACCTGCGTTTCAGGAGTAAGTGCATGGGACCTATGTGTATCATGTTTTATATCTGGTTCTATTGCCAATGTTATTTCATTGATACTGTGTCTATCCAGTCTGTGTCTGGATATAATATCCATTTCATTTTCAAAATGATCAAACGAAGAAAGTGTGGTTCTAATATTGAAGATTCTTCTTCGTCTTCTAACATTTGCGGCATCTTGATCGAGAATAAAGCCATCTTAATTAGATATGGTTTAATTCATATTCGCGGAAAAACTACGATCGAGATACGACTGGGTATAGCTGTAGTAAGTTACGCCAGGATTTACGTATTATTTACGCTCATCTTAACTTACGACGGCTTTGTGAAACGGCTGTAAAACCTACGATTTATTTACGATGAACGTACGATGACACGTAGACTTACGAAGGCTTTGTGAAACGGTACCCTGGACCTTTTTCAACAAATTTTTACTTTAAGTTCTGACTTCGGTCTTATCCCATGTGTACAGTTTCAGTTTAAGGTATGGTTTGGCACTAGACCTTTTTTTAGCCCCTTCCAAATATGCATGTGCCTTCCTCCGTCATGACATATTACATGTCATTGAGTCTTTGTTCCTGTATTTCATTTTGTTTTTGTTGTAAATATAAATCAGGCTGTATGTTTGCATATTTGCTTTTTTTTTACACTCGTGGTTTTGGAAATTAAAAAGAAGATGGGGTATGATTGCCAATGAGACAACTCTCCACAAGAGACCAAATGACACAGAAATTGACAACAATAGGAGAAGACGTTACTAAGTTGAAAAACTTGTGTCTAATCCATTTGTCATTTTTGAACAATAAAATATGTTTAAACTAACAACTATAGGTCACCGTACGGCCTTCGAAGCTAGAATACAATGTTGCTATTTACTGAAGTTACTCTTAGACAAGTAGCTCTGTACTGTTTTCTTGATGTTGGAGGTCCATAATATTTTTTTGACGGTGTTGTCCATGTACCATTTTGTAGATCGTACTTCTTGGGCATATGTTTTATAGCGACACGCAACTAGAACTTTGGCTATTTTTCAGTTTAAGTTGTCTGCTACCAATTTATCTATGCTTTTTTCGGGCTGATTACAGATGTTGTTCAATAGTCCAAGTACTCGGATATGTAGTTGGGCTTCTACTGGTAGTATTCCGATTAGGATGTTGATAGTAACATCTGCTACATAAGTTGGTAATGAGAGTATAAGCTTATTAGTAGCTTTTTCTGGAAGTTTTCGATTAATTCTGGTGAACTTGTTTTTGGTAGTTTTAGCTCTTATCCATAGAGAAGTACTGGAGATACGTAACACGAATGACCGAATGACACTTGGAATGACCGTATGACACATGAAATTTTAATCTTAGTTTAAACAGTATTTATTAATGAAAAATTTTACAAGAATAAAGTATTAAAATATTACATGAAGTTTTAATCTTAGCACATATATGTGAATTTTAAACATTGATTTATAAATAATAGTACATTAAAAGTGTATGTTATAACTAAAACATGATTTATTTAAGCAGGCAAGTTCATAAAATGTCAATATAATTTCGTGGATACATCTGTTCCTGATTGCATATATACGATCGCTCAATGTGTTCAAGTTGGACTACCAAAGTGGGGCCCTCATTTGTAAAATATATTATAACTCACTGACACTCCATGAATTGAAATGTATTTCATTTAACAGTAAAAAAAAAATATTTTAAGTAATAATTTTGCGGTACGTTTTAAAACCGCTCAGGGCCTCCTGAGTGCACTCAGGACATGTAATAGATATTTTAGTGGGCGTTGAGGGTATGCGTCCGATAGATTATTTATTTTTTTATCTTAATATTTTTGTTTGAATACAATTAATTGAATATTTTCAGAAGTTATTGAAGTGTTTATTAACACGCGCCGTTATTTGGAGTATAATTCTTATATGATTTGCATTTTGGGGAATACGTTGATATGATTGGTCGAGAGAACTTCCGGAAGTTGTTCTTGACGTTGTTTATTTTTCGATAGACGTTGACCGAACTTCTTTTCGTAACCCATGTAAACAAGATGGCGGCGATAATAACTCATTACTTAATCTTAACATCGCGTTAATCGTTAAATTAAATAATAAACACAAAACATCCATTTGAATGATAATAAGAGTTTTTGTAGTTTATATTTTATCAGATAGCAAATTTCATGGAATACATATTTTTGCGTTAACCAACAAATATATTCGTGCGCGCGGCTAATTCAATGACACAAATATACAATTTATGTGTGAAAGAAATTACGAGTGTAGAAAAATAAATTCCTTATCTCCAATTTTAAAGAATTATAAGGATTAAACGCCTTTTTAAAGGAATTTATTGGTGTAGAAACTCGACCAAGTCACTCACAAACAAATAAAAGTCCTGGAATTTATTGGTGTATAAACTGGACCAAGTCACTCACAAACATATCATAAAAGTCCTTCGGACTTTTATTTGTTTGTGAGTGACTTGGTCGAGTTTCTACACCAATAAATTCCTTTAAAAAGGCGTTTAATCCTATAATGTCATGCATGACCGATGATCATATTCGATACCAATTATCATGTTGATTAGGTCTATACAAATACTTAATTAGGTCGTCTGATCTTTAGTAATTAGTGAAGGTAATCAACACATACTAGTTAACCAAGCAAGAAAGGTTTTCTTAGAACAAAAATAAAGATAAAAGTTGCAAAAAATGTTAAATAAACGTTTCGTTTTGTTTGTAATAATATTAAAGCCATTTGAGAATTTTAAGAAATCCATTCAGTTTATTTAATTTGAAAACGTTAACAAATATAGATCTAATTCATTGCAAAGTGTGGCGTCCTTCAGGGATCAAAACCCCGTTTTAACAGCGTTTGTTTAAAGGTTAATTATGCATTGGCCACGTGTCGTTAAAAAACAAATTGATTAACAATATAATAGAGTTGTAAGGTAATAAATATTTCAGGTATTGGGCATTTGTCATTATCATGATTAGATTATCTAATTGACAACAAACACTTTATACAACTTACCAAGTAAGTACTAAAATGTAACACTTTGCAATAAATGGATGATAAATTCCTGCACCATATTTTACTCTTTTAATAGGGAAAATCAAGGAAAGAAAAACGGCGCGTGATATTTTTTTTTAAAGATTATAACTTTCTAAAAGGAAACTCATTAGAACTTCGAAATGGTGTATTTCAACTTTGCTTAACTTATTTCAACATTTTAGCTATTTGTCCTAGTTAATTGTGCGGATGCCAGATTTATGTAACATATTTCACTATCTTCATAAAGACAAATACGGATATAACATTCAAATTCTCTTAAAAAAACCTCTCAAGACAAACTTTTAAATTCTAGATCCCTCTGATCTTCATTATTATCGATACACTTGTCATACATGTACATCCTGAATAAATCAATTGTTATTTTTATCAAATTTGGAAATTTAAAACTTCTAAAACGTTTCCCGTAAGAGCGTAATCTTTCATTCTTCTCTATCTGTATAGATGCACCATTGTATCTATATCTTATCCCTTATGACCATGAAATTTTCCTCCAATGTGTCGTGGCTTTCTATTGGCTACTTTTTTTTCAGTTAATCGATTTTCTCAAAATTCTCAGATAATCCCGGAATATCTCAGAATTTTCAGATAATCCCGGATTTTCTCCAGTTAATTATTTATCTAATTTTGTGAGGAATATAATGAATTATCTCAAATATGCATTAAGCTGAGAAAATCCCGGTTTATCTTAAAATTCTGAGATAAACCGGGATTATCTGAAAAAAATCGAGATAATCCCGGTTTATCTGAGCTTAATGTAAAATAGTGAGATAATCCTAGTTTATCTGAGATAATCTAGGATTATCTATAAAAGTGGTTCAGGCGTGCCATAATCATGTACGTGAATACGACGATGGAAGTTTTTAACGACCTTGACCGGCTACGTGAATACTGATCAGTCCATTCAGCTTTATAGTACGCGTGTTCTATTTTCGCAGGTGTGAGGTCGAAGGTTTGTTGAATTGACCAATGAAAACGATCGTTCCTTAACGAGTTAATCTAATAAAGTTTGTTTGACTGATTATGTTGCACGACCTTTCGCTAAGCTTGGCCACAGTTCAGTGTATACTATAAGCAATAGGTTAATTATATTTAGTGTATGGAACAATTGTGAGGAGTACATGTCTATCTGGCAGGGTTCATATGACTTTGGCTTCATTTTCATGGCTCATTGGTCAATGATAAATTTTCGCAATTTTAACAGTTTATTAGATACTAAAAGCAATATTAAAGTCAACTATATTTGGTGTATTGAATGACTGCAAGGTGTACATGTCTGTCTGGTAGGGTTTATATGACCTTGACCTCATTTTCATGGTTCATTGGTCAATGTTAATTTTATTTCACTTGTAGTAAAACCTTCATATTACAGACTTTCAAAATAAATTCAATAAGTAAAACAGGCGAGTAATATCAACGTGTGCACTCCTGTTAATTGCTAGCTGAAAACTGATAATTAAACTAACGGGCAAAGAAGGTCATTTAACAGGTCAACATACTAATAGTCGTAATCCTCAGTTGAACAAATCAAGAGTCGTTGCCATAGCAAGACAACTAAAGTTTCATTACAGAATGTGAGACGAATTACTATTCGGCCACGGAATAAACTAATTGTATATAGCTTTATACATGTATTTCAGAAGGTAGAAGACCTGGTTCTTCATATATTTTATGTGGATGCCTTGTGTTAAGAAGTTTCCCATTGTATGTCATCTTCATGGTTCGTCGACTGCTTGAAAAAAAAAATTTGTTTGTCATGTATTATACTCGCTTATAATTAATATGAAAACTGTATTTGGTATATGGGATCCCTGCAAGGTCTACATATCCTTCAGACCAGGTTCATCTGACCTTGACCTTTTCCTGGATCAGTGATCATGGTTAAGTTTTCATATGTTCAAATACTAGTACTTTCAGCAATATGTCAACTATTTTTGGTGTGTGGAATGATTGTAACTGTACCTGTCTGAGTGACGGGTATATATCAACCTCATTTTCATGGTTCTTTGGTCAATGTTAAGTTTTTGTTTGATCTGTTTTTTCCGCTGTTATAACTTATAAGCAATATATCAGCTGTATTTGTTGTATGAAATGATTGTTATTATTTTACAGTTTGATCTGTCTCTCGGATACTAAAAGCAATATGACCACTATACAAGGTGTATATGACTCTCTTATGGTTCACAAGTCAATGTTTAGTGTAATGGCAATGTCTCAAATACAATAGGCACACTATGTTTGAAGTATGGTGTGATTGTATGATGTAAATATCTGCCTGCTAGGGTTCATCTTACATTGACCTCATTATAATGGATCATTGATAGTATATTTTTCTGGTATACTATATGCAATATGTCAACTATATTTAGGATTCATCTTACATTGACCTCGTTTTCATGGGTCTTTGATAGTACACTTTATCTGGTATATGCTATGCAATAGGTTCACTATATTTGATGTATTGAATGATTTTCAGGTGTACATGTCAGACTGGCAGGTTTCAGATGACCATAACTTTTGATTGTTAATTGGTCAACGGTTTGGTCCGTTTCTCATAATATAAGCAATAGGGCATCTACATATGGTGTACGCAGTTATTGTAAGGTGTACATTTTCTTGTACCAGGGGTCATCTGACCTTGTCCTCATTTACATGGTTCATTGGTCAGCGTTTAGTTTTTCATAGAAACTATGAACAATAGGTTAGCTAACGGTGATTGGTTGGAATGTAAAGTTTTATTTTGTCTGGCAGGATTAATCTGACCATGACCCCATGAGATACTTGTAATAAAACATTTATCTTGCGAGATTTTCAATAAAAAATCGATTACTTTTAGCAAAGCACGAGAGACATTTCAGCATTTGCACACACTTGTATCATTCACACTATCCTAAGTAATTGAATAAATGATAACTTTAGCGGGGCATCAAATGTGTCTTAACGAAACTCAAATTTGTACCCCAGCGTCCTTGTTTACTAAATCTAATGGTTACTTCACTATGTTTAAGCCTGACACTTAGATATCATTTATATTTAGGTGATTGCAAATTCCATAATGTATGCATAAATTAGGGACACTTTTGCTGTCCACGGTCAGTCGTTTTGGTAAAATAATGTAATTCAACCAAGTAGATCTGATATTATTAACGAATGGTAAAGTTCGTTTAATTTTGGTATCTTAAAATCATATCTCCTTTTATAATATGTCAGATGATTCAAGAGAGCCAATTATTAAACAAAAGATTAAGTTGAAAGTCCCACGCATTACCCTAAGATGGTTGCAATTTAAACTATATGGGCTTTGCTCATTGTTGAAGGCCGTACGGTGAACTATAGTTAATTTCTGTGTCATTTGGTCTCTTGTGAAGAGTTGTCTCATTGGCAATCATACCACATCTTCTTTATATATATATATATTATATATAAGAAAGCTGGTGTAATCTTTCAGGAATCTGCATGATGCTTGGTGGCATATATGGTCTATTAACATGTACATTCAATGTGGTTGTCATGGATACAAACACGTAAAGGGTTATAAAATTGGCATTTGTTCTTTTCGACATGGATTATTCGCGCTCTTAGTCGTCTAAATGTTTTTAAAAAGACGATTTTGGGTAAACTATGCCCGTTTTAGTTTGTAATTTATTCACATCACCCTGAATCTGTGTCAATCGTCAATGCGCAGCTGTATAGCATTATCAACATTTAGATCAGAAACCGGTACAAAAAGGCGTCTAAATTTGCAGCTAGGTGTGAGCTTCTGTCCCCTATTGAAATGAAGAACAGCAATGACTGTACAGTCTCTTTGTGTAAGGTTTTGCCAAGTGAGTGCTTTTTTTTGTGTCATGAATTAAAACACTATATAGATATAAGAAGATGTGGTATGAGTGCCAATGAGACAATTCTCCATCCAAGTCACAATTTGTAAAAGTAAACTATTATAGGTCAAAGTACGGCCTTCAACACGGAGTCTTGGCTCACACCGAACAGCAAGCTATAAAGGGCCCCCAAAATGACTAGTGTAAAACCATTTAAACAGGAAAACCAACGGTCTAATCTATATAAACAAGAGGCTCTCAAGAGCCTGAATGGCTCACCTGTAATTTTTTGCTTAAATCTTTCATCAATGATTATTTTTGCTTTTCAATATATATAAATGAGTGGCTTAAAAATGCCATTTAAATCTGTCATATTTTCTTCAAAAGCAAAAAAAATGCATTTTATCCCTATGTTTCATTTTAGCCATAGTGGCTATGTTTCTTTACGTACAAGGAAATAAAATACAAAGTGCATACTAGATACTCTGAAACTCATTCAGCCCAAGTTTGGCTGAAATTGGTTCAGCAGTTTCAAAGTAGAAGATTTTTTAAAGTAAGCAAACTAGATGAACAAATTGTGAAAAATTGTCTTTAAAGGGCAATAACTCCTTAAGGGAAAAATTGACAATTTTGTTCATATCAAACTTATTTGTAGATCTTATTTTGATGAACATTTTTGCTGTTTACAGTTTATCTTTATCTATAATAATACTCAAGATAATAACCAAAAACTGTAAAATTTCCTTAAAATTACCAATTTAGTGGCAGCAACCCAGCAATGGGTTGTTAGATTCATCTGAAAATTTCAGGGCTGATAGAACTTGACCTAATGAACATTTTTACTTCGGTGTAAGATTTACTCTTAATGCTTTAGTTTTTGAGATATAAGCCAAAAACTGCATTTTACCCCTATGTTCTATTTTTAGCTATGGTGGCCATGTTTTTTGACGAAACAGAAAATACAACACAAACTTTATTCTAGATACCCTAAGGATCATTCAGCTTAAGTTTGGCTGGAATTGGTTCAATAGTTTCAGATAAGAAGATTTTTTAAAGTTAGAAAACATGATAAACTAGATATCATTGAGATGGGAGCCATCTCTGTGGGCCCCGCTGTGAATAACGTGTGTGAAAAAAATGGTATCTTTACCATAGGACATGGGGTTGTCAACTGAAACCATAGTTTTTTACCTTGACCTTTGACATAGGAAGTTGTACATAAATTATGACACACTCTCTGGTGTTGGTTTATATACATGTCAAGTATAAACTTTGAAATCATAACGGTTCTCAAGATATAGAGCGGACACGATCTATACCATAGGACATGGAGTTGTCAACTGAAACCATTTTTTTTACCTTGACCTTTGACCTAGGAAGTTGTACATGAATTATAACACACCCTCTGATGTTGGTTTATATACATGTCAAGTATAAACTTTTAAATCATAACGGTTCTCAAGATAAAGAGCGGACACTATCTTTACCATAGGACATGGGGTTTTCAACTGAAACCAAAGTTTTTGACCTTGACCTTTGACCTAGGAAGTTGTACATACATTATGACACACCCTCTGTTGTTGGTTAATATACATGTCAAGTATAAACTTTGAAATCATAACGGTTCTCTAGATATAGAGCGGACACAATTTTTTACGGACGGACGGACAGACTGATCACTATAGGGCGTCCGCCATTCGGCGGGGCCCTAACAAGTTGTTTAAAATTGTCCTGAAAGGGCAATAACTCCTTAAGGGGTAAATTGACAATTTTGGTCATAGAAACTTATTTGTAGATCTTACTTTGCTGAACATTTTTGCTGTTTACAGTTTATCTTTATCTTTAATAATATTCAAGATAACCAAAAACTGCAAAATTTTCTTAAAATTACCAATTTAGTGGCAGCAACCCAACAATGGGTTGTTAGATTCATCTGAAATTTGACCTAATGAACAGTTTCACCTCATGTCAGATTTGCTCTAAATTCTTTAGTTTTTGAGATATAAGCCAAAAACTGCATTTTACCCCTATGTTCTATTTTTGGCCATGGCGGCCATGTTTTTTGACGACACAGAAAATAAAACACAAAATTTATTCTAGATACCCTAAGGATCCTTCAGCTTAAGTTTGGTTGGAATTGGTTCCATAGTTTCAGAGGAGAAGATGTTTGAAATAGTTTACACCGGACGGACGACGACGACGGACGACGACGGACGCCAAGTGATGGCAAAAGCTCACATTTCATTCGGAAAGGTGAGATAAAAACGAGAAACAAGAAACACTTATGAACCACATCAACAAACGACAACCACTGAATATCAGGTTCCTATGTCTCCTCTTTTCATAGCACACAAGAAAGAGAGGAAATCACATGATTTTTATGTTAGGACGAATTGTCTTCTTTCAGACTAACAGCTCCATTAACATTTTTGTCTCCACAGTTAAAAGTAATTTGAACAACACGCATTACAATTTCATTGTCATTTTTTTTTTTTCTATGATCTCTTTGACAAACATTGTAGAAAACGCCTTGTTTCAAAGATTTTTTATTGAAGATGATAGTTTCCATGACAGCCGTATTATCTTCATAGATGGGTTATCGTTTCTATACTAGGTTCAAAATCTTTCTTTTCTGGTTTCTGTAACAAACAAATATATACAAATAAATGTAATTCATTTCTTGAGATCGATAACAATTATTACTGTCTAGGCTGTCATTCCATTTTCATTTAAAGTGACAATATTAATTATAAAGCTGACAATCTTAGAAACTGTCCTTTAAATCTTTTTGTTTTTATTTGATATACTTATTAAAATCGTTATAATTATACTGTTGCTTTTCAATTATTGCGTCTAGTATAATTTTGTGATAAAAACAATTCTTTAGCTCAGTGGTAGTGGAGTATACCTCAATAAGACAGCAACCCAATAACACAAACATCTTAAGAATATATCTAAAATACGAACCGAACAATATACCATGCAAGCTGTCATTTGCTTCGAGACTTGTTATAAATAAAAAAAACAAACAAATACCAAAGCTGTCATTAATAATATGACAAAAACATAAAGATAAGACAAAAAGCAACCAAGAACAGTCTGAATGATAGCGAATACAGTCTCAGGCACTATACAAATGCAAGTTAAAGACTTTTCAATATATAGGTGTTGAAATACAACGTTCTGCATGGTAACAGTAGGCTTGGATTTTTCGTGTTGGTCAGAGTTGTTTTATTTATTGTGGGAGTAAATATTGTTGTTATCTTAAATCATGCAAATTGTGTATGGCTTAATCTGTTTTAGATGATCGATATCAAAGGTGCACGAGAACAGTACCTTGTGTTTACCCCCTTTCATTATCATTAATCCCCGATTTTTCGATATATACCATTTGTTTGTATTATATTAATTCGCTCTATAGTCGTGTGGAACATTGGTTAACATATATATTCAGGGTAAAATTATGTCACAGAACTGATATATATTGGAAAATCGAGGATTTATGATAACAAAGGGGTGGGGCTATGGAGGGCTCAACACAGGGTTCTGTCCTCGCGCACCTATATGAGCTTGAATAAATCTACAAGAAACAACTGTAACGCTGTCAATCCGATATCTCAATGTGGAAGCACTGTAAGGTTTGATAGAAGTTTTTGTCGAAAGTTTAATGACATTAAATTCGTACAAACCTTTCAAACTTCTGAACTTTTCACAAAAAATCTTAGGAGAAAATTTTTTAAGTTATGAACATTTCATTAAAACTTACGATCAATTTCTATCGTAAAACTGTTATTTAAAAGAGCCCATGGAAGATTAAAACGGGGTATCTAAAGTAAATAAATTGAAATTCTCTCGCTGTATGAGTGAATAAGAAGATTTGATTAGAGGGACCCCTTAAACAACATTGATTTACTTCAGCCTAGTTTAACCACCATTGTCCTTGACTTGTACTTTTTGGAAATTGTTTTAAGGGGATGCATGGCGGACAACATATACAACAAACGAAGTTACAGAATTAAATAAGGCGTTGAATCAATAATGCTTGTTGAAATAGTTCATTACCTTTTCCTTGTCTTGTAAGCATGCCCTGATATTACCAATGTAATCTATAGGAAGTTGATACCATTGTTCCACAGATCCGTCCATTATGAAGCCCTTTGAAACAATACTTGTAGAGGAAAAAGCAGACACGACAAATATGAAACTGGTGAAACACACTGATCCTAATCCTATATCAGGTCCTATCATGGCTGTTACCTTATCTATTACTGTCCATATAAATCTCCAGCATGAAACGTTCCCAACACCAAGAATAATAAAGTAAGAATCATGGATAAATAGTTTCATTATGTATGGAGATTTCTCTATGTGCGGAGACGTTTTGCGAAAACAAAACTGTAGTATTTCTGCTAAAATTTGAACACCGAAAAATATTACAACAGACCATATGAATGTTTTCAATTTATCGTCTGGAAAGAGATGGTTGTCCATTGTTTGCCAAGCACCCCGCCAAAACACAACTACCAAACTTTCAAGTATAGACGTGCACAGTAAGACGTCCAATTCAAAAGGTATTTTATTCCTAACCTGTCAATAGATGAGAAAAACATCTATAAAAGCAATATTCCACTGGCAATATAAATATATATGTTATACATAAAGGGCAAAAATCTTAAATTTGATCAATCCTATTATTGAACTTCACGATTTTGATTGGTTAATAAGAGGGAGACATTTTACTCTATTCCATGGCTCAGCGAGCGACATTTTTTGTAATATCACCCTCTTGTGCTGACCAATCAAAAATCGATAATTTAAAAGACAATGCGGAAGTTCTACGTTTCGGTCTCGTGCCTTTATTATAGACTGTGAACTTTAAAAAAATACATCTTGCTTCACTTTTGTTACTTTTCTAAAGACTGTCACGTTGTTATGCATATGACATTATAGATTATTAATTTCAACTCAAAATATAAAAGACAATAATGAAAGAACATTCAGAATTATGAATAAAATTACACATAGCGGAGAGGTGATAGAGCAGATTGGTACCCCATGAAAAAAATTTCGTCAACCGGCTTCGCCTCGGTTGACAATGTTTTTCTCTGGGTAAATATGTATTATTTATATAGTGAAACTGAATATTAAAAGTATCTTAGTCAAATGTTTATAATTCTTTTTTCAGCTAAATATTTATATTTAAAAAAATCGAAACTTTAAAAAGCGATTAGCAGTGATATGCTGTTTAAAACAATATTAGTACAGTTCTAATTATAACTTTGGACGTTTTTGTAAAATGTAACAAGGAAATGCAAATATTTCTGAACTTGCAGTGTGGTAATATATGTCTAACGATGGCCTCAAACTGCATTTTGAAAATATTTTGGTTAATTTCGAGCATTTATATAAAAAAGAAGAAGGATATTCTAAATTACAGTTAATGTATACACGGGGCCTAGATTAAGGCCGTTTTCACATTGAACTAAACTCGGTGAGGTGTAATGTACACTACACTTAAACTAAACTCAATTACATTCCCATTGATAAAAATCAATGTTTACATGTAGTTTAAGGTTCATGTGGACCCATTGGCTAAAATGGCTCGTTTTCTCCTCAAAATTTACTCTGACTACAGACAAACCTGTGCATCTGGGAAAGTTTTAAGGCATAGCATGCCCTAGATTAATAAAATTCAAATGCATTGTATGTGTTAGAAAATTTAAAACTTAACTGGATTTTGCAGTGCACTTTTTTTCGTCCTTGCAGAAGATGATAAAAATAACAAACAGTGGAGTTTCACTTGATATGGTCCACTCAGGTACACAGTTTAAATCACCAATTATTGTCACGTATGTATTGTCCATCTATTGCCCATGGCAATCAATACAGTTCACTTCAATTATTACCTGAGGGGAAGTTCTCAAACCTCTTTCCCAACTAAGTTTATTTTGGCACCTTCTGGAGAAATGAAAAAAAGTGCACTGCAAAATCCTGTTAATTTTTTAATTTTCTAAAACACAGAATGTATTTGAATTTTATTTATCTAGGGCATGCTATGCCTTAAAACTTTTCCAGATACACAGGTTTGTCTGTACTCAGAGTAAATTTTGAGATGAAAATGCATTCATTTTAGCCAAAGGGTCCACATGAACCTTAAAACAGGTTTTGACTACATGCAGTCGATAGTCAATGTAGACCTTGTGTGGGTTGAGTGTTCAGAAAACAAGATATTAAGAACGTGGATTTTATTACGAGTATTTAAGGAAGATGCATATATTATATGACAAAAACTCAAAAAATGCTCCGTTAAAAACATGAGCCTTAGTGGACCATTTGATTTTCAGTGGGAGGGATTTTTTTTATGATAGAATTTTCATTTTACACCGGTTGATAGTACGGCTTATATTTTAGCGCGAAAATAATTTCACTTTTTGTACACAACTTTTTCTCGCGAAGTCCTGCATTCTGTAGGACAGAATATTCATTTTCATCATGTGGACAAGTTTTTTTGAGTTAGAACCAGTCCATACTATTCATTTCCAAAATCACCCCATGTGTGACTTGGGAATAGAAATATGGGCGCTTAGATTTTCTTTCGATCGGCCGTAAAACCCTGGCTAAAGTATAGGGCGTCCGTTTGGCTGTGCGGGATGTACAAATACTAGTACTCAGCCACGGTCCATCTTCATCTCGGACGGCCTCTATTACAGGACCTACCTATTGTATTTATTGTGAATTTGTTTTCGTCCTGAACATGCATGATATATTTGCCACTGGATGTTTATCAATCAACAATCAATCAATCATTTTCAAAATCCTTTTTTCGTCTATTGTTCATTGTTTTAGCAAACGTAATCGTGACATCTTTAGAACTCTCAAAGTTCTCCAAATCAATAGAATGATTTTCTTAAGGTACCGACCATTCATCTTCGTGGGACACACCATTTTTTTATAACTTTAATAAAAAAAAAACTTTTTCTTTTCAATAACATACAGGAAAATTTTAAACTCCATGTTGAATCCTGCCTTTCATTTTCAAGAAATCAAAACAATTTTTCTCACTTATCTCCTGGAACAAATATACTTTTTAAAATGAAATTGAACAATTGATCTACCCCCTAAAAAATAGGAAATAAAAACACGAATGTGTCCATAGTACACGGATGCCCCACTCGCACTTTCATTTTCTATGTTCAGTGGACCGTGAAATTGGGGTCAAAACTCTAATTTGGCATTACAATTAGAAAGATCATATCATAGGGAACATGTGTACTAAGTTTCAAGTTGATTGGACTTCAACTTCATCAAAAACTACCTTGACCAAAAACTTTAACCTGAAGCGGGACAGACGGACGAACGGACGGACGGATGGACGGACGGACGAACGACCTAACGAACGGACGCACAGACCGAAAAACATAATGCCCCTCTAATATCGTAGGTGGAGCATAAAAATATGAATTGATCTACGCCTGAATGATACAAAAATTACAGATATTTTTTTTTTAAATTCAATTCTATGTCGTGTACATGTTGTTTACTGTTGTGAACAATTTTCGTGTACAGGTAATTAAAACTGATGTATAGATGAGAAAAAATTTAATGTGAAACCAGTGTTCATTACATGAAACTAATTGTACACAGGTTTACAGTACGCAGCGTTTGGTGTGAACACGGCCTAACATTGACGGTACCTAATGCGCATTTCGACAATAAATGTCTCTTCAGTGATGAAATAGGCCTAAATATTTGAAAATCCAAATAGATATAAGAAGATGTGGTATGAGTGCCAATGAGACAACTCTCCATCCAAGTCAAAATTTATAAAAGTAAACCATTATAGGTCACAGTACGGTCTTCAACACGGAGCCTTGGCTCACACCGAACAGTAAGCTATAAAGGGCCCCCAAAAAATACTGGTGTAAAACCATTCAAACGGGAAAACCAACGGTCTAATCTATATAAAAAACGAGAAACGAGAAACACTTATGAACCACATCAACAAACGACAACTACTGAACATCAGATTCCTGACTTAGGACAGGTGCAAACAAATGCAGCGGGTTTAAACGTTTTAATGGTACCAAACCTTCACCCTTTTTCTGAAACAATAGTGTAACATCACAACATAGAAAGACACACTATAAAATATCAACTGAAATAGCTTAACTCAATCAAAGGACATATTAACACAATTGAACATACACTGAACAAATAAATTTGACCTATGACACAATGTAAATACAAAATAAATAAACTAAGGGAAGAATAATAAAAGTAACATGTTATATCGGTAAGAAATGTTAAACAATTAAAGAAAAACAATATGCTCGAACAAAAATATCAGCCATATGCAATAACTTTAAACACAGGTAAATGAACATAACTTTGTTGTGAGGTATACGTGTACAGTACCAATAGAGAAAGGAAATATTTTTACAAAATAAATAATTTTGATGTTCATAATACGAAGTGAAAATTTATAGTTATACCAAACACTTATCAAAGCTGGTATATAGACCAGGTATAACCCTGAATAACATTAAATATCAAAAAAGCAATACAATTGGTCCAACAGGTCAAATAAATAAGAAAGTACGATTTGAGAGTACTCGCAGTTACTGACAGCTAGTTAAAAGCCAAAACAATTAATAATAAAAAATCATGCATCAAAGACTAAAATCAACTAAAACACATCCCAGGGATTTAGTATTTTAACGTCATGGACAGTCAAAGAAGACATGACTAGTGCAATGCCAAAAATAAATGTATCGACAGACAGTAGGATAGTTAGGAGTTTAACCTCTTTATAGATCTAAACGAACGTGGGTGTGTCTTTATACATCCCACTTGAAAAAATACAAATTTAGTTATGTTTTAATTTGCTGATGACAAAATCGATATTAGTGCCAATGTAAACTATATTCAAAGATCTAATTACAACATTGGTTAGATAACCTTTACTAATAAGTTTGTTTAAAGGTTCGATGAGTTTACACGGATCACATAGTGATTTCCGCGCTTTAAGTACAATATTACCGTAAAATTTAGGATGTGAAATACCGTTTTTAATCAGTTTTCTACAAGTACAGCCAGATTTACTAATCAAATCTTTGTATCTATGAAAGAACTTATCAAAAGTTTTACGTAATCTATGGTAACGAAATCCTTGATTTAATAATTTACCAGTGATGCATTGATTACGTTCCTTAAAGCCTATTAAAAAAATGAAGAGCCTATAAACCAAAAAGGACAAAAAGTACAACAGTCGGACAAGGAACCAGAGCTTTGCATGAGGGAGATAAATTCCTTAATTTCAAATAATTTCCAAAATTTTGTAACAGCTAATTTAATAACATAAAATCCATATTTTCGAAGTACTGGCTACCGGGCTGGTGATACTCTCGGGGACTAAAAGTCCACCAGCAGAGGTATCGACCCAATGGCAGTAATAACATTGACGGTACCATTTTTTTCGGTACCAGATGCGCATTTCGACAATAAATGTCTCTTCAGTGATACTCGAGGCCATACTATTTATAAACTAAGAAGTGAAGCATACAGCCAACATCTTAGATTATTCATATACATGTATTGTATTCAGAAAATGAGATTTAATTTACTTAATTTACATAGATTATTAGTTAGAGAAATTCAACCATGCGAACTTATTTCATTTTTGTAGACAAAGAGAATATATATAACGAAGAACTATAAACAATTAAACTTACAATTTGACCGAATATCATCGACTGATTGAAGAACTGGTCTCTATATCCATCAAAACCAAGAACAAACGGCGGTGCTAGAATATTCCTTACACTACGAAGAGAACATAACACAACAAGCCCTATAACAAGAAGTACCTTTGGTGACAGAACCGCTGTATATTTGTCTAAAATATTCCACAGTCCTCTCCAGTGACATACACTGCACACTGCCCAGAAAAATGCAATGCTTCGAGAAATAAGAAAAAATATGACACAGTTTGTATTGCGAAGTTTCTTCTTTATGGCAAAATGTGAAATCGCGATTATGGATATACCTATGATTCCAACAGATAATGATATACCATTGCTCAGTCCGTAGTGATTCGGAAACAGGTATCTATTTTGAATGTGCCAAATAGTATACCAAAAAGCAACAACGAAAAACACAAAAACGTCACTTATTATTATATTTCCAATTTTTTCTATTTTCTTCATCATTTCAAAACGTATTCACCGACTTCGTATCTACACCAAAATGTTAAATTTATTTGTAAAAACATTGTAAAGCACCTGACAAATATGATGTAAGATATACATATTATTTCTAAAGAAAGTTTCCCTACCAATCAAGTAGACATACGTATGAATTCATACTTGTGATTTGATGAGTTAATCCTTACCCTATATGATACGTGACGATAAATAAAGAGTCCTCGTATCTTTTGTTAGAAAGATGATATAAATGGACACACACAATTCAAATATGCAATATTAACTTTTCGTCAAGTTAAATTGAAATAAGAATGAAAATAAATTATGTTTTATGAATCGGTAGTGATTTGTGCAGGTGTTGTATTACAACCCCCGGGTGGCGGGTTTCAATGGAAATATCTCATTAAAACAAATGGATATACATATATATATATATATATATAATACTCAGGTTAAAGAGTACACGACATCTTCATTGCAAATAATACCATACAATGTGGTGCAATTCATCTCTTTAAGATTTTTTTTAAAGTAAAATGTAAAAAATACTAGTTTTTTTCGACCAAAACATACAAATATGTGACGAGGCAAGATATTTCCAGGTTTATGTATACCTATTCTAAATGGGCTCATTGCATATTTATCCAGAAAATACTGAAAGAAAACACCCTGTCAAGTTGTTATGACATATTTGTTGACATCACAGCGTAATGATAGAATTGAGAATGGAAACGGGGAAATGTGACGAAGAAAAAACAACCCGACCAAAGAGCAGAAAACAGCACAAGGCCCCAAATGGGTTTTCAACGCAACTAGAAACACCCCGCACCCGGAGGCTGGCTTTAAACTGGTAACTAAACAATAATGCATACTAGTTCAGCGAAATGGACACCACACTAAACTCCGAAACATATAAATGAACCAAAATAAAAAAAAAAAAACACACACAAGACTAACAAAGGCTAGAGGTTCTTGACTTCGACAGGCGCATACATGCGGCGGGATTAAACATGTTTTGTGAGATCTCAACCCTCCCCCTATACCTCTAGTTAATGTGGAATAAACAAACACACAGCAATACGCACAGTTTATTTTATAGTAAAATGTGAAAAATACTAGTTGGAAGGTTTTTCGACCAAAACATACAAATATATGACGAGACGCGAGATTTCCAATGTATGCGTACCTAGTCTAAAATAGGCTTATTGCATATTTATCCAGAAAATACTGAAAGAAAACACCCTGTCAAGTTGTTATGACATATTTGTTGACATCACATCACATGAGTCTTTTTGTATATCGACATAAGGGATCACGAGGACTATTCGATAGACGAGCAACATTCCAGCAGCACCTGCCTATGATGTATATATCTTCCAGTACATACGATGTTCAAGAGCGTGCATTTCCTATCATGATTTCCTTAATTGAAGGTTGCGGCTAACAAGAAAGCTATTAAACAAAAGGATCTAAATGGGTTAAGCTGAAGTCATCCCTTCGAAAGTTTTACGAACGCCATCGGACAATTTGAACACAAATTTCAAGTGTAATAATTTCACTACAACACAAAGAGTTTTTTTCTCTATGAACCCTGCTTTGTACATGGCTGATTCGTTAAACCACAATTTTAACATGATAGTTCCACAGAAAGACATGTCACTCAAACTACACACAATATTCTAACTACATGTCGACCAGTTTTTGCTCTTACAATAAAGGCGACAGTATAAAATCAATCAGGTAGAAACAAATTAAGGTAACACAGAGAAACTGATGAAATCGGATAAACTACAAAAGGAGCGAGACCGAGTGAGTCGACATATTTAGCGTCTCCTGCTAAGCATGGATCACCCGCCTTGCCAATTCACACTCAGAAATAATGACACAATCGGGAATAGGAGACAATCGGTAAAATTCTACATCAGACGACTATACAGGTATCTAAAGATCTAGGACCGCGAAACATGTCTCTAGTGAGTTGAGACACAGACATATCGTATCGGTCAATTAAATCGGGATGGTGACCATAAAACGTATGAAGTGTGGATTTCAGTCATTCTTCCTCATAATTCTGTTTGAGCAATTTTCTGTGTAAGGAGTATAGTGTGAACATGCACGATTGTAACGTATTAACTGAGATATGTAAACGCCATACGGCGGAACAAACTATATGTTACTGCTGAGATATGGGAAGTAGACAATTGGAAACTTACAATCATCACGTTTTTCATAGATTCGGGTTTAAATTCGTTCATCTGTGTCATTATCGAGGACAAGATCAAGATATGAAGCAGACCTTCGAGTTTCAGTAGTATTCTTATTTTCACTGGGATATATGAGATGTAAGCACTCCTTGAAATATGGGTTATTGAGTGAAAGAACATTATCAATATATCTCAAAGTAAAATTAAAGAACTTTGCAAGATGTATTTTGTTTATGTCTTTAAGAAGGTTCTGTACGTATGTGTAAATTATACTTTAAAACCACCAGATAAACGGCTGCTATATATCTCCTTTATATCTCCTCTACTATTCATAAGTTATCGTAATCAATCACATATGAGTTCTGAAGTATTGTACAATTCAACATTGTTAAGAATATTAAATGTGCACTTGTTTTATGTGAAAATGTTAACTCACGTGGATAGAATAAATGGAAACGTAAAATTATATGACATTTTCTATTTACAATACATGTCGAACATACAGCACTACATCTGAGTAATTTAATCGCTACACAAGACGCTGATAAAACAAATTAGTTTTGAAAAATGACGAAATAATTTGAAATTCATAAATCTTTAGAAACTTGTTTTGCGAAGTGTAATTCTCTTTATATCTCTTTTTTAAAATGTATTCAAACATTCATAAATAATTGCATATAATAAAGACTGACTAATAATCAATAAATATGTATTGATCAATAAAGTTTAAATGTTATTACTGGTAAATTTGAATATATGTATTTTTAACAATCTATAGAATCCGTAGAAAATTTTGATCGTTTCAGTTAGGTTGTGAATGGATTTCGTATCGCTCTGAAGTAAAGTATTGTCAAAGCATAGCACATCAGTTTTTTCACTTTTTATGCACTCGCCTCCTCCTCCTCCTCTGTATGAGGAATGGGAGTGAGGAGAGTGAAAGTATTTGAAGAGACTGAGGAGAAAAGAGGCAATGGTATGAGGATGAGAAAAAGGCATGAGGAGGATAGAAGGAGATGAGTGAAGACGATGATAAAATGTTTGCGAAGGAGGAAAAAAAGTATGAAAATCAATGGAGAGGAGGGAATTGTAAGAAGGAGGGGTGAGAGGATGGAATAAGAAGTCGTCAGAGGAGGCGTTCCGTTTGTTACCCCTTTTTTCGGAGTAACCATTTCCTCTTTTCTCCTCACTCTCTTCAAACACTTCAGGAGGAGGAGTTCATAAGACAACAGTCATCTTTCTAAAAATGCAGACCATTATGTCTTGTCCGACCTGTTCTCGGGAAGAGACAATATGTTCAGACACTGGCGACGTCGCCATTACGACCAAACAGAGGGGTGGCGCCACCGGTCCCCTCCACCCCAAATGAGTGGAAAGGGGGGCCATCGATGGTCCAAGAAAAGGACGAATTTCGTTTTCAACACCCCTTTACCATGATCGTTTCTGGACCCACCTCCTGTGACAAGAAATATTTCATGAAAGACCTATTGCAACACGCAGGAAGATTGTGCAGTCCCCGTCCAGAGAGGATCGTATGGTTTTACAAGAGATGTCAACCTTCTCTACGGGGAAATACAGAGAACGGTAATTTCGCGCGTTGAATTCGTCCGCGGTATCCCTATCGATCATTGAAAATGACGACTTTTTCGATCCCGGAACGAGAAACATGATCGTATTGGACGACCTGATGTCGACATCGGCCAAAGATTCCCGAATTAATGATTTATTTACCGAAGGAAGCCATCACAGATATTTATCGGTAGTGGTATTAAATCAAAACTTGTATTTTGGTAAAGGCCATACGCAGAGGCGAAACTGTCATTACCTCTTTTACTTTTTAACAATCGCATAGATCAACTACTAATCATGACTCTCGGACGACATATGCACCCGTCTCGACTGGATTTATTTTTGCGAAAGTTTGAAGAGGCTACACAAAAACCGTTCGGATTTCTCTTTGTTGATCTGAAAGCGAGAACCCCGATATCGTTGAGACTGCGCACTAATGATTTGCTAACAGGTGGAATACTCGATATCCATACTAGTACTACACTCACGACTCGAGACGAAGCCATGGAGTAGGAAGACTTATCGGACTCATCCGACATATCGGATGAAGAAACGTCAGATGGAAATAGCTTTGGCCCCATGAATGACGGAGAGGATCTTATAAGCTTGTCGGACCTGTAAGCTGGTCTTTGTCCACCTCCGAGGCTTCAACGATCACATACGAAAAGGTTGTGGGATTAACAAATCAATCGAGCTTCCAGTTGGGAAAGGCTTTCGAAGATGTCTTGAACGGTGTGTCGGTCACCGCTGTCTGTGCAGACGATTTACCACCATACGTGATGGATAGATCCAAAACATTCGTGGTCAAAACAGACAATTGCGACAAAATGGGGAGTCATTGGGTTGCCTTTCATTTCCCGATATCGGGTCCGTCCGACTTTTTTTATTCCCTGGGAAACCACCATATTGAGTAATACATAACTTTGTGGTACCACCTCCTCAGCAGAGATTAGATACAAAAATTATATTATTGTAACAATATTTTCTTTTAATAATGGAGGGGATATACAAATTTATATATACAATGTTTATAAATGTGGACAGATATTTGATTGTATGTTTATGTATAGCCAATGTTTATTGTCTTGGTAACAATCCTATAATTTTGGATTTTAAACCAATAACATATCTTATCTTATCTTACCACCAGAGGTGTATCACCGTCGCTTTAGAAACGTCCTGATCGTAAACTGATCACAATATTGTAATACCCCTTGTCAAATACAACCCAGTGATTCGGACTGTATTGTGCTTATTACGTAAAAAAGAGATGTCGAAGTGTTGAGATGTCGAATATTATGAAAGACTTTTCGACAGATGACTTGCAGGGCAACGATAGAAAAATCATTGCTGAGTTTAAATTAAAAAAAAAAAGAACGGATAACTACGTAGTGCCTCATTAAAATTAAAAAAAAAGAAGATAAAAATTAAAAAAAAACAAAGACAAGTCTTAAACCACCTTAGACAAAAGAAAAGTCTTAAACAATCTTAGACAAAAGAAAAGTCTTAAACCACCTACACTTAAATATGTTCCTAATGTCGTAACTACAATCCAGTGCCCTTTTCCCGAATGTGACCTACCGAATTATACTAATTACTGGGTTTGTACTAACATTAGCAACACGACGGGTGCCACATGTGGAGCAGGATCTGAATACCCTTCCGGAGCACCTGAGATCACCCCCAGTTTTTGGTGGGGATCGTGTTGCTCAGTCTTTAGTTTTCTATGTTGTTTTTTGTGTACTATTTTTTTGCCTGTATGTCTTTTTCTTTTTTAGCCATGGTGTTGTCAGTTTATTTTCGACTAATGAGTTTGAATGTCCCTTTGGTATCTTTTGCCCCTCCTTTTAAATGTAGCAGGTCTCAAGTCCTGATTCAGATCTCAAATCTGAAAGTATGATAAGGATTTTTCAAACGTATTAGGGTTCAGATCTATTAAAATTGATATGGATGGTTTATAATAATTAAATTATTAAAGTATTAGATGTTATGCATACACGTTTGATTGATTCTGCATAAGAATTTGATTGATTGATTTTGTAATAAAATTGAGAATGAAAATGGGGAATATGTAAGTCCAGTGACAAATATATTAGAATATGTTTTAATCCTATCAATTTATTTGAATAGTTTAAAAATGATTTAACTCGAGAGATGGGTACTTCATTTATTTAATTTACATTATTCTATTTACATTTATAAACTCCTTATCTGGATAGATAGGTTACTATTACACACATATAGAGTAATACAAGTATCATCGTAACAGAGGCGGATTTAGAGGGGGCCCGGGCCCCCTTTTGTGGGAAACATTTGGTTGATTATATAGGGAATCACTGAAGCATGACTTGAGCGGACCCCCTCTTAGGCAGTTAATGGGCCCCTCCTTATGAACATTTCTGGATCCGCCACTGCGTAACGTAACTGATAGCTTTTAAAAATCTCCATAGGTAAAATAAGGTTATAAAAATCATTATCTGTTCGATATGTAGATATAACACTTAAAGAGCATTAGCTGTTAAATTCATGTTTACCGATTTGACTCAAATTCTCATATATGATTAATAACATACTAAAACGTATATTCTAATGACAAAAAGCGTAAAATAAACAATTAATAGTGCTTGAAATCGATAATATTTCGTGTGTATTTATCCCCCTTATCGTATTTGTTGATTTTATCATTCGTATCTTGTTAATATATTGTGTATTGTTGTATTTGTTCAATTTGTAGATATAAGACTTATATAATCATCTTTTGCTTATCTCCCTTATCGTATTGTTGATTTTATTACTCGCATCCTTTGATATATTGTGTATTGTTGTTCATTCGGAATTTTGTGTTGTTTTTTTTTCGTTTTTCGTTTTTATTTTTTTTTGGGGGGGGGGGGGGCTCCCTGCTTTCTCCTCCCCCTTCTCGGTTCCAGTTATTGCGTCAGTCTTTTATATGACCTCAGTACCTCCTTGTACATAACTCGGATCCCAAGAGGGCGCGCCAAACGTCTCCAATGGTACTACTTATGAACTTATGCACAAAAGAAATAATGATTTGTTTGAATCCATAAGCAATCAAAATGGTTGTCGAATATAGACAAGCCTAGAATTAAATTAAAAAAAAAACACACCAAATACCCGAAAATTAAAATACTACAGTTAGTTTTAAAATATCATTCATATACTGACCAAGGACAAGATAAAAATCATTGACTAGAAAATGGACAGACAGCATAATGACCAATAGATTGACATAAAATGACGAACTATAAAGCTGCATTTAGTAGTATATTTGATATGAATTACAAATCTCCATCAAAAAAGCAATAATGATACAGATAATAAAATTAAGATATTGAATGACGGTTATAGGAAATCTTACAAAATTGTTTATAAATAAACGTATAAAATGATGATACATTTTCCTAAAAAAAATATTTTGATAGATTTAGATTATTAGTTTCATAGACCAAGACACCAAATATAACTTCAGATTCTTAAACAGGTCGAGACCACTAGAATTCTGACGTCAGAATACATTTGCATAGAAATTTCCCAAATACAGAATGTAAACTTGTTCCTCTGAAATTGAACTATTGATACATTGAACCAAAATGCATTATGGGCTACTAAGAGTTTACTCTCATTGAAGAACACGTGGAATTTGGGTGAAAATTGTCATTTTGAATTGTATCTCGGAATCACATGTTTGAGTTTTTTGTTCATCTAATGTTATACATGTAATTTATAAAGCATAATCGTCAATTTGCAGATTTAAAAAACAATATTGCTCACTGGCTTCAGCATACGACTTTTTTGTTGTCAATGTAATAAAGAGCAGATTTTTTTCAATTGTTGTACACTCTACCTGTGCATTCGTTTCACGTGAAATTAGTTGTCAAGTAAAACTTCTTTGAACTCTTTAAAACTAGTTTAAACATTTTAAAGATTGTATAATATGCTATGTCCTAAGAATTTTCATATAGTATATTCTTATTTCTTTTTAAAAACAATGCTCTTTCATAAAGCATATACGACACAAAACTCCTACTTTATATCAACCATAACATACCGCAAAGTACCATTGGTTTAAAGACTCATAATTTATCTGCACTGGTTGTGTTGACTTATTGGTTTGATCTGCTATTAAAGTAATTACATTAAAATTAGTCTAATTCAGTATTTTCAATAATTTGTTATGGAAAAAAATTGGGACATCTGTCTATTGTTGAATACTTTATGCTGCCATCTAGTTGTCTTTTGTTTATTTTTCTCGTTTGGTTGCTGTCTCATTGACATATTTGCCAGATCTTCTTTCATTCTTAGATTAAAACATATAAAATGACATCATATACTCGTATTCTTGTATATAGCAAATATAAAGAAAATAAAGTACATTGTGTATTAGTTCGACAAAATCACTATGCACAAAAGAAAAAAAGAAAAGAAAAGTAACTGCACTTTAATTATTGTTAATACGGTAATTAAGGTCGCAGTTAATTAAGTATTGCAAACACTCTTTTCTTAGGACAGAAGCAACTATTCGTTAATCTGAGCATAGAACTAATGGTTTATATTATGATCTGTAAATATAGTCACATGCGAAGAAAAATTAGGATGAACTGTTTTTCGGCAATCTGTGAAAAAATGCGTTGTTTGTCATTAAAAACACGCATTCTCGGTAAATTGTAAACACGCAGTAGTCATTCATGTATTGTAATTCATTCCATGGATTGGTCAATAACCAAGGTTAAAAAAATGAGTATTATGTGAACAAGCAATCATATTGGCGGGAACATTAATATTGTGTAGTGTACCCGACCTGTTTAAATGTATTGCGTTATTGCAGCTTCTTTAAACCACTGACAATAATACTTTATTTGTAGATTCTGCATTTCAGTATTAACTTCAAGGAAATAAAAAAAAAACAACAAAAAACATCCAAGTGTTATCACAGTCATGACATTCATCTCCAGCTTCTATAAAGACCCACAGAGGATCCTCACTAAGCTCTTTATCCTCATTTAAAGATGGCTGGTGTTCCGCTTTTTTGTCTTTAAAAGTCTGTTCGAACTTCAAGTCCTTGTTCTCTTCAATTTTAATGAGAAGAACCTTACCAGGATCTGGTTTAAACTGGTATTTCATCTCGTTATGGTGTAAGTCTGCTGTTAACCTTTGTAATGCAGGGGTATGTTCTACACTTTCCTCGATGTTAACTTCATTATCTTCACCATTTATTTCTGGCTTACGTTTTGATAATCCTTTACTGAGCTCTTTCCTGTTATTTACGTTACTGAAATCAGGCGTACATTTTTTAATAGTCATTTGATCACTTTCCTTCTAAAAAGAATGGCATTGCTTTCGTTCATGGTTTGATTTCTTTCATCATTTTCTCTCACTCTTGTTGTTTCGTCCATCTGTATATTGAGGTCACCAATGTTCTCGTGAAGCAGTCGAATTGTTCGTTTCATTTCTTCAGATTCAAGCTTAGCATGATTTAACTGAAAACGATTTTATGTAGTTCTTTGTTTTCGCTTTCGTATTCAACTACATTTTGTTTTTCCAGTTTTCTCAACGTAGAAATTTCAATAAGCAGTTGTATTTGTTGTTCTTCAAAAGTTTTAATTTCTTCTTGTAAATCCCAAACAAACTCCTATTTCCTATCATGATTTCCTTGATAGAGGATTGCTGCTCACAAGGAAGCTATTAAACCAAGAGTTCCAAATGGTGAAGTTGAAATCATCCCTTCGTAAATTTAACGGACGCCATCACGAGTTGGTTGACCGTTATGGAATAACCTTTTCACAGATGATATCGGATATGTTCCTTATGTCGTAACTACAATACCCTTCCCTTTTCAAGAATGTGACCTACCGAATTAGACTATTTACCGGATTTGTAATAACATAAGCAACACGACGGGTGCCACATGTGGAGCAGGATCTGCTTACCCTTCCGGAGCACCTGAGATCACCCCCAGTTTTTGGTGGGGTTCGTGTTGCTTAGTCTTTAGTTTTCTATGTTGTGTCATCTGTACTATTATTTGTTTGTCTTTTTATTTTTGGCCATGGCGTTGTCAGTTTGTTTTCGATCTATGAGTTTGACTGTCCCTCTGGTATCTTTCGTCCCTCTTTCATAAGACTTTTTCAATGATAGTAACTCTGTTTTAAGTCCACTGGTTACTGTTTCATCACTGTTCTGATCTGTTTCGTTTTCTTGTCGGGATGTTCTTTCATGATGAATTCCGCTGCTTTTCTGATTTTTGCAAAAAGTCCTTTGATGTGTTTCAGATGCCTATGATCACAAATGATTGATGTGAGTGCATAATGAACAAACGAGACTGAGACATAAAGACAAGAGAGGATATGTTTAATCTACTTTGATGATATGAGTAAGGACACCATGTAGTATCCCGATCCTATGACATAAAAAGATGATATTGTAAAAGCTGATCGTGACCTTTTTAAGACCTTGATGTTATGCTTTTTCATAGAAATCTCCATAGAAACAGATATGACAAAGATTTTTCCTTAATCATTGTTTCTTTTAATTCCATTATTGTGCCTTTTCTCTAATAATGTGGTGTGTAATTTTTAGGTTAATTTCCTCGATCAACTATGTTTCGTGTTATATCTCAAATCTCAATGACAACAAGTTTTTCGTTACTATTAAACTTTTACAACAGGCGTAAAGATATAAAAAAATGGTAAAAGTTTTCAATTAATTTTAGCAATTCAGAATTTTAAATGGCAAATTAACATTACATTTTATTAAGAGAATTGAGAATTGTCCTACAAATTTTTCATTTTTGCTTCACAGAGTAATTGAAAAAGACAACAACTAAACTGTTGTGAAATATTTTTTAGTTTTTTTATTTAATAGATTATTAAATTTCGAAACACAGATATAACAACTTAAGTACGTTTTGTAGAATGGTTATTATTTTGTGTTCCCTTATTTATCATTTGTATTTCAATAACCAAGATTATAAAAGGGGACGATGGGATTTGTACACAAAGTTGTTTCATCACGTTGCATGTCTCTTATCAGAAACCTCATCATTGGATATCTTAGAAAGTATATTTTTGTCCACTAAAGACTTTGGTGTTGATAAGTGGTCTTTAGTAGTCTCAGTTAAGTTTACAAAATATCGTACTGTTTACTTTTCAGTGCTAATGATTAATTGTGTTTCCAATTTGTCAATATTTGAGATGAAGAGCTTAAAGCAGTGGGTCAATTACTTGTATATTTTTACCGGTTTGTCATGTCAATATTGTAGTTTCATTGCTGAATTGATTGATGTACGTTTAATATCCAGTGACATATATTTTATGCATGTTTAGGACGAGAACTAATTAACCTTGAATACATAGGGTATGTTCTGCAAAGGGTTTGTTGACCGAGATGATTTTTTTTTCATTTGAATCTACTATATTGGAATTTTCTGTAATTAGTATTATGTTTACCATGTAACAATCAACATGGACTTAATAGTAAAACGCTTATGATTTCACTTTACTTTCTTAGATAAACATACTTATAATTACTGCCTAAGTATTATGGCCGCATCAAAATACTGTCCAGGAAAACAATAACTGGTCTTATTCATTTGTTTAAACATATTGATAGTTTAATCAATATTTGATTGTTGAGACTATCCCACGTGTCATTGAACAAATCTTCTTATTCCACTGTTTAAACATATTGATAGTTTAATCAATATTTGAGTGGTTGAGACTATCCCACGTGTCATTGAACAAATCTTCACATTCCATTCTGAGGATCATATCCCCCTCTGAAATGTCGGGATTACTTCGTGCGACGTTACGCGCGGTTAATGTACATAACGTTTTGAACTTCTTATTCTTCTTAAAATAGCGATAGCAAAAATCATTATCATGTTCAAATTTATTTCAGACGATAAAACAAAAAGACTTATAATTAAATGTTGATCCTTACTGTTTATCAATGGGTATGTCGTGTTTAGTTTGACTTACAAAAACAAGCGGATAAGAAAAAAAATGTATGCAAAATAATATTTAATGTATTGATAGTAAAGAAAGCATAGGCAGTGGAATAAAACATTCATTTCCCTTTGCCTCGGGAGATATGAAGATTTGCTAACCCACGAAAAATCATATTTCCCTCGGGCAGAGCCCTCGTGAAATATGAATATTCTTGGGTGAACAAGTCTTCATATCTCCCTCCGGCACGGGAAATAAATGTATAATATTCCATTCTGAGGATTATATTCCCCTCTGAAATGTCGGGATTACTTCGTGCGACTTTACGCGCGGTTAAAAAAAATTGAAAACAACACGTTTAATAATTTCATGCTTCCGAAGCGCTTTTCAGGTTAATGTATATAACGTTTTGAACTTCTTATTCTTCTTTAAATAGCGATAGCAAAAATAATTACAATGTTTAAATTTATTTCAGACGATAAAACAAAAAGACTTATAATTAAATTTTGATCCTTACTGTTTATCAATGGGTATGTCGTGTTTAGTTTGACTTACAAAAACAAGCGGATAAGAAAAAAAAAATGTATGCAAAATAATATTTAATGTATTGATAGTAAAGAAAGCATAGGCAGTGGAATAAAACATTCATTTCCCTTTGCCTCGGGAGATATGAAGATTTGCTCACCCTCGAAAAATCATATTTCCCTTGGGCAGAGCCCTCGTGAAATATGAATATTCTTGGGTAAACAAATCTTCACATCTCCCTCCGGCACGGGAAATAAATGTATAGTATTCATAGCAACATTTCGTTATCTACTTTGAACTTGAGGGAAATCAGATAAACAACCTGAGTGTGTAAAAAGTTCTGAATGTCAAAGTTATCTTAAAAAACTAAAACTCCTTTAAACAATCAATCATTACTGGAGAATAAGGGAGCAAGATCAAAGCAAAGGCAAATTTGAAGGCCTAGCTGTGCGTTCTTTTTGTCCTTCTGCGTGTCAAGGTTTCTGCCTTGTGGTGTCTGTACACAGTTCAGTAAGATTAAGTGGTTGTTTCAAGTAATAGTCTAAGATAAAAAAAAACACCACACTTGAAACTAAACATTTAGAACAATAGCCAACATTGAACTTTACCAAAAAAAAAAAAATACAATTCCGAAAATGAATTATTCAGAACCTGTAACTGGACAACATTTGCTTTTACTTATTACATTTCAATATTAAAACTGAATGTGTGAACATCTATGTAAGGTGTTATATATATACATTATTTAAAAAGCAATGAACAATCAAACCTTAGTAGATCCATTTGTTTTCCCAATCTCGTCCTTCTGATTTGCAAAGCAATAATAACATCTATGTATAGAAAATGTACCAGGTGTAATACCACCAAATCATAGTACGTCACATTCGGATGCATACGAAAAAGGGTCGAAAAAAATATTCCCTTGAATTGGACAGTTGTAGGAAATTTATCCTACATTTCATTGCAGTAAAAAATTTCTGGGTCATAAACATATATCTTGGGTGTTTCAAAGCACCATTATTTTTTAAATGGTGTTTCTATAGAATATTTTGGAAACTTTAAGTAACTACGAGTTATATTAATGTATTTGGGTTTCAATATTTCAAAATTCAGATGGATATAGTTCATAGTAGTTAAATGTTAGTTTTGAAAAATAAAAATGTAGAAAAGTAGTATGCCTATACATATCTGCCATTGATTAGTAATCCAAGTATTCAAAAAATAAATATTGCATGAATCTTTTACATGTTTTAAAAGCAATGCAAATAATTTGACATCACTGAATGCGATTTATCCCCTATATTAACTCGTCATGAGTAAAAGTACTGATAAACTAGTGAAACATGACTGATTACTCTTACGGTATTGCTTGAGTTTATCCCTGCTAGATTCGTCTTGTTTATTCAACAGTTTACCAGTTGTGTTATGTGAGTTGTTGTTTGTCTGTTCATTTTTCTTGTTTGACTATGATATTGTTTGTTATTCTAAAACTTTTTCAGTTATTTTTCATTTGTTTCATTTCAAGTGTTTCACATGCCTCATGTTCCTTTTGGAGTAGTCTTTTTATATAAATGTATGCCCCCTCGTTTTCCTTCGTTCTTTTTCAAGTAATATGCAGGTATATATAAATGTCGAATTCAGGAACATGACAGAGGATATTACATGCATCACTCACCATGCAAATTCACACTCAGTAATATTGTCACGATTGGGAATAGGAGACGATCAGTAAAATTCTAGATCAGACGACTATACTGTTATCTAAAGAACTTATTAGGGCCCCGCCGAATGGCGGGTGGCCCTATAGTGATCAGTCTGTCCGTCCGTCCGTCCGTAATAAATTGTGTCCGCTCTATTTCTAAAGAACCGTTATAATTTCATACTTTATACTTGACATGTAAATTAACCAACACCAGAGGGTGTGGCATAATGTTTGTACAACTTCCTAGATCAAAGGTCAAGGTCGAAAACTTTGGTTTCAGTTGACAACCCCATGTCCTATGGTAAAGATCGTGTCCGCACCATATCTTGAGAACCGTTATGATTTCAAAGTTTATACTTGACATGTATATTAACCAACACCAGAGAGTGTGTCATAATGTATGTACAACTTCCTAGGTCAAAGGTCAAGTTCAAAAACTTTGGTTTCATGTCCTATGGTAAAGATATAAATGTTTTACCACACGTTATTCACAACGGGCCCACAGAGATTGCTCCCATCTCAATGATGTCTAGTATCACATAAACATGTCTCTAGTGAATTGATACACCGACAATAAACCGTCACATGTCGTATCGGTCAACCAATTCGGGATGGTGACAGAAAACCTTATGAAGTGTGGATCTCAGTCGTTCTTCCTCGTAATTAAGTTTGGGAAATTTTTATGTTTAAGAATTACAGCCCTATTAAGGAGCTCCGTATAGTGTGAACATGCAATCGTAACGTATTAATTAACTGAGATATGTTAACGCCCTACGGTGGAACAAAAGATATGCTACTGCTAAGAAATAGGAAGATGGCAATTGGAAAGTTCATATCATCACGATTTTTATAGATTCTAGTTTGAAGTCGTTCATCCGTTTCATGATCTGGGACAAGATCAAGATATAAAGCAGACCTTCGAGTTTGATAGTATCCTTAATTTCACTGGGATAGATGAGATGTAAGCACTCATTGAAATATGGCTTATTGAGTGACAAAACATTATCAGTAAATCTCAAATCAATATTAAAGAACTTTGAAAGATGCTTTATATTTTTGTCTTTAAGAATGTTCTGTACGAGTTCTGCTGCAATATATGTGTAAATCATACTTTAAAACCACTAGAAAAAAGTATATATTTCAATATTTAATTAATAATAAACGGCTCATTGATGATGTCTCCTTTTACCATTGATAAGTAACCGTAATCAATCATATATGAAGAATGGTAAAATTCAACGTTGTTAAGAATATGATGTCTAGTATCACATAAACATGTCTCTAGTGAATTGATACACCGACAATAAACCGTCACATTTCGTATCGGTCAACCAATTCGGGATGGTGACAGAAAAAGTTATGAAGTGTAGATCTCAGTCGTTCTTCCTCATAATTAAGTTTGGGAAATTTTTATGTTTAAGAATTACAGCCCTTTTAAGGAACTCAGTATAGTGTGAACATGCAATCGTAACGTATTAATTAACTGAGATATGTTAACGCCCTACGGTGGAACAAAAGATATGCTACTGCTGAGAAATAGGAAGATGGCTTTTGGAAAGTTCATATCATCACGATTTTTATAGATTCTAGTTTGAAGTCGTTCATCTGTTTCATGATCTAGGACAAGACAAGATATAAAGCAGACCTTCGAGTTTGATAGTATCCTTAATTTCACTGGAATAGATGAGATGTAAGCACTCATTGAAATATGGCTTATTGAGTGACAAAACATTATCAATAAATCTCAAATCAATATTAAAGAACTTTGAAAGATGCTTTATATTTTTGTCTTTAAGAATGTTCTGTACGAGTTCTCCTGCAATATATGTGTAAATCATACTTTAAAACCACTAGAAAAAAGTAACAAGTATATTTTAATATTTAATTAATAATAAACGGCTCATTGATGATGTCTCCTTTTACCATTGATAAGTAACCGTAATCAATCATATATGAATAATGGTAAAATTCAACGTTGTTAAGAATATCAAATAGTGCACTAGTTTTATATGGATACAATAGTATTCTATATAATATTCATTGATAACATTTTATCATGTTAAGACAAAAATATTTTGTGATATATACATATATATATATATATATATATATATAATTGTTACCTTTAATCAGCAAAAAATCAGATTTTGGCAATTAAACTAGAAAAAAACAAGATAAACAGCGATTCATATTGTCATACAAAAGCAGTGATACTGTATCTGTTCGATGTCAGAAAAACTGACATATAATATTTCATTCGAAATCTATAACTTCAAACATCTTCTGAAAGTGTTACTTCATCTACAAAATCTATAACATCAAACATCTTTTGAAAGTGTTACTTCATCTACAAAATCTATAACTTCAAACATCTTCTGAAAGTGTTACTTCATCTACAAAATTTGAGATGGTGACAGTTTTCCTGATATATCAAAACAAATTGCTCTTTTTAGAACCAGAGAACAGACAAAATATTTATTTATTACTTCTACGTAAACAGATCTAGTCGTCTCATATCTTCGGGGTTTTCACCGCTCAGATATGAGAAGTCTACATCTAAAACGCCTTTTATGCCAGAAAGAAATACTATGTTATCTTACATATATAACTAGGAACCAAAACAGGTTTGGGATATAGAGAAGTTAAAGAATAGATTAAATATGCACATCAAATACCAGAAAATAAAAATACAACAGTTAGTTTTTGAAATATTTAAAAACAAAATTATTCAACATTCTTCACAAGAAAAAAAGTAAATAAAATTATACCTATCTATAATCACTAAACAAATTGTCAATTAAAAGAAATGACACATTGAAAATCATAGACCGGAAGTAAACAGACCAACACATTGACATGAACTGACGAACAATACAGCATACACGGTTTAAGATAAAGATTGATAATCATGATCATGAACCATATAAAGGAGGAGCATCGGAAGGTAAGTCAGCTATTATTAACAATATATGATATGGACACAATTCACAATATTCACATAGTAATTAAGTCACAAAGGAATCAATCAAGACCGGTCTATAAGTTTGAAATGCATTACGTAGATTATATTCGTAAGTGTTATAGTAGCAAACTAATATATTCCCATGTTAATCTATAAAATCTAAACGGTATTACTGAATTTAAGTATATATATTTTCAACAATCTATAATATTCGTAGAGAATTTTAATCGCGTCGGATAAGTTGTAAATTAATTTCGTATCGCTCTTTAAAAGTCTTATCAAAGTACGGGATATCATTTATCTCTCTTTTTTTTTTGCAAATAATTAATGGTCAATAATTTGAACTTATAAACAAACAAAGAAACGAAATGCCTGCTTCCAATGATTTTTCCTATCATACAGATCACTTGAAATACTACAATGCATATTGTTTAATTTAAACTAAACTGTTGAGACATTGATATGTCTCGTCTCTATGTTATTTTGATAGAATATTGCAAATGTTGAAATTGAAATCGTAATACTTAAACATGAAAACTATGTCAAACAAGCAAAGTCAATGAACCATTAGCGTGTAGGCCTAAATAACCTCATTGGAAATAAGAATTGAAAATGCTAATGAACTATACTTACCGACTTTAGAAACGCAACACTAGATTATTCTTTAATTCCAATTTTGAAATAATAAATTTTTGTTAAACAAATGTATGAACTCATTACTTCTTTGTCTAAAAACATTTTACTATTCGAAAGTTGAATTGATTATATTATTTTTTATGTTCAAATCATGTGGTTTGCTCTGAAACTCTGGTTTTTCCAATCGATGTGTCACCGTCGAAGGAAATGACTGCATGTAACCAAAGCCAAAATGATTGTCAGAAAGGTTAATCAATTCTGTAGGGCATGTTTTGAGTTCCGTTTGCACTTCGGTGTTGACATGAATATCAATTAAATGGTCATTTTCATAAATTAACTGTTTGCAAAAGTATGAATTATTCAAAATACACTTCGGTGTTGACATGAAATTCAATATCAATTATATGGTCATTTTTATAAAAGAGGGACGAAAGATACCAGAGGGACAGTCAAACTCATAGATCGAAAACAAACTGACAACGTCATGGCCAAAAATAAAAAGACAAACAGACAAATAATAGTACAGATGACACAACATAGAAAACTAAAGCCTAAGCAACACGAACCCCACCAAAAACTGGGGGTGATCTCAGGTGCTCCGGAAGGGTAAATTAACTGTTTGCAAAAGTATGAATTATTCGAAATACACTTCGGTGTTGACATGAATATCAAATATATGGTAATTTCTATAAATTAACTGTTTGCAAAAGTATGAATTATTCGAAATACTAAGGATTTTCTTATCCCAGGCATATATTACCTTAGACGTCTTTAGCATAACTTTTTTGGAATTTTGGGTCCTCAATGCTCTTCAACTTTATACTTGTTTGGTTTCTAATTATTTTGATATGAGCGTCACTGCATGATGAGTCTTATGAAGACGAAACGCGCGTCTGGCGTATCAAATTATAAGCCTGGTACCTTTGATAACTAATTGTACCTTCTGATTTTGCTATTGTCCCACCCAATACAGTGTTTTGTGGCAATAATGCGATTCAAACTTTAGGGCTTTAAATGTTTTTTTCTGCAGTCGATTCTTTGGAATTTCAGTTTATGGGAAATATTTCTGGCATGAATTTGTCTGCCATGGAATTAGCGATTTGATTAGCAGTTGACGTTGCGGCCGTAAATAAAGGCAACAATAGTATACCGCTGTTCAAAAGTCATAAATCGATTGAGAGAAAACAAATCCGGGTTACAAACTAAAACCGAGGGAAACACATCAACTATAAGAGGAAAACAACGAAATAACAGAACACATAAGTGCAACAAAAAACAAACAACAATGCAACATTCATAGAAACGAACTATTAGATAACAACTGCCATATTCCTGACTTGGTACTGCACATTTTAAGAAAAATTGGCGGGTCGAACCTGGTTTTGTGGCTAGCCAAATCTCCGCGCTTTATGACAATGTTAAATATACCGCTAAAATGACAACATTACATGACGGGAACACAGTACAAATAAATGCAAAAACACCAAAGACAGAGAAATACACGAATAAATAATATAATAGTACATTTCGATATGTTAACCACAGAATAATAACGAATAACTAAAATAATTTCGGACACAAAAACAGCTTAATAGAATTACGAAGTGTGTGTCTGAAACATGTCTTGCAAATCACCTTGCGTAATCAAAATCTATTGACGTGGCGTTGTCACTACATATTGATCTGGTCATTGATGTTCATCAACAAACACCGTCTACCTGTATCGTTGTTGGAAGAACAGTATGACGAGTTTCTGACGTCAGATTGTCTAGTTACAGCAAGTTCACGTTTTCCAGGTTGCAATATTTTTATGGGCTGATTCAGATTTTCGTTGTTCAGTCTCGGCAATATGGAGATGCAATATTTTTTGACTGATTTAAGTGTGGGTATGGATTGAAAGAACTGTTTCACGAAGAAAAAAAAAACATTTAAAAATCATTTATTGATTTCAATTCCGCTTAAAGAAATTCCTGCGACTTCAATAATTCGGTATGTTCAATATCGCAGGTAAGTCAGAAATTGAATTTTTCGAAACAAAAAGAAGTATGGTAAGCATGAAAAGTAGGTTTTTGAGGATCAATCATGATTTGGTTAAAAAAAATCAACAAAATATGTATAAGTCCGTCAGTATATATTTCTTACTTGTCATAAGTGGTCCCCTTTAAACTAACCTACTAAGTACAAATTTCACATGTAAACTACATGCAAAAATGTATAAGTCAATGAAGCATGATGAGGTTGCGGGGCCATTTAATCTCCATGGAAATTAGAATCGCAAATGGTAATACAACTGCGTAACAACTATCATTGACTTAACATAAGAAGTTCATCTTAAACTGACATAATCACAAGCCAATTAAAATTAATTAAGCAAAATTGGCAAATTAAATAGAGCATGACTGAGGGATCGGGCTAAATAAGGGCACAACTATTAAAATAAGGGGGGGGGGGTTATGGTTTTATTCCTAAAAAAATACTCTGATCACAATTTTGATGAAAAGAATATTGTGGTCAAGCAGATGACAAAAAAAAAATATTCTGAATCCAGATTTTCTATACTACCTTAATAAACAGGAATGTGCTCCTTACGCAGAAACTGCTCCAACAGAGTTATGAAGAGGAAAGATTAAAAATGACACTCCTTAAATTTATGGACACCATCACGAATTGGTTGATCTATACGATGTGTCTGTGCCTAAACTAACTAATGACATTTTTACCACGTCTTAGAAGTACCGAACGTGACATATTCCCGAATATGACTGTTATACCGAGTGTGAATTTGATTTGCTATACGACGTGACTCGTTATTTTGTACATACAACATTCATGTATTTACTTGTGATGTTTCTGTTATGGTTTCGGTTTGATAATGTGTTATATCTTATCGTTTGTAGTCCAAATAATTATAAAATTGCCTTTCAATACCATCATTGTCATGAAAATTATTTAAACTGGTATTGTGAAAATATTGTATAATGTTCCAGATTGCATGTTCGTTACGTAAGAAAGTGCGTCACTGTTTGTGGTGTTTATCGTTGATGGAAAATGTTCGTTGTTGTTCTGCGATTTGCATGTTGTGTCGACTATTATATTACTAGTATTTGTTTGTGCGTTTTTCTGTGATGAGTATTCTTGCGTGTGTTTGTGCTATATTTCTGTCACGTCCATGTAGTGTTGTCATTTTAGCGATATTTTTTAACATTGTCATATAAGCGGGAGGTTTGACTAGCCATAAAACCAAGTTCAGCTCACCATTTTTTCTTAAAATGTGCTGTACCAAGTCAGGAATATGTCAGTTGTTATCAAATAGTTCGATTCTATATATGTTTGCGTTTGCTTTTGTTGCACTTCAGTGGTCCTGTTGTTCCATAGTTTTCCTCTTATAGTTGATGTGTTTCCTTGGTTTTAGTTTGTAATCCGGATTTGTTTTCTCTCAATCGATATGTGACTTTTGAACACCGGTATACTACTGTTGTCTTTATTTCCACATACATTATAGTGTTAAATTTTGAAATAATAAGAAATAATTTGATTGATAGCGTTGAAAAACAAAAACAAAAAAAAAATCAAAAAAATCTGACTCAGACAAAACACCATATCCCTCTCTTTTTGAAGTTTAAAAGTTGTTCCCTTACCTTCATGGAATTTGGATGTGCCAATGGCTAATACAACTGCATACCAAATATAATGGAACTAACACTACGTGGTTCCTAATAAACTGAAATAAATATCTTGTTGACGCCGACGAAACCGCGGAAACAGCACTCCTAAGACTCACTGGTTTTACTTTGTCGAGGTGAGTCAAAAACCTTCCTTACATTTGGTAACTTAAGTTGTAAGTTTGACATAATTAGAAAACAAATACTTGAATAATGGATGCATTTAATAGAAATTTTATACAAAAGTTAAATGTGTCAAAATATTTGAGGGTTAATAATGTAGCGTGCTCATTTTCAAAATACCAAGCTTTTTAAAAAAATGTTAGTTTAAAAAATATGTAATTTAAAAATCTGAACAAATTGAAAGGTCCGAGTCTTTGTTTATGAGATAAAAGCCAATTTGGAAATGATTCTCTCTAGATTTTCCGTACATTTAACATTGGCACCTTCTTTCTTTCAAAAAGTACGAAAAATAACGAGGATTTTATAAGATTTTCAAAATTGCTTTTTACATTTTGTGTAATACAATTATGAAAAGTAAAGAAGGGATGAGAGTGCACAGTTATTGATGTGTTGCTACATATTGATAAAACAAAAGGATTTCGAATATCTGACAAAAAAAAAAGAAAAAAAAAAAGACAAAAACAAGACTAGCGAACATCCTGAACTCCATCAAAACAGCATTAATGATGAAGATATATCTAACAAATATTCAGCTGATAAATGTATAAAGTCAAATACAAATATTTAAAAATGTTATTTTTTTTTATAAAATGAAATAGATTCAAATTTAGAATCCCTCAGAGATGAAAACCTGTATACCTACAGATTCTAAAATGTATTCCGTTATTCCTTTTTCGTCGCTAACTGTCTTTAATTTTGCCTCGTCTAACATCATGTTGAGTTCATGAATGTTCTTATGAAGCATTCCTATTGTTGTTTTCATTTGTTCATTTTCAAGTTTATAAGGTTGTAAATGGCGAACGGTGTTAGCGAGGTTTTTGTTTTCGCTTTCGTAATAATCTAAACTTAGTTCTTCCCGTTTTTGCAACTTAGAAATTTCACTTTTCAATTGTTTTTCACGTTCTTCTAAAGTTTTTATTTTCATGTGTAAATCAGTAACAACCTTATGTAAGGACTCATTTTCATTTGAACTTTTTTTCCAAAGACAATTTCAATGATTGTAATTCATTTTCAAGTTTAATGTTCAACGTTTTACAGCTATGCTGCTCTGTTTTGCTTTCTTGTTGATACATGCTTTTATGGTGAGTTTCGCTTTCAAGCTTCTTGCAAAATGTACTTTGATATTTACCAAATGCCTAGAAAAGATAAGCATGAGCATAATTAATTACTGTGAGTACACAATGAATTTTCAAACTAGGCCTTTTTGTTGTGTCTGTAAAAGAAAGGCGAAATATATCAAAGGGAAATTAAAACTGACAACACCATGGCTTAACAAAACGGGCCAACAGACAATCACGTGTACACAAACACAACACAAAGCACTAAAGACTGAGCAACACGAACCTCATAAAAAAACTGGGGTGATCTCTCATGTGCTCTGGAAGGGTTGGCAGATAATGCTCCACATGTGGCACCGGTCGTGTTGCTCATTTTATTACAAACCCGGTATTAAGTCTAATTTGGTAGGTCACATTCGGGAAAAGGGGACGGGATTGTGCTTACGACATTAGGAAAATATCCGTATCGTACGTAAAACGGATATTTCATAACGGTCAACCAACTCGTGGTGTCATCCGTAAAATTTACGAAGGGATGATTTCAAATTCATCACTTGGAACTCTTGGTTTAATAGCTTCTTTATGAGCAGAAACCCTCTATCAAGGAAATCATGATAGGAAACACAAGCCCTGGAATATCGTACCAACTGGGAAATATATACTCCATATGCAGTGTACTGTATGTGTGCTGCTGATGAGAAAACATTTTAATTACTTGATTTAAAGTTTTAAAAGTCGGTTAAATTACTGATTTAAACCTATATTCATGTTATACATTAAATTTTGTGGACATGGAAAACAGTATTCTTCGTTTTGCTGTCGGTTGTTGCCAAATATTAAGCAGTTTTTACAGAGTTATCTCTCTTATCAAAAACACATCCTTAAAGGATATATTAATTTCTTGGCGTTATAATTATAGAGCTCATTTCATGGGGACTTTTTCCTTGTGACTACTTAACTTTTCCTGACACAAAACATTTATCTTATGTTGCAAGTAGTTTGAGGTTGTAGAGATAATGGAATGATGTTGACACAGATAATCCATTATTCAGGTAGAGGGGTGACAGGTTTTCTGTTGCGGTTACATTTGTAGCTGCACGAACAAACAGTTACGCGTACCTCTAGGGTACATGAACAAACTGTTAAGCGCACCTCTAGGAAGGTGAACAAACTTTTACGTGTACCTCTAGGGTACGCGAACACAGTATTATGTGTACCTCTAGGTTTCGTGAACGACCTGTTATGCGTACCTCTAGTGTTGTGTATCAAAATGAATTATGACCCGTAAATATGATAAAACACTAAATGTTCTAAATTAACATGAAAAGTCTTACACATGAAGCACATACTTCTCCTGAAATTTACACATTTCATTAAAGATCTAGACCGGTTGTCATCTGCTATTTCAAAATCCAAGATGGAGTAAGACACCCAAGCTACATTAAGTCGTACTTAATGTTGTAGTACATATATAATTTAACCAATAGTATACACAAATGTATATCAAACCTCAGATTCATTTTTGATCCCAATCATCCCCTTCTTGGCACCACTTTTATTTTCTGCTGAAAGGAAATCATATTACAGACATTAAGGAAAAACGTTAAAAATCTTTTTAATCCATCGTCAATCATAAAATTGATATCTCTGAGTTTGATTTTTATTATTTTTGTTTCCAATGTTACAATTGAAATATTAAATCATCGCCATAGCTTTGTTTAATTTTTAAAATATCAAGAAAGTTTACACCAAAGCCCTATTGAAACCAATCAATAGATATACGAAGATATGGTATGAGCGCCGATGAGACAACTCTCCATCCAAGTCACAATTTGTAAAAGTAAACCATTATAGGTCAAAGTACGGTCTTCAGCACATATAATTATAAGTAAATTTAAATAAAGGCAACAGTAGTTTACCGCTGTTCAAAAGTAATAAATCGATTGAGAGAAAACAAATCCGGTTTAAACAGACATGACTGTTGGAAAAAAAAACAGAAATAGTTTTGAATCCAAACGGTGCGAAAACAAGACTGGATATAAAAGAAATAAGAAGATAAGGATGGTTACCAATGAGTTTATTTGAAGGATTGATATAAAAAAGAAGATGTGGTATGATTGCCAATGAGACAACTCTCCACAAGAGACCAAGTGACACAGAAATTAACAACTATATGTCACCGTACGGCCTTCAACAATGAGCAAAGCCCATACCGCACAGTCAGCTATAAAAGGCCCCGAAATGATAAACAATTTATAAAATAGTCGAAGAATTCTTATAAAAACTATATTGAACAGCCCGACAAAATGACGTCAGTAAAACAAGACAGACATACATGTATATAACAAGCACTGGTCCGAGAAAACAGTTATGACGTAGTGAATTTATCTAAAATAGAAAACAACAAAAATATTTTAACAAAAATTAGCACCTGCTCTATCCAAAAAAATCTTTTACAGTGTAGTGTATTAATTTTTGGACACATTATATATCAAAATAATATAAAAGTAAAAAAACTAACACCCAATTTAAGGACAATTTTAGGTTATATAGTCTGACAGATTAAGATCTAGACATACTAAATTTTGACCTTTTCAAACTGGATCAGATCATTAATTTACCTACACGTAAAATTATTATAAACTGTTTATACATGTAATCTAAACTCCATATTACCATATTATGCATAAAATACAAGGAAATAAAATTGTAATGTGTATGAACAAAACGTAAAACACTGTCCGTATTAGGGACTATATTCGTTGACAACGAAAAGACAACGACAGAAGGACGATAACTGTGTCCCGGACCTATTAAAAGGCAAATACAGGAAGATATAAGAACTCTTAGTAAACCATAGAAGGGGGCAGGATAAAAATACACTAAAAGAAATAGTACAATAATCATGATAATGGAATAAGTAGACAGCTCTCTCACATGCAAAAAACCCCTTACTAAAAAAATATAAGGCCATTATGTTTACCTGGATCGTATCTAAATTTCCTGGGTCTTTTTTCAACATATTTACCTTTCTCATTAGAGAAGAAGGTTTTGAATGAGTTGCAGCAAATATATTTGCATTCAGATTTACCAACCGACAATTTAAGTAAATATGAAAACGTTTTTTTGATAAAATTGTGTGGAAGTGTAGTGTAACGAGTTGAAAAGTAAAAACTGTCTACTGAATCATACGGACTATCACAAGCATGTTAATCATCTAAAAACATCCAAAGTTTTTTTCACAATAAAAAAAGTAAATTCCGCTTTTTTTCAAATATCTTATTACAAAACTTAATGATAAGTTATTTGATAGAAGTTAGGGAGCTAGTTAAAAGCAATGAAAGATTAGCTGTAGAACGCTAACTGGAGGCCGAGATGAAACATTTTTACTGGTTTTGTGTAGTTTAGGTCACCAATAAATAGTAGGGATCTTCAAATGTTCAGAAGAGGCCTTCATTCCGTGTCATTTAATACTTAACATCGTCGAATGCTACGATTCTCACTTGACATGTCATGAGCATCACAATGGGTTCCGCTAACGAAACCGCAACGGTTTCTTTTTGTGAGCCCATGAGTTCACCTCCTTGAACGACTTCGTGTTATTTAATCTTTAGTTTTCTAGAAGTGATTTTTGAATCGGTGTTAATTTTTTGTCTATTGGTCACGGATGTTCTCTTGAACTAATGGTTTTATTAGCCCTCTGATTACATTTTTCCCCCTTTTGTAGGTTTCGTCCAGTGCGGAATAGTATGTTAAATTCAGAAGCATGACAAAAAGAATATACTTGATCTCTGACAACGTAAAAATGTAATAAGTTTAGATACTAAGATACTGTAAAGTTTAATCAAAATGTAATAACGACCGTCACACACACTGTTTACTGAAAATACACAAGTAACATAAAAGAGGCGATTGTCGACTTTCATCTAAAACAAGAATGTCAGAAAACCAAAATATGGAAGTCCATTTTTTAGATTAGTGGATAAAGTGTATGACGCGCACGACGTTAGGCGATAATATAGTTTTAGTCGTTTATCCTTACAACCGTGCTTGATTTCTTTTCAATTTAAGAGTGGGTCTCTGTTTGTGAAATAGTTCGCGCAGAGTGTATCAGCTAAAAAACATTATTGCCAAAACACAGATCACATTAAAATTTTGATAAATAGGAATCTCTTTTTTGACAGTTTCAAAATGTTAAAAAAAATTATGATTTGGTCGACCGTTATGCAATGTCTGTGTCAGAGATAGCAAGGGTATATTCCAATTGTCGTAGCTACAATCAAGTTCTAATTTCAATGAGGGTTCGTGTTACTTAATATTAATTTTCTCTTTAGTATTTTTTTTTAAATCTTGATTATCTTTTCGTCGTTTTTTCTTTAGTCTTTAGGTGTTGTTCACTGTTCTCGGACATCTTGTTTTGGGTTTACCATTGGTATTTTCTCATCTTCTCACTGTTTTGTAAAGGTCAATAAGATTTTGTTTAAACAAGGATGTATACTTAATTGTTAGATTTTTTACGCTGGATATAATATTAAATTACCTTCAACTAATTTAGGGATCTCGGAGTCCGAGTGTTACAAGTAGTTCTACAGTGACCAAAAGCCTGTAAACTCTGAGATTGTGAATTCAAACCCCCCTCGTGACGAGGTGCGTTCGACTCCGATTTTAATTGACAAGGATAACCTTTTTTACTGCCGAAGGGATGTGATTCTCTCCAGGTATCACAGTTGTAATGCTTACGATACAAACAGATTAAAAGATAACACCAGTTTTCAAAACTGTACAGAACAATTCTGCTATTAAATGAACCCAATTGGAGCCCATAGGAATATCTACAACCTGTCGATGAACTTTATTGCCAAACGGTACATACATGTTCTCAAGGAGGAACTTAAAGCGTTACTTATCTCATCACATCACCAGTAAAAGAGAGGCAAAAGATACCAAAGGGACATGCAGTCAAAAATAAACTGACAACGCCATGGCTAAAAAGGAAACAGACCAACAGACAAACGATAGTACACAAAACACAACATAGAAAATAAAAGACTGATCGAAACAATCCCCACCTACAACCTGGGGGTGATCTCATGTGCTTCGGATGGGTAAGCAGATCCTGCTCCACATGTGGCACCCGTCATGTTTCTCGTTTAAGTACATTCCCGGTAATAAGTCTAATTCCGTAGGTCAGATTCGAAAAAAAGGGACGGGATTGTAGTAACGATATAAGTTGCATATCCGCTATCATCTGTGAAACGGATATTCCATAACGGTTCATCAACGTGTGATGGCGTCCGTAAAATTTACGAAGGGATGATTTCAACTTCACCACTTGGAACTCTTGGTTTTATAGTTTCTTTGTGAGCGGCAACCCTCTATCAAGGAAATCATGATAGGAAACACAAGCCCTGGAGTATCGTATCAACTGGGAGATATATACTCCGTATGCAGGCGCTGCTGGAATGTTACTACTTAAAAATGGAAAGTTCATTGGGTAGCTGAAATCATCTCTTTTTTCATATTTTTTTTTTTGTTTTCAACCGAACCTCATTGTCAATTTCTATATGTAAGTCAAGAACTGAGGCAGACTTAACTGTATCTGTTGTATGATTTATCTAGAGTTCGATGGGATAGATGCGTTCAACATAGTCACCAAATTTTGAATTATTAGGGAGAGAACAGTAAGTATATCTAGCATATTAACCTTTTTTTATTACACAAGAAGGCTTCATATGAGTTGCGGCAAATAAATTTGCAATCTTAATTTTTAAACGAACGTTTAATTAAATAGGAAACTTGTTTGATAAGATTGTGTAGAAGTGCATTGTAGATACTTAAATAGTCAAAACTGTCAACAGAACCAAAAGTAACATCAAAAGTACGTAATTCATCTAAACATCCAAAGAATTATTTACACTAGAAAAAAGTAGTTAATTTAACTATTTGCATATTCTTTATTTAAAATGTTAATGATAAGTTATTTGATAGTAGTAAAGGATTGGTTCAAAGCACTGAATGAACAATAATTTGTTAAACATTTACTACAAGCCGAGATAAGACGATATTTTACTTTGTTATGTAAAGGTAACCAATAAATAGAAGTGACCTCCAAATGTTTGCAAAAAGACTTAATCTGAGATCAGGTAATGCTATGATTGTTCACTATATGACTCTCTAAGAAGCGGCATGGTAGAGAATGAAGATATGCATAATAGTGTGATCAATTATTATACTGATTGTGAGGAATAAGTGTAGATTCGCATGGCGGATCTTACTTACCTTTTCGACGCACTATTTCTCGCTCTTTTTTGGAGTGCATGCAAATCCGTCAGTTTTTTTAGTTACCTTGATTTGGTTTCATCCTATTCGTTGAACTTAAAAGTCGGAACACAAGCTGGCTTAATGTACCTAATACTTTGTAAATCTCCATTAAACGATTTTATTTTTAGTCTTTATATGAAGTATATTATCTTTCTAAAACTAAAGATAAGAAAAAGCTAATTAATTTTTATCTTTCTGCAGAATAATTTATAATCTGATATCAAATTCCATGATAATCATTTCTACATACAAGTGTAGAATTGTACACAAACAACAAACTGAAAAATAATTGCACAAAAACAAAATTTAGGATTGAGCATCACGAACAACCCCAAAACCAGAGAGGGCCTCATGTACTCCGGGGGGAGTGTGAAAATAGAATGGCGAAAGATACCAGAGGGTAGAACCGCCATGGCTAAAACAGACAAAGACAAACAGACAAACAATAATATATAAAACACAACATAGGAAGGAAACTAAAGACTGATCAATAAGAACCCTACCAAAAGGTGCTCCGGAAGGGTAAGCAAATTCTGCTCCACATGTGGCACCCGTCGTGTTGCTCGTCTTAATACAAACCCGGTAATAAGTCTTATTCCGAAGGTCAAATTTGGGAAAAGAAGACGAAATTGTAGTTACGATATTGGGAACATACCGATATTCCATAAGAATTGTGAAGGTGTTTTATATTCTTGCATGCACCTGATTTTCTTATTGTTTTACACAATGTATGTTGGACTTTGAACCGCGTTGGTCACGCTGAAGTGTGATGGTTTGAAGCTGAAGTGCGTTTTTTTATCACGCTGTAGTGTGATGGTGGCAATGTGACGCTATCTTGTTTACAGCTACACCGAAGTGCGTAAAATGCGATGGTGGTCACACTGAAGTGTGATGGATTACATAAACTATCTTTGTCAGGAATATGACAGTTGTTGTCCATTCGTTTGATGTGTTTTATAATTTGATTTTGCCATTTGATTACGAACTTTCCGTTTTGAATTTTCCTCGGAGTTCAGTATTTTTGTGATTTTTTACTTTTTTTCAATGTTTTACATGTCGATGAAAAAGTCAAGTTGTTTGTTAGAAAATGGGTTCTTTTGTATGTATGTAGAATGAATCGGTTTGGAAGAGTCATCTTAATTTCTTTATCATTTACGTAGCTATTGTGACTTTGTGAGAAAAATGAGAGAATATCATGTATCACAAACTATTTATTAAATGATTTAAAAGAATGAAAAGCTAAACATATAAATTATATTGTACAGTTGACTAGTTTTGCGTTTCATTCTAGTGTTTAACGGCAAAGCACAATTCTTTATACGTCGTCTTCATGTCATCCGATTTTATTCAAAATTTTCTAATGTCATCGACGTAAACGCTGTTACCGTAAACAAAATAGCAAAAAGTAAAATCACAAAAATACTGAACTCCGAGAAAAATTCAAAACGGAAAGTCACTAATTAGATGGCAAAATCGAAAGCTCAAACACATCAAACGAATGGACAACAACTGTCATATTCCTGACAGGGATTTTCCCATGTAGGAAATGGTGGATTAATCCTGGTTTTATAGCTAGCTAAACCTCTCACTTGTATGACAGTCGTATAAAATTCCATTATATTGACATAATCGGTAAAAATATCAATAAACTGCTTCGCCGAGCGCAGCTGGATACGACCGCAGAGGGCCAATCCTGAACAGTTGGGCAAAAATGATCAAACAATATTCAAGCTGCATACAGGTCTGAATTTGGATTGTAATTGAATATTTGACACATTATAGGTTTCTGACACAGAATAAACGTGTCAAAGAACTTGAAATTGGTTGTATGATTTGAATTTATATTCAATTGAAGATTTCGTGATGTTGTGCAATACACTGTGCTGTTGCGCAATACTTAGTAAATCTGTTTTCCGACTATATACAAAGAATTAGCAAAATAAATTGTGACCCGCAATTTTTTTCTTTGGAAAATTGACAATTTCTTCAAGCTTGAGGAAAAAAAATTGACCCCCCCCCCGAAAAAATTTTTTTACCCCCCCCCCAAAAAAAAAATTTGTTCTACCCCCCTCCAAAAAAAAAAAAATTTGAAGATAATTTTCTTTTAAGGAAAAAAAATTTTTTTTTACCCCCTTCCAAAAAAATTAATTTTGAAGAAATTTTCTTTTTGTAAAATGTGGTACAAATTATGAGACATCAATACACTTATACACAAGTTATTGTCTGAAAACTAGAAAAATGCTTGTTTAAGACCCTTTTTGGCCACTAATTCCTGAACGGTTTGAGCAATTACCCCCAAAATGAATCCCAACCTTCTACTAGTGATATTGAACCTTGTGGTACAATTTCAGAGCAATCAAAATACTTATACACAAGTTATTGTCCTGAAACTAGAAAAATGCTTGTTTTGGCCCCTAATTCCTAAACGGTTGGGACCAACAACCCCAAAACCAATCCCAACCTTCCTTTTGTGGTATTGAACCTTTTGGTTAAATTTCATAGAGATCCATACACTTAAACTAAAGTTATTGTCCAGAAACCAAATGTCTTCGGACGACGCTGACGCCGACGACGACGACGACGTGATACCAATATACGACCGCAATTTTTTTTTATAAAAATAGGGGTACAGCAGTCAAAGTTGTGTTATTATCCTATTCACTATTAAAACAAACAGATATATAAACAAACAATGACGGGATGTATAAGTACAGAGCCACATCACATGCAAGAAAGATTTATTATGTCTCAGTGATGTAGGATGAAAAACAAAACAAACATAAAACATAAAACATATTAACAAAAATACGATAAAAAGGGGTTGTATTTCGGTTTTTTTCAAGCAGTAATTTACTTTTGTTTCAATCGATCAGTCACTGTATTATTAATAGCGAAAACACCCTTCTTAATATGAATATGATAGGTAGGGTATATACGTTTCAAAGATATGAATCCTAACTTATAAAAGCAAAACGCATCTAGAGGGCATTATGTCACAATAATATAGTGCCTTAATTTACATTTGTAAACTTTGTAAATTACATAAAAACAAAGAAAAAAATCATACCTGTCAGATCCTTCCTCGCTACGATCTAAATAATGCAGATTTATTGACAGGTTTGATTATATACGCATTTAAACAAAACTGTTCTAAGAAATCTATTCCTTCATGGCAAAAAGGTTATATATAGATTCTTTTTACAATTTGACAGATATATGAAAAACGTGATGCTAGGTATAAACACTCTTTTATTATTTTCAACGTATTTTCTAATACTTGTATTCCTTCGTGGAAAAATGGTTATATATAGATTTCTCTTACAATTTGGCAGATAAATGAAAAAGGTGATGTGAGATATACGTCAATATGTGCCGGCTTTTATCATAATCATTATGCAATTCGCGATATATTATTTATTTTCACAAATTTTCTGATACCTAAAGAAAAACATCCCTTTTTGTAGCATATTTAGCATATAAGTCTGAATTCGTATGATGCCTGATACAGGACACTCTTAGTCGAAGAACCATGTCTCGCTCTGTTTTGAGTTCATACGATTCTCTACGATTTTTTTTATCTGTTTACATATTCCAAATATTTTTTCGTGTTGTGAACACCGGTAAACTACTGTTACATCTCATTGCAACTATTTTCTGTTAAAAAAATCCGGCGATTTCTACACTGGTTGTAATGGAGAGATCTAAATATCAGAGCGTTGTGTATTGTCGATTGTATGCCCTTCTTTTCATGGACATAGTTTCTTATTCTTATACTGTTATCTTTTTTTTTCTTTCTTGAGCGTGTTTCCTACCCTTAAATATGCTATACTTCCGTTGTTTAGAATTCCAGCGCTCTTTTTTTTTATCGCGCATGTTGCTTTTCAAATACAAATTCTGACATTCATGTTCCGAGTGTCCTCAAAGAAAAGTTTTTGAGTAGAATATGATTATTTCTAAAAATGAGAAATTTGCAATATCTAATTAAGTTGTTTTCGTCAATGTTCAGGGCTCAATAACATTTAAATCTTATGTATCTTGTGGAGTACTGGGATATTTTTTTAAGTACATTAATCACAACTATTTCATAACATTAGTGGAACCAAATTTACTGCACCAGACGCGGATTTCGACGGTTTTTGGATTGGCATTGTTAGTGTGTCTTTCATATATGAATATCCAATCGGTATCTTTCGCTTCCTTTATAAAGTCTCTTTATTGATAAATAACCTTTCAATAGAACAATATCCATATCTTAATGCCAGTATCGAAGTACAGAATACTTGGTGGGTAAAACCCTTGAGGACTAATAATTCATCAGTCGCCGTATCGACCAAGGTATAGTAATAACATAAGCGGTATCAATTCTGGTGCAAAAGAGGTGCATTCAATTTCCACTTGGTATCATAGAGTTTGCATACTTCTTTTTCATACATCATTGCCAAATCAAATTTCAATATCCTCCCGGAGCTTTAAAAGTAGACGATAAATATTTACAAATGTGAACATTTCAAACGACATTAAAAAGACAAATATATACATGTCTTGCTAAAATCAAGTAAATTTAATATTCAGTCATCCTCTTTTTCGGTTAAACTTCAAGGTAAAGGACAGATGTACATTACAAGGAATAAAACAATAGATGTAGGTAAATATGTTTACTTCCCCAATTAAATTGAATGGTGTTAAATGTCCTAAATATTTATACCGTGTTTTAAATTTTTTTCTTAAAATAGAAAATATATTTCGTTCAGACTGATATAATCTTGTTTTTCACCTCACCGATTAAGTGTTATTTGGAATATGATGTTTATATAGCAAAAAAGATTAACAGGAGTAGTGTATGGTGTTCAGATTCACACTTCTATCGAGAAAAACTTAAAAAAGTCAGCATTCCTCTTACGAAATAAAGGATATGACAACAAGGAGGAAATAAAAACCATGTCAAAGTAAAGTCAGGCAAGACTATGGTCAAAGACAAAATTTTTTGTGATCGTATAAAGTTTACAAAACAGTGAACATGTGCTCAAGTTGATGTGACCACTTCAAGGCAAACTAACTTGAATCAAAGCTGTTATCTGGTACGGGCTCACAAACCAGCAAAATATAAAGACACATACTACCGTAGATAGACCATAAAGAGAAAGGATCGAGTAGCACAACTCTAAATAGATATAAGAAGATGTGGTATGAGTGCCGATGAGAAATCTCTCCATCCAAGTCACAATTTGTAAAAGTAAACCATTATAGGTCAAAGTACAGCCTTCAACACGGAGCCTTGGCTCAAACCGAACAGCAAGCTATAAAGGGCCAGAAATGACTAGTGTTAAACCATTCAAACAGGAAAACCAACTGTCTAATCTATATAAAAAACGAGAAACAAGAAACACTTATGAACCACATCAACATACGACAACCACTGAACAACAGGTTCCTCACTTAGGACGGGTGCAAAAAAAATGCAGCGGGTTTTAACGTTTAACAGGCGTCAACCTTCACCCTAACCTGACACAATAGTGTAACATCACATCATAAAAAGACACACTATAAAATATCAACTGAAATGGCTTAACTCAATCAAAAGACATATTAACAAAACATATTATCCTACAATGAACGTGTACATTTAATCTATGACACAATGTAAATACAAAATTAATTGAAAAAGAGGGGGGGGGGGTGAGACGTAAAACAATATCAGAAAGACAACCATAACCCTGGACAAAATACCGCCAAATAAGATGAGGTACACAGGGAAATAAAACTAAATTGTTGTAAGGTATACATGGAGTACGGAAATATCATTACAAAATGAATAATTTAGTTTTTCAAAGTACGAGGACAGAAGTGAAAATTTATCGTCATACAGGTGTATATATTAAAAATAGTGACAAGTGATATAACACAAAATAAGTAAACATCAAATAACAAAAATGCATTATAAATTGTATCAGCAGGTCAAACTAAAAAGAAAGTACGATTTGAGAGTACTCGCAGTAACTGAAAGCTAGTTAAGAGCCAAAAACAATTAATAATAAAAAATCATGCATCAGAGACTAACATCAACTAAAACACATCCCAGGGATTTAGTGTTTTAACGTCATGGACAGTCAAAGAAGACATGACTTGTGCAATGCCAAAATAAAAGTTTCGACAGGCAGTAGGACAGTTAGGAGTTAACCTTTTAATAAATGTGTATAATGTTATATATAGATAAAGTAATCTCTATATAGAAGATGAACGTGGATGTGTATTTATACATCCCAAACAAAACCGTTTGAAAAGAATACAAATTTAGTTGTTTTATTTTGCTGATGACAAAATCGAATTTTTCTAACCCCATTAAAACCGTTAATGCATTCATCTGGTCCGGAAGAGTAAGCAGTCAGTGTTCTGCAGGTTGAATACATCATATTGATGGTGACAAGTACAAACTGGCGATGATTTGCATTCGGTGATGTCATAATTGAGAAAAAGATAGGATAATGGCTGCGGCAAATAGAAGATATCTGTGATATAGATATTGCAGAACGGTGACCATGAAATTTTCGGAGATGATTTCAATTTTATAAACTATGTAGCGCCCTTGGTAGAAGGCTTTCTGAAATGATGTTTTCAATATGACGTTATGGGAGTTGGAGGCATTTTTCTTAGCCGCCAAACAGCTCGATTTATTTTTATTGTGGCTTATTGTTTTAAAATCCTTACTAAATCGTATCGCTGAAATTAAAAAAAATATCTACGACAATTCGAGCAGTATATGTGGACAAGTTGATTTTGTTTGATTTATAAAGTTTTTTGTGCACGTTGACTTCTTAAATTGTGGCAAAGGAAAATTGCTCTTAATCAAATCGCGTTAACATCGCTTTGAAAAAAATGAAAACACGTTACAAAACTGTTTCCAAAGCACTTTTCTGGATTTACCTTCATTAGCTTTCTTAAACATTATCATCCTTGGCTTTCAAATAGTAGGCTTTCAGCGTTCCTGATGAAGGTAAATCTAGAAAAGCGCTTCGGATGAATGAAATTTATAACATGTTGTTTTAATATAGGAACGCTCAAAACCGTATATTTGAAAGCCAAGGATATATAAAATCAAAGAGCTGAAAGCTCTGAGGAAAAATGACGCCATTGTCTCTAATATTGGGATATTTTTGATGCAAGTCTTGATTTTCACATAATTTACCTACTGAATCTTATGAGACTTTTCAGCTCGTGGTATGTAGGCTGACTGACAACAGAATAGATATGAATTGTTTTCAATGTCTATGGCTTTTTTTATTTGTTTGTCAATATATATATATATATATGTGTGAATTTGTTTCTTGCAATATCATTATTCTTAGTCAAGAATACATTAACAGACTATCCCCTTCATTGTAGAATTATTTAACAAAATGATGATGAATAGCCTGCAGTAAGCAAGCTCTTATACCCCACATAGACCTTATTTAAGAGATAAGTTACAAGTGTCTTAGTGACATTGTTGGAAAATGACGCAGTCAATTTTCCTATACCGCTGACCAGAAGTCATTTACCGCTTCCAAGCCGCTTTCCGTACTCGGTTCCGTATTTTACATACTTATGTACTATACAGAATTACATTCTTAACCTGTCCAAATGTTTATTGTTATTAAATGGTATTTTGAGCTATCCATTTGGTATATTTTTCATATCTATACGAGCTTTCGCTTTTATGTGCATGTCTTTACAATCCGTAAAAAAATCAGAATATAAATAGATCCGTTTTCTTATGGTTTTGGACTTTTTGCATACCAATGATAACCAATCGCTAGACAAAATAGTTCTTGAAAGAATGTCAACCTTTCTTGTCAGTTGAACTTTAAAATCATTCAAAAAATAATAATCGGAATCATCTTGATAACCATACAAAAGATAATGCTCTTTATCAAGATTTACGAAGTTTTTAAGAATCGAAAATTAGTAATACGGTTACACCCACGCGGTGCGTATGTATTTTGTTTACAAAGTTATAGCTGCAGACAGTTGAACGGCAAACGCCTGATTCTGACAGATAGAGGTCAATCTGTCGACACAAAAACTACCCGTATGTAAAATGTTTACGCCCATAAACAGCGCCACCTATATATCTTTCTTCGTCGTCTTTGAGAACGATTTTCTGTTCTGTTTGAAATTAAAACATTAAATTAACTTAAACGTAGAATAGTAAGTGTAGAAAACAAATTAAAAGATATATTTTTACATGACTGATTATGCATGATATGCTGGCAATGTGCGCAATGTCCTTTAATCCAAGATTGAAAATAAGTTTGTTTCCTACGACAAGATGGCGGATTCCAATGTTTACATTTTTTCCATCAAAACAAAAGCTGACACAATTGCGTGTCCGGCCATGAATATGCAAATTATTTATTGTTTCGGGTAGCTTATCCAATTGCATTTACTGTTATATAAGTGGCTACACGTTACCATCCATCGTTACAAAAGTAGGATGTGTCTGGTGTGTACATCTCTGGAATATTGTGTATTCAATTTTTTACGGTAAAAATCAATGTTATCTTCATTATATTTCCATGCAAACACAAGTCATAACAACAAATAATTGTTTATAAAACTTATAATGTAAACAGACATGTTTAATCGTCTGTCTTAGCAAATATTCATGTAAAGAAAGCTGATGGGTTGTTTTATAATTCAAGCACAGCAGACAAAGTAAGTCCTCAACATCTTTCTTTTCTGAGTATAGATCAGCAGCTCCTCTAAGGATTAGTAATGGAGCACTTTATATTTAGTCCAATGATTTTTTTGTCTCTCTTATTTTCTTATTTATATTATTATTATTATATTTCTTATATTTTCTTGTAAGCCACCAAGCCACAACTCCTCTTTTTCCTATGGTGCCTGAAAACAATGAACCATTTTGTTGATTATTGAGGTCTGTAAAGTGACTTATAACTGCCAACAGCCACATTATTTGGACTCTGGTGGAAAGTTATCAGACTGTTTTCTCATTGGCAATCATACCACATCTCCTTATTTTAGTACGGGTAAATTGTTTGAAATAAATGACTAACAAACATTAAATCATTTGAAAAAAAAAATTCTGCAATAATTTATGTTGTCATTTTAAGATTTCAGTTTATATATATATATATATATATATATATATATATATATATATATATATATATATATCAACAATAAAATTTGGTTGTATAAATGTTGTCCCTATGTTTGTAATTGTAAAACTAGTATAACAATACTATTGTCTAAATCTACAGAAATGGATCATGCTTCAGGTAACAGAAATAACAAGGTCACTAGGTCACTTGTAACTTATCTCTTAAATAAGGACTATGTGGGGTATAAGAGCTTGCTTACTACAGGCTCTACATAATCATTTTGTTAATTAATTCTACAAAGAAGGGGATAGTCTGTTAATGTATCCTTGACTAAGAATAATGAAATTGCAAGAAACAAATTCACATATTACTTTGAATATTGTAGATCGTTCAGGTAGTCTTGAGCTAGTTCTTTGTACAAAAGAACAACCAGTAGTCATCTTCACTTCATACATATATTATCTTGACAAACAAATAAAAAAGCCATAGACATTGAAAACAATTCATATCTATTCTATTGTCAGTCAGCCTACATACCATGAGCTGAAAAGTCTCATAAGATTCAGTAGGTAAATTATGTGAAAATTAAGACTTGCATCAAAAATATCCCAATATTAGAGACAATGGCGTCATTTTTCCTCAGAGCTTTCAGCTCTTTGATTATTTCTGTTACTTAAAGGATGATCATATTCTGTAGATTTAGACAATAGTATTGTTATACTAGTTTGACAATTACAAATAAAGTGACACCATTTATACAACCAAATTTCATTGTTGATATATATATATATATATATATATATATATATATATATATATATATATATATATTGGTTGTATAAATGTTTGGGCTTGTATTATATTTGCCTTGGGTTTATATGATCCGTTCATCCTATTTTGACTCTTTCAAAATTCAAGAGTCTCCTAAATTGAGGTAAATTATATGGCCTTCCAAATACCGTTTCGATTCCTAACATCACTGAAGAGACATTAATTGTCGAAATCCGGATATGGTGTATAAATTTTTGCAAATCATGTTTGCGGTATACCATCTTTTCCGCAAGTTTATTTTTTTTCTGTTTGGTAATAAATTAATAATAAGATCTATTTTGTTACATCTTGTGATCCGTTTATTTGGCAATCGCCCATGGCAGTCAGCAGGGTTTAAGAACATCAGTTGTTCGACCTGCTAGTCAAATGCGTTTTGTTAAAATATACTTTTTCACTCATTTGGTCTTTTGGAAAATGTTGTTTGTGCTGTATTTAGACCCCTCTACCAAGAAATTTGTTTTGCATGCACACGTATAAAAATTGCGGTTTTTATTCAACACAATCATAGGTTTGAACGTTGTTTTCAATTTAGACTTGTTTATATATATATTCAACACAATCATAGGTTTGAACGTTGTTTTCAATTTAGACTTGTTTATATATATATATATATATAAACAAGTCTAAATTGAAAACAACGTTCAAACCTATGATTGTGTTGAATAAAAACCGCAATTTTTATACGTGTGCATGCAAAACAAATTTCTTGGTAGAGGGGTCTAATTACAGCACAAACAACATTTTCCAAAAGACAAAAAAAGTGAAAAAGTATATGTAAACAAAACGCATTTGACTAGCAGGTCGAACAACGGATGTTCTTAAGCCCTACTGACTGCCATTGGCGATTGCCAAATAAACGGATCATTAGATGTAACAAAATGGATCTTTATTATTAATTTAATACCAAACAGAAAACAATAAACTTGCGGAAAAGACGGTATACCGCAAACATGAGGTGCAAAAATTGGTTCACCATATCCGGATTTCGACAATTAATTTTAATGTGCGTATTGTTATGCGTTTACTTTTCTACATTGGCTAGAGGTATAGGAGGAGGGTTAAGATCTCATAAACATGTTTAACCCCGCCGCATTTTTGCGCCTGTCCCAAGTCAGGAGCCTCTAGCCTTTGTTAGTCTTGTATTATTTTTAATTTTAGTTTCTTGTGTACAATTTGGAGTTTAGTATGGCGTTCATTATCACTGAACTAGTATATATATTTGTTTAGGGGCCAGCTGAAGGACGCCTCCGGGTGTGGGAATTTCTCGCTGCATTGAAGACCTGTTGGTGACCTTCTGCTGTTGTCTGTTCTATGGTCGGGTTGTTGTCTCTTTGACACATTCCCCATTTCCATTCTCAATTTTAATGTCTCTTCAGTGATGTTAGAAATCGAAACGATTAGATATATATAAACAGAAATCTTTAAATGACAACATAAATTATTGCAGAATTATTTGTTTTTCAAATGATTAAATGTTTGTAAGTCATTTATTTCAAATAATTAACCCGTACTAAAATAAGGAGATGTGGTTACCAATGAGATAACAGTCTAAATAGTGTGGCTGTTGGCAGTTATAAGTCACTTTCCAGACCTCAACAATGAACTAAACCGGTTCATTGTTTTCATGCACCATAGGGAAAAATAGGATTTGTGGCTTGGTGGCTAACAAGAAAATATAAGAAATATAATAATAATATTAATAAGGAAAAAAAAGACAGGACTAAGCCACTGGACTATATATAAAGTGTTCCATTACTAATCCTCAGAGGAGCTGCTGATCTATACTAGTACTAAGAAAAGAAAGATGTTGAGTTCTTAGCCAGGGCAAGCTGAATTTTGAGACTTAGGAACATCAGAGTAGATGTGGGACACCACATATATAAGCCAATCTGCCCTATTTGCTGCCACCTATTAAAATTAATGCCTAGGGTGGTAATCAAACCCATGTGCATTTAATCTTGTTCTCTATGTACATATATGATATATAAAATTAAATGCAAAAAATGCAGCGGTAATGTAAATATGTTAATTTACATCATTATAGCCTCATTTTTTATAAGGACCTAGCTAGACCTTTTTCTTAGGCAAGGTGTATTATATAACTCTGAAAGCAATACAATCCAGTGTTCTCCCCAGGATTTATTTTATAGCACTGTGGTATTTAGCGCCCGATTTAAGATTGATTCACCTTAAGTTTCGTGTTTGTGACTTGATGTTACATTTATTTATAACTACCATGTTAGTTATATTATATTAAATAGACAAAAACCTGGATTTTCTATACATGTGCCATGTGCATTAACAGAAATGCAAATAAGTGACATTTTAAATATTAATTAAACTTTAAAAATTAAAATGACTAGATAACTTAAATAATTTGATTTTATTTCCACCCATCCCCAAATGTAGCACAGTAGGTATATCTTTTTTTTCTCATTTTCAGTTGTTTGACTTATAAACTTGTTATATATCCTTTACAGCTTCATAATTTACTTACACATATTAAGGAGGTTTTCAATGACAAAATTGGAATTTCTTCATTTGTTTTTTATTTACATTTATCAAATTACAATTTTGCAATTAAAATTGGTATATCCTTTAATATCAAAGGAAGAAATGGAATAACTCTTTCCATAAGTACTGAAATATTATTAAAGACATGTTTAAAACAGGCTAACATATTTGATCATATTCCAAGATGAATATGATAGAAATCTTTTTTTTTAAGAAGTTTTTTTTATTATTAAAGGTGGATTATCAATAAATAAATGTGTCCAATTGAAACATTACAACCGCCGTTAAAAGTTGTGTTTGGTAATTTTATGAAATTCATTGAATATGTGAATTATTGCCACTAGAAATATTTTACAAGATTTGACAATACTGGTTTTAGCACTTTTGCCCACTGAAATTGTCTCCCTTCACAACTTCCTGTTTACACATTATTTGCTGTATCTCTAGGAATCATTAAATGCCATTCCTTATCCAAGCCATCCACTGTTAACATTGATTTTAAAATAATATTTAATTAATAGTTATTGAAAAGTGGATGGCATATCTAAATATTTTTTATTTATTTTCAAGTAATTTTCGTATCCGATTTTGAAAATAGCGATGCAAGTACAAGTAATCGTAAAATACGGGCTTGTAATGAACACCTGGACAATGGGAATGCTTTTCTCAAAACAATACAGGTTCAATAGTTTAGTTGTTAACTCGAAAAAGTAATGAAATAATCGTAGATGTTTCAAAAATGGACAAGACCACGATGTCAGAGAAAAGGGTAAAACTTTCCTTAAATACTTTTGGTATGATTTATTGAGCACTGCCTACTCCTTTCATAAAGTTTCTGCATCTTTTAATTCTTTTTAAAGTGAAAAAATCCAGAAAGAAATAAAGTCTTTTTGACAGAAAAACTTCTGCAAACTGACCTCTGTTTGATATTTGACCTATATTATGTCTGCAGCAGTAACTTTGTAAACAAAATACATACGCACCGCGTGGATATAACCGTATTACTAATTTTCGATTCTTAAAAACTTCTTAGATCTTGATAAAGACCACTATCTTTCGTATGATTTCAAGATGATTCCGATTATTATTTTTTGAATGATTTTAAAGTTCAGCTGACAAGAAAGGTTGACATTCTTTCAAGAACTAATTTGTCTAGCGATAGCGATTTGTTATCATTGGTATGTAAAAAGTCCAAAACCATAACAATACGGATCTATTCAGATCTATTTATATTCTGATTTTTTTACGGATTATAAAGATATGCACATAAAAGAGAAAGCTCATATAAATATGATAAATATACCAAAGGGATAGCTCAAAATACCATTTAATAACAATAAACGTATGGACAGGTTAAGAATGAAATTCTGTACAGTACATAGGTATGTAAAAATACGGAACCGAGTTCGGAAGGCGGCTTGGACGCGATAAAATGACATCTGGACAATGGTATAGGAAAATTGACGCTTTGACAACGTCATTTTCCAAAAATCGAAACATTTAAAGAGCTATATAACCAAAAAGGACCTAATAAAATAACCAATTACATGTACATCTAAGGTCAAATTTACCTGAGGAGTTGAAATCTGTTTCTTTACAAAATCAAAATTTATAAACGGTCAATTTAAGAAAGATCTGTTATTAATCATGTCAACACAGAAGTACTGACTGCTGAGTTGATGATACCCTCAGGGATTGTCTACCAGCAGAGGTATCGATCCATTGCTGTAAAAAATGGAAACATCAGGTTATAAATTTTATGCATCCGATTCGCTCTTCTGGATCTTAAATTTATCAGGAACCCTATCTATTTTTTCATCTAAAAATCTAAATTTCTGAAAACGCTTGCACCTCATTAATCCCAGTGAACTTGAAATAAAGGTCAGGAAACTACTGAAAATAGGTCCGATTCATAAGTACATCATTTCGTTATAATGGCAAAAACTTCTAAACTCGGATCTATAACAAACGTGTCGATTTCATTTTCCACATTTCTAATAGTGACATTCACTCCTCCCAATTAGGTGGCGTGTCTATATCTCAATTGACATATTACGTAAAGGCATGTTTCCATTATAAGGAAGTCATTAGCAGAGGATTACTCCTAATGCAAAGTCTCAATTAGCAGATTTATCAGATAAAAACAACTGAAATCGACCAACACAACTCCAGGTCAACATCTATTATATGTGTTCAAAAATATCATCAAAGATCTGTGGTGTGGGATATAGTGGTTAATAAAAGTGAGGATGTGGGATATGAATGGGGCAAAAAAGTGGGAATGTGAAATATAGGTTGTTAAAGAAAGTCGGCATGTGGAAAAGAAAGAAAAAAGTGGGAAGTAGGATAACAATTCCAAAAAAAGAGGGATTTTGGAATGGGGTGGGGGTATATGCAAAATAGACTTAAAAGAGTTTAGAACATTGGTATACTATATGTTGCCTCTAATTAGATAAACATTTTTTTTTACATTATACTGAAGTCACGAGATAGTTTACACCTTATATAAATATTATGTGCAAGTTATTCTCTACCTTTTATTGTATTAACAAAAATCAAAATGAAAAATTCCTCAACAATTTCAGTTGATTTGAAATTCATTGTCATGGACCTATAACTTTATTTCGAATTTCTAGGTCTTTCCAATAAACTCATCACAGATAACAGAATTATAATTTTGTACGCCAGGTGCATGTTCAGTCTAGAAAAGACTAAACAGTGATGCAGGCTCAAAAAGATAAAAAGGCAAAATAAAGTATAAAGTTGAAGAGCATTGAGGATCCAAAATTTCGAAAGGTTTTGCCAAATACAGGTAAGGTAATCTATTCCCGAGATAGAAAAACTTTAGTATTTAAAAAAAATTAGAGTTTTGTAAACAGTTAATTTATAATTATGACCATACCAATGATATTTCATGTCAACACAGACAGAAGTCCTGACAACTGGGCCGGTGATACCCTTGGGGAGGAAACCTCCACTAGCAGTGGCATCTTCATTCAGATATAAGAATAAGTATAAGAAAACTGACAATGTCATTAATGAAAGAGCTGAAAGACAAACTAAAAAACTGAGCAACACAAATTCCACCAAAAATGGTGATGAACTCTGGTGTTTTGGAAGGGTTAGCAGTTCCTGCTTAATATTTGTTATACAGCTCAGGTTGATATATTCATGCTAATTAAATCATGGTGTGAAATTCCTTTATTTTTTTTGTCCTTAGTTGTTAATTTTTGTAGTTCACAAATTAATAGCTGATAAATGTACTTGCACAAATGTAATGTAATGACAACAGTAACATACTTTGAGCTATTCCATTATCATATGAGTGGACTTTGAGCTATTCCATTATCATATGAGTGGACTTCGAATATTCCACAACAACCATACTTTCTTTAATTTTGAGTACATCAAATAAACATTCTTTTCTGTATTTTTTGCTGTGCAGGTACTAATTTTGTGTCATGGATGGTTTACCTATATCTGTAGTTTTTATATTCTTAGTCTGGGATACTATGAATTGTTTATTAGTTGTTATTTACTTTGAACTAACTTTCAAAAACTGTGAGTACTCATAGATTAGCGCTTAGAGTCTTTTGTCTGAGTTTTTTTGGGGGACATTTGTGCCAATCCAAGTCACAATGTAAAACTTCCTTTCCTTGCTAGCCCCATAAATGACTGTATTTATGACTCTGTAGAAATAAAAATGAAATTCATTAGTTTTCTCGTTTCTCATTTTTTATATAGATTAGACCGTTGGTTTTGCTGTTTTAATGGTTTTACACTAGTCATTTTGGGGCCCTTTATAGCTTGCTGTCAGTGTGAGCAAAGGCTCTGTGTTGAAGACCGTACTTTGACCTATAATTGTTTACTTTTACATATTGTGCCTTGGATGGAGAGTTGTCTCATTGGCACTCATACCACATCTTCTTATATCTACAGACAGTTTGATAATAACAACAAAAGTGATCTTGTCATTTCTTTATTTTGACTTTTTTCGCCCGCCAATCTAACAAATCCTCCATATTATCAATGTCTATATCACTATCATTATCACTATCAGAGGATTTATTGTCACATTTATGAGGCATTTCTTCCTTTTTTATTGTTAAATCGTTCACTTCTTTCCAACGATTTCTGCAAAGAAAAAAATATTGGTATTATCATAAGATTTTTTTTTAATTTCATTTCAGATAATATGTACAACTAGAGAAAGGATTATTTTGTTTCTGTAGCAGCACACTGTACACCAAATATAGTAAGCCTATTGCTTATAGTATATGAGAAACAAATTTTTATTATGAAAACTAACCATTAACCAATGAACTATTAAAATGAGGTTAAGGTCAGATGAACCCTGCCAGAAAACTTGTTCACCATGCTATCATTCCATACACTAAATACAGGTGACCTATTGCTTATAGTATCTGAGAAGTATACCTAACTATGGAAACTTAATATTGACCAATGAACCATGAAAATGAAGTCAAGGTTAGATGAACCCTATCAGACAGACATGTACAATGAAGTCTTAATTTGACCAGGGAAGTATTTTGTCATTTTCCCAACATCCAGAGTGGCAATACTTCTAGATCCCTATGTTCACTTTATGCAGGGGCCTTAGTGACCGTGGTCTAAGTAGTTGAACTACTGTATCACTAGCCTGTCAACATTGAGGTTTTGAGTTCGAATTCTGCAGATGGCAGGTGCACTCCACTCAAATCTCAATTGACTAGGATTATCAGTTTTCCTATCCAAGGTCCAAGGTTTTCTCCGGCCACTCTGGCTTCCTCCACCAAAAAACCAGACCATGACGAAATTGAAAATTAGTGCTAAAGATGGATTTAACACCAAATAAACACTTTATGGATTGAACATGACTTGTTTTTAATCATTATGAGACTTGCACGTAAAATGCGATGAATAAAAATATTAAACTTTCGTATTCAATTTTTTTTCAAAATATGAGTTAAATAACACTGGACAGATGTGGGTGCCCACGGCAGGCAAACAAATCAACAAAATCCTCCTTAGCTGAAGTTGTGTTTTAAGTGTATTTACATTTGATCATCTATTTCCTCTATATTTCTGTCTACGTTAATCTGCTCATCTTCTTCTTCTACTATGGCTTCAGATACCTGACAATCATAAAGGAAAATGTGTCAGGGTTATTGTATTTCAAAAATAACATGCCAACATGAAAAAACCAACTAAAGCTAGTTCTTTTCTAGGCTACCGGTACCTAAAAAAATTGATCTTTACATATTAGAAGTCTACATAAATTTGTTGATAACTGAAGAAATGGACTTTGTTTTCCCTGGGTAAAAGTAAGTTTCAATAAAAAATCTGCAAGATAATAAAATGAAAATTAAATCATCATAAACTATAGTTTATTAACATTCACAAAGCTGATTGTAGTCGGTATATAAATAATAAGTAACGATATAAAATTTAGCTATTATCAATTAAATTTCAATCATTAATCTATTCTATTTCACTATCTTCATTCCATTAAATTAAAGAAGATATATTTCTACAATTTAAAATGATCTGAAACAATGCATTTGGTGTCTGAGATATGTCTGTTGTTCTCCTATAGTTCATGTAGCTAGGGATTCTGTGACCCTTTCTCACAAAAACTGATTATTTATTGTTAGTTTTGCCAAAATATTCATTATCTATGAGTATTTTTACTCTGAGTTTTTCCCTGTAAAAGAGCAGCTGGTCATTGCCAGAACCTAACACCTACCCATTTTTTTTTCAAAAGGCAAATGACAATTAAACTGTACACACTGGTAATCAATCTTGGACATACGAATTTAAAGGGAATGAGTGCTAAATTTTAAGTAAAAACTATTTTAAACAAGGTTTAATGAAGAAATTCTTTTTTTTTTTTTCATTGAAAATTCTAAATCATTTAATGTTGGTTTCAAGTAAAAAGAGAAATAAAACAGAAAGGTTGGTAAGCACAAAACCATGTTCCCTTGAATCAAAATAAGTTCAATCTGCAACATCAATGATTTCACATCCTTGTATCAGTGTTCTCCATTTTTCACTAAGGTAAGGTGGGTGTTTTGAAAAAATCACTTGCAACCGGGTGGTTTTTTTTTGTTTTAACATTTCCAAACCAGGTTTTTTTACTGTTGGAGGGGTCACACCCAGCTTAAATGCTGAATGGAAAACACTGCTTGTATAATAAGTAAGTCCTATCTATCTTAAAGAATTTTTTTTTAAATCAACACTGAATGTTTTTCTTGCATTAGAACAGATATTTCTTTTGACAACTGAAAAAAGAAAACTCATGGATAGTTTTCTACAAAGCCACTTTGTAGGCTGGGCCCTACAAACTGTTAATAAAATATCACTTAGCAAGGTTTGAAAGTTATGATATATTTGATTAACATGCCTCCTAAATTCAACTCTTGACTGAAACCAATGACAATGCTGGGTAATGTATAATTCTCTTTTTTGTGCAGTGGAATTCTGTTTGCTAAACTAATAATATAATTTTTTTTTTATTAAAATGCAGCATTTTCTCATAATCATCAAAGTTAAACAATTACTAACATGAATTCTTCCGTCAATGCTTTTCTTCAAAAATGATTAAAATTCAGCATTTTTACAAGTCCACTGATAATTATCATAGATAAACAATTACTAACATGAGTTTCTTCCTTCATTGCTTTCTGAAACATTTCCCATTCTTCTTCCATCTTGTCTTTATATTCCACTTTTCTAACCTGTAAAACAAAAAGTGGTATAATTTACACATTTCTACCATGTGATGTTTTTCACCGTAATGAACATATCATTCTATTTTACTCATACTGATATAAACATCAGATCTAATACATACTTTACAGAAAAAAATATTTTACATTTAGTCTGGAAGATTGCCTTATAAGTCTTACGAACTAAATTGCTTAATAAATTCATAACTGACTGGATAATCTATTTGAAACATAACATACCAATTTTAGATTTAGAAAGGGCAAATTTATAACCAAGGAACGATAATGTCCAATACCGAAAACAATCTGCAGCTTTTTTTTTATGTCCATAACTTTATCCTAAAACTTCAAAACTTCAAAAGATTTGGTTTTAACTAATTTGTTAAAAAGAGAAATAACTCAGATAATCAGACATGGATACTAGTCTGGTATCAAAAAGAAACACAACTATGAAAGAGATCCCATTGTATATCATATATTGTTTGTATGGTAAAGTGTTGATTGTATGCCATACACAGGAAAAATGCCACTTAATTTTTGTAATAATTTTATGGTCACATAGAGCCTTATAACTACCTGTTCTTGTTATGGACAGGCATACAAAACATTAGGAAAAGGCCCACAGGCTGCATGCACTCTTAAAGCCTTATAAATCTAGAATCACTGACCTTGGCGTCCTGTTTTGGGTTATCAAAGAATCCCTCAGGAAGAACATCAGCCATGACCTTTTCTTTGGGTTCATCTTCTACTTCAGGTTTATTACCACTGTCAAAAAAGTCTGAAAAAAAAAATATTGATTGCTGAAAACCCCTGCTGATTTTTCCTGACAAATTATGACTTTGATGGACCTAAAGCAATACCAGTATATAAATAACACAAAGCTGAGAGAGAGATAGAGCAGATTGGTACCCTGAGAAAACATTGTCAACCGAGGCAAAACATTTTATACTAAATGTTCTTTTATTACTGTCTATCTAATTTCAAATTCAAAGTAATAAACTGTGCTTTCTTTACCTATATATAACAATCATCCATATTTAAAAAAGGGCACAAGCCATCAAGTGTCAATAATGCCAACCTTTGTAGGTAGAAATTTTTTTGTTATTGTCAACTTGTCGACCTTTGTAGGTAAACAATTTTTTTTAATTGCAGAGCTTAGGATAATATCAACCATATCACTTATATATTTAGAAAACGAAAAAAAGTCTGCAAGTGACTATATCAATTTGTCCGTATACTCCAGTTGACTCAGAAGTAGTTCTAATTTATATGTTGGAAATGAAAAGTTATGAAGATTTGTTGTTAGTCAAAAGAAAAGGGAGGCAATCCTTATTTCATAAAGTAATCATCAGAGATAATCCAGCTTTATTGATGGTACATGTATATTTAGGTAACTTATAATTCTACGTCGAGGGATGTCATGATTGTGCCGTAAATTGGGTTATTTTGGTTGTAGTTTTATTTTGGTTTATTTGGTGCCTCCAATGAAAGTGCCAAAATTAAACACACGAAAATAAAGCAAACACTAAACACTAAAACACCAAAATCGCGTACCGGTACGACAATATCGTTATGTTAATTGTTGGGGAAAATATTTCCTACAATTCTATTCATAGCCAAATCTGCAAATAAATACCTGATATAAATGACAACAACACTATACATTTATCCTTAATTGTCAATATTCTAAATTTGTTAAGAAAACACAACATGAATTTTTATTCACACATTTCATAAATCTGCCAGGCTGTTGCTGATTAGACGCCGTTATTGGTAATTTGAATATCAAAACTGCTTGTAATCCTTTATCTTCAATTAGTTAACATGTACTGCCGGAGGCATAAGGATTAAAATTTAAATCCTTGATCGTCAATAGATTAACATGTACTGCAATAGAGATGATTAAAATTTATTTCATATGATATTTGTAAAAAATAAACAGTGATCTCCTCGGAAATTTCTTATATCATCCTGGTAAACAGGAATTTATGAAATACCATCTTGTTTCTAGAAACTATAGCATCACATCCATAACACTATCTATAAGAAACTAGTTTCAGATAACATCACATTCTAGCAATATAGCATCACATTACCATAATGCTAAAAGGCCCTGGGGAGAACACTGAATAAATAATCTATTTAAAAAGTGATTTTAATGTTAAAAATTTGATTTCATATTTTCTTTCAGTTTTGAATCACGGTATATGGAATTATTTGCAATTGCATCCATATCCGATTCCTTCATTAAGTTAACTTTGTCAAGTTTCTAGTTTAAGAAATTCAATGATATTTTGTCAATAAACGAGTAAAAAAAAGCAAATATGAATGAGCTTGCTCACTACTGATGTTCCAAAATTAAACATATCAATTGGACGAAGCACCAAAATTACACACACCAAAATAAAACACATGCCTTTTAAGAGAAAACCGCCAAAATATCCTGAAGCCAAAATTTCCCAATTTACGGTAGTTTAGAAACAAAGTATGAGAAGTGATCATCCTGCTAATTAGAGCTAACTAGGTATCCAAGAATGACTTGAAGCTTTTTATTTAAGGGAGATAATCATAATCAATAACTACTTGGTACTAAGGAAAGTTTTACAATTTGTATTGCATCTCAAGTTATGGCAGGTAATTCATACCTAGTTTACCTGGTGGTAAACTGAAGGGTCTGTGAGATTCGATGTTGTTGTTATTGATATTTTTGCTTCAGATTATTTGTAAAGGGAGATAATTATAATCTAAAGCAACCTGTATCTAAAGTAATGGGAGGTAATTAAAGTCTAGTTTACCTGGTGGTAAAATTAAGATCAGGTTTGATGTTGTTGTTGTTTTTTCTACAGATGATTTGTAAAGGGAGATAGTCCTAATCAATAGCAACCTGTGTATAAAGTGATGGGAGTAATTATAGCCTAGTTTACCTGGTGGTAATGAAGGATGACCAAGGTTGGATGTTGTTGTTGTTGATGTTTTTTCTACAGATGATTTGTAAAGGGAGATAATCCTATTCTATAGCAACCTGTGTCTACAGTGAACGGAGGAAATTCAAGCCTAGTTTACCTGGTGGTAATGAAGGATGACCCAGGTTTTATGTTGTTGTTGTTGATGTTTTTTCTACAGATGATTTGTAAAGGGAGATAATCCTATTCTATAGCAACCTGTGTCTACAGTGAACGGAGGAAATTCAAGCCTAGTTTACCTGGTGGTAATGAAGGATGACCCAGGTTTGATGTTGTTGTTGTTGTTGTTGTTTTTGTTACAGTTGATTCATCTTCTTCACTTTCTTCATCAGACGAGTAATCAGCCAAACTTAAAGCTGTTTTCTTTGTAGTATTATCGTAAAAATCAGCTGGTAATCTAAAATTAAGTTCATCAAACATATTATTTAGGCAAACTGGCATAGAAAACATTATTGAGGAATATTTCAGATTTTTATGATTTTTTTTTATTCATTTAGAACAGGTGATGTGCATCTGAATTATGGAAAAAATTGATTCATGCAGCATTAATATTTCCAGTGATACAATCAAATAAGTATTTGTGAAACAGATAAATTGTACAGAATGTGCTCTTAACTTTATCTTACATGTTTGATTTAGGCAATTAAACTTATGGAAAAACTGCACAAATGGCCTCTGAAATAGACCTAAGGGTCAATGACATTTTTGTAAGAAACAGAGACAAGTGTAACAAATGTAAATTCTGCATTAAGTGTGAAAAGGTAGACCATCATATTTATTCATAATGTTATTGAATCGTCTATAATCTTGATATTACTGAATTGAGTTCAGCATGGTTCAGTGCAGTATATCTACATCAAGTTAAAATTTGTAATAGAAAAACAAAGGATATGGGGTATCTATCCATGACACAAAATCAGTACATGCACAACAACAAAAAAAACATACAAAAGGCAAAGGAACAGCACTTTTATAATGAGAACTAAATCTTTCTACAAACTACCGGTACCACACATAAAATCTTACCCAGCAGTCCCCTTCGTCTTTCCATTATCTGTAAAATTGAAGTAAGCGATTTGACATTTATAAGTTTTTGTTCAGAACAATTGTGGTATATCTGACATCAATAATTTTAATTCTAATGCAACAATTCATGTAATGCAAATTTTGATATGAGTAAAAGTCATTGTTCACAACATATAGTGCAATCACATTTCATATTTCTGACATATTCGAATTGTTAAATTTTGAGTATAGAATAGGAATAACAGTGCAGAATTTAAAAAGTTGTAACTGTCGATTTTAGGATTTGACAGTCACAAATACAAATTTTACTAGATCCACTCTTTATCCCTAGTTAAACTGCATTTGCAACTATGAAATCTTCAATTGATGCCAATGATGGCCAGTGTGACTACTCTTCAAAATACAGTACAATGTACTACATTTATTCCTCAAATTGAAGTTGTGATTCAATGTTCATAAATACGTATGTTTCAAATGATTCTCGAAAGGCCTGATGGGGGGTCTCATCACGATTCACGAGTTGATTTTTTTGTCAATCGCGATTCACAGAAAATAAATTTCCATGATCACGGATCACGAAAATATAAAAAAAAAAAACTGTAGAAAAACGGATCACGATAGCGAAAATGCGCCGATCACGAAGAACGAAAATATCCCATCAGGCCCCTCATTCTCATGTTATAAATGCAAATGTCCAAAACTAAAAGTGTATCAATTTAAAATTGACAAGACATACCTTATAAATTAACTTAAGTATCACATAATAAGGCATAATTGTAAAAGATATATAATTCCCTCCACAAAAGCTTAGAATGAAAAAAAAAAACATCAACCAAGTATAAATATGTCAAAGAATTGTTTCTTTTTGATCCCCATACTGAATGAAAGAATTGCCAACCCTAATTAAAGAACCTTAGTGAGCACGCTCACATACCCCACGTCCCCACATTGTCACTGGAGAAATAAAATAACTGTAAGAAAAAAAAAATTGTATAAGAAAAAAAAATTGAATCATAATTTCCTGTCGATATGCACATCTACATAGTATGTCCTTATTATCTACAAAGTTTCATGAAATTCTGTTGTGTGGTTTCAGAGGAGTTGGGATGACAAACTGTTGCAGAGGTATATTGAAGCAAATAAGTTAAAAAGGGGCGTAACTCCAAGAAATAAAATTGAATCGTAATTTCCTGTCGATATGCACATCTACGTAGTATGTCCTTATTATCTGAAAAGGTTTCATGAAATTCTATTGTGTGGTTTGAGAGGAGTTGCAATGACAAAAGGTTGCAGTAGTATATTAGGCAAATAAGTTCAAAGGGGCGTAACTCCTGGAAAAAAAATTGAATCGTAATTTCCTGTCGATATGCACATCTACGTAGTATGTCCTTATTATCTACAAAGTTTCATGAAATTTTGTTGTGTGGTTTCAGAGGAGTTGAGATGACAAACTGTTGCAGTAGTACATTAAAGTAAATAAGTTCAAAGGGGCGTAACTCCTAGAAAAAAAAATTAAATCGTAATTTCCTGTCGATATGCACAACTACATAGTATGTCCTTATTATCTAAAAAGGTTTCGTGAAATTCTGTTGTGTGGTTTGAGAGGAGTTGTGACGACAAGAAACAGGACTGATGGACAGACAGACGGACAGACGGACGGGTCAAAAACATTATACCCTCCGCAACTCGTTGCGTGGGGTATAATAAAATTGAGAATGGAAATGGGGAATATGTTAAAGAGAAAAAAAAACAACCCGACCAAAGAGCAGATAACAGCCAAAGGATACCAATGGGTTTTTATACTGTTTTACAATAAATGAATGAATGAACATCAGTTCACGGTATTGAATGACAGAGTATTCATATATCAGTACACAGGATTTTGTTATATTTGATGTATTGTAATGATCCAGCAAATATCAGCCTACCTTTCTGTTTTTTACTAGGTATATCAGGTTCTGGGGGAAGTTTTCTCTTCTGCACTGCTGGACCGGGTGCTTTTACAAGTTCAACTGTCTGTAAACAAATCATTAATGATTATAATTAACTTCGAGAGCACTCCTTTAGTTCAATTCAGGCAAAAAAATAGAAGCAGTATTTTACTTGACTGTAGAACTTGCAATTTTTACTAGACATCTTGTCAGGTCTAACAGTCACTTTTACTACAAGTACACACATAAATGTTCAAATAACTTCCATACAATGGGCTGAAAAAAAATCTGCTCAAAATTAATTCTCAAAGAAAATTTGAGAAAATAAATATGATTAAAAGTTCAGAGGCAATATTAATAAATGAACAGATGTTCATCCTCTAAACCAGGTCTCTCTGTGATCTTTGGTGGGTAACTGTCTTACTTACAATGACATATCACCTTACATTCATATCTAAATCTGTTTTGTTTGTTTAATAGAGATTTAAACTTTACTAGTCTTCATATCATCAAATGTCAATAAACAAAATTAATTAATTAGTTGGACCTTTCTTTACTACATGTGGTAATAGTTAAAACTAAATCAAATTTTTAATATTGTGAAATCTTTACCTCTTTGTGTTGACGGCTTTGTAAATGGGGTACCCACAATGCATCAGACTTAACAACTATATTACACAAAGCACATGTTAATTGGTCCAAACTGTTATACCTAAAATGATAATGTTAGAATTATAACTGTGTACATATATGTATTCCAACTACAATGAAGTGATAATTTTTTTTGCTATATTCATTCCAGTACAGAAATGATTCAAGTGAACTTATAACTTTAAATACAATGTACTACATGTATGTCTAATAGACACCCAGTCTTATACCATTTATACCGGTATATATCTTTCATCATGGTGATATTTGTTAATTAATCACTGAATCTTCAATGAGATTCTGTCTAGTATTTTATATTAACACCCAGTATTGCCCAGTATCACAAGGTACATATAAAACCCAGTATGTCCCACTAGGCTGAGCAATACTCAGAAAACCCAGGTTTTTGCCTTTATCCAACCCTGAATTCATTTCTGTACTGGAATGAAAATTTCCCCCAAGACAACACAGACACTTTTGAAGGAAATACAGAAAATTTAAAAGACTACTTGGAGCACTTTTCATATATTATAGCTAACAATGTAAAGATATATTAGTAATTTTATTCATTTTATTAATGTATCTTTTCATGTGACTGTTTTCTAATTAACGTAAAACATATTATTTAGCAACCAGGTTAAATTTGTAAAAATCATCAAATTAGTTATTGATTATGCAATGATCATCCTTATTTATCTTGTTAGGCATAAAATAATTAATAGTACATGTTCAAGATATAACAATCAAATGCATCAATGGAACTCAAATCAAAGGAGGTGTCATCATTTGAATGTGACCAAGCCGTCTGAATTAGTATTCCCTACCGAATTCGGACGAGTATTTTTGGTCAATGTTATGTTCGACAAATATAGTCACTTTGGGAAAACTGAGAAGGTACCATAAAAAGAAGACCTGATCAACCAAAGATATGATATAACATTAAATCTCCATGGGGGCTTTAGTGAGTGACCAGATTTTTAAGAGTTACTATTTTTGCAGCGTTTCTCTTGTAATAGTCTAATATCTCTTCTTTTCTCTTTTGGTATAATGATGATAAGATAATAAGCCTTGATTTTTTTATTTGCATGATTCTTGTACTTATTAATTGGCAAAATAATTTAAGAATTGAGATAAATGGCCTAAAAAAATAAAGGATAAAAAGTGAAGTCCCCTCTTTCCCAATCCAAATACCTTCTTATCTTTGCACCATGACTCAAAAGACCTTAACCTAAATGTCCTTTAGTTAAAAGTATGAAGACAGATCTTGAGTTAGTCTATCAGTATTAATGAGAAAATGAATAAAATTAGATCTATCTTTCTTTGAGTTCAGAGGTGCTCTTACCGGCTGACGCTTATACACAGTAGAAGTGAATACAAAATGGCATCAATTTTAAATCAGAACTGGACAGAAACATGTCTTATATATTATTTCAAAAATGTTCACGGATTTTAAGATAAACGCTGTTTACTAATGAGTTCATTACAGTTTTCGTCTTTCGGTTAATTACGATTTTGTCCTGAGACTACAGTAAACGTTGCAAATTGTGATCATATGATAAATTGTTTAAAATTGAAATGCTGACTGACCGATTCTGTTAACAAATGAATTAATTTTGAGGATCGTTATGACCCATCAGAGAAGCAAATCAGGATTTTGACTTGTTTTCCGTTTCCAATATCAGGTTGAGGCATTAACAGAATGATACTGCCAAAATTGGAGTAGTTGGCCATTGCCAGTCTGCATTAAGTAACTTTAAGAATTAGGTAGGGATATGACTTTTTTTTGTTAGTGGGGTGATTTGGTAGGTTTAAATTCAGCGGGAACCTTTTTAACAGTCATGACAGTGGGGCAACTACAAGTTTGTAAACATGAGTAGGGTGTATTGGTAGAAAGCAGGGCAGGTTGATAGAAAGTTGGTCGAGTTTGTCTTGGACGAGTTGTCTTGCTTCCGACCTAGACTGTGACAGTAGACTGTACAGTAGCCAATTGTTTAAGGTTCAACATAACAAATGGACAATAAATAATATTTGAAGAATTTTTCTTTTTAATTTCTGAAATCTGAAATGAGAAAAAATTGACCCCCCACAATTTCTTTTTACCCCCGCCCCCCCCCTTTTTCCCCAAAAAAAATTCTTTCCCTCAAGATATGGTCATAATCTCAATTCAAATTTCCAATGGAGTTTGCAACCATAATTACCCATTTAAATTTACCATAGTGCTAACTTAATCTATTTCATAATAGAATTTAAAATATGGTGTCAAATCTTTCATATGGATTTTTTGGTAAAAAAAAAAAGATGCAACATTTGCAGATATTTTTACTGGTCTTCCTTTATAAATATGCATTTCTTTTTGAATTACCTCCCTTACACTGCTTTAAATTATGTTTTGTACTAATGTATTTGTCCATTAACCAGGACACCCTTGTTTTTCCCCTTTTTTGCCCCTTATTCCTAAACAGTTTGAGCCATAACCCCCCAAAGCAAATCCTAACCATCCCTTTGTGGTATGGAAACTTGTGGTATAATTTCAGAGAGATCCATACACTTAAACACAAGTTATTGTCTGGAAACTAGAAAAATGCTTATTTTTGGCCCCTAATTCCTTAACTGTTGGTACCATAACCCCCAAAATCAATTCCAACCTTCCTTTTGTGGTATTGAACCTTATGGTAAAATTTCATAGAGATCCATTCACTTAAACTAAAGTTATTGTGCGAAAACCAATATGTCTTCATACGACGACGAAGACGACGATGCCAGCGTCATACAAATATACGACCACAAAACTTTTTGCGGTCGTATAAAAATGGCTGTATTTACACCTCTAAAACTACTCTTAGTACAGACTTACCTGTTCAGTCGGAAAAGTTTTAAGGCCTGGCATCCACTAGATATATAAAAGTTAAATGCATTTTGCATTTCAGAAAGATAAAATCTTTTTTGGATTTTACTGGGCATTTTTTTTTTTCCTGCAGAAGGTGTAAAAATAAACTAAGTTGGGATACAACTTTGAGATTGTCCCTCTCACTCTCAGGTAACACCTGTTTTGTATTGTATTGATTGTCCTTGATTGGCATGGACAATAGATATCTACACATCTATACATAATAACATTGTAGGTGTGTTAAAGGGTGCAACTGAGTGGACAGTATCAAATGCAATTCAGGTGTTTGTTTATTTTTACGGGTCTCACTAATTAGAAACAAGAAGTGTCAAAAAGCATCAAGAAGCGACAAGATGAAACAAATTAGTGACAAGAAGAATAATATAGCGACAAGAAGTATAATTTATTGACAAGAAAACAAATTTAGAGTAAAAAATCTAAATGTCAATTATTCAAAATAAATAATTTTTTTAATTTTTTTTACATGCGAGAAACAAGAGAATAAACTTTTTTTTTTCATTAATACATGTATATGCTGGGAACAGTATATCAATATATATGTTCTTGATATATGTTAAAGATAATATACCTTCAGTTTACAGCATAGTATATAGATGAATGAATCAATATTTATGTAGAGTCGGCATGGTTGGTGTATCAAAGTTAAGATTCAAACCAAATTATAAGATAATATAATCTAGATTTATTTCAGACTCAAAAGGGCAATACATATATATATATAAATACATGACACAAATTTTTCTGTCATAACAGGATAAAAGGTTCAAATATTTGCATTATTAATAAAAAAACATAAGGTTTTCATGAATGTTTTGATAAAAAGGGGGGTCATTTTTTAATTTTTTTTAATTTTTGATTGCCATTTTACTCTATTTTTTATGGATACTTAGTATAATCAGATGATTTATTTTCTATAAATCTATTGTTTTGGGAGAAAATAAACTTTCTTGTCGCTTCTTTGCGCTTCTTGTCGCTAATTAGTGAGACCGATTTTTACACCTTCTGCAGAAAGGAAAAAAAATGCCCATCAAAATCCGAAAATGATTTAATCTTTCTGAAACACAAAATCATTTAACTTTTATATATCTAGTGGATGCCAGGCCTAAAAACTTTCCAATGTGCACAGGTAAGTCTGAGGAGTTTTTGAGTTGTAAATATTACCATGATTACATTTATAAGCATAATTCTTTCCAACGTGTATTTATTCCGGGTACCTGTTTTTCACTACAGAATATTGGATGTAAATAGTGTGAAAACGTCGATCTTGATATCATTGTTTTGTTGATATTAGACTGGTTTGTTTATTGTTAACATAAATTAATGGGTTATAATTAGAATAATTTTCAAGGAACCAGTTTAATTAATCTGAATTGTTTTATGGTATAGTACATGTAGTATTAAAAGTCGTACAACATATAAAATGTAGGTTTTCACACTTACTTTCGAAATGGATGAGAAGGGATATGAAACACTTCTCTAGTATTTAAAATTGCAAAAATATCCTGAAGATTCATGTGAAAATGAAAAAAGAAGAATTAAGAGCGAAAAAAGACGTATTTGTAATCAATACAAGCCATGGAATGGATTACACAAAAAATGAGGGACAGACAGTTTTAATGGATGCGAAGAAAGAAAGTGTGTTGAAAATGTTCAATATTCCCGGTTCAAGATAACTAGTGCAATCTTTTCTGGTTCAAAATCACTAGTGTAATCATTCCTGGTTCAAAACACTAGTGTGAATTCGAACATTCCTTGGATGAAAAAACACAAGTTTACTTTGTCCATTTTTTACCTAAATCAACTATCCAAGTTTTAGTTAATTCAAATACCCCCCCAAATATACCAAGCAATATTTTTTTTTTATATATTTCCCCTTCAAAAACCATCTTTAGAATCTATGTTGAGTGGTGGATATTAATATGAGGCAGGCATTACCTGTTAAAAGGGGACGAAGTCTATATAAATTTTTTTTTTTTAATTCAAACATATTTTAAGTTCTAAATCTGTTAAAAAAGAAACGGAAATACCGTAACGTTTCCGATTTTGGTTCTGTTGTTAGGGATTTTAGTTGTGACGTTATTTAAGTCATGACGTCATATTCAATGTAAACAAAGAAACGCTATCCTCAGGTAACGTTTTTTCATATCAAAGAATAATTAGAAATGAAATTGTTATTGTGTTCCTTCCTATATTTTACTGGGCTGATAAATATATGTTTCACTCAAAGTCTCATGACAAACGAGACCGGAAGAAGGAAGTAGATTTCTGCGCAAATGCGGGAATTAAAAAAAGTCTGAAAAAAAAAGTTAACGATTTTGAGTTCATTAGTACAATGAAAATTTCGGGAAATTTTCCCGGATTTTTTTATTTTTTTTTTTTTTTTATTGATTTTTCTACTGTAATAGGGGACTTCGTCCCCATATAAACTGGACCCAGATTAAAAAACCTAGTGATTTTTTTGTTGGTGGATAAAAAACACTAGGAATTTTCATCCTCCGGATAAAGTGCACTGGCACTGGCGGAATCAAACCACTGTTACTACAGCCATATTTGTCCATTTGTTAAGCTGTCGATGTGAAAATCCATGGATGGTACTAGCGGGATTCGAACCCTCAATCTCGGGATCTAAAGGCAGCGCTCTAACCAATTGAGCCAAAGAAGATCTTCACTAACTCAACTAGTTTGACGTACGCGACTACCTTTATATCTCCAACACTGTTTATCCTATGTTCTGTCTTTTTAATCACAAGGTTTTTAGCATACAAAAATTGCCTTACTTTGCTAACGGGTGTTCAATCTTTTTAGACACTCTTTTAATGGAAAAGGTCTTTTCTTTCATCAATTTTCTTAAATCATCTTTTGAGACAATTTTTTGCTTCTTTTTAGTAGCCATTTTGTATGATTTATTTTCGTATTTAAGAATATTTTATAAAAACAAGAGAATTTTGGTGATAAAATAGAACTTGTAAACTTATTAAATAGCCTATATGCTTATGAAATACAATTTTTAGTGTATAAATCTAATCTTTACTGGGAGCAATATCGAAATCCGAAAAAACATATATGTAAATTGTTTCGGATCAGATTATCTCCCTTTTTATAAAAAAAAGCACCCTGCACCAAATTATATTTCTTGTTGAAGACTGTAATCGATTGCAAACCAATGCGGGCACGCAGGCGTCAAGATTTTATTTGTTCCAGTAGAAAAAGGCATGATATCATTACAAAGTGTATATACTATTATTACTATTACTTTTGTAAGAGTTATGTCCCTTTTTCACAAACACCCCCCCCCCCCCCCCCCCCCATAAAAAATAATAACAGTGTTGTAATACCTAGATATATAAAGGTAGTCTGACTAGTTGAGTTAGGGAAGATCTTCTTTAGCTCAATTGGTTAGAGCGCTGCCTTTATGAGTCAAGTTTAGATCCCGAGATTGAGGGTTTCGAATTCGCTTCTACCAACCGCTATACTATGCTATCAGTATCAAACCGTGTTTTTCACAACACCAGTTTGATACTGCATGATAGCATAGGCACCTCTATCATGTCTAACAGTAAATTTCAGAGCTCTGAGTCTGAGTGAGATAAGCTGCGTTATTGCGTTATAAATAATTGAAAACCCAATTCAATTGACAAATGTAGTGTTCATTAAAAATAAAACCCAATTTTAAATGTCAAAACTATGCATTGTCAACCTTACTTGTCCCTATCTTGTGCATTATTTACCCTTATTAATAAATTGTTTGTCGCGTAAAGCAATTTTTGCAATATTAGGAAATCTACTTTCGTTCTAAAATAGATTGTTACATATAATGATAATAAATCATGACAGCATTTTGTTTACCATATAGATATAAGAAGATGTGGTATGAGTTCCAATGATCGAGACATACCTGGAAAAATAAAATGCTAACAAGCATTAATGTCAACAGATTGTTATTATAACCACAACAATACCAGGTGTAATGGTACATGTATGTGCTCTAGATGGGTTATCAGTTACTCCATCACTAGTAACACCAGTTTAAATAAATTGACAGAAAATACAAAACGGGGGGAAATTAAAAACAAACCAGACACAAATCAAACAAAAAAATTGCTCATCAGTGTTTAAATCAAATAAAACGACTTTCACATACATACTTGAAAGAAACATATTTTAAGATAACCGTGGATGAACATCTTAATGTTTGATATGATTATATTATGACATGCCTTCAATGATCAACTCAAAATTTAGATGATGAAAAAAACCCAATACATTGATTCAGGAGCTTGGTGATGAAAAACCCAATTTGATATTTTCATGAGGGGTGAATAGGAATTAATTATGCAATTGAAATTTTTTTTTCACATAATATTACATCAAAATTAGTGGGTAAAAACCCCAATTTGTGAATTCTTATCTGGAGCTCTGATTTAGTTAAATAATAAATGAAAGCATTGCCATCATGATACAAATTGTACAAAGAAGCTTTAGTATAAATCAGGAAGTCTGAATTCAACATCATAGTGTAACCATGGTGTTAAAGTTGAGAGAGAGAGTGGAATGTAAAATTATAAATAGAATAAAATTGAGAATGGAAATGGGGAATGTGTCAAAGAGACAACAATCCGACCAAAGAGCAGAAAACAGCTGAAGGCCGCCAATGGGTCTTCAACACAGCAAGAAAAGAGAGGCATGCTTCAACTGGCCCCTAAACATGCTAAACAAATGTGTGTACTAGTTCAGTGATAATGGACGTCATACTAAACTCCAAAACATATAAATGAACTAAAATAAAAAATCATACAAGAATTACAAAGGCCAGAGGCTCCTGACTTGGGACAGGCGCAAAAATGTGGCGGGGTTAAACATGTTTTGTTAGATCTCAACCCTCCCCCTATACCTCTAGCCAATGAAGAAAAAACAAACACACAGAAAAATTGTTTCTAGAAGTACCAGTAGCAGGTGTTCCTTGTGAAAGTATAAACCTGTAATAGTAATTAGGTATTTGTTTTTTTTGTGACATGCAATTTCTTACATTTGAAATGGTCTGCATGTGCCTGATGTGACATCTGTGCTGTGCAAGTACTGCTTTACCAAGTTAGAGAATGAATCATTATAAATAGATTGCCAAAATGACAAGTAAAGTAAAAGGAATTGTTCATGTATAAAGTTTTTGTTCAAATGTGTATGCCTTTAATAGTTATTATTTACTAAAAATGTTATACAGGTAGGGGATTATCTCCTAAATCTATATTTTCATTTTTCAGTTCAAAATATCTGTTTTCTTTTTTTTGGTACTATCATTCAAAGTATTACATTATCAAAATTATATGAGTTTGAGAGAATTATTTTTCCCAAGCATTAAAGAAACATCGAGTACATCTTAGGTGTAAGTAAGAAGTATTGTATTTATATAGCCATCATAGGTTAGTGACGTTAGTCAGAAAAAATTATTTGTGTTTTCCTAATTACATTTTACAAAGATGTAACATGGGAAATAATCCTGGAACCATTAAAAACGTGTCTGCAGTTGTTCTTTTATCAATTTGTATGGGGTGCATGAAGATGAAGATGTTTGGACTTTTAATTTATTAATTACTTGGGTACTTACATATTTGTATACATGTTATGAAATAGAATGTTTGCTAGATTGATCTCTCTTAAAATTTTCATAAACAATCAGATATTCTCAAAAGTTTCCAAAGATTCAAAATACGGTTGTTGCACAGTAAATTTATATCCAATAATTAGCAATATTGTATCCTTAACAGGCTATTAAAGCCAATTTGCATGATTGCTTGATCCCAACTGGTAAACTAAATGAGATGAGTAATCAAAAATTAGACCGGTTTGGTTAGTCACCAGCATATCATGAATATGCCTGTATGTTTCAAAACTAATTGTTAGCTGGGTTTTTAATGCTAGCAGTTGGGATTAAATTACATTTACTGGTATACATATGATTTCCTACAAAAGTTTTTGCCTCAAATTCTGTTGGTTATTACAGGTTTTTTTCATGTTTTAGAAAGAGCAGGTGTTCACTGTGAAAGTCATTAAATTAGGAATTTGTTTTTTGGTGATATGTGATTTCTTAACATTTGAAATGGTCTGCATGCATGTGCCTGATGTGAAATCTGTGTTGTGGAAGTATTGCCTTACCAGAGGTGATATTTGAAAATACTTTTAAAGAATATGAAAATATCAATTTATGAACTGGGTGTTTTTTTTCATTTCAGATTGTGAAGAATGGCAAGGTTGACAGGACAGTTGTTATCAAAGTTAATGTGTAGTAAATCTAATCGGTCTGTTTCATTCAGTATATCATTACGATTCAAAACTACAAAAACTTATGATGTCAAAGAAATCATACAACTTAATTATGATAACTTTAATCTTTACGGTCCAAAACTTAATAGAAAAAGTAAAAAATTGACTAAAAGTGAGGAAAAATCAGAATATCACACATCTAGTCCAATAGAATCAAATAAACAGAGTGAAAAATCTGGTAAACTGACTAAAAGTAAGGCTTCAAATAAACAGATTAACAGTGATAAAGAGAAATTGGATAAAAACAGTGAAGAGTCAAATAAAAACAATGAGAAGAAAGGAAATAAAGAAATTAAGGTGCCGTTCCAGAGGAAGATTGATCCTGCTATAGACTACATTCTTACCTATCCTATGGTAAGATCTGAGGCAGAGGTTGACAATTCTGTTTTGGTACAATCAGCAGGACATTTAATTCCATCAGTGACACGTATAATAAGTGAGACAATGTCTGATTTGTCGAGGTTTTACTTGGAAAGGTGGAAGAAGAAAATGATCAGCGAATTAGGAGCTGAAGGGTTTAAAAAGCATCAAGAAGGTATTTTTTATTATTTCCTTGAATAATGTAAATTCAAAAACTATTGCAATGTTTTTATTTATGGGAATATTGCGACTTGGTGAGTATCTCAATAATAAGAATTCTCATTCTGATATATGATACATATATCTGTGTTCAGATTTTCCTGAAATCGCAATAATTAATCTCGCATTTCTGCCCATTTTCCAAAAATTGCAATAATAAATGCACGCAATAATTTCTGAATTTACAGTAGTCTCTTAAAAACTATCGCTAATGTAACACTCTATAGTTATAAAAGTAATTATGAAATCATAAATAAAATCTTGCAGAGCTTCCCAAACTGTCTCCCAATGAAAATTATAGTGGTATGCTTAAATTGAAGCCAATAATATCAATTAACCTAAAACATAGAGAGCATCAAAATTATAAAGCCTAATCAAAACAAGCAAAACTATGTAGGGTCAATAATGACAATTTTGCATTAGGGAACAGTGACCTAATTTGCAAAAAATATCTTTTTTGACAGAGACTTTTAGAAATGGATCCAACCTTCATGCAAACATTCAGCATTTTTTATCTGGAATTCCTGAGTCTGAGTTGAATATTTATAAGGACAATACAGGACATTGGGATAGTATACGAAGGGTATTACAAGATGTCAAAGAAGCGGTTGCCATAGAAGAAGCAGTCAAGCATAAAGACCTGTGTTACCAAGGAAAATTTGATTGTGTAGCCGTATATAAGTATGTAGAAGTGCACAGGTCTTTCTATAAAGTATTTATTAATTTGATTTTAAAATTCTTCAGTAAACCAGAAAATTTAGTTTATTTTTACCACATATCATTTTCTTGTAATATTGAAAGAAATAATAACCCCCTTCCCTTTTTATATCACTTGGCGTCCATCCTCCATCGTCGTCGTCTGTTAACTTTTACAAAAATCTTCTCCTCTGAAACTAGTGGGCCAAATTTAACCAAACTTGGCCACGATCATCATTGGGGTATCTAGTTTAAAAAATGTGTCTGAAGACGCCGCCTGCCAACCAAGATGGCCAACATGGCTAAAAATAGAACATAGGGGTAAATTGCCAAAACTGTCAGACGACTTCTTATAGGAGTTATTGCTCTTAAATGACAAATTTTTCCATTTTTTTCATTTTTGCCTATTATCTTGAAAACTATAATAGATAAAGAGAAGCTTTAAATTGCAATAATGATCAGCAAGACAAGATCTACTAACAAGTCAAATTTTGCCGATATAGTTATTAGACTGTCACTCTTTATAGGAGTGATTGCCCTTAAAGTAGGATTCATTTTTACCCTCTTTTGTGTTTTGAGGAAAAACTACAGAAGATAGTAAGAGAGAAACTAAACAGCCTAAATGATCAGCAATATAAGACCAACAAAACAGAGATTTTTGTCATGAATTCTATTCTCTCTACAATGTTGAAGAGTGTCCTTTGTTGAATATGCATATAGACCAAGATGAGCCACACAGGCTCTTTAGAGCCTCTAGTTTTTAAACTGATGTTCCCCTTAAAAATGTACGAAATTGGCAAAACCTCTCTGGTACCCAGGTATAATTGTCAAATGGGAAAATTCACTATATGTACAGAAAATAAAAAGGAAGGAAAGTGTGCTTTTATTGTTGTTCTACATTTCAAAGTCACAGTGGTTTCTTCAACATAGAGCAAAAAAATTAAAACCTTTCAGCCTCGTAGGTTTTGTTTATGCCCCCGCCGTAGCCGAGGGGGCATTAAGTTTTACCCTTGTCCGTCTGTACATCCCAAAATTGGTTTCCGTTCTCTAACTTAATTTTGCCTCAACCAAATGTTATCAAAATTATACACAATGCTCATTACCACAAAACACAGATCAAGTTTGAATCTTGGTGGCATCACTTTTATCGTTCTAGAGTTATGCCCTTTACAAATGGAAAAATTGCTGAAATATTCATTTCTGTTCTCTATCTTTAGTTTGCCTCAAACAAATGTTATGAAACTTATGCACAATGCTAATTACGACAAAACACAGATCAAGTTCTAATTTTGGTGGTGTCACTTTTACTGTTCTAGAATTATGCCCCTTTATAATACAAATGGAAAAATTGCTGAATTTTTTGTTTCTGTTCTCTAACTTAAGTTTGCCTCAACTAAATGTTATGAAACTTATAAACAATGCTTATTACCACAAAACTCATGTCAAGTACAAATTTGGGTATCGTCACTTTACAGTTCTTGAGTTATGTCCCTTTATAACGTTATTTGCAAAAGGGGGGGGGGGGGGGGGGGGCATAATCTGTGTCCCATGGACACATTCCCCATTTTTTTTTTTATCCAACACTCTATTTTAAGAGTATGTCGGAAGTTTATTTGACAAATATATTATACAGAGAAAAGTCCATGATAAAAATAAAAATAGAAATTGATTTATTGATTGTTCATTGTTTTATGTCCTGTGGCAAATATTTCATGCATGTTCAGGAAGAAATAGAAATTGAAAGGCAGTTTCTGAAATTGTACATCAGACAAGTAAAAATTTGTTTTTATAAACAAATGAGACCAAAGTTACTTTATATTTACTTCCTACAAGACTTATTCTATCTTTATGATCTTCACTATTCAATAAATAAAAAAATATCTTTCATATACACAGAAGTTTTCTTGATTTCTCAACATCCATCATATGAGTAAACTAAAACAAAGATCAATAATGGTGTTTTTGAGTTATCGATTTTCATGAAATCAAAGTTCTATTGAATTTTTTTATGAATTAATTTTGAAGCTTTTGCAGTCAAGATTTCTGTCTTTATCCAGAAGTGGTAGGGGGTGGGGTCCCCATCTTGCAGAACGTACTTATTGTATTTATTGTCAATTTGTACTCTTCCTCCTAAATATGCATGAAATAATGTCACCGGACAGAAAGCAAGTAACTCATGAGAATTGGTAATTTTCCTAGGGCAAATACAAGACCAGTATACAAGGGTAAACTTATTCTTAAAACATTTGATGATTTGTGCCTCTTTCAAGTTTATTTTACAATCTTTAGAGACAGACTCTGTTTGGTGGATTGGAAGACGTCAAAGAAAACCAAACCTACAATTAAGGATACCTTTGACAATCCAATACAAGTAGCCGCCTACATAGGAGCCATTAATAATAGTCAGTTACTACAAGACAGAGGAGTAAGTTTTCAGTGGGGTCACAATCCAATACAAGTAGCTGCCTACATAGGGGCCATTAATAATAGTCAGTTACTACAAGACAGAGGAGTAAGTTTTCAGTGGGGTCACAATCCAATACAAGTAGCTGTCTGCATAGGGGCCATTAATAATAGTCAGTTACTACAAGACAGAGAAATAAATTTTCAGTGGGGTCACAATCCAATACAAGTAGCTGCCTACATAGGAGCCATTAATAATAGTCAGTTACTACAAGACAGAGGAGTAAATTTTCAGTGGGGTCACAATCCAATACAAGTAGCTGCCTACATAGGGGCCATTAATAATAGTCAGTTACTACAAGACAGAGGAGTAAATTTTCAGTGGGGTCACAATCCAATATAAGTAGCTTACTACATAGGGGCCATTAATAATAGTCAGTTACTACAAGACAGAGGAGTAAATTTTCAGTGGGGTCACAATCCAATACAAGTAGCTGCCTACATAGGGGCCATTAATAATAGTCAGTTACTACAAGACAGAGGAGTAAATTTTCAGTGGGGTCACAATCCAATACAAGTAGCTGCCTACATAGGGGCCATTAATAATAGTCAGTTACTACAAGACAGAGGAGTAAATTTTCAGTGGGGTCACCAAACCAAATAATGTACTGTTGGATGTTTGTTTTGGTTACCATTCACTGTAATATCCTTGTGTCAGCACCAACTGATTAAACCACAAAAGCTAATGTAAATTTTTTGTTTTGTTAATAATAAAAGCACACAAGTTCTGGGAAGTTTTACACTCCTACCTAGGAGTTTACTCTCGTATTCTGAAGAAGAAAATATTGTTGATAACCATAATTTCTTATCGGTATGCATAATTTACAGTCATCTGTGGAAGTAAAATTTAACAATTTGTACGATAATGTTTTTTATACCCTGAACTATAAATTACCATATCACTAATGGGGTTAATGTTAAAGAGTTATGTCTTTCACAATGAATATTTGAGTCTTTCTCCTTTTCATTGTATACATAACAGTTAGACCAGAACTTTTGTCAGACAATTTGGAGTTTGACTGATTTACTATACATTTTCAGTTGGACCAGATCCCCTGTGGTGACCCTGTGATATTTAGGACTACAATGTATATATATTTTGGGATGCAATTTGATTATCATTTAGACCAATCAACTGATGATGCTTTGGTCCCTGTATTGCAAATTGGACTTTTTGACTGGTTTCTTTGGTATCAATGGTATTACTATGGTTATCTCCCCTTTCTTGGACCAAATTGATTTTGTAATTATTTTTTTCCAGATGGACCAGATCACCAATGGTGCCATTGTTATAGCCTATCCAGATGGACAACCTGCACATGTTCACACTATGGACCAAAAATTATGTGAGGAAAACTGGAAGATATGGCTAGAACGATTACATATGTACTGGAAAAAGGTTCGGGAAACCAAATTAAAGTGTGATGATAAAAATATATTGACAAAGAATTTGTAACCAAGTACCAGCACCAGTGTATTACTGTCAAAATGGTATATGAAACTGAAATGTTTGTAGAGAGGACATTATCGAATATGTCCAAGAATAGTTTTTTTTTCAAGATCTGAATTAAACAGAGATAAAACAATAACTCAGCAGACGTCACAATAAATGGACTGGTTTCATATATAATACTTTTGTTGTTGTTGATGGATACATGTTACCCTTTTTTTTTGAGAATACGACCTACCAAATAAAGAGTATTATAATATATGTATGTTAGTTATTGTTTGATCCTTTCTATCCTGAATATGCATGATTTGGTTATATGTTATGTTCCCTTTAAAAGTCTAAGAAAAAAACTCTAATTTGGCTTTAAAATTTGAAAGATCATATCATAGGGAACATGTGTACTAAGTTTCAAGTTGATTGGACTTCAACTTCATCAAAAACTACTTTGACCAAAACTTTAATCTGAAGCAGGACAGACGGACAAACAGACGGACGGACGGACGGAGTAACGGACGCACAGACTGAAAAACAAAGGTGGGGCATAAAAAATAGAAATATTACGATCAGGTTGTAATCATTAATAAAATGCTCTGCAGGGCGCAGCTTGATACGACCGCAGAGGTCGAACCCTGAACAGTTGGGGCAAGTATGGACACAACATTCAAGCTTGATATAGCTCTGAATTTGGATTGTGATTAAATATTTGACACAGCATAGGTTTCTGACACAGAATGAATGTGGTCTAAGAACTTAAAAATTTTAAATTGGACATTTTCCTATTATGGTTAAATATCCAAAATCTAAATTCATGGTTCAATTCAGCATATCAAAGAACCCCAAGAATTCAATTTTTGATGAAATCAGCAAAAAACAAAAAAATTTGGACCCTTTTGACCTCAATGTGGACCAATTTGATAACATGGCCCAAAAATCAAAATACAGGTTAGATTCAGCATATCAAAGAACCCCTGTAATTCAATTTTTGATGAAATCAAACAAAGTTAAATTTTGGACCCTTTGGACCTCAATGTGGACCAAAATCCATAAACTTAATACACGGTTAGATTCAGCATATCAAAGAACCCCATATATTCAATTTTTGTTGAAATCAAACAAAGTTTAATTTTGGACCCGGTTTTGGACCAACTTGAAAACTTGAAGGCATATCAAAGAACCCCAAGAATTCAATTTTTGTTAGAATCAAACTAAGTTTAATTTTGGACCCTTTGCACCTTAATGTAGACAAATTTGAAAAGGGGACCAAAAATTAAGAATCTAAATACACGGATAGATTCTGCATATCAAAGAACCCTAATAATTCAATTTTTGATGAAATCAAACAAAGTTTAATTTTGGACCCTTTGGACCTCAATGTGGACCAATTTAAAAATGGGGCCCAAAATCAAAAAACTTGATACACGGTTAGATTCAGCATATTTAAAAACCCCATATATACATTTTGTTGAAATCAAACAAAGTTTAATTTTGGATTCCGATTTGGACCAACTTGAAAACTGGGCCTGTAATCAAAAATCTAAAACATGTTTAGATTCAGCATATCAAAGAACCCCAAGAATTCAATTTTTGTAAAATCAAAATAAGTTTAATTTTGGACCCTTTGGACCTTAATGTAGACCAATTTGAAAAGGGGACCAAAAATTAAGAATCTAAATACACGGTTAGATTCGGCATATCAAAGAACCCCAATAATTCAATTTTTGATGAAATCAAACAAAGTTTAATTTTGGACCCTTTGGACCTCAATGTGGACCAATTTAAAAACGGGGCTCAAAATCCAAAACCTTAATACACTGTTAGATTCAGCAGATTAAAGAACCCCAAGAATTCAAGAATAAAACCCCATTGAAATTAGTAAAGAAATAAGCAATTTATACAAAGTATTAGAAAAGTATTGTTTTTGGCCCCTAATTCCTAAACAGGTAGGGCCATAACCCCCAAAATCAATCCCAACCTTCCTTTTTTGGTATGGAGCCTTGTGGTTCAATTTCAGAAAGATCCATACACTTACACACAAGTTATTGTCTGGAAACTAGAAAAATGCTTATTTGGACCCCTTTTTAGGCCCTTAATTCCTAAACTGTTGGGACCATCACCCCATAAATCAATCCCAATCTTCCTTTTGTGGTTTAAAACCTTGTGTTTAAATTTCATAGATTTATATTAACTTATACTTAAGTTATTGGCAAATTTCCAAGGGAGTTTATTATACTAAAGTTATTGGCAAATTTCCAATGGAATTTATTAATACTAAAATTATTGGCAAATTTCCAATATACATAATTTTAAAAGCAGTGTAAGTGACACATTTGAATTACTTCCCTTTTGTGTTTTGAGCAAAAACTAATGAAGATAGAGAGAAAAAAAACAGACTAAATGATCAGCAATACAAGATCAACAAAACAGATTTTTGTCATGAATTCTATTCTCGTCTACAGTGTTGGAGAGGGTCCTTTGTTGAATATGCACATAGACCAAGGTGAGCGACTCAGGCTCTTTAGAGCCTCTACCGTAGTTTAAAAAAAAAAAAAAAATTTGGAGATCTTGGTTGATGGTAGATCTTTTAGTTTCTGATTTAGAGCTTGATATATTTTATGCAATTTGATTAAAATATAGATCACGTGTCCAAGCTTTGCTTATAGGGATCTGAAAACAATCTGAGGCAAACTAAAGTTAGAGAACGGAAACGACAGATTTAGCTATTTTTCCATTTATAAAGGGGCATATAACTCATGAACAGTAAATGTGGTGCCACCCAATTTTGAACTTGATCTGCGTTTTGTGGTAATAAGCATTGTGTATAAGTTTTATAACATTTGGTTGAGGCAAACTTAAGTTAAAGAACAGAAATGAATAAAATGCTCCGCTGGGGCGAAGCTTGATACGACCGCAGAGGTCGAACCCTGAACAGTTGGGGCAAGTATGGACACAACATTCAAGCTTGATACAGCACTGAATTTGGATTGAAATTAAATATTTGACACAGCAAAGGTTTCTGACACAGAATGAATGTGGTCTAAGAACTTAAAATTTTTAATTTACCTATTCAAACCATATTATTATGATTTGCTTTTATATATAAATCAGATATAACCAATTTAAAATGGAAAATTTTAAAGAAAAAAAAGGGAAAAAAAATCCCCCCCCCAATTTTTTGAGCCCCCTTATGATTCATCACCCCCAAACTCAATTCCAGCCTTCCCTTTGTGGTATGGTACCTTGCAGTACAATTTCAGAGAGATCCGTACACTTGAACACAAGTTATTGTCCGGAAACTAGAAAAATGCTTGTTTTTTTGCCTCTTTTTTGCACCAAATTCCTAAATGTTTAGGGCAATTACCCCCAAACTCAAACCCAGCTTTCCCTTTGTGATATGGAACCTTGCAGTACAATTCCATAAAGATCCATACACTTACACACAAGTAATTGTCCTGAAACTAGAAAAATGCTTGTTTTTTTGCCCCTTTATGGCCCATAATTCCTGAAATTTTGAGGCAATTACCCCAAAAATCAATCCCAGCCTTACCTTTGTGGTATGGTACCTTGCAGTACAATTTCAGAGAGATCCATACACTTGAACACAAGTTATTGTCTGGAAACTAGAAAAATGCTTATTTTTGGCCCCTTATTCCTAAACGTTTTGGCCAATTACCCCCAAACTCAATTCCAGCTTTCCTTTTGTGATATGGAACCTTGCAGTACAATTTCATAAAGATCCATACACTTACACACAAGTTATTGTCTGGAAACTAGAAAAATACTTGTTTTTTGCCCCTTTTTGGCCCCGAATTCCTAAAATTTGGAGGCAATTACCCCCAAAATCAATCCCAGCATTCCCTTTGTGATATGGAACCTTGTGGTACAATGTCAGAGAGATCCATACACTTACACACAAGTTATTGTCATGAAACTAGAAAAATGCTTGTTTTTTGCCCCTTTTTGGCCCCCAATTCCTGAAATTTGGAGGCAATTACCCCCAAAATCAATCCCAGCATTCCCTTTGTGATATGGAACCTTGTGGTACAATGTCAGAGAGATCCATACACTAACACACAAGTTATGTCTGGAAGTTACATAAATGCTTATTTTTGGCCCCTTTTTGGCCCCTAATTCCTTAACTGTTGGTACCATAACCCCCAAAATCAATCCCCACCTTCCTTTTGTGGTATTGAACCTTATGGTAAAATTTCATAGAGATCCATACACTCAAACTAAATTTAGAGTGCGAAAACCAATGTGTCTTCGGACAACGATGACGACGACGCCAACGTCATACCAATATACGACCACAAAAAATTTTTTTGCGGTCGTATAAAAATTCAGCAATTTCTATGTTTATAAAGGGGCATAAGTCATGAATTACATGCTGCCGTCTTGGGACAAACACATGAAGAATGTGGCCAGTTAAACATGCTTGTGAGCAACCCGGGACAGTGATGTGACAGAACAACATTTAAACAAACTATAACTATCAGTTTAAAATGGCTTGATTTATCAGATTGGAACATAGCCCAAAAAACAACATAAACAAGCATTCTGAGAGTATTACATGGCAATACATAGTTCCCTACTGGTTAAAAATTCACTGTACTGGAACAAAAGGCTAATTTGATCTATAACTTGTCATGGTGTAAATTATATAAAAAATATCAAGTCAGTATCTTCAAGCATGAAGAAAAAAAGTGTGAAAAACTGATTATTTGAGTGAATTTTGTAAGTCCAAGGACCATAACCCTGAACAAAATCATCAGACCAGAACAAAATTCAAACTTGACCTGTAACTTATCATGATAAAGCTATATACCTATTATCAAATCAATATCTTCAAGCATGACGAAAAAAAGTGCAGAAGACTGATTATTTGAGTGAATTTTCTAAGTCCAAGGACCATCATAACTCTTGACAAATTCATTACCCCGGACCAAAATTTGAACTTGATCTGTAACTTGTCATGATAAAACTATATACCAAATATCAAATCAATATCTTCAAGAAGAATAAAATGCTCCGCTGGGCGCAGCTTGATACGACCGCAGAGGACGAACCATGAACAGTTGGGGCAAGTATGGACACAACATTCAAGCTTGAAACAGCACTGAATTTGGGTTGTGATTAAATATTTGACACAGCATAGGTTTCTGACACAGAATGAATGTGGTCTAAGAACTTAAAATTTTTTAATTTACCTATTCAAACCATATCATTATTATTTGCTTTTATATATAAATCAGAAATAACCAATTTAAAATGGAAAATAAAAAAAAATAAAATGCTCCGCAGGGCGCAGCTTGATACGACCGCAGAGGTCGAACCCTGAACAGTTGGGGGAAGTATGGACACAACATTCAAGCTTGATACAGCTTTGGATTTGGATTGTGATTAAATATTTGACACAGCATAGGTTTCTAACACAGATTGAATGTGGTCTAAGAACTTAAAAATTTTAAATTGGACATTCACCTATTATGGTCCAATATCCAAAATCTTAATACATGGTTAGATTCAGCATATCAAAGAACCCCAAGAATTCAATTTTTGATGAAATCAAACAAAGTTTAATTTTGGACCCTTTTGACCTCAATGTGGACAAAGTTGATAACGGGGCCCAAAAATCAAAAATCTAAATACATGGTTAGATTCAGCATATCAAAGAACCCCATATATTCAATTTTTGTTGAAATCAAACAAAGTTTAATTTTGGACCCCGATTTGGACCAACTTGAAAACTGGGCCCATAATCAAAAATCTAAATACATGTTTAGATTCAGCATATCAAAGAACCCTAAGAATTCAATTTTTGTTAAAATCAAACTAAGTTTAATTTTGGACCCTTTGCACCTTAATGTAGACCAATTTGAAAACGGAACCAAAAATTAAGAATCTAAATACACGGTTAGATTCGGCATATCAAAGAACCCCAATAATTCAATTTTTGATGAAATCAAACAAAATTTAATTTTGGACCCTTTTAACCTCAATGTGGACAAAGTTGATAACGGGGCCCAAAAATCAAAAATCTAAATACATGGTTAGATTCAGCATATCAAAGAACCCCATATATTCAATTTTTGTTGAAATCAAACAAAGTTTAATTTTGGACCCCGATTTGGACCAACTTGAAAACTGGGCCCATAATCAAAAATCTAAATACATGTTTAGATTCAGCATATCAAAGAACCCTAAGAATTCAATTTTTGTTAAAATCAAACTAAGTTTAATTTTGGACCCTTTGGACCTTAATGTAGACCAATTTGAAAACGGAACCAAAATTTAAGAATCTAAATACACAGTTAGATTCGGCATATCAAAGAACCCCAATAATTCAATTTTTGATGAAATCAAACAAAGTTTAATTTTGGACCCTTTGGACCTCAATGTGGACCAATTTAAAAACGGGGCCCAAAATCCAAAAACTAAATACACGGTTAGATTCAGCATATTAAAGAACCCCATGAAATCAAGAATAAAACCCCATTGAAATTGGTCAAGAAATAAGCAATTTATAGGAAGTATCTTCTTTTGCACAATCCTGTGCTATTAAATATTTCTTGCTATTCTTAATGTAGACCAATTTGAAAACGGAACCAAAAATTAAGAATCTAAATACACAGTTAGATTCGGCATATCAAAGAACCCCAAGAATTCAATTTTTGATGAAATCAAACAAAGTTTAATTTTGGACCCTTTTGACCTCAATGTGGACAAAGTTGATAACGGGGCCCAAAAATCAAAAATCTAAATACATGGTTAGATTCAGCATATCAAAGAACCCCATATATTCAATTTTTGTTGAAATCAAACAAAGTTAAATTTTGGACCCTGATTTGGACCAACTTGAAAACTGGGCCCATAATCAAAAATCTAAATACATGTTTAGATTCAGCATATCAAAGAACCCTAAGAATTCAATTTTTGTTAAAATCAAACTAAGTTTAATTTTGGACCCTTTGGACCTTAATGTAGACCAATTTGAAAACGGAACCAAAACTTAAGAATCTAAATACACAGTTAGATTCGGCATATCAAATAAACCCCAATAATTCAATTTTTGATGAAATCAAACAAAGTTTAATTTTGGACCCTTTGGACCTCAATGTGGACCAATTTAAAAACGGGGCCCAAAATCCAAAAACTAAATACACGGTTAGATTCAGCATATTAAAGAACCCCATGAAATCAAGAATAAAACCCCATTGAAATTGGTCAAGAAATAAGCAATTTATAGGAAATATCTTCTTTTGCACAATCCTGTGCTATTAAATATTTCTTGCTATTGCGCAATACTGTACAATTGACAATTTCTTGCTATTGCGCAATATTGTGCTATTGGATATTTCTTGCTATTGCGCAATACTGTGCAATTGAAGATTTCTTGCTATTGCGCAATACTGTGCAATTGAAGATTTCTTGCTATTGTGCAATACTGTGCAATTGAAAATTTCTTGCTATTGCACAATACTTATTATATAATAATTTACACATCCTGTTTGGTGTGTATCTCCTACCATATCATTATTATTTGATTTTAAATATAAATCAGAAATAACCAACTTAAAATGAAAATTTTTAAAAGAAACAGAAAAGGAAAAAAAGAAAAAAAAGGAAAAAAAAATAAATCCCCCCCCCAAAATTTTTTGAACCCCCATTATGATTCATCACCCCCAAACTCAATCCCAGCCTTCCCTTTGTGGTATGGTACCTTGCAGTACAATTTCAGAGAGATCCATACACTTGAACACAAGTTATTGTCTGGAAACTAGAAAAAAATGTGTTTTTTGGCCCCAAATTCCTAAACGTTTAGGGCAATTACCCCCAAACTCAAACCCAGCTTTCCCTTTGTGATATGGAACCTTGTAGTACAATTTCAGAAAGATCCATACACTTACACACAAGTTATTGTCATGAAACTAGAAAAATGCTTGTTTTTTTGCCCCTTTTTTGGCCCCTTATTCCTAAAATTTGGAGGCAATTACCCCCAAAATCAATCCCAGCATTCCTTTAGTGATATGGAACCTTGTGGTACAATGTCAGAGAGATCCATACACTTACACACAAGTTATGTCTGGAAGTTACAAAAATGCTTATTTTTGGCCCCTAATTCCTTTACTGTTATTACCATAACCCCCAAAATCAATCCCAACCTACCTTTTGTGGTATTGAACCTTGTGGTAAAATTTCATAAAGATCCATTCACTTAAACTAAAGTTAGAGTGCGAAAACCAATGTGTCTTCGGACGACGCCAGACGACGACGACGACAACGTCATACCAATATACGACCACAAAAATTTTTTTGCGGTCGTATAAAAAATCCGTCCCCCAAATTTTTTGAACCCCCTTATGATTCATCACCCCCAAACTCAATTCCAGCCTTCCCTTTGTGGTATGGTACCTTGCAGTACAATTTCAGAGATCCATACACTTGAACACAAGTTATTGTCTGGATTCTAGAAAAATGCATGTTTTTAGGCCCCAAATTCCTAAACGTTTGGGGCAATTACCCCCAAACTCAAACCCAGCTTTCCCTTTGTGATATGGAACCTTGTAGCACAATTTCATAAAGATCCATACATTTACACACAAGTTATTGTCCTGAAACTAGAAAAATGCTTGTTTTTTACCCTTTTTTGGCCCCTAATTCCTAAAATTTTGAGGCAATTACCCCCAAAATCAATCCCAGCCTTCACTTTGTGGTATGGTACCTTGCAGTACAATTTCAGAGAGATCCATACACTTGAACACAAGTTATTGTCTGGAAACTAGAAAAATGCTTATTTTTGGCCCCTTTTTCCTAAACGTTTTGGGCAATTACCCCCAAACTCAATTCCAGCTTTCCCTTTGTAATATGGAACCTTGTAGTACAATTTCAGAAAGATCCATACACTTACACACAAGTTATTGTCATGAAACTAGAAAAATGCTTGTTTTTTGCCCCAATTTGGCCCCTAATTCCTAAAATTTGGAGGCAATTACCCCCAAAATCAATCCCAGCATTCCCTTTGTGATATGGAACCTTGTGGTACAATGTCAGAGAGATCCATACACTAACACGCAAGTTATGTCTGGAAGTTACAAAAATGCTTATTTTTGGCCCCTAATTCCTTAACTGTTGGTACCATAACCCCCAAAATCAATCCCAACCTTCCTTTTGTGGTATTGAACCTTATGGTAAAATTTCATAGAGATCCATTCACTTAAACTTAAGTTAGAGTGTGAAAATCAATGTGTCTTCATACGATGACAACGTCATACCAATATATGACTGCAAATTTTTTTTGCAGTCGTATAAAAAAAGTGTGGAAAACTGATTTGCCGGACTGACGGATGGACAGACGGACAGAGTGCAAACCTAAAGTCCCCTAGACTTCGTCGGTAGGGGACTAACAAAGACAAAAGTACCAATCAAAGAGTACATTTTAAAATCAAAAGAAAAATCGTAGTATTTCATCATTTATTACAACAAAAACATTTCATTATACTACATATCTGTACAAATTATAATGTATATCATACAATCATATAAAAAAAGACTAAAAACTCAACAATTTTCCTCCTTAATTACATACATAAAATCTCAATATATTTTTATTTATAGTTGCCTTGCCCTGTTTTACAAACACTTTAAAGAGATCTATTATTTAATGTAAATGTGCAAGTGTAAAGGATTTGTCAATCAACTGTTTCTGCCTTGTGATGAATTCCTTCCTCCCCCCAAATGAGACAGAAAACGAGATACTTTTGAGGTAAAATATAAAACAGATGACTAAGCTCAGGTATTTCATGTCATATTATTATAAAATACTAAAACCTACAATAAAATTGCTCTTGAAGGTCTATACTTTTACACAATACAAAGGCAAGCAAATTGAGAGCTTGCAGCCTTGGCATGTTGGACAAAGCATCTCTCCATTCCTAATCTAAAGTCTTACTAAACCCAAATGAACTGTTACACTTTAATACATTCCCAAACTTTAAACAAAATTATTTTAATAAGTATCAATAAAAACTGGGTAACAAGATTAAAATTAAGTAAATTTTGTAGATGCACTGTGGTTTATATTAAAAGCATATTTATACAAGAAAATATCTGCACCAATTTTCACCAGACTTCTCTGACATTTTATTTTAAAACTTAAATAAAAGCTACTTGTGCCTTTTCTTCTGATTATAGGTAATGAACTTGATTTAAAGTGCCATTCTTTTTCTATAAATACAAGCTTGGGGTGTGGTGTGCCCCCCATGTAAATCAGCATCAGTAGACCCTTCAAAATTACATATATCTTCATTATCAAACTTATTAAAATACAATTGTAATTTTTGCCTTGAATAATGGATAAGTTGAATTAAAGTCATTAAAATTGTTTCTGTCTTTTTTGTAATGCTTTTTTTTTTTGTTTGAATTAATTGTTTAATAAATTGAGAAAGAAGCTTTTAGGACAAAGTTCAACACTTTACAGTTGTATGCAAACAATGTATTTACACTTTATACCTTAATATCATGTAGAAAAATTATATGATGACATCAGAACAAACATATTTTATTAATATAAAAATTCAGATTTATACCTGTGTACATATCTAAAATACATTTTTAAATTAAAATACCAATACATATAGCAACAACTAAATATCTATGGCTATAGAAAATTTGCAGGTATTTTCGACAAATTTGAGAGGATAGAATTTTTTTTATTAATTTCTTTTCTTGATATTTGAGGATATAGTCATATACTATAATCCTGATTATTCCCCCCGACTGAAACTGGATTACACTGCATTTAATCTTTACAGGAGGGGACAAATGTATGGGAGAGGAACTGTACTTAAACATACATCAAAAAAGATTTGTTCGCAAAACACATCAGTCAAAACCTATTAGTACAAAATGTAGATCAAATTCAAAAAAATGAAACAAACAATGTTTGTCATAAATTATGACCTTTTAGTGAGTAAAATAAAAAATACTTTTGTCCTTAATTACACTGACCTTTTATATTTTAGAGGAAGGGATTTTTTTTTTACTTTTATGAAGTAAATAACATTTCTTAATATACAGGAACTAGACATTTTTTCTGGTAACACAATGTTGTTATTCTTATTTAACTATATTCAAATGAAAACAAACTATTTTTTTTCACTTCCCTTCTGAGGCAAATTATGTTTTTTTCCCTGAAGATATTCAAAATCAAACAATTTATTTAAAGATAAACATGTCCCACAAAGAATAATAAGTTGGTGCCTTTTGGTTTAAACTATTTTTAAAAAGAATACCATAGTTTACAAACATTTTAACACAGAGAATCAATATTTCATATCTTTAACTGCTCTTTAACATATGTATTCATATGATTATAGATTGATGTAAATGTGTATTTACATAATTCTGTTAAGAATGGTACATACATATATTTTACTTGTTTTATACATGATTGCTGTCTATTTAGTTTTAAAAGTTTCTTGTAAGCAGTAAGACTTTAATAAACCATTGATTAGAATTAAACCATGTTTGTATTTTGACAAAGTACATATGTTTTCTCAATCATTTCTTTGATTCAATGGCACTATAAAAGGGCTTTTGTCCAGGGCAAATTCAAGTGCGGCATTAATAGTAAAAATCTGTTAAGCCAGGGCTCATCTATACATGACTAGCAACTGTCTGAATTGTGTGCGGAATGTTGGTGATATGAAAAATTTACAAATGCTGTAGTTCTTGTTAAACATCAATGTATTTTGATGTGTAATTCTATGAATTTTCGATTTTATCTTCAATGTGGATGACTTATGTGAATCAGAAGAATCCACACCTTGACACAGATTAGAAAATAGAAAGAGATTTGGCAAATATAAATGAGCCCTTTTGCATACAATTTGATCTTCATATAATATAGACCATACATGAACATTTTTATAATTTTACATTATAAAGGTGTAAATCATTTTCTCCCTCGACAATACGAGTACAAATCCATACACAAAAGGTTAATAATTAGGCTGTCTTTAACTTTTTTCTTCTAACACCAGCCAAGTCCCCTTCAACTGAACTTTCTGATTCAGAGCCATCAAAGCCAACACTACTACTCTGAGCAAATTGTCCTGTGTTTCTGGCTTTCTCTAAGGCTCTGACTGAAAAAAACACAACACAGAATGTTATACACACATTACAATTATGCAAATAAAAGGTAATGCTGGTTAAATGTCAACAATATTTTTCTCATTGGCAATCATACCGCATCTCCTTCTTTTCACAAGACAGCAACTTTAAACACAAATAAACGTAATGAAATCTATGTAAAAAATTTATTTCTTTATATTTCATCTTGTTATGCAAGAAAAATGTGTTAAAGAGCATACAAATTTTCATACCCTGCACCATTTGTCAATTTAGCTTACTGCCATAAATACAGATAGATGCAACCAGTAGAATTTTATTTTCTCTTTCAAATCATGGCCGAGTTACTGGTGATTATGTTTTACATTTGATAAAGTAATAATTATACTTTATAAAAGGAAATAGGGGATGTGGTAATGAAACAACTATCCACCAGATAATTGTACTTTGAATATTTTTTCTTTAAATTACTTTAGTTCTCAATTTCAAGACAGTTTCATACCAACAGCTATTAAACCGATTAAAAATAAAATGCTCCGCTGGGCGCAGCTTGATACGACCCCAGAGGTCGAACCCTGAACAGTTGGGGCAAGTATGGACACAACATTCAAGCTTGATACAGCACTGAATTTGGATTGTGATTAAATATTTGACACAGCATAGGTTTCTGACACAGAATGAATGTGGTCTAAGAACTTAAAATTTTTTAATTTACCTATTGAAACCATATCATTAATATTTGCTTTTATATATAAATCAGAAATAACCAATTTAAAATGGAAAATTTTATACAAAAAAAAAGGAAAAAAAATCCCCCCCCCCCCCCCAATTTGTTGAACCCCCTTCTGATTCATCACCCCAAACTCAATCCCAGCCTTCCCTTTGTGGTATGGTATCTTGCAATACAATTTTACAGAGATCCATACACTTGAACACAAGTTAATGTCAGGAAACTAGAAAAATGCTTGTTTTTTGGCCCCTTTTTGGCCCCAAATTCCTAAACATTTATGGCAATTACCGCCAAACTCAAACCCAGCTTTCCCTTTGTGATATGGAACCTTGTAGTACAATTTCATAAAGATCCATACACCCACACACAAGTTATTGTCCTGAAACTAGAAATATGCTTGTTTTTTGCCCCTTTTTGGCCCCTAATTCCTAAAATTTTGAGGCAATTACCCCCAAAATCAATCCCAGCCTTCCCTTTGTGGTATGGTACCTTGCAGTACAATTTCAGAGAGATCCATACACTTGAACACAAGTTATTGTCTGGAAACTAGAAAAATGCTTATTTTTGGCCCCTTTTTCCTAAACATTTAGGGCAATTACCCCCAAACTCAATTCCAGCTTTCCCTTTGTGATATGGAACCTTGTAGTACAATTTCAGAAAGATCCATACACTTACACACAAGTTATTGTCATGAAACTAGAAAAATGCTTGTTTTTTGCCCCTTTTTTGGCCCCTAATTCCTATAATTTTGAAGCAATTAACCCCAAAATCAATCCCAGCATTCCCTTTGTGATATGGAACCTTGTGGTAAAATGTCAGAGAGATCCATACACTAACACACAAGTTATGTCTGGAAGTTACAAAAATGCTCATTTTTGGCCCCTAATTCCTGAACTGATGGTACCACAAACCCCCAAAATCAAACCCCACCTTCCTTTTGTCGTATTAAACCTTATGGTAAAATTTCATAGAGATCCATTCACTTAAACTAAAGTTAGAGTGCGAAAACCAATGTGTGTTTGGAAGACGACGACGCCATACCAATATACGACCGCAAAAACTTTTGCGGTCGTATAAAAACATGCTTTTGGGACAAATCGATAGGAAAACCAGATCAAACCTATCACAGAGTTCTGGAAAATGGCCAGTCCATATCATTTGACTAATAAACAGCTGCGCCATGAGCGCATGATACACCCGTCGTCTTGTGTGTGAATTTTTATGCAATAAGCATAAATAGTTTCTGACATACGGCGTGACATGTGAAAACCCCCCTTTTTTTTTTACAAAAAACTCAATATCTCTAAAATAAAATTTTGAATCAAAACCAAAAAGTATACAGATCTTTAGATTAATATAACTAAGATGTGTGTAAAATTTTAAGCAATAATCATAAATTGTTTTTGAGATACGGCGCGACATGTGAAAACCCCCCTTTAAAAAAAAAAAAATCAATATCTCAAAAATAAAATTTTGAATCAAAACCAAAAAGTATACAGATCTTTAGATTAATATAACTAAGAAGTGTGTAAAATTTTAAGCAATAATCATAAATCGTTTTTGAGATACGGCGCGACATGTGAAAAACCCCTCCCCTTTTTTTACAAAATACTCAATATCTCAAAAATAAAATTTTGAATCATCACCAAAAATAAAACAGATCTTAAGGTTAATATAACTAAGAAATGTGTAAAGTTTTAAGCAATAATCATAAACTGTTTTTGAGATACGGCGCGACATGTGAAAAACCCCTCCCCCTTTTTTAACCAAAATACTCAATATCTCTAAAATAAAATTTTGAATCATCACCAAAAAGTATACAGATCTTAAGATATATATAACTAAGAAGTGTTTAAAGTTTTAAGCAATAATCATAAATTGTTTTTGAGATACGGCGCGACATGTGAAAAAAAACACACACCTGTTTTAGTTACTAAGTCCCGTAACTCAAAAAGTTTTAATCTTATTTTCACCAAAAAGTATACAGATCGTTTGACCATCATAAGAAACAACTATATTAAGTTTCATGAAATTTGGATAAGTCATTCTCAAGTTACGGTGCGATATGTTTACGCCGGACGGACACCGGACATTTGTATACCATAATACATCCCGTCAAAAATTGACGGGCGTATAAAAATTTGAAATGTCTGACATACATGTATGTTGTTGTTGTTACAATGTCAGTCCAAATGTCTGACACAAGTCTTAGAGAGTGAACTTTTCAATAGAAATATAGGATTGGATGGACCAAGATGTCTTTTGGACAAGAAATTCCGTACAGTGTCAGTCCAAATATCCCTTAAGACAAAACTATTTTCAAGAACTCTGAAGTTTAATAATTTGTAGTTAGTGCCAGGAGGTTGATTATAAAATGATGGACCCAGTAGCCAGTACTTCAGTACTGACATGAAAATACAGATATTTTTTTTATTTCAATATGCTTTTATAAAATTTATAAATTAAGGAATGTATATCCTTTAAGCAAAGCTCTTTATATTTGGGTTTAGGTTTACTTTAGGTCCTTTTAGGTTTTATCAGCTCTTCAACATTTGTAAGTTAGGTTTTGGACTTTCAAATATTTTGGCCTTGAGCACCACTGAGCAGACATATTTCGTCAAAATGTGCATCTGGTGCAGTAAAAGTTGAAATGTTATGTTATTTAACAGCTACAAGTTTTCAAACATTATGACAGTTTGCCTGACCACTATCACTATACTCAGGGCTTTGTTTGTATGCAAGGCTTAAAAACATATTTGTTATGTACTATTGGACTTTATTTAATTTTAGTGAGTGTCTTTTTTAAAAGCTTTGATATCTGTTTACATTGCTTTTTACTTTCTCAATTGTGCAAACTTTGACTTTTGTTTTTAACACCACCATCCTTTGAATGAAGCATACCTTGTCTTTCAAACATAAAAAAAAACATCAATGGCAAACTGATGACCTTGAACTGAACTTACTTTGTTTTTCTACCGTAGAATTCTGATTTTTTTGTTCAAAATAAATGTGAGACTGATGATTTTGCATTTAACTTAATCAGTTATTCTTACAAACACCACTGTCACATGTAAGGGGACGGTTGGGCGATCACAAACATTGTTTAACCCTGCCACTTTCTGTATGTGCCAGTCCCAAATCAGAAGCCTATAATTCAGTGGTTGTTGCTGTACATTATATTTGTTTTTCCTTTATGTTTTACATAAATCAGGCCGTTAGTTTTCTGGTTTTGAATTGTTATATATATTTGTCATGTCATGTTTTAAAGCTTTTATGCTTTGAGGTATGGATTTTGCTCATTGTTGAAGGCCCTACAGTGACCTATAGCTGCTAACTTTTAGGTCATTCAGTCTCTGGTGGAGAGTTGTCTCATTGGAATCATGTCAAATTTCTTGTTTCCATATAACAAATGTAGAAATTTTTATTCTTCAAATCATCAATGACCTACTGATGACCTTGATTTCACTTTACTTTGATGTTCTTACATAACCTATGGCTTTATCTAAATCACAGATGTTCAGTGGTTCCCAAGGCTTTGAGAAATCAACTGGACATTCTTTTTAACTGGACCAGACTCTTTTTTACAGGACATTTACACATATGATTTGGACAAAACTAAAAATTTTGCTGGTCATTTAGTCTAGTAATGCATATCACTTTACTGGACCAAACCAATTTTTACTGGTCTTTGCCCAATGTCTGGCGACAATTGTAATGACTGGATGATCTTACTACTGATCTTGGTTGATACTTACTTTGTTGTTCTAATGTAGAATTCTGTTTTTTTAAATCATCAATGTCCGATTGATGACCTTGATTTTTGCGTCTGATGAACTGAATGTAATCTGCTGCCTTTTTTAAAATTTGTGCTCTTGACACCTACAAATAATAAAGTTGCGACAAAATAAACCAGCATGATAAAAAAACAACAACAAAAGCAAATAAAACAGCATATGAACAAAAGAATGTTTATAAACTTAAGTGTAATTCAAGTAGATAATCAAATCCTATTTTAAATAGATGTAGAATACATATGTTTTTAACATATTTTACAAATAAAGTACATTATCATGATTATCAACATTAAAATATTTCAAATGACCCTGCTTTATAAATGTGAATGGAATTAATTTCCATTTTCATATTTGGCTTTAATATATCTTACTACAAAAACCAAAAACACACAACATTATAGACATATGTCATGACTTCAAAAATACATCAGTCACATGGTGAGTGCTTACAGTGTAAAAATAATATGGTGCCCAACTGGCTTAGCTCCTTTTTAAAATTACTTGCTCTCAAAGAAATTGCTTTTTTTGTTTGTTTGAATAAATGACATATATAGGAAAGTTAAAACTTTGGTAAAACCTCTTGAAAATCTGCTAGTTGAGGGCCAGCAGGAGCTCTTATTTCTACCCATGTGCTTATCAAAATAAAATGCTCCGCTAGGCACAGCTTGATACGACCGCAGAGGTCGAACCCCGAACAGTTGGGGCAAGTATGGACACAACATTCAAGCTTGATACAGCACTGAATTTGGATTGTGATTAAATATTTGACACAGCATAGGTTTCTGACACAGAATGAATGTGGTCTAAGAACTTAAAAATTTTTAATTTACCTATTCAAACCATATCATTATTATTTGCTTTTATATATAAATCAGAAATAACCAATTTAAAATGGAAAATTTTAAAGAAAAAAAAATCCCTCCCCCAAATTTTTTGAACCCCTTATGATTCATCACCCCCAAAATCAATCCCAGCCTTCCCTTTGTAGTATGGTACCTTGCAGTACAATTTCAGAGAGATCCATATACTTGAACACAAGTTAATGTCAGGAAACTAGAAAAATGCTTGTTTTTAGGCCCCAAATTCCTAAACGTTTAGGGCAATTACCCAAAAACTGGAACCTTGTAGTATAATTTCATAAAGATCCATACACTTACACACAAGTTATTGTCCTGAAACTAGAAATATGCTTGTTTTTTGCCCCTTTTTGGCCCCTAATTCCTAAAATTTTGAGGCAATTACCCCCAAAATCAATCCCAGCCTTCCCTTTGTGGTATATATGGTACCTTGCAGTACAATTTCAGAGAGATCCATACACTTAAACACAAGTTATTGTCTGGAAACTAGAAAAATGCTTATTTTTGGCCCCTTATTCCTAAACATTTTGGGCAATTACCCCCAAACTCAATTCCAGCTTTCCCTTTGTGATATGGAACCTTGTAGTACAATTTCAGAAAGATCCATACACTTACACACAAGTTATTGTCATGAAACTAGAAAAATGCTTGTTTTTTGCCCCTTTTTTGGCCCCTAATACCTAAACTTTTGAGGCAATTACCCCCAAAATCAATCCCAGCATTCCCTTTGTGATATGGAACCTTGTGGTACAATGTCAGAGAGATCCATACACTAACACACAAGTTATGTCTGGAAGTTACAAAAATGCTTATTTTTTGCCCCTAATTCCTTAACTGTTGGTACCATAACCCCCAAAATCAATCCCAACCTTCCTTTTGTGGTATTGAACCTTATGGTAAAATTTCATAGAGATCCATTCACTTAAACTAAAGTAAGAGTGCGAAAACCAATGTGTCTTCGGATGACAACGACATACCAATATACTTTGCGGTCGTATAAAAAAATCTGAACAGGAAGTTTGAGAAAAACTTTTGTCCAAAGAAAATCACAAGAAGACTAAACAAAATCTTTGAAAAGTAAACACAAGATATAATTCACAAACTTAAATATTAATACAGAGAAATTCCAGGAAAAAATTTCATTAATTGATTGGAAGTCAAGATAACTTACAAATATACACTAAAAATCATGATTAATTAAAAAATTGAAGATTTTTATATTTCAATAACATTTCAACCTTTCAATATTTTTTTTCCTGGAATAGCCTTTAGTTGAATTTGAATATTTACTTTGACTGATGATACCTTTTCCCCTTGCAGAGATGGTATTGAATCTCGTAGACTTGAAAAGCTGTCTTTTATATGATCTCGCCTCTTTCTCTCTAATGCATTGTGATGAGCACGCTTTTCAGCCTAAAACAAAACAGATGAATAATTTGTAATGCTTTAAATAGGAATAAAAAATGCATGTTAATATGTTTAGAAGGTTTTTCTCATTGTTGAAGGCCATACAGTTGCCCATAATTGCTTACATCCACTTTATTTGAACTTTGGTGGATAGTTGTCTCATTGACAATCATACCATCCACATCTCCTTATTTTTAAAGTGGTTGCCTTGTGTCATATCTAAATGTTGTTTTTGATCACTTTGAGTGACAACTCTTTGAAAGTTTCTGTTTACTGTATTCACCATTTTAAGTCGGAGGATGATTTTGATCTCATTTATACTCTGTAGACACCAGTTTATTGTTGAATGACCATAAATCTGTCTCTGAATAACCTTCTGGCTTCATGAAACAATCACATTTAAATTATTAAGTCAAATGTTTTAAATTGTGATGCAAAATTTTACAGGAGCTTGTTTGACTAAGTAATGATGGACAAATTTGCATACAAATGTAAATATGCCTTTTGCAGAAATTGATCGACAAATAAACTTACAGCAAGGGGACTTGGACTTAGAATAGATATCAATCAATGGTTTATAGCTTTATTTTGTACTAAATATACACAAATATATAACTGTCTTTGGTCTTAGGTTGATGGTTGTCTCACTGGCAATCATGCCACATCTAATATTTATCAAATATCAGGAACAGTTGTAATCAGTGTGACTTCTGATACATGCAGGTACATTGTTACTTATTATTTATACAAATGTGTTTTTTTATACATTGTGTATCCTAAATAAATATTTACCCCAAGGCATAGATGTCAATAGCTGTATTTGGCAAAAAAAATTGGGATTTTTTAATTCAGTGCTCCATAATTTCTTATTTGATTTGACTTTTATGTTTTGGGTGCCACTGATGTGTCATATGTAGAAGAAACATGCGTCTATCATACCAAATGAAAAGCCTGGTATCTTTGATGAGATTTTACCAGATCAAGTGATAAAATTTAGATAATACATCTAATCGCTATTTATTCGAAGTCAGATAAGTTCCGAACCTATACAATTTTTTCAACACGAAACCAGTTGAAGCTATCTGGTGCCCTGTTTATTAAACAGTAAAAAAAAAAAATTTAAACTAAGCATTTTATGACTTTAATTTGTGTTTGAAATTGTTTGATCATAATCTATTAAAATTTCAAAATGTTCACTTCCTAAACTTTTATCTTCCTCTGCTCATTACTGATAACCTTTGTTTTTGCGACACTTGACACAAACAGGAAGTTGGCTAAGTGACTAAGTCGGGATAAGGTGTGTTGCTAAAGGTCCAGTGACAAATATTTCAATCAACAGATGATGCTTGTGTAGGAAACTTCAAAACCTCACTTATTTAAAAATATTATGGTTGTAAGAGGGATTCACAGTGTCATAAAATTAATTATAAACAGGATTATACATATATATATATTGTTAAATATGTAATGTATGCATGGTAAGCTGTTCCATACCAATTTCTTGAAAGATAAATAAATTCTATCACTGATACCGTTGTTTATTAGTTATACCTGTGTCATAAACTGTGTATTGGCATTTGAGGATAGTTCGTCATCGTCCTCCTACAAAATCAAAACGAGACAACATTGTAATGTATACATTGAGGAAATTTTGAGGTCAAATAAAATGTTATCAAGACGTCATGCTCACGATTAAAAAACTAGGAAATGATAAAAATGGTGGACATAAAGGTCAATTACATCGCTTTCTATATCAACATCCCTGTCTTCATCGCTCATGATGGTATCCAGCACCCATTCAACGACGAAACCCGTTCGAACAACCAGGTTACGACCTAAAATGGCGAACCAAACAACGCCACGAGGGATACCCACGTGCAACTTCCGGCGTGATGTAAACAATGTTTATGTTTGAAACGCGCGAAATTTAAATGCTTTCTTCTTGTAAAGATCTGACCATTTGATTTTGATAGGAGCTGGGAATTATAATAAATTAATTATATGTTGGTCCCAGACGTGGGGTACGGAAGAAATCGGGAAAAAAAACCAAAGACTCTTTTAATGTTTGGTGAGAAAACCCAGGTCAGATCCAACAGTTACATCTACTTGATCAGTTATATTCAAGACATTCTCAGTCACGGTTTTGTCTCTATAGGCTATTGCCTAAGACTCGTCAGTGGTGCTCCAATAAAAACAATCGGAGGGCTAAAAAACAGGATTTTAGTCATTTACGCCTGTAGGTTGGAAAACTTAAAAGTGTTTTTAATGATTATAAAGTACATTTTATTAAGGATTTATATTTTATAAATTTTATAAAGTAAGATTTTACCAGAGACATAAATCCTTGATTTTATGAACAGAAATTTTACAGAAAAATAACGATGTAATGATATTTATAACATATCAAGGATTTGTATAGTATTATATTATATGTAAGATCCTTGAACATATGTTGCGATGAATTACCGTGATTTCCCAGTGGAAAAAAAACGATAATTTCAAATGTGAAATCAGAGACATATATACACATGTGTATATGTCTCTGGTGAAATAAACCCGATAATTTCACTCCTCTGTCGTCATATGACGTTGCATCAAAGCAAATTGTGAATGCGTAGAAAAAATATAGTTCCTTATTAAGTTCTACTTTATTTCCATTGAAAAGCCCATTGTCAATGTAATAAAAAGAATAACTAATCGACGAATTCAAATATAGAAAAATATTCAACGAGTGACCGGGCAACGCATTAATTCACGAATTGATGGTGGACAGTTTTGACTTTTCAACTCTTTACACTACACTTCCATACAATCTTATAAATCTTATAAATCAAAAGCCCAGTTTCCTATTCAACTGAATAATCGTTTGAAAAATATGATTGCAAATGTATCTGCTGCAACTCATATAAGGCATTCTTCTGTTATGAAAAAGGTAAATATGCTAGATATACTTGCTCGAAATGTGATGAGATAATTAAAAGCTAAAATTTTCTCCTTGACAACATTTATGTACGTTTCGGCAATACAGTTTATTAACAGGTTGTAGCCTAGTAGGTATTCCAGTACGGACACCAATTGCGCCCCTTTAATAGCAGACTTGTTTCTGTACTGTTATGAATCATAGTGTATGGCCAAACTCAGTAAAGACCCGTCTATATTCCATTTAATTGATACATTCAACAACACTTACCATTATTTTGATGATATTTTTTTCGTTAAATAATCAAGAATTCTCTAAATATACAGATGAAATCTACCCAAAGGAACTGATTTTAAATAATTCTAATATAAACACCAATATGAAAATAATGAGATGTGGTATGATTGCCAATGAGACAACTATCCAACAAAGTTCAAATGAAGTGGATGTAATAATAACTGTTCTATACTAGATATTTTAGTTTTAAACGAGAGACTCAAAAGTTTACGACAAAAGGAACGATTTTTCGTTCCGTATTGTTAATTTTCCTTTTAAGGAAGGTGATTTTCCTTTGGCTGCATCTTACGGTGTTTATATACCCCAACTCGTTCGCAATGCCCGTGTCTGTAGTGACTTGGACATTTTGGATTTCAATGAACGTAATCTATATATTACTGGCAAATTATTAATTCAAGGATTTCGTAACCACAAATCACTTAAAATATGTACTTAATTCTTTCATCAATACAAAGATTTAGTTTGGAAGTTTGGCTGTACCTGTAGAGAACTTATTACAAACAGGATAGCACATCCTAATTTTTACGGTGATGTTGTTTACATAGTCCGTAAATTTAAACACGATCCGGGTAAACTTATCGATCCTTTAACAACTTATTATAACAGGTTACCAATTCAACATTGCTATTAGATCTTTGAATATTGTTTTTATCGGTAAACATATTGATTTTGTTATCAATAAATTAAAACCCAACTAAATTTTATGTCACAAGAAGCACGCGGCAATTAGAGACATTAGAAGTAAGAGCAGAGACTGGTAGGCTCGGAGACAGAATAATGTGTCCGGGTAGTGTGACATGTCTTCCCGTGGCATATTACCTTGTGAACTAGCAAGTTAAAAAATCTGGATCAGCGTGTCGGTCTAGTACAAAGCAGGGTTTATATTCATATCATGTTATCATGTTCTCGTCCTGAATATGCTTTCAATTTGCCACTGGACATTGATCAGCCATCCATCCACCCATCATACTTATCCACTGCAATAAATTCAGTAAGTACTGTGCAGAAATTTCGCTTGTAGTAAATTCAGATCTGTTCAGATTATGTTCAGATTGTTCAGCTTTTGTTATTTACTTGAACACATTAACATCATACTAAATTGTCTGAAAAGCTACTGAACAGTACTGAATTCATTACAAGCGAATTTTCTGAACAGTACTGAATTTAGTCTAAAATTCGACTGAAAGACTAAAATTGATTGAATAAAAATTGTTCATACTTTTTAAAAGATGTTAAGATCAAAACGACCGTTTAAGACTAAATGATATACATAAATGGTCAGAAAACAGATTTTACCAAAGCCGGTATCAAACTGTTAAAACAAAAAGGCCTCGAAAGCTCAATTGAAAACTTGATACTTTACATACTTCATGAACCCTATACCAGTAGTCGCTTATGCATTATTAACTATCATTTTTTTCTGAAAAACGTCTTTTCAAAAAGTACGTTTCCTTTTCAGAAAATTTAAACAATGTACAATGTAAATCAAAGTTAAACTCGGCACATTTTACCTCATATCTTATTTGGTGTAAATCTCTGATGGTGGACTGTAAAACCCCTCGGGTGTATCATCTGCAAACTATTCAATATTTCGGTATTTGCAATATGAAGCATAATATTATGCACATTTTTATGAATTCCTATATATAGATAACTATACGTATCATATAAAACATACAAAATATAGCAGGAATTATAAATAAATAAGCATTTGAACACACTACACTAACAACCAATACTCGCCACTCTCCTAAAAAAAAAGGCGATTTAGAACTTGACATTCCGTATAGACACCGGTCTAATTTTGTATGTTACCGTCTAGACGTCTTTTTGTTATTTTTGGGTTGCTGTTTCTATACAGTATACCTACATATCCAATTTCCAATGAACATGATAAAACAACAACGAAAAACACAATGTCCAGATATAATTAAGCCAAGTTTTCAAATTAATCTCACATATAGTTAACCTGGTGTTAACAAAGTGGCAATTCTGTTAATATATATATATATATAGCTAGACATATATTACAATTCAGCTTTACAAACTTTAAGCTCTGATCGAGCAATCTTGGTGAAGAATACCGAATTATATGGGAACAACACGCTTAAATTCAGAATTCAAATATAGCGGTCTTGCGTCGCCAACGGCGTCTAGCAACCGCACCACTCTCTCCGCCCGTCTGTCCGCCCGTCCAACAGACATTGGGTACTTAACTTTTGTCAAGCTTTTTATGGCTTCTATGGAATGATTTCATATTTGGTCTTGATCTTGATAATGTTGAGTTGTACCTAGTGAGCAAATTTTTCATCAGCTGTGTAGCCACTTCTTGTTAGCCGATAGTTTGAAATTTTACAACACTCACTGTACATATAAAGACAATTTTCATAAAGCTTCTCTTGGCTTCTATGTAAGGGAAGTATTTTATTTTTGGTCTGGAGCTTGATTATGTACAGTGGAAGCAATTTTTACATCTGCTGTGCAGCCACTTCCTGTTTGCCGATAGTTTTGAAATTTTACAACACTCATTGTACAATGATAGTTTGTCAAATTTTTCTTGACTTCTATGAAAGGGAATGTTTTAGTATTTGACGTGCAGCTTGATAACGTTGAGTTCTAGGGTACATGTACACAATTTTTACGTGCAACCATTTACTGTTTTTCGATAGTTTTAAAATTAACAACACTTATTGTACAAGGAAAATTTTTGTCAAACTTTTCTTGTCTTTTATCGAAGGAATTTATTTAATATTTAGTCTGGAGCTAGGTACAGCGGATTAATGCGGAGTTGTAACGTGTAAGTAATTTCTACTTCAGCAGTGCAACCACTGCATGTTTGCCAATAGTTTGAAATTTTCGACAACGTTTTCTTGGCCTCTATAGAGTATACTGCAGTATGCTACAGTATACATGTTACCTTAATCAAATGCATGCATCGATGCAGGTCCAGTATTGGTCTTGTTTTTTTTTATTGGATAACGCAAAAATATTTCAGAAATCATGATACATTTGAAACAAATATTTTGTGTGTCAGATACTACAGTAAAATGAAATTGATGTTTTCCTTGAAACGGTTAAGTTAACCTTTTTCAAAAGAAGGTTTTGTTAATTTCTAATAAAAATTGATTGTGAAAGATCAGGCTATGCGTTTGATCGTGAAAACAATGTGTGACCATACCAAATTTTAGGCTTTTGCTCATCACTGGAAGCCGTATGGTGATCAATAGTTAAAATTGATAATGGAAATGGGGAATATGTCAAAGAGACAACAACCCGACCAAAGAGCACACAACAGCCGAAGGCCACCAATGGGTCTTCAACGCAGCGAGAAAATCCCGCATCCGGAGGTGGTCCTCAGCTGGCCCCTAAATAAAATTGTGTACTAGATCAGTGAAAATGGACGTCACCCTAAACTCCAAAACATATAAATGAACTAAAATTTAAAAACATACAAGACTAACAAAGGCCAGAGGCTCCAGTTGCTTACATCTACGTTATTTGGTCTCTGGTGGCATTGACTCTCATACCACATCTAACCTGTATCAGAAAATGATTTTAGTGTAGGATGTCTTAATCAGAACATATATATGTACGTTTCGGCGATAAAGTGTATCGACAGGTAGTAGGTATTCCTATGGGCACTAACTGCGCCCCTTTAATAGCAGATTTATTCCTGAATTGCTATGAATCTCAGTTTATAACCAAACTCAGTAAAGACACGTCATTGTTACATTTGGTTGATGAATTCAACAATACCTACCGTTATCTTGATGATATTTTTTCGTTAAATAATCCAGAGTTCTCTAAATATACTACCGAAATTTACCTAAAGGAACTTACTTTAAATAAATCTAACATAAGCAGCAGTAGTTGTCCTTTTCTAGATTTAAACATTTCAATTTCTAAAGGGAAACTCCATACTAAAATTTACGACAAAAGAGACGATTTTTCATTCCCTATTGTTAATTTTCCTTTTTTAGACGGAGTTGTTCCTTAATAAAATTTGGCTCCATCATACGGTGTTTATAAATCTCAACTCGTTCGTTATGCCCGTGTGGGTAGTGATGTCATAGATTTTAACGAACGTAATCAATGCATCACTGGTAAATTATTAAGTCAGGGATTTCGTTAGGTACCACAAATTACTTAAAACTTTTACTAAATTCTTTCATAGATACAAAGATTTGATTAGTAAATTTGGCTGTACCTGTTGAAAACTTATTAAAAACGGTATTTCACATCCTAAATTTTACGGTTATATTGTACTAAAAGCGCGGAAATCACTATTTGATCCGACTAAACTCAACGAACCTTTAAACAAACTTATTAGTAAAGGTTATCTTACCAATGTTGTAATTAGATCTTTGAATATAGTTTACATTGGCACAAATATCGATTTTGTCATCAGCAAATTAAAACATAACTAAATTTGTATTCTTTTTAAACGTTTTTTTGGGATGTATAAATACACACCCACGTTCATTTTCTATATAGAGATTACTCTATCTATATATAACATTAAACATATTTATTAAAAGGTTAACTCCAAACTATCCTACTGCCTGTCGATACTTTTATTTTGGCATTGCACACGTCATGTCTTCTTTGACTATCCATGACGTTAAAGCTCTCAATCCCTGGGATGTGTTTTAGTTGATTCTAGTCTCTGATGCATGATTTTTTATTATCAATTGTTTTTGGCTTTTAACTAGCTTTCAGTAACTGCGAGTACTCGCAAATCGTACTTTCGTGTTATTTGACCTGTTGATACTATTTGTAATGTATTTTTGTTATTTAATGTTTACTTATTTAGTATATCTCGTCTCACTATTTCTAATATTTACCACCTTTGATAAGTGTTTAGTATGACGATAAATTTTCACTTCTGTTCTCGTACTATGAACAACAAAATTATTTATTTTGTAAAACTATTTCCGTACTCCATGTATACCTTACAACAAATTTAGTTTTATTTACCTGTGTATGTTATTTTATTTGGCGGCATTTTGTCCAAGGTTATGGTTGTCTTTCTGATATTGTTTTACATCTAACCCCCTTGTTTTATTAATTTTGTATTTACATTGTGTCATAGATCAAATCTATTCGTTCAGTGTATGTTCACTTGTTTTTGTTAATATGTCTTTTGATTGAGTTAAGCCATTGCAATTGATATTTTAAAGTGTGTCTTTCTATGTAAGTTATGATGTAACACTATTATTTCAGGTTAGGGTGAAGGTTGTCGCCTATTAAAACGTTTAAACCCGCTGCATTTGTTTGCACCTGTCCTAAGTCAGGAACCTGATGTTCAGTGGTTGTCGTTTGTTGATGTGGTTCATAATTGTTTTTCGTTTCTCGTTTTTTATATAGATTAGACCGTTGGTTTTCCTGTTTGGATGGTTTTACACTAGTCATTTTTGGGGCCCTTTATAGCTTGATGTGGCTCCGTGTTGAAGGCCGTTCTTTGACCTATAAGGGTTTACTTTTACAAATTGTGACTTGGATGGAGAGTTGTCTCATTGACACTCATATACCACATCTTCTTATATCTATATATTTTGTTGTTGGTGTAATTGGTAATTTGGTAAATTATAATACCTCATTTTCTACAAAACTTTAGAAAAAAACTCAAATATGAAATAGTTTTTATTATATTCATATACAAGTGTACTTCCATAGTCATTCACAGAGAAAAAAAAATTAACAAACTTGTATGTTAAAAGTCTTGCAATTTCATCCTTCACGGGACATATGGATAATTCTGTTCTCCACCAGCGGCCAACTGATGTAGAAGGCGCGGTTAGTAGCTGTAGGTCACCATACGGCATTCATCAATGAACAGAACCCATACCGCTTATCAAGCTACAAAATGCCCCAAAATGACAAATGCAACTTGATACATTGAAATAAGAAGATGTGGTATGAGTGTCAATGAGACAACTCACCATGAAAGTAACAATGTGTAAACAGTAACCAATTATAGGTCAAAGTACGACCTTCAACACGGAGCCTTGACTCGCACATATATATTACATACATTCTCTATTGACCTTGGGTGTGTTTTCTCTATAAGATTTCCTTCACGACCCTTTACCAGATCTTTCCAGATTATGTCGCAATACTTGACCGCCATTACTTATTCTTCCACGATCATTTTTCTAGATTAACCGAAATTACAACAATGTATACAATATATGTCAAGTCTCAAAATCGAGTATATCGCCTGATACAATTCCGTCAAGGAACACCATTTGTATTGTCCCTTTTTGAAAAAAAGCTTTCGTATATTTAAATGACCAAAGAATCTCAGAGAGAAGATATTATTTCAAAATGATTGATACGTCTGTGTGGTAAAAGAACAGACATTTTTATCGGTCCCAGATTTGGTTTTAATTCAACAAAAAATATTGCATGACGGAGCAAGGTTAACTCCCCTCAAGGTGAGTTTATCTAATAGCAATCCTATGATATGTTTGCTTTTATAGCTCAATAGATATAAGAAGATGTGGTATGAGTGCCAATGAGACAACTCTCCATCCAAGTCAAAATTTATAAAAGTAAACCATTATAGGTCAAAGTACGGTCTTTTGCAATGTCCAGACTATCTAAGAATCAATATTGTATTGGAGAACTCAGACTACAGAATGTTAACAACTCCCTCTTTTGACTAGCACGTTCATGTTAGTTTGTTTGTATTGACAGCACTGCTGATGTATTGTGTATTGTTGTTATTGTTTCTGGTGGGAGGGGGCGTTACTAGAAATACAGAACTTTGAACTTTGGTTTATAATACTAAGCAAACACACAGCATGTCAATATTCTCGTGTTTACGACCAGGACGACGTCCAATATTCGGATAAAACGTAGACAGAAGTTCTTGTCAAATTTATACGAGGGTCTTCATAGGGATCCTTCAGGTCTGTATTGTTTAATTTTTTAAGTTTTTTTTCTCTTTTCTTTATGTTTTTTTGTCCATTATTCTCTACTCTTTATTTTTGTGACCTTTTTCTCTCTATTCTTTATTTTTATGGACTTTTTTTTTCTCAATTTCGTATTTTTGTGGATTTTTTTTCGCTATTATTTATTTTCTGTCCCATTTTCTGTAGAATTGGACAATATTCTCTTTTCTGTAAACCCCATCCAGACCCTCTCATATGAATCGCCCTTGACAAAAGATTGATTTAAACTATGGTTCAATACGATTAAAAGTAAACTAGGTCAATGCTATATATAAAAGAGATAATAATATTTTATTTCAGGTTAACTAGTATAGTTCTAATTTCACAAGCGAATGTATTAGAAGAGATAGAGGTAAGGTCAATTTAACCTGTCCTTTCAAAAATATTGAATTTAGTTTCACTTTTGTACACGGTTAATTCGTACATTTTATGTTCCGGAACATACGTACGTTTTCATCCTATCCTAGCTGTGCCAAATAACTCACAAACCGAATAAAAGTATGGATCGGGGACTTCTAAATTAAATTCTTGAGTGAAAAACCATGTTTACACTTCAATAACCTCGAGAACAAATGTATTTAATGTTTTTAATTTTCAATGTTCCGAGTGCACAACTCGTGTTATACTGGAATCTGGATTAACCTTCATTAATACGCATGTTCATTACCAAAGAGCCTATCCCGTAATAGTAATCTTTGACTTGCGGAGTTGCGCGCGAGTTGCCACCTAGCATTCCATCCATAACGATTTGAAATATGGTAAGCCATTTTATGAATAAAATCTTAATATTGTTATTCTGAATATTAATAACGAACCCACCACTTACTTCACAATACTCAAAGTTTTGTGCATTAACTTACGTATGTAGGTTTTCAATATGTTATAGGAACATTAACCACGATTTAGGCAAACACTACGATTCTTTTTGTTTAAAGTATTAATATAAGCGGAATTTTTAAATAAAGTTTCGTTATAATATAAGCAGCCAGTTTCGGCCAAATTTATCAAAATTAGCTAAAAAAACCCATCGCTGATGTATTATTGCCTTGCAAGTCAACAATTTAACCTCATTGAATCCGTATTCTTGTGACCTTCAATTTAACCCCTTAGCTAGAGAAGGTTTACGCATGTACTAGGCGTGTTCAGATATTAAGTAAACGAATGTCAACATTGAAAGTGAAACAAGGGTGAACTATTTGGTTGACTGATTCAATCCACAAAAAAATCATTCTTATATACAGGTTAAAACTATGATTAACATATTTTTTAACCTTTAATAGGAAATCAAACAGACATAGAAAAATCCAGTTGCAAATTTATGTTTATATCGAGCTATATTACCGTCGGTAGTCATTGGAGGGCACCTGGATAGTTAATGAGATGACGTCTAGACTTAAATTCACACGAAATGTTGATACGTGTTATCTATGTATTGTTAATTGTTTATTTTATACTTTTTTGTAATTTGGATATACGTTTTAATATCTTATAAATCAAATATGAGAATTTGAGTCAAATCGGTGAACAGAAATTTGACAACTAAAATATAATGTCCTTTTAATGTTTTTTCTTCAAACATGTGTTTTTTTTTACTTTGTAGATAAAACACTATTAGTATTACGCTTTTAAGTTCTGCGTGTTAAATGGTCGATGTGTAGAGCACACTTTTCAAAATCAAGACGAAACCGATTTAAGAACACGTAGAGCATACAGCAAGATATCTAGTCTGCAAGAAGCATATTATAATGGAAGACGTTAAATATATATCTGATATAATTTCTAAAGCCTTACATTTAGAAGGACTAGGAATCAGCAGAAAAATTGCAAATATTCATAGAAACCACATCCACAGCATCGATGAATTCTATTTTGCTAAAAGCGAAATATTGCGACAGTATCACGGTGGAAGTAGCGCCGAAGGCACTTCTACCATAGAAAGTGACATTGATAAAATGATGGTGGTTCCAGGCGTTATCGTCTGCTCTGGTGTTAATACCACACAGAAAATGAACTGTCATATTTTCGAAATGAACTCAAACAGCTGTCGACCTGGATTCACAACACTTATACCAGTTCACATCGAAAACTCAGATTATGACTTATTTCAAATGTACCAGAAGGATATTAGAGATTTGCTTGAAAAAGATGAACGAGGTAATTTATTGCTTTCTAGTGAGAAGTTCCACCAGTTTCTGCTTGATATTCCAGCAAATATTCCTCCCGATAAACGAGCATTGCCGACTCATTACAGACACGGACCTGCTGCAACTTGCGTAGAAACTGATTCTCATGGGTATGTTGCTGGGGAGTCTGGTACTGAAATTGAAATAGACTTTTCTCATGGGCTTTTGATGGAAGAATGGCCAGAAGAAGCAAAAGAGTGGATTACGAGACAAAGAAATTATTGTTGGCCTGGGAAAGACTTGGTTGAGAAAATATCCAATTTTGATTGTCATCTTGTTCCAGTGGGGGACAAGTCCTCTAACCATCAGCATCTCGAATGGCGCATGTCATTTTTGCTATGTGAATTAGAGCTAGTTTGGAGTTTCAGTGATATTCAAATTCAACTGTACTTTTTGTTAAAACGAATTGTGAAATCAGAGATCGAACCTCTTTATCCCGATCAGCTCAGTTCGTATCATATGAAAACAGCAGTTTACTGGTACTCGGAAACTGACGATATAACACAATGGACTAGGTACGACTTATTAGAGCTTGTAAAACATTGTCTGATGTTTGTTTCAGGTTGCATAGAAAAAGGAGAGCTACACCATTACTTTCATCGAAAACGAAATTTGCTATTTGAGAAGTTCATCGATCCAAAAGGAAAGCTCGTGGTTCTAAATAAAATGAAGCAACTAAAAGAAAATGTTTTACCTATAGTCATTAAACTCCTAAACCAACCATATTTGGACGGAGCATTGGCAAAGAGCAGTGAGGATCCAGCAGGGTTTCTAGGATATTGTAGAAGTCTAGACTTTTTAGGACCCTCGTTTTCTAAAACATGTTATCAAAATGAATTATTTAGCTTATTTAAACAAGCCTTTAGTGTTTTCATATCAATGGTGGAATCAGAAATCGAAACTTTATGTCGACAATGGAAATATTTTTAAACAGAGAAAGCTAGTGATATCGATGAGGATTTTTTCTGTTTTCTGATCCAGTTTTTAGCTTTACGGCTTGGAATATCTTTCCAGAAAGAATCAAAGAAAGACAAAAACAGAATACACTTTGAAATGCTGAGAAAAGATGCAGAAGTTTTCGTTTTAAAAGGAAAAGAATTAGATGCACTGTCTGGGTATCTTTATCTTGCGACATTTTATCTGAATGTTAACAAAACCGAAATGGCAGTTACAGTCTTAGAATCACTAATGATAAAACATAATGGCGCTTCTTTTATATATCCAGGGTGGTGCTCTCCGAAGAAAGGGATCAAGGTGTCTTCTAGCATATGTCGTCAAATTGAATGCCCTTTTATACAGGAAGACATATGTCTAAATAATGCTGTAGGATTTGATGTAACATTTTCTGCGGATGATGTTTCATTTGTTCCTCACCCTGTCAAGTTTGAATGTATCCTCGTCCAAAACGAATTTGATGGCTTTATCGTGATACACCCAGTTGTGTATATGTATTTTATAATGACTATCGCATTTTACAACTGCGGAAACCTTAGCAAATCACTGGAACATCTGCAAAAACTAGACACGTCAGTGGATGAAGCCAAAGGAGGAATGCAACGATTTAGAGCTCTGAATTTACTAGGATGCTGCAACTTTCTTGTAGGACGATTCGAGTCATCATATAAATATTATATTGCGTCCATTGAGGAAACGTACGCATTCGGTAATTTTCAAAATGCTGCCATATATCACATTATAATTATGATATATTACTTAAAAATGATAGGAAAAATTGAATTTTGATAGCAATCTGATTACATCTATATTTGATGCTGTTTTTAGGACAAAGTATTATGATCATGTTTATAGATATGGTCAAAGATATATATTTGAGTGTTATGATAAAAAAGGATAACATATTCATTTTACAGTTCTATTTAGAATACTGTAAAAAAGATGTCAATTAGAATTAATCAATTCTTGTAATTGAGAACACGACATTGGAGAAAAGTTGGAATATATAAATGTACACAGTCCCCTTGACTATAGATATTGTATTATAAAAAAAAATATAATGATTCCTCTTTCGCAACAAACCGTTTAGGTGAATTTATTCACCGTGCTGAATTGGGCTCCTCCTTCCTTTATTAGTCTCAACTATTATGATTAAAGTTTAAATATTTTAGACTTTTTTTTATAGAAAAGTGTATGTTTATATCATTAAAATTTATTAAACTCAAATAAAATGTGGATTTTTTATGTGAACTGTACTCGTTGGTTCAAGTTAAAGCACTGAAAATGATATCATTCACTTGATATCCCTTGGGTCGTGTAACTACATAAGACAATGCAACACCCTGAAGATAATTATCACTTGGGTATATCATGTTATATTTTAATGAGTCGACAACCAAACAATACAAAAAACCATAACATCATACAATGTGACGTCATGTAACTCAAATTTGTGTCAAGGAACTCAAATCTGTGCATTCTAGTTTGCAATTAGGCTAGTAAGGCTTCGTCATTTTTTTTTGGACAAACTACAACTACAGGCTATACATAGTGTAAGGCTCGCCTGGATCAATGTGCATCGTCAACCGTTTCACAGATGATATCGGACATGTTCCTTATGTCGCAACTACAATACCCTTCCCTTTTCACGAATATGACCTACCGAATTAGACTATTTACCGGATTTGTAATAACATAAGCAACACGACGGGTGCCACACGTGGAGCAGGATCTGCTTACCCTTCCGGAGCACCTGAGATCACCCCCAGTTTTTGGTGGGGTTCGTGTTGCTTAGGTTTTAGTATTCTATGTTGTGTCATCTGTACTATAATTTGTCTGTTTGTCTTTTTATTTTTGGCCATGGCGTTGTCAGTTTGTTTTCGATCTATGAGTTTGACTGTCTCTCTGGTATCTTTCGTCCCTCTTCAACACTACCGATAATATTAACGGTATCAATTTTACTGCACCACATGCGCATTTCGACAAATCATGTCTCTTCAGTGGTGTACATTATATGAGAAAATCCAAAATGTAATACAATCATTGAGGAGCTTGGAAAAAAGAAAAAAGAAAGTAAAGTCAAATCCGGACAAGGAACCAGAGATATGCATTATGCACTAGAATGTAGTTCAGGGCTTTAATATCTATCCTCGTTGAATTCGTTTGCTGATATCTCTTTTATACAGTTTCTGCCCGTACCGGGAAAGGATTGGTAAACACATTTGTCATTTAATAGATATAAGAAGATGTGGTATGAGTGCCAATGAGACAACTCTCCATCCAAGTCAAAATTTAAAAAAGTATACCATTATAGGTCAAAGTACGGTCTTCAACATGGAGCCTTGGCTCACACCGAACAGCAAGCTATCAAGGGCCCCAAAAAGTAAAGTTACTCAAATGAGAAATGTACTGACATTTTTGTTTGTTTTTTGTAAACCTTTTTAAGACATTTTCTTCCTGATCAGATTTTGCTGTGACGATTTCTCATCATCTACTACAAATTTTGTTTAAAAATGCAAAATGGGTATCAATTGTCATTTAAATGCAAACCACCTGTAAGGCTTTTGTCGACTGGCAATTTTGGCTATGATGACGTTTTCAAGATAATTGAAAAAAAAGACAAAAATCTTCATTTTGTGACAATACCTGCAATTCAAAAAGTAGTCGAGTGACCATTTAAAGTTTCCTAGACAGATATTAGTAATTCATGAAGTCAGATAAATAAAAATAAAGACGGTTAAAGACCCCATTTAATGACATTCAGGAGTCATTTGACAATATTGGTAAAAACAAACAATTTTTAGATCGTGACATTCTAAATATTATCCATCGTAATTTGGCTTATAAATGTTCCTGATGAAGGTAAATCCAGAAAAGTACTTCGGACGAACGAATTTAATTGAGTGTTATTATCACTGAAAATGATCGACTTGAATTTTACATCTATATTCTATTCTTAGCCTTTTCGGCTATACTGGTTGGCAGGTTGGATTATCGAACATATTTTCAAACTTATATATCTAAAGGTTGGTTATTGCAAAGTTTGGCTTCAGTGGGGAAAACTGTTGAAAAATTATAACAGATGACAGACGACGAAAAAAGGATGAGACTCAACGTCGAAGGACTCAAGTGATGAGTATAGCTCAGTTGGTCTTTTTGAACAGGGTGTTCTAAAAACGGAGTAGAACAGTGCCGGAATTTCATATATCTTATTTATTGAAATCATCATTTGTTTCTGTTTCCAGTCCTCTAATCAATTACATTTAATTCGTGGTATCCGTAAATATACATATGCAATGACCTTCCTATATATGAATAATGTCTTAGTTCTGCGTGTTTTATGGGTAATTTTCTGTCTTGAAAGTTTACCAAATATGATACTATTTTTAAAAGCAAGCAATAATTTATTCTTACTAAGTAAATGCTTTAGTAATCAACACCTCAGTAGATAAAAAAAATGACCAATTGAAACATATGCAACTGAACATAACCATGACGACAGAAGATACAAATTTCTAACATTTGTGATGCAATATAGAAAAAGGCATGACTTTGGTATAAAAGAGGCGAAAGATACCAACGGGACAATAAAACTCATAGGATAAGAAGATACAAACCAAGGTTAAACAAAAAAGGAATGAGTCGCATAAACTCTAAAGAAGAGAGAAGGGGTGCAAGCATCACCCACCACGCGAATACATACTCAGTTAAAATGTCACTATCGGGAATGAGATACAATCTGTAAATCTAAAAATCAAATAACTATCCTAGTATCTAGAGATCTAAGATCGCAAAAGCATGAAAATAGTGATTTGAGACACAGATGCACCTTAAGATGTAGTGCCGATTTTAGTCGATCTTTTTCATAATAAAATTGAGAATGGAAATAGAAAATGTGTCAAAGAGACAACAAACCCACCAAAGAGCACCAATGATACTTCAACACAGCAAGAAAATCAAGCTTCCGGATGCGTGCTTCAGCAGGCCCCTTAAAACTGTAGTAGACCAGTTTTTGTATAAGGAGAACAAACTTGTGAAAAAAATCCTTATACAAAATCAGTCTCTTATTGAAATTTTGATAACCTTGCAGCATATAGTGCATAAATGTTACCCTGTTTATTTGAATCTTTTTATTTTTAAGTGAATTTTCGTTGTTTGTTTATTTCTTCAATGAAATTAACGTGCACCTCATATTCAAGAATTAAACAGTCAGTGTGTAACTTTTATTTTACAAATTAATATTAACAGAATTATGCGTTAGTTGCATTTTGATAACAAAGAAAATTAAAAGGACCGCAACATAAATCTAACTAATGTTACTTGCTTCGCTATAATGACTTATCTATAAATTGGACCATTTTTTCTCATCCTGAAATGACTATTGTTGATATATATAAATTGAAGAATTTCACCTTTTACGTTGAAATCTACCGGAGATAGGTCCAGAATATTTTCTTTTTTTGTTTCTAAAAATGACTCTATCAGCAAGAATATCAAGCGAGCACTGTAGTGTGAGCTGATATTCGAGTTGATTAACCCAGAATGAAAAAATAAAAGGCCATTATTCTTTTTATCTGCAATTTGTCTTAATAATATGTTTATTCTTGCTGAGGATGTGGAATAAATTGAAATAGTTAATAAATTATTTATACGCATAGAAAACGTTTTAGTTTTTTGGTTGTAATGAATGAAATTGCTTGCATGTCATAGATACATTGACATGAATGGATATGAACACGCAACGTTGCTGCACAGATACGTGACGTCATTGCCTTATTTTTTCAAAAATCAGGTCTTGTCCGTGATATCAAAAATGTTAGACAGTAAGATCGAAGGGATAATGTACAAATTGGCAAGAAACTAAAATCTTAAACAGTGAAAATGATAAGCAACAGAAGATTTATTAAAGTTAGTGTTAACTTTCGTTAATGACTTTTTATCATGATTTTAATGTTAACATCAATATATCATATTTTTTACAATATGAGCAATTAAGGCTTCCATGAGCCGTTAATATTTTTCCAAGATGCACAAAAAACGTTTTAAAAGTTTGCCTTTACACGATTCCTATCATTTTAGGCAATAATCAAAAAAAGAAAACACTATAGAACTTAAAAATCCATATTTTGTCAGCATATAGTTGATTGGTTATTGATAAATAATTTAATTTTGGAAGTAACACGTCTTCTGATTGGCTGACGTTGTTTTGTTTATCAGCTCATAGACATAATTTTGTCATGTGACCGTGACGTCTTCAACGTTTTTTCACTGTTTACTCTGGTTTAAAATGGAATTTAGAATTAAATTATAAGAAATGACTGTAATATTTTTTCTGTCTATTCGAAATAACATGAAAAATGTGGTGCACACTTTAAAATAACCCGCTACGCTGGTTATTCAGTGTGCACCACATTTTTGATGTTATTTCTTCATAGACAGAAAAAATATTACAGTCATTCCTTAAATACTTGCAAGTATATGAAGTTTTGAAGGTCTCGGTGGTTTGTTGTAAAAGAGGACAGTTACAAAAACGAATCGAAGATTTCAAATATGACCATGACCATAGAAAAAGATGTTTTAAAAGCAAACAGTCTACAAGAACTATTCAGGACTTTATTTATGTATAGGGAACAGTAAGATGCTTTCTTCACTTTAGATCTTTCCTAACAACCTTTCAAGGGAAGGAAAAGGTCAGTCACGGTGAAAATAAATCAATGTTATTTTCTATATTTCAAAATGCAGTCGACAGGGTTGCAAAGTATCAAATAGACATTTAGAAAATGTAAAGGAAGCCAATATTTATTTCACATACATTTTTTATTCCAACTGTAACACAATTAAGTGCTTAAACTAATTAATATGGTAATATTAATTAGCATAGTAAGCACACAACATTCCTAAATAGCATACTGTATAATTGGTTAATACAAGGGTTATATTTGGTCCAGCATATTGCTCAATTTTTTATAATTTTTAGATAAAATCATATTAAAATATAAAAAATGACAAAACAAAAATCGATGATTTAAATAAACTTATCAAAGATACCAGGATTGAAATTTTGCACGCCAGACGTGCGTTTTGTCTACAACAGAGTCACTAGTTAGGCTCGAATAGAAAAAGGTTAAAAAGTCCAAATAAAGTATAGTATTTAGTGCAATGATATATAGGATAAATAAAGGCAATAGTAGTATACCACTGTTCAATTGTAGTCATAAATCGATTTAACTGAAACCAATCCGGGTTACAAACCAAAACCGAGGGAAACACATCAACTATAAGAGGAAAAAAAACGAAACAATAGAAATACTGAACTGCTACAAAAACAAACGCCACCATACATAGATCGTTCAGCTAGAAAGCAAAATACCAAAGTTTCCTGTGGTGTATTACACTCAAATATTGGTGCTGAAACGGGATGATTAACTCATTTCTATTTTAACTGTAACAAAATTAAGCCCTTGCAATAATTGTTTCTATAATTCAGGATGGTGGCGTACAACATTTAAAAAAATATGTTAATTTATTATTAGATTATACAAGGATAGCATCTATTCTAACATAAGGATTACTGAATAACATTTTCAAATCGTGATTATTTTCACATAAGGAAAATTCTTTTATTAAAAAAGTATTAACAAAAATACCGAAGTGAATTCAAAAAGGGAAGAAGAAGTCCATAAAACTGACAAAATCAAGCGTTAGAATATGTCAATCAACGGAACGAGTGGACAACAACTGTCATGATTGTTATGTTTATATGATACATTATCACTATATTTTAATTGGCTTATAACTAATACTAATAATAGATAGGAATTAATAATCATCATATTATCAAATGTTTCTGTCAATAGTTTACAGCTACAGTGGTTTGTAATGAAATAGTCATCACTGGGATGGTTGTGATGTACAAGAGGTCATAGTTTAATTGGCTTATAATTAATACTGACAGTAAGGAATTAATTTTATAATCATCAGATTAGCGGATGTGTCTGTCAATAGTTTATTATCTCTAATCAAAGTTCACAGCTACAGTGGTCTGTAAGGTTTTATGGGCATAACTTTCCAATCGCATTAAATTACTCTTTGTTTTATGTATACTGATGTATTGCAAATTGTTATCATTGCGTGTGTAGATTGTACTTAAATAAACATATATACTCTAATGAAATAGTCATCACTGCAACATAACGATATTGTTGACTTGGTATACGCATTTCCCGACGAAAATGGTAGGTATAACCTGGTTTTATAGCTAGCTATACCTTCAAATAGGAAAATAAAGTCTTTCAGTTTTTAAAAAAAAAGAAAGAATTGATGTCATGGTTCAGCTAGCAAGTTTTGCACTTGTATGAGCTTTAAAGGCAATATCAACACATTTCGAGCTCAAAATATCAAAGCACTCTGATCATTTCATCTGATATACTTGTCTCTGCATCACCTAAAAAGCAGGTCTTGAATTATAAGGGGAAAAAAAGACGTGGACGCGGTTTATTTCGTTAACAAAAGGTACAAACTACGTCCATATGAAGAGACGAGGGAATTGGAACCCAAGCTTCTTAAAAAGTTCCCAATTTTTCAACGTACTATTTATGAAATTGCATATTTAGTAACATATTTTAAATCTTATCCGATGGGGTTAACAAATCAAAACCAAACAATCAATAATTTTAAAGACAATACGTTAGTGTACTGAAATTAAAGAGAAAAAAAATGATTTCATGGTTCATCCATTATGCAAGATAACAAAAAATTCAATCCCAATTTTTACTATACAAAATTCTTTTCGGTGTTGTGATAGAGCAATGAAATATAGATTCGCTCTGCATACCCGTGCCTCCGGATCTCTCAAATAGCAGTTTTTAATCAAAAATATATAATAAGAGCATTTTAACGAGGTTAATTGCGTTAACAAAAGGCACAATCTAGATGGATATGAATAATGAGGGTCTGGATGGGGTTTATAGAAAAGAGAAAAGGGCCAATACTACAGAAAAAAATGGGTCAAAAGTTAAAGAATAGAGAAAAATTGACTAAAAGACTAAAGAATAAATAATATGGGGTGCTTAATTATACAGAATGGAGAACAATTCGTCGTTAAAAATAGAGAAATATGGTTTACGAAATTAAAAAAAATACAGAATTGAAGGACTACCACCAAGACACTTGTGCGTATAGCAGCTATGGTGAAGGTAGTAACCCGTAAAACTAATGACTGATCAACACGAACCCCATTAAAAACCGGGGGGTGATATAAGGTGCTCCGGAAGGGTAAGCATATATTTAAAACATATCTATATTTGGTACAATTTAAACCTGTTATTTGCTGTTGAGTTGTACTCGGATTGATGTCTTATATCGTAACTCTCTAAATTTAAATCTTATATCGTATCATTATAATTCATGCTAAAATGCGGGATTCTGATTGGTTAATACGAGGGAGATTATATATTCTATTCCATGGCAAAAACTCTATTACCTGTCACAGAGACGGTTTATCATTTGTGTGCTTTACTAAATGGGATGGTTGTTGTGTACAAGTGGTCATAGTTTAATACTTTGAATTGGAAATTTAACAGACAATATTAACAGAACATTCAGTATAATAAAGTAAATAATACATAGCTGCGAGGGTGATAGAGTTGATTGTTACCCCTCGAAAAGACATTATCAACGTTGGCATCGCCGCGATTGATAATGTTTTCTCGGGGTTACAATCTGCTCTATCACCCTCTCAGCTATGTGTCATTTATATATTAACAATACGTGACACAATGAATTAGTTATAAGAGGGGAATTGTTAAATGTTTTTTATTCGTTTTGCCTTGCGCTAATATCTAGGCTAACTATCTTTAAGTGAAAGAAAAAGTAAGTCTCTTTTGAATTGAAGGTGTGTCAGTTTTCGATGTTTTAGAATTCAATTGACAGAATTGCAAACAATCCAATCAACATTTTCAAAATTTAAATGTCTTTACATTTAAGAATTGCAAAATAAGACAATATTTTGTGAACAGCATTACATTTTTATTCATATATCTTGCTTGTTACAATTATCAACATTATTTCGACCTTTTCTTGGCGAACCCTGATACACTTCACTGACTAACTCAACTGACTACTCAGGAAATGATGAGTTGAAAAAAATAATTGACATATACTTATGTTTTTAGAAAATAACACAACACAGAAATTAGTCATTGTTAATGTGTTTTTTTTATTGTCACTAAAATTGAATGTTCATATTATTGGTGCCTAACTTTTACCATAAAGGCAACAGTAGTATACTGCTGTTCAAAAGTCATAAATCGATTTCAATATTCATTTACAAAAAAAATCGGCATTTGTTGTTTTCTGCTTAGGTCCATACTTTGAGTTAGATATAGAAAAACAAAGTATCGGAATAAAAAATTCAAAGATTAATTTTTGCCTGTGATTTTGTATGAAATATAAGGTTTGTTGTTATTCTATTACAAAATCTATATTAATTCTTTTTAAGTGATCGTTTACTTGTTGCCAACATCTTGTCAACTATGAACAATTATAAAATAAAGAGTATAGTTTTCTTCTAGGTTACAAAAATTACACATATCGTTGTTTTTGAAATTCCCATTGTAATATAAAGCTTTATAGTTAGAATAATAAACTGTTATAATTTGATGAGATCTTGGAAAATAACAAGTCCTTCATGGCCTCATTGAATGTTTCATTGAGCAACAGATCTGAGGACTTACCTGGTTTGTATCAGATACCTAAACTTCACAAAACTCTGTACAAACAACTGTTCTTTGGTAGTTTATTTGCATATTCTGCCAAGGAATTGTCACTTAGATTGACGAAAATTATGTCCGAAGTGAAAGAAAGACCACAAAACTACTGGGATACTGTTTACTGTGGGTTTACCATAAGTTGATTCTTAAGAACTCAAAAGAACTTTTGGAAAATGTTTAATCTCGACCATTCTCAGAAATGAATTCTACCAAAACCTTTGATTGTTCTATGCTTTACAACACCATACAAAATGAAAAACGGGAAAACCCGTCCAAAAGATATTATTCACAATGCTTTTCTCCATAAAAAGAGTACCATATGCTACAAGATTATTGTTTTGAGATACAATTTGGCATATTTTGTTAAAACAGAATCCGAAGATAAAACATTCTTCACCGAAAAACAAGTAATCAGTATGCTGGAGTTCCTCATTGACAACATATTTGTTGAATTTGAAGGTAAAACATTTCAGCAGGATGTCGGCTTTCCTTTTGGAACCAACTGTGTATCTCTCCTTACCGACCTTTTCTTATGTTCATGTCAGTCGGAGTTTCTTCAGACACTTGTGAAATCAGGAAGATCAAAATGGCTAGATCATTTAATTTAACAAACAGGTATATTGATGATGTTATTTGAAAAAACGATCCAAACTTTTCTGGATGAAGTTAAAATCATACGATATTCAAAAACTTGCAGCTGCTACTCAGACTTTGCAAACCGTCATCGGTGTCAGAGCAAAATATTATTGATAAGCCAGGGTTTTGTCAAAGAAAGTCTCGTCCTTTTTTCAAAAAGTTCATCGGTGAGTACCAAGACCTAATACTTAATAGATAAAAATTCAGTGTCTACTTCACAAATAATACAGGATGGTCTTGAGTCATAGGTTTGAGGTGCAGACGTTGTGTAAAATTGTATTTACATTACTGTTTGCCATTAATTTGTTTTTGTATTATCATGTTCCTTTTGGTTGTATGACTCTTGACGTGAAGCGGTATTTGTGCATTCTGCTTTCGGGTTTTGGATTTGGGCGATCTTGGTGTTGATGGATCCATAGGTTCGAATCTGACGAATTAGGTTTTTATAGCGTAGTTTTCATTCTGTGTACCCATGTATCTATGTCTTACATAATTATACGTCATCGGGAAAGTGTATATGTCATTATGTTTTATTATACTGTATGAACTAACAACTACAAACACGTTTTTTTGCGTCTTTGTCAGATTTATTTCTATTCTATTGGTTTTGTCAATAAAAGGGTACTACAAACAACTGTAATATAAGTCGGTGGTTTATCTAGCTATAAAACCAGGTTTAACCCACCTTTACTTCGGAAAGTGCATTCACTCTTTTAAAACCACGTGAATCCAATCTTCTGGAATCGATTATTTTAATCAAGGTAATTCAGGAATTAACAAAACACTTCAGTTTGTTTTGATGCGACTGTTATACAAGTGAGAGGTTTAGCTAGCTTTAAAACCAGGTTCAATCCACCATTTTCTACTTAAGGAAATGCCTGTAACAAGTCAGGAATATGACAGTTGTTATCCATTCGTTTGATGTGTTTGAGCTTTTGATTTTGCCATTTGATTGGGGACTTTCCTTTTTGAATTTTCCTCGGAGTTCAGTATTTTTGTGATTTTACTTTTTGTTTAAACTATAGTTTTCTAATATTGTGTCATCTAAAATATTATTTCAATCTTAATGCAGTTTTCTAAGATAATTCGTTTATTATGAAATCCCATATACAACATGTATCAATTAGTTTCTATAATAATGGAAAGATTTTTGTCCATGTCTACACCAATTATATCATTTTTTCTAACTGGATATTCGTCATTTCTTTGAATCATACTAGTAAACACACCAATAATTTATAAAAGCTTTAATATATAGATAGATATAAGAAGATGTGGTATGAGTGCCAATGAGACAACTCTCCATCCAAGTCAAAATTTATAAAAGTAAACCATTATAGGTCACAGTACGGTCTTCAACACGGAGCCTTGGCTCACACCGAACAGTAAGCTATAAAGGGCCCCAAAAAATTACTAGTGTAAAACCATTCAAACGGGAAAACCAACGGTCTAATCTATATAAAAAACGAGAAACGAGAAACACTTATGAACCACATCAACAAACGACAACTACTGAACATCAGATTCCTGACTTAGGACAGGTGCAAACAAATGCAGCGGGTTTAAACGTTTTAATGGTACAAAACCTTCACCCTTTTTCTGATTCAATAGTGTAACATCACAACATAGAAAGACACACTATAAAATATCAACTGAATTAGCTTAACTCAATCAAAGGACATATTAACACCATTGAACATACACTGAACAAATAAATTTGACCTATGACACAATGTAAATACAAAATAAATAAACTAAGGGAAGAATAATAAAAGTAACATATTATATCGGTAAGAAATGTTAAACAATTAAAGAAAAACAATATGCTCGAACAAAAATACCATCCATTTGCAATAACTTTAAACACAGGTAAATGAAAATAATTTTGTTGTTAGGTATACATGTACAGTACCAATAGAGAAAGGAAATATTTTTACAAAATAAATAATTTAGAATACAAAATAAATAAACTAAGGGAAGAATAATAAAAGTAACATGTTATATAGGTAAGAAATGTTAAACAATAAAAGAAAAACAATATGCTCGAACAAAAATACCATCCATTTGCTATTCCCACCTTAATCTCGGCAATTGTATTTCCCCAATGATTACACCTCCTTATTTAACAAAAAACCCGAGAACGAACCTTGATTTGTTCTTCATTCATTGCAGCTATGACATCGTTTCTATATTTACAAAATATTGTTGTGTCTGCTAGTTGCAAAATTGTTATGACTTCTCTCATCTAATTTAACAGTGATTCCTTCTACCTCTTTGTTATTTCCAAATTTTAAAGCCATAACTTCAACCTCCAAATATTAGAAGTGGGACACTTAAAGACGTATCGTATCTGTATCTGATACGTTGACGTATACGAACGTATCTATTGGTTATTGTTAAAATACATGTAGCAATCGAGAATAGGGAAAAGAGTTGAATAAAAAGTGAAAGGTTGATGACTATTTTTGGTCTCTATCAATTTTAATACCTGAATTGTTTTTTAATAATTGTTTAATAGATGTATTTAAAATGTGTTTATATACTTGCTTCTTGTATGTCAAAATCATGACTTCTTTTATCTATTGTTACATTTGTTGCCCTTAAGGTAATGTTTCTACGATATATATTTACAGAAACTAATAATACAATTATGAAAGCATGGACGACAGCAGAAGCTAACATCTACACACATTTAACAATCACGTGTTTTTCGTGTCAATCTATATACTTGTATATGTTTTAGCACTCGATGTTTAAATCATTAGAACTACCCAGGCGTGAAGTTGAATTATATTTAACAATTAAAGTTTACGTTGACAATATCTATACGCGTACTTTAAATTTGCTAATAAATGAATCATTCAACATAAGCAGAGTCGGATTGGTGACTGCTACCAATTTTAAAACATTTAGCAGGCAATACTTTTTTTTCCAAATAGTAAAAATGAAAGAGAACAAAAATTTTCATCACCCTTTCCTTATTTGTTCCCTCTCTTATCCTTGTTCTCGAAATTATCATCACAGTTTTTGACTCAATCATTAACTATATCTGCATTAGTATCATTTAAATTCATGCCTGAAAAGTGATGATCGATGGTTTAAATATCGAGTGTTAAGATATAAACGAGTAAACATAAATTGAAAACTATCGTGTTAAAAAGACAGTGTATTAATGACCGAAAGACATCTAACGTAACAAAACAAATCCACATAAACATGTACTATTTAAACAAGTAAATAATCAATTTTGATCAATAACCCATAGATACGTTTAGATACGTCAACGTATCAGATACGAATACGATACGTCTTTAAATGTCCCACTTCTATCATAATCAAGCTGAAAGTGAGACAATAATAATTTCAACTGTGGTGACAAAGTAAGTGCTTACATATACTACGATGTTTATATGAACTAACATGGTAAGCATGCAATATTACTAGACAGGATTCTATGTTAATTGTAAATAAAAATGGAACATAACATAAACGGTACCAATTTTTCTGAACCAGCTACGCATTTCGACAATCAATGTTTCTTCAGTGATGCTCGAGGCCAAAACATTTGAAAATCCAAAGCTTATTAAAAACATGAAGAGCCATAAACCAAAAAGGACAAAAAAGTATAGCCAACACTGGACTAGGAATCAGAGCTTTGCATGAAGGAGAACATCTGTTCTAACATATTGCTCAGGATTTTTTAAAACTTTATCAAATCGTATTAAAATAGAAAAACATGGCGAAACAAAATTCAATGATTAATAAAAAAAGATAACAAAGACTACCTGTCAAAATCTGAGATAGAAAAACTTCAGTATGTTGAACGTAAGGTTATGTAAACAGTTAATTTATCAATATGATCACATGCATGATATTTCAGGATAGAAAACACAATCATTAAGTAAACATTGATAACATATCTATATTTGGTGCAATTGTAACCTGTTATTTTTCAGTTGGCCTGAGTTGGAATTTATGTTCACTATCGTGACATTTTAAAACACATATCAACTTAGTGTATATGAAATTAAGAAATCAATTGCCAGAATCACAAGGTAAAGAATGTTTTCATAAACTAAATGTCTTTATATTTAGAATGCAAAAGTGAGACATTATGAATTTCATACGCATAATTGTTTTAATGTGCATGTGAAGACCATTAAACCGTAATTTCTATATTGACTGTTAATTTTGAGGTTTTCTCTCTATTAGAATTTATCTAAAATTTTTATCGATAGGACAAACAGATGCAGGTCTGTGCATTTTGGTGAAAATATACGACCCATTGGTGCTTTTATAAATTGTTTGTATAATTGTCCATCTAACTCAAATTCATTGTTTCTTAGTATCAAATTAACAAATGCAGTTACATTTTTTTTGGGGGGGATTTTAAAGTATATTCTAATGTGTCAATTCATTCTAATGCATTGGTAACTGTTTTTTCTCAGCTATCAATTATCAAAGGCAATAAGTATGCATTTTTGTTGACATCGTGTATTTTATTAATGAAATCATTTGTATCTTGAATGTAAAAGTTCTTTGCTTTTCAATAATGGTTTCATAATTAGGTCCAGAAATTTCTCAGTGCGTCTCGTGAGAGGGTTGCACTTATTGATTGATGAGTAGTATTAACGCCTCTTACTAGCTGACCAGTTAACACGGGCTTTCATTACCCATCTGCTGATCCTGATTTTGCACCATTAATCTGTCAATTTTTTGACCCTATGTAGAACAGCTAAAGTTGCTTCCTTTGTACATTAACCGATTTCAAATCTTAAATTGAAAATTAATGTCATGTTACCTTATTAATTAAGTTAAATAACAGCAAGAATTTAATTATGTAAGATCTTAGGAATATATAATTTAAATGGATTATGAAATTTTAAATACACTGTCTTTAACAGTTTTCTCTTTTTTTATAATTCACATTAAGAATACATAAATTGATTGGGAAAACGATAATGTATTGATCATGCAAGGTTAAAAAAAAGCGAAATGAGATAATTTGAACTTATAGTAGGAAATCAACTTATATTTCTTTAGTAAATAAGACTGCTAGACTTTTTTTTGTTAAAAGATTATTGTTTGGAGATCTCTACAAGAAGTTAATCACACAAAAAAGTCATTTAATTTAATTTACACAATAATTTAGTGATTAATGTTAAACGGTAGATTACAGTTATTTACGAGGGGAAAAGGGGGGATGTAATTCTGAAATTTGACCTCGTTAATGATGATCATGATAGTCATGATAAATGTAAGGTATCCTTTTACTTTCAATGGCATCATGGTATAACTATAAGTATTTTATAATTTGTATAAATAGATACAATTATTACTTATTTTCATTACAGTTATTTTGAAAGAGAAGCCTTTATATCACCAGTTTTTATTTGCTTTATACTTTTCTTGTATACCAAGATTTGTTTTATCAATTACTCATTGCACTATTATTCGACATAAGTGTATATCCCCTCAGCACTAGCAGAAGAAGTATGTTCAATTAACACTGATATTATAAGGAGTAATGCTAAATTGATTGATTGTGGTTTGTTCTACGTCCAATGTCAAATATTTCATCCATGGTCAGGATGATAACAAATCAACAATGAATACAACTGGAAGGTTTTAATCTATATGAATGGCGAGAAATTTGAAATGCCACTAGAAAATGAGGATATATTGGAAAAAGAAACTGAAGTTTAGCCTTGCAACAGTCCACCTACGGACCCTTCAAAGAGTTCTTTCAAGGGCTTTCAACATTCAGAGAACCTGGCACTCTATCTCTACACGAGACATCGGATTAAAAGTGTTCTTTCTGACCGAACGTGGCAGCGTATTTTTTCATCCAACCCGAACAAACGGACGCCCCACATTCACAGATATTTTACTGTCGGTTGAAAGAAGACCAAAAGTCACCATACTTCTGTTCCTGAGTCACCTTTGGGGTTAACGCAAATATCATTTTTAAAATATTGAAAAGGGTTCTTCAGAAAATTTGCTTTTTTTTTGGATAAAGTTGACATGGTGTAAATCTGATAAAAGCATTCTTTGCATTAAACATGTTGTAAATATAAATACATTATATTGTAAAATTCTTTTCAATTCTTTGGATAATTTTATGTGAAAGGTGAACCATAGAAAGTGTCTATATCGGACCTTTCTTTACTAATAACATCACCAGCTGATATGACCCTCCCTAAAGATACCATAGAAAGTGTCTCTATTGACCCTTTCTTTATTTATAATATCACCTGAAGATATGACCCCTCCCTATAAGCACCATAGAAAGTGTCTTTATCGACCCTTTCTGTACTTATAACATTTCATACTGATATGGCCCTTCCTTATAGGCACCATAGAAATGCCTTTATCAACCATTTCTCTACTTATCTGGAAGTGTATTGGATGGGCGAGAAACCTTCCCTCCCAATAAACTAATCGATCTCTTAAAAGAGGGGCGAAAGATACCAGAGGGACATTCAAACTCATAATTCGAAAATAAACTGACAACGCCATGGCTTAACTTTGCTCAGATGATAGTCTAAGAACTGATAAAACTGATGGAAAAATACGAAAAAGTCTGAGTATTCTTATCAGTATCGACGAATAACTTGTATTTATCAATACTCTCTCCCTGCGCTCCTTCTCCATCATTCTTAAAAAATTAAGCCCCATATTTTAAAAAATATTTTGCTTGTGCAAGCGAGTGCGTCGTTGCATCTATGGTAGCTACGTAACTGTTCAATAACGCTAAATATAGATTTAAGTTCGTAAAATATAATAAATTAACTTTTTCATGTTCTATATTTTTTGTAAAATTATTACATTGTGAATTGCTGGCTATTGTATTTTTGTCTTCAAATTTTCATATCTTACAGTATTGCGGAAATGGCGGATCGACTTCGAATTGACTTCAGAATAAACTTCACAATTAGCTTCACAATATAACGTCGTGACTATGATTTTTAAGCCTGTTTAACAGAAATCTATTAATCAGTTGTTATTCTTATTCGTTTTGATTTTGATTGTTGGTTCTTGTTGTTACTTCTAACGCAGTTAGAACAGAACATATTGGTTCGAACATAACATTGCATCAAAATTTAATAAAATGCCCACTAGAAGAAATATATACAATTAATAAAAGGCACATCATCTAATAAAAGAAGAAAAAATATCAGGAATTATCTTTAAAGACGTCCAGTTAAACTGTTCATTTTACTTCATGTTCACAAATTAAAATAAATTTTTGTCTTTTTTCATTTTTTTTTTCAGTAAATAATATTTCAGTTATAATAGTGGTTTTTCTTCATAAGAGGGACAACAACCAAGATTTATGCCAGCTTGAAAGCCGTGAATTTTGCTATATAATTGATAAATAGTTTTGACCGTTTCAATAACAATCTCATCCTGTCTATACTTAGCAAAGGAATAAAGAAGACTTAACTATGGCATCTCTTTCTGTAGAGGAAGAAAACTATGTTCGATTGAGTTTGTTACTAGCAGGAATTTCTCCTCGTGCAGCTAGAATCTTCTTTGATAGTGAGTTTGCTCCAGCATGTTTAGATGCGACAATGAAGAAAGAGTTAAACAGATTGCTTGGCTTGCAGAAGAAGCACATACTTAACCAATCACAGTGGAATCTCCTGTTTCCAAGATTTTCTGGTAAGTGAAGAAATGAAAAAAAAATTAATACCATTTTTAAGATCCCAAGTAAATATGTATCAAAACCTGTTATATGTATACTATTCATAAAACTGCATTCACATAAAAAAGAAGCAAGAAATTAAATTAATAATACGGTGTATGAAAATTACAAGTCACTTAGGTAAGTCATTTTCTATAGTTAATTTATAAAAGGGGAGGGGTCTGTGTTTTTTATTGGTTTCATGGTGCTGTGAAGCATGTAATATTTTCAACAATGTTCAACCAATTTAATCAGAATATCTATATTTGTTGTTAAACTTTTGTCCGACAAAAATATTTTTTTTTCTTAAAAAATCTGAGAATTATGAAAAAATATTTAAGCTTCCTTCATCAAATTCCTCGTAGTAATTGAGAATTTTCGATAATAGGATTATGTGAATGGTATAAAGAAAGAATTAAGATAACTTGAGGACAGCACAAACACATCTAATGAACATAAGAAATCAAACAAAAGGACATTCTTATGTCATGGTACAATTTTAATTGCTGTGTGAGTCAATCTTATATTTTTGTTTTTATTGTCCCTATATATGGTTATGGCTAAGCTTGATATTATCTAATGTTCTGTATGATTGATATGTTGTGAAACTGCCTATTCTAGAGGTGGCGTGAATCAGATGTGGATGCTAAAAAATTCCAAAGATCTTTTAGAGTACATACAATCTAAGACTCTCTCATCTTGCAATAGTATTAAAACATTTGACTTTTCTACACTTTACACAAGTATTCCCCATCCAAACTAAAAGACAAATTGAAAGAGTTGGTATTACTTTGTTTCATTAAAAAGAATGGCGAACGTAGATACAAGTATCTTGTCTTGGGGAGGGATAAATCCTACTTTGTAAAGAATCACTTTGATTCAAACAAAAAATTCTCTAAAACTGACATTAGCAAGATGCTTGATTTCTTGATTGACAACATATTTGTTACGTTTGGAGGACGTGTTTTTCAACAGACTGTCGGAATTCCAATGGGAACCAATTGTGCCCTCTTCTTGCCGACTTGTTTCTTTAGTATTATGAGGCTGACTTCATACAGGAAATTCTTAGGAAGAAAGATAAGAAGTTAGCAATATCCTTTAACTCTACGTTCCGCTATATAGATGATGTTCTCTCACTAAATAATACAAAATTTGGTGACTATGATGAACAAATCTATCCCATCGAACTAGAGATAAAGGATATTACAGATACAGTTAAGTCTGCCTCATATCTTGACTTACATCTAGAAATTGACAATGAGGGTCGGTTGAAAACAAAACTTTACGACAAAAGAGATGATTTCAGCTTCCCAATTGTGACCTTTCCATTTCTATGGAGCAGCAGCGCCTGCATACGGAGTATATATCTCCCAATTGATACGATATTCCCGGGCTTGTGTTTCCTATCATGATTTCCTTGATAGAGGATTGCTGCTCACAAGGAAGCTATTAAGCCAAGAGTTCCAAATGGTGAAGTTGAAATCATCCCTTCGTAAATTTTACGGACGCCATCACGAGTTGGTTGACCGTTATGGAATAACCATTTCTCAGATGATATCGGATATGTTCCTTATGTCGTAACTACAATACCCTTCCCTTTTCACGAATGTGACTTACCGAATTAGACTATTTACCGGATTTGTAATAACATAAGCAACACGACGGGTGCCACATGCGGAGCAGGATCTGCTTACCCTCCCGAAACACCTGAGATCACCCCCCAGTTTTTGTTGGGATTCGTGTTGCTTAGTCTTTAGTTTTCTATGTTGTGTCATCTGTACTATTATTTGTCTGTTTGTCTTTTTATTTTTGGCCATGGCGTTGTCAGTTTGTTTTCGATCTATGAGTTTGACTATCCCTCTGGTATCTTTCGTCCCTCTTTTATACCCTTTATTTTTACAAAAAAAGATCAGAACTATACACTATTTGTCATGTTTGTGTTGAAAGTTAAAACTGTGCGTTAGCGATGTTTTGATATTTTATTCAAGCGTAAAGGTTCATCAGATGAAATTAACAAATATTGCTGTGTTTAAACCATTAGAATTGAATCTGTGTACGGCCAAACTTGTGCATCAGGTAAAGTTCTGATACATGACAGGAACTAGTTTATTAAATTTGAAATGCATTTTATGTTCCAGAAAATTCAAAACTTAGCATGATTTTGAGATTTTAATTTTTGTTCCGTTTCCACAGGAGTGCCAAAATAAACAAACACATTTTCAGTCCACTCATCATGACAGTCTGAATCACCTTTTGTTGTAAATGTATCTTTTGTCAATCTACTGTCCATGTGACTTTTAGTATCTGATGTATTTTCCAAATGTTCCAGATTCTAAAACTATGATGTGACTGTTAGTATCTGATGTATTTCCAGATGTTTCAGTTTCTGAACGTTTTGATATTACTTTAAATATCTAATGTGTTTTCGAGTTGATCCAAATTTTAAAACTTTTGATGAGACTTTTAGTATCTGATTTATTTTCCGGATGTTCCAGAGCCTAGACGTTTGATGTGACTTTTAGTATTTGATTTATTTTCCAGATGTTCCAGCTTCTGAACTTTTTTATATTACTTTTAGTATCTGATGTATTTTCCAGATGTTTCAGTTTCTGAACTTTTTGATAGTACTTTTAGTATCTGATGTGTTTTCGAGTTGATCCAGATTTTAAAAACTTTTGATGATACTTTTAGTATCTGATTTATTTTCCAAATGTTCCAGGGCATAAACGTTTGATTTGACTTTAAGTTACTCATTTATATTCCAGATGTTTAAACATTCTTAAGTTTCGATGTGACTTTTAATACCTGATGTATTTTTCAGATGTTCCAGATTCTTAAACTTTTAAATTGACTATAAGTATCTTGATTTATTTTAAAATGTTCTATATGTTAAGCGTTCAATATGACCTTTAGTATCTGATGTTTTTTTCTCTCTCCAGATGTTCCAGATTCTAAATTTTTATATGACTTTTAGTATTTGATGTATTTTCCAGACGTTCTAAACTCTAAAACTGTTGATGTGACATTTAATAACTGATTTATTTTCAAGACAGTACAGTTATAAGATTTGATTTATTGTCTGATGAATTTTCAAGATGCTTCATATTCTAAAACTTAAATGTTGATTTATTTTCCAGATATTCCAGATCCTACAATTCTTTATGTGACTTTTATTATATGATTTTTTTTACCAGATGTTCCAGATTCTAACACTGTTGATGTGACTTTTAGTATCGGATTTATTTTTTAATGTGACTTTCATTTAAAATCTTGATATATATTTCATGTGTACCAGATTCTAAACGTTTGAAATGGATTTCAATATCTAATAGGTTTTGTCAGATGTTATAGATTCTATAATTGTTAATATGACTTGTGATATTTGATGTATTTTCCAGATGTTCCAAATTCTTAAGTTTTGATGTGACTTTTAATATCTTATGTATTTTCGAGGTATTCCAAATTCTGAACTGTTGATATGACGTTTTAAGTATCAGATTTTTTTTCCGAATTGTTCTAGATGCTTAAACCTTTGATGTTACTTTTAGTATCAGATTTTTATCTCAGATTTTCCAAATTCTAAAACTTAAGATGTAACGTTTAGTGTCAAGTGTATTTTCTATGTATTTCACATTCTAAATGTTTGATAGGACTTTTAGGATCAGATTTTCCGAGATGTTCTAGATTCTAAACTTTTGATGGTTCTTTTATTATCCGATTTAATTCCCAAATGTTCCAGACTCTAGACTTTAGACGAAACTTAAAGTGTCAGGTGTATTTTCCATATGATCAAGATTCTAAAACTTTTGATGTGACTTTTAGTATCTTATGTTTTTTTTCTAGAAGTTCCAGATCATAAACTTTTGATACGACTCTTAGTATCTGATTATTTTTCTCTCCAGATTTTCCAGATTCTTAACTTTTAATGTGAGTTTTAATATCTGATTTATTTTTTAGATGTTTCAAATTTTAAGTATTTGATAATATTTTTTAGATGTTCCAGATTCTAAATTGTTGATGTGACTTTTAGTATCTGATGTGTTTTCAAGATGTTACAGATTATTAAACTGTTGATGTGACTTTTAATAAATGATTTATTTTCCAGATCTTCCAAATTCTAAAACGTTTGATATTACTTTGATGACATCCTTACTGAGAAATTTGACTCCAATGACCCCTCCTCTTTGTGGTTTTGACTGTTTACCTCCTGTAATGGAAACAACACAAGCTTCAGATTTAGCAAGATTTAAACACTATAGGAATTACCTAGCTCATCTGGAGAATGGGAAAATAGACACTACTTTCTTCAACACATCATGGACTGATATTACTGGTGTATGTATATAGCAATTTTCCTTTAACTGAATATTAAAAAGGCAAACTACCGCTGTTCAAAAGTCATAAATCGATTAGGAGAAAACACATCCGGGTTGCAAACTAAAACCAAGGACAACATATCAATTATAAGAGGAAAACAACGGACCAACAGAAACACTGAACTGCAACAAAAACAAACACCAACATATACAGAATCGGACTATTTGATAAAAACTGCCATTTCCTGACTTGGTACAGGACATTTTAAGAAAAAATGGTGGGATGAACCTGGTTTTATGGCTAGCCAAACCTCCCGCTTAAATGGCAATGTTTAAAAATACGGCTAAAAGGACAACACTGCGTAACAGGAATACAGTACAATCAAACGCAAAAACACTCAGCACAGAGAAATACATAAATAAATAATATAATATATATAGTACATTACAATAATTAAACCACAGAATAACAACAGACAGCTCCCATGAATTTGCGACAGCACAGAACACCCCAAACTGCACGTCACATGAATTGATCAACGCCACAAAAAGTGACGTATTTTTGTGACGTATATATTATCAAAGGTAATCTTGAAATTCATACAATTATATGGAATGAGATCCAAAAATTCACAATTATTTTAACAATACTAGTCCAAACAATTATCATGATTATGACGGTCTTGAAATTCTATTTTAAACTAATGCTGTGACGACGTCATAATTATTTGGACTAACATAATACTTTATCCATAGAAATGGAAATTAACTGGACTATACTGACAAATAAGACATATGTGAAATGTACCGAAAATACTAAATTCAAACCACAAAGATAAACGATAAAACATAACATTGCCAACTTTGTCGAGCTATTTTTAAATTGAATTATCACCCTAAAATGCTAGGTTTTACTATTTATGTTTTTTTGCCTATTATCCCATTATCTTGTAAAATTTATCTGATCGAGAAAAACTTGAAAAAGCAAAGATGATTAGTAAGACAAGGTCAATGGCAAAATCAATTTTTCAAGTTATTGCCCCTAAATAAGGATTTTTACTTTTTATTTTTTGCTTATTATCTTAAAAAATAAAACAGATAGAGAGACTTTTCATATAGAAAAAATGATCATCAGGACAAGATCTATAAATAAAGTGAAACAAGGCTAAAATCATTAATTTACTCTTTATAAGAATTATAGGCTATAAATAATGATTTTTATCCATTTTTTGCATTTTGATATAAAAAAGAATAAACAACAAAGAGTGAGAAACTATAAATGCAAAATTACCTAATAGACAAGAAAGAGCAATAGGTAAAACAGCCAAAAAGTTTGGTCAGCTATTGTCCATAAATGATAATTTTTATTCATTTTTACATTTTTGGTGAAAATTATCGAAGATTAAGAAAGACAAAATCCTTGAATGATTTTGAAATTGAATATGAAAGTTTGCTCCTAGCAGCTCGTACTTGTAGTAACTCTGACTGTAACATCATAGTCTCAGGACTCCCTCCCAGGATTGATGTAGATGTTTACAGGGCAAATGTAGTTTTAGAGAGATTATGTCAACACCTTGGACTAGTTTTTATAAGACAGTATGAAATGTATATGAGTGACAGCTTCAATCAAAACAAACATTTCTATGTTCATGATGGTATTCATTTCAATCCAAGAGGAACATCAAGATACATCAGAACAATAGATAACATAATAGGAATAATCAATTCACATGATAACTGTGAGAACTGTGGTGAACTTAACCATAAAACATCCTTCTGTAGATTTAATATGAAAATTAAATGCTTCAAGTGTAATAGGTATGGCCACAAACTAAAATTTTGTACTGCTTGAAAAAATGGCAAAGAAGAAAATGCCAATTTTACATCTGTTTCAAACAAATTTGATGTACTGACAATATTATGTTCTGAATGCAATTTATTTCCATGCATGTGTAAATTATTTTCTTTGTCACAAGGGCTTCAGATTTCTGAGATAAAGAAAACTAGAAACACTAGAAAAACAATTAAAGAAAAGAATGAGAGTCATTTCTCACTTGACACAACCCAGGAAATGTCTACTGTCAAACTTTATAGTTCTAATGATGGGTTGATTAGTTCTGATAATTTTAACACTGAATCTCAGACATCTGGACAGGATACATTACTTGGTATTAAACAGCATGATACAAACTGTGTAATGTTTGATGATGAGTCTAATGTAGATAATTTATTGTTACCTCTCCCTCAGGTCAACATAATGATTGATGTGAAATTATCCTATGTCTCTGTATTTACTTTAGCAATTATTGTTTGTATATATTATCTAATCAATTTAGAAAACCATGCATTGACAGGGAAACAAATAGACTCTAATGATAAGATTTTTAATTCTTATGGTTTTAGTAAATCCAAAGGTATAAGGATTTGTTCTCATAATGTTAATAGGATTGAAAGTAAATATGAAGAAATTAAACATAACCTTATGTTTTCTGATAACCAACCTGATGTATTGGGATTGTGTGAAACATTTTTAACAAAACACACTACTGATAATGAATTACAAGTACCTGGTTATGTATTTGAAAGAAAGGACAGAACATCACAAGGTGGGGGTGGTCTGGTTGTTTATTTTTCTGAAACAATTAAATTTTTAAGAAAAAACAACATCGAAATAGGGGGTATTGAAACAATGTGGGTTGAAATTAAACCAGATTACAAAAAATCCTTTTTATTATGTTTTGTGTATAGGCCACCAAAGTCACTAATAGATTGGGTTGATGATTTTGAAAAAGAAATAAGAGTAGCAATGACCATGAATTCAGATATAACAATTATGGGTGATTTTAATTTTAATTTTAAAGCACCAAACAAACCTCCTCAAAAATGGCTGAATGTTTTAGAATCGTACAATTTTCAACAACTGATTGTAGATGCCACAAGGGTAACAAAAGATTCTAGTACATTGATTGATCATATTTATGTCAATAATCCAATTATGGTACATGAATCACATGTGTGTAGATATGCAATTAGTGACCATTACCCTATCTGTTTAACAAGGAAAGAAGCAAATATAGGAAAAAAGAATACACACAGTACAATTACTTATAGAAATTTCAAAAATTTCAACCAAAATGAATTTTTATTAGATCTGCAAACTACACCTTTTCATAAAATTGAATTTGAAGAAAACCCCTCTGACTGTCTACAATTGTTTTATGATATGTTGAACAAAGCTTTAGATAAACATGCTCCTGTTGTTAAAAAGAGAGTTAAAAGGGACAGACAGCCTGATTGGTATAACAGTGAAATCATTTATGCTAGGAATATGAGAGATAAATATAATGCACTTGGTTTATGGAGTGAGTATAGATTTTGGAGAAATAAAACTAAACATGTCATAGATAGCTCAAAAAAGAATTATTATAAAAATATGGTAAAAGACTCCAATGACCCTAAAACTTTATGGAAATGTCTTCACAGTCTGAACCCAAAAGTTAAAAATACACCATATGAGTTAGCCACAGAAGATAACAATACAACTAAAAGTAAAAAATCAATAGCAGAAACTTTTAATAACTTTTTCACTTCCTGTGCTGAAAAATTAAGAGAACAAGGAAGTTATACACCTGTAAACAAAGCAGATTTCAGTAATCTTGGCAAATTTGTTAAAAATAAATTACATAAACATGATAAATTTTCTATACCACCAGTGATCATGAATGAGCTATTTAATGAGTTAACAAAACTTGATATAAACAAAGCATCTGGTATGGATAATATAGGACCAAAAATCCTAAGATTAAGCGCCCCTGTTATTGCATCACCTCTCACATACATATTTAACCGAATGATAGATACTGGTATATATCCTTCTTTACTGAAGAATGCTAAGGTAACACCAGTTTTCAAGGATGGTGACAAGCTTTTAGCAACAAATTACAGACCTATATCTGTTCTTCCAACTTTATCAAAATTAATAGAAAGGCATGTTTCTAATAACATGTACAAATACTTATCTAAACTTAACCTTTTGCACCCTACACAATCTGGTTTCAGGCCGCAGCATTCTTGTCAAACTGCACTTATTAATATCATTGACAAATGGTTGCAAGAAATGAATGATGGTAATTTAAACCTAGCAATTTTATTAGATTTTAAAAAAGCTTTTGATTTGGTAGATCATGACATTCTTTGCTTAAAGCTTGAAATTTATGGATTTAGTGAGGCTACTGTTAGTTTTTTCAAGTCATACCTGAATAACAGAAAACAGCAGGTAAACATTTGTAATGTTTACTCTGAACAACAACATGTAAAATTTGGTGTCCCCCAAGGTTCTATACTTGGTCCTCTATTGTTTGTGCTATTTATAAACGACCTTCCCTTATGCATTGAAAATTGTGAAACAGACCTATATGCTGATGACACCACTCTTCATAAATCAGGGAAAAACATAGAAAATATACATGATGATGTTCAAGAAGATTTATACAGGGTTGAAGAGTGGTGCAAAATGAATAACATGTTCATTAATGCAAATAAAACAAAATGTTTGGTTACTGGAACAAAGCAGAAACTATCAATTCAGACTTATCAACCAAACTTAATAATAGATTCAAAAGTATTACAAAATTCTTCATGTGAAAAATTATTAGGTGTTAAAATTGACAGCACACTTAACTGGAGAAATCAAATTGACCAAGTTTGTGCTAATATATCATCCAGAATATACCTTCTTTCTAAAATAAAGAAATTTTTAGATATAAATGCAAGGAAAACATATTACAATGGATATATTCTGCCCCTGATTGACTACTGCTGTATTATTTGGGGTGAATGTAAAAATGAAGGGATAGCAAGAATTTTAAAACTCCAAAAAAGGGCAGCAAGATTAATTCTAGATGCAGATCCTTTATCCCCCTCAGCCCCCTTATTTAAAAAACTTGGGTGGATGACAGTTGACAATAGAATAAAATACCACAAATATTTACTTCTATATAAATGTATGCATATGGAAGCACCAATGTACCTAGTTCAAAAGTTTAAACTGAAATCAGATAATAATCCTTACTCCCTGAGAGGCGTCACTCAAGGTAATCTGATAGTTCCTAAGCCAAAAGCTGAGCTATTTAAGAAATCTTTTGTTTATTCTGGATCAGTGTTATGGAATGGACTACCACACAAAATGCGTAAAGCTCAAAACACTTATACTTTTAAACAAAGTATCAAGAAGTACTTAACACAGTCCTGATAAGATTATATTTTCTACAATGTATTTGTATATTCTTTTATTTTTATTTGTATTTGATTTTTTGACTACATGTACATCTTGAACAGCCTTATATCTTATCATGTTAGTAATATTACATTGAACTAATTGACTGTAAATTAACTTTGTGTAAATATCTGTTTTTGATTGTATTGTAATTTGTATGTGAGGGCCTGATGGAAGATTAGTTTATTGTAACTAACTGAGTTTACCCTCTTTAAATAAAGAATTTATTATTATTATTATTATTATAAACACAAGTCAGCCTAGCATAATTGTTATATGACTTGCCCTAGAGTGACCAATGTTGAACAGTCACATTGATCAAAGTGAGGGACACAGACTCTTTAGAACCTCTAGTGTCACAATAATTTTACATTCCCAATGCAATAATAAGGAAATATCAAATGCAATAATAAAGTAATAATCAATGCAACAATAAGGAAATAACTATTGCAATCATAAAGTAAAAATCAATGAAATGATAAGGAAATAACCAATACAATAATAAATATTGTGTGCAACTATATATTCAAAATGAAAAGTATCATCCTATGTTTTACAGGCCGTTTATAGATTGGGTGGGCAACAAATGAAGGAGGAGTGTGACCATCTAAAAACCAAACCTCTAGATCAAACCAACCAAGAAATAATGATAGACATTAAAAGGTCTAATGATGAAATTAAAGGACTGAAAAAATCATTTAAAAGTCTTAAACGCTCACATATTGATCTGAGAAAATCACATGAATTATTACAAGAAAACCACACAGAGGAGAAGAAATCTCGTGAATTGTTACAAAAAGACCATAGGAAAGTCACTAAAGAAATGGAAATAATGAAAACCTCTCAACAGGATACAGTACCATGTAATATTAGAGGTAAACAATTAGAGGAGAATATTTTGTCATTTTAGCAAGAGGTCAGATTACATGTGAATCGGAATGTAAGACATTTGTTGGATGTCATACCTTGAATCTTGAAATGTTTAAGGTTAAAATTCCGATGCCAGATTTAAGAGCTTGATGTGTTGAAAGTTAACCCTTCAAGGAGGTAATTGCTGATGCATATAGATTATAACATGGCATTTTTCATATCAGACCCCTTATCAGCCCTAGGTCATGATATCAGCCCGAGAGCCGACAGGCTCGAGGGATGATTTTGACCATGGGCTGATAAGGGGTATGATATGAAAAATGACATGTTATGTTCTTTTTATCATATACTTCAGCAGAAGCCATACAGACATGCAAACTTTTTTAAAACTTTATAAAATTCATTTATTGTATTATTTGTTTTGCGTTTTTTAATAATATATTTTCCTGTTTCCTAATATTCCTTCTGTTACTCTACTTAGCTATGTTGTTAACTTAAATGTTCCACTGATGTTTACTTTCCGGAATTTGCAGAATGATGTCGAAATGCTTTGCGATTACGTTAAAGAAAGGCATGCGATAATAACCGGAAGCAGTTGATATAAACCGGAAACAGTTGATATATACCGGAAGCAGTTGATATAAACCGGAAACAGTTGATATATACCGGAAGCAGTGCGTTTTTTAATAATATATTTTCCTGTTTCCTAATATTCCTTCTGTTACTCTACTTAGCTATGTTGTTAACTTAAATGTTCCACTGATGTTTACTTTCCGGAATTTGCAGAATGATGTCGAAATGCTTTGCGATTACGTTAAAGAAAGGCATGCGATAATAACCGGAAGCAGTTGATATAAACCGGAAACAGTTGATATATACCGGAAGCAGTTGATATAAACCGGAAACAGTTGATATATACCGGAAGCAGTTGATAACAAAAGTCATATCACACGGCTAAGACAATTCTTCAAATTTATTGAATAAATATATGTATAAATTAGTTTTATCAAGGGGTACAATTATACTATTATTTTCTGCAAGTATATGATAAATTAATAAATCAAATGTCAATACTCAGAGGTGTCGTGGATATCTAGAAAAAGACATGTTGCTTTGCTTTATTATGTTTGTTCTATTTAATGATTGCCTGACAGGTTTAGACTTGTAAAATATAGTACTTCCATCCCTTTCAAGGATATTATTTTCTACCATATTTCATCAAGCCTTGATCTTACGTTATATCTTAAAGACTAGGTTTGATCCTCAACAATTAAACATGCCAGGAAATAATATATCTTTTCAGGATAAGTCGAACACATTACTATACATGAATTCACTGATATGTGAATTTGTTGATACAAATAAAAATCCTCTTGCAAATATCATTATTATACTCTAATGATGAGGTTTAATACTTCGACTAACCTTTTTGGTAGGGTAAGACGTAGTCGAAACCTGGCTCATAGTATGATATGTCGGGCTTTTGGGAATGACGGATGGGACAAAGAACAAAACCGGCTTATAGTATGATGATGTCGGGCGGATTTCAAGGAAAAGTGGGTACTAAATTTGTGTTATAAATTTAGATCCCAAAGACTTGACCCTTTTGATTATGTAGCTCCTCAAGTATTCTGGTATTGATAAATACTTGGCTTTCAGGTTATTTGATTGAAGCGGTCCAGGTGAAGGTTTATCAAGAACAGATAAGCACTTCAGACACAACAAGTTTATCTAGAGTCATTTTCATCTATGTTTTGTCTAATCTGGAAGACTGTTCGTTGAACTTTGGATGCTTTTATTTTTTGGTTTGGTTCTTATCAAACTGTAGTGTACCACATTTTGCAGTAAGATTGGTGAAATCAAAATGATGCATTGTTTAATATATTGTGTAACTGCATTAAATTGTTTTATCTCTTACGTCATTGATTTTAAATATAACAGGGAGATACTTTAAACATAATAAGGGATAACACAAAAAGTGGACTTAGACAAAACAAGCGATCAGTCAATGTTCATTTTGTATATAAAATAACATCATCGTATCACAATATTAAAGGATATTGATATGAAAGGAGATAAAGAATAAAAGAGGGACGAAAGATACCAGAGGGACAGTCAAACTCATAGATCGAAAACAAACTGACAACGCCATGGCCAAAAATTAAAAGACAAACAGACAAATAATAGTACAGATGACACAACATAGAAAACAAAAGACTAAGCAACATGAACCCCACCAAAAACTGGGGGTGATCTCAGGTGCTCCGGAAGGGTAAGCAGATCTTGCTCCACATGTGGCACCCATCGTTTTGCTTATGTTATTACAAATCCGGTAAATATTCTAATTCGGTAAGTCACATTTGTGAAAAGGGTGGGTATTGTAGTTACGACATAAGGAACATATCCGATATCATCTGTGAAACGGTTATTCCATAACGGTCAACCAACTCGTGATGGCGTCCGTAAAATTAACGAAGGGATGATTTCAACTTCACCATTTGGAACTCTTGGCTTAATAGCTTCCTTGTGCTCACCATAATAAAAGAGGGACGAAAGATACCAGAGGGACAGTCAAACTCATAGATCGAAAACAAATAGATGACTTCAACTTCACCATTTGGAACTCTTGGTTTAATAGCTTCCTTGTGAGCAGCAATCCTCTATCAAGGAAATCATGATAGGAAACACAAGCCCGGGAATATCGTATCAATTGGGAGGTATATACTCCGTATGCAGGCGCTGCTGGAATGTTGCTACATAGAAATGGGAAGTTCACAATTGGGAAACTGAAATCATCTCTTTTGTCGTAAAGTTTTGTTTTCAATCGACCCTCATTGTCAATTTCTAGATGTAAATCAAGATATGAGGCAGACTTAACTGTATCTGTAGCATCCTTTATTTCTAAATCGATGGGATAGTTTCGTCTAACATAGTCACCAAATTTTGTATTATTTAGTGAGAGAACATCATCTCTATAGCGGAACGTAGAGTTAAAGGATATTGCTAAGTTCTTATTTTTCATCCTAAGAAGTTCCTGTATGAAGTCAGCCTCATAATACTTAAGAAACAAGTCGGCAAGAAGAGGGGCACAATTGGTTCCCATTGGAATTCCGACAGTCTGTTGAAAAACACGTCCTCCAAACGTACCAAATATGTTGTCAATCAAGAAATCAAGCATCTTGATAATGTCAGTTTCAGAGAATTTTTTGTTTGAATCAGAGTGATTCTTTACAAAGTAGAATTTATCCCTCCCCAAGATAAGATACTTGTATCTACGTTCGCCATGTTTTTAATGAAACAAAGTAATACCAACTCTTTTAATTTGTCTTTTAGTTTGGAATGGGGAATACTTGTGTAAAGTGTAGAAAAGTCAAATGTTTTAATACTATTGCAAGATGAGAGAGTCTTAGATTGTATGTACCCTAAAAGATCTTTGGAATTTTTTAGTATCCATATCTAATTCACGTCACCTCTAGAATAGGCAGTTTCACAATAACTTTGGAGCCCGGATAATAAGATGTACAAAATATACAATAAATGCTTAAAAGTCATTGGTTGTCTGTTATAGGGAGAATTTTCTCAAACTATTTGCAGACTCAAAACTTTCAAATAAGAATTTGAAAAGAAATAGGGGCAATTGATGACAAAATACCAAAATAATGAATATAAAATCTCAAATTTCAACAAAATGGACCATTGATAATGAAGATACAGATAAATTTTCAAAAGTGTAGACAAAATTGGTATTGTTGTTCAAATTATCATTTGTTTTATGAGTGATTAAATGGAGATGTACTAATACAGTATGTTATTTATATTCCTTAATTTATATTTCAGCAAGAAATGAAGAAAGACGCCAAAACTGGAAGGACAATGATAAAAAGATGTTCATAAAGACTAGAGCTGCTGAGCATGTTCTCAAATGTATAAAGGACAACAGTTGTGTAACTATAACTGCAAGTTCTGGTGTAGGGAAGACAGCAACACTCCGACATGTGGCGTTGCAGATGGTAAACGAGGAGTATGATGTTCTTATGGTGACCGAACCTAGTGAAATTGTGAATTATAACAATCCGAGTAAGAAGACATTGTTTGTTTTTGATAATTTGTGTGGAAACTTTACTGTTGACCAAAGTGACATTAATAGTTGGGATGCAGTCATGGAGGAAATAAAAGACATTCTTGACAGAAAACAAACAAAAATACTTGCAGCATGTCGATTACAAGTGTATCGAGATGAAAAGTTTGAATCGTTATCAATTTTTAAGTCATGTGTATGTAACATGTTATCAGAGAACATGCGTTTGTCAAAAACTGAAAAACAATCAATAGCAGAGTTATATCTGAAAACTAAAGCCGCAGAAATTACTGACTATTGCAATTTATATGACTGTTATCCGCTATTATGTAAACTGTATCATGATAGCCCAAAACTTAATATTAAAGATTTCTTTCAGAATCCATTTTCAGTTTATGAAGCAGAAATTATCAATCTACAGAAGAAGGGACATCACACCAAATACTGTGCTTTGGCCTTATGTGTCATGTTTAACAACAAGTTGAAAGAAGAAATATTCACTGAAGAGGTGAATGAAGAAACCAGGAATAATATAGAGAATACTTGTGAGGCATGCAGGTTAGACAGGGGGACTTCAAGACTTGTATTACAGGATGGTCTTGAATCACTTAAAGATACATACATAACACAAGAACAAAACATGTACAAGATTTTACATGATAAAATATTTGACTTTTTAGCATACTTCTTTGGACAGAAAATAATTCTTTGTTTGATAAAGAATGCAGACAGTGGTTTGATCAAAGAAAGATTTTTATTAGAAAGAAAGGACGACATGAATCAATTTATTACTATTATACCATCAAAGTATCATCCCATGTACATACAAAGAATGATAGATGACTGGTCAAATGGAAAAGTTCATGATGTATTTAGCAACATCAATATGAAGATGCCTCAGTTCAGACAGAAATTTCTGTCTCATTTGAAAACACTTGAGGAATCTTTCCAGCGGCAGCTGGCACATATCTGTGATAAACATAAACCGAAAATCTATTTTAATTTCTTTTCCTATATTGATCAGACTGATGATGATCACTATGATACTGCTTTATTAAAGAGTAGTTATATAGGAGATATTTCAATGGTCATGTGGTGTTGTTATCTCGATGTTGATGTAAATGAGTGTACGTATACTGGACTATCACCTGTTATGATTGCTTGTAAATATGGTCATACTGAAATAGCGAAGATGTTGTTAGACAGGGGATCAGATTGTAATAAATGTGACTCGTTTGGTCAATCAATGATCATGCAGGCTTGTAAACATGGTCATACAGAAATAGTAAAAATGTTATTAGACAGAGGAGCAGACTGTAATAAATGTGATGTTAATGGTAAGTCACCTGTAATGAAGGCTTGTGAAGATGGTCATACAGAAATAGTAAAGATATTATTAGACAAAGGGACAGACTGTAATAAATGTGATCAAAATGGCCAGTCAGCTGTAATGAAGGCTTGCAAACATGGTCATACAGAAATAGTAAAGATGTTGTTAGACAGAGGAGCAGACTGTAATAAATGTGACAGGAGGGACCAATCACCTGTAATGACGGCTTGTGAAAATGGTCATACAGAAATAGTAATGATGTTATTAGACAAAGGAGCAGGCTGTAATAAATGTGACTCGATTGGTCAATTCCCTATGATGAAGGCTTGTGAACATGGTCATACAGAAATAGTGAAGATGTTGATAGACAGAGGAGCAGATTGTAATAAATGTGACTTGGTTGGTCAAGCACCTGTAATGAAGGCTTGTGAAGATGGTCATACAGAAATAGTAAAGATATTATTAGACAAAGGGACAGACTGTAATAAATGTGATCAAAATGGCCAGTCAGCTGTAATGAAGGCTTGCAAACATGGTCATACAGAAATAGTAAAGATGTTGTTAGACAGAGGAGCAGACTGTAATAAATGTGACAGGAGGGACCAATCACCTGTAATGACGGCTTGTGAAAATGGTCATACAGAAATAGTAATGATGTTATTAGACAAAGGAGCAGGCTGTAATAAATGTGACTCGATTGGTCAATTCCCTATGATGAAGGCTTGTGAACATGGTCATACAGAAATAGTGAAGATGTTGATAGACAGAGGAGCAGATTGTAATAAATGTGACTTGGTTGGTCAAGCACCTGTAATGAAGGCTTGTGAAAACGGTCATACAGAAATAGTAAAGATGTTATTAGACGGGGGAGTAGACTGTCATAAATGTGATGGTTATGATCAGTCGACTGTAATGAAGGCTTGTGGGGGAGGTCATACAGAAGTAGTAAAGATTTTATGTGACAGAGGAGCAGACGTTTATAAATGTGACAGATGGGGTCAATCAACTGTAATTATGGCTTGTGAATATGGTTATGCAGACATAGTAAAGATGTTATTAAACAGAGGAATAGACTTTAATAAATGTGGCTTTAGGAATGAATCACCTATAATGAAGGCTTGTGAACACGGTTATACAGAAATAGTAAGGATGCTGCTAGACAGAGGAGTAGATTTTAATGATTGTGATAGGTTTGGCCAATCTCCTGTAATGAAGGCTTGTGAACATGGTCATACAGAAATAGTAAAGATGCTCTTAGACAAATCCGCAGAATATAACAAATGTGACAAGTAAGGTTAGTCTGTCACCTGTAAGGAAGTGAGCATGGTCATACAGGCATAATAAAGATGCTCCTAAACAGAGGGTTACACTATGATAAATGGAACAGGAGGGGGTCTGTCAACCTTACGTCTTTGGTCTTTTTTAGTATCCACATTTGATTCACGCCACCTTTATAATTAGTAAATTCACAATAACTTTGAACCCCGCCTTTGATTGCTGATAAAGTTAATTTTAATAATTTAGAAAGATGTTTCGTGAAGCACCTGAAGACTCAGCAACATAAAGCTGATTGTAAGAACACTTATGCAGTTTAGGTATACAGTGAAGGAAGATCAAGTTCTCCATCTGTGGTTGAAATTTCAGAGGAACATAGAACAGACCTATGCTTATACAGGATAAGTGTCGTGTGGGGGTATATGTTGAGTTTTCAAGTGAATTGTCAATACCTAATTCATTTATCAGCCAGTTTATGTATAATTAATCAACATTCTTGTCAGAAATCAGTTATAATTAAAGTCTTATCAGTGTATATATAACATTTTGTATGTGTGTTAAAAATATGTTATTGATTGCATTTTAATGAACGATTATATCACAATACAAGATATATATCATATTACTGTTGTATAAGTAGCACAACTTTGTTATAGTTGAACTTCAAAGTCATCATTGATAAATGAGATGCGACTTTTTTTGAAGAGCAAATGCCTATTGTTAAAAAGATGATCAGCGGTTGAATTTTGATTAAAACAGCAATAGAAAACTGTTCTTAAGCTGCAATTCCATATTATAAAGCAAGACTAAACCGTCGTTCAGATTTTTATAACATTTTAACAATATTTTTCGGTTCTAAAGATGTATTCTGACATTATAATGCAAAATGAAAGATGTATTCATCAATTTCTAAGAAATGTGTTTATATTATAATTGTGAAGTATGACACATAAATATAGCTCGGGTGTCTTCCTCCATCTTGGATTTTGAAGTAGCGGATAATAATTAGTCTAGATCTTTAATGAAATGTGCAAATTTTGAGAGTAGTATGTAATTCGTGTGTTAGACTTTTAATGTTAATATAGAAAATTATGTGTTTAATTATATTTACGGCTGTATTTTCTAAAAAACACAATATTTTTGTTTCATTCATTTTTTTCCAACTTTGCCAAATAAGGGGAGATAACTCAGATAGTCAGGAAGATAACTCAGATAAAGTAATTTTATAATAGAAAGTGTTGTGATTTTACATATTTTAATATGTAGCAAGAAAACAAGTTCGGTGACCGCCTTTTTTATCTTAAAATTCTATGGTGTAGTTTTATTATTGTCACACTAATTGGATTTTCCATGCATAATTTATACAAAATTTGACAATTTTGCACAACTTGTAGCGTGTAAAAAAGGCCGGTGACCCATACTTTTTGTTATATTTTTGAAAAAACAATGATAAAAACTTCATTTTGACAAATTATTAAAAAAATCTATGGGTTTTATTTAAGCCACCTTAAAGCAATACGCTTTAATTGTACAGATGTTTTCTGGCATTATAAATCAATGTAAAAAAGCATCTTAGATACCAGAATTTTAATTTGGTAAATCATGTGTTGTTGTTGTTGATAGATATGATGTTGTTTAAAGATGAACTGTGTTTGATTAAAGATGAACCGTTGTGGTTTTAATATGTGCCATTTTTGTAACAAGATTGCTATTGTTCTTAAAAGATGTGGTTTTGTGGATTTCATAACTCTACACTTTTCTAGAAATGACAAATTCAATAGGTATACCGTGAAGGATTTGAGCGTTGACAAAATGTTCATGGCAATATGACTAGGAATTATCAATGTGTTTTGAATAAAAATATGTTGTTTACATGGAAGTTTTATTGTGTCAAATTTACAGTAAGTTCTATAAAAAGGTTAAATTATATTAAATAAAATTGAGAATCAAAATGGGGAATATGTCAAAGAGACAACAACCCGACCAAATAGTAATTCATATTCTATCATCAATGTATTCATAAATATACAACATATTGTTTTCATTTCTGTATTATTTAGACCAATAGATATTCTATAACCTGTTTCATTAATGATATCTTATTAAATTACATTTTCTTTAATAATTTTCTATTTAAATTATCAGTTGTCACACTGTTATTGTTTCATGTATATTTTCATACCCTGTGATCTTCAAGTTTGTGGTACCCTCTATAAACACATTAAATGTAGATTTTAAACCTGAAGGTTTTTAATATCAATTTTATATTATTTGCTGTTTTTACAATTAACTTTTCTCACAATCTTAGAAATGATTATTTCAACATTGTTTACCTATAGTGTTTATTGTCTCTATTTCACTAGCCTAGTTACATATTTTTATATTAAAATGCATAAGGTATTTTCATATATTTACATTATTTTCTTTTTAATTCTATCCCGTTATTATCTATAAGATTTCAACAAAAAATCTATGCATGTGTGTAGTGTTAATTGAAGAAAAAAAATTTAAAACAGAAAAGGTGTATATCGAACCAAAACAATAAATAATGTTTATCAGAATACTGTGTTTTTGAGAGTTTTAAATGTTAATGGAATTATTAGTAAAAGTATTGTTCAACATGTATACATTGAGTACAACCCTTCTGAATATAGGGACATAGAGCAGAAAAATCACCAAGAAAAGGAAAAGTTAGAAATAATTTGCAGACTATGTAAAAGAAGAACGAAAGATACCAGAGGGACAGTCAAACTCATAGATCGAAAACAAACTGACAACGCCATGGCCAAAAATAAAAAGACAAACAGACAAACAATAGTACAGTTGACACAACATAGAAAACCAAAGACTAAGCAACACGAACCCCACCAAAAACCGGGGATGATCTCAGGTGCTCTGGAAGGGTAAGCAGATCCTGCTCCACATGTGACACCCGTCGTGTTGCTCATGTTATTACAAATCCGATAAATAGTCTAATTCGGTAGGTCACATTCGTGAAAGGAAAGGGTATTGTAGTCACGACATAAGGAACATATCCGATATCATCTGTGAAACGGTTCCATAACGGTCAACCAACTCGTGATGGCGTCCGTAAAATTTACGAAGGGAGGATTTCAACTTCACCAGTTGGAACTCTTGGTTTGATAGCTTCCTTGTGAGCAGCAATCCTCTATCAAGGAAATTATGATAGAAAATACAAGCCCTGGAATATCGTATCAATTGGGAGATATATATACTCCGTATGCAGGCGCTGTTGGAATGTTGCTACATAGAAATGGAAAGTTCACAATTGGGAAGCTAAAATCATCTTTTTTGTCGTAAAGTTTTGTTTTCAACCGACCCTCACTGTCAATCTCTAGATGTAGGTCAAGATATGAGGCAGACTTAACTGTATCTGTAGTATCCTTTATCTCCACGAAACCTCTTTCTAAATTATTAACATCTATTTTATCAGCAATCAAAGCCGGGCTCCAAAGTTATTGTGAAACTGCCTATTCTAGAGGTGGCGTGAATCAGATGTGGATACTAAAAAATTCCAAAGATCTTTTAGAGTACATACAATCTAAGACTCTCTCATCTTGCAATAGTATTAAAACATTTGACTTTTCTACACTTTACACAAGTATTCCCCATTCCAAACTAAAAGACAAATTGAAAGAGTTGGTATTACTTTGTTTTATTAAAAAGAATGGCGAACGTAGATACAAGTATCTTGTCTTGGGGAGGGATAAATCCTACTTTGTAAAGAATCACTCTGATTCAAACAAAATATTCTCTGAAACTGACATTATCAAGATGCTTGATTTCTTGATTGACAAAATATTTGTTACGTTTGGAGGACGTGTTTTTCAACAGACTGTCGGAATTCCAATGGGAACCAATTGTGCCCCTCTTCTTGCCGACTTGTTTCTTTAGTATTATGAGGCTGACTTCATACAGGAACTTCTTAGGAAGAAAGAAAAGAAGTTAGCAATATCCTTTAACTCTACGTTCCGCTCTATAGATGATGTTCTCTCACTAAATAATACAAAATTTGGTGACTATGTTGAACGAATCTATCCCATTGAACTAGAGATAAAGGATACTACAGATACAGTTAAGTCTGCCTCATATCTTGACTTACATCTAGAAATTGACAATGAGGTTCGGTTGAAAACAAAACTTTACGACAAAAGAGATGAGTTCAGCTTCCCAATTGTGAACTTTCCATTTCTATGTAGCAACATTCCAGCAGCGCCTGCATACGGAGTATATATCTCCCAATTGATACGATATTCCCGGGCTTGTGTTTCTTATCATGATTTCCTTGATAGAGGATTGCTGCTCACAAGGAAGCTATTAAGCCAAGAGTTCCAACTGGTGAAGTTGAAATCATCCCTTCGTAAATTTTACGGACGCCATCACGAGTTGGTTGACCGTTATGGAATAACCGTTTAACAGATGATATCGGATATGTTCCTTATGTCGTAACTACAATACCCTTCCCTTTTCACGAATGTGACTTACCGAATTAGACAATTTACCGGATTTGTAATAACATAAGCAACACGAAGAGGGGCACATGTGGAGCAGGATCTGCTTACCCTTCCGGATCATCTGAGGTCACTACCAGTTTTTGGTGGGGTTCGTGTTGCTTAGTATTTAGTTTTCTATGTGGTGTCATCTGTACTATTATTTGTCTGTTTGTCTTTTTATTTTTGGCCATGGCGTTGTCAGTTTGTTTTCGATCTATGAGTTTGACTGTCCCTCTCGTATCTTTCGTCCCTCTTTTATCTCTAGTTCGATGGGATAGATTCGTTCAACATAGTCACCAAATTTTGTATTAATTAGTGAGAGAACATCATCTATATAGCGGAACGTAAAGTTAAAGGATATTGCTAACTTCTTATCGTTCTTCCTAAGAAGTTCTTGTATGACGTCAGCCTCATAATAATAAAGAAACAAGTCGGCAAGAAGAGGGGCACAATTGGTTCCCATTGGAATTCCGACAGTTTGTTGAAAAACACATCCTCAAAACGTAACAAATATGTTGTCAATCAAGAAATCAAGCATCTTGATAATTTGCATAAACGATTGTTTATGTTGACATTTTGATTGCTCTCCAAACTATTTTTATGTCTTCTAAAAGAACTTGAAACTGAAAAAAAAAATATTTAGTTTGTTCATTGGTTGAATATTGTTTGTTTAATGCCTATAATATCAGATACTTCTCGTATATTCTGGAGGAGCAAAGTAAACAGTAAATAAAGAATGAAATCGAGTAGAAGGTTGAGGTGGATATATTGACTGGATTTGTTAATGAGAGTGTTTATTAGTATGGAATATTGTATTGCGACAGCTCAACTAGCAATACACGATAATTTGTTACTAAGTGTTTAGCCTTTCATTCTCCGAAATATGTTATTTAACTAGTTGAGAAAATACCAAGTAGATAATGTGGCTGTAGTTGTTATATCCTTACTTCTCCATTAATTGAGGAAACAAAGCAAAAATCGCTCCTACAATCATACTTCCTAGTGTTTGGTAAAAATCACAGTTCAGAAAGTCAAATTTGTTTTCTTCAACTTGTGCAAATTTGACCATGAAGAAATGTAATCATTCGAATAAAGTTTGATTAAAATTCATACAGGCTTATTCTTCAATCAATGAATGCATTCCACATTTATGAAAAAATCAAAATGAACCAACACAATCTTTATTTATCCTCTTTTCATGGCTTTCAGATAACATAAACCATCTGTTTAAGTCACAAATTTACATATGTATGTAATCATTATCTTCATTTGATTGATTTTGTTTTCGGTTGTTCAAATGGTAATATTTCATTTTGTTTTGTGTGTATCCATTGCATAACCTTGACAAAAATATTGCAAAAAAGACATGAATATTCCACACGTTTCCACAAAATCCGATTTAAAGTAGAATTTCAGTCCCTTTTAGTGATGCCTTTTCTAAAACTGTTTACAATTATCTACCAAATAATCAAATAATAATTGGGTGTTTTTGGTCTCAGTATTTACATATTACAATGGTTTTAAAATAAACATTACAATAATTTCTGGTCTCATATCTGACATTGTCTGATAAGATACAGATTGTCAGACCGAAAAAAAAACCCACCCAATTAAGCATATATAGTCGGCCTTTTACAGCCGACTATACGGTATTTGATTGTTTTCTTGTTGAAGGCCGTACAGTTACTTTTAATTGCTTACATCCATTTAAATTGAACTTTGGTGGATAGTTGTCTCATTGGCAATTATAGCACATTTTCTTATTGTATATAACACAGTCTTGATGTTCATGTAAACCGCTTATAGGTTATTATTTATTGCACAATAACTTGCATATTTGAAAAAATATCATCAGGGCAAACATGCAACACCACATACTTAACTGTAGAGTCCTACATTTACCATTTCGCAGAAAAAGAAGATACCAATTTTCTAGTCTTTGTTTTTACCTGGTAACACGAGACCACAGGGTTGGTGCTTTTGGAGATATATAATCAATCATTATAGATCAAACTTCAAACCCTTTCAATATCATGTCTTGATGTTCAACTAATCTAACAATTTCTAATTAATAGGATTTAATATGTACATTTTCTAGAGAATACACCAAAAAGTAATCTTAAATGCTATTGCAGCAACAACCAAAGATAATAATTTCTCTAGCAGTGTATGTAAATAAGCTTTGTGTCAAAAACGAGTTTGAGGGCAGATACTCCTGGTGACACCATGAAAGTATAAAAGTATCTAATATCTATCCATCACCTACAAAATTATTTCACATAGTTGACATAGAGATTTGTCTCGCCTACATGTAATTAGGATAGTAATAATACTTTTTATTCCAAAAGTAAATACAGCTTATATGATATATACAATTTTTGACAAATTAATTATACATTCACCATATCAAATAAACAGAAATAAGATAAAATGTTAACTACATTTAAATACATTAATTCATGCTCTTCAACTTCGTACTTTATTTAGCCTTTGAAACATTTTTTGATTTGAGCGTCACTGATGAGTCTTTTTTAGACGAAACGCGCGTCTGGCGCAAATATAAAATTTCAATCCTGGTATCTATGATGAGATTACTTATACACATATTACAATATTAAGTATAACGCAGAGTAAGGCATTCCTCGAATTCATCTTAATTCAAGTATTTATAAACATAGGGCATATATAGTATCCTGTTTAACAAGATTATTTGTGAATTATTCACTCCTGCAAAAAATAATTTCCTTTTAACACATTCTCAATATTGGAAATTAGGACAGTTGTCCTACTTGATACAAGTTTTCAATAATAATGAATATCCATTTAAATGTTGAATCTTTTAGGATACCAAAACTAAAAATTTTACAGTATAACACAAATTACTCAGAGCTCTCGTTATGTGAAGGATGTAACTGTTTTGTATATCACTTGTATTGAAAAATTCGGAAGCTTTTAAAATTTATCAACGTTTACAAAGTAATTAAAATCATCTTCAACAGTAATTAAAAAAAATATTCTAGTTTGTTTTCATCAACATTCTTAATTAAATCAAATGACAGAAAGAAAAGACACTCAGCATCAATTTCATTTTTATATATAAGAAAATTTTATGGAGACGACCATTTGATATTCCGAGGATAGAGGGACGGGCCAGGAAGATTTTGAAAATAAATAACAAGGCCTGGTAGGAACTGAAAATAAACATTTTGCACAAGACAGGATGAGTATGAATATTCTGTTAAAATGCAGAACATAAATGTGTACAAAAGTGACAAAAATAAGCATGCGTAGCATCAAATGAAAATAAATGATCAATCTGGAAAAGCCCCGCCCCACCTTACCAACCACCCCCGAATATCAAATGGTCGTCCCCTAACTGTGAGTCACTAATTAAGATGTGTATTATTTTGATCAAAGCTTCCATATAGAAGTAACCTATTATTTGGTATTGCAGTCAGTGTATGCAATGACCTTCCATAAGGCAGACAACCTACTATCCTTTAACCTAGAAATATTAAAAAAAATATCTTTGATACATTATTCAATGTTTTTTTGTCAATTAATTTGATAATATTGTTAAACTGTTGGAGCTTATTAAACCTCAGGTTTTTAAAAAACTTGACCTTTGGTTTGTATGCTTGTCTATAACTGATGACCTGAAGGTGATCTCAGCCAGTCTTGTTGATCATATATTGTTGGATTGTTGTCCTAATGATGTTGTGAAATCCAAGGTTTCATAAAAAACAATTTGTATTCAATATCGTTGTTAAGCCATTTTACCTTAGACACAACAGTCATTCAAACAGATTATGGCAAGAAAAAGGTGAAAAAAACATAAACATTTCTACTTTGTTCTTTCACATGGTTATGATTAATGACAGCTACTTGTACTGGGTTCTGATAACGGACACAGCATCTTTTGAAATACTTAATATCAGTTAAGTTTGGTTTATGCCTTTATGTTTATCCATGCAAAAACACTGTGTTTTTAAGGTTTAACCATATTCTTAATAGCCATCTTTAATAATCACTGTTATATACATCTTGGATTTCAAATATTTTAGTGTTCCTGATGAAGGTTAATCCAGAAAAGCGCTTTAGACACATGGAATTCATAAAGTGTTGTATAATTTTTTAACGTCTATGAGCTTTGGACAATTAAGGAATATGCGTCTTAATGTTTAAAGTAGTAGATTAAATCTTTTAAATTGATTTAAAAAAGATAGAAATTTATAATATAATCATTTTCCACATCCTGGCCCAATGAGATCTTGAATGAAAACAGCGTTCTTCCTTTTCTGTTACTCTGATGAAGATTTCCTCGTGAAATAAATATTACAGTGTAATCAATTAAAAACATAACTCTATTGACAATGTTCGATCAGAATTAATAGTTACAAATAGTTGAATTAATATCCGTTTACTCTTGTGATCAGGTCTAGTCAAAGCTAATATTACAAACACTAAAATGTACTACCACTTACTATCCTAAATAAAGGCAAAGGTAGTATATCGCTGTTCAAAAGTCATAAGTCGATTGAAAGAAAACAAATACGGGTTACAAACTAAAACCAAAGAAGCACATCAATTTTAAGAGGAAAACAACGGAACAACAGAAACACTGAAGTGCAACAAAAACAAACGCCAACATACATAGAAACGAACTATTTGATAACAACTGCCATACTCCTGACTTGGTTCAGGACATTTTAAGAAAAAAATGGTGGGGTGAACCTGGTTTTATGGCTAGCCAAACCTCCCGCTTATATGGCAATGTTAAAAAATATCGCTAAAATGACATCACTACGTGACAGAAATACAGCACAAACAAACGCAAGAACACTCAGCACAGAGAAACGCACAAATAAATAATATAATAGTCGTTACAACATGTAAACTACAGAATAACAACGAACATCTTCCATTAACGACAGCACAGGACATCACAAACAGTGACGTATTTTTGTAACGATTATATAACCATGTCTAAGCATGCATTATATGAAAAAACATCTTACTGCACTACGTTTGTACCGCCTATACTCCTAAATAATGTTAAATTAGAACTAATGTAACAAAAAAAATTAATATACCACAAACTCTTGTGAATAAGTACAATCAGAACTAAAGTTACAAACCCAATATTTACTACGACTTAATCTCCTAACCATATCTAATATGAACTAATGTTGAAAACAGCTTATTTTCCTATCGCATACTCTCTTGACCATGTCTAATTATTGTTCAGAACCCTATAATTTACCAATCGTTTGTTTGTTTTTATTACACAATTAGGGTTATTTAGTGACATTTAAATTATTCCTCAGCATTATTATCTGTCCCTTGATATAAAACGGCTCCAACTCTTACATCATTTGCGCCAACAGCAAGATTGAATTATTTTTCAAAGTCTGGAGTGATCTAAACCGGACTGTTTATTAAAAGTGATTTGCTATTTTCACTCCAGATGAATTAAGAATCTTTCCGTAAAAGATATTTAAATGGTTGAACAAAAGTAGCAAAATTTGAACAGAATTTCCTGTAAATTCCAATCATGTATAAATATCTCATAAGTTATTTTTATTTGTAGGAGGAAGAAATTTGGTAACTGCATCCACTTCAGTCATAATAGGTTTCACGTTACCTTGTTCAACTGTGTGCCCTAAATAATGAATAGTGGCCTGACAAAATTAACTTTTACCAAGATTAACAGTTAATTTGCTTGTGACAATCTACCATAGTATAATATAAATTTGTTAAATGGTCTCCCCAGCTATCACTACATACAATAAGATCATCAATATAAACATAACAACAGTCTAAATCTTTTACAACATTATTGACCATTCTTTTAAATGTAGCTGGAGCACTTTTCATACCAAACGGCTTGACAGGATACTGAAATAAGCCATCTGGTGTGACGAAAGCTAATATTTCACGAATTTTCTGTGTCAAGGGCACCTGCCAGTAACCTTTCAATAAATCAAATTTGCTCACAAATTGTGCTTACCCAGTGTTTTTAATGCAGTTGTCTATCATTGGAATCGGATAAGAATTAGATTTTGAAATTGAATTAATTTTTCCGGAATCAGTTACGACACGAAAGTTGTGATCTGGTTTGGGCACATGGAGACAAGTAGAGCTCCATTCACTGTTACTCGGCTCAATAATATCATTGTCAAGCATTAATCTTATTTCTTGTCTCATAAATTCGAGTTTTAGTGGATTGAGCCGGCAAGGATGTTGCTTAATCGGAGAAGCATCACCTACATCGATATCATGACAAACAGCAGTGGTTGTGTTTGGCACGTCTGGAAAGATTTTTAATAGAAAATTCCAAAGTTTACAATTTTTCATTGCGATCAAAAGTCAGATGTGTATGTTTTGAGACAAAATTTCTGAATTTTTCTATCGATCTGTTTGTTCAATAGTCTTCGAATCAAAAGGTCTTTTAATTATATCTGGTTTGTCATGATCTTTCTCCAACTTAGCTATGTCTAAAGTGTTAACTGGCTTGCTCTCACCTTCATTAGTACGTTCAAAATATGGTTTTAACATATTAATTGGACACACTCTATTTTGTTTACTCCGACCTGGAGTTTTTACAGTTTAATTCAAATCATCGATTTTACTCTCTATGGAAAAAGGACCAAAGTATTAAGCCTGTGAAGGATGCACAGGGACTGGAAAAAAATACTAGTACTTTATCACCAGGCTCAAAAACTCTGTCCCTTGCATCTTCATCATACCATATTTGTATCTTATTCATTAGATTTTTTTAATTTTTCTGAGCAATTTGACAAGCAGTATACAATTTTTCTTTAAATCAAGAAACATAGTCTAGAAGATTAAAGTCATTGAGTTAAATAAGCCACTTTTCCTTAACTAATTTCAAATGTCCCCTTACAGTATGACCAAATACTAACTCAAAGGGATATTTGAACAGCCTCTCGGACAACAAAAAGTAGAAAATGAACACTATCATCCCAGTCCCTGTCAAATTGAAGACAAACAGTACCAATCATGTTCTGCAATGTTTGATATAAACGTTATAAATCACCTTAAGATTTTGGATGATAAGCACTTGATCTATACTGAGCAATCCCTAACTGGTAAACGACCTGCTGAAATAAACCTGACTGTATAGACTAAGGAAGTCCTAATAGTGGAAAAAAATGATAAGAGCTTTGACAATAGTTGGTGTCTTAATATTCCTTAACAGAATAGCATTAGGAAAGCAAGTGGATGTCAATAAATACGCATTTTCAGTCTGAGTTTTTGGTAAAGATCCAACGCAATCAATTAGTATCTCTGCTGAAAGGGTATTCAAAGACTGGAATTGGCAGAATTTGTGCAGGTGGCATTTTCCGGTAAGGCTAATCAACAGCCTGTCATATATGGCTTGGTTTGCAAAATTGTGTGACATCATCAGAGGTCTGGGCCAGAAATGTTTCAAGATCTTATTGCAAGGCTTTCTTATATCAAAATGTCCGGTCAAGTGGGTGTCATGGGCAAGACCATAACTTCTTGCCTATATACTTTAGACACCAACACTTGGTAAACCACTCCCCATTTCTCCTCTGGGATAGCATCAAGGGTCTCTATTTCCACATTAAAATAGTCTCAAAGGTAGTAACATTCTGCTACTTTGTCTGCTTCCTCCTATGGTTGAGCATTCTTGCATAACTGGAGAACCTCGGGGTATTTATCTTGCTCTTTCATAAACTTTCATTCGTCTAATAAATAGCTGTTCACCTCTGGCCATTACATGCTTGTTAGTACTAGGTGGTTTTAGCCAACAAAAGACAAAAATCAAAAATAAATTAAACAATTTTCCAAGAAATATTATACAAATAGAAATCTCGACTTAACTGTCAAAATATCTGAATGTCCGATCCTAGTCTTTTCTTTATCCAGAATTCTTCTCTTATCTGTTGCGGAATACAAATGGAATATTCCTATGTCCAATAAGTTCACAAACGTTGATGTTGTTAACCTAAAAAAAATGTTAATCCAACAACTCCAGAAATTTTCTGATATCTTTTCTGAATAAGGCTTATTTTGGTGTCTGTATATATAGATACCAAGAAAAATGCTAGATCACTGTAGAAGGGAAATTTCTAAAAAAAACGGTAGAAGGGAAAATTCTAGAACATTGTAGAAGTTTAAATTACGCATCGTAGATTATGATTATTCTGGAATTATTATGCAAGTCAAACAGAAAGTTCAATTATTCCATCAATATCTACGACTGTTACAGTGATTTGTAAACTGCACAATTACAACAATTATAAATAAGTCACAACCCAATTATGTACCCATCTTTATTGTCTTTGTACACAAAACAAATTAGGCCTAGATAAATATTCATAACAATAACAACCTTATTTGTTCATCTGTCAATCAGCATCTTTACTATATCCGTTTGACCATCCTCCCAAACTTTCATTACAGGTGACCGATCATCTTTGTCACATTTATTACAAGCTTCTCCTCTGTGTAACAACATCTTAACTATTTCTGTATGACCATCTCTACAAACTTTCATTGCAGGTGACCGACCATCCTTATCACATTTATAACAATCTTCTCCTTTGTCTAGCAACATTTTATTTCAGGTGACTCACTCTCCTGTCACATTTATTACAGTCTGCTCCTCTGTCTAACAGCATCTTTACTATATCTGTATGACCATCTTCACAAATCTTCATTACCGGTGACTGACCATCTTTGTCACATTTATTACAGTCTGCTCCTTTGTCTATCAACATCTTTACGATTTCTGTATGATCATATTCACAAGCTTTCGATACAGGTGACCGACCATCATTATCACATTTATTACAGTCTGCTCCTTCGTCTAGCAACATCTTTACTATTTCTGTATGACCATGTTCACAAGCCTTCATTACAAGTGACCGACCATCATTATCACATTTATTACAGTCTGCTCCTCTGACTAACATCATTTTTACTATTTCTTTATGACCATCCTCACAAGCTTTCATTACAGGTGACCGACCATCATTATCACTTTTATTACAGTCCGACCATTTGTCTAGCATAACCTTTACTATTTCTGTATGACCATGTTCACAAGCTTTCATTAACGGTGACCGACCATCATTATCACAATCATTACAGTCTGCTCCTTTGTCTAGCAACATCTTTACTATTTCTATATGACCATGTTGACAAGCCTTCATTACAGGTGACTGATCCCTCCCGTCACATTTATTACAATCTGCTCCTCTGAGTAACAACATCTTTACTATTTCTGTATGACCATTTTCACAAGCTTTCATTACCGGTGACTGACTATCATTATCACATTTATTACAGTCTACTCCTTTGTCTAGCAACATCTTTACGATTTCTGTATGATCATATTCACAAGCTTTCGATACAGGTGACCGACCATCATTATCACATTTATTACAGTCTGCTCCTTCGTCTAGCAACATCTTTACTATTTCTGTATGACCATGTTCACAAGCCTTCATTACAAGTGACCGACCATCATTATCAAATTTATTACAGTCTGCTCCTCTGACTAACATCATTTTTACTATTTCTTTATGACCATCCTCACAAGCTTTCATTACAGGTGACCGACCATCATTATCACTTTTATTACAGTCCGACCATTTGTCTAGCATAACCTTTACTATTTCTGTATGACCATGTTCACAAGCTTTCATTAACGGTGACCGACCATCATTATCACAATCATTACAGTCTGCTCCTTTGTCTAGCAACATCTTTACTATTTCTATATGACCATGTTGACAAGCCTTCATTACAGGTGACTGATCCCTCCCGTCACATTTATTACAATCAGTTCCTCTGAGTAACAACATCTTTACTATTTCTGTATGACCATTTTCACAAGCTTTCATTACCGGTGACTGACTATCATTATCACATTTATTACAGTCTACTCCTTTGTCTAGCAACATCTTTACTATTTCAGTATGACCATGATCACAAGCCTGAACTAAAAGTGACTGACCAAACTGGTCACATTTATTATAGTCTGCTCCTCTGTCTAACAGCACCTTCACTATTTCAGTGTGACCATCTTTACAAGCTATCATTACAGATGACTGACCAACCCAGTTATATCTATCATAGTCTACTCCTCTGTCTAACAACATCATTAGTATTTCTGTATGACCATGTTCACAAGCCTTCCATGCAGGTGTCTCACGGAACAGGTCACATTTGTTATAGTCTACTCCTTTGTCTAATAACATCTGTACTATTTCTGTATGACCATGTTCACACACCATCATTACAGGTGAATGACCATATTTATCACATTTATTATAGTCTACTCCTCTGTCTAACAACCCCTTTACTATTTCAGTATGACCATGTTCACAAGCCTTCATTACAGGTGACTGACCAACCCAGTTACATTTATCATAGTCTACTCCTCTTTCTAACAAAATTTTTACTATTTCTGTATGACCATGTTCACAAGCTATCATTACAGGTGACTGACCCCACATGTCACAATTATTACAGTCTGCTCCTCTGTCTAACAACATCTTTGCTATTTCTGTATGACCATGTTTACAAGCTATCATTACAGGTGACAATTCACTATGTGTACATATTTTTACATCAACATCCTGATTACAACACCACTGAACCAGGGAAATATCTCCTATATAACAACACTGTAATAAAGCTGTATCATAGGTATCATCTTCAGCATCTGATAAAAAGGAATACGAATTAAGAGGTTTTTTTAATGGTTTATGTTTATCACAGATATGTGCCAGCTGTCTCTGGTAAGATATATCTAGTGTATTCAAATGGCAGAGAAATTTCTGTCTGAATTGAGGTATCTTCATATTGATGTTACTGAATACATCTTGTACTTTCCCCTTTGACCAGTCATCAATAATTCTTTGTATGAATATTTGATGATATTTTGTAGGTATTACAGTAATAAACTGGTCAATGTCATCCTTTCTTTTTAATAAAAATCTTTCCTTGATCAAACCACTGTCTGCATTTTTTATCAAGTGAAGAATTATTTTCTGTCCAAAGCAGTATACTAAAAAGTCAAATAATTTATCATGTAAAATCTTGTAAATGTTTTGTTCTTGTTTAATGAACGTGTCTTTAAGTGATTCAAGACCATCATGTAATACAAGTCTTGATGTTCCCCTGTCTAATCTACATGCCTCACATGTGTTCTCTATAATAATCTTGGTTGCTTCATTAACCTCTGCTGTGAAAATTTCTTCCCTCAACTTGTTGTTAAACATGACGCATAAAGCCAAAGCACAATATTCAGTGTGATGTCCTTTCCTACGTAGATTGATGATTTCTGCTTCATAAACTGAAAACGGATTCTGAAAGAAATCTTTGATATCAAGTTTAGGACTATCATGGTACAGTTTACATAATAGCGGAAAACAATCATATAAATTGCAATAGTCGGTAATTTCTGCGGCTTTAGTTTTCAGATATAAGTCTGCTATTGACTGTTTTTCAGTTTTTGACAAACACATGTTTTCTGATAACAGGTTACATACACATGATTTAAAAATTGATAACGATTCAAACTTTTCGTCTCGATACACTTGTAACCGACATGCTGCAAGTATTTTTGTTTGTTTTTTGTCAAGAATTTTTATATTCTCCATGACTGGGTCCCAACTTTTGATATCACTTTGTTCAACAGAAAAGTTTCCACACAAATCATCAAAAACAAACAAAGTCTTCTTATTTGGATTGTTATAATTCACAATGTCACCTGGATCTGTCACCATAAGCACATCATACTCCTCATTTACCATCTGTAAAGCCACGTGTCGGAGTGTTGCTGTTTTTCCTACACCAGAACTAGCAGTAATAGTTACACAACAGTTTTCCTGTATACATTTGAGAATATGCTTGGCAGCTCTTGTCGTTATGAACATCTTATCATCATTATCCTTCCAGTTTATGAGTGTTTCTTCATTTCTTGCTGAAATATAAATTAAGGAATATGATTAGCATAGATATTTTAGTATAATAAGTCATCTCCAAATAATCGTTCATAAAATAAATGATGAGTTGATCAACTATACCAATGTTTTTCTATACTTTAAATATATTTTCATTATCGACGCTCCTTTTTGTTGAAATATTTAGATTTCATTTGCATTCTTTTGGTATTTTGTCATCAATTGATTTTTTGATTTTTTTCACCTTGTTTGAATGTTTTGAATCTACATATACTACGAGAAAGATCTTCCTATAAGACTGCTATTCGATTAATCACTTTTTATATTTAAATTATCTTCCTGTTATCTTTCATGTTAAAATCAATGACCTAGAAAAAGAGTATTGAACAATGGATTTCTTTCATCGACGCTCCTTTTTGTTGAAATATTTAGATTTCATTTGCATTCTTTTGGTATTTTGTCATCAATTGATTTTTTGATTTTTTTTCACCTTGTTTGAATGTTTTGAATCTGCATATACTACGAGAAAGATCTTCCTATAAGACTGCTATTCGATTAATCACTTTTTATATTTAAATTATCTTCCTGTTATCTTTCATGTTAAAATCAATGACCTAGAAAAAGAGTATTGAACAATGGATTTCTTTCATCGACGCTCCTTTTTGTTGAAATATTTAGATTTCATTTGCATTCTTTTGGTATTTTGTCATCAATTGATTTTTTGATTTTTTTTTCACCTTGTTTGAATGTTTTGAATCTGCATATACTACGAGAAAGATCTTCCTATAAGACTGCCATGTTTAATCACTTTTTATATTTAAATTATCTTCCTGTTATCTTTAATGTTTAAATCAATGACCTAGAAAAAGAGTATTGAACAATGAATTTCTTTTATTTTACCAATTTTTCTACGGGATATGGTACACTACAGTGTATTCAAACTATTTCATTTATGCAAATGAAATTGATGTAACTAGTTATAAATTAAACGATATATATTTCACTGTGACAGCAAACAAAAACACAAAGGCTTTTTTAGATCAGCAAATAGTCTTCGAGAGTAGACCATACAAAAGATGTCCAAAACAGACAAAAAACAACAAACTACACATGGTCCAACCTTCCTATTGTGATATGAAACCTTATGCTAAAATTATATAGAAATCCATACACTTACACTCAATTCATTGCCTGCAAACCAGAAAAATAATTGTTTTGGTCCCTTTTCGACCCCTGTTTAAAAGGTTTGGGCTATGACCCCTAAAAAATCAATCCAAACATTCCTTTTGAAGTATGAAATCTTGTGGTAAAATTTCATAGAAATATATACTCCTATATACAAATTATTATCCTGAATCATGCAAAAATGCTTGTTTTGGCTCTGTCTTGGTCCCTAATTACGAAACAGCTACGACAATAACCCCCAAAATTAACCTTTTTTTTTTGTGATATGAAACCTTGTGTTAAAATTTGATAGAGTTAATTGCACTTAAACTCAAGTTATTGTCTTGAAACCAGACAAATAATTGTTCTTGGCCCCTTTCTGGCCCCTTTCTGGCCCCTTATTACAAAACAGCTATGACAATAACTTCCAAATAAATCCCAACCCTCCTATTGTGGTATGGAACCTTGTGCTAAAATTTCATACAGATCCATACACTTATACTTAAGTTATTGTATGCTAACCAAAATGTCTTCGGACGATGACGCAGACATCGCCTTAACATAATACGTACGCAAAAAATTGTGCGGTCATTTAAAAAGGGCTTAAAAAAATAGCCAAATCCGAACAAGTGGTGGTGTTAAACAACTTTTTTGTGTGAAAAAAACCTGAAAATGACACTAGATAAAGTTGTTACATCCGAAGCGCTTTTCTTGATAAACCTTCATCAGAACCGCTTCAAACCAAAAATCTGAAAGCCAAGGATGTACAAAAACCTGAATACTTGAGTAGCTACATAACTAAAATGGACCTGAAAAGAATAGCCTAATTCATTCAAGGTCAGCTTCGCCTGAGGGAGTTGGGACCTAGGATTCGTATTCAAATCTAAATTAATAATAGAGAATTTAACGAAAGTATGTAATAAACCATGCCAATACCAAGGCATCATTGACAACCGTGCTAATGATACCATAGGGGACAAATAGTTCACCAGCAGGATTAAAGACAAAGTGTTAGAAAATGAAAATACTTTATAATTTTGATCGTCTAAAAAGAGGCGAAAGATACCAAAGGGACATTCAAACTCATAAGTAAAAAGTAAACTGACAGCGACATGGGTAAAAAAAAATACAAACAGCAGTACACAAATCACAACATAGAATACTGAAGACTAAGCAACACGAACTAACCAAAAACTGGGAGTGGTCTCAGGTGCTCCGGATGGGTAAGCAGATCCTGCTCTACATGTTGCACCCGTCGTGTTAGCGTGTTGTAATGTAAGTATAAACTCTGTGGTAAGTTGGTAGGTCACATTCGGGGAACTCGGGACGTGATACAGTTACGACAATTGGAACATATCTGTCGTCATATGTGAAACAGATATTCCATAATGGTCAACCAACTAGTGATGGCGTCCGTAAAATTTACGAAAGGATGATATAACTTCAGCTCTTGAACTCTTGATTTAATAGCTTCCGTGTGAGCAGCAGACCTCTAACAAGGACATCATAATAGGAAAACTCTCCTGTTAGAAATGTCAGCCAAAACTTAAAATGATATAGGTAAACTTAAATCTTTCAGATTGATGATTACTTTTTTAATAAAGTATGGTTTCTTTTGTTTTTGGTGGATAATTGTCTTATTTGGCAATCGTATCGTATTTGTGTTTTTTTTTTTATCTTAACATAAATTGACCTTTACTAGATTGATTGATTGTTAATATGTAAAGCCACTTTCAGTACACTTTGCTATATGATAGCAATCGTTTTATGTTGGTTTTGGAGGCTGGAGTACCACCAACTTCAGCAGGAAAACCGACACTCATAATCAATTATTGTCAGCATAGAAATTGCCATACCGTAAGCCATAAGCAGGATTCATATTCACAAGCGCAGACATGACAGGTGAGTGATATATCCAGATGAATTATTTAGATCAGAACCAACGTGATCACAAATTCAACTTTAAAACTTTTGGAATATGATTAGATATCAATACCTATATTTCTAAATATGAGCCAGAGAGAGCCGGTATTATTTGTGACTAATCATTGTAAAATGTACGTTATAAATTTTGCGGGAAAATAACTAAGTTTCCAAGTCCAGAAATATGTGAATAAAATTCTTTAAATAATTCCATAATAGTAAGTGCAAAAATTTAACATGTGTACATTCTTTGGTCAAGTCTTAGGGATCTAGGGTGAAAAATGGTAATATCAAATTCCCTGAAATCCCGCCCACCCACCAGCCCAACATCACCATGCTATAAGCCAGTTTTTGACAATGTTTTACCCTACAAGAAAGGCTAGTCCAAGTATTAGACCTGATCATTGGAGTAAGTCAATGATATTTGCCAGAGAATCTTTATTTGTAGCAACCAATTTACATATCAATGAATTCATAGATATAGGAAGATGTGGTATGAGTGCCAATGAGACAACTCTCCATCCAAGTATCAATTTATAACCATTATAGGTCAAGGTACGGCCTTCAACACGGAGCATTGGCTCACACCGAACAGCAAGTGGATCAGACCTTATCCTAAAAAGTTATACCCTGACCACTGAAAATTTGAAATGCAAGCAGGGCCATGTTGAATATTTCAGATGCCTATATACTTGTTACAATAAATCTACATACCAAATTTTGTTTTGCTGTCATGTTTAGTTATTGAGGATCAAGCATAATTCTTAAAACGTTGAGCTTAATGAAATATGCTAGAATGTAACATATTTTCAAAGGATGAACATACCATGTATTTCAGACGGTTAGACCAGCAAGACATTGACAACAAATCTACGGCCAAAATTTTGTTGTTTTCCTGTCATGTTAAGTTATGGAGGATCAAGCATATTTTTTGAAAATTAACATGAGATTAACAAGGCTTTGTGAAATATACTATCCTGACAAGGGATAAACATACCATTAATTTTAGACGAGTAGACCAGTCAGGCACTCATTAAACAGAACAAACAACTGTTTTCTGCTCTTTGGTCGGGTTGTTGTCTCTTTGACACATTCCCCATTTCCATTCTCAATTCTAAAATCATGAAAATTTAACTTGTCTTTTCTTGATATCAACGACACCTCTGAGTAATGACTTTTGACCTATTCAGGTATGAGAAATTACCTCTCTGAGGAGTAAACTTTCAACACACCAAGCTTTTAATATGTCTACAGAATTTTAACCTCTTACTTTTCAAGGTTCAAGTTATGACGTCTAAGAATTATTACATTTTTGAATCACATGTGATCTGACCTCTTGATACAATTTCTCTAACTGTTTACCTCTAGTATTCCATGGTACTGTATCCTGCTGGGAGGTTTTCATTATTTCCATTTCTTTTGTCACTTTTCTATGGTCGTCTTGTAACAATTCATGAGATTTCTTAACTTTTTTATGGTTTTCTTGTAATAGATCATGGGATTTTCTCATATCAATATGTGAGCGTTTCAGATTTCTTACTGATTTCATTAGTCGTTTGATGTCTATCATTATTTCTTGATTGGTTTGATCTAAAGGTTTAGCTTTCAGTTGATCACACTCTTGCTTCATCTGCTGCCCACCTAATCTATCTATGGCCTGCAAAATATAGGATGATACTTTTCACTTTTAATTGATAGTTGCATACAATATCTATTGTCAAAATTTAAATAAATCAAAATTAAATTTGTTTATTTGAAATATCAAATACGTATACTGACAGGCTTGGCAGTTCGAGTCGTGCTTTATTGCTATAGGTATGCTAAATAGAGAGGTTTGCCGTAACACTCCGTGCACTTTAATAGTTTACATTTACTTTTAAATCCAAGAAGACGTTGGAAAAGATAGAAGAAAAAAAAATAAACACAAGTACTAGTATATCATGAATTTAGTTAAAAAAAATAAATATTCTAGCTTGAATTCGGTTTAGGTTATTTGTTTGTTTTGTTTTAGATAAATATTTAGATTTTCAATGAATTCAAATTGCAGCCATTTGGATATGGAAAAAAAAAAGAAAAATCAAAATGAATAAATTTTACATTTCTATACCCGAATTGCTTGAATATGTTTTATTTTGTCTTTGGTGTAGAATTACAAGGTATACATATAAATACTTGAGTACAAGTATTTGAAGCCAGGTTTGTTAAGTAAAAATGTGTGTAAATGTGTGTGTGTTTGTGTGTGCGTTTACAAGCTTACTTATTTAATATCATATCCATATATGCCACATAAATTAATATGGGATAAGAAATTTATACAAGATTCAATTTTGAGGAGTTCGAACACTAGTATCGATAATTTTATGTAATTTTAAATTATCAATTTGATGGATAATAGTTTAGGTTATGACCCTTCTGTGCATCTGCGTGTTACAGAGTTTTCATCATACTGTTGTATAGTTTCAAAACAACAAATATACTAAGTCACGTGCCATATTGTAAATATACCTGAAGGAGGTGTCTATTACACAATAATAATATTTGTTATTTCGTTACACTTTGTGGAAAAAGAATATTTTTTGAGGAGGGTCCATGGACTTTATTACACAATTTATTTATTATATAGATATAAGAAGATGTGGTATGAGTGCCAATGAGACAACTCTCCATCCAAGTCAAAATTTATAAAAGTAAACCATTATAGGTCAAAGTACGGTCTTCAACACGGATTCTTGGCTCACACCGAAAAGCAAGCTATAAAGGGCCCCAAAAACATTTTATACATTGATTTACGCTTGTTTGTCCATGTTGTCTGGTAAGGTATGGTTTGAAAGTCAGGAGGACCTTTAATTATTTTTTTTAAATATCATGCTGGTTACTGAAGTGGAGAGCACACAAAGGTGTACTTGAATAGGTTTATACTTGATAACGAATGACAAAAAACAAAAAATAAAACTCAGAAACGGAAAAATACTAAATACCAAACTCGTTCAAAGGGTATCGACACGTCTCAATCTTCAAAATCGCTTATCTAAAAATACTATTATCGCTAACATTTTTAATAATGAAAATCTTGGTTATCCTTCTATCGATAATTGTCATGCCAAAAACGACTTACATGTTCCCGTCTTTCCACCAACAATACGGTAAGGTCCACGTTTATTGGTCGCACATTTTCCTTAAATTTTGAAACTGATATAAATTGAAAAAAATAACAGTTTTATCTACTGTTCACTAACATGAAACAAACTGGGATGCAGTATTCAGTACGTAGGTGAAACTGGACGCTATTTATTTAAGGTTCATGTGGACCCTTCGTCTAAAATGGCTGCATTTTCACCTCAAAATTTACTCTGAGTACAGACAAACCTGTGCATCTGGAAAAGTTTTAAGGCATAGCATGCCCTAGATAAATAAAATTCAAATATATTTTGTGTTTTAGAAAATTAAAAACTTAACCGGATTTTTCAGTGCACTTTTTTTCATTCCACCAGAAGGTGCCAAAATAAACAAAGTTGGGAAAGATGTTTGAGAACTTCCCCACAGGTAATAATTGAAGTGAACTGTTTTGATTGACATGGACAATAGATGGACAATAGATACCTGACAATAATTGGTGATTTAAACTGTGTACCTGAGTGGCCCATATCAAGTGAAACTCAACTGTTTGTTAATTTTATCATCTTCTGCAGGGACGAAAAAAAGTGCACTGCTAAATCCAGTTAAGTTTTAAATTTTCTAAAACATACAATGCATTAGAAGTTTATTTATCTAGGGCATGCTATGCCTTAAAACTTTTCCAGATGCGCAGGTTTGTCTGTCCTCAGAGTAAATTTTGAGGTGAAAATGCAGCCATTTTAGGCAAAGGGTCCACATGAACCTTAAACGCACGCAAGAACACCTTTGTCGTTTTAAAAGACCCCATAAATTCAAAAGTATCATTTATCAACACCTTAATAAGCACTATCATCCTATTAAATATTTAAAAGTTCAACCCAAATACCGAACTCCGAGGAAAATTAAAAACGGAAAGTCGCTAATCAAATGGCAAAATCAAAATCTCAAACACATCAAACGAATGGATTACAACTGTATATTCCTGACTTGGTACAGGCATTTTATTGTGTAGAAAATGGTGGATTAAACCTGGTATTATAGCTTGCTAAACCTCTCACTTGTATGACAGTCGCATGAAATTCCATTATATTGGCAACGATGTGTGAACAAAGCAAACAGACATAATAGGTAAAAATGTCAAAAATAGGGGTACAGCAGTCAACATTGTGTTATAATCTTAATCACTATAAAAAAAAATATGTCAACAAAAAAAAAAAGACAAAAAAAAGAACATTAGCAAAAATGAAAGACAAGAATACAAAAATTTACTATAGCACAATGACACAATGACGAGATGTATAATTACCGAGCCACGTCAAATATTACCAAAAACAGATTAAACAGTAAAAATATTTATTTGCAAACACAAATAAAAGAATAAAAAAGCACGTTATGAAGATGATAAAGAACGTCAGTACCTAGAATCTATACTTCAAGACCGTCGTGTATTATTTGTGAAGTTGATACGGAATATTTATCAACAAGGTCTTGGTATCATCCGATATACTTTTTTAGAAAAAGGACGAGACGTTCTTTGACATACTCTTGGTTCATCAACTTTCTGCTCAGACACTGGTGACGTTTTACAAAGTCTGAGTAGCAGCTGCAAGCTCTTGAATACCGAATGAGTTGGGAAATGTATATGCCATATGCAGGTGCAGTTGGTATATTGCTGCTAAGGTGGGGGAAATTGATAATTTCAAAATAAAATCGTCTCGTTTGTCATAGATTCTGGTACTGAGATGACCGCTTATGTCAAATTCAGGTATAGGTCTACAAATGAGGCAAAGGAAGCCTTGTCTGTTATTTCTTTAATTTTTAGTTCTGGAGGATATATTAATAGAACCCAATCAGAAACGTTTGGATTTTTAATGGAACGAACATCGTCAATATATCTGAATGTGAAATTAAATGATCTGGCTTCTTTGATCTTCTTGTTTTTGACAAGTGTCTGAAGGAACCCAGACTCATAAGAAAATAAGAAGAGGTCAACAAGGAGAGGCGCACAGTTCCCATAGGCAGTCTGGTGAATCACATTTAAAGTTTGTACGATCAATGAGAATAATTGAATTACATTGGATTAAAAAATGGATTAAAAAATTACAGACAGTCTATCGTCTCGGTCTCAATGATAATATTATGGGCATTGGTAATATATCAAGAACCGATTCTGTTAACATTTTGGATATAGTTTCTAAAACTGTTTGTATAAACCATTCTTATGCGCGTAAAATCGCAATCAAAGAAAATTTCGTACCAACAATACAAATATTTCGGACCTAATTACTATTAAAAAAAAAAAACGGCAGACAGTATCTGTTCACCAAGCTCTGTTCTTTACCTGTTAATAAATTACATCAAATTGTATACGATTGCAACACAATTCCATATTGCAGTCGTAAGTATGAAATCGTCCAAATTATAATTGCATATTGTTATTCTAAGCTGTTTCCAAAAATTGATCGTCCTGAAGATTATAAAAAAACATTTTATTAAAATCAAATATGTCAATAAAGGTTTTGATTTTGTAAATATTGCCGGTATTTTTTAATGATCATTCTGTTAAAGAACAAATTCCTATTTTGATAAAACTGAACTCCCTCTTATTTGTTATGTTTACAAAATATCTACCCGGAAATATGTGTTTAATTAAAGCGAAGTGTGTAAAGATGTTAATATCAGTGACAATACACCTACGTCGTGAAATTGCAGTAATACCAAAGCTGCTAATAATATCATCATTGTTTGACGTAAATTTTAAATTGAGGTACTACTAAAGGAAATCACGAATTCACCAACATTCCAACTTACTCCATTTTCGAAAAATGACATCTGTAACAAACATGAACTTATAGCTATCTCTTTACAAGCAGAACCAAATAGAATGAAAGTTCGAACTTGATAAATTGCATGCCTATATTGGTTCAAAGTTTTGATTTTTATACCCTATATACCACTTTGCCTCATAATCTTACTAAGAAAAAATTCACGCACCTAACGAAATGGCTATTTAAAAAGTCAGAATGCGAATATATATATGTTCAAACTCTTTCATGTAATTTTTTAGTAACAACAAACAAAAGAACTATGTCAGTTGGACCTGCTTTGATACTATAACTGCCTATGAAATTTTACTAGATAACATTTTTGTTCGTTATGGAGATTCCGTATATCGTCAAATTATCGGAATTCCAATGGGGACTAACTCTGCACCACTTTTTACGGACCTGTTTCTGTATTGTTATGAGTTACAATTTATGACTAAAATCAGCAAACCCATCGCAACAACATCTGATACAAAAACTTAATAACACTTTTAGATATTTGGATGATATATTGGCTCTCAATAAGGACGAGTTCAGTATGTACACTAAATAGATTTATCCTGCTGAACCGACTTTTAAATAAAGCTAATACTAACAATGAACACTGCCCTTTCCTGAATCGTGATATCTGTATCTTTAACGGGAAGCTAAATACCAAAATTTATGATAAAGGAGATGATTTTTCATTTCCTATTGTTAATTATCAATTTTTAGATAGTGACGTTCCCTTGTCACCATCTTATGGTGTTTATATATCTCAACTTGTTCGATTCGCTCGTGTATGTAACAATGTGTTTGGCATATGGAATATGATCCCAGTGACAGGATACCAGTCCAGTACCTACGAATGATGTCCCTTAATAAATCTACCAACTTTTAAATGGGATATTGTACCGAGATGAAAATTATGTAAAGATGCTTAAATTTGTAATATATCCATAGGGTTTTCATTAAACTTTCAACTTCTGTTAAATTTTAAGTGATTCTGAAATGTATAGGATGGATGATTGTCTGAGTAAATGGTCCAAATTTTATTTTCGATTTTAACCAGGAGGTTAATAAAATTACCCTTTTTATACTCAAACTAGTATTGCTCTTTTAAATGCCGGTCATGACCCTTCAAGAATTCTCCAAGAAACCATGGAGGGGGCTACTAGTATATGAAGTAATTGAAATTTTGCAGTCTATTATAGGGAATAAAAAATCTGCCCCTCAATTTGGATAAAATTGCATTGAAGTAATGGGGGAAATAATTGGGTCCCCGTTCCTGTGAATGGTAAAGTACACATGAAGGAATTAAGCAACACAAATCTTCAAATTGTGGTTAATTTGATAGACATTGGCAAAATATTGCAGAATTAGAAAGATTTTTTTTTTATTTATCGGTGTATTGGTAATATTATATTGGTGTCATATTACAGGCTATTATGTAATTATATTAAAGAAATACTTGATTTTCCTTATTTTTGAGCAGATATATAGTTTAAACTTCTTAATAGTGGCTGCAAAGGTTTTTTTTTAACAGACAGTGTTAGATAGTGCAGTTTTATTTCATTTTTTCTTTAAAAGTACAGTTGACCCTTATTATTAACATTTTAACTGTATAAAATGTGCGTAATTTGATACCGAACAAACAAAATGATTCAAAAAGAAAATTTTAGACCACAAAATATAGCCACCAATAAAACTGATCAATTCTGTGATAAGCTTGATATATTGTTAGGGCCATACAGTCCTAGTTTTGTAATTAAAAGTCATAGTTTACCTGTAATGTGCAATTTTATATGAGATGGTTAATAAAAAATCTGCTAAATTTTGATAATTTTGGTCAAAATAGTCAATATTTAGAGAGGATTTTTCTTTTTCTAAATATGAGAATAAGTTTTTTGTTGCAAGACTTGCTGATGTGACTCTTTCTTTCATACAATATTCAATTTTGGCAAAAAAAAAAAAAGGCAAATTATAGCATATTTATCGTTTCTAAAGAAACGCACCCAAATTATATCATATTGTAACAAAGCCCAATACACTCTTTCATTAGGTTTTCATGTAAATATTGAATTCTGAAACTGATTACGTATGCATTTTACTAGTACTCTTTACATATCCATGCCTGATTTTCTTTTTCTTTGGTGGAAGTTGACGAGAAATAGAAATTTAAGCCATGGTATACATATATCAAAGATATCTCATTTTACATAAATTTGCAAATCTCTGAAGCTAAAATTAGGTTTTTGCTGCTCGTAATACAGAGAACATGCTTTTATATATATTTAGAGCTGGCAAATTGAATGGGATAAGGAAAAATTATTTTGAGACTTCTTTGGTCAAAATTAAATTTTGGCTGAAAATATGCTCTTTTTGGAGTGAAGGGGTGGCCTCTTGTTTCTGGCTTTAAAATCCACAAAACAAAGACTTAGACATAAAACAAATTGTTTTATTGAAGATAATTTTTTCTTCTTTTTTAGATGATCATGAGATCTGATAGGAATAGGACCCCAGTTACAGGATACCAGTCCAGTACCGACGAACGAAGTCCCTTAAGAAATCAACTTTTAAATGGTATATTGTACCGAGATGAAAATTATGAAAAGATGCTTAAATTTGTCGTATATCCAAAAGGTTTTCATTATACTTTCAACTTCTGTTAAATTTTAAGTGATTCTGAAATGTATAGGGTGGATGATTGTCTGCGTAAATGGTCCAAATTTTATTTTCGATTTTAATCAGGAAGTTAATAAAATTACCCTTTTTATACTCTAACTAGTATTGCTCTCTTAAATGCCGGTCATGACCCTTAAAGAATTCTCCAAGAAACCATGGAGGGGGCTACTAGTATGAAAAAGTAATTGAAATTTTGCAGTCTAATATAGGGAATAAAAAACTGCCATTCAATTTGGATAAAATTGCATTGAAGTAATGGGGGAAATAACTGGGTCTCCGTTCCATATTTTGGTATTAATATTTATTCACTCATAGGGTCTTTGCATCGGAAATAAACACATTTATTCTAATACCAGTTGTTGGCATGATACGGGTTATGTTCTTCTTATACATTTTATGATGGTATGATACTAAATCCCTAACGGGACGGATTGTGCTTGATTTTCATATGATGAATACATAATCTTTCAATCAGTTTAATTGAGGTCTGGTGCTGGCATGTCAGTAACTGCTAGTAGTCCTTTGTTAATTTATGTATCATTGTCAACAAAACGAAACGATTTCAGGACATGACCTTTTTTTAACCAAACTGGATGCTCCGCCTAGCTGGTCATGGATGAGTGCCGAATCAAGCACATGTTGAATACTACTCCTAGATGCGACCATTTGATCTTCTGAGGATTTATGTGCCATTAAGTAAAGGCAACAGTAGTATTCCGCTGTTCAATAGTCATAAATCGATTAAGCGAAAATAAATCCGGGTCACAAACCAAAACCGAGGGAAACACATTTACACTTGTATGAGACTTATTTTCCGTCAGGTACTGAGTACTAGGTACTCCGGGGACTCTGCATCACACCAGATGTCAAATAATATATTTTCATTAGTTAAAGGAACTAAAAAGCCTTGGCTATGCTGTGACGTGACACTTACTTTGTGAAATGCAGAATTGCTACTCCAGTCTTAAATGTGCCAACATTTTTACAGAATGGTGGCTTGATGTGCATCTGCTGAATAATGCCAAAATTTGAAACTCTTAAATTTGTTACGAAATTTGCAATCAGTACTGAATTTACCAAAAGTAGAACATTACTTTTTTTATCATGTAGCCTTTCAGTAGGGTAGAAATCTATAATAAATGTGTGATATAATTTTTGGTAGTGTACGAAACAATTTAAATACAACCTTAATAAATAAAAAAAAGATGTAGGAACAGTGTCAAAAAGACAAAAAAAAGTGGCGCTTAATAAAACAACGTTCACAGGTAAATTTAAATATAATATTTTTTTTGTTAGGAGAGCGAAGGTAAACATCTTTTACAAAATTAATAGATTTGTTTTTCACAGTACGAGCACAGAAGTGAAAATATATCGTCATACCCAATACTTATCAAAGGTGGTACATATAAAAAAATAGTTAGACGAGATATAACACATAATAAGTAGACGTTGAATTACAGTTAGCATTACAAATTGTGTCAACAGGTCAAATTAACACAAAAGTACGATTAAAGAGTACTTGCAGTTACTGAAAGCTAGTTCAAAGCTAGTTCAAAGCCAAAAACAATTAACAATAAAAAATCAGGCATCAGAGACTACAATCAATTAAAACACATTCAAGGGATTTAACGCCATGGACAGTCAAATAAGGCATGACTTGTGCAAGGCCAAAATTAAAGTATCGACAGGCAGTTTCCTTTTAGAAATTGAAATGTCTAATCATAGAAAAGGACAAATACTGCTGTTTATGTTAGATTTATCTTTAGGTAAATTTCGGTAGTAGAACTAGAGAACTCTTGATTATTTAACGAAAAGTATCATCAAGATAATGGTAGGTACTGTTGAACGTGTCAACCAAATATAACAGTAACGTGTTTTACTGAGTTTGGCCATAAACTGCGATGCATAGCCATACAGTAATAAATCTGCTATTAAAGGGGCAAAAAAAGTGCCATGGGAATGTCTAATCTAAGTAGATACACTTTTTTTGCCGAAACGTACCTATATGTTGTCCAGGAGAAAATTAAAAGCTTCAATCATATCTTCACATTTCCAGTAAGTGTATCTAGCATACTTTCCTTTTTCGTTACAGAAAAAGGCTTTTAACGAGTTACTGCAAATACATTTGCAATAAGAATTTTCAAAAGACCATTCAATTAAATATAAAAACTTTTTCATGATAAGATTGTGTGGAAGTGTAGTGTAGAGAGTAGAAAAATCATAACTGTCAACAGAATTAAAAGAACCATCAAAAGCATGTATTTTATCTAAAACCTCTTAAGAAAATTTAACAATCCATGAATAATTAATACCATTATTTTCATAAACTTTATTACAAAAGTTAATAAGTTTTTTTTTATAATAGTAAGGAAGGCAGTTAGAAGCACTGACAGATAAGTAGTAGAACACTTACTAAATGGGGAGATGAATCGAAATTTAAATGGTTGTTTATGTTATTTGAATTGATTACTTATGTCAATAATTAGAGGTACAAATGTTTATTTCGAGAAGATTTACCGGTATGATCAGCAACTAATGTAATAAATGCAAACAATCTTACAAGATCTTGGTCTTCTATTGAAGGCATTTTACGGTAGACTGTTATAGCAAATGGGAAATCAGACAAGTGTTGGCACATTTTGTAATCGAACATGCTGGAATTTGACTTTAAGGGTGCTTATTACTGACATAATTGTTTTTATACCTATTCATGTTTAAAATGCGAATTGACACACCCTTTCGCTTTCTATTCAAGTAAACAAATAACAAGTAAAACAATGAAAGTTATCCTTGCTTTCAAAATGCAAACATGGGAATATATTAAAATACAGCGAAACCTATTTTGATAATTTGAACTTAGGACTCAACATATTTTTTTAAACGAGCAGTTGACTCGACTCATGGATTTAGAACCTGATGAAGCAGATTTCATGATCAATAATGGATGAACACAAATATTTAACAACCCTTAAATTTAATCTTTTTCAGAATTTTTCAGTTAGGCGTATGGTGTCGTGGCTTTATTAATGTTACAGAATAAAATAAGCACTTTTTTAATCATCCAAACAAGCAAGATGCAATGATTTTATATAAGGGATTTTCTGAAGGTGTTCGGTTGAATTATGTTTAATATATATCATACTTAAAAATAATACCTATTACACTGTCTTGGTTACTTATTGGAAAATTATTTTCATTATAGAGAAAAACAACATTTTATCTAATATGAATAATAATAGGGTTGTGGTTAAAATTTTAGATAAATGTTAATAAAGAAGACATCAAATCCTTGCGTATAATGAAATGTTTTAGGCTAAAATATGTTGGTTATTATTCGAAAAGTTTCACATGAAAGCAGTTTATTCCTGCTTTTTCAAATATAAATGCAGATTGCAATTCTAGTAATAAATTTCAGAGATGCAAAGTTTGGCATTATTCAGCAGATGCACATCAATCCACCATAATGCAAGAATGTTGGCACATTTAAGACAAGAGTAGCAATTCTGCATTTCAAATAAAGTGTCACTTCACAGCATAGGCAAGCCTTCTTAGTTCCTTTAACTAATGAAAATATATCATTTGGCATCTGGTATGATGCAGAGTGCCCGGAATACCTAGTATTCAGTACCTGACGGAAAATAAGTCTCATACATGTGTTAATGTGTTTCCCTCGGTTTTGGTTGTGACCCGGATTTGTTTTCGCTTAATCGATTTATGACTATTGAACAGCGGTATACTACTGTTGCCTTTATTTAATGGCGCATAAATCCTCAGAAGATCAAATGGTCGCACCTAGGCATAGTATACAACATGTGCTTGGTTCGGCACTCATCCATGACCATTTAGGTGGGGCATCCAGTTTGGTTAAAAAAGGTCATGTCCTGAAATAGTTTCGATTGCCTTTATTTAATGGCAAATACAATTGTATAAGGTGTCTATACAAATGTCCTCCATCAGGTGACTTAATTACATATATTCAGTAAAATGAAAATTTTAAATACATACTCCAGTTATATCAGTCCAGGCTGTGTTGAAAACTGAAGTGTCTATTTTGCCATCTTCCAAATGAGCTAAAAAAATTCTGTAGTGTTTTATTCTTGCCAAGTCTGCAGCTTGGGTGGTTTCCATGATAGTAGGTAAACAGTCAAATCCACAAAGGGGAGGGTTTAAGGGAATCAAATTCCTCAGTAATGTTGTCATCAACGTCACATCAAAAGATTTAGAATCTGGAACACCTGGGAAAAATAGCTGAAAGTAAAAGTCACATCAAAAGTTTAAGAAGAATCAGAATCTTAAAGTCGAGTCATCAGGAAAATAAATCAGATACTTAAGACACATCAAAAGTTTTAGAATCTGGAACAGCAAGGTTTTCTATATATTAACTTGGAATCTTAAAAATCTTGAAAAGGGTATTTTAGTTTTTATTCAATATTCTGTTCTTACCAGGAAATCTTGGAAACAGATGGTTCCACTGTGATTGGTTGATTCTATGTTTCTTCTTCAAGTCGAGCAATTTGTTATACTCTTTCTTTATTGTCGCATCCAAACATGCTGGAGCAAATTCACTATCAAAGAAGGTTCTAGCGGCACGTGGAGAAATTCCTGTTAGTAATAAACTCATTCGAACATAGTTTTCTTCCTCTACAGAAAGAGACCCCATACTTAAGTTTCCTTTATTTCTTTGCTAAATATTCCATATTTAAGTCAACAACAGATTGTCACTGAAACGGTCAAAACCAATTGTTAGTTATACATGTATATAGTTATATTGCCAAATATATGGCATTTCAAGCTGGTTTAAATCTTGGTTGTTGTATGAAGAAAACCACTATGTTATCTGGTAAATTTACGAAAAAAAACATAATTGAATTTAAGATAAATTTTGATACTGGTGTTACCTGAATAAATCTCTTTTTCTCTTGAATAAATATGTCATTTAAATGTAACTTTGTACAAGCAAACTGAACAATGATAATCTACCTACGCTTAACTACAATGTGTTAAACTCACAATGATGAATCTTTTCGGCAAAATGCTTTTTCTTGCAACTCTACAATTGATTTTTTGAAAGAAATTTTAGTGACACTGTATTCTATTTGTTGACTAGGTGGTCAATTAATAAAATTGTGCTCTCCTTATTTTAAAATATATTTGCAAGATGATAGGTTTAAATGTCAGCTTCATATATTTCAATGCAATCATTTGCTTGTACATTTAAAAAACATCAAGTCAATTATTTGATTATGTTTAGGGAATTTTAGTATTTTATTTTCATCAATCAACTTACAATATGGGTGCATGCACAATGTATGGATGTGTTAAACAAGTTGTACGTGAGAATATAAAATTAATTCTATTTATTCATGTATTAAATATATACAATTATCTAAATGACTGATTCTTGTTTGTTACTTCCTTAACCTGATATTACGCCTTCACTCTACTGAATGCTTCTTAACAACAGCTGCTATTCATGCCACATAAAAATCAAGTTCATGCTTCGTCTTAAAATGCGATTGCAGACATATCGGCTGCAGCGAAGTTTTTATAAAATGTCATATGCATAATTTTCAGTTCCCATCTTACCTACATTAACTATATCATATACGAGTTAATTGTAAACAATGCCATGCAAAATTTTGTTTGCACAATTACGTGTTTATCTTGTTAATCATTTTCCTTTTTTGTCTCCTCCCAAACTGTAGGACATGGTCACGGCTGTTCAGATTAGTAAACGTCCGATCTTACAACATTTGTCTATTAAGTTCATTATGTTTTTTTACAAAAAAAATTAAATAACAAAAATACCGAACTCCGAAGAAAATTCTAAACGGAAAGTCCCTAAGCAAATGGCAAAATCAAAAGCTCAAACACATCAAACGAATGGAAAACAACTGTCATATTCCTGACTTAGTACAGGCATTTTCTTATGTGAAAAATGGTGGATTAAACTTGGTTTTATAGCTAGCTAAACCTCTCACTTGTATGACAGTCGATAAAATTTCATTATATTGACAACGATGTGTGAACAAAGCAAACAGACATAATAGGTAAAAATGTCAAAAATAGGGGAACAGTGGTCAACATTTTGTTATAATCTTAATCACTATAAAACAAACAAATATGTGACAAAGAAACACAAAAAGGCATATAGACAAAGCACATTAGCAAAAATGAAAGACAAGAATACAAAAATTTACCATAGCACAATAGCACAAAGACGGGATGTATAAGTACAGAGCCGCGTCAAATGAATATCACCAAAATAGACTAAACAGTAAAAATAATATTCATGAAGACAAAATAAAGAATACTATAACACGTTATTAAGATGATAAACAACATCAGTACCCAGAATCTATACTTCAAGACCATCGTGTACTATTTGTGAAGTTGATACGAAATATTTATCAACAAGGTCTTGGTATCTTCCGATGAATAAAGGCAACAGTAGTATACCGCTGTTCGAAATTCATAAATCGATTGGGAAAAAAAACAAATCCGGGTTACAAACTAAAACTGAGGGAAACACATTAAATATAAGAGGAGAACAACGACACAACAGAAACACAACATTAAAATGAAACACACAGAGAAAAGAACTATAATATAACAATGGCTATTTTCCTGACTTGGTACAGGACATTTTAAGAAACAAATGGTGGGTTGAACCTGGTTTTGTGGCTAGCCAAACCTCCCGCTTTTATGGCAATGTTAAATATAACATCAAAATGACAACATTACATGACAGGACTACAATACAAATAAATGGGAGAACATAAAGGACAGAGAAATATACGAATAATAGCTAACAAAAGGTACCAGGTTTAAAATTTAATACGCAAGACGCAAGACTAACCAGTGACGCTCAGATAAAAAAAGTACGAAAGCCAAAACAAATACAAAGTTGAAGAGCATTGAGGACCAAAAGTTCCAAAAAGTTGTGCCAAATACGGCTAAGGTTATATGTCTGGGATAAGAAAATCCTTAGTATTTAGAATAATTCATACTTTTGTAAACAGTAAATTTATAAAAATGACTATATAATAGATATACATGATAACACCGAAGTGGTGACTAACTACAGAATAGAAACAGATACATAAAACAACATAAACTAGCACATAAAAATTCACAGCCGAGTTAGCCAAAGAGATCAACGCTAAAAATAGGTGACGTCACATTTGAATTTCTGAAATTTCCCCAAAATAGGATAGAATTAGGACAGAATTCAAGATTTGGTTTATAATACTCATATAACATTTATCAACAACAATGAAAACTACAATACTAATTAATATAAAATGTGGTAGTAATTAGATAATTAATAGTATTATTTAGCTATGTCGGTGTTTCTTCTAAATCAAACTGTAAACCAAATATATCGTATAAATTTAGTTGACCCAAACTTAAATCTAATTAACGAACAGAGTGCTTAATAATCTTTACCATAACACACGAATACAACAGAAAAAAATAAGATTTACAACTACAAACGATAAGACATTTGACAAAATCCGATGAGAATAACAAATATAATATCAAAACTAAATACATGAATTTTGTATAGAAAGGTACCGTGACACGTCTTATAGAAATGCGAATTCACACTCAGCAAAACAGTCACAATCGGGAATAAGTCACGTTCGGTAATTAAAAGATCAGACGACGTAATGTCAAACCACAATCTAACACGTTGTAAAAATGTCCTTAGTTAGTTTTGACAAAGACACATCGTATGGATCGACCAATTCGTGATGGTGTCAGTAAAATTTACGGAGTGTCATTTTTAATCTGTCCTCCTCATAACTTTGTTGGAGCAGTTTCTGCGTTAGGAGCACACTCCTGTATATGAAGTCCGTATAGTGTGAACATGCACGAGCATAACGTATCAACTGAGATATGTGAACACCATACGAAGGGGCAGAGGGTATGTTACTGCTGAGAAATGGGAAATTGATAATTGGGAAGTTGAAATCGTCCCGTTTATCATAGATTTTCGTGTGGAGTCGTCCATCTGTGTCAATATTGAGGAAAAGATTAAGGTATGAAGCAGTCCTTCTAGTATCAGTAGTATCCTTAATTTCAAGTTCACTAGGATATATGAGATGTAAGTATTGGCTGAAATATGGGTTATGCAATGATAGGACATCATCAATATATCGGAAAGTAAAATTAAAGAATTTCGTAAGGTGCTTTTTCTTTTTGTCTTTTAGAAGGTTCTGAATAAAATCTGCTTCATACGAGTACAAAAACAAATCGGCCAGTAGGGTGCACAATTAGTACCCATTGGAATACCGACTGTATGTTGAAATATAAATCCTCCAAACTCAACAAATATTTGTCGATCAAAAAGTCCAACATTTTGATAATATCATCAAATATAACCGATGAACCTTTTTAGAAAAAGGACGAAACGTTCTTTTTACAAATTGTTGTTAGCGATACAACAGATACAATACACCTTTTAATATGAAACGTCCTTAATTGTAAACAAACTTTTTTGTCGTCGCTCAATTTCAAATCCAAGGACCATTATCAGAATAATAATATACCGTACATTACACATTTGCAAACTAAAACTTTGTATGCTGGACATTACTTTTTGTTTCATCAGCAGATTGGTAGATGAGATAATGTATAATGTGAGTGTCACCAAAATTACTATCTTTTTCTCGTAACATTCTATGTAATAATGATGAAAATATAACCTTGTACACAAGGAAAAAAACATATATAAACTACTTACAACTAACTAGAATGTGTAACAACTCACAATGATGAATCATTTCGGCAAAAACTTTTTCTTGCAATTTTTAGATAGATCCTATAAATGTGTTTGTTTACTAGGTGATCGAAAAAGAAAATGGTCGTCTCGTTATTTGAATTCATTTGCAATATAATAGGTTTAAATGTCACCTTGTATTCAGTACGTTTGTGAATTCAATGGAACCACAGTGTTTACATTTAAAAAAATCAAGTCAATAATTCAATTACGTTAAGAGTATTTTTGTAGTTTATTTTTCATCGATCAATTTACAATATAGTTACGAGCAGACAATATGGATGTGTTCAACCAGTTGTACGTGCGAATATGAAATTGATACGATTCATTCTTGTGTAGAATAAATCCCGTTATCTAAGGGGACTGATGCTTGTGTGTTTCTACCTTACCCCCATATTACGCATTCCCTCTACTGAATGCGTTTTGACATTGTTTGCTAAACATGTCACATAACATTCCAATTTATACTGCGTGTATAATTATATGCGTTTCAAAGGACGTCTACAGGAATATCGACTCAAGCAAAAGTTTTATAACATGTCATATGTATTATTTTTATTCACATAAAACCTCAATTAACTATATCATATAAAGATTATTGCAAATAATGCCCTGCAAAATATTGTTCGGACAATAAGTGTTGATATTTTTATGTTTTTCATTTTTTTCCGTCTCCATCCAATCCGTTGGACATAGTCACGGCTTTGTAAACCAGTAAATATCAGATCCTCAACATTGGTCCATTAAGTTTATAATGTACATTTACAAATTATTGATAACGATACAACATATTTGATACACTTTTTGATGTGAAACGTTTCTCATTGTGAACATATTTTTTTGTCGTCGCTTAATTTGAAATCGAAGGGCTTTTATTCGAAGAATACTTCTTATAAGTATGTTTGATATATGTGTTTAATAGGCAGTTTGTATTTAACGTTAGACAATTTTTGCCCACCTATTTTATAAAAACCAGTAACCGTACATTCATATTTGCAAATTAAAGCTTGCATGCTGGACATTTTTATTGTTTTATAAGGGAATTCGTAAATGAGATAATATATAATGCCAGTGTCACCAGAATAACTCTCGCTTTCTCATGAAATTTTATGTAATATTAATGGAAATATAACCTTGTACAAAAACAAATAAACAAAGATACTTTTCTTATAGTTAAATAGAATATGTAATAACTCCATATGATGAATCTATTCGGAAAATAATCTTTCTTGCAACTTTTCAATGGATCTTTTAAAGAAATTCGGAGTGACAATGTATTGTGTTTGTTTACTAGGTGATCGAAAAACAAAATGGCTCTCTCGTTTTTTAAATATTATTTTCAATAAAATAGGTTTAAATGTCGCCTTATATTCATTACGTTTGTAGATTTCAATGGAACCATTCGCTAGTACGTTTAAAAAATCAATTCAATATTTCAATTATGTTAAGTGTATTTAAGTATTTTATTTTCGTCTATTAATTTACAATGTAGTTATATGTTTTTCAAAAGTTGAAATTCACTTTATACCTATAACTCATGTTACAATTTCTGTAATAACTTACAATGCAGTATATCCCTTATGCAATTAAACGAACATGTTTTTGATAATGTGAATGCCATTATTGTTAATTAATTTAAAGAAACAAAAATTGCACAAGCAACACGCCGTGTGCCACATGTGGAGCAGGATATGCTTACCATTCCTGAGCAACAGTCGAATTTGAATGAGATCTTACCCCGGTTTTTGATGGGGCTAATGTAGCCCAGTCTTCAGTTTTTTTTACGGTGTCTGGTGTTTGTATTTTGGTCGATTTTTCTTTGGCATGGCTTTGTCAGTTCGTTTTCGACATAAGAGTTTGACTCTTCCATTGGTATCTCCCACCTATAGTGAATGGTTAGAAAAAAACCAATATGTTATTCAAATGTATTTGATAACTTTTGCATGTAATTGACTGAAGGTTTGGTCTTGTGAATACCTGACCAAGAAGACAAAGCATGTGTCCTGCAAACAAAAACTGGTATCAATTAGAGGTAACAGTAGTTCGCCAATCTTCAAATCTAATAAATCTATTCTGAAAACACCAGTTTCGGTAAGCTATAAAAACCTGGTGAGGATCGCGTTAACTTCAAAAGGAGCGAGACCAGGTGCTTCGACAATTTAAGACCGTGGGAACATTTCAAACCTCTTTCAATGAAGTCCGTATAAAGTAAACATGCACGAGCGTTACGTATCAATTGAGATATGCAATTACTATGTAATGTGTATGTTACTGCTGAATAATGGGAATTTTACACTGGTATAGCTGAAATCATTATGTTTGCGGTATATTCTATGAAGAAGGCCTTTACATTTTGGTAATATCATGATGTTTTTAAGAGCCTATCTATGAGAAAACAATGCAAAATAGTCCGGAAGCATCATTTGACAATCTTTATGAAATCTTGTTTTTAGGTTAACCTTACCACATCTATTATAAATACATATAAATTTTCGGTCTGATTCATATATCTTGGCGGTAGTGGGCGCTACCTTAAATTGAAAATTTTCAGATGAAAACCAATAGAAAATACACAAATAGGCATATTTTGAAACAATATTTATTATAATAAAAAACGTATTATCAATACTAGTGGCATCACATGTAACACATAATACAAGGACCTTTTCATAGCCATATCTGCCAAGGGAAATCATTGAAGTCCGCCATGGGCAGATAACTATAAAAACTTGGCAATTTTCCGAAATTCCCATTTTCTCAAAAATGCCCAAGTTCATAGGGTTGTATATACAAAGATAACACTTTTATTTCTTTTGTTTTTTTTTCACAATCATTTAAGTCTAACTTATCACTAGCTAAACTCCTTGCTTTGCATTTGAATATTAACAAAAATATTTGCAATACAATTCCCCCCTCCCTTTTTTTTAAAAACTGAAAAATTGAGAAAATGATCAACTATTGACAATTCAATAAAGCAAAAAGCGACTGAATTTAAATTGACATTGATAGTGGGTTATTACTCAGATTATATGAGAGACTACATAAAATCAAATAATTCTTTTAAACATCTTGGTTGCAAAGGACATTTAAAAATCATTGTGTTTCGGTGGCATTGCCATTTGAGCTTTTGAAAAATTTAAATGAAAATTTTTTGCAACAATTCAATTCTATAAGACATTATCATTTGATCTATATAAAAATTAATAAAAAAGAGACTACAAAGAAAGAACATCTTGGTTGCTAAGGATATTTAAAAATCATTGTGTTTAGGTTGGATAATGTGTTATGTTTTATCGTTTGTAATCAAAATAATTATAAAATAGCTTTTCAATACCGTCATTATCATGATAATTGTTTGGACTAGTATTGTGAAAATAATTATATGAATTTCAAGATTATATATTCGTTACAAAAATACGTCACTGTTTGTGATGTCCTTTGCTGTCTGTCGTTAATGGAAGATGTTCGTTGTTATTATGCGGTTTACATGTTGTACCGACTATTATATTATTTATTTGTGCGTTTCTCTGTGATGAGTGTTCTTGCGTGTGTTTGTGCTGTATTTCTGTCACGTAGTGTTGTCATGTTAGTGATATTTTTGATCATTTAAAAAGGTTTAAACTTTTGGCTTCGAACGTACCTGAATGAGTTTAATCGATACCACGTTTCGTGCGGATACAAATCGATATCATATGTTTTTGGCTAGCCATTATACCAGGTTCAACCCGCCATTTTTTTTATTAAAATGTTCTGTACCAAGTCAGGAATATGGCAGTTGTTATAAAATGGTTCGTTTCTATGTATGTTGGCGTTTGTTTTTGTTGCACTTCAGTGTTTCTGTTGTTCCTTTGTTTTCCTCTTATAGTTGATGTGTTTCCCTCGGTTGTGTTTGTAACCCGGATTTGTTTTCTCTCTATCGATTTATGACTTTTGAACAGCGGTATACTACTGTTGCCTTTATTTATGCATGTGCAGTCGTAAAAATGAAGTTTGGTGCTTTAAGATGATTTAGGGTGGTTCGTTGGGTCGGAGCATCATTTTAGCATGTTGCAAACATATGATTTTACTATGAAAATATCTTATCAAATATTAATGAATTATATAACAGCAACATTAAGAGGTTGAAAAAATCAAATAAAACTATTATTATAAAACATATTAATGTATTCAAAGTTTTTTTTTTAAACTCCTATCAAATTAAAGGCTCATAAATATTAAATTATCATAATGAATTTAATTGGAAAAAAACTCACATTTTTCAGAATTAAGTTGATCCTCTTTGTTTATCAAATTTTTAAAAAGTATTCATGAATAGTAATTTTCCCCTTGCTTTGTAGCGAATTTATTTGTTGCTGATGGAGTAATAACTGTTTCCCCTAAATATAACATAAACACTTTACTACCTAAGGCTGAAATATAGTTCTTTTATTAATATGAAAAACATTGTCAGTGACCCCAAAAATTTATTATCAATTTTTGTAATTCCCTTGATCTAGCAGTCCCCCAACAATTTGCCATTGAAAGTTTATTCTCCCATATGCCCTAATGAGCATGCTACAAGAAGTAATACCCATATAACAAACAGGATACAAATATTATCATTTATCTGTCATTTTGGTTAGTTATAAAAAAATATCGTAAACAAATGCACTCAATAATTCATTAATAAATGGACCAAATGTAAATCAGGGTACATATATATACATGTATCTATACATTGTTTATGACTTTAATATTTGTACCAATACCAGGTTTGTAATTGCAAAATGTCATTATATTACAATCAAGGTTACTGCGAAAATTTAAATGGACTCAAAACAAAGTCACTCAAGTTTGAATGTATGTCATGTTAATCTAATTGTTGTTGAATGTTAAATGTGATGTGAGTATTAGTCAGATTAAGCGAAAATCAGTTCGGGCATATGGCATTTTTGGAAATTTCATATATACATGTACAATGTACGTATTAAAAATAAGCGTTAGTTTTCTCAATTGAATTGTTTCATATTTGTCATGTCGGGGCTGTTTATTGCCAACTATACAGTATGGTTTTTTCTCATTGTTGAAGGCTGTACAGTTGCCTATAATTGCTTACATGCATATCCACTTCATTTAAACTTATATTTGTCTCATTCGCAATCATACCACATCTCCTTACTTTATATATGTTACATGTATTTGTAGATTTCAGGCAAATATAAATCTAAAATACAGGCTGCATTAAAGAATAAATTGCCGTATACATACGTTATTTCCTGCCAAGTTATATAGCAAACATGTTTGTATTGTTTTTTCACGCTTCAGTGTGATTGTCCAGCTAATTATGACAGTGAATGTTTAATTCATTTGCAAAATTTGTTTTGTTGATATTACTCCATGGCTTTGTTCTTCAATTCACAGTTATGGCATGATCGTCAGTTTCCAAAATAATTCCGCTCTACCCAGTGCTAGGGGCCGTCTTAACATTGTAGAATTCATGAAGTTAAATTCTACTTTTATATAATTCAAATGACTTATATAAGAAATATATGGTTTAGGTTGAGAAATATTAAAACAAATATTTTTATTTGTATATTTACTAAACACATGAATGAAATGAAGAATTTTATGTCCTGATGTGTAATATAGTGCAAAAGAATCAAAATAAAAATATGTTAATACATTAGAGTATATAGCCCTCGTAGTGCACAATTTTGATGTTTAATTAATATTATGTGTGTAGTATTTTTCTCTCAATTATTTGCTATACATCAGTAACTTTTGATCTGTACTGATGGGTTTTCTGCAAGTAAAAAAGGATATTCTGTCTGAAATTCTTCCTTTTTTCGTAAAATGTTTTGATTTTTTGAAATGCTTAAAACATACTGACACCTTATTTGCAAAGCAAAAGCTTACAGACACTGAAGATATCAACCTTATGAAACATAAAAAGCACAAAATAAACAAAATTCAGGTGTTATCTTACAAATTATAAACTTTAAAAAACAGTAGGCAATATCAACCTCTGTGTATCAATCCTTTTTCAAAAGTTGGCATGATGCCAATTTGTATCATTTGACGGTAAAATCCGTATTTCAAGGATGAAAACATGTTAAACGTGCATTCTATCAAAAAAAATAAAACAAATGCGCATAAATTTTCAAAGAAAAATATTTCAAAGATGGCCCTTTTTCACAGGAAAATGCTTGTGCCAATGTTTGAAATTGTTTTAAAAATAGAATTGATTATTTCTAAAAATAGAATGAAATATTTTCACTTTTGATGGTATACACAGAGTCCCTTCATGTTACCCTTCCAGATACATGCCACATACAATAACATTAATTTTCAAAACTTGCTTCATGACGATTTTTCGGCATATTGCATGATTTTCTCATAGACATGCTCTTAACACCTATTCGTTTGCGCTGGCTGGTTGAATATCAGTCCCAGAGTGTTCGCTCTGCTGAGTATCACGTGTTTCGGTATTGGAATGATTTCAATGAATTCTTTGCATCAAGTTTTTTATTTCATGAATTATTTAATTTAATTTTAACAGGTAAGCTGTTGTTAAGCCCCTTTTCACCCTCAAACCCTTGATTCTATCTTTCTCAAACACATATTGGTATTGATGGGATGGGTTTTTATTCCTATACTTATCAAAAATTCCTCTCTATTATATAAACCCCATTATGACCCCGACACATGTCGTATGCATTGAATTAGTACAATACGCTTTTTATATAACTCATTTGTCATCGACTGATACTCGCGCCTAAATAATTTGATAAAGGAGTAGGGTCATTAAGGGCCATTATTTGCCCTATTTCAAAACTTTCATTATTAGTGGTTTTCTGGTGGAGAGATGACCACTTTGACACAAAATGAAATTTTTCAATAATGTTTTTTCCAGTTTTCCTCATTTTGGGGCAAAAACAATAAAAACTAGAGAATTTCTGGAATTTTTTTATAACAAATTAAATAAACATAATTAAAATGACAAATATGATGCATGTATTGTTTAAAACTACAGTTAAGACTACCAAGTTATAAAATAACAGTAAAATGCTTTGAAAGGTAAATTTTGGGGCAAAAACCATAAAAAATCAACTAAAATTGATGATTTCTGGGAATTTTAAATAACAAAAAAACGAACATAACATAAATGATAGAAACAGCACATATTTTGTTTACCAGTGCAAATAACAATACTTAAGTTATCCAATTACAAACAAATGCATAATAAGTCATTTTTGACACAAAGATCATTAGAAATATAAAAAAATGAGGTTTTCTGGGTATCTGATATCATGTATTAAATAATGCAATAAATTTGTATCAAGAAAATGTGCAGTCTTTCTAAAATTGGTAGCTTCATTGCCTCAATAAAATTGTTATTACAACACATGGAAACGTTACAACTATTATGATGAAAATGCTTAACAGATGATGTCCGTCTATGATAACTACATCTACTGTCTAATGAATAGTATTGCTTGTAAGCAAATAATTAGATATCAATTAAAAACTTCGCGTTCACTTTATTAATGGCACATTTTCTAATCAATATTGAACTTCAATGTTATTTATCATACCTGTCTCGTTAATATTCTTTTCATCGGGAATTTTTCAAAGTTTTAGATATTTTTCATTATCATGTTCTATCCTTCTACATTAGAATTTATTGTATGCATTGTTAAAGTAGAAATGCTTCTGACTAGGAACACGAACATTACCTTTTGTATGATAACGATAGTAACAGGAGTTTTTATAAAATAGTTTGAAAAAGGACATCGTTCAATTGAATGAGAAGAATAAAATGGTCCTATCTATAGTCAGCATCACCAACAATATTGTTTCATTTTGCAACTTTATCTGGAAGGTTTGTCAGTATAGTAAAAAATATAATACTTGTTGCCAAAAAAAAATCATAATTGTAATTTTCGTTTTTACCATATGTCCGTATCATTTCCCCGAAGTAATAGTTCTTTAGCAAAAGTGACCCTTTACTAAAATAATCATTTTCGTCAGTATGTTCTCTCACACAGTTTAAAGTCTTTACCAGTTTATGCTTTTAAAAAGGTTTAAACTTTTCGCTTCGAGCGTACCTGAATGACCTTAATCGTTTCGTGCGGATACAAATCGATATCATATGTTTTTGGCTAGCCATAATACCAGGTTCAACCCGCCATTTTTTCTTAAAATGACCTGTACAAACTCAGCAATATTGCAGTTGTTATCAAATAGTCTGTTGTATGTTGATGTTTGTTTTTGTTGCAGTTCATTGTTTCTGTTGTTCCGTTGTTTCCTCTTATATTTGATGTGTTTCCCTCGGTTTTGGTTTGTGACCCGGATTATACCCTTTATGTTTACAGAAAACAAACATAACTATACATTATTGTGATGTTTATGTTTTGTTCGTTTGTCAGTTCGTCCTTCCGTTCGTCCGTCTGTCCCGCTTCAGGTTAAAGTTTTTTGTCGAGGTAGTTTTTGATGAATTTGAAGTCCAATCAACTTGAAATTTAGTAAACATGTTCCCTATGATATGATCTTTCTAATGTTAATGCCAAAATAGAGATTACATCCTTTTTTTCACGGACCACTGAACATAAAAAATGATAGTGCGGATGGGGCATCCGTATACTAGGGACACATTCTTGTTTATACTTTAATCAAGCGGTTACGTACATCAGACGGAATTAACAAATGTTGCTGCGTTTACACCATAAAAATTTAATCTGTGTACGGCCAAACTTGTGCATCAGGTAAAGTTCTGATGCATGACAGGAGTTTTCGAGATGATCTAGATTATACAACTTTTTTAATGTTACTTTTAACATCTAAAGTGTTAACCAGATGATCCAGATACTTTTGATGTGACTTTTAGTATGTGATTTTTTTTCTCCAAATGTTTCAGAGACTTAACTCTTAATGTGAATTTTGATATCTGATTAAATACAGGTGTTTTAAAGTGACTTTGAGCATCTGATTGTTTGAATCTGTCGTAGTTTATATAGTTTTGAAGTGACTTTAAGTATCTGATTTATTATTCAAATGTTACAGATTGTAAAACATTATCTGATTGGTTTTAACCTAATGTTTCAAATTCTAAAGATTTTAAACTTTTGACTAGATTTTTAGTATCTGATTTTTGTTAACCTAATGTTTCAAATTCTAAAATTTTAAACTTTTGGTTAGACTTTAAGTATCTGATTTATATTACAGATGTTCTTAAATCTAAAACTTTTAATTAGACTTAAAGTATTTCATTTTTTTTCCAGATGTTCCAGATTTAAAATTGTTGATGTGACTTGTAGTATCTGATATGTTTTCAAGATGTTACAAATTCTGATACTGTTGATGTGTCTTTCAATAACTGATTTATTTTTAAGGTCTTTCAGATTCTAAAATGTGACATTGATGACAGCATTACTGAGAAATTTGACTCCAATGACCCCTCCCCTCTGTGGTTTTGACCGTTTACCTTCTGCAATGGAAACAACACCAGCTGCAGATTTGGCCAGGATCAAACACTACAGGAATAACCTGACTCATCTGGAGAATGGGAAAATAGACACTACTTTCTACAACACAGCATGGGCCGATATAACTGATGTATGTATATAATAATTTTCCTTTAACTGAATATATGTCACCTGTAATAGACGACATTTTAAAATAATAACTACACACATAATAATTTTTTTTTCAAATAGACATGATCTACAAATAAGTAAACATGGATTTAAAATGTTGTGATCCATCATTTTTGTTGTCCTATTATTTTGAAAACTATCATAGAAACTTTAGACAATTAGAATGATTAGCAAAAAAAGAGATGCACTGTTTTCCATCGCCCGCTTCATTCAGCTTTATATGAATTATTGCCCTAAAATGATGGTTATAATTAATGTTTTTTTTGCCTATTATCAGAATATCTTGTAAGGTTTATTTGATCGAGAGAAACTTCATAACAAAGATGATTAGTAAGACAAGGTCAAAAATCACTTATTGATATAATTGACCCTAAATAAGGATTTTTGCTATTTTGTTTTTGTTTTTGCTTATTATCTCAAAAACTGTAATTGATAGAGAGAATTTCTGAATAGAAACAATGATCAACAGGACATGATATATATATATCGAGTGAACCAAGGCTTAAATCATTAATTTACTCTTACTAAGAGATTTAGGGTATAAATAACGATTTTAGACATTTTTGCATTTTGATTAAAAAAAAATATTAATGAACAAATTCAAAATTACCTAAAAGATAAGATAGAACCAAATGTAATGGTTCCAAAAATATTGGGCAGCTATTGTCCTTAAATGACAATTTTTATCCCTTTAAGCAATTTTGGGTGAAAACTATCGAAGATTAAGAAAGACAAGTTCTTCAAATAAGTCAGCCTAGCTGAATTGTCAGTTGACTAGCCTAAGTAAAGCCCTTGCATTACAATTTGTATCCATTTGTTTTGTATTTAATAATAATAAAAAATAATAAATAGAAAACTATAAACAGGAAAATAATCAGCATGAACAAAATAAATATACTTTTAAACAGTGACTGATGTTGAACATCAACATTGATCCAAAGAGGAACAACACAGACTTTTAAGTCTCTATTGTCACAATAATTTGCATTTCTGTCTACAAATTCTACTTTAAAGTCAGACCGAAAATGCAGTTGATATTCTAAAATATCACTGGATTGGTTATAGAAGTTTTTGTCACCATTTAGCATTTCTGACTTTAGCGTGAAACTAGTTCAAGTTATACAAGATAACCAAACAGTTAATATTATTAAAAAAAAGCTATTGATTTCTCATCGGAGTTATTGTCTTTTTGTTGATTTTGAACTTCCCCATCCCCGAGCACATGTCCCTTCTGTTTTCGTTGTGTGGCTTGCAGTGTTTAGTCGTCTATAGTTTTCTAAGCTAGTTTTTCTAGACGGTTGCTTGCCTTTATGTCTTTCCCCCTGTTTTTGTCATTGCATTAAAAGTATGTCTTTGACTCATAAGTTTGAATATGTCTTTTTTCTGTAATCTTTCAGGGGCCTCTGTGGCCAAGTGGTCTAGTTAGTTCTACTACTGCAATCACTAGCCAGTCAACAATGAGATTGCGAGTTCGAACTTTAGTCTTAAAATGTAGATAAAAAGCTAACACAAATTGAGAATTTAAGACGGCTCCAGAATTATAATTGTCAGTAGGTTACTAATTTGCCTATTTGTCCCTTAAACTCTTAATGTCAACAAATAATGCAAGTGCTGTAAAATACAAATGAACTTTGACTGTTTTTGTTAGACGTAATAACTAATGAACCGGCGGTGTTATAATTATTACATTTTATGCCTGTAATTTTGACTGACAATTCTTTTGATCAAGAGATATCAATAAAACAACGAATTTCCCTTTTTTTATTTCTAATTTTGTGATACGTTCAAGTTCAGCGGTTGTCGTTTCTTGTTGTGTTTTATAAGTGTTTCTCTTTTTTTTTTAATATAGATTAGACCGTTTGTTTTCATGTTTGAATTGTTTTACACTAATGCTTTTTTCTGGGGCCCTTAATAGCTTGCTGTTAACTAAGGTTCCGAGTCGAAGGTCGTATTTTGACCTAAAAGTGTGTACTTTTTGCACATTGTGACCAGGATGAGAGTTGTCTCTTTGGCAATCAAACGACATCTTCTTATTTATACTAACATCATATTTTGACTGATTAGGTATTAGTGTCATCATTCATCTCACCATTTTGCATAGTTACATGCGCTTGTATCCTTACTTGTACAAATGGCACTTGCACGTTCAAAACTGATTTTGCAGGCCCTTGCATGTGATATTGAAAAGGCATGGGAGCATGGAATTTTATAAGATCAGGTGTCTGAGTTTACTTGCAGCTACCATTTCAGTATCGGCCGGTGCATCGACATCAGGGTTCCTCCTTCCACTTCATTTATTTGGTAGATGTGTTTAAACCACAGGCACTCGTATCCCCCATTTCTATTTACTCGACGACCTATCCTAGGCATCTTTATGAACAAAACATATTGAAAATTTATGTGCATATAATTTTAGTTGCTCAAAATAAGTGTTTTAATACCACAAATTATCAGTTTTCGAAAAAGAAAGGTATGTTCTTGATGATGATTCAATGTACGCTTGTGTCATTTGGACTATGGTGGAGAGTTGTCTCTTTGACAATTATACCACATCTTCCTATTTTCATATATGGAAATTTTATTAGAAAATCCACAGCATTTCACCTTGTCCTCTTATATTAAATAATTTTATATTCAAGATACAGTGGATAACTGCATGCAGTATCTCATGTAGTAATGGATTCCATAAAACATGATTTGATTTTATATAATGATATTTGGTAAAACACGTTCAAGTATGGACCTATCTAAATATATGAATGCTCTCGACTTCGGTGACCAGCATGATGTTTTTGGGGAAAATAAATGTTCCTCCGGATTTTCAAACCGTACCATGCCAGCACAACATGGAAAATCAAGCGTGAATCAATGTTTTAAATGTTGTAAAAAAAAATGTGCGTAATAACGTTCTTGGACCCTCCTCAAACATGTGTCAGAAGGTTTAGCCTAATTTGCCACAAAATCTTCTTGTCCTACGAATTTTAACGAAACAACAAATATTTCTACTGCAAAATAAAGGCAACAGTAGTATACCGCTGTTCGAAGTGACCCCCTTCGTGTATTTGTACAATATGGCTTGTGACTTAGGATATTTGCTGTGTTGAAACAATACAACATTATGAAAAACTCTGCCATACAAAGATGTACAGGAGGGTCATAACCTCCACTAATTCCATCAAATTGATAATTTAAATTTGCATAAAATTATCGATACTAGTGTTCGAACTCCTCAAAATTGAATCTTATAGTAATGTCTTACCCAATATTATTTTATGTGGCAATTTTAATTTGATATTGAATAAGTAAGTTTGTAAACACACACACACACACACACACACACACACACACACACACACACACACATCGTTTACTTAACGAGCCTGCCTTAAAAAACCTGGTCTCACTTACTTTTATTTATATCTTGTATATTTCGCCTACCACAGGTAATTCTATTGATTTTGTGGTAGGAGGAATAGCATCATAAGGCCGCTGCTTCCTTGCAAACGATTTTAATCGTGGCTCTTTAACAGCAAACGGTGATGTTTCCGTACATGATGCAAACAAATACTTCTATGATGTCCATGTCAGTGTCTTCATAAAAATCGGACAAATACATCTGAGAATACTTCCAATGTCTGCCAAGCTGACCTCTTCACTTTTCGATGAAATACCGACACAGTGTCACACCCACTAAATGCATTGAAGAAAGGAAAAGCTGCTACACGAGGACCAAACGCATTTGATATGGCATGTACAGGAAGCCATCAAAAGTCTTTATTCCTTCAAAAATCTATACCCAATTTGTCCACACCTAATCTTGCGAGTAGTGCAATTCCTAATACTACTACATCTATGTCAGTACTACTTAAAATTACTTTTTACAACCATTTTCAGCAGCATGCTTATCATGGACAATCATTCGTGTATCTGCCTTTTCATGGTCACAAGGTAAAAGCTGGGAAGTATCCGTATTGAAATTGCAAAGAATATTTTCACCTTGAGTAGCATAATCATTCTCAACTTGAACAATTCCGTTTTGTTGTCATCTTCACAGAGAAAAGTACTCCAAACCCTTGGCGTTCTACCAGAACCAACAACTTTCCGTCTTGCACCTGTACATTGCCTTTTGTTTTCGTCCCAGCCTTTAAATAATCAATTTAGTAAACATCAAATTGATGTCTACTCTTGGATACTTATCGAAGGAAGATTTTATGTAAGGCAGTATGATATCATTAGCATAATCATCAAATATGTTTTCCCCAAGTAGTGGCAATAAATTAACCATTGCTGCCCACCAACGATAAATGCGTCAAAATTTAGATCAGTTGATGGCAAATAGCAGAATGTTTCAAGTATACCCATTTTCTGCGATTTAATACCACATCCTGACACAAAGACGGAGGAGCAGTTTCGTTTTCATGGCTAGAGAAGAAATGAAAAGTCCAGCAAAGAGATCGCAATCAGTGTTCAGGTTCTCTAATTTTAAACAAAGAAGTTTCCAGTTCCATTCCACGGCTTTTATATGGAAACGTTCTTTTTTATCTGGTTAAAAAAAAGCAAATTCTCCTTCGTTTCGCATTTGCTTCAAAAGATCGTACTGTTTGAAACCAATATCTTGGAGTTTATATACATATCTTACCTCTTTTTGAATCAACAATTTCCTTAAACGAGTAAATATTGTACAAATCTGACGACTCTTCTAGAAATGGATTTCCAAACCCGTTCATCACTTTAGAAAGCCTTCAAATATTTTTGAAGAAATCCTTTTGTGTTTTCGTAGAGTTTCATGACGTCGTTCATCTGTTGTAGAATAACTCAAACCCTTAATTCTTTCAAATTCATCTACCAGTCTACTGACTTCTGGTCAAGTTACCATCCATCGTCTCGAATGGATCTGCGATTAAACGTATTGTACCAACATCGCCGTTCACGACTCATTATTCCTTGTTTGTGCCTGATCAATTGTAATATCAACTTGCTGGTCTTACGTACAGTAAAAATTACCATTTACAAATTTCATTGTCACTTGTGGGTGATGTTCGTTAAGGGAAGCCATATCTTGGAGATTGATCGGTAACCATGGAGCATAATTTACACGACCAAGACCAAGATTGGTAACATGCTTGATATGAAATGTTTGTAAAGTACTACCGAAGGCACATGAAGTTCTTAATTCATAATTGAAAGCCAGAAATTAAACTGTGGTCGATATGACTCTCTTTCCTTACATCCGTTGATCACATACTTGAACGTCACAGATACATGAACTATATTTTCTGTGTTTACGCTTTCATAACGGCTGGCATTATCAATTCAAGCAAACCACATGCAGTTATCTGATGCGCATGTCTATTCCTAATTACATTTGAACATACATGAAAAGCATATGCCATTCTAGGTGTTGCGATATCGGCCTCAGTGAGGGCACATGTCCATCCACTATCACGCAATATATCACTCAGAATTTTAAATCAAGCCATTTGTATGTGCAATCCACCAAACATGACGAGAAACTTATGTTTTCCGTACAAATCTGGCCATTCCAACTGAAATCGCTTAGCCAATACCAAAGTGTTTATCTGCGGCTATAATTGATGTGTGCCCGATATTATGAAAGTTAAACACCTTTTTCACCTTATCCATCGAATGCTTGATCATTGCGACTGAAAGGGCGTGTGTTCAAAAAGTGGCATCAAAGAAGTAATACTTTATACTCGAACAGAAGAGCCTAGATGCTTAGGGGAATGAATGACGACCAAGAAATGTTTAAGAAATTCAAATCCTCATCTGTTCGATGAACTACGATTTTTCATCATTGAGCCCTTGTAGTGCGTGTAATTTGCTCTTTATTTATAAATAGTTTGCCATGCGCGAAATTGTTAAACGCATGTGTATCATAACCTTAAAAAATGTCATCAAACAAATTCATAACATCATTAAAATTTCAAAATCGCGAAGCATGTAATAGATAGTTCAAATGTTTGTGTGTGAATTTTGTAACATTTTCACGCATGCGCAAACCCAGAACATGTCAAATACTCATTTCTAGTATGAACGTGACATATAAAGAAGGTTTCTCTCAAACCTGATAATATTTTTTACTCATAGAAGGTCAAAGAAAACGTTTTCCAGAAAAATAAGTATTTCAATCTTGTAAAAATAGCCATTTTAGAAAAGGTGGCAGCCATCTTGAAAAAATGAAATTTTCTTATGGCCAGCAGTTTTTTCTTGAAAAATATGTAATAATGATGCTTCGTGTTAATTTTCATGCTTGTATCATCATTTGCACAATTCCCTTTATTTTGCTTGCTAATATCTTCCGCTATTAGAGAAATTAAGTAAATCTAAATATTTATCCAAAAAAAAAATAGTTTTATTGACCTTAATTTAAGCTAAAATATTTATTATTTTTCCCAACGTCTCTAACCTTGGATTTAAAAGCTAATGAGAACTATTAAAGTGGACGGAGTATAATGGCAAACCTTTCACATGCTCGAATTAGCATAACAATAGCAGTTTAGGAAGACCCGATTTGCAAAGCCTGTCAGTACACGCATTTGATATTTGATTAATCAATTTAATTATAATAATATATATTGTTGTCGCAGGAAAAATGGGACACCAATTATATATCGCCCATATTTAATCTCCTTCTTAAATATTTCACATTTGCTACCTTTAAGTTTCAAGCCGTCGTGTTTAAGACGACTAAAACAGACTCAAGTCTAGCAAAATGGTCATCTATGTTACGTGAAAACACCACAATGTCATCTAAAAATACCAAGCATTCACGTAAATGCGCTTCTCCCATGCATCTTTCCGTCAACCTCTGAAACAATGCTCCTGCGTTTGTCAGACCAAATGGGAGCCTTTTAAACTCATAGAACCCCAAAGGACCTAACGAAAACGCAGTCTTATGCTTGTCTGACTCTTTAATGCCAATTTGCCAATATGCCGACCGAAGGTCCAGTCGTGTAAAGTACTTAGCCCCAGCTAAACAATCAATCGTCTCGTCAATGCGAGGCAAAGAATAACTGTCACAAATTGTTTTTTTGTTTAAAGATCTAAAATCTAATCAAAATCTCAAAGAACTGTCCTTCTTCCGAACGAGAACAACGTTACTAGCGTAAGGACTGTTTGACTTCCTTATACAGCCCGCTTCCAACATTTCACGTACATGTTCTCTTACCTCATCGAACAATGCTGGTGGAATACGCCTGTAAGGTTGTCTTAAGGGTTTATCATCGGATAACTGAATCTCGTGTTCAATCAGATCTGTGAGCCCAATATCAGCGGGGCCTTTGGAGAAAATAGACCTCCACTTAATAACTAAACCTTTCAATCTAAGTTTAGTACCATAAGGAACATCGACATTCTCTAAGTTAATTCATAGAGTTGACAACTTCTGATCAGACAAAATACTTTTCTCATCCTCAACAGCGCTTTCAGCACTTTTAAAATCAACATGACGGACAACCTTAACCTCATTCAGAGAACACAAGTGTGTTTAGGTTTTATTACCATAGCTTTGGCAGTCATGTTAAAAATTCTAACTGGAACACGACAAGTTGGCCCCTTGATGTTTACTTCCCGTGGGCATAGTGACACATCTGAAAAGTCATCTGACAGATTTTCTGTCACTTCTGTACATGCTTCTGGTGTCTTAGACCTGGCTTAACCTGATACATTTAAGACAGATAAAGGTATGAGCTTGAAGGGATTTCTATTTGTAGAGTAAACTTGACCTATTGCTTAATCTTTAATAGAATTAAAAGCAATATCCTACTCTCTTAGGATCTTTTCTGTCAACCATAAAACATGTACCAAACAATCTGATAACATTTGTACCAATAATAAGCGGTACATTTTTGTTATAATCAGTAAGACAACCAACAATGGTATCATAAAATCTTGGTCTACAAAATCAACATTTATCTTAGCCTCTATGTACCCTAAGTATGGCAGATTGGTACCTCCTGCCACACTAATTGATGAGCTAAAGTCATCTAAACTTTTCAATTCAGGTGGAGATGTTAAATCATTCAACATACCTTCAGATATTGTTGATATCATGGACCCTGTATCAATCACAGCCTTACACTTTATACTATTAATGTAAATAAAAGATTCATTTGCTAAACCAATCATACGCTGAGCCAGAATGCTCTGCGTACAAGTATCAACACGTTTGGGACTAGGCACATTCTCAGGCGAATATAAGTCTTTGGTTTGTCCCTCAACCGAGACCTTTAACCGTTTAAACCGTTCGTCTGAGAATTATAATTCTGGTTTTTTTTTTGTATCCCGCATAGCCATGGCCACGCCAGCTACGGTTATTATTGAATCTACCCCTTCTATTAGACCCCCGATAGTTCCCGCGACCTTGGCCACGAAACAGATTATTTGAAGATTTTACTTTCTTTTATTTTCTTTAACTCCCCCTCAAATGATTCCATTCTGGTATTCAAGAGCTTCATGGACTTTATCATCTCTTGTATACCTGACTGTTAACAACCGCAGGTTGATGTTGAATCTTATTTTCAGAACCTGAGGCATAATTGGATACGTCCAATTCAATAGATCGGATCTCCTTTAATAACTGATAAAAATTTTCAACAGTATCATACTTATAACGACTAGCGTTTTGCAAAAGGGGATCTCTGAGACCTGACCACAGATTTAATCTTAGTATGTCGTTTTCAGCCTGTGTGTAAATTTGACGTTTTTCAACAGCTTTCTGGGCAATGTCTTCAAGTATCATACCATAATCTGCAACAGACTGACCTTGTTTCTGAGTTCCATGTAAAACTTTTGAAGCAATGCATTACTACTGAACACATTTCCATATATCCCATCTAATTTTTCAATAATCTGTGAGGGTGTAGCACCATTTGGGAGTGATAAAAATAAACCCCTAGCTTTACCCTTCATGGACCCTCTTATACCCTGCAATAATATAGTATCTGTATAAATACCTTCCCGTATGATACATTAAATTCGAACTTCCATACGTCAAATGACACTTCACTCTTTTCTTCCCTAGAAAATACAGGTATCTTAGGGTTTGCATATGAAGAGTTTGAACAAGAAACGGTTGTATTACTACCAAAGCCTGCAGCATAAGTTGCAACTCTTGCTATAGACGAGGACCTAATAGGTGCAAATGGAGGCTTAGTATGAGCAGTAGTCCCCTTTATCGGAGTACTATGTCCAAATGATACATGCTTTTCACTATTTAATTTATCAAAATCATCTGATGTTATAACCCTAAAGCTTGTCTTATGATTTAAAAACTCAATCATTTTCTAAACTTGTTCTTCTGAAACCTTAGGTTCAGTTTTAAAACCTGGTTTTGACTCCCCATCAGCCATCACTTGTACTTTAACCAACGACAATATCAACACAAAATAAACAAAAACAAAAAAAACAAGGACAATACACATGAATGAAATAAAAATGATGTAATGATGACGAACTTACTTTTATGTCTGTGTCAATGCAAGTCGCTTTCTTAAGTCGCAGCTGTAACTATTAGTGTGTAACTTGTTAAATCAGGTGCGTGTTTCTATTCATGCTCAAACAATATTCAAATCTGTAAAATACAGTAAAGATGATAAAATATATTCATACAATAAAACACAATTTTTAAATCAACAAATCTTTATAACAGTTATTTTTATAGTGAATGTCAAATAAATACTACTACAGTTCGCCGGTAACAGTTGTAAAAGTCTCCATCCGTGCGGAACGTTGATCGATTAAATTCCTTCAGTTTTCTATGTTGTCACGTGATAAAGCAATACACATTCACCTTCACAGGTATGCTGACCGTGCATGTTTCAGTTGAAATTTTAAAATTGATTTTCACTAATAATAAATAACATCAAACATATTTTCATGATGTAGTATGAGTTTCCCGGTAGATATGCGCATTATGAGAAATATGAATTTCAAATATACCTTTCAAACATCAGGGTTTCACAGTCGTAAATTCACATTATACAAAGCAATTGCTCACATCAGAGTTGACGAATGGTTGTTGTCTGACCATGAAGTAGCGGTACGTTGTTCCGGAACTAAGTTCTTAAACTTGACTGTATCTATACTTTTAAACGAGAAGACCTTCTATACTTTTAAACGAGAAGACCTCATTTTGTGTGTCGCTTCTCTTCCTTTCACAATAAACTAATCAGCATGCCTTTGTGCGCCATGCATAGTCGCATTTGTCATTCATTCTTATGATTATTCAGTTTGGGTTATTTTGGGAGAAAAACGAAAATGAAGGCGTCCGGGTATTGTTTCCGTCATCAGACCGACTTTTAAGTCAGACATGACTACCGGTTTTAACATTGAGAACCAATCGTCTGATAGATAACAAAAATGAAAAAATAAATAAGCCAATCAGAGCGTGGTCCATATCGTGGTTTTTAGATCGTAAGAATCACTACTATTAAACCTCGGTTTTAACTTACACATAATGTTCATAAGTACTCCGACGGGGACAGGACAATCATCTACACCGACCGTACCAGGGCCGTATAGAGACTCTCTATATAATATAGCAGTGATCGCCATGGAGAAGAAACTTAGAATTAATAGCAAATTAAATACACTCTATTTATAATACAGATACGTATGTTATAGTATGCAGAAACGCGAAAATAATGGAATATAACAGAAAACAAAATAATAACGGACTTTGAAAAAAAAAGAGAGAGGGCTTAAACATATAGATTCCACAACTGCAAAAAGTGTATTACGATATTTCTCCACTCGAGACAGTTAAATTTTAATATTTAAAGCGCGAGGCTTGCTTGTTGAGAGTGGAGAAATATCGTAATACACGAGTTACAGTGGTGGAATCTGTTTCTCTTATGATTTTTATATTTCCTTTTCAAAGATTTGAGGAAAGTTGTGTACTTTTAATGTGACGTCAACAGGCATGGTCGCCTTTTTTCATGACGTCACAATAAGAAAATTCAGAAGAAAACAAGAAAACTTAACGTCACAATTAAATTTCAACCAATCATTTGCCGAGAACAGATTTTTCACTAGTGAGGAGAAATATTTTTCTCACACTGGTCAGGGAATGTGCAAATAGCACAAAAAATAGAGAAATATTGTCCTGTCTCCATGTACCTTTATGACTTTTTATATCATTCTGAAATTCTCCAGACATAAAATCTTTTACAAAAATTCATCATAAAATTGTTTACATACTTTCAACCAAGCTTTAAATGACCGCGATTTCGCGGGTGTGTTCTAGTAATAATATAAACGGCAAACGCCAAATACTGGTAATGACGGACCTGGACTTCACAAGACCATTCTAGTTGTCATAAAATGTAGAAATCTACGTTGTCAAAACAATATAAAGTTGGACCATCTTGGTGGAACCTCCAAAATGTCGCAGGAAAAATGGGACACCAATTATATATCGCCGACCTGGGTTAAGATGAAGTCACCATAAACCACAAAGACTTTTGACGTGGTATTAAGTGTGGGCCATTTTCTGCATTAAACGAGTCGTCCAATTTTAATATACTTTATTATGAATCTGCAAATATACAAATTGTAAACAAAGTTTACAATGTGTTCCAATAAATACGAACAATATGTTTAACTGAAATATTCGCATGCAACGGAGCTTTATTCTTATATTGAATAAATAACCAATAGGCGGCCTTCAAGCCAAACTGAATTCTATATATTTGAAATACTAGAATAACTTTACTTTAATTGAAACATTTTAAACATGGCTTAAATAATAAATAAAGTTACAAGTACCTGCAGCGGCGACTCTCGTCTTCCGCCCTTCCTGAATGTTATATTGACCAGTGACTAACTCAAAAGTGCTTATATTAGTATATATATATATATGGTTAATATTGCCGCGCTTTGAGTTCATGCGTAACTCATGCCATTTGAATATAAATATATATCATTTAAATAATGATAAATGAGCGCATTAACTTTCTATTGTACTAATTTAAATATTCAGTATATAAAGCCAAACATAGCGTACAAGGCGTTAGTTTGTTTCAAAATACGCAGCGCAAAACTATTTGTCGTCAATCGTCAAGAAACATGAAAATGAAATATGAATATGATATGAATGTGAAACATATAACACTGAAAACACAAATAACATAATATGTATAATAAATGAAACAAAATGGATACATATATCCTGTGACATTGTGTTTAATTATCAATTAACAGTATCATCCTATATTTTACAGGCTGTTAATAGATTGGGTGGTCAACAAATGAAGCAGGAGTGTGATCATCTGAAAACTAAACCTCTAGATCAAACCAACCAAGAAATAATGATAGACCTCAAACGGTCTAATGATGAAATCATGGGACTAAAGAAATCATTTAAAAGTCTGAAACGCTCACATATTGATATGAAAAAATCAAATAAATTACTACAAAAAATCATAAAAAAGTACAGAAATCCCATGAAATGTTACAAGTAAACCATAAAAAAGTAAAGAAATCCCATAAAATGTTACAAGAAGACCATAGAAAAGTGACAAAAGAAATGGAAATCATTAAAACGTATCGGAAGGATATAGTACCAAGGAATATTAGAGGTAAGCAGGTAGAGAAGAATATTTTGTCATTTTATCAAGAGGTCAGATTAATATGTGATTCGGAATGTTAGAAAATGAGGTCGTAACTTGAACCTTGAAATGTTAGAGGTTTTATTGGTCTAACGTTCTAAAATATATAGTATGTTCATGCCGAGCAAGGATATTGTGTTCTAACATATATATTTTAAGGATTATGCTTAATAAACAATAGTTATGACAGGAAAACAAGATTTTGCATGTAGATGTATTGTATCGAATATATCAGGATTTTCTCGCTGTGTTGATGACCCCTTGGTGGGCTTCGGCCGTTTTTCTGGTCTTTGGTCGGGTTATTGTCTCTATGTCACATTCCCCATTTTCATTCTCAGTTTTTTCTGACGTATTTAACATTGCCTTGTTTAGAGTGGTCATGTTATCACTTTTAAGGATGAGATCTGATCCACAATACATGATTTCATTGCTATGTGAATTATTTACTATACAACTAAAGATCCTCTGACAAAACTCATTGACATACTCCAATGATGAGGTCTACATTATTTGTATTAACATTTTGGTCGGATAAGACGTAGTCCAAAACTGGCTTATAGTTGTTAGTATGCGGGACGACGACAGAACAAAGTTAAAAAAACAGCTTATGGTATTGTGATGTCGTATTGGTCAACGCACGGGAAAGTGGGTACTGAATTTGTGTGATCACTTTTTAAGCCACACCCTTTAGACTATACCAAAGATTGTACACATGTTGGGGTTGTGCACTTGCTAATACAGAATTGTTTGAAGAATGTTATCATTTTTCTGGACTAGGGAACATTGTTATTTTCCAAAACTAATAACAAACATTGTAACTATTCTACAATGCTTAATAGTGGAATTTATTAGCAAGCAGAATCGAGAGAATTGTGCATATGATGATACAAGCATGAAAGTAAGCACGAAACATCATTATTATATACATTTTTAGAAAAAAAAACTGTTGGCCACAAAAAAATATATCATTTTTTCAAATTGGCCACGGCCTTTTTAAAAAATGGCTGTTTTTTTAATCCGAAAATATTTATTTTTTCTGGAAAACCTTTTCTTTGACCTTCCTTTAGGAAAAAATACTATCAGGTTTAGTGGCTATGTTCCTTACATGTGACGTATATATTAGAAATAAATATTTGACTCTTCAGGGTTTGCGCATGTGTGAAAATATAAAAAAAAATCACACATAAACATGTTGGTTTTCATTTGATTCCTCTTAAAACCTAGGCTCAGCCTCTTCTGTTCAAGTAAGTGTAACTTTTATGATTCCACTGTTAGAAAACAGGCCCATTCAGTTGCAATGACCAAGCATTCCATGGAAAAGGTGAAAAAGGTGGTTTACTTGCTGAATCCCGGGCAAACATTAATTATAGCTGCAGATCAACTACTTTTATTACTGGCTAAGCAAATTTAGTGGAAACGGCCAGATTTGTACGGAGAAGATAAGTTTATCGTCATGTTTGGTGGATTGTACATTGAAATGGCCTAATGTTTAAAAATTCTGGGTACTATATTGCGTAATATTGGATGGACTTGTGCCCTCATTGGAGCCAATATTGCAACACATAGAACGGCACATTCTTTTCATTTGCCAAATGTACCTAGGACTAGACACACGCAACAGATAACTGCATGTGTTTAGCTTGAATCATTAATGCCGGCTTATGAAAGCGTAAACACAGAAAATATAGCTCATGACTCTGTGACGTTCGATTATTTGATAGACTGGTGTAAGGAAAGGGAGTCATCCCGACCACAGTTTTATTTCTGGCGTTCAATTATTAATTAAGAACTTCTTGTGCTTTCGGTAGCACGCTGATTTTATGAGTCAGATATCATACTTTACAAACAGTCCATATCAAGATTGATACCATAATATTTTGGGCTTGATCGTATAAATTATGCTCGATGGTTACCGATTCATCTCCGAGGTATGGATTCCCTTCATGAACAACACCCACAGTTGGTAATGGAATTTGGAAATGGTAATTTCACTGTACATAAGACCAGCAAGTTGTTTTCTAATACCACATTTGATGAGGCACGATAACATACTAATGCTATTATGAAGGGCGATGTTGGTGCCATAGTACCGAAGATCCCTTTGAGACGATTGATGGTCGCTGGACCAGAAGTCAATAGACTGGTAGATGAATTTGAAGGATCTAGTGATTTGAGTTCTAAAACAGATGAATAACATCATGAAGACTCTACGAAAACACAAAAGGATTTCTTCGAAAAGCGTCAAAGTCTTTCCAAAGTGTCAGATGAACGAGGTTGGAAATCTATTTCTAGAACAGTCGTCATCTTTGTACGAAATTGACTCTTTTAAGGAAATAGTTGACTCGGAAGCATATAAGATATGTATCTAAACTCCAAGATATTGGGTCTAAACAATACGAATATATTTTGAAGTAAATACAAAACCAAGAAGAATCTTCTTTTTATAATCAGATAAAAAAGAACAATTTCCTATTACAGCCGTAAAGTGGAAATGTCTTTGTCAAAAAACAAAGCTGGAGAACATGAAACGTCACAACTATTGCAACCGACCATTTAAGGCTTTGGCTTATTTTTTTATTGTGAATTTGTGACCACGTTGGCTGTGTTATAAGTAGTTCATCTAGAGTTAAAACTAGCCTATCAACCTTAGAATGTGATTATGAACCCTGCTTATGGCTTATGGTACTGTCCACTCAGACCATGATTAACTATGATTGTCAATTTTACTACTAAAGGTGGATGATACTCTAGGTTATTCAACCAAAACAAGCTGGTCGCTATGGTATAGCAAAGTGTACTGAAAGTGACTTTAAACATCAACAATCAATCAATATATTATAGGTCAAATAATGTAAAGATACAAATAAGGAGATGTGACATTATTGCCAATGAGACAAATATCCACCAAAGAACAAAAGCATCCATACAATCTTAAATGTAATATGTTTAAATTGTCGTAACTACTATTCCGTCCCCTTTCCCCTAATGTCAAATTTGAATGGTGCGTTTTTCAATATATCGTGTAAAAAATTAAAGAATGATATCTCTTAGGTGATTGATTTTAAAGAAAACAGGGAGATAAACATTTCAAGGGATAATAATAAAAAGAGGACTTTGACAAAAAAAAGCAATCTTTAACAATATTAAGGTATCTTGAAATGAAAGGAGATAAATGAATATGTTGTTCATCATAAGATATACAAAATATACAATACATTATGGCACGCCTGAACCACTTTTATAGATAATCCTAGATTATCTCAGATAAACTAGGACTATCTCAGATAAACTAGCATTATCTCACTATTTTACATTAAGCTCAGATAAACCGGGATTATCTCGATTTTTTTCAGATAATCCCGGTTTATCTCAGAATTTTAAGATAAACCGGGATTTTCTCAGCTTAATGCATATTTGAGATAATTCATTATATTCCTCACAAAATTAGATAAATAATTAACTGGAGAAAATCCGGGATTATCTGAAAATTCTGAGATAATCCGGGATTATCTGAGAATTTTGAGAAAATCGATTAACTGAAAAAAAGTAGCCAATAGAAAGCCACGACACATTGGAGGAAAATTTCATGGTCATAAGGGATAAGATATAGATACAATGGTGCATCTATACAGATAGAGAAGAATGAAAGATTACCCTCTTACGGGAAACGTTTTAGAAGTTTTAAATTTCCAAATTTGATAAAAATAACAATTGATTTATTCAGGATGTACATGTATGACAAGTGTATCGATAATAATGAAGATCAGAGGGATCTAGAATTTAGAAGTTTGTCTTGAGAGGTTTTTTTTAAGAGAATTTGAATGTTATATCCGTATTTGTCTTTATGAAGATAGTGAAATATGTTACATAAATCTGGTATCCGCATAATTAACTAGGACAAATAACTAAAATGTTGAAATAAGTTAAGCAAAGTTGAAATACACCATTTCGAAGTTCTAATGAGTTTTCTTTTAGAAAGTTATAATCTTTAAAAAAAAAATATCACGCGCCGTTTTTCTTTCCTTAATTTTCCCTATTAAAAGAGTAAAATATGGTGCAGGAATTTATCATCCATTTATTGCAAAGTGTTCCATTTTAGTACTTACTTGGTAAGTTGTATAAAGTGTTTGTTGTCAATTAGATAATCTAATCATGATAATGACAAATGCCCAATACCTGAAATATTTATTACCTTACAACTCTATTATATTGTTAATCAGTTTGTTTTTTAACGACACGTGGCCAATGCATAATTAACCTTTAAACAAACGCTGTTAAAACGGGGTTTTGATCCCTGAAGGACGCCACACTTTGCAATGAATTAGATCTATATTTGTTAACGTTTTCAAATTAAATAAACTGAGTGGATTTCTTAAAATTCTCAAATGGCTTTAATATTATTACAAACAAAACGAAACGTTTATTTAACATTTTTTGCAACTTTTATCTTTATTTTTGTTCTAAGAAAACCTTTCTTGCTTGGTTAACTAGTATGTGTTGATTACCTTCACTAATTACTAAAGATCAGACGACCTAATTAAGTATTTGTATAGACCTAATAACATGATAATTGGTATCGAATATGATCATCGGTCATACATGACATATTCCAAATAACGGCGCGTGTTAATAAACACTTCAATAACTTCTGAAATATTCAATTAATTTTATTCAAACAAAAATATTAAGATAAAAAAATAAATAATTTATCGGACGCATACCCTCAACGCCCACTAAAATATCTATTACATGTCCTGAGTGCACTCAGGAGGCCCTGAGCGGTTTTAAAACGTACCGCAAAATTATTACTTAAAATAATTTTTGTTGACTGTTAAATGAAATACATTTCAATTCATTGAGTGTCAGTGAGTTATAATATATTTTACAAATGAGGGCCCCACTTTGGTAGTCCAACTTGAACACATTGAGCGATCGTATATATGCAATCAGGAACAGATGTATCCACGAAATTATATTAACATTTTATGAACTTGCCTGCTTAAATAAATCATGTTTTAGTTATAACATACACTTTTAATGTACTATTATTTATAAATCAATGTTTAAAATTCACATCTATGTGCTTAGATTAAAACTTCATGTAACATTTTAATACTTTATTCTTGTTAAATTTTTCATTAATAAATACTGTTTAAACTAAGATTAAAATTTTATGTGTCATACGGTCATTCCAAGTGTCATTCGGTCATTCGTGTTACGTATCTCCAGTACTTCTCTATGGATAAGAGCTAAAACTACCAAAAACAAGTTCACCAGAATTAATCGAAAACTTCCAGAAAAAACTACTAATAAGCTTATACTCTCATTACCAACTTATGTAGCAGATGTTACTATCAACATCCTAAACGGAATACTACCAGTAGAAGCCCAACTACATATCCGAGTACTTGGACTATTGAACAACATCTGTAATCAGCCTGGAAAAAGAATAGATAAATTGCTAGCTGACGACAACTTAAACTGAAAAATAGCCAAAGTTCTAGTTGCGTGTCGCTATAAAACATATGCCCAAGAAGTACGATCTACAAAATGGTACATGGACAACACCGTCAAAAAAATATTATGGACCTCCAACATCAAGAAAACAGTACAGAGCTACTAGTCTAAGAGTAACTTCAGTAAACAGCAACACTGTATTCTAGCTTCGAAGGCCGTACGGTGACCTATAGTTGTTAGTTTAAACATATTTTATTGTTCAAAAATGACAAATGGATTAGACACAAGTTTTTCAACTTAGTAACGTCTTCTCCTATTGTTGTCAATTTCTGTGTCATATGGTCTCTTGTGGAGAGTTGTCTCATTGGCAATCATACCACATCTTCTTTTTAATTTCCAAAACGACGAGTGTAAAAAAAAAGCAAATATGCAAACATACAGCCTGATTTAAATTTACAACAAAAACAAAATGAAATACAGGAACAAAGACTCAATGACACAATATGTCATGACGGAGGAAGGCACATGCATATTTGGAAGGGGCTAAAAAAAGGTCTAGTGCCAAACCATACCTTAAACTGAAACTGTACACATGGGATAAGACCGAAGTCAGAACTTAAAGTAAAAATTTGTTGAAAAAGGTCCAGGGTACCGTTTCACAAAGCCTTCGTAAGTCTACGTGTCAACGTACGTTCATCGTAAATAAATCGTAGGTTTTACAGCCGTTTCACAAAGCCGTCGTAAGTTAAGATGAGCGTAAATAATACGTAAATCCTGGCGTAACTTACTACAGCTATACCCAGTCGTATCTCGATCATAGTTTGTCCGCGAATATGAATTAAACCATATCTAAGATGGCTTTATTCTCGATCAAGATGCCGCAAATGTTAGAAGACGAAGAAGAATCTTCAATATTAGAACCACACTTTCTTCGTTTGATCATTTTGAAAATGAAATGGATTTTATATCCAGATACAGACTGGATAGACACAGTATCAATTAAATAACATTGGCAATAGAACCAGATATAAAACATAATACAAATAGGTCCCATGCACTTACTCCTGAAACGCAGGTTTTGTTAGCTTTGCGCTACTCACTGGTTAATGGATAGAAGACCAAGCAAGAATAAATATTTAGCACAACATAGAGTGTCATATGAGTTATATTTGATTATAAGGTTACCATAAATAATTTTGTTTATAAGGTTACCATAATTAATTTTGTTTATAAGGTTACCATAAATAATTTTGTTAAATCGTCATTTATTCCAAATCATATCAATCTTGAAAACTAAACAAAGTTGAAAACTGCAGAAATTTGTTAAGCATGTAATCTCCGTGGAATGGTATATCCTAAACAACCACCTTTTTTGAAAATAAATTCTACATCCAACAGATCGACATCGGTGTCAACATTCAATTTTAATACAGATCTTCAGATTCGCGTATTATATTTTATAAATGGGGGGGGGGGGGGGGGGGGTATAAATGACGAAATCATCGAAATATAATCTCCGTTCACGATTTTGTGAAGAGTGCTTTCTTTCACGTCCGCACTTCTATCGAGTATGGCATGCCAAATAAACATTTTAGATAATAATTACGGATGGCGAATATATAAATTACAGATCACGACATAAGAAGACACCATGTGACAATTTTAATTAGTCAATTGTTTTAGTGTAACAGAGTTGCTTTTTTCTTAGATCTACAAAAAAACACAAAAAAAACGCACTGGATGTTTTTATATCAATATTAATGCAAGTAAATAATTTTAACCCGTTTTCAATATTAAAGATCTGAAACTTTTATTATAAATATAAATTTGATACAGAATTTTATACGATTAAACAATTATGCAAGTAGTCATAAAAAAAAGCTCTGCCTAATGAGTTTAATAAATCATATTGCACAGGGAGAGAAGCTTTTAAATACTTTCTTTCATTAAAAATGAAATTACGACGTCGGCTGAGAGGGCATGGTATATATTGTCCGTTACATTTATTAACAACACTTTGTACAAATATTCTTTTCGAAAATAAAAACAATTAAATAGAACAAACAAAACTATCCGTCACAATGATATATGAGGGTCTGGATTAGTAGGGGGGGAGGGGGGGTGGGTGGGCTTTACATTTCTGTATTCTGTAATTCTTTTGGCCATTTTTCTCTATTCAGTAAGAAATATACTTATTCTATAAATTCTTGTGTTCAGACCGTGCATATGAAAATTTCCTGTTGTATCATGATTTTGACATGATAAGATCTTTTTGTCTGTATCAACGACATATAAATATTTGAATTTACATTTTAAATTGATACAAAAAATCAAAATTCTCTGATCTATAGATTTTCAAAAATGGAGTCTAAAAGATATCCATAATAAATGCACTGTATCAAATGCATATATGAGAACAACTACTTATAAACTGCTACGCGTCGCATACTATGTATAGAGACATGCATCATAAATCTAAGTTAAAAGACAAATTGAAAAAAAGGAATTTTAAAAGCTTTCTTTGACAAATTTTATACTAACTTCATTTTAACAAGTTTAAATTACATTTTCTAAAATAGAGCCAAGAACTGTTTGTAATGTTGTAAATTTAATTCGTTTGAAATTTTTATTCAAATACGCTGTTGAAGATTACTAAGCGCCAATAGAATACAATAATTTTGTATTTTATAAATTAGTGTCTTCGATAATGCAAAATTCTTCATCGAACAGTCTCATTATCATGTCGGTATTCGAAATGACTCGTTTCATTGTTATTACAAAAAATAGTTCATAATAACATGACAGAGTTTTTTTTGCTTCAGAATGTTCTAGATAAATATACAAAAAGCAAAGTTTAGACAATGTACCCTCATAAGCCTGGAAGTGGCTAGTCACATATAGTTAACAGCGTTTTTCTCACAATGATGTTCTACCTCCATAAGCCTGGAAATGTCGTGGCGGGTCACATATAATCAATCCTTCTGACTTCATAAATTTTGTTAGAGAGTCGGCTGAATTAAGACGTTATATGATGAAAATTAATTAATTTCCTTCCGTGAAAATGCATCGCATGTACAATAGAAATGAATCGCCCCTACAGTGAAAATTAAAGTCTAGTATCATTATTCGACAGTAAACATGAATCGCATAATGAAAACAGCATAGTGGAATTTAATTCAATATCAACAAGCTGAATAACAAAACCTGTTTTAAGTTATACAACATTAATAATTATGTTAAAAGGTACATTTTTCTGCAAATGAAACTTAACTGCTGCTTTTAAATCTCTTGCGCGCTCTGTTCGTGAACTATTCTTAATATTTATCTATTTGTGTATCAATTTTACACCTGGATGGCTGTAGGCGCGATGAAAACCCGTTCGCATCTCATACCTATATCATGAATTTAAAAAAACAGTACACATTATATCATATTTCTTATTCTATTCAAAAATCATGAATTTGTCGTCTGTTTATTTATCATTCTACATTAGAAATTCATAACGGATACAGTGAAAATGGTATTTCAGGATTCGCACATTATATACACTGGTTTTGTTTATTTTTATTGGACTTTCATTTAATTCTTTTCAGCGACAACGCATGCAACTTCTTATTTCTTGTTTGAAAATTCTTCTCTTGCTCATAAATCTGCATGAAATATTTGCCACTGTACGTTCAGAAAACAGCAATCAATCAATCATATCTCCTCTAAAATTGCAGTACTATAATAACTTTAGACATTATCAAATAATTGTTAAAAAATTCGTTTAATACTTTGATCAGATATAAACACGTCTCGTCACTCTCCTATATATTATTTCAAATTTCCGATACAAAGAAAAAAAGTATTATTGAATATCAAAGGAAGTAACCCATCAAAGATATAAGGCTTGTGTTTCGTCTACAAATGAAAAACATACGAACACACCCACTCACCTGATTCGCTCGTCCTCACAAATATAAAAAAATCAAAATAAAGAAACAATTATATACAAAATAAAGGATAAGGTCACCCCGGATGCCGCACAAATGTCAAGGCAACGAACGAGAAATCGGAAAGGACATACTTGGATTCCAAACCGATACCGCTAAATGCCCAGCTGTATTCCTGGAAAAGGAAAGCCGAAAATCCTACAATAAAGCATCTCGGAAAGAAACTACCGATCCATTAGGGGAACAACAGCTAAAACCCTCAGACATCAAATAGATTGGTCTGATAGTTTCCCACATGGAAACTTCTTATGGATTCCATCTGACCACATGTCTCAAACAAACCTGAAAATATCTGTAGAAACTTTCCTCAACAAAAAAATATAATCCAAAACAAAATATAAGATGTAAGGATAACAATATGTATCCATGAAACCAATTTGGCAAAACAATTTCAATGATGTTGAAGGATTCTCTCTGCAAACATTTTCACGTCCGCTCTCATCGGCATGCTCGACTCATCGATCTGTGAAAGAAGAGTGTGCCATATTCCGATGTAAATAAACTACGATTCACACCTCCTGTTTACAGCTAGAGTTCCGTTTTACGATACACTTACGATGATACACAGTGCGTAACTTGCGATCAACTTAGTAGTCCTTTACGATGCCTTTGTGAAACACACGTAACGGGAACGTAGAACCACACGTAAACGGATCGTAAAATGATACGGTGATCGTAAGTTAAGAAGGCTTTGTGAAACGGCGGCCAGATCAACACAATACAGACAAAAAAAAGTATACCAATAAATAGGAAACAAAAGAACGATCTGATAGTACTAGCATTTTATAACCTAGTTCAACATGTTCAAAGTCAGTAAACTTTGATAGATCATACAGAGTGGTGGTAGATGTACAGAATGGTGATATATAAACGAAGTGGTGATAGATATACAGAACGGTGATAGATATACAGAGTGGTAGTAGATATACAGAGTGTTGATAGATATAAAGAGTGGTGGTATATATACAGAGTGGTGATAGATATACAGAGTGGTGATAGATATACATATTGGAGATAGATATGCAGAAAGGTGGTAGATATACAGAATGGTGATATCTATACAAAGTGGTGATAGATATACCGAATGGTGTTATATAAACGAAGTGGTGATAGATATACAGAAAGGTGATAGATATACAGAGTGGTGATATATATATACAGGGTGGTGGTAGATATACAGGATGGGGATAGATACACAGAGTTGTGATATATATACACAGTGGTGATAGATATACAGAGTGGATATAGATATGCAGAGTGGTGATAGATATACAGAGTGGTGACAAATATACAGAGTGGTGATAGATATACAGAGTGGTGTTAGATATACAGAGTGTTGGTAGATATACAGAGTGGTGATAGATATACAAAATGGTGATAGATATATAAATTGGTGATATATATGCAGAGTGGTGGTAGATATACAGAGTGTTGAAAGATATACAGAGTGGTGATATATATACAGAGTAGTGATAGATATACAAAGTGGTGATAGATATGCAGAGTAGTGGTAGATATATAGAGTGGTGATAGATATACATAGTGGTGATAGATATACAGAGTGGTGGTAGATATACAGAGTGGTGATAGATAAACAAAGTGGTGATAGATATATAAAGTTGTGATAAATATGCAGAGTGGTGGTAGATATACAGAGTGGTGATAGGTATACAGAGTGGTGATAGATATACAGAGTGGTTGCAGATATACAGAGTGATGGTAGATATAAAGAGGGATGGTAGATATACAGAGTGGTGATAGATATACAAAGTGGTGATAGATATACAGAGTGGTGATAGATATACAGAGTAGTGGTAGATTAACAGTGTGGCGATATATATACAGAGTATTGATAGAAGATATATACAGATTGGTGATAGAAGATATATACAGATTGGTGATAGATATGCGGAGTGGTGATAGATATACAGAGTGGTGATAAATATACAGAGTGGTGATAGATATACAGAGTGGTGATAGATATACAGAGTGGGGATAGATATACAGAGTGGTGGTAGATATACAGAGTGGTGATAGATATACAAAATGGTGATAGATATATACATTGGTGATAGATATGCAGAGTGGTGGTAGATATAAAGAGTGGTGGTAGATATACAGAGTGGTGATAGATATACAGAGTGGTGATAGATATACATAGTGGGGATAGATATACAGAGTGGTGGTAGATATACAGAGTGGTGATAGATATACAAAATGGTGATAGATATATACATTGGTGTTAGATATGCAGAGTGGTGGTAGATATAAAGAGTGGTGGTAGATATACAGAGTGGTGATAGATATACAGAGTGGTGATAGATATACATAGTGGAGATAGACATGCAGAAAGGTGATAGATATACAGAGTGGTGATAGATATACAGAGTGGTGATATCTATACAAAGCGGTGATAGATATACAGAATGGTGATATATAAACGAAGTGGTGACAGATATACAGAAAAAGTTAACCATCAACCAAAAACTTATAGCAAAAACAGCATCTTTCATGAAAAATTTGAGATTGAACGATAACCAACATTTTGTTATGTGTATCTTTATATACAACGTAGCAGTTGCATATGGATTGATTTCCAATGAGATAACTATATATTACAGAATAAAGAATACCAGAGCGCAAATGCTGAAATGTCTCGTCTGCTTTACTTATGATAGTATATTTGTTGAACTTCTGTAATATTAAGGGTTTTACTAGAAGTGTCACATACTCTTAAAATTGTCAATGATTCATAAAAAGAGGTCAAGATCAGATGAACCATGACATACAGATATCTACAAAAATCCCGTACACCAAATATAGGTGTTCCGATGCTTACAGTACCTTAGAAACTGACAAATGTAAAAGTTATGTTTGGCCAATTAATTCGGAACATGAGGTCGAAAGTATATGAACCCTGACCGACAGTCAGACACAGACATCTTACTATCATTCAATATATCAAATACAATTGACGTCATATATGAAACATGCAGACAGACATGTAGACCATACACCAAATACCGTGGCCCTATAGCATACAGGTATGCAAGCTTTATAAATATAATGGGCATAAAGATGAGAATTCAAAGTTATAAATACAAAATAAAACATCTTAATGTATAAAAAAAAACAATACTTATGAAGGACGGACAAATGGACTGGTATTGATATAATTTACCAAGTCTGTGTGGTATTATAAGATATTAGATCCAATGGCATTGCACGATTATAGCCCTATTCACCAGCAAAAGAGACCCGGGTCAGTCATGCCAATCTAGTTTTTTTTAATACCAATAACAAATATTAATTATCATATAATTGAAGAATAATATGAACGTCTTCGTAGCATTAGATCTTTTACGATCCTTTTCACGATCTTCATAAACCAGTACGTGATCTTTCACGATCAGAAATATCAATTTTGTGTAAATATTTCTTTTTTTACCAAGTTTCAGATTATGTTTATACAAAATAACTATGAGAACCATTTGATGCATTCAAATAGAATGCCCTTTTTCGAAGAAAAATAGTTTATTTTATTGGAATTTGTGAAAAAAATCATGTTTGTTTACATTTTTGATGTCACTGAAATGTCGAGGAGCAATATGCCTTTTGTTGTTTTGTAAAAACTATGTACTTTTAGAACTGGATTTTCTCACATACTGATCATAATGTTCGACCATTTTGACAGACACTTTTATTTTGTTGTAAATTTGTCCGTGTAATTAGTTAAATAAGATTATTTAATAACTTTTCAATTTCTTCTCGATTAAATTTCTTTCACGATCCGGTACCAGAGCTTTCACGATCGTCTCGCAATACTTGACCTCCGTTAGATATTCTTTCACGATCATTTCTCTCGATAAACCGAATGACACCCGTGTTAGCGAGTACACACACATTTTGTATTCAGACAATGTACATTTATTGTTTATATCCTACAATTAATAACTGGCGCTTTAAGGTTCGTGGCATATAAACTCTTATGTATTTAATTATTTTGAAAACAAAATAAAAATTATGTCTAATGAATAACCATGATGAAATAATTGTTTTTTTCATAATTGAATCGTGCATTTGTGTATTGGATTACTTAGTTGCCTTCTTTCTAGTGCTATTTATTTTGTTTACTGACAAATGACGAAATAACGCAATAGTTAAAATTAAATATTTTACAAAACTTTGTCACGATTAAAAAATTAAAACCGACTGAATGAATTAAAATATGAGAATTCAATGATTATCGATGTCGAAATTGGCCGTCGGTAATAAACAGTCAGTTTGTGTAAAAGAAATAGCTACCAAATTTGTTTATTACGTATGTACAAAGTATATGTATATTGTATATAATCAGCCCTTCTGTATATTACTTGTTTTTATAATTGATTCAACAATTTTCGCTTGTGCAGGTGTCAATAACGGTGATGTTCACACCACGAGTAGTGATAAATGACACAATAACAGCGATCGATCAGTAAAAATTGCGTGCCGTATGCGCGTGCCGTATGCTGAATGTCGCCCCTCCTCTGAAAAGGACGCTAATTTTTATATAAAATCTCGCAAAATTATGACCCATATTTTGGCACATCCCCGTTCACCCAATAATAGGAAGTGAATTCGTCACCATCATGGTTTCAAAGAGAAAGTAAAACGTTAAACGCCGGATTCAGTGTCGTCCAATTAAAACACTCGTTACATTGTTCTTTTGTATATTTAGAAATCGAGATAAACCTAGATTTTATCGAGAAATTAGATAATTCATTATCTGAAATTGAGAAAATTAATTATCTGGAGATAAATTAGGATTATCTGAAAATCGATTAGAAAAACCTAGATTTTCTTAATATTTTGAGATAAATCGGGATTTTCTCCAGATAATGAATTTTCTGTATTTTCTGAGATAAACTAGAATTTTCTCGAATTTGAATTAAGCTGAGATAATCTTAGTTTATCTGAGATAAACCGGGATTATCTGAGATAATCCTAGTTTATCTGAGATAATCTAAGATTAATTAATAAAAGTGGTTCAGGCGTGCCAAAATACATGCTTCAAAGCCATTTTTCTCATACTCTTTGCAGACTCCAAACATTTAAACAAAAAGTTGTTAAGAAATAGGGGCAATTTATGACAAGATCCATAAAGAATGAAAACAGAATCTCAAATTTCAACAAAATGAACAATTTTTAAAGAAGATACAGATAATTCTCATAACTGTAGACATAAATTGGTATTGGGAACAAATTATCATTTATTCTATGGATGATTGAATAGAGATGACCTATGTACTAATACATCTATGTTTTTTATATTCCTTAATTTATATTTCAGCAAGAAATGAAGAAATACTCAAAAACTCGAAGGACAATGATGAAAAGATGTTCATAAAGACAAGAAATTCTTGAAAAAAAAACAAACAAAAATACTTGCTGCATGCCGGTTACAAGTGTATCTAGATGAAAAGTTTGAATCGTTAACAATTTTTAAGTCATGCGTATGCAACTTGTTATCAGAGACTATATGTTTGTTAAAAACTGAAAAACAGTCAATTGCAGAGTTATATCTGAAAACTAAAGCATCAGAAATTACTGACTATTGCAATTTGTATGACTGTTATCCGCTATTATGTAAACTGTACCATGATAGCCCAAAACTTAATATTATAGATTTCTTTCAGAATCCACTTTCAGTTTATGAAGCAGAAATCATTAATCTACAGAAAAAAGGGCATCCCACTAAATACTGTGCTTTGGCTTTATGTGTCATGTTTAACAACAAGTTGGAGGAAGAAATTTTCACAAAGGAGGTGAATGAAGAAACTAAGACTATTATTGAGAACACATGTGAGGCCTGTAGATTATACAGGGGAACATCACGACTTATGTTACAGGATGGTCTTAAATAACTGAAAGATACGTTTATAAAACAAGAACAAAACATGTACAAGATTTTAAATGATAAAATATTCGACTTTTTAGCATACTTCTTTGGAAATATAATAATAATAATGCTTAATAAAGAATGCAGACAGTCGTTTGGTTAAGGAAAGATTTTTATTAGAAAAAAACGACATGGGTCAATTTATTACAATTATACCATCACAGTATCATCACATGTACATACAGAGAATGATATATGACTGGTCAAAGGGGGAGGTTCTAGCTGTATTTAATAACATCAATATGAAGAGACCTCAGTTCAAGAAGAGATTTTTGTTTCAAACGCTTGATATATCTTACAAGAGGCAGCTGGCACATATCTGTGATAAACATAAATCAGACAAACATTTTTCTCATAAAAGCATACCAATAGTAAGTTGTTATGTGATGAAGATCTGAATTATGACTCCTTTGATACTGCTTTATTTCAGTGTAGTTATATAGGAGATATTCCCTGAGTCTTGTGGTGTTGTAAGCAAGGTGTTATATGAGTGGCCGTTCGTGTCTTTGGCGGTATGAACACACCGTATGAAATTTTCAACGTTTTTACTTTCAACGCGTTGGTTTTTACTTTCAACGCGTTGATTTTTACTTTCAACGCGTTGGTTTTTACTATCAACGCGTTGGTTTTACTTCCAACGCGTTGGTTTTCACTATCAACGCGTTGGTCTTCACTTTCAACGCGTTGATTCGTAATTCATACGGTATGAAAAACCAACGCGTTGGTTTTCAATTCCATACCGTAAGTTTTTCATTCCATATCGTAAGTTTTGTACTTTTGTCGGCCAATCAAAATGTTTGTTACAAAGTATTTTCTAAAAATATCCAGTCGTCATCTAACTATTCGGACAGCCTCCGGATTTTTCTTGATATTGGCGGTAAAGTATAAGTATGGCTGAATCGTCCGCAGCCCGTCTGCAAATGTTGATAAACAGGGCACAAAGATTAAATACAGAAGCAGCAAGACCACAAGTTGTCGAAAATCAAGATGACGATGATTTCTTGTCTGGGTAAGGTCCGGTAAAAGATTTTTGATAATCAAAATTTACGTCAAAACAATATTTCTTGTATTTTTATATATACACGTCCGTGTTATTATTTTATTGATGTGGTGTTGTAACATGTATCAAAGGGACTTGTCTAGTTGGTCAGACGAGTTTTAGATAACTATTTCCATACAATATTAAGTGTTTAGATACAGCTTTTCTTACACGTGTCAGTCATGTCAGTGTCATCATCTTGTGTTGTTATTGTATGTAACCCAAACAATACAATTATGTCAAAAGTTTATATCCATAATTATTAAATCGAGAAAAGAATTATTGAGGTCTGTTAGATTTGATAATTTTGGATGTTAATTTTTATGAAGTCCGTTACTGTATTATTAATATTGTACTGAACTGAACTGATAATTTGCTATCATCTTTGTTATTTTTGGAAAAATATCTTGCAAACTTCAGCCAATGCAGTTATTTTGCCTACACGCTTGAATGTATGCTCTGACGAGAACACAGACTATCAAGAAATATATTTGGACTTAATATCATGTAGTTTTTATTAACCATAAACATATATCAAACATGTGTACCTTCCTCGATCATTTTCTGATGTATCATCGTCCATTGTATCCGTAGTGCTAATCCGGCTGCAATAATTCACCATTTCCTTGAATCGATCTAAAAATCGCTCCCGGTCTCCTCTACGTGTAGCCATGTAGCAAGTCAGTAAGTATCTTCAACAACGGAGAATATTTTTTCCCGCCAAACTTAACAACAATCTGGAGTCCGTCCGAACGGTTGATTAGATTGTACTTTGGTACAAAGATGTTGATTGGTAGACATAAGTGGAAAACTTACGGTATGGAATTGAAAACCAACGCGTTGGTTTTTCATACCGTATGAATTACGAACCAACGCGTTGAAAAGGAAGACCAACGCGTTGATAGTGAAAACCAACGCGTTGAAAGTGAAACCAACGCGTTGAAAGTAAAAACCAATGCGTTGAAAGTAAAAACCAACGCGTTGAAAGTAAAAACCAACGAATAAAAACCAACGCGATGAAAGTGAAAACCAACGCGTTGATAATAAAAACCAACGCGTTGAAAGTAAAAACCAACGCGTTGAAAATTTCATACGGTATGTTCATACCGCCAATGACACGAACGGCCACTCATAGATATAAACATGTGTACACAAAGAGGACTATCGCCTGTTATGATTGCTTGTAAATATGGTCATACTGAAATGTTGAAAATGTGGTTAGATGAAAGAGTAAACTATACTTTGAATTGTTGTTCAAGTCACCTTTAATGATTGCGTGTAGAAATAATCAAAAAGAAATAGTGAATATGTTGCTTGACAGAGGGGCAGACTGTTATAAATGTGACGGGTTTGGTTGGTCATCTGTAACTACAGCTTGTATATATGGTTATACAGAAATAGTTCAGATGTTGTTAGACAGAGGAGCAGACTGTAATATATGTGACAAGAGTGGTCAGACACCTGTAATAATGGCTTGTAATCATGGTCATACAGAAATAGTGAAGATGTTGTTAGACAGAGGAGCAGACTGTAATCAATCTGATAAGAGTGGTCAGACACTTGTAATGATGGCTTGTACGGAAGGTCATAAAGAAATAGTAGAGATGTTGTTAGACAGACAAGCAGACTGTAATGAATGTGATGAAGATGGTCAGTCATCAATATGGGCATAAAGAAATAGTAAAGGTGTTGTTAGAGAGAGGAGCAGACTGTAATATATGTGACAGGTATGGTCAGCCACCTGACCATAAAAATGAAAATGATGGGCAGTCACCTGTAATGATGGCTTGTAAAAAAGGTTATACAGAAATAGTAAAAATGTTGTTAGATGGAGGAGCAGACTATAATACATGTGATTGGTTGGGTAAGTCAGCTCTAATGAAGGCTTTTCAACACGGTCATATAAATATAGTAAAGATGTTGTTAGACAAAGGAGCAGACTTCAGTATATTTGACTGGTATGGTCAGTCATCTGTAATGAAAGCTTGTGCAAATGGTTATACACAATGTAAAGAAATAGTTAAGATGCTGTTAGACAGAGGAGCAGACTATAATAAATGTGACATAGATGGTCACTCACCTATAATGATGGCTTGTGAATATGGTCATATAGATATAGTTAAGATGTTATTAGACAGGGGCGCAAACTGTAATAACTGTAATATATATGGTCAGTTATACAGACGACTGTGGGAATGTAATTATTTAAATGATAAAATGAGGATAATGTCAAACAGAGGATCAGACTGTAAAAAAAATGAAAATGATGGTCAGTCAACTGTAATGATCGGTTGTAAAAAAAGATGAAGATGTTGTTAGATAGAGGAGCAGACTATAATAAATGTGACTGGTTGGGTAAGTCACCTCTAATAAAGGCTTGTGAACATGGTCATTCGGGAATAGTAAAGATGTTGTTAGACAGAGGAGCAGACTGAAATGAATGCGAGTAGTAATTCACCTGTAATGATGGCTTGTACAAATGGTCGTAATATAAGAGACAGCTATAGACTTTCAGCTTTTGTCATTTTAATGAAAGCTTATGACTATATAGTAAAAATGTTGTTAGAGAGAGGAGCAGACTGTGATAAATGTGATAAAGATGGTCAGTCACCTATAATGATGGCTTGTAGACAAGGTCGTACAAAAACAGTAGAGTTATTGTTAGATAGAGGAGCAGATTGTAATAAATGTGATAAAGATGGTAAGTCACCTCTAATGAAAGCGTGTGAACATGGTCACACAAAAATAGTGAAGATGTTGTTAGACAGAAGAGCAGACTGTAATACATGTGATAAGGATGGTCAATCACCTGTAATGTATGCTTATAAACATGGTCATACTGGAATAATGAAGATGTTGTATGACAGAGGAGTGTAGACTGCAATACTTGTTTTGCCAATGGACACATTATAATGGCGTGTGAACGTGGTCATAGTAAAGAAGTTGTTATATAGAGGAGCAGAATGTAATAAATGTGACGAGACTAGTCCGTGGACTGTAATGATGGTTTATATAAACGGTCACAGAGAAATAGTAAAGATGTTGTTAAACAGACACGCAGACTGTAATACATGTTTTGCCAATTGACAATACCCTTTTATGAGGGTCGTAATAGAGATATGTTCATAACAAATAACGGTGAAAAATCTTGCCAAATGACGTTAACGGTAATTGTTGGTGCATTACGATAAATGTACACTTTCTTTAACATGTTTAAGACGATAAAAAATTTACTGATTTTGACGAATCACGTTAATTTGTTCAAAAAATGACAGTAACGATAAATATTTGAGACCTCTGACGAATCACGATAATGATATTTTGACGAATCACGGTTTAACCAATTTGACGCTAACGGTAGCCGCAAATTACCGTTTGACCCCTGCCGGTAAAGCTAGGTTCACACTGCCGATCAGATCAACTCGATGATCCCGATTGTCCAAATTTCCACGACCAAGCGTAACCAAATTCTTGATCGGGCCAGTTTACGACTTCTACCCGACTGATATCCGACTGTACACTAACTTAACTCGACCATTCACGACTCCTTGATGACTCCATCACGACTCCAACCCGACCACTAATTGAATACATATTCGATGATTCCGACCAATTCACGATCTCTACACGATCTCTACTCGACTAGCTAGACCAAATCAACTATACTCGATCTCAGCCCGATCTCGGCCAGATCAGATCGATTTGATCGTATAGGGGTCGTAGGGATAGTCGGGCATTGGTCGGGTATGTACAATTTCACTATAAAAACGTCTGAATTTTCTATATCACCCGCAGCAGCGGAGGGGGCATTAAGTGTTACCCTTGTCCGTTCGTAAGTACGTATACGTACGTCCCAACAATTAGTTTCCGTTCTCTTATTTTATTTTGCCTCAATCAAATTCTATGAAACGTATACACAATGCTTAATACCATAAAACACAGATCAAGTGCGAATTTGGGTGGCGTCACTTTTATCGTTCTTGGGTAATGACTCTTTATAGCGTTATATGCAAGCTGGGGCATTATCTGTGTACCATATGGACACATTCTCCGTTTATTTGGTTAGATACAGTAGTTCACAGAATGTCTGAGAAAAATTATACATGTAAAGTATCTACATGGAAATAAAGCAGTTGGATTATTTGGCAAGGTGATTGGAGCTCAGATAGATAGGTTAATATCTGTGACGGAGCTTGAAGAGAGTATAGAAGACGAACAAAAAGGGATATACAGCAAATGGTGCCGATAATCTAGATGATGCAGTGGCTGACACGGCGACCACTGTGTGGGCAGTGTAATGTAATAACAAAAAAACTGAACTCCGAGAAAAATTCAAAACGGAAAGTCCCTAATCAAATGGCAAAATCAAAAGTATGAGAGATTTGCAGAAGCTCAACAAAGAGGACCCCAATAAAAATTTCCTGAAAGTAAAGTAGGACGCTGATTTGTTATGGGAGTTTTACTGCTCTTTTCTTGAAAAAGGCACAACAAAATGAGATTTGTCACTCGATAAGTACTGATGTTGCTTTCTTACAAATTAAGCTTCTGTTTGTGTCATATATGTGCATATGTATGTAATCAGTATTTTCCAAATATCTGATACCCAGTAGTTGAATGGTTCAATATATTTCTTTTTGGTGTATCCATGGCAACAACCTGCTTGTTTTTACTAATAATATTGCAAAAAGGGGGTAAATGTCACATGTTTTCCCAAAATTTGGCTAAAAATAGAATTTCAATCCCCTTGATGATACCTTTTCTGAAACTGTTTACATAAATCTATCACGAATTCAAATAAAAATCATTCGTCTGTCGTCTCATTATTTTTTTTAAAAAGCGTATGAAAAAAAGTGTTTGTAAAAACATTCGACCGTACAGTGACATATATATTTTAATTTCTGTGTCATTTGGTCTCATGTGGAGAGTGGTTTCGGTAGCAATTATACCACATCTTCTTATTTTTATACTACAAAAATGTCTGGACATCCAGAAAATACGGACAGTCAAACAAAAATAGCCTATTAAACATGAAAATATAATATGGATGTTCTTAAAAACTAACTTTGAAGGCTTAATAAGTCATCAGCTGTCTAATAATGAATTCTAATGCACAATTACTTTCATATTTGAAAAATCCTCTGGGGCAAAAATGCAGGATTTACTTCCCTTCCAGAACACCTGAGATCATCCCAGGTTTAATTGGGTTTCGTGTTGCTAAGTTTTTAGTTTTCTATGTTGTGTTATGTAGACTGCTGTTTGTCTTCTCGTCGGCTTGTATAGTTAAAAAAAAAGTGACATTTTAGTTTTGCAGAAGCAAAGTTATGAGAGTTAATCAGAGCTGCACACATTTTAGAGAATCGTGTATGGCCAAGTAGAGATCGAAGATTGGTCGAATGTGGTCGCGTAGAGATCGGGTATTGGTCGAGTTGGTCTGGGATGAAAAAAATATAGAAGTCGCAGTGATTATGAAGCGATCGGGCATTGGTCGAGTTAATCTTGACCACATATCGAACAGGTTGGCGTTGATCGGGAAATGATCGGATATAAGTCGAGCAAAGATCGAAATGATCGAGTACTGATCGGTAAACTATTTGTATTCCGAACAAACTCGATCTCTACACGATCCTTTTCCGATCAATTCGACCGCTTCTCGACAAATTCTCGATCTCTTCTCGAGTGACTGGCTTCTGGAACCATACTCGAATGTTTTTGACATGTCAAAAACTCTCGGGTAGAAAGTCAGACCGATGACGACCAAGGAAGACCACCCCGAACATTCTTGTCGATTGAGTCAGACTAGTCTCCCGATCGCTTAATTTGTCTTGATCGGGATTGATCGTGTTTGTCTGATCGGCAGTGTGAACCTAGCTTAAAGGGTATTCCTACCCTCTTTTATGATGGCGTGTGAACATGGTCATACAGATATAGCAAAGATGTTGTTCGACAGAGGAGCAGACAGTGATAAATAGGTGACAGGTATGATAATTCACCTATAATGATGCTTGTGAAAAGGGTCACATATATATATAGTTAAGATGTTGTTAGACAGAGGCGCAGACTGCAAGAACAGTAATATATATATAGTCAGTAATCTGTAATGACGATGTTTGGAGATAGTCATTAAAAAATATAATTAAGATGTTGTAAGGCTGAGGAGCAGACTGTAATTAATGTAAGGATGGCAATCATTCACCTGTTATAATGGCTTGTAAAAAAGGTCACACAGTAAAATGAAGATGTTGCAAGACAGTGGTTTAGACTGTAATTAATGTGAAAATGAGGATCAGTCAACTCTTGTGAGCATGGTCATACAGAAATAGTGAAAATATTGTTAAACAGAGGAGCAGACTGTAATACATCTGTTCTTTTAGGTCAGTCACCTCTAAACATGGCTTATGAACATGGTCAGACAGATATAGTAAAGATGTTGTAAGACAGTGGAGTAGACTTTGATACAAGTGATGAGCAATACTAAACTGTTGTACAGATTTCGTTCAACATTTATTGTTCTTGTTCTAGAGATTTATTCTGACATTATAAAGCAAATGAAACTATATCAAAGATGTATTCTGATTTTTTAAGGAATGTGATATTATTGTAAAGGTGAATTATGACACTTTAAAGCAATACAGTTCTACGGCAGAGATGTTTTTTGACATTATATAGCAACGTGAAAAGCATCAAAGATACCAGAATTATAATTTAGTCTGGCAGACTAAAGACTCATCACTGACACTCTAATCTAAAAAATAAAAGGTCAAATAATGAAACTATTGTAAAAATTTATCATGACATTTTGAAGCATTATGTTACTTTTGTATTAGTCTTTTGAAATAAAGTATGACACAATAAAGTAATACGCTACTTATTAAAAGATGTCTTCTGACATAATGAAGAAGTGTGGAAATATTGTAAAGATTGATTTGACTAAAAATCAATATGATATTGTGTAAAGATAAGTTCTGACTTTACAAAATATATATTACTGTGTAAAGATAAATTCTGACATATAAATGCTTCAACTTTACAAATAATACACGATGGTCTTAAACGTATTGATTTTGGGGACTGCCGTTGTTTATCATCCTAATAACGTGTTATAGTATTCTTATATTTGTCTTTATGAATATTACTTTTACTGTTTAGTCTGTTTTTGGTGATATTCATTTGACGTGACTCTGTACTTATACATCTCGTCGTTGTGTAATTGTTCTATGATAATTTTTGTGTTCTTGTCTTTCATTTTTGCTAATGTTTTTTGTCTATATGTCTTTTTGTGCTCCCTGTTACATATTTGTTTGTTTTATAGTGATAAAGATTATAACAAAATGTTGACTGCTGTACCCCTATTTTTGACATTTTTACCTATTGAATCTGTTTGTTTTGTTCACACATACTTGTCAATATAATAGAATTTGATGCGACTGTCATACAAGTGAGAGGTTAAGCTAGCTATAAAACCAGGTTTAATCCACAATTTTCTTCATAAGAAAATGCCTGTATCAGGTCAGGAATATGACAGTTGTTATTCTTTCGTTTGATGTGTTTGAACTTTTGATTTTGCCATTTGATTAGAGAATTTCCGTTTTGAAATTTACTCGGAGTTCAGTATTTATGTGATTTTACTTTTTTATACTACTGTTGAAAATATGTATTCTGTCATTCTAATGTATAGTATGCTTCTACGTATTGTAAAGAAGAACTATGACACAATTAAGCAATACACTTCTATTGTAAAGATGTATTCTGACTTTATAGATGGGATGTTACTGTTGTAAAACAGCATTTTGTCATTATAATTTTGCTGTTGTTGTTGAAATATGTTATATTGATGCAAAACGTACCCTTGCTGAAATATGTTTTGCTGTTATTTTTTAGAGTTGTGTTGTTGAAAGATATACAGTTGTTGATTAGAACAGTTGCTTTTGATTAAATGTGCAATCTTTTATTTTTTCTAGAAATATATGCTGTTGTATATGTGTTATATGTGTTTTAATATGTGCTAGAGTTTCTTATAGTTTACGTTTTTGAAAGATGTCATGATGTTGTTGAAAAATTGTTGATATTGTTGTTGAAATATATGCTGTTATTTTTTGAAAAGTGTGATGCTGTTGAAATATGCACTGTTTTTATTAGAGATGTACCATTGTTGTTTTAAAAAGAATACTTGTGTGCAGTTTTGGTAAAAAAAATATATGCTGTTGTTTGGCCTTTTTAACATTTTTTGATTCGAGCGTCACTTATGAGTCTTTTGTAGACGAAACGCGCGTCTGGCTCAAATATAAAATTTCAACTCAGGTATCTATGATGTGTTTATTTACATAATATCAATTGTTTCTAAAAGACGTGTTTTGTAGTATTGTGGTTTTCATCACTCGATAGTTTTCTAGAATTGCAAACTCATTTCAAACACTGAAGAGTTTAATCATTGGTAAAATGTTCATGGCAATATGACTATTACTTAACATGGTGTTTTGAAATAATTATGTTGTTTACAAAGACATTTTTGTGTCAAATTTACAGTCGGTTCGAACCAAAAACTTAGATTATATATAATCTTATTGTATATTTTTTCATCATCAATATCTTCACAAATACACAACACTCTAGGTTATTTAACTGAAATTGTTTGCATATCTTTATTATTTAGACCAATAGATGTTTTATAACCTGTTCCCTCTTGCAATTAATTTCATTATCTCTTCTTCGTTACATTTTATTTTTCTAATTGAAATATCAGTAGTCATTATTTGTACATGTTAATTTTCATGCCCGTAATCTTCACTTCAAATTTGTTGTTCACATTATGAACACATTACATGTAGAATTTAAATCTTTTGGTTTGTAATGTTAATTTTATGTCACTTGCTGTGTTTACAATTTACCTTCTTTACAACCTTAGAAATGACTATTTGATCCTTTTTTACCAAACGTGTTTAGTGTCCCTATTTAATTAGTCTAATAAAATGATCTTATAGTATAGGAAGTTTCCATATGTGTTCACAGTAATTACTTTTCAACTGTATGCCATTATTACCATGACTATATTTATAGGATTTCTTCAAAAATCTCGCAACTTTTAGTGCTAATTGAAGAAAACCTTTAAAAGTTGAAGGCGTTCAATGAACCAAAAAACTTAAGAGTTTATCAGAGTGCTTGATTTTAGAGATTTTTCAGTCATAATGTAATTAATAAATTAAGAATTTTATAAGATTTATTCAATGCGTGCATTTATTCCAGACCTCCTACAAAAGGAAACATGTAATTTGCATAAATAATTGTTTTTATTATGTCTTTTACAAGAACTTGAAACTGAAAAAAATTATCAGATTTTTTATTGATTGGTTGTTGATGGGTTAATGCCTATGTTTTTCTATAGCTCACCTACGCAATACCTGATAATTTATTACTAATTGTTTAAGCATAGTTAAAAACAGCCACGTGTGCCTGTCACAAGTCTTAATACTTGTCAGTATCTCTTTAGTTTGTTTACTACTTTTTATGACACTCGGCTGTTGTTGAATACTGTATGATAACCTCAAAATACTTTGATTGCTTGTGTTGTTGGGTTGCTGTCTCATTGGTGTTAACACGTCCCCTGTTATTTGTCAGAATGATGTTAACACATATGATTATTTGCAGGACAACATGTACAAACAACAGAGCACTAATACATCATAGTTGATTAATAATTAATTATAACTAAATAAAGGTAACAATAGTATTATTCGCTGTTCAAAAGTCATAAATCGATTGAGAGAAAACAAATCAGGGATACAAACTAAAACCGAGGGAAACAGATCAACTATAAGGGGAAAACAAAGGAACAACTGGATCACTGAAATGCAACAAAAACAAACGCCAACACACATAGAAACGAACTATTTGATAATAACTGCCATATTCCTGACTTGGAACAGTACATTTTAAGAAACAATGATGGGTTGAAACTTCCCGCTTATATAACAATGTTAAACAATATCGCTAAAATGACAACACAACGAGACAGAAATATAACACAAACACACACAAGAACACTCATCACAAAAAAACGCACAAACAAATAATATGATAGTCGACAAAACATGCAAACCGCAGAAAAACAAAAATCTGCAATCAAAGACAAACAGCAAACACATTGACGCACTTATGTAACGAATATGTAATCTTAAATCATTTACAATCATTTTCACAATACTAGGCAAAACAATTACCATGACAATGACGGTATTGAAAGGCTATTCTATAATTACTTGTAATACAAACCGATACCACAACAGAAATACCAAAAATAAACACATGAATGTTGGATGTACAAAATACCGAGACTAGTCGTATATCAATGCAAATTCACACTCGGTAAAACATTCTTATTAGAAAATAGGTCATGGGTGGTACTTAGTAGACAAACGACATAGATGTTAAACCACAACCTAAGACGTGGTGAAAATATCATTAGTTAGTTTAGACACTGCACATCGTATAGATCAACCATCCATGAAATTTACGGATTGTCGTTTTTAATATTTCCTCCATATAACTCTGTTGAAACAGTTTCTGCGTAAGGAGCACGCTCCTGTATATGAATTCCGTTAAGTGTGAATATGCATGAGCATTACGTATCAATTGAGATATGTAAACACCATACGACGGAGCAGAGTGTAAGGTACTGCTGAGAAATAGGAAATTGATAATTTGGAAGTTGAAATCATCCTGTTTGTCATAGATTTTACTGTGAAGTCGTCAATCTTTGTCAATAAGTTCACTGGGATATATGATATATGAGATGCAAGTACTGACTCAAATATTGGTAATTAAGTGATAGGGCATCATCAATATATTTGAAATTAAAATTAAAGAACCTTGCAAGGTACTTTGTATTTTTGTCTTTTAGAAGGTTCTGAATGAATTCTGCTCCATACGAGTACAAATAATGGTTTTTATATAAAAAGACAATATTATTAGAGGCTTTCTCTGCTGGAACAACGACATAAACTGTTTATGATGGTATGAAACCATCTTTGCTAGTCAAGGGTTTCGATCCAGTCACCTAATCTCCACCCTTGTCGGATTACGATAGAATTTCCTATCCACGAGGTAATGCTATTCATTGGTCGCAGTTATTACTGTCTGCATTCAATCAAAAAGCACCTTCAAGATGATCACATGTAAATGTAGAAAATGTAAATAAACAATTGCCACGTGCTGATTGGGCAACAAATCTGTACCCCCAAAACATAGGACGATATTAAGTGACAATTTTAAAGTTCTTAATCAACTAATTAGAGTTAATAGATATGTGTGTAGCGCAAATGTTGAAATGTCAACTTTTTTCTGGTTTCTGATTCAAGAAATTTATAAACACTAAACACAGTCATTTCAACACCTCTAAACTGAAGAGAGTTCAAATGCTGCCATTGGTCAAGAATGATATAGTCGGAGTGAGCGTGACTTTTGTCTACCGGTAGATGGTGCCATGGGTGAGAGAAGGGAACTGGATCGTAACCCTTGGCTAGCAATGATAGTACGAAACTAGAATTCAATTTTCACCACAACAATAAGTTTTTTTACAGGTAACATTCCCAAGTTATGTCTCTAGGAGATGAAACATAAAAATCATATCTGAGAACCAGTAGCAAATTGTCTATGTATGTTAAACTAGTCATCGTCTAAATTTTCCAACCAAACTCACATGGCTTGCCATTAATTGGTTTGCAACATTCGCCTTCACCCAAGCTTTGCTTTGCCATAGTATACGTACAAATTTAGTACATGTTGCTTTATGACTAACTCACATGGCGACAGATTTATTACACTCTAATCTTTACATACTTCCAAATGTAGTGTAAGCCTATTCAAATTGTTGTGCTATTTATTGAACTTGTATTTTGAGTCTTATAAGGTAGTAAAAAAACCATAAAGTCAGTGTGTGCTAATGCTAAAAGATTACTGAATTGGCTTGCGTTAGTCCTAATTAGTTTGCATACTGATTTTTTACCGATTCCACAAAATCTGTAGAATCAAATCCACTCTTGGCATGAATGATCGACAGAATTTCGGTGACAACTGGGACAAAAGATGAAATAGTGGCGTGAACTGGGATAAATCGTCTGTTTAATCCTTCAAGCTGTCAATTGAACCAGTCTGAACACATACTTCTTATTTTGCTTTTAATTTAAAACATCAAAATTGGGTCTTTTATGATTCATTTTTACAAATTACATCACAAAAAAAGTATGTGTCGAAAAAAGTGGTAGTAAACATTATAGTAATTTCTTGACCTATGTCTTATATGGATATGAAAATATGGACTGTCAAGAGAAAACAATACATTAAACACATATAACACGGTCTTCGGGTTCATGCTAACTTTGAAGCTATTAAACCAAAAGTCCAAATGGTGAAGTTGAAATCATCCCTTCGTAAATTTTACGGACGCCATCACGAGTTGGTTGACCGTTATGGAATATCCGTTTCACAGATAACATCGTATATGTTCCTTATGTCGTAACTACAATCCCGTTCCCTTTTCACGATTGTGATCTACCGAATTAGACTTATTACCGAGTTTTTACTAACATGAGCAGCATGACGGGTGCCACATGTGGAGTTGGATCTGCTTACTATTCTACAGCACACGAGATTATCCCCAGTTTTTGGTGGGGTTCGTGTTCATTAGTCTTTATTTTTCTATGTTGTGTTTTGTGCACTATTGTTTGTCTGTTTGTCGTTTCCTTTTTTTTAACCATGGCGTTGTCAGTTTATTTCCAATTTTTAAGTTTGAATGTCCCTCTGGTATCTTTTGTCCCTCTTTTGAAGGCTCTATAAATTTTCAAATATCTATGAATTATTTGCAGCACCATAACTATCATATTCACTGGGTCAACATGCAAAACCATGCAACAGATGGATGGATGGCTGGTAAGACAAGACCAAAAAGTTTGTGCTTTTAGAGAAATATAATCAATCATTAAAGATGAAACTTTCAGAGATCATGTATTAATGTTTTATTAATCACACAATTTCTAATCAACAGGATTTAATACCACATTTTCCAGAAAATAATCTAAAATCTATTGCAGCAGCCAACAAAGATTATAATTTCCTTATCAATGGATATAGTAGTTGTGTGTCACAAACGTAGATGGTTTGAGGCTAGGCACCATGAAACTGTACTGATATATAATATCCATTCATTATTTACAAAGAGATTACATATAGTCAGTTTACATAGTTCTATTGGACATAAACTGTTGGCATACCGATTTGTTTCGCCTAGATTTAATTTTAAGAGTAAAATGCAAACGTTGAAATTGAAATGGCAATACTTTACATGTTACCTTACCAAAAGTTTCAAAGTCAATAGACCATGACTGAGGGGGTCAGAATGAGATGTGTCAATGCTTAAAGCTTAAACATCTACTTACCAAATATTATAAACCTACCATTAGTCATTCCTCTTAAACTTATGAAATCAAAAACTTTTACTAAAAATGTTGATGTTGCTGCTGCCGTTGGTAACACCACTCCCAAGTCCTTCCTTTCGGGTCGCCATCAAAATTAGTCGAAAACTTTTACAGACAGTTAAAAGTAAAATCACAAAAATACTGAACTCCGAGGAAAATTCAAAACGGAAAGTCCCTAATCAAATGGAAAAGTCAAAAGCTTAAACACATCAAACGAATGGATAACAACTGTCATATTCCTGACTTGGTACAGGCATTTTCTTATTTGGAAAATGGTGGAATAAACCTTGTTTTAAAGTTAGCTATACCTCTCACTTGTATGACAGTCGCATCAAATTCAATAATTGACAACGATGTGTGAACAAAACAGTGTTCGGGGAGATAACTCTTATAAAATAAAATATTTGTTTTAGCGGTGCCAGTTTCAAAAGCGTATAAACTGTTCGATATCATATACCAAAAATGTAAGCGACATCTTTTGAAACAACAATACAGCGAAAGAAAAAAATTAGGCGGAAACAAAAATTCAGAACAAAAGCAAAAGGTCTTTCCACGGAAAAGTGGAAAGACCTAATAATCAGAACAAAAGAAATATGTCTTTCCACGGAAAAGTGGAAACACATAATAAATAATCAGAAGAAAGCCAATAGGTCTTTCCACAGGCAAGTGGAAAGACCTAATAATAATCAGAAGAAAACCAATAGGTCTTTCCACAAAAAAGTGGAGAGACCTAATAATAACCTTATGCTCATGATATGTATAATGATTCGCTGAATTGGTCAAAATTTTAGAATTTCTCCTAACTGCTAAATCAACACTTGAAAGAATATTGTTAACAGTATAGACATGTATCTGATTATCTTATAGAGTTAATGACAGATAAGCCACGTCCACATAATTGACATCCGATCCTATCTCTTGACAAGACAAAACGTTAACGTTATGTATCTAACAGTTATGAATCAACCAATCATCTTTTACTATATCCAATTATTCCATTTTTTTTGCTTACACCCAAGTATTGACAGGTATACCGGGAAGTTATCTGTTATTACCATAAACTAAGGATTCATTAATTCACTATTTCATCCCGAAAGGTAATATCTCCTGGTCCTAAGTTTAGAGAACCCAACACATTAATCGAAACCATAATTTCAACATAATTATGGATTCTTTCAGAACTACTCTACAGCATGGGCTAAACAAGAAGAAATTGAATTGGACACTTTGTCAGAATAGGTCAAAACAATCAGATCTCTGATAAAACGTCGCATTCATAATTTAAAAAAATTGTTTGAATGATCGACCAAAGTCCGTTTTCAGAGACAAAGAGGCTGTGAAATGTCTATCATCTCTTCACGATAAGTATGTTGTTGTTCTTGCGCACGAAGCTTCAAATAATATTGTCTTTGTATGTTAATCGTACTACTACGTAAAAAAAATAGGAATAAATGAGCACTCAGGTAATTACACATACAAAAACATATTATTTTGCAAGTATGAGATTTTCTGCGAATCATAAGTCCTTCATAACTTCAATGAACATTACTTAACTCTGTTTGTATTGGATACCTAAGCTTCACAAAATTCCATACAAACAACGGTACAGTGCCAGCTCATCTGCATGTATGGTTAAAGAATTGTCATTTAGATTGACAAATATTCTGTCCGCATTGATAGATGGTCTTCAGAAATACTGTGAAACTGTTTACTCGCGTAGTGGTATTAACCATATGTGAATTCTCAAAAAACTGTAAGTACTGCTAGATAATTTTAAATGTCGATCTCTCTCTGAAATTAACTTTATCAACACTTTTGATTTTCAAACCTGTATACCACTATTCTCCATGTGAAATAGAAAAATCGTCTAATAAATTCATAATGCTTTCAACATAAAAATAGTACCATGCGCTATAAATTTATTACTTTGGAATACCAAACCGCATGTTTTGTTAATATGAGCAAAAACGAAAACATGCTACACAGAGGAACAAATGATTAATATGCTGGAGTTTCTTATTGACAAATTTTTGTTGAATTTGGAGGTCAACTTTTTCAACAAATTGTCTGCATTCCTATCCGAATGATCTGTGCTCCTCTCCTTGCCGACCTCTTCTTTTTTCATATGAGTCGTAGTACCTTCGGACAACTGTCAAAAACAAGCAAATCAAAGAAGCCAGATATATTAAATTTCACATTCAATTTATCCATCAATATATCCTCCAGAACTAGAAATTAAAGAAACAACAGACACGGCTTCCTCTGCCTCATTTTTAGATTTATACCTCGTATTTGACATTTACGGTCATCTCTGTACCAGAATCTATGACAAACGAGACGATTTTTATTTTGAAATTATTTATTTCCCCCACCTTGGTGTCAATATACCTACTTCACCTGCATATGTGATAAATATTTCCCATCTCATTCGGTATTCAAGAGCTTGCAGCTGCTATTCAGTCTTTGTAAAATGTCACAAGTGTCTGAGTGATGAACCAGGAGTATGTCAAAGAACGTCTCGTCCATTTTCTAAAAAAGTTCATCGGAAGATACCAAAAAAAGTAAAATCACAAAACTTCGGCACGCCGAGGAAAATTCAAAAACGGAAAGTCCCTAATCAAATGTTAAATTCAAAGGCTCAAACACATCAAACGAATGGATAACAACAAGACCTTGTTGATTAATATTCCGTATCAACTTCATAAATTTCACGATGGTTTTGAAGTATAAATTATAGGTACTGACGTTGTTTATCATCTTCATAACGTGTTATAGTATTCTTTTATTTGTCTTTGTAAACGATAACTTTTACTGTATAGTCATTAATTATTTTCACCATCAGTCACCAGATATACGACACAAGGATTAATTTAATACCAAAAAACTCTTCATAGGTATCAGAATTAAAAGTTTGTACCCCGGTTTGGCGTTTCGTCTTCAAAAGTATTATCAGTGACTCTATCGATCTAGATACAAATGTTAGAAAGGCGAAATAAATAACGAAGTTGAAGAACATTAAAGACTCAAAATTCCAAAAGTTTTTTTTCCAAAAGCATGCTAAGGTCATATAATCCTGGGGTAAAATCCTTTGTATTTCGATTAATTCAAAGCGTTGTAAAGAATTAATGTTATATAATGAGTCAATGATAATTCATGTCAACACAGAAGTGCTGACGGATAAGCTTATGATATCCTCGGGGAGGAAACCTCCACCAGCAGTGGCATCGACATATCGACTGTAAATAAACTCATCATAGAAACTAGGATAAAGAAAATGGTCCAAAAGTTCAATCCTGATTTCTGAATTCATCCCCTTTTCTATTTTGTAGAAACTAAATCATGATCAGCGACGTAACTACAAAACTATATGCTTTCAGAAGTCTTATGACCACGTTCAGACTGGTACCTACTTCTTACTACTTTATGGAACTTACGTAATTTCTATCTGTATCCTCAACATATATTTGTTGTGTGACCAATACATGATGGAACGAATCCAGTAAAAACATTAAAAGAAACTTCAATATAAAGAAGATAGTGTGGTTTGACTACCAAGTGAACAACTATCCAGACCATGCAAACAAAAACAAAATTATGAGCACATAAAAAAAAATACAACGACACTGTTCAAAACTGAAATGATAACTTTAAAAATTTACTAATTATTGTTTGATTCCAACAGCAATGAGAATTGAAAGAGGGGATGTGTCAAAGAGACAACAACCCGACCTAAGAGCAAAAAACAGCCAAAGGCCACCAATAGGGTGTCAACACAGGGAGAAAATCTCACACGCCGTAGGCGGGCTTCAGCTGGTCCCTGTACGGTTCAAAGAAAAATAAACTGAATAAACCAATATTCATAGTGACTTTATATGATAAACACCTTTGTGATGAGCGCATGGTACGCCCGTCGATTTTTTAATTAAATAAATTTCTAGAACTCCTAAATGTCATATCAGAAATCAATTTAAAAAAATAAAATAAGTTTTGTTTTGATAGAACAGTCGCAAAAAATACATAAAAACTACCACAGCATGTTTGATTTATTGCCTCAAAAAAGGAAAACACTCGTATTTTATGATATAAAATCACATAACTTGGTAACGTAAAATCTAAAATTTATAAAAATCTAAAGGTTCGAGAGCTTACGTCAATAAATATAAACAATTTACCAAAGTTTTTGAGTTATTATCCGACATGGTGACGACGGACGGACTGATGGACGGTATGACAAATGTATATCATAATTCGTCCTGTAGGTGTCAGACCACCAATTAAAAATCCCTATCTGTTCATCCAAATTTTGCAATTTTTACAGCTTTCTAAATATTTAACCTTAAGTTTAACTTCATAGAAACAGGGTATATCCTGAATTGTACATGTATCACTTTTCTACATGCCAATTTTCAACCTACCTTTTAAGTCTTATAAGAAAAATCTGACCTTGGGAATACAGGTACTACCAAAATAACTCCTTGGTTTTCAGGAAATCTTTAATTAGTATACTATGGAGCGCATTAATCCTGAATTTTAATGCAAACTCATAGACAAGTAAATTTTGGCTCAAAATGGTTTAAATATAGTTTTCTTTCACCAAAACTTTCATTTCTGCAAATTTGTTGGTTAATTTAAGTAAACAAGGACATCAAAAGCACTGTTTTGTGTCAGAGTAGGGCTTCTTTTACACACGTTCTAAATCTGAGAGAGTAGTTGGTGGTCTGACACCTAAAGAGCAAAACAAAGTTGATCAGAAATCTTTTGTTTTGCTTTATTCTTAATCCTTGGTCAATTTGTAGTAAAACAAATTCTATCTGAGCATAATGCTACTTATATTACAAAATTCACAGCTCAATTAAAACTGACTGTAATGTATGACTTTAATAGAAAATACTTGAAAATTTCATTTTGGACTACAGGAACATAAATTTTCAATATCAATATCAGTTTTAGTTGATTTTTCCTTGTTTGTCCTACTGCTTTAAAGTCTTTCCACAATTTTTACAATGAGTTTAGTAAAAAATCCAAGATATTAAAGAGTCAAGGAACATTCATCCCTTTTTTTTCACCAGGTGTCAGTAATGGGACTATTATTTGATCAAAAGTGCAGTTATGGTCATTAAACTGTTTTTATTTACTATCAGTCAACAAAATTTAAGGTAGAAAACTTTCATTTGAGACAATAAATGGGATTGTGGTGAGTGTATGCAGTGTTTACATTAGACTATGTTATCTGCCAAATACATGGTATGACGCAATGATATAAGAGGTAAAATCAAATAATTTCATTAAATCTTCATGACGACATTTTTTGTGGGTAGTAAACAACCTATGTTTTAATGTTTAATACCACAGAAACAACTTAATGTGCATTCATAACAATTTAAGACATTTTTTTTATATGAAAGCATATTGTAAGGGTGGGAAAAGCTAAAAATAGCACAAATTCAGGTTTAAGGCTCTAAATTTGCACTATTGGACTTTTTGCCAAAAAAAATTGAAATGTGGCTACTATCATTTCAAATGATCAGCTAAGGTAGCTGGGGGGTCTTAATTCAAATCCATAGAATTTTTTAATAATTTGTCAAAATGTAGTTTATATCACCCGTTTTTTTTTAAATATAATAAAAAGAATGTGTCACCGTACTTATTTTCACGCTGCAGGATGGGCAAACTTGTCAGATTTTGTATAGATAATGAATGAAAAACCTAATTTTGTGTCATAAAACGAAAACTACTCCATAGAATTTTGAGATAAAATATGAGAAGATAGCTCTAATAATGTGCTTTCTGATAAGAAAAAGAAACAATTAGGTCACCGGACTCGTTTTCTTGCTACATAATAAAATAGGTTAATTCCTAACACATTCCATTGTAAAAGTTACTTTATCTGAATTATCTCCCCTTACATTTCAATGATCTCACCTTATGTGGCATAGTTGAAAAAAAATGAATCAAAACAGAAATATTCTGGTTTTTTTTTTTAAATACTTTCGTAAATATAATAAAACATGTCATTTGCTGTATTTAATTGAAAAAACCTTACATATGAATACCCTTCTACTCTCGAAATTTGCACATTTCATTAAAGATCTCGACCGATTGTTATGTGGTATTTCAAAATCCAAGATGGAGGAAGACACCCGAGCCACCTTAAGACAAAAAAATATATTGTTCTCTGGTTTTGGGGTTTCACCGCTTTTCGCTTTAAAGGTGTCAGACCACCAATTAAAAATCCCTTTCTGTTCAACCAAATTTTGCAATTTTCACAACTTTCTAAATATTTTGCCTGAGGTTTAACTTCATAGAAACCAGGTATATCCTGAATTGTACAAGGATCACCTTTCTACATGGCAATTTTCTACCTTTTAAGTCTTATAAGAAAAATCTGACCTTGGGAATACAGGTACTACCAAAATAACTCCTGGCTTTCTGGGAATCTTAAATTAGTATACTATGGAGCGCATTAATCCATTTAATGCAAACTCATAGACAAGTAAGTTTTGGCTCGAAATGGTCTAAATATATTTCTCTGTCACCAAACTTTCATTTCTGCAAATTTGTTGGTTAATTTAAGTAAACAAGGACATCAAAAGCACTATTTTGTGTCAGAGTAGCGCTACTTTTACATACGTTCTAAATTAGAGGAAGTAAATGTTGGTCTGACACCTGTAAACGGTCGTATAAAATTAGATTTTTTTAAACGACTTAATGTTTTCTGTACCTTTTCAAGATTAAAACTAATTTTGGCTTCTCATAAAAAAAGTCTTACCAGACACTTGATATTTTGCATGTCCCTAATCGAAAAACCTACTCAAAATAAGTTTTAAGTTTCATTCAAATGCATTTTGTTCTTTCGAAGAATTTTTCGTTAATGAAATGTCTTCAATAGCATTTATTCAATTTATTCACATCATGTCAACACTCACAACGATTTAAAGCATATGGCAGTTGTTATTTATAGTTCGTTTCTTTGTGTGTTACATTGTTGTTTGGTTTTTTGTTGCACTTTAGTGTCTGTTGTTTCGTGGTTTCCCTCTTATAGTTGATGGGTTTCCCTCGATTTTAGTTTGTAACCCGGATTTGTTTTCTCTCAATCGATTTATGACTTTCAAACAGCGGTATACTACTGATGCCTTTATAGAAACTTGTTTACTTTTATCGAATTTGAAAATAAAAAATTTCTTATGTCTGACTTGAATTATGATGATCAATGGTTAAAAGTCAATTCTAAATTTTTTTTATTGTCTCACTGGACCCTTTACATGTTTATGTTTTGCAAAAATATCTCCAATTTCTCGTTTCGTTTCAATTTAAAATCTTTTAAATAATGGATTATTCTTTAAATTCTTTTCTCTTTACATTTCACTGTTAGATATCGATACGTACTCGAACTTTTTTGATTGAAAATATGTTTTGTATGCGGTTTCAAGCTGTAAAGAAAAACGTCTGGTCTGATAAATCAAAAAGTCTTAAGGTTCCTGACATCGTGTAATGAACCATACAACTGATATGTTAGTGCCATTTTCATCGACTCAAGTTATATATATATATATAAGAAGATGTGGTATGAATGCCAACCAGACAACTCTTCACAAGAGACCAAATGACACAGAAATAAACAACTACAGGTCACCGTACGGCCTTCAACCATGAGCAAAGTACATACCGCATAGTCAGCTATAAAAGGCCCCAAAATGACAAATGTAAAAAAATTCAAACGAGAAAACTATCGGCCTAACTAATGTACAAAAAAATAAACGAAACCAAATATGTAACACAGCAACAAACGACAGCCACTGAATTAGAGGCTCCTGACTTTCGAAATGGCACATATATACGGAATTGGGCGAGATTAAAGATGTTATCGGGATTCCAACCCTCCCCTTAATCTGGGACAGTGGTGTTACAGTACAATAAAAGAACGAACTATAAGAATCAGTTAAAAAAGACTTAACTCATCAGATGGACACAAATTTAAATTGATATAACAAAAACACAGATTTGACGTGACCGGAAACTTGTACATCCCAACAACAAAAAGACACTAGGTACAGATCTGAGAGCTCGCAGTTACTGATATCTAGTTCAAAGCCAAAAACAACTAATAAAACAATCACGCAACTAAGACTAAATTATCAACCAGTTCACTTCTAAAATCCAATGGATTTAGTATAAAGACGTCATAAACGTCAGAGAATAACATGACCTTGTGCAATGCCAGGATACAGGTATCGACAGATTGTAGATCATTTGAAGTGCATATGTATATAACAATAATATTTAGTTTGCCTTTAATTTACTGATAACAAAATCAATATTAATTCCAATAAAAACAATATTCAAAGATCTAATTACAGTATTGAATTGGTAACCTTTTAGAATAGGTCTATTTAAATAATCTTATCATGGTTACCAGGATTGCAATTTTGTATTTGCGCCAGACGCGCGTTTCGTCTACAAAAGACTCATCAGTGACGCTCGAATAAAAAAAAGTTAAAAAGGTGAAATAAAGTACGAAGAGCATTGAGGACAAAAAGTTTTGCCAAATACAGCTAAGGTATTCAAATGCTGAGGTAGTTTTGTAAACAGTTAATTTATAATTATGACAATATCAATGATAATTCATGTCAACACAGAAGTGCGAACTACTGGGCTGGTGATAACCTCAGGGAATAAAAAATCCACCAGCAGTGGCATCGACACGGTGGTTGTAAATAAACTCATCATAGATACCAGGATTGCAATTTTGTATTGGCTGCGCCAGACGCGCGTTTATTTAAAGGATTGATAAGTTTACCAGGATCGTTTCTAAATTTCCGGGCACGGTAAACAACATCTCCGTAAAAATGAAGATGTGCTATCCCGTTTGATATAAGTTTTCTGCAGGCACAACCAAACTTCAAAACCAAATCTTTATATCTATGGAAGAATTTAGTAATGGTTTTAAGTAATTTGTGGTAACAAAATCCCTGGCTTAATAATTTACCAGTAATACGTAGATTACGCTCATTATTTTACTGAAACTGTATAAAAAATAATCTGACCTTTAGAAGTATAGGTTGATATAAAATTAATTTTAATGCTGAAATTGAACTGATTTCAATTTTGATTAGAGAACCATGTTACGGCTTTAATACTTAAACGGTTGGTCCGAATCAACAAAGAGCCATGTATAGATTAATGCGACAGTAGCTTACCGATTTTCAAATCTCGTAAATCTGAAATTGGTCTTTAAGTAGAGTCAATTTAGCAGATTGCTCTTTCAAAAAACAGAAGTGTTTTCATACAATGCATAAAATCACAAACAGATAAAAAGGTAAATGTTGAGTTACTGTTCATAATAATGAATGTAATATCATATGATATATCCGATTGTTAATCAAGAGATTAATCTTAATAGAAGTTCAACTCATAGTTAAAAATGTCAATGTTTTATTATCATGGATGTGTCAGTTTATCTTCGGCCTAAGTTCGCTTATAGAATGTGTTTTAGGGACCAAAAATATATATCTGGAAAAGTATGTGTGTAGAGTAATTTAGACAATATTTTATGTTAGTTTGAGTCTCTACCGTGCTTAAATTTCTCTAAGGTGTATGTACCATTAATACACCATTTTCTACATAAGAAAATGCCTGTACCAAGTCAGGAATATGACAGTTGTTATCCATTCGTTTGATGTGTTTGAGCTTTTGATTTTGCCATTTGATAAGGGACTTTCTGTATGTATGTGCCTGTCCCATGTCAGGAGCCTGTTATTCAGTGGTTGTCGTTTGCTGATGTGTTACATATTTGTTTTTCGTTTATTTTTTGTACATAAATTAGGCCGTTAGTTTTCTCGTTTAAATTGTTTTACATTTGTCATTTCGGGGCCTTTCATAGCTGACTATGCGGTATTGGCTTTGCTCATTGTTGAAAACCGTACGGTGACCTATAGTTGTTAATTTCTGTGTCATTTGGTCTCTTGTGGAGAGTTGTCTCATTGGCAATCATACCACATCTTCTTTTTTATATTTCCGTTTTGAATTTCCCTCAAGAGTTCGATATTTTTGTGATTTTACTTTGTACATATTTACATTTTGTTTAAAACGATAAGTAATCATTATTTTCATAGTAAAGGCTATTGCTGAAATGTGTACCTCATGTATAACTGATTGAATTCTTTCAAAATAGGTGAGGTGAACATTTGTATAGAAAGCACATACAATAAATGAAAAACCTTCTTAATTTGTCTTAAAATCATCAAATCTCCAATTGCACATCCATAGATATTTCTTTAAAACAATTATTTTTTGTCTCTACATAATATAAATGATGTAAAAAAATAAATAGGTTACCATCTTTATTAGTTTAAAAGTTAACTTTCAGAATAACGAAAATAAGTTGAAGAAGTTTAAATATAGGTTGAACAAAGGTAAAACATTACCGGTTTTTACGGCGAATATTTGTGTTTATACTTCCTTACACGTCATCTCGTCATGCCTCACATGGTATTCATTATTATATCTTAAGTTAATTTGATATTTATCAATTTTTTTTTTAAATTAATGTCAGCTACAGGGTCAAAACTATCTATAATTACTTTACCAGCCCATAGAATCGTATTTCTATTAGTACAATACACATGGAATTTATTTCATTTATAAGAAAACAATAGGATTTTTAAATGGTTTAGAAGCACCTGATACAAAGGTGATAAACAAAATGTTCCAATGACGTACTAGTATTCAACTTTTGATATTAGACGAAATATATTTGTCAAGGGATTTGTCGTTATTTTTACCCTAAGACAACTTATGATTTATGAATTCAAGTTAGTAGTTGGAAGTAATGGACAAAGTGATTTCATAAACAATATATATTTGTGTTATAACCTCAATCTGTATGCAGTATCTTTGGGTTCAACAGTTTCATTTACATAATGTCTGAAGAATGCAGAAACTAGGTACTAGGTGAGTATTTTATTTTGTACATTTTGAACTCTATTTTAAATTTAAATTGAATAAGCTGTACGCATAACTCCCAATAAAAGGAACAATACATAGCAGGGAAATTCGTCTATATAACGTGTTTAATGGACAAAAAATTATATAGCTGGAAAATTAAGTGTGCGGAGAAATATAGATAATGTTTTATGTTACTTTCAGTCTCTATCGTGCATTAATTACTGTAAGTTAAATGTACGCATTTACATTTTGATAAACATGATAGATAATGGATTATTTTTAAATTATAGACTATTGCTAAAATGTTTACCTCATTAAAACATTATATTTTAGATTTCTACTGCATCAAAACAATATGTGAATGCGTAGAAAGAGATATAGTTCCTTACATTTCTTTCTTTATTTCAATTAAAAAGCCCATTGTCATATAATAAAGAATAACTAATAAAATAATTCAAATATCGAAAAATATTCAGCTCTTGACCGAACAACACTGATAAGTAACTCATGCGTTACCCGCATTCGTGAATTAATCTGTTATTCGGTCACTCGTTGAATATTTTTTCTGTATTTGAATTCTTTGATTAGTTGTACTATGATTAATGATGTAAAATAATAAAATGGTCACAGTCTTTATTATTTTAAAAGTTAACTTTCGGATAATTGATAAATAAATCAAAGACGTTTATATATAGGTTGAACAAAGGTAAACATAACCAGTTTTTTACGCCAAATATTTGTGTTTGTACTTCCCTACACGTCATCTAGTCATACCTCACATGGTGTTCAATATTATATCTTTAAAGTGTTATGTTCACAAGCAGATGTAAATGTAATTTAAAATTTTACTATTGCTATAAATATTAAAGGTCAATTCTAGGGTAAGAACTATCTATGATTACTTTACCAGCCCAAAGAATCGTATTACAATAAGTACAAAACACAAGGAATTTATTTCATTTATAAGACAACAGTAGGATTTTAAATGGTTAAGAAGCACCTGATGCAAAGGTGATAAACAAAATGTTCCAATGACGTATTCAACATTTAATATTAGACAAAATACATTTGTTAGGGTATTTGGCAGTTAATCAAGTTGTCGTTATTTTTACCCCGAGACATCATATGATCTACGAATTAAAGTCAGTATTTGAAAGTAACGGACAAAATGGTAACTAACTGTTTCATATTCAATATATATTGGTGTTATTGCCAAAATGTTTATGTATTATCTTTGGGTAGAACGGTTTCATTTACAAAATGTCTGACGAAGACAGTAGTTGAGTAAGTGAGTATTAAATTTTGAACATCTTGAACACTATTTTCAATCTACAATGCAGTTAGTTGTACGTGCTCTCAGTATGTTGTCTGTCTCTTCAAAAATTTTCAGATATCACGAAATATCTATGAGTTTTCGATTAGTTGAAGTTTAAGATATCAACATTTTATGTAACACCATATTTCTTTTATTGTGTATAAAGTTCTATCTATTTACGCTAGCTTTTGTATAACAACAAGTTTCGTTGTTATTTATAGTAGAAAAAATAATGAGTGACACTTTATTTCTCGACAAAACACAGTAAGTTCTTATGATGTTGTATTAAATGAAACACGGTATGAGAAAAAAAAAGACTTGTTTTTCGTCTCCCTTTTCCTACGTCCTTTTAAATGAATTGTAATTAATAATGTGTTTCATGTATGAATTATTTCTACTGTGTATTGTACCATTAGTAAGGTTCACGTCTTTAAAGAGTGTCGATGAATTAGCAATATATTTTTTTCCAAATCTGATAGTATATTTATTGTCAGTTTGATAATAATAACCCAAACAATCATTAGTGTGTTTAATTCACCTGCGATCACCTATGATTTAGTGGGGGTCGTGTCGCTCAACCTTGGTTTTCTATGTAGTGATTTGTTAATTTTTGTTTGTCTTTTCGTCCTTTTTCGCTGATAGTCATTCTGTTATCAGTTTCTCTTCGCCTCTTTTCTCTCTCGAAATAACAATTGAAATATAGTTTGTTAGATAATTTTTTAAAAGGTTGATACAATCTAACGGTAATATTCTATTGAATTAAACGCACTGCTATATTTACAAAATGTTTTATAAAATTCCTAATAGACCGATACAGCATAATTTTTTAATATGCTTCAAACTAAATATATGTAGCTTAAACGGAATATTTACTAGGTAGAAAAAAACATGTAATTATTAATCCAAATGGTATATTTTATTGGACATATTTAAACTGGCATATCTTTATATCATTATATTCAATCATCCTCATTAGACAAGGCTTGAAACAATTTGTGTAGTTTTCAATTATTCTTAACAAATTTTGATCGGTTATGAAAAACTTTTTAATTATAGCGCTAGAAAACGTAGACAAATATTATTCTTTTAGCATAAATATCGTGAAAGTTTATTTGATTTCAATTTTTACAATGTTATAGTCATCATTTTTTTTCTTTTGAAGGAATGCATTACCCATCACTAAGATAAATAGCAATGTCCTTTGATACACATTTGTCTTTTTAATTATTTATATACAAAAGTGATTTCATACAATACGATATCAGTTTATATGTATGGTACAATGCCCATACCGCCTTGCCATCTATAAAAGGCATTGAAATGATAAATGTGAAACAATTCAAACGAAAAACTAACGGCATAATTTATGCCAAAAAAATGAACGAAAAACAAAAATATAACACAGCAACAAACGGCAACCACTAAATTACAGGATTCTGACTTGCGACAGGCACATACATACATTATTTGGCGGGGTTTGCATATTTTGTTTACAGATTGTTATCAATATAATGGAATATTTAGCGACTGTCATACAAGTGAGAGGTATAGCTAGCTATAAAACCTGGATTTTTTTTACATTTTCTACATAAGGTCATGCCAGTTGTTATCCATTCGTTTGATGTGTTTGAGTTTTTGTTTTTGCCATTGATAAGGGGATTCCGATATGAATTTTCCTTGGAGTTCGGTTTTTTTGTTATTTTACTTTTGAAGTGCAATTTCAGCATTTGTGAACTGGAAACTAAATAACATAATGTATTTTTTTAAATGCAAGTACCGAAGGACATGCTTTAGAGTGCATATTACCCGCAGGGACTGATAGTTCATTAACAGCTTTTCCTACTTAATGATGTGAAAACGCGTTATATCGATATCCGTCCGCACTAAATGGTGCTTATTCAGGTATGCTCGAAACCTTAGGTTTAAACCTTTTCAAAAGTATAAATTGGTAAAGAATAAATCTGGACGTAGAAACGAAACAGATTAATTTCAGGAGAACTGATTTAACTTAAGTCAACTATGCTAGAGGATTTTAAAACTTACCTTAAATATATGTATTCATCACATGAAATATAAGTGTTGGAACATAGGTGACGATTCGGATATTTGTATAACAGTTATTATGTTATATCTATACTCACACATTTTCTTGATACAGTTACAGAAAGATAATATTTGTTGTGTTGGTGACTACAGGGGGACACATGTCAATATTCTAAAGTCTGATGTCTTTGACTGAAATTTCTGATATTATCTTCATTATACAAGAAATCTTGTCGTGTCATCAGAAGCATTATTACTTTAAGTATGTATACAATAAGTTCTATTTTAGAGGCATAGAACGTGATATTTAAAAAATATAAATAAAAAAATTTAAAACAAAAAAACTTCCTGTAAGAAAAATATCTACCCGAGAGACATAATAAATAATATAGAATTTTATTATTGATTAGAAATGGGGCCATTGATAAAGTGAACGCAAATTTTTTAAAAGTTATCTAATTATTTGTTTTTAAGTAATAACATTCATCAGACAGTAGATCTAGATAACATATCATCTATTAAGCATTTCCATCATAATAGTTGTAACGTTTCGATGTATTATAAACAGCAATTTATTGAGGCAATGAAGCTACCAATTTTAAGTAGACAGCACAGTTTCATAATTCAAATTTATTGAATTATTTAATACATGAAATCAGTCATACAAATAAAATCATCGTAGATAACACAATTGAAATTTTGTATTTACGTCTAAAACGACTCATCAGTTACGCTCGAATAAAAAAAAGTAAAAAAAGACCAAACAAAGTACAAAGTTGTAGAGCATTGAGGACCAAAAATTCATAAAAAAAATAGAAGAGAGTATCAATCTATAGCAAATGAGTTATATAAAAAGCGTATCATAATAATTCAATGCACATGACATGTGTCGGGGTCTTCATGTGGTCAGAGAACAATTATTGGTAGATATAAGAATAAAAACCGATTCCATCAATACCAATATTTGTTTGAGAGGGATACAATTAAGACCAGATTGGAGGGTCAAGGATAAAGACAAAAACGAAAAAGCTTGAGGGTGAAAAGGGGCTTAACAAAACAGCTTACTTTTTTAAATGCAATTAAATAATTCATAAAAAAAATTCATTGAAATCATTCCAAAACCGAAACACGTGATACTCAACGAAGCGTATTCCCTGGGACATATAGACAACCAGCCAACGCTAACAAATAGATGACAAAAGTATCACGATACTAACAAAACTTAAAGATCTGGTTCATATCTTGATATTTCCTTGATTATGACACTTATGGATGACTTCAAAATAGAATCTACTAAACACTTGACACTATACCAGTGTAGAATTACCATTATTCAGCAGTATCATACACTCTGTTCCATTACATAGTGTTTGCATATCTCAATTGATACGTAACGGTCGTGCATATTCACTATATTCGGACTTCATTGAAGGGGTTTGATATGTTCACACGGTCCCAGATTGTCGAAGCACATGGTCTCGCTCCTTTGGATGTTCACGCGATCCTCATTCTTAATGTGACTAGGGTTTTAAGAATATATTTATTAGATTTGAAGATTGGTGAACTACTGTAATCCCTAATTGATACCCATTAGTGTTCGCGTGACACAAAACAAAATCATGGTCAAGCACTCACAAGACAAACGAAGTCAATTACATGACAAAGTTATCAAATACATTTCAATAACCATTTTTTCAAACTAATAAAAATAAAAGATAGGCGGAATAATGCCGTGGCAAAGTAAAATAGACCAAAAGACAAACAACAGTCAACACAGAAAACTTAAGACTGAGCTTGAGCTTGATAAACCCCAACAAAAACCGGGAATGACCTCTTGCCCATGAATGTTAAGCAGATCCTGCATCACATGTGGCACCTGTCTTGTTGCTTATGTAATTTTTATTTTTTTAAATAATTAAAAATAATGGCACTTACATAATGAAAACCATGTACATTTAATTGCATTTATTTATGGATATACAGCATAGCAAATATAAGTTCCTACAGAAATTGTAACACGTATGATATGTATAATGTGAATCTCAACTTTTAAAATACATATAACTGTATTGTAAATTGATCGACGAAAGTAAACGACTAAAATACACTTATCATAATTAAAATATTGACTTGATTTTTTAAATATACTAGTAAATGGTTCCATTGAAATTTACAAACGCACTAAAAATCAAGGTGACATTCAAATATATAGATTTTTTAAACTATCTGACATAAACAAACAACCATTTTGTTTTTGATCACCTAGTAAACAAACACACAATACAGTGTCACTCCGAATTCATTGAAAAAAGATCTATTGAAAAGTTGCAAGAAAAGATTCATCATTGTGATTGATGACACATTCTAAAAGAAGTTTATTTTTGTTAATTTTTTGTAAGAGGTTATACTTTCATTATAATTACATAGAATTTCACGAAAAAGGGAGAGTTATTTAATTGACACTCGTGTTACATATTATCTCATTTACAAATCCGCTGATAAAACAAATAATAATGTCTAGTATGCAAACTGTATTTGCACGATTACTGGTTTAGATAAAATAGATGGGATGAAGAGCAAAATGATTATGAGAAGCCCCCGTCTTTAAACATAATTCATAATTGTTATCTTTCTCGGTATGCATTTATCTATGCTTAATTTAATATATTTATATATTCGCATCCTTATATATTTATAAATCCGTATCCTTATATTTCATCTTATCATAAATTGTTTAATGTTAAACAAACACTGCACATTAAACATATATATATATATCAATCATGTTCACAAGAAGTATTTGTCGAATAAGGCCCTTAGACTTGAAATTGAGCGAAGACAAACAAATTTTTTTACCATGAGGAACGTTTCACCTTCAAAAGTGTAACGTACCTGTTTTATGGTTATCAATTATTTGTAAATTCATATTATAAACTCGATGTATCAGTGTTGTAGGATCGGAAATATACTGTTTCTCATAGCCGTGCCCATGTCTTACAGTTTGGTTGGAGACGGAAAAAATAAGAAAAACATAAAAAAAAACTTCAAGTTCAAACAATATTTTGCATGACATTATTTACAATTAATTCGTACATGATATATCTAACGGAGGTTTGATTTGAATGAAAATAATACATTTGTACACATGACATGTTAAAAAAACTTCGCTAGAGCCGATATTTCTGTAGCCGTCCATTAAGCGGCATATAAATATACACACCGCATGAATTAGAATGTTCTGTGACATGTTTAGCATCTGATGTTATAACGCTTTCAGTAGAGCTTATGCGTAATACTAGGGTAAGGTAGTAACACACTAGCATCAGTCCCTTTGTAATAACTTGATTTATATAATACACGAATGAATCGTATCAATTTTTTGTTCGCACGTGCAACTGGTTAACAACAGTCATAATGTGTTCTTTGGAGTATATTGTAAACTAATCGATGAAAATAAACTTCTAAATACACTTAATATCATTACATTATTGACTTGATTTTTTTAAATGTACTAGCGAATGGTTGCATTGAAATTTACAAATACATTCAAATCAAGGTGACATTTAAATATATTGAATTTTAAACTATCTAACATAAGGAGACAACCATTTTGTTTTTTGATCACCTAGTTAACAAACACAACACCGTGTCACTCCAATTTCTTGACAAAAATTCATTTGAAATTTGCAAGAAAAATTATTTTGCTGAAAAGATTCATCATTATGATTTATTACACATTCTGTTTAACTGTAAGTACATTGTATTTGTTTATTTTTTTTTTGTACAAGGTTATATTCTCATTATAATAACATAAAATTTCACGATAAAAAGATAGTTATTCTGGGAACACTTATATAATATATATTATCTTATTTACAAATCCGCTGATAAAACAAATAATAATGTCCGATATGCAAACTTCAATTTGCAAATACGAATGTATGATTACTGGTTTAAATAAAATAGGTTTGGCTAAAGAACTAAATGATTAAGACGAGCCCTATCTTTAAACATAATTCATATTTGTTATCTTTCTCTGTATGCATTATTCTATCCTTAATTTTATATATTTATATATTCGCATCCTTGTATTTCATATTAAAACAAATTGTATGACATTGAACACAAACTGCCCATTAAACAAATGTTCCAATTATTTTTACAATTATTCGTCGAAAAAAGGCCCTTTGATTTCAAATTGATCGACAATAGAAAAAAATATATATTAACAATGAGAAACGTTTCACATTAGAAACTAAATCATGTTTATTTGTTATACCGTTTTCAATAATTATTAGAAACGAAAAAAAATATGAAAAACATAAAAAACTAATTATGCAAACAAAAATTTGCTAGGTTAAGGTATAAACACACTAGCATCAGTCCCCTTGTAACAACTTGACTTATTCAATTCACGAATGAATTGTATCAATTTCAAGTTCGCACGTACAACTGGTTTAAAACAGCCATACTGTTTTCCCTTTAGTATATTGTGAATTATTCGATGGAAATAAACTTCTAAAATACACTAAACTTCATTAAATTATTGACCTGATTTTTTAAATGTACTAGCGAATGTTTACGTTGAATTTTACAAACCCCAAAAAACAAGGTGACATTTAAACCTATTATGTTTTAAACTATTGAAATTACGGAGACAACAGTTTTGTTTATCGATCACCTAGTACACAAACGACACATGGTGCTTACGGAAGTTGTAATTTATAAATAGTAAACAAACACAACACAGTTATAGGATCTATTGAATTTGCAAGAAAAAGTATTTTGCCGAGAATAATCATCATTATTCATTGTAACACATTCGAGTTAACTGTAAGTAAATCATATTTGGTTTTATTTTTTGTACAAGGTGATATTTTCATCATTATGACATGAGATTTAACGACAAGCGAGTAATTCAGGTGAAACACATATTCTATATTATTTCATCTAATAATCCGCTGATTTTGCATGTCATTGTTTATGTTTAATTCGTAAATGATATAGTTTATGTAGGTAAGATCAGAATGAGTATGCATGTTAGACTTCGCTGAAGCCACTACTCTGCTTGAAATTAAACTTTCTTCAGAAGCATGAACAGCAATTGTTGTTAAGATGAAATCATAAGGATGAATGCGTGTTATTATATTAAAGTAGAAACACACACGCATCAGTCTCCTGAGATAATTGTATATAGTGATAAAAGAATGATGTTTGTCAATTTAATGTTCGCGCGTACACCTGCGTTCACGCGTACACAACCAAAAATTGTACCTGAAGCCATATCCTTAAAGGTTAACAAGTGAACACTGTAATCATTTCTTTGAATAAAGTTTTTATTAGTTTTGATTCTGTTATCATTAAATCAAAACAATACTATATATCATTGTTATACACATATATACTTTCACCAAATATAATACTTTCATGGTACTACAATATGTCGATATCTATATTTTGGCATTGTATAAGGTCATGTTTTTCTTGATTGTAAATGGCGTCTTTACAAGAAATCCATTGGATGTTGGATGTGTACTGATTGATATCTCAGATCTGTAATTTTTGTCTTTTGTTTTTAGGGATATGTAAATACCAATCCACTTCCGGTCTGCATTTTTTGTTTTATAAAAAAGAAGATGTGGTATGATTGCCAATGGTTTGTATCGATCTCATGAGTTCAGCCCTATTCAACTGATTTTGATAGTTTGTTCTTGTGTTGTGCTGTTACACCACTGTCCCATATTAGGGGGTTGTCATCTTATCACCTTCAAACATGTTTCACCCCACCACATTCTAAAAGTGTCTGTCCCAAGTCAGGGCCCCGTAAATGAGTAGCTGCCGTTTATTGCTGTTTCTCATATTTGATTTTCGATAAGTTTGATCTTTTGTTGTGCCATCATAGTACTGTCCCAAGTAAGGAGAGGGTTGGCGCCTTCAAACCTGTTAAATCCCACTACATTCTAAAGTACCTGTCCCAAATCAGGATCCTGCAAGTGAGTGGTTGTCGTTGATTGCTTTTTCTCATATTTCATTTCTCAATTGAATTGTTTGATATTTTTCATGTCGAGGCCTGTTATAGTCGACTATTTAGTATAGATTTTCTCATTGTTGAAGGTTGTACGGTTGCCTTTAATTGCTTATATCTATTTCATTTGAATTTTGATGGATACTGGTACATGTTGTTGGCTCATTGGCAATCATACTACATCTCATTATATTTTTATATTAGGAATTCAGTATAATCATGAAAATTTTCTTTATTAACTGATCTATATTTTATGTGTGGCTACAAGCTCAGATTGGCTATTTTGATTAAGTTAAAAGTACACTCATAAGTGATAAAGAAATAATTGTACCAAATAACATGAATAACCATTTGAATTTGTAAATAAATAAAACTTTTAAAAAATATTTTTTTGTCAATCTGATCATGCTGAACAGTTTTATCGTTCTGTCCAAGAAAGTGTACTGTGCTAGTAAAACACTGTCAAATAACAATATATCTTTAATAATTTGGATTTAAATTTAGCATAGAAATAAAATTGGAATTTGTATTAGTAAATTGTTCTATGAATCTCGAGACTCCCCATGCTCGACAAAATGGCCTTAACACGAAAACCACTTTCCTCCCCAAAATATTTGAATTTAATTCTGCTATGTCTCCCATATGATTCTCGGGAAGATATTTTTGACAGTTGTTTTGTGGTATTGGACGACCTTTCCTTGTCATAGCCATTTTGTAGAGCATGGCGAGTCTCGAGATTCATTAAACACGATTTACTTACAACAGTGCAAAATAAATATTCTGTTTACATTTAAAGCCCATGTTTCCCCCCGGAAAAAGACAAGGAACAGAAATCGTCAGAACAAGGAACTATGATTATATAATTTTCTGACTGTAAAAAGGAGTGTGGGGGAAGAGGGGTTGCATTTTTTTTTTTTTGTTCACAGATAATGTTAATGCATTATTCCTGCTGATAGTAAATTGTACTCTGTCAAATGTTTTTTTGTCAGAAATCCCTCTGATAGTTGGCGGACAACAAGACATTCTTACTCTACAGACACATTTTGAGTGGAAATCAAGTTAATTGTCGAAGATTATATGTTACCCTCTAGAAGTATATTGTGATTTCTTTTTGTGGGTTGCTGACTCATTTGAGTATAATTCATGTATATCTCCAGACACATCACATTTTGTTTACATATATTTGTCGCATATTGGTTGGTCCTTTCGAGTGCAAATCAAGTGTGAATCTGCTTCATAAGCTACCAATATGAAGATCGTTTTCTAATTGAAATTGATTATTGTAATAATCCAAATTAATTGAAGTGGCTATTTACGGCAATGAGAATGACTTACGATATCATTGCGCAATATACTGCTATAAGGCGCGAAAATTTAAACCCCCATTCCACTTTCAATATTTTTAACCAATTCATTCATTGTGATTTGAACTGTACTGTAACTTATAAATGTGTAAATGTTGTTATCATAATTGTACGTGTTAAATCAGAAAATGTACTAGAACAGAATTGTTTTAAAGCATGTACATAATAACTTTATTAACATTTTTCATTATTGGTCACTCAACATGAATCGTGTAATCCAGTTCAAATTCTTCCAAAAATCACAAAAAACTATCATCACCTGAATATATAAGGCTCACATATAACCAACTTTGCAAGCTAAGAGAACACCATTCAAATAAAAATTCCCATGATTCTTTGTATGGAAGCATTACCATTTTGCGACCTGAGTCCGTATTAAACCCCTGGAAACCAGTTAATTGTTGAAGATTATATGTTACCGTCTAGATGTATATTGTGATTTATTTTTTGGGGGTTGCTGACACATTTGAGTATAATTCATGTTTATCTTCATTTATTCATGTGAAGATTTGTCCCACTGGACATCAAAGTTCATATCCTTCTGCAGGAGCCTCGGTGGGCGAGTGGTCTAAGTTTTCCAACTACTGTATCATTAGCCCGTCAACACCGAGGTTGTGATTTCGAATTTCGCACGGGGAAACAACACTCGACATCGATCTTTATTGTCTATGATTAAGAATAAATGAACAAACAGGTAATGACACATACAAAAACATATCATTTGGCAAGGCTGGGATTTTGGCGAATCATAAGCCCTTCATGGCTTCAGTGAACATTATATTGAATAGCAAATCGGAGGACTTACCTTGTTTGTATCGGATACCTAAGCGTCACAAAATTCCGTACAAACTACGGTACATTGCCGGCTAACCTGCATGTTCGACGAAAGAATTGTCCATTAGATTGACAGAAATTCTGTCCGCAGTGACTGAGGGTCTACAGAAAAAACACTTGAACTCACGTAGTGGTATTAACAATATGTGGATTCTTAACAACTCTAAAGAACTTCTGGATAATTTTAAATCTATCTTTCTCTGAAATTAGTTTTATCAAAAGTTTTGATTTTTCAACCCTGTATAACCAAATTTCCCATATGAAATTGAAGAATAGTATAAAAGAAATAAAACCCAGTGTTTTTCAAAATAAAAATGGTAGCACTTTTAGTACACTGAGATACCATACGGCATATTTTGTTAATAGGGAACAAAAAAATAAAAAGTCCACACAGAGGAACAAATGATCAGTATGCTAGAGTTTCTTACTGACAACATATTTGTTGAATTTGGAGGAAGTCTTGTTCAGCAAATTGTCAGTATTCCTATGAGAACGAACTGTGTGCCTCTCCTTGCTGACCTCTTCATATTTTCATATGAGTCGGGGTTCCTTCAGACACTTGTCAATAACAAAAAGATAAAACAACAAAAGCCAGATAATTTATTTTCTCATTCAGATATATTGATATTTTCTTTCCATTATCAATCCAGTCTTTTCTGATTTGAATCCATTAATATATCCACCAGAACTAGAAATTGAAGACACAACAGACACGGCATCTCAGTACCAGAATCTATGACAAACGATATTACTTTTAAAATTATCAATGTCCCCCAACTTGGTTTCAATAAACCGACTTCACCTGCATATTGGAAATACATTTCCCAAATCATTCGGTATTCAAGAGCTTGCAGCTGCTTTTCAGACTTTGTAAAACGTCACCAGTGTCTGAACAAAAAATTGATGAACCAAGGGTATGTCAATGAACGTCTCATCCTTTTTCTAAAACAGTTCATTGAAAGATACCAAAACTTTGTTGATAAATATTCCGTATCAACATTACAAATAATACAATAGGGTCTTGTAGTCTAGTTATTGACGTTCTTGATCATCTTAATAAGGTGTTATAGTATTCTTTTATTTGTCTTTGTAAATTACTACTTGTTTATGCTATTTTGGTAATATCTTTTTGACGTGGCTCGGTACTTATACATCCCGACATTGTGTTATTGTGCTATGATAAACATACATAGTTCATTTCTATGTATGTTGGCGTTTGTTTATGTTGCACTTCAGTGTTCCTGTTGTTCCTTTGTTTTCTTCTTATAGTTGATGTGTTTCCCTCGGTTTTATTTTCTAATCCGGATTTGTTTTCTTAAATCGATTTATGACTTTTCTAATTCCAGGCATAGATTGCCTTAGCCGTATTTGGCACAACTTTTTAGAATTTTGGGTCCTCAATGCTCTTTAACTTTATACTTGTTTGGATTTTTAACTTTTTTGATCTGAGCGTAACTGATGAGTCTTATGTAGACGAAACATGCGTCTGGCGTATCAAATTATAAGCCTGGTACCTTTGATAACTAGTTTGAACAGCGGTATACTACTGTTGCTTTTATTTTTTGTATGCTTGTCTTTTGTTTTTGCTAATGTGATGTGTCTATATGCCTGTTTGTTCTTCTTTGTTGAGATATTTGTTTGATTTTATATTGATTAAGATTATAACACAATGTTGACTGCTTTACCCCTATGTTTTACAATTTTTACCTACTGTCTGGTTGTTTTATTCACACATCGATGTCAATGTAATTGAATTTTATGCAACTGTCATACAAGTGAAAGATTTGGCTAGATATAAAACCATGTTGAATCCACCATTTTCTACATAAGAAAATGCCTGTACCAAGTGAGGAATATGACAGTTGTTATCCATTTGTTTGATGTGTTTGTGTTTTTAATTTTGCCATTTGATTACAAACTTTCGGTTTCATATTTCCCTCGGAGTTCAATATTTTTGTTATTTTGCTTTTTAGCATTCTTAACTTAGTACTAATTATCTATACTCGAGTATTCAAGTCTCGTTGACATCCCTAGTTTATATGTTAAAGTTTGTGATTAAATCTGTTTTAACATGATTTTTGGTAAGTCGATGATCTTCTTTGAAAAGATATGGCTAAAAAGACCTTCTGAAGAATCTTTTCTGGAACAACATGTGAAATTATGGCTTTATTTTGTCAAGCATTTATTACAAGAATTTTGAAGATACAATGTAGATTTTTCAAACCATTGTGCCTGATATTTATGATCTTATTGAATAAAGTGTTTTGAACCTTCAATATAATTGTAAATGCTATATATGTTGATATTTAATTTGAACCATTGATTATCATATCTTAAATTAAATTATCTCAAAAGTATGCAAATAAAAGGAGATGTTGGGTATGTAACCTTAATCCAATGACAAAATACATCTGGAGCGTGTTTTATTGCTCTATTATGTACATCAACAGAATACTTACGGTGAACCAAACAAAAAATTTATCCTGACATTTTCATGACATATTCTGAAAGAAGAAGAAATAAAATACAAATTCAATATGTCAGCGATTATAGCACATTTAATTACATGGTAATTTGACTGAATTTTCCGATGATTAATTGGATAATTTAAAGTACATTATTTCATATGAAAAACAAATTGTTAACATGAGAATTAAAAAAAAATTTACAACAAAAGAGACAATTTTTCGATTCTAGATTTCTTTTTTGTTGTTGATGTTTCTCTGGTAGTGTTCTTAATTGGCCTTGGGCTGTTAAAAGTATAAAGATAAGGAGATGTGGTATGAATGCTATTGAGACAACTACAATGTATCCGCAACATTTTTAGTCTGGTAAAAGAAGATAATAAATAAGTTAAGGAACTATCCCGAAGACATCCAGTAAATTTGTAACTTCTTTTACGGCTAAAACTTTTACTATGACGTTTGGAAAAAAACTATATCCTAGAATTGAAAACTCGTACGCACTACTTTTTTTTTAAAGATCAAAATATAGGGCTGTACGGTATATTTTCAGCATAATTTTGCAAATATATGAACAAAAAAGTTTAAACAAGGCCATATTTGCCAAAGTCGTATGTGTAACCTAAAACTGTTTCTTTTAATTCAATTTCAGAAATTTTAATTGTTTTTGTCTTTTTTTTCAGTAAATAATAGATCAGATTATATAGTGATTTACTCCATAAGAGGCACAACAACCAAGATTTGTGCCAGCTTGAAAGCCAAGAATTTTGTCATGTAACTTATACATGATTTTGACCGTTTTAATTGCAATATTCTGCTTGATAGAATCATGTCCATAATTTGAAAGAATAAAGAAGACATTACTATGGCATCTCTTTCTGTAGAGGAAGAAAACTATGTTCGAATGAGTTTGTTATTAACGGGAATTTCTCCTCGTGCAGCTAGAACTTTTTTTGATAGTGAATTTGCTCCAGCATGTTTAAATGCAACAATAAAGAAAGAATATAACAAATTGCTTGAATTGAAGAAGAAACACATAATCAACCAATCGCAGTGGAACCTTTTGTTTACAAAATCTCCTGGTAAGTGCAGAAATGAAACAAATGCCCTTTTTAAGATTTAAAGTTAATATGTACATACAACCCTAGCTTGTGATCTGTATGTTGTTCGTACCAAAACTTATGTGTCAAAGATGTCTATAATACAATGCAAATATTATCCTGTGAGTGGTCATGGGTTAATCCGCAGAAGAGTAAAACCAGACATGAAAATCTGTATTTGCTGCTTGTACGGTAAGCACATGACATTTTGCAGTACGAACACAGGCTTGGTTGGTTTGATCAAATACTGTTTGGGTAGGGTGACATGTCTACCTATGTACTCTTACCTTGCATTATGAACAAGTGTTTGAAAACAATCCGGCTCAGTGTGTTAGTTTAGTACAAAGAATGGTCTACATTTATATATCTACATGAGTTATTGTCCTGAATATGCTTTTAAATTTTCACTTGAATCACTGGTCAGTGGCTTAAAAAGAAGCAAGAAAAAAATTTGATATGAAGGCGTATGAAATTTAAAAATTACTTACTTAGTATATAGTATAATAAATTGACAAACCTGATAAAAGGACTATGGTGCTATGTTTTTCTTTGATTCTATGACATTTTTCAAAATGTAAATCATGTCATATTCACAACAATTTTGAATGAATTTAATCGGAAGATTTGTCTGACAAAAGTAAAAAAAGATCTTTTATAATTTTAATAAATATTTGGCTTTTCTCAATAGATTCCTTATATTAATTCAGAATTTTCGATAATAGGATTGTTTGAAAGGTATATAGAAATAATAAATTAACTTGCATACATCACAAAACCATCTTATGAACATGAAAGACCAACCATAAGGTTATCAATATGTGACAGATCAATTTTCAATACTGTGTGAATCAATTTTATTATTTTGTTTTTTAAATATACCTAAATATAGTTGTTGCAAACTTCTACTTGTTGTAATACGTTATGAAAAGTTTTGCATAGTTGATCAGATATCCAATAATGCCCTTTACTGTAATAACAAATAGAACTATACATTATTTGTAATGGTTATGTTGAAAAGTTAAACTGTGCGTATACGATGTTTTTGATATTTAACATGTTTAAGTCAAGCGTTTATGTTAATCAGAAAGAATTGAAAAACAATATGGCCGTGCTTACACTGACAATATTTAATCTACGTATGGACAAACTTGTGCATCTGGTTATATTCTAAGGCATGGTAAGAACTAGTTCATTAAATTTCAAATGTATGTTATGTCTCAGAAGATTGAAAACTTACCTAGATTTTGAGATTTCTTTTTGTTTTTGTTTCAACATGAGTGCTTAAATAAACAAACAACTATACAGTTCACTCATCAGCACCGTTGAAATCAACCTCTGTTGTCAGTGTACTGTCCATGTGACTTTTAGTATCAAATGTATTTCCTAAATGTTCGAGATTCTAAAACTATGATGTGACTTTAAGGGGGTACAGAACACCTAAGGGAGTTAACTCTTAAAAATCAGCAGAGTGTTTTAATCACATATTATTAATAAGGAGAAATCAGGTTTTTCAACGATCAAAATTAGTGTTAGTCAAATTGCTATATAGCCAACCAAATTATTCCTGTTAATTGAACGGTTCAAATTTCTAGAAATTTTTCATATTTTTGTAAACAGGTCAAAATAAATATTTTGTCAAAACTTTAAAAAAAAATTTAACATACCAAATCTATTTCTAGATTGTAAACTTTTTAATGTGTCTTTTAGTAAGTGAGGTGTTTATTTGCTGGTCAGCTGTTCTTTATAGTGAGATTTTTTACTCCAAAACATGTTAAACGGAAGACATTATAGGACAATTAATGGGTTTTAGTCATTGTTGAAGGCCATATGGTGACCTGTAGTTCGTAATTTCTGTGTCATTTGATCTCTTGTGGTGAGTTGTTTCATTGGCAATCATAAAAAATCTTCTAATTTTTATAAACACAAGAATAGTACTTGAAACGGTCCACTCATTTACACAGGTATGCATTGCCCATCTATTTTCCATGTGACTTTTAGTATTTGATGTACCAGTACTGTCCAAATGTTCCAGATTATAAAACTATGATGCGACTTTATGTATCTGATTTATATTTACGATGTTGAAGACTACAATATTTTATGTGACTTTAAGTCTTTGATGTATTTTCCAAATGTACCAAATTCTAAAACTGTTGATATGACTTTAATATCTTATGTGTTTAATAGATGTTTCAAATTCTAAAACTTTTCATGTCACTTTCAGTATCTGATTTCTTTTCTAGATGTTCAAGATTCTAAAACTTTTTAAGCGACTTTTAGTTTTTGATGTATTTTTAGCTCACCTGGCCCAAAGGGCCAAATAAACTCATCATAGATAAATGGACTAAATTTTGTATTTACGCCAGACGCGCGTTTCGTCTACAAAAGACTCATCAGTGACGCTCGAATCTAAAAAAGTTAAAAAGCCAAATATTGTACGAAGTTGAAGAGCATTGAGTACCAAAAATCCTAAACGTTTTTCCAAATACAGCTAAGGTAATCTATTCCTGAGGTAGAAAAGCCTTAGTATTTCAAAAATTCGAAAGTTTTGTAAACAGTAAATTTATAAATAGGACCATGTCAATGATAATTCATGTCAGCACAGAAGTGCTGACTACTGGGCTGGTGATACCCTCGGGGAATTAAAACTCCACCAGCAGTGGCATCGACCCAGTGGTTGTAAATAAACTCATCATAGATACCAGGACTAAATTTTGTATTTACAGCGAGTTTTTCTCATCACTTGGCATCCGTCGTCCGTTAACTTTTTCCAAAATCTTCTCCTCTGAAACTACAAGGCCAAATTTAACCAAACTTAGCCACAATCATCACTAGCGTATTTTGTTTTAAAAATGTGTCCGATGACCCCACTCGCCAACCAAGATGGCTGACATGGCTAAAAATTAAACACAGGGCTCAAAGCAGTTTTTGACTTATATCTCTGAAATTAAAGCATTTACAGCAAATCTGACAAGGAGTAAAAATGTTAATCCGGTTAAGATCTATCTGGGCTGAAATTTTCAGATGAATTAGACAACCCGTTGCTGGGTTGCTGCCCCTGAATTGGTAATTTTAAGGAAATTTTGCCTTTTTTGTTAATTATCTTGAATATTATTATATATAGAGATAAAGTGTAAGAGCAATAATGATCAGCAAAGTAGGATCTACAAATAAGTCAACATGATCAAACTTGTCAGTTGATCCCGTAAGGAGTTATTGCCCTTTATCGTCATTTTTTAACAATTTTTACGTAAATATTTTACATAAATCTTCTCCTCTGTAACTACTCAGACAAATTAAACTTAACTTGGCCACAATCATCATTAGGGTATCTAATTTTAAAAATATGTCCGATGACCCCGCCTTCGTACAAAAATGGCCGACATGGCTAAATATAGTATATAGGGGTAAATGTAGTTTTTGGCTTATATCTCTGAAACCAAAGCATTTAGAGCATATCTGACGAGGTAAAATTGTTCAAATGGTCAAAATCTATCTGTCCTGAAATTGTCAGACCAATTAGGCAGCCTGTTGTTTGGTTGCTACCCCTGAATTGGTAATTTCAAGACATTTTGCAGTTTTTGGTTATTATCTTTAAATATTATAGATAGAGATAAACTGTAAACAGCAATAATGTACAGCAAAGTAAGATCTACAAAAAAGTCAACACGACCAAAATGGTCAATTTACCCCTTAAGGAGTTATTGCCCTTTATAGTAAATTTTAACATTTTTCATAAATTTTGTAAATGTTTGTAAATGTTTACAAAATATTTTTATTTGAAACTACTGGGCCAAGTTCATTATAAATAAAGATAATTGTAAGCAGCAAGAATTTTCGGTAAAGTAAGATCTACAAACACATCACAATCGCCAAAACACAATTGTGTCATGAATCCATGTGTGTCCTTTGCTTAATATGCACATAGACCAAGGTGAGTGACACAGGCTCTTTAGAGCCTCTAGTTTAGATGTTCCATATTCTAAAGCCTTTGATGTGACTATTAGTATCTTGATTTATTTTCAGATGTTTCAGATTGAAACACTTTTGATCTGACATTTAAAATCTGAAGTATTTTTTTAAACTATCCTGATTGAAAAACTTTTAATGCAACATTTAATATCCGATGTATTATCTAGATGTTCTAGATTCCAATCTTTTGATATGACTTTTAGCATCTGTGGTTTTTTTTTAAAGATTTTCCAAATTCTTAATCTTTTGAAGTAACTTAAAGTAACTGATTTTTTTCCAGATGTTCCAGATTCTAAATCGTTTGATGTGACTTTAATGATATTATTAATGAGGAATTTGACTCCCATGAACCCTCCTCTTTGTGGATTTGACAAATTACCATCTGACTTGGAAACCACACAAGCTGCAGATTTAGCAAGAATAAAACATTACAGAAATGAACTAGCTCATCTGCAGAATTGCAAAGTAGACACTGCATTCTTCACCACAGCATGGACTGATATAACTGGTGTATGTATAAATGTATATCAATATTCATTTCACAAGTAAAATCACAAATATACTGAACTCCGAGGAAAATTAAAAAAGGAAAGTCCCTAATCAAATGGCAAAATCAAAAGCTCAAACACATCAAACGAATGGATTAAAACTGTTATAATCCTGACTTGGTACAGGCATTTTCTTATGTAGAAAAAGGTGGATTGAACCTATTTTTATAGCGCTAAACCTCTCATTGTACGACAGTCGCATCAAATTTCATTATATTGACAACGATGCGTGAACAAAACAAACAGACGTAATGGGTAAACTAGTTAGAATTAAGGGTACAGCAGTCAACATTGTGTTACAATCTTAATCGCAATAAAAACAAACAAATATCAAACAAAGAAGTACAAAAAAAACATATATCAAATTTAACCACCTCATTTATTGCTTTCTTATTTTAGTATTTTATTTATGTATGTTAAATCCACCAACAAAAGTGAAGAGACTTTTAATGACTTGCATCAAATATATTTGCACTCAGATTTACCAAACGACTCTTTAATTATACCTGGTTTCATAGCTAGCTTAACCTCTCACTTGTATGACAGTCACATCAAATTCCATTATATTGACATCGATGTGTGAAGATATGTGAACATGATTACTAGTCATAATATATTCTAATAAAATTTAACGTAAACACATTGTAGATATAAGAAGATATGGTATGAGTGCCAATGAGACAACTCTCCATCCAAGTCACAATTTGTTTGAACGTTTAAAAATAGGTACCAACCATCGCCCTTACCTACCGGAAACAATAGTGTAGCAACACAACATAGAAAGACCCACCACAAAATATCATTTGAAATGGCTTAACTCAATCAAAATACATATTAACACAAGTAAACATAGTGTAAATACAAAATCAATAAAATAAGAGGTAAATAAATAAAGGCAACAGTATTATACCGCTGTGAGATGTTAAACAATTTCAGAAAAACAACAATAACCTTGAACACAATACCGCAAAAAAGAATAGTGTACATAGTATAATGAAAATAATTTTGTTGTAAGGTATACAGTAAAAATGGAGAACGGAAATACTTTTTACAAATTCTGTGATATTATATCTAGTAAACTTAAGAAATAATATTTACCTTTACCGCAAAAATGTTTTCTTTTATATTGTTAGCAGCCAATATGCTGACTTTTGTTAACAATACAGATTTTACATGATAAAACAAGTAAATGATTTTACCCGGTATTTATTGTAAGAATTTTTACCACTAAAATAGCTGCCACATCATGACAAAACTAATAATCGGAAACTGCCAGAAAAGTATTATATGATTCAACGCCTTTTTAAAGGAATGCATTGGTGTATAAACTCGACCAATTCACTCACAAACAAATAAAAGTCCGAAAGACTTTTATGATATGTTTGTGAGTGACTTGGTACAGTTTATACACCAATAAATCCTTTAAAAAGGCGTTTTATCCTGATAATTCTTTTAAAATTGGAGATAAGGAATTTATTTTTTCATACTCGTAACCTCTATCACCCGTAAATTGTATATTTGTGTCATTGAATAGGCCTGGCGCATGAATATATTTGTTGGCTGACAAAATATGTACTCCATGAAAATTTCTGTCTGATAAAAAATAAACTACAAAAACTCTTATTATCATTCAAATGAATGTTTTTGTGTTTGTTATTTTATTTAAAGATAACTGTGCAGAGAAACAAATTTTGTTAACGTCGGTGTTATTATCGCCGCCATCGTGTTTACATTGGTTACGAAAAGAAGTTCGGTCAACGTCGTCTATCGAATAATAAACAACGTCAAGATCAACTACCGGAAGTCCTCTCGACCAATCATATCAACGTATTCCCTAATATGCAAATCATATAAGAATTATTGTAGAATATCCATATGATATCTCAATGTTGAAATATAAATCAAAGAGCGTTGGTTATATTGCATTCATCTTGTCAATCTGTCTGTTTGTCCTTTTGTTCCATAATGATTTCACCAACAATAATTTCTTGATTTGTTTCACTTGACTGGGCGAGGTTTAACCGGTTCGCTTATTTTAGACCAGTACATCTATAGACAGATGTTTCGGGATAAATTTATCAATATAGTGTCCAGTAATTCGTCCCATATCATGCACTCAGTGCATGTGTATATCGGTGTGGTGACACTGATAGGTGATTAGAAATCAATTATAATTATAACGGCCATCATACTTATCATTCACATTTTCACATTTTCAAATAGACTGTCCTTAGTATATGTAAGAGAATGATAATCCTTTTCTTCATGATTAAGTACGAGCGTTAGCAAGTTCTTATCATGAAGAAAGGGATTATCATTCTCTTACAAACTTAGAATATTTTAAAGTGCTCAAGGATAAATTATCTCTAAGACTTGATTGGGCGTATTTAAAAATTAGTTTCATTGTCAATGTTTGCAATTAATGCATGAACTCCTTTATAGCTATTTCATGTATGGATTAGTTTTAGTGATGTAAGGACTTTCTTTTAATTTCGGAAAATATAAAAGATTGTGATTTAGACATTAGATGACACAACAGTACAATGAAATGGTAAGAAAAGTTTCCTGATTGTGAGTATGAATGTAAATCATGTAATATTTTAGCGAGGAATATTTTTTTTTGTTTATGTGCAGTTCAAATCATTAAATTCAAAAGCTTAATCTTATTTTACATCCGTTGTTAGTACAATCCTTTACATAAGATTTAGGAAAGCAAGACGCCGCCCCCTATTTTATGGAAAACTTTTGGTTGATAATTTAGGGATTCACTGAAGCATAAATGGAGCCGACCACCCATTTAGTAGGCAGTGCAACCCCCTTCTTTTATCAAAAATTCTGGATCCGCTACTGCATTTACTACTAATTTTTGCCATGGAAATATTAAACATGTTAAAATACAATGCTTACAAATTATATTCAAAAGTTTAACTAAATTCCATTATCCAATGATCTGAGATTTTAGAATGGTATAATTAGCTCAAAAGATTAATATATTATTCAATCTTTTTTTTTCTTGCATTGCTTTGAAATTGTTTTTTTTTTGTTATAGGATAATTTTGAATGTATTAACATTCTCATATAAAGTAAACGGTATTAATGTAACTGCATCAGTAAACTTCATATTAATTTGATTTAATTGTTTGTTTCAAAATTTAACTTTTATTCCGTATTCATCACAAATTCTTTTAAGCTGATGAATGTGCTTCGGGGCATTTGTAACTCATTCATATTAACTCTGTGTTTTGAACTGTAAAAAAAGCCTAAACAAATGGTTAATCCTTTACTAAGAACATGATTTCATTCATTCTTCATAATTAAGAAACACCAAATCCTACAATACATTGGACGAGAGCACTTTGCTATATTCTAATGCAAATTAAAACGTTAGCTCCGCACGATCAGTTGAAATAACATCGGTAATATATCAGGTATTGCAAAATTAAAAGAATGAATTCATATTTGGTTATCAGTTTGACAGTGATGAGTTATAATCTGCGAGCATATTTCTGATCTGTCAGACACCTTCTCTATTTTTACTAAACTTTAATTAATTAAGTATATTGAAGATATTTATATTTTAAAATATTTATCACAATATTCTCTAGTACTACGGAATAGAATCATGTTATATTTGGCCTACATCCTTACAATGATAAGTTGTAATTTGTCAACATTTTGGGTCTGTCGGACGCATACTTTACATTTTCACAAATTTTGATATATGAGTGGGGATATGCTAAGTTAACCTTTGCATTGTTCTAATATCTTATTCATGGATTTTGTCTCTGGTGCAACGAAAAGTGTAGTATCAGAGACATATGTATGACTATCCAACAGCGCCGCGGGTGTTGTAAATTAATAATATAAAGCTTTAAATTACAAAAGGTAGAAGACCTGGATGCTTCATTTCTTGTATGCAGATACCTTATGTTGCGAAAGTTCCACAAATATTATGTCCATTGTCCTTGATCTCATTTTCATGGTTAAGCGACTTCTTGAAAAATAAATGCTTGTTTTTTTGTCAGGTGAAATTCTGACCTATCATGATTAATAAGATAACCATTTTAAGTATACGGGTTCCTTGCAATGTCTACATGTCCTGCAGACAGAGTTCACTTTATCTCAACCTCATTTCATGAATCAGTGATAAAGGTTAAAATTACGTGATTAGGTCGGTTTCTCAAATACTATAAGCAGTAGGTCAATGGAATGATTGTAACGGGTAGTCAGTCTGACAGGTTTCATCTGACATTGACCTCATTTAAATGGTTCATTGGTCAATGTTAAGTTTTTGTGTTTGAATCTGTTTTTCATGTACTATAATCAATAGGTCAATTATATTTGGTGTATTGAATAATTGTAAGGTATACAAGTGTGTCTGGCATTTATCATCTGACCTTGACCTCATTTTCATGGTTCATTGTCTGTTTTTCAAGAACTATAAGCAATAAGTCAACCATATTTGGCGTATGGAATGATAGTAAGGTGTACATGTCTATATGGCAGGTAAGACCTGCTCAATGTTAAGTTTTTGTGTTTTGTCGTCTGTTTTTACACACAAGTATACACAGTAGGTCAACTAAATTTGGTGAAAAAAAAACGCAAGATGTATATGTACAAAAATGTATGTCTGACACGATTTATCTGACCTTGACCTCTTGTCATAGATCTTTAAAATATTATATTTCTGTAATGCTTTTAGTAAAAAAAAACTTTGATCACTAAGACTTTCAACATAAAATCAGTGGTCAGTAAAACAGGTGAGACATTTCAGCGTGTGCACTCTTGTTTTACGTATCGACACAAGATATAAACTTTCTGCTGTTTGGTCGGGTTGTTGGCTCTTTGACACATTCCCCATTTCCATTCTCAATTTTATTTGAATATATCTAATCGCTAAAGAGAACGCCTTCTCCAAAACTTGATGATGAATGTAAATCAAACGTTACATGATTGATCCATATGAGGTATAGATACTAGTTTAAGAGTTCAAATTCAATTCATAACCCAACATTGCCTTTTAATTGAGCCTTAAGGAGAATTTGGGATCATCATTGTTGTTTTGTTTTGTGAGGTTCGTGTTGTTAATACTTCTATGTTTGTGTTTTCTAGAATATTGTTTGTCTTTTAAATGTTTTTTGTCATGGTGTTTCCAGTGTGTCAATGACTTATGAGTTATCTCCCTCTTTAAAAAAAAAAAACAACTCTCATGAATAAACTTGAACTGTTAACAGTACTTTAACTACAAGACTTTATTTGACTGTGGTTTTTTTTTTTTTTTGCTCTTCAATGACTTTTTTTCAATTATTTGCATTTCTTGTAAAACCTAAAATAAAATAATTAGGAAAAAAACACAGAATCAATTTGAATGAGTCTTGATTTCAAATTGTTGGATATCATTTGTTTGGGAATATCTAAAGGGTATTCATTTAACTTTCAACTTCTGCTAAATTTTAAGTGATTCTAAAAAGTATATAATGGATGATTGTCTGAGAAAATGGTCCAAATTGTATTTTCGATTTTAACCAGGAAGTTATTGAAATGACACAATAAATACTCAAAACAACCTTTTGAATCTACACATTTCATTTCAGGTATCAATTATGTCAAAAGAGGAATAACAAAACAATAACTGCAATGCTATAATATTTGTTGCATCTTCGAATTGTTAGTAAAAAGTATTATTATACTTTATGCAAATTGTTTATATCATCCATTCATTTCATTGGACACGTGGCATTTGTTAATTTCTACTAACCTTTTATAAGCCCCGCCCACCCTTAGCAACATGTAATAATATTAGCAACGGGTGTTAATGCCTAAAATAAACACTCGCTTGAGCCCAAGGTTTGCCGATTCGAAACATTTAACACCCAATATGGCCGAATCTTATTCCACTTCGTTTCCGTCGTTTTGTTGTTGTTATTGAGATAACTTAGACAACAACAAAAAAAAAACAGTGGGACGTATATATAAATCCATATTAGAAAGCATATCACAGAAACCAAGAATGTGACGTTAAATACGGAACACTAAAGTATAACGTTACGTTACGCGCAATTAAAGTAATCACACTTATTAGTAAACTATGATCTTAATTTATTTTTTTTACAATTAATAACATAGTGCACACTAAAATTATTAGGCATTCAGTATAATAAAAAAAAACATGCTGCCCTTGGGTAATATTTTTTTTCCATCGTGTGTTTAACTACAATATTAAACACCGTCATCCAAGGGCAGTATGTTTTATATTATTCTATATATTTTTTCAGGCCATTCATAGATTGGGTGGACAGCAAATGAAAGAAGAGTGTGAGCACCTAAAAACCAAACAGCTAGATCAATCCAACCAAGAATTGATAATAGACATCAAAAGGTCTAATGATGAAATTAAGGGGCTAAAAGAATCAATTATAAGTCTAAAACGCTCACATATTGATTTGAAAAAATCCAATGAATTACTGCTTATAAACCATAAAAAAGTAAAGAAATCCAACGATTTGTTACAGGAAGACCATGTAGTTTTAAAGAAATCCCATGAATTCTTACAGGAAGACCATGTAGATTTAAAGAAATCCAACGAATTCCTACAGAAAGACCACGTAGAGGTTAAGAAATCCCATGAATTGTTACAGGAAGACCATGTAGAGGTCAAGAAGTCCCAGGAATTGTTACAGAAAGACCACGTAGAGATAAAGAAATCCCATGAATTCTTACAGGAAGACCACGTAGATTTAAAGAAATCCAACGAATTCTTACAGAAAGACCACGTAGAGGTTAAGAAATCCCATGAATTGTTACAGGAAGAGCACAAAGAGGTTAGGAAATCCCATGAATTGTTACAGGAAGACCACAAAGGGGTAAAGCAATCCCATGAATCGTTAAAAAGAGACCACACACAGGTTAAGAAATCCCATGAATTGTTACAGGAAAAGCACAAAGAGGTTAGAAAATCCCAAGAATGTTTGCAAGAAGACCACAAAGAGGTTAAGAAATCATTCAGAAGTCTTAAACGCTCACATAGTGATATTAGAAAAGCAAATGAATTACTACAAGAAAACCATAAAAAAGTAAAGAATTCCCATCAGATATTGCAGAAAGAACACAAAGAGGTTAAGGAATCCCATGAATTGTTAAAGGAAGGCCATAGGAAAGTGATAAAGGAAATTGAAAAAATGTCGACCTCGCAACAGGATACAGTACCATGGAATATAAGAGGTAAGCAGTTGGAGAAGTATACTAACCTTGTCATTTAAGTAAGAGATTTGTTACTGAAAGTTGACCAAATGTTTGACTATTTACCGGGTTTGTAATAACATGAGCAACTCGACGGGTGCCACATGTGGAGCAGGATCTGCTTAAACTTCCAGACCACCTGCGATCACCCCGAGTTTTTGGTGGGGTTCGTGTTGCTCAGTCTTTAGTTTTCTATGTTGTGTCTTGTGTACTATTATTTGTGTTTGTCTTTTTTCATTTTTAGCCATGGCGTTGTCAGGTGATTTTCGATCTATGAGTTTGACTGTCCCTCTGGTATCTTTCGCCCTTCTTTTACTATCAAATAACAAACAAGCGAGATATATCTCTATGTCAACAATTTATGAAAGAGAGAGAGTTTGTATTTCACTATAAAAGGATGAGACATGCAAGTAAATTTTCTCATTCGAGCGTCACTGATGAGTCTTTCGTAGACGAAACGCTCGTCTAGCGTTCACAAGTTTTATCCTGATATCTATGATGACTTTATTTACAGATTTTTGCCATTGATATACAAGAATCATTTTAATGCAAAATATATATTTTTTGACGAATTTTCAACAATTTATGGTTCCTGTCGAAGGTTATGGTTATGTCCAGGAACTCGGCTTCTTTAATCATAATAACTGTTGACATGAAAGAGCCAACGTCGTTTCAAAAAAAGACGTTAACACCAACAGACAGACAAACAATCAAAATTATGTTTGTTTGTTTGTTGGTTAATGTTAATATACGGCTTTTTTAATGCTTTATAATGGAGAACACAAGTTGAAGCTATTTATTTAAAAAACAGATTACTGATATCAAAAGAAACAAAGACTCTCTTTTCTGCCATAAAACCGTCCTTTTTGATGGATAAAACCTAGATTGTACATAACAATCATCTGTATTGAATTAACCGTACAATTAATTGAGCATCTCCGTGTAGGGTAATAGAGAACAATGACATGCAATAAAGTAAAATATCATCCTCTTATTGAACAATCAAATTTAACATTTGGACATGACGTATAATAAGTTGATGTTCAATTTATTTGTATGTGAATTGATTGCAATGTTGGCTATGTGATTTAGACAGTTCATATACATGTATACACCTGTCCTAAGTCAGGAATCTGATGTTAATCTGATCTATGAGTTTGACTGTCCCTCTGGTATCTTTCGCCCTTCTTTTACTATCAAATAACAAACAAGCGAGATATATCTCTATGTCAACAATTTATGAAAGAGAGAGAGTTTGTATTTCACTATAAAAGGATGAGACATGCAAGTAAATTTTCTCATTCGAGCGTCACTGATGAGTCTTTCGTAGACGAAACGCTCGTCTAGCGTTCACAAGTTTAATCCTGATATCTATGATGACTTTATTTACAGATTTTTGCCATTGATATACAAGAATCATTTTAATGCAAAATATATATTTTTTGACGAATTTTCAACAATTTATGGTTCCTGTCGAAGGTTATGGTTATGTCCAGGAACTCGGCTTCTTTAATCATAATAACTGTTGACATGAAAGAGCCAACGTCGTTTCAAAAAAAGACGTTAACACCAACAGACAGACAAACAATCAAAATTATGTTTGTTTGTTTGTTGGTTAATGTTAATATACGGCTTTTTTAATGCTTTATAATGGAGAACACAAGTTGAAGCTATTTATTTAAAAAACAGATTACTGATATCAAAAGAAACAAAGACTCTCTTTTCTGCCATAACTACCGTCCTTTTTGATGGATAAAACCTAGCTTGTACATAACAATCATCTGTATTGAATTAACCGTACAATTGATTGAGCATCTCCGTGTAGGGTAATAGAGAACAATGACATGCAATAAAGTAAAATATCATCCTCTTATTGAACAATCAAATTTAACATTTGGACATGACGTATAATAAGTTGATGTTCAATTTATTTGTATGTGAATTGATTGCAATGTTGGCTATGTGATTTAGACAGTTCATAAACATGTATACACCTGTCCTAAGTCAGGAATCTGATGTTAAGTAGTTGTCGTTTGTTTATGTGGTTCATAAGTGTTTCTAGTTTCTCGTTTTTTATATAGATTAGACCGTTGGTTTTCCCGTTTGAATGGTTTTGCTCTAGAAATATTTTGGGGCCCTTTATAGCTTGCTGTTCGGTATAAGCCAGGGCTCCGTGTTGAAGACCGTACCTTGACCTATAATGGTTTACTTTTATAATTGTGACTTAGATGGAGAGTTGTCTCATTGGCACTTATACCACATCTTCCTATATCTATATTCAGTTCGCTAAAATTTAGACACTACCTATTTTTATAGCATCAGTGAATTCTCGAAAAAGAGAAAACATTCATGTAGCAATTTTGCTGATATATACTATAAACAAACCATAAACTTAAGTTTGGTGACTTATGCAGGATCTATGCAGTAAGATATGGCGTTCATAGAAATAGTGCAAATTACACAAATCAGAATCGCATTTTATGTTTCACTGTGATTTTATTTTTTTTTAAACAATTAATCATCCAATATCAATAAAATTCTGTACAAATAATCTTTAGTAAGTCAATATTTGAGCCAATAGGATGTGTAATCACCTCTCTTCCGGTACAGTTCCATAACACGGCGTCTCATACTCTGTACAAGCCTACTTTAGTTGAGGAAATCTATTCTATTCATCAACACTTGCTACTTTTGAATCGCAAAGATTTTTGCAGTGGTGGATCTCTGCGATTGAGATTTCTGCCAATGGCATCCCAGACATGTTCAATAGGGTTCATGTCTTCAGACATGGAGATCCAAAAGATAGTGCCAATGGCTTCTTGCTCTTTGTACTCAGTTACAATCCTTGTCCTTGTCGTCCATGTAAAATGCTCTTGACGCATGTGGGTGATTATCAAAATGATGGACTATAATGTTTCTAAGCACCAAATCCCTGTATGTTTTTCCGATCATGTTACCCTGCAGAATATGCATATCCAGCTTACAACGGTATGAGAAGCAACGCATACTGTAACATCAGCAGCACCCTATGCAGTCGTTGGTCATGGGCAAATGTTGTTTTGGTTTTATTTTCCCGTCAAACTCGTATTCTGCCGTTTCCTCGTCGTAACGGAAACCGACTCTCATCTGACCAATGATTTTTTTTTGCCAGCTTCTAATGTTCCAGCGTCGATGGTCATTAGCCCATGGAAACCAGACTAAACGGTACCTGGCTGTTAGGGTAGGTCTCTTGACAACACGAAGCACTCTTAAATTGCCTCTATGAAGTCGACGGGTCAATATGCGAACAATAACACGACCACCTGGAGGCCAGCAGTTTCTAAGATGCGGGGCAGGAGTAAATAGGCTGGCTTTAGCACGACGAATAAGCAGTCTGTCATCACGACGGGTAGTTAAACGGGGTCTTCCGGACCTAGGTCTATCATTTACAGTTCCTGTGTAAACATGACGTTGTAAAAGTCTGACAATGACGGTGTGATTAACATTAAAATGTTATCTATGCTCCTATTACTGCTACCGGCATTTGCCATGCCAATTGCTTGTCAACGTTCAGCCACAGATAACTTACGCCTTGCCATATTACACAATGACTTGATGAAGGTCAAATTTAACCTGTACGCGTGACAGTAGGAAGATGATTTAAAGGTATCGAAACAGTGTATTTGTAAAAGTTTAGATGACCTTTAATAAAAAGTTGCTTGACGGGTTTATCGGAGTTCAATCTTTTTTGGTCGTAATGATTTTTCTTAGTGTATGGTAAAAGCAATTTATAACACTAAACGTAAATAATTTTTCGCAATAGTTAAAAAAAATATTGCCAGACTGTATAGAGTACTCACTAGCCTGTCATCTCTAAAATTGTGAATTCAAAGCCTACTTATGACACGGTTCTTTTGACTCCGATTCTTATTAACTTTGGTTGCTACTTTTCCTGCAGAAGGTTGTTTGTTCTCTTCTAGTACTTTGAATACTCCACCAACTATCAGCAATGGCTTTCTTGTACATATTTGTGTGATTTAAAAAGACTGATGAATATAATCGAAATGTTAATATATGTTTTGTAAAAATCCAAACGCTATGTATTTTAATTGAAATTTTCGTAAATCGTTGGCAACCATTTTTGACACAGAGAATCATTTCCTAATAGCAATTAAATCCTAGCAAAAATTATGATTCTCAGAAATTATCATTTATTTAAAAAAAACTCATATTTGATTTGAGGAAACAATTTGGAAAATCTGCAAAATTTCATTGTCCTCCTTCCTTAATTTTTTGACTTTTTATGCATTAACAAAAGACATTTCTCGAATTTTGTGTTGTTCACCGTGCCTGGAAAGCTAGAAACGATCTTGGTAAACTTATCGATCCTCTAAATAAACTCATTCTAAAAGGTTATCAATTCAACACTGTAATTAGATCTTTGAATATTGTATTGGGGTATTAATATTTATTTTGGTATCAGTAAATTAAAAGCATTAAGTATTACATGTATTGTTATATAGATATTCACTTTCATGTATCTACAACCTGTATCTTGGCATCGCGATATGGGATTTGCTCATTTTTGAAGGCCGTACGGTGACCTATAGTTGTTAATTTCTGTGTCATTTGTTCTCTTTTGATACCACATCTTCTTTCCTATATTAATTTGACAGGTTTAATTTAACCAAGATCATTTTATAGTTTTGTTTGATCTTTTGAAAACGTTCATAAAAGAAAAGGTTTGGATTCCCAAATTTATAAAGTATTTTCATTTCATAGCACTTTGCCGTGAAATGTTTGTCATCGAGGGTATCATAAACTTAGTAGTTATTGCCTCGGTATAAGATATAAGAATGATTTATCACATACTTTTCTATAATTATCTGTTGATTACGCTAGAAATCTTAGGTTCCAACCCCTTCAGACAAAGATGACCTTGAATGAATTTGGCTTTTCCTCTGAAGTTCCTTTCGGTCGTATGGTCCTCAATTATTCAGGTATTTATACATTCTTGGATTTCAGATTTGGGGATGCAGTGTAATCTGATGATAGTCTATCAAGATAAAACACTTCGGTCGAAATTGATTAAGAACCATTATCATTTTTGTGCAGACATAGAAAATGTTAAACTGATTAAACCCACTACTTGTTTACCTGTATCAAGTTAAGACCATGTGTTTGTGTTGGTATTTAGATATAGGAAGATGTGGTATGAGTGCCAATGAGATAACTCTCCATCCAAGGCACAATTAATAAAAGTAAACCATTATAGGTCAAAGTACGGTTTTCAACACGGAGCCTATACTCACACCGAACAGCAAGCTTTAAAGGGCCCCAAAAAATTATTGGTGTAAAACCATTCAAACGGGAAAACCATAACAACATCAATTTTTTGTAGGAGCAAAAGTATTCGGTAACCTGTTATTCATTTCAGCATTTCAAACAAGATAAGAAGCCTTCTTTTCGTCGATCATTGCAAATACCGTACTGACAGTTGAATTTTATTTTTCAAATCGACACACGTGTTATTCTTGTTAACTGTTAAAGACTTAGAGCTTTTATGACATATATGGAAGCCTTTTTTTAGCTGGAAATGTGTTTATGTTTTGATTTGCTGTCTCAGTGAGATATATCACAAACATTATATAAATAAGTTTCATAAAAATCTGGCAAGTACTGGACACGTTAGAGCGCTAACAAGAGCGGACGGACCCCCGTATTTCAATGTCCTCGTCAACGCGTTCATGCAGGCTGACAACATTTCAACAATAATTGTGACAAGAATTAGAATAACCAAAAATAAAAATTTATCTCCGGATGTCACCAAAGAGGATCATAGATAACGAAAATACGATTAAATTCTCAGAAGTGTAGACAAATTGATCAAGTGATCATTTATTTTATGGGTTTAATTTACCTAGATGACATGTTGAACTAGTATATCTATGTTTTAATATTCTTAAATTTATGTTTCAGCGAGAATTGAGCAAAAACTCAAAACCTGGAAGGACAATGACCAGATGTTTATCAAGACGAGAGCTGCTGACCATATACTCCAATGTATAAAGGAAAACAGTTGTGTAACTATTACAGGTAGTTCTGGTGTAGGAAAGACAGCAACACTCCGACACGTGGCTATACAAATGGTAGGAGAAGGATATGATGTACTTATGGTGACAGAACCAAGTGAAATTGCCAATTACAACAATCCAAAAAAGAAAACACTGTACGTTTTTGATGATTTATGTGGAAACTATTCTGTTGAACAAAGTGACATTAAAAAATGGGACCCAGTCATGGAGATTATACAAAATATTCTAGACAAAAAACAAACAAAAATACTTGCAGCATGTCGGTTACAAGTGTACCAAGATGAAAAGTTTAAATCTTTATCAGTTTTCAAGTCATGTGTGTGTAACCTGCTATCAGAGAACATGCGTTTGTCAAAAACCGAAAAACAATCTTTAGCAGAGTTATATCTTAAGACAGAAGCATCGGAGATTACAGCCTACTATGATTTACATGATTGTTTTCCTCTTTTATGTAAATTGTACAGTGATAATCCGAAACGTGATGTCACAGATTTCTTCAGTAATCCATTTACAGTTTATAAAACAGAGGTTGATAAGTTTTATGAAAAAGGGTATCACGCTAAATACTGTATCTTGGCTTTATGTGTCATGTTTAACAACAAGTTACAGGAAGAAATATTGACGAAAGAGGTAAATGAAGAAACCAGGACTATTATTGAGAACACATTTGAGGCATGTAGATTAGACAGGGGAACATCAAGACTTGTATTACAAGATGAACTTAACTACCTTACAAATACATTCATAATCAAAGAAGATAACGTTTACAAGACTATACATGGTAAACTTTTTGATTTTCTAGCTTACTTCTTTGGACAGAAAATGATCAGTTACTTAATAAAAAATGCAGACTCCGGGTTGATCAAGGAAAGATTTTTGATATGTAGAATCGATGCCATGGATCAGTTCATTACTATCATACCTGCGGAGTATCATCAGATGTACATACAGAGAATAATTACTGATTGGTCGAAGGGGAAAGTACAAGATGTTTTTAGTAATATTAATATGAAGATACCTCAGTTTAGACAAAAGTTTTGTGGCTATTTGCTAAAACTGGATAAATCTTACCAATGCAAACTGGCACATACCAGTGATTTTCGTTCACTTGGTACTAAAACTCTTTTCCAATGGTTTGATGATAATGATGACAATTGGTATGATACTGCTTTATTACATTGTTGTTACTTAGGAGATGTTTCTTTAGTCAAGTGGTGTTGCACTAATGGTGTTGATGTAAATCGGTGTACATATATTAATCAGTCACCTGTAATTATTGCTTGTGAATATGGTCATACAGAACTAGTGAACATGTTGTTAGACGGAGGAGCAGACTTTTATAGATGTGACAGCAGGGGTCAGTCACCTGTTATGAAGGCTTGTGAACATGGACATAAAGAAATTGTTAAGTTGTTATTAGACAGAGGAGCAGATTGCAATAAATGTGACGGACGGAAAGGTCAGTCACCTGTAATGTTTGCTTGTAAACATGGCAATTCAGAAATAGTAAACATTTTGTTAGAAAGAGGAGCAAATTTTAATAAATGTGATAAGAGTGGTCGTTCACCTTTAATGTGTGCTTGTGAACATGGTCACACAGAAATAGTAAAAATGTTGTCAGACAGAGGAGCAGACTGTAATAAATGTTATGAGAGTGGTCAGTCAGCTGTAATGAAGGCTTGTAAAAATGGTCATATAGAAACAGTGAATATTTTGCTAGATAGAGGAGCAGACTTTAATAAATGTGATAGGAAGGGTCAGTCACCTCTCATGAAGGCTTGCAAACATGGTCATACAAAAATAGTTAAAACGTTGTTAGACAGAGGAGCAGACTATAATAAATGTGATGAAGATGGTCAGTCACCTGTAATAAAAGCTTGTGAACATGGTTATACAGAAATAGTGAATATGTTGTTAGACAAAGGAGCAGACTATGATAAATTTGATAGAGAGGGTCAGTCACCTGTAATGATGGGTTGTAAACATGGTCATACAGAAAAAGTAAAGATGTGTTTTGACAGAGGAGCAGACTTTAATAAATGTGATGAAGATGGTCAGTCACCTGTAATGATGGCTTGTAAACATGGTCATAAAACAACAGTTAAAATGTTGTTAGACAGAGGAGCAGACTATAATGAATGTGATAATGAGGGTCAGTCACCTGTAATGAAAGCGTATGAACATGGTCATACAGAAATAGTAAAGATGTTGTTAGACCGAGGAATAAACTATAAAACATGTGACGGGAATCGTCAGTCACTTGTAACGAAGGCTTGTGAATATTGTCATACAGAAATAGTGAAGATGTTGTTAGACAGAGGAGCAGACTATAATAAAAGTAAAAAACAGTGTCAGTCACCTCTATTGATTGCCTGTAAACTTGGTCATACAGCAATAGTGAAGATGTTGTTAGACAGAGGAGCAGACTATAATGAATGTGATAATGAGGGTCAGTCACCTGTAATGAAGACTTGTGGACATGGTCATACAGAAATAGTAAAGATGTTGTTAGACAGAGGAGCAGACTATAATCAGTGTGACTACTCTCAGGAATCACCTGTAATGAAGGCTTGTGAACATGGTCATACAGAAATAGTAAAGATGTTGTTAGACAGAAGAGCAGACTATAATAAATGTAACTTTTGGGGTCAGTCACCTGTAAAGACGGCTTGTGAACATGGTCATACAGAAATAGTAAAGATGTTGTTAGACAGAGGGGCATACTATTATCAATGTGACTACTTTGGGCGGTCACCTGTAATGAAGGCTTGTGAACATGGTCATACAGAAATAGTAAAGATGTTGTTAGACAGAGGAGCAGACTATAATAAATGTGGCCACTATGGGCAGTCACCTGTAATGAAGGCTTGTGAACATGGTCATACAGAAATAGTAAAGATGTTGTTAGACAGAGGAGCAGACTATAATAAATGTGATAATGAGGGTCAGTCACCTGAAATGAAGGCTTGTGAACATGGTCATACAGAAATAGTAAAGATGTTGTAAGACAGAGGAGCAGACTATAATAAATGTGACATTTTTGGTCAGTCATCAGAAAGGAAGGTTTGTGAACATGTTCATACAGAAATTGTAAAGACGTTGTTAGACAGAGGAGCGGACTATAATAAATGTGATGATGAGGGTCAGTCACCTGTAATGAAGGTTTATGAACATGGTCATACAGAAATAGTAAAGATGTTGTTAGACAGAAGAGCAGACTATAATGAATGTGATAATGAGGGTCAGTCACCGGTAATGAAGGCTTGTGAACATGGTCATACAGAAATAGTAAAGATGTTGTTAGACAGAGGAGCAGACTATAATGAATGTGACTACCTACAGCAGTCACCTGTAATGAAGGCTTGTGAACATGGTCATACAGAAATAGTAAAGATGTTGTTAGACAGAGGAGCAGACTATAATGAGTGTGATAATGAGGGTCAGTCACCTGTAATGAAGACTTGTGGACATGGTCATACAGAAATAATAAAGACGTTGTTAGACAGAGGTGCAGACTGTAATAAATGTGATGAGGAGGGTCAGTCACCTGTACTGATATCCTGTGAACATGGTCATACAGAAATAATAAAAATGTTGTTAGACAGAGGAGCAGACTATAATCAATGTGATAATGAGGGTCAGTCACCGGTAATGAAGGCTTGTGAACATGGTCATACAGAGATAGTAAAGATGTTGTTAGACAGAGGAGCAGACTATAATGAATGTGATAATGAGGATCAGTCACCTGTAATGAAGGCTTGTGAACATGGTCATACAGAAATAGTAAAAATGTTGTTAGACATGGGAGGAGATTGTAATACGTGGGACTGGGCGGGCCGTACACCTGTAATGAAGGCTTGTGAACATGGTCATACAGAAATAGTAAAGATGTTATTAGACAGAGAAGTAGACTGTAATAAATGTAATAGGAGTGGTCAGTCGCCTATAATGGCGGCTTGTAAACATGGCCAAAGAGAAATAGTACAGATGCTGCTAGACAGAGGAGTAGACTTAAATAAATGTGACGATAATGGCCAGTCACCTGTATTGCTTGCTTCCAGAAATGATCACAATTCAATAGTCACCATGATAAAATCAACATTCCAATAATGTTGAAATGTTGTACTCCAGACGCGCTTTTTTACATTAGACCCTTTAATGACGCTAGTAGCTGTGAATTTGAAGGTCAAACAATGAATCAATTGTAAAAATGTATTTTTTTTAAATTTGAAGCATTATTTTACTTCTTTCTTAGCGAAACGATACTATTGCGTATTAAAGAAGTATTCTGACATGATAAAGTAGGATGTTATTGTTGTAAAAATGCATTTTGTCACTATAATTTGGATGGTGTTTTTGAAATATGTTATGGTGAGGAAAAATGTCCGTAAACTTGTTGAAATACTTGTTGCATAAAGATTGTCTGTTGTTGTTGAGAGTCGCGTTGTTAAAAGCTGTACGGTGGTTGATTAGAACAGTACTGTTGTTGTTTAGATGTGTGCTGCTTTGTAGAAATATGTTGTTGTATATGTGTAACAAAATGTAATATTGTTTCGAAAAGATACATTTTCGTTATTGAAAGATGTTCAGATGTCGTTGAAAGAAGCAGTGATGTTGTTAAAAAATGTGATGCTGTTATTTAAAAGAATTGCTATAATTTTTGCAAAAAATATGCTGTTTTTATTGTACCATTATTGTTTTAAAAATATGCCCCTTTTTTGAAAATATATGAATTTGGTGCAAGATATGCTATTGTTTCTAACAGACGTGTTGTTGTTAAATCGTGTGTTGTTGTTGTTCACAGATATGATGTTGTTGTTTGAAGATGTGTTGTTTTTATTAAAGATGTACCATTGTAAATACATCCTTTTTTGTTACACAATTTCTAAATTGTAAACTCATGAACAGTGTTGTGAAGGGTATTAGAATTTGCAAAATGTTCAATGCAATATGATTATAACATAACATGGTTTGTTTTAAAAAAAAATGTTGTCTGTGCAGAGCTTTTTCGTGTCAAATTTGCAGTTGGTTCTGAAAAAAAGCTAAATTATATATAATCCTATTGTATATAATATTATCATCAATATCTTTACAAATATACAAACCATTATTTAGTTATAACTGAAATAGATTGTTTGCATTTCTGTATTATTTATACCAATAGATGTTCTACAACCTGTTTGCAATTGATAAAATTATCTCTTCTTTAATAACATTGTCTTGAGTCTTTTTCTAATTGAATTATTAGAAGTTATTTTTCATATTCAACTTCATTCCTGTAATCTTCACTTAAAGTTTATGGTACCAACAATAAACACATTAGATGTAGAAATTAAATCCGATAGTTTCTAATGTTAATTACATTTTATTTACTGTGTCTTTGTTCCTGACCATATGAGTATTTGGACCATACGCGTATGGTCATGACCATATGCGTATACTAATATGGCCCGACCGTACACGTATGGTCTGACCATCTGAGTATATACTCGTTTGATTTTTTACGGGCCGGACCGTATGAGTATGAGTACTTTGGACCATATAGGATTTTTTTCAAATATGCCTTTGTGAGAGTGTTTGATACTCAAAGTAGCGTAGAAGGTGGATATTTCGATTTTTTGTCGAGCCTGCGACTTTTGTCGCAGAAAGCTCGACATAGGGATAGTGATCATGCGGCGGCGGTGGCGGCGGCGTTAGCTAACTTCTTAAAAGCTTTATATTTGAGAAGGTGGAGGACCTGGATGCTTCATACTTTGTATATAGATGCCTTATGTTACGAAGTTTCTGTCTGTCATATGACATTTGTCCTTGACCTCATTTTCATGGTTCAGTGACTACTTGAAAAAAAGTGAAGATTTTTTGTAATGTTAATTTCTCTCTTATTATGAGAAATAGGATAACTGTATTTGGTATGTGTGTAGATTGTAAGGTCCTCATGCCCGTCAGACAGTTTCCACTTGACCTCGACCTCATTACATAGGTCAGTGAAGGTTAAGTTTTAGTAGTATCTCTGATATTTTAAGCAATAGGTCTAGCAACTTAGGTGTATGGAAGGATTGTAAGGTGTACATGTCCAACTGGCAGGTGTCATCTGAATATGACCTCGTTTCCATGGTTCAGTGGTTATAGTTAAGTATTTGTGTTTTGGTCAGTTTTTCTTATACTGTATGCAAGAGGTCTACTATATTTGGTGTATGGAATGATTGTAAGGTGTACATGTCCAACTGGCAGCTGTCACATGTCAGTCTCGCAGGTTTTATTTTACCTTGACCTCATTTTAATGGTTTATTGCTCAGTGTTAGATTTTTTTATGATTTGGTCTGTTTTTCTTAAACTTTAAGCAATAGGTCAACTATATGTGTTGTATGGAAGGATTGTAAGCAAAGTCTGTCTGGCAGGGACCATCTGACCTTGACCTCATTTTGGTGGTTCATTGGTCAATGTTAAGTTTTCATGGTTAAGTTTGTTTCTTAGATACTATAATCAATAGGTCAACTATATTTAATGCATAGATTAATTGTAAGGTGTGCATGTCTGTATGGCATGGTTCATCTGACCTTGTCCTCATTTTCATGGTTCATTGGTCAATTTGTTTTATTTTCTTAAGTCTGTTTCTTAGAAACTATAAGCAATAAGTCAACTATATTTAGTGTATTGAATGCTTGTGAGGTGTTCATGTATTTCTCGTTTGATTTATCTGACCTTGACATCATTTTCTTGGATCATGTTAAGTTTATGTGATAGTTGTAGTAAAGCTGTATACTAATATCAATGGTCAGTAAAGAAGGCGAGACATTTCAGCGTGTGCACTCTTGTTTTTAAAGGAGCGTATTTTAATATGGAATGTTGCAGTGCAACAGAGCACATACGCAATACTCAATAGCTTATTACTGTATGTTTTAGCCTAGTTAATCCCAGCCACATGTGCCTGTCACAATTATAAATTCTAGTCAGTGGTTATCATAAATTATATTATTTTCATTTTTTTGGTAATTTGATGGAAGGTTTATTCACCACGTTATGAGACACTTGTCTATTGTTGACTAATCTCCAGGTTTTTTTTTTATTATTTGTGTTGCTTGGTTGTTGTCTTATTGTAGTTTACACATCACCTCATATTCGGAAAAATAGGGTCAAGGTCAGATGATTCTTTGCAGACCAACATGTACAAATAACACATAACTAAAAGTAAAATCACAAAAATACTGAACTCCGAGGAAAATTCAAAACGGAAAGTCCCTAATCAAATGGCAAAACCAAAAGCTCAGACACATCAAACGAATGGATAACAACTGTCATATTCCTAACTTGGTACAGCTTTTTCTTAGGTAGAAAATGGTGGATTAAACCTGGTTTTATAGCTAGCTAAACCTCTCTCTTGTATGATAGTCGTATAAAATTTCATTACATTGACAACGATGCGTAAACAAAACATGCATACATAATAGGTAAAAAAGTCAAAAATAGGGATACAGGAGTCAATGTTGTGTTATTATCTTAATTACTATAAAAACAAACAGATGTATAAACAAACATTTACCATGACACAATAACGGGACATATAAGTACAGAGCCACGTCACAGGCAAGAAAGAAAAACAAAAAGGCACACCGACAATGAAAATTAGCAAAAACGAAAGACAAGAATACATAAATTATCATAGAACAGTAACACAATGACGGGATGTATAAGTACAGAGCCACGTCATATGTAACCAAGAAACACAAAAAAGGCATACAGTAAAAGCATATTAGCAAAAATGAAAGACTCGATTACAAAAATTATCATAGAACAATGACGGGATGTTTAAGTACATAGCCACGCCAAATGGATACCACCACAAGAACAGACTAAACAGCAAAAGTAATATTCATAAAGACAAATAAAAGAATACTATAACACGTTTTAAGATGATAAACAACGTCAGTACCCAGATTCTATACTGCAATATACCATCGTGTATTATTTGTGAAGTTGGTACTTTCAGATGAACTTTGTTTAGAAAAAAGGACGAGACGTTCTTTGACATAGTCCTGGTTAATCAACTCTCTGCTCAGACACTGGTGACGTTTTACAAAGTCTGAGTAATTTCTGCATGCTCTTGAGTACCGAATAAGTTGGGAAATGTTTATCCCATATCCAGGTGAAGTTGGTATATTGCTACTAAGGTGGGGCAAATTGATAATTTTAAAATAAAAATTGTTTCGTTTGTCATAAATTCTGGTACTGAGATGACTGTGCATGTCAAATTTGAGGTATAAGTCTAAAAATGAGATAGAGGAAGTCTGTTGTTTGTTTAATTTCTAGTTCTGGGGGATATGTCAATGGAACCCAATAAGAAAAATTTGAATTGTTATTAGAAAGAACATCATCAATATATCTGAATGTGAAATTAAATGACCTGGCGTCTTTGATCTTCTTGTTTTGACAAGTGTCTGCAGGAACTCCGATTCATATGAAATTAAGAAGAGGTCGGCAAGGAGAGGCCCACAGTTCGTTTCCATAGGAATGCCACAAATAGATGTGTATAGACCATCAAGGACATTAAATTATGCCAGCTGAGGCTCCATATTTAAGCTCGCCTGACCTAAAAGGCAAAGTGAGTTTTTTCTTATTACTTGGCTTCCGTCGTTGTCGTCCATCGTCGTCGTCATTAACTTTTTACCAAAATCTTCTCCTCTGAAACTAATGGGCCAAATTTTACCAAACTTGGCCAAAATCATCATTAGGGTAACTGGTTTTAAAAACAAAAATATCCAATGACCCCGTTTGCCATTCAACATGTCCGACATGGTTAAAAATAGAACATTGGTTAAAATGGAAGTTTTTCAATAATCAGGAAAACCGCTATGAATTGAGAAAATCGATCTTAATTAAAAATGTTCAGAATGATGGGATCTACAATATATCTGGATTTCAAAACTGTCAGACGACTGCTTATAGAAGTTATTGACTCAAATAACTTATTTTGCCTATTTTTTCCGTGTTTGCCAAATATCTGAAAAACTACAATAGATAGAAAGAAACGTTATACACCAAAAATTATCACAAGACAAGATCTTCACAGAAGTGCACATGGTCGAAATCGTCAGACAACTCCTTATTCGAGTTATTTCCCTTTGATGACGATTTCTATCATTTTTTAAAATTTTTGCTTAATATCTGAACTACCATTATAGATAGATAGATAGATAGAAACTTAAATAATGAGACAAAGTTTAATAGCCGAAATCAATAGATGACTCCTTATAGTAGTATTTGCTCTTTATTGACATTTTTACGTTTTTGCCTACTATATTGAAAACTACACAAGATAGACACTTAAATAGCAAAAAAGATAAGCAAAAACAAATTTAAAAATAGGTAAAATGTTTGCCAAAATTGTTCGTTTACTCTTTAGGATTTGGGCAAAAACTAAAGAAAATACAGAAAAACTTTAGACAGAAAAAAATATCACCAATACAAGATAAGCAAAACAAAAAATATTTTTTTAATGATTTATATTCTAGTCCGCAATGCTGGAAAGAGTTCATTGTTGAAGGAGCTGTAGACCTAGGTAAACAACACAGGCTCCTTAGAGCCTCTAGTTATTTATATTAGATTTAAGCGTAAGAAATAAACTGTCTAATTTGCTGCAGCCAGATTAGCTTAGATATGTCTCGCTTCAATAATATTCATCAAAGGTAAATGAATTTGGTGAAATGAATGAGAACGGTGAAATATTTGCTGATGTCTGTGCTGTAAACAGTCTATTAATAGGTGGTACACTTTTCCCCCATAAAAACTGTCACAAAGTTACTTGGGTTTCGCCAAATAAAGTGACAGAAAATCAAATAGACCATATCGCTATATCACTAAGATGGAGGTCACTCTACAAGATGTGCGAAACAAGGGAGGAGTTGATATAGCATCAGGTCACCACCTAATCATTGCAAAAATACAACTAAAACTACTTTCAAAAAACAAAACAAAGTCTAGAAGAAAGAAATTTAATGTTAATTTATTCAAAGAACCTACAGTTGTTCAAGACTATCAAATTCTGCTTTAAAACAAATTTAGTGTACTTGAAAACCTACATGATGACAAATCTAACATCAACTAAGCATGGGAAATGACCAGAGATTCTATTGTTCAATCATGTGAAGAAACTGTCGGTTATCTCCAACAAAACCGCAAGCAATGGATGTCAGAAAATACATGGCAAATAGTCAACCAACGAAAGACGACAAGTCAAAGAAAACGTTCTGACTGCTATTACTAGACAGCAGAAAAAGCAGACACAAGAGCAGTATAGCAATAAAGATAAAGAGGTGAAGAAAAGCTACAAACAAGATAAAAGGAACTTCGTAGAACAACTAGACAAAAAAAGCTGAAGCTGCCTTTAGCAAGGGAGACATCAAAACTTTATACAACTTTACAAAGCAATTACTAGTATGTGGTAAACCATAAACCTCAAATACACCAATCAAAGAAAAAGACAACAAGACCCTCACTCAACTGGAAGAACAACTTGAAAGGTCGAAAGAGCATTTCGAGCTGGTTTTTAACCTACTGCCAGCTACAGATCCACCTGAACTACAAAATGGTCCAACATTGAACATCAAAACCAACAAAATAACAAAAGCTGAAGTTACCAAAGCTACCAAAAGTTTAAAAAATTGGGAAAAGCAGGCCGAATTGATAACATACCACCTGAAGCTATCAAACTTTTGGATGAATTCTCTGTCCTTAGCCTGTAACAACTACTAAATAAGATCTGGCAAGAAGAAGAAATACCAGATGATTGGAGTAAAGGACTTTTAGTGAAAATCCCCCAAAAAGGTAACAAGTCGTTTGGCAACAACTGGAGAGGTATCATTTTATTGTCCATATCGAGCAAACTGCTCTGTAGTATCATTCTTAGCAGAATGAAAAATGAAGTCGATAAGATATTAAGAGATGAACAAGAAAGATCATGTGTAGACCAAATAGCCACATTGAGAATTATTATCGAACAGACAATAGAATGGCAGACGACAGTTTACCTAAATGTTGTGGATTTCCAGAGAGCTTTTGATAGCATTGACCATCATGTCCTCTGGAACATTCTGGGACACTATGGAATTCCACAAAAGATCATCAAAATGATAAAACTGCTATACGACCAATTTTACTGTCAAGTTATACACTGTGGAACTATGACCGAACCATTCCCCGTTACAACTGGGGTACGTCAAGGTTATATTCTCTCTCCGCTCCTTTTTTCTGATGGTAGTTGACTGGGTTGGTAAATCAGCCTACAAAGATCCGAAAGGCATTGGATGGAGTCTTATAACACGTCTTGAAGACCTAGAAATTGCTGATGAAATTTTTACACTATCCCATCGCTTCCAAGATGCACAACATCAGACCAAAATTCTTGAAACAGTAGCAAAATAAACAGGCCTATACATCAACCCACAGAAAACTTAATCAAGGAGGCTAAATACAAACCAGCAAGATTGTCTTAAGCTCGACGACTCTACTGTTGAAGATGTATAACAATTCACTTACCTTGGAAGTATTGTCAGTACATCAGGAGGCACAGACGAAGACATATCGGAGAGAAAAAAGAAAGCACAGCAGGTATTTTCCATGCTTAAACCTGTTTGGATGAGTATTGCTTTCAGAACTAGCACAAAGGATATTTACCACCAATGTCAAATCTGTACTCTTATGCCTAGGTCACACATTCACGGATTTGACGCCCGATTAGCTAGGGAAACGATCCGGCATCATTCGTGGCAATCTGTATTAGTCCGTATATTTCATAGTAGTCATACGTAGTAGTACTTGTATATCCTTGACAATTTTTGAACATGCGCAAAATTTGACCACGGATCATACAACCGTAGCAAACCTTACTAAACCGTATAAGAACGTACTAATCCGTTTTAGTCCCTACCAAAACGTATTAATCCGTACTTATTCGTAGGCCCGAATGATTACTACGGTTAGTTCCGGAGAACTACGTACTAGTACGGTTACACCACGTATTTGTTAAGGATACAATACGATTTATTACGAGTTTGTCACGGAACGGAACGATTTCATTACGTTATAATACGGATAACTAGGGATCAGCCAGGGTTCTTACAGTCTGTTACTGTTTACTACGTTACAACACGACAAGATACGGAATATTTTGAGGTATAAATAACATTATCCAACACGAATAATCAACAACTGCTTCTTGTAATTAATTGGCTGGAATAGGATATTGATATGGCACAATATGCCAGGGCAGTGGTCGAGCTACTTGATGGCAGACGTAGAGGTGACCGGAGGCAGAGTAGATATTGGACAAGGGACTGACTACCTATCCATGGCTAGTATGAGCCCCCCATGACTGAATTTTGGGCGGAAATCCAGTTAAATTCAAGAACTGTGTAAGAATAGTCCCAAATAATCAAGAATTGCTACATGTCGTTGGTCCGAGGATTATGACGAACAACACATGATACAGACAGACGGATAAATAATTTATTTAACAAAACAAAACAAAATTCTACGATTCACTGCCATAAAGAAATGATAAATCACAAGCTTGAGTATAGAAATGATTAACGGCTTTTAGAAAATGTGGCGGTTCGTACTATTCCGTTTCAGACCTTTCTCATTCTTACAAACCCTTACTTAAACCGTAACAAACCGCTGTTTATCTGCAGTACATAAGCCCCGACACGTGGCGATGCGTACTTAACCGTGTCATTTCCGTATTAAACCGTGTCTCACCGTAAGAACCCGTATCATTCATGTCGAAAAATGTCCCTTGTCCTTAATTATCCGTGGTAGTAACGTAAAAACCCGTAGTCAAACCGTTGTGCATCCGTATCGGATCCGTATTGGATCCGTATCGGACTACGGAAACTGCATTTCCGAAATCATCCGTGAGATTTAATCCGTAGTAGTTCCGGCGAGGCGATCCGTGAATGTGTGACCTAGGCATATACGGATCAGAAACCTGGAGAGAAACAGCTACATCTATCAAATCAATCCAAACTTTTGTCAATAAATGTTTGAGAAACATCCTCAACATCATATGGACAAACAAAATATCCAATAATGAGTTATGGAGAAGAACCAAACAACAGCCAACAACTCAGATGATAAGAACAAGAAAGTTGAAGTAGATCGGGCATCCCTCAGAATAAAAGACACAAACATTACCAAGCAAGCCCTAGAATGGAACCTTCAAGGACATCGAAAAAGGGGGAGGCCAAAAAACACCTGGCGCAGGGGACTAACAGCTGAGCTGATCAAAATTGGAAAAACCTGGAAAGAAACAAAACGAACAGCCATGGACAGGAAGAAATGGAGAGAAACTGTTGTTGTCCTATGTCCCCCTTGGGACGAAGTGGATTAAGTCAAGTAAGTCAGAGGTAAGTGAACAACAAGTTTATTTTTATCCTGTAACCATTGACACAGTGGTTGATATGATATAGAACATGCCAGACCCGGTTCATTGACCCAAAGTTCACCTTCACTGTCACTGTCCATGTTATAAGTGGAACATATCTGTTCAAGTTTATTTTTATCCTGTTACCATTGACACAGTGATTGCTTTGATATAGAACATGCCAGACCCGGTTTATTGACCCCAAGTTCACCTTCAGTGTCACTGTGCATGTCATAAGTTGTACATATCTGTTCATATCTATTTTTATCCTGTAACTACTGATCCAATTGTTGCTATAATATAGAACATGCTAGACCAGGTTCATTGACCCCAAGTTCATTCTTCATCTCATGAGCGGTACAAATCTTTCCAAATTTATTTTATCCTGTAACTACGATGATGATGATGATGATGATGATGATGAGGATGAAGAAGATGATGATGATGATGATGATGATGATGATGATGATGATGATGATGATGATGATGAGGAGGAGGAGGAGGAGGAGGAGGAGGAGGTGAGGAGGAGGAGGAGGAGGAGGATAATGATGATGAGGAGGAGGAGGAGTAAGAAATATCAGGATTGAATAAATAATGGTTGCGTTACGCGCAGTAGCAAATATGTTTGTTCAGAAAGACAACAAATCAACACAGATACAATAATTAAGTCTTGTAAAAGAGGCAATCCAGGACGAAGGTAAGCGAAATTTAGACTGCCACTCGAAAATAAAGGTATATTGGATGTGGACCAAAATTTACTACTGACCCCTCAATGAGTTGTTACAAAATATTAATGCTGTTTATAATGTGCACGGAGTCTGACACTATATCTAAACGAGGCATCGAATTTAACATCTATATTCTTACTGGAAATGGCTGCATACTTGTACATTCTACATATCAAAACAGACACACCATTCGAGCAAGAATTTACTGCCGGTCGAGAGTGACCATATTTCTAATCTCTAGTCACCCTTGGGGATACATATCTTAACAAAAAGATAACAATGTGAATACAATCCTTATTTGTGTTAAAGGGACATTCTAAGCTGATTTTTTCATGTGATCGTTCTCAATTTAATCCTTAGAAAGATTTGTCACCCTATCTGGATATTCTGACTTTGACCCAACCCTATCTTTGTTCCTTTTCCTTAATCCCAACTGCTTAATGAAGAAGCAGCAAACATAAAGTGTCTTTGGTTTGAAGCTGCACGAGACCGTAGAGTCTATAAGTACAATTTATATTAGAGAGTAAATATATTGTCACTGATTATAAAACGATTGGGAAAATACCATTAATATCTTGTTTTCTGGACTAGAAAAATTTGTATATGCATTTGAATAACATTTTGACTAAATTAACTTAGAGAATAAACGTTGCCAAACATTTTTCGTCAGTGAATAGATAAACATATAATTCTTCTTTTGTGTATAGTGTAATATATTTTGCTGCAACCGATTGTGTTCTTCGGTATTTCTAAGCAAGCATGAGACAACTAATCCAGTCTGCATGATTATAGCTAGATTTCATTCTATGGCTGTAAAAGTTCCTGCATATATAAACCCGCTGCAATTGTTTGCACCTGTCCTAAGTCAGGAATCTGATGTTCAATAGTTGTCGTTTGTTGATGTGGTTCATAAGTGTTTCTCGTTTCTAGTTTTTTTTATATAGATAAGACCGTTGGTTTTCCCGTTTCACACTAGTAATTTTTTGGGGCCCTTTATAGCTTGTTGTTCGGTGTGAGCTTGAAAATTCCTAATCAAATGGCAAGATCAAAAGCTCAAACACATCAAACGAATGGGTACAAACTGTCATATTCCTGACTTGGTACAGGCATTTTCTTATGTAGAAATTTAAAATTAAGTATGAGTTTAAACATCTTAACCTTTTCGACTAACATTTTACAAAATTCCTTTAGAACTATGAATATTGTTATTACAGGTCTCCTGTTTATTCTTGCCACTACTTGACTTTAAAAGTCTATACATATCGTTTCTTTTCTAAACATGCAATAAACAATCTTCACTGCGCATGGTATGCTGATTGGCTTAAGTTTAAACAGACAAAACACCTCACAAACAATACAACTTTAGGCTAAATTATATTTTGACAGATTTAAAGGAAGGTCATGTAGTTAACACGTATCCTTCATATTTTTCGCATCAAATACTCATTCATTTAGTATAAAACTAAACCAAGGACATATATGGACCATCGTACTTAAGCGTCATCTTGTCATATTACCATTATATCTTTAGATCGCTTTAAGTGTATTGTTCACGTAAGGATGTGAAGATAATTTGATATTTAGTCTTTTTTATATTTAAGATCAGTTCAAATGTAAAAACAATCTATTGTGTGTAATTAAATGCAATAGTAGTATACCGGTGTTCAAAAGTCATGAATCGATTGAGAAAAACAAACCCAGGTTACAAACCAAAACCGAGGGAAACAAAGGAACAACAGGAACACCGAAGTGCAACAAAAACAAACGCCAACATACATAGAAACGAACTATTTGATAACAACTGCCATATTCCTGACTTAGTATAGGACATTTTAAGAACCTGGTTTAATGACATGCCAAACCTCTAGCTTTATGACAATGTTAAACAATATAACGCTATATAAGTTCTATTATTCCTTAATTTTACGGTTGCTTACACGAGTTGGTTTGACCTTTATGAAATATCTGTTTCACAGAAGACGTTGGCTTTGTTCCAAACGGCATAACCACAATTCAATCCTCCCTTTTCTCAACTGTGATCCAACGAATTAGACTTGTCACTGGATTTGTCCTTACATTAAAAAAGAAGAATGGTGCCACATGTGAAACAGGATCTGCTGTCCCGGAGTACCTGAGATATCCCCTGTGTTTTGTAGGTTTAGTATTGCTCAATCTTCAGTTTTCTATGTTGTGTTTTGTTTATTGTTGTCTTTTGGACTTTTCCATTTTTGCAACGGCGTTATCAGTTTTTTTTTTTAATTAAGAGTTTGGATAGAATTGAATATTGAAGTGGGGAATGTGTCAACGAGACAATAACCCGACCAAAAAGCAGAACACAGCCGAAGGCCACCTATTGGTCTTCAAGACAACTAGAAAATCCCGCACCCGTAGGCGAGCAACAGTTGACCCCTAAACAAAAATGTGGACTAGTTTAAAAATTAAAAAAACAATAGCCAGACGCTCCTAATTTGAGACAGTTGCAAATAGGTGCGGAAGGGTTAAACAGGTTTTGTGAGATCTCAACAATCCCACAATACCTCTAGCCAATGTAGAATAAACAAGGAATCTGATGTTCAGTAGTTGTCGTTTGTTGATGTGGTTCATAAGTGTTTTTCGTTTCTTGTTTTTTATATAGATTAGACCGTTGGTTTTCCCGTTTGAAAGGTTTTACACTAGTAATTTTTGGGGCCCTTTATAGCTTGCTGTTCGGTGTGAGCCAAGGCTCCGTGTTGAAGACCGTACTTTTACCTATAATGGTATATTTTATAAATTTTGACTTGGATGGAGAGTTGTCTCATTGGCACTCATACCACATCTTCTTATATCTAAACACATAGCACGCATAGTAAAACTCAATTTAAAAAAAGCCCGATTCGGTTGTCAGAATAGGTAACTAAGCAAAATGACAACGATACATAAATTAACAAAGGACTACTGGCAGTTGCTGACATGCCAGCCCCAGATCTCAATTAAACCGATTGAAAGATTATGTCTTCTTCATATGAAAATCAAGCACATTCCCTCCCGTTAGGGTTTCAGTATTATATACTCATAAAATATACGAGAAAAACATAACCCGTGGCAACAGTATCGTAACTATATCCCTTCTGAATAAGTCCTTTTAATGGGGCACTAGATGTCAAATTGATATTCACCGACTTCACTCAAATAATCATATTTGATTCATAACAATGTAAAACATTTATCAAAACCATTGAAAGTCTTAAATAAACAGTTTACAGGTCGTGAGCTCGATAGTATGTAGTTTCGTTTCGTGTGTATTTTAGTTCAGACGCCATCTAATTAGCTATCGAGTTGACCCCCGAACACCTCCGATGACCATACAAGCGACATAAACATAAATAAGATATAAATAGATTATGCAACTCGTGCAATCAGATTTTTCATGGTCTGTTTAATTTCATATTATAGATTAAAAATATATGTTTATCATCGTTTTCACCTGTATAACAATGTGTTTTTTGTGGATCGAATCAGTCAATCAAATGAGTTACCTTTGTTTCACTTTCAATGTTGACATTCTTTTCCTTTAAATAACTTTACACGGACAATTCATGCGTTATCAATCTCTAGCTAAAGGGTTAAATTGAAGTTCACATGAATACGGATTCAATGAGGTTGGATTATTCACTTAGCTTATTTTGGCAAAATTGAACCATACTGGCTGCTAAAAGCGAATAATTATTTCACTATTTTACTTTCATTAATGATTGAACAAAAAAAAATCATGCTTTAGATGTTTTTATATATCTCGTAGCTAGTGCCCCTTTAAAGGTTTGGTTAGCTTTTGAGGTGAATGCCGACATTTTTGTGCCTTGTATAGAATATTACCAAAAAATATGGGATGTGAAATAACTGAACTTATAAGATGTCTGCATGTTGATTTATATTTACCAATGATGTTCTTGTACCGATGATAAAATGTAGTAAATGTTTTAACTAGTTTGTGATATCGAAAACCCTGATGTAATAATGTTACTGTAATACAGACATTTCTTTCATTAAAACCAAATTCGTTGTTACATACACTAGCGAATCGAACAAGTTGAGATATATTGAGACAAGGGAATGTCACCATCTAAAAATGGATAATTAACAATAGGAAATGAAAAATCAATTCTTTTATCATAAATGTTGGTATTAAGATTCCCGTTAAAAATATAGATATCAAGATCCAGGAAAGGGCAGTGTTCATTGTTAGTATTTGCTTTATTTAAAGTCAGTTCAGTAGGATATATATCTTTAATGTACATACTGAAGTCGTTATTATTGAGAGCCAATACAGCATCCAAATATCTAAATGTGTAATTGAATTTTTGTATCAGATGTTGTTACGATGGGTGTTTGCTGATTTCAGTATAAATTGTAACTGATAACAATAGAGAAACAGGTCCGCAATAAGTGGTGCACAGTTAGCTCCCATCGAAAAATTTTGGTAACATGACGAAATACGAAATCTCCATAGCGAACAAAAATGATATCTAGTAAATATTCAAGCCGTGAAAAGCAGTTATCGTATCAAAGCAGGTCCAATTGACATAGTTCTTTTGTTTGTTGTAACTAAAAATCACCTAAATAGTTTGAACATACATATTCGCATTATGAATTTTTAAATGCCCATTTAATAAGGCGGTTTTTTTTTCTGAATAAGATTATGACGCAAAGTGGTATATAGGGTAGAAAAATCAATAATTTGAGCAGATTCAAAATCACCATTATAAGCATGCAATTTCGCAAGTACTTCCAACGAACTTTTGACACCCAAAAAGCAATTAATTCCACTATTTTCAAAGCCCTTATTTTAACAATTTATTACCAGGTTTTTGATTGTACCAAGTGTACTAGTAAGTAGAAAAAATAGTTTAGTAGTGGATCAATGGTTTGAAGACGAAGTATTTCTTAATTTGTATGGTATTTTGTTAAGGTTTGGAAGCCAGTACATAGCTAAAACTTTCATTGTATGTGGTTCTGCTTGTAAAGAGGTAGCAAAATGTTAAAGTCACAGATGTCATTTTCTGAAAATGAAGTCAGTTGAAATGTTGTTGAATTCGTGATTTCCTTTTGCAGAACCTCATTGTTAAATTTAAGTGAAAAAATAATGATATTATTAGCAGCCTTATTAGCCGGGACAAAAACAAATTCTTTGGTGTGTTCTTTTAGTTTTTGTTTGATACGATATAAAAAAGAACATGTGGTATAATTGCCAATGAGACAACTCTCCACAAGAGACCAAAATGACACAGAAATTAACAACTATAGGTCACCGTACGATCCTCAACAATGAGCAAAGCCCATATCGATGTCTTTTTGGTATATGTCGCCCCTCTTTTATCGAATGCAATATTGTTTTGGGAAAATAGAAAATGATGCGATTTAAATCGATGCTAAATGAAAACAAAATTAATGAAATCAAACAAGAACCGAATCATAATGATTGATAGTCCACTGACAGTTTTATCGACGTTATTATATAAATTTCATGACATCGATTTCTGCAAGACATGAGGTTTTTAATTACCTTTTTGTGGTAAGCTCGGAGACAAAAACTGTTACCTTTTAAAGCATAAATTGGTAAGAATTAAAAATGGTTAAGAGAATATATTCACTGGCGAGGATAACTTTGCAAGTTAATTATAAATCTTAAGCTTGAAATATATGTGTATCATGTGCAAAATAACTCTAGGAAAATTAGACGATGATGAGGACATATGTTGTACAAAATTTACAACTTGTATTCTTCATTGCAAGAAGTGTAATGTGTTTTTTTAATATGTACAGTGAAAATCTTTCCATTTAAAGTTGCAAAATGATACTATTTGTTGTTTTGCTGACGATACGGAAGAACATTTTACTCTTCTCATTATTACAGTTGAGCGATGTCTTTTTAAAATAAATTGAAAACATTTCTGATACTTCTAGTATTCTATGACACAAAATGTCATGTACGTGTCATCTGAAGCATTATTTCTTTAACAATGCATGCAATAAGATCTGATGTACAAGGACAGAACGTGATATCTAAAAATTATTTGAACCTTGAAAACTTCCTGATGAAAATAAAATCAACGAGACAGACATGATAATTCAAACAGAACTTCAATATTGAGTAGAAATGGTGCCATTCATTAACGTAACGAGTTTTTAAATGATATCTAATTAATTGCCTATTTTCGAAAGTAATCCTTAGACAGTTAATCTACTCGTCATAGACGGATTTCATCTGGTAAGCATTGATATCATTATAGTTTTAATGTTTTCATCTGTTAATGGTAATATTTTTCACTTTCCATTTGCTGTGATCAGCATTTCAACATTTTAATGAGGCTAACAAATTGAGGACAGCACAGTTTCATTATACAATTGTAATTGTTGTATTTGATAATAGTCCAATGTCTGGACTTTTTTTCAATAAAATTATACAAATTCAGTAAAGGATTAAAGGATGTACATAGATGAAAAGAAAAAAGTTCTAGAATTTGAAATTGTTTATTTAAAGTCAGGAGAGTTTAAGTTAATGTACAGAATACACTTAAGATATAAATAGGTTTTTGTTGAAACAATCGGCAAGAAACTGATCCAATAGAGTTATGAGAAGGGATGATTAAAAATGACACTTCGTAATTTTATGAACACCATCACGAATTGGTATCTATACGATGTGTCTGTGTCAAACCGACTAACGACATATTACCACGTCTAAGATAGAGGTTAAAAATCTATGTCATTTGTCTGCTAAGTACCGAACCTGACCTATTTCCGAGTGTTGTGCCGAGTGTAAATTTGCATATCTCTATCACGTGTTTCGGTATTTATACATATAACATATATGTATTTAGTTATAATATTTCTTTTGAGGGTTTCGTTGGATATTGTGTAATGTCTTATCGTTTGTGGTTTGAATTCTATATTCCCGGTACACTTCACATATGTTTTATTTGTCAGTATAGTCGAGTTAATTTCAATTTTCCATGGATAAAATATTGTGTTAGTTCAAATAATTGTGACGTCGTCACAGCATTAATTTGATAAAGCCTTTCAAGACCGTCATAATTATTATAATAATTTGGACTAGTATATTCTGAAAATAATTGTGAATTTGGATGTCGTTTTATATAATTGTATGAATTTCAAGATCATATATATACGTCACAAAAATACGTCTCTGTTTGTGGTGTCTAGTGTTGTCCGTTGTTATTTTGCGGTTGATATGTTGTGATGTATGAATATATTATATATTTATGCATTTCTCTATGTAGAGTGTTATTGTGTGTTTGTACTGTATTCCTGTCACGTCATGTTGACATTTCAGGTATTTAGCAGTTATTATCAAATAGTCCGTTTCTATATATGTTGGCGTTTGTTTTTGTTGCACTACAGGGTTTCTGTTGTTTCGTTGTTTTCTTTTTAAATTTGATGTGTTGCCCTCGATTTTAGTTTGTAACCCTGATTTGTTTTCTCTCAATCAATTTATGACATTTGAACAGTGGTTTATTGCTGTTGCCTTCATTCATGGAAGTCCTTTTTGATATATTTAATTTTTTTAACTGGCGGAATAAGGCCGAATTGGACTTTTACCTCAAATCTAGCATTGGCATTAATTTGTTCTCAAATAGTAAGAAATTTTTTTTATCTAGAACCTGCTTAAAATTTGGTAATGACCTTTCTATGAGCTATAGAAGTCCTCTATGAAAATAAAAATGAGTGATTTTGGGCAAATATTTTATCCTGTGTAGTAGTAAAACCCAAGGAGCTAAACATCTGACAAAAATTACTAGACCTGATCTGACTTCATTCTCAATACCTTATATCAGTCGAAATACAAGGAGTTATATGAAAAGCGTATGATACTGATTCAATGCATAAGACATATGTCGGGTCATCAGGTGGATAACATTAAAGAGAATAACGGGGTTTGATTGTGCACGCACTCACATAAATCATTAAATCGAAACTAAATGAAAACAAAATTATTGAAATCATGCAAGAACCGAATAATTGATGGTCCACTGACAGGTTCATCGACGTAATTATAATTTCATGATATCGATTTCCGTAATACATGAGGTTTTTAATAACCTTATTGTGGTACGTTCGAATCAAAAATATTAACTTTTTAAAAGCATGAATTGGTAAAAATTAAAAACGGTTGAGATAATATATAGACTGGCGAAAAGGGTATGTTATAGTAAAACTTAGAAGTTGTCTGAGGATAAGTTGCAGTTGTTATCATACAGTTCGTGTCTCTTTATGTTGGCGTTTATTTTTGTTGCACTTCAACGTTTCTGTTGTTCCTTTGTTTTTCTCTTATAGTTGATGTGTTTCCCTCGGTTTATGTTTATAATCCGAATTTGTTTTTTCTCAATCGATTTATGACTTTTGAACAGCGATATACTACTGTTGTCTTTATTTGCAAAATATTTATAAATCTTAAACTTGAAATATATGTGTATCATGTGTAAAATAACACTAGGAAAATAAGACAGTGATGAGGACATATGTTTTATAATTTACAACTTTAATCTGTATTGCCACAAGTGTTATGTTTTTAATCTATAGTGAAAATATTTCCTTTTAAAATTGCAGAGTGATACTATTTGTTGTTTTGTTGTCTATAGGGAAAAACATTTTATTCTTCGTATTATTACAGTTGAGTGATATCTTTTTAAAATAAATTGAAAACATTTCTGATACTTCTAGTATTCTATGACAAAAAAGGTCGTGTTCGTGTCATCTGAAGCCTTATTTCTTTAACAATGCATGCAATAAGGTCTAATGTAGAAGGAAAGAACGTGATATCGAAAAATTATTTAAAACCTTGAAAAGTTCCTGATGAAAATAAAATCAACGAGACAGACATGATAATTCAAACAGTACTTCAAAATTGAGTAGAAATGGTGCCATTCATTAACGTAACGAGTTTTTAAATGATATCTTATTAATTGCATATTTTCGATAATAATCCTTAGACAGTTAATCTACTCGTCATAGACGGATATCATCTGGTAAGCATTGATATCATTAAAGTTTTAATGTTTGCATCTGTTAATGGTAAAACATTTCACTTTCCATTTGCTGTGAACAGCATTTCGTTATTCTTATGATTAAGTTAGACATCGCTTACAATTGTATTTGTTGAATTTGGTAAAAGTACAATGTCTGGACTTTATTTCAATAAAATTATACAAATTCATTAAAGGATTTAAGGATGTACTTAGCTGAAATTAAAAAAATCTAGAATTTGAAATTGATACTTTAGAGTCATATAAAACTTCAAATTAAAAAAAAAATTATGCATATGTTTTTATAACTAAATGTCTAGTTTTTATTATAAAACTTATATGTATATACTTTTTGCTGGAGAAAATTCTTTAATTTGTCCAAATAAAAAAGAAAAATTTACTTTTTTTAATTGTTGGCTTCCAGACAACAATTCGCCGATATGTTTCTGTATGTGGTTTCCTCACCGTGACCTTTCTCGTAAAAACCCGGTGATCGCAATACGCAAGTGCGAAGTGGAAAACCAAATTGGCAGAGAGAGTCAACAAACGAACAAACGAAAACATTGCTCCGTCATCGAAATTAACTATATCTTTTTGTACATGTTATACACGTGCTTGCCTGAATATCCATGTTTCTTTGTTGATTGTTTACAAAGATGACAATCGGTAAACTTCGGCGTCAAAACACGACCATGAATTACAATTTACAACTTTAATCTGTATTGCCACAAGTGTTATGTTTTAATCTATAGTGAAAATCTTTCCTTTTAAAATTGCAGAGTGATACTATTTGTTGTTTTGTTGTCTATATGGAAAAACATTTTATTCTTCGTATTATTACAGTTGAGTGATATCTTTTTAAAATAAATTGAAAACATTTCTGATACTTCTTGTATTCTATGACACAAAAGGTCGTGTTCGTGTCATCTGAAGCATTATTTCTTTAACAATGCATGCAATAAGGTCTAATATAGAAGGAAAGCACGTGACATCTAAAAATTATTTAAAACCTTGAAAAGTTCCTGATGAAAATAAAATCAACGAGACAGACATGATAATTCAAATAGAACTTCAAAATTGAGTAGAAATGGTGCCATTCATTAACGTAACGAGTTTTTAAATGATATCTTATTAATTGCATATTTTCGATAATAATCCTTAGACAGTTAATCTACTCGTCATAGACGGATATCATCTGGGAAGCATTGATATCATTAAAGTTTTAATGTTTGCATCTGTTAATGGTAAAACATTTCACTTCCCATTTGCTGTGAACAGCATTTCGTTATTCTTATGATTTAGTTAGACATCGCTTACAATTGTATTTGTTGAATTTGGTAAAAGTCCAATGTCTGGACTTTATTTCAATAAAATTATACAAATTCATTAAAGGATTTAAGGATGTACTTAGCTGAAATTTAAAAAATCTAGAATTTGAAATTGATACTTTAGAGTCATATAAAACTTCAAATTAAAAAAAATATTATGCATATGTTTTTATAACTTAATGTCTAGTTTTTATTATAAAACTTATATACATATACTTTTTGCTGGAGAAAATTCTTTAATTTGTCCAAATAAAAAAGAAAATTTACTTTTTTTAATTGTTGGCTTCCAGACAACAATTCGCCGATATGTTTCTGTATGTGGTTTCCTCACCGTGACCTTTCTCGTAAAAACCCGGTGATCGCAATACGCAAGTGCGAAGTGGAAAACCAAATTGGCAGAGAGAGTCAACAAACGAACAAACGAAAACATTGCTCCGTCATCGAAATTAACTATATCTTTTTGTACATGTTATACACGTGCTTGCTTGAATATCCATGTTTGATTGTTGATTGTTTACAAAGATGACAATCGGTAAACTTCGGCGTCAAACACGACCATGAATTACAATTTACAACTTTAATCTGTATTGCCACAAGTGTTATGTTTTAATCTATAGTGAAAATCTTTCCTTTTAAAATTGCAGAGTGATTCTATTTGTTGTTTTGTTGTCTATAGGGAAAAACATTTTATTTTTCGTATTATTACAGTTGAGTGATATCTTTTTAAAATAAATTGAAAACATTTCTGATACTTCTAGTATTCTATGACACAAAAGGTCGTGTTCGTGTCATCTGAAGCATTATTTCTTTAACAATGCATGCAATAAGGTCTAATGTAGATGGAAAGAACGTGATATCTAAAAATTATTTAAAACCTTGAAAAGTTCCTGATGAAAATAAAATCAACGAGACAGACATGATAATTCAAATAGAACTTCAAAATTGAATAGAAATGGTGCCATTCATTAACGTAACGAATTTTTAAATGATATCTTATTAATTGCATATTTTCGATAATAATCCTTAGACAGTTAATCTACTCGTCATAGACGGATAGCATCTGGTAAGCATTGATATCATTAAAGTTTTAATGTTTGCATCTGTTAATGGTAAAACATTTCACTTCCCATTTGCTGTGAACAGCATTTCGTTATTCTTATGATTTAGTTAGACATCGCTTACAATTATTTTTGTTGAATTTGGTAAAAGTCCAATGTCTGGACTTTATTTCAATAAAATTATACAAATTCATTAAAGGATTTAAGGATGTACTTAGCTGAAATTTAAAAAATCTAGAATTTGAAATTGATACTTTAGAGTCATATAAAACTTCAAATTTAAAAAAAAATTATGCATATGTTTTTATAACTAAATGTCTAGTTTTTATTATAAAACTTATATACATATACTTTTTGCTGGAGAAAATTCTTTAATTTGTCCAAATAAAAAAAAAATTTACTTTTTTAATTGTTGGCTTCCAGACAACAATTCGCCGATATGTTTCTGTATGTGGTTTCCTCACCGTGACCTTTCTCGTAAAAACCCAGTGATCGCAATACGCAAGTGCGAAGGGGAAAACCAAATTGGCAGAGAGAGTCAACAAACGAAAACATTGCTCCGTCATCGAAATTAACTATATCTTATTGTACATGTTATACACGTGCTTGCCTGAATATCCATGTTTCTTTGTTGATTGTTTACAAAGATGACAATCGGTAAACTTCGGCGTCAAAAGACGACCATGAATTAGCTGCCATAAGGCATATTCTCACAACAACACTGACCGAGTGAAATTTTTTTTTAAGATTATACGAAATGGATGTGTAAAAAATTACAAAATCGTAGACTAAGTTTAGGATATATATTGAAATTATGCAAGAACCGAATAATTGATAGTTTACTGACAGCTTTATCGACGTAATTTATAAATTTCATGATATCGATCTCCGTAAGACATGAGGTTTTGAATTACTTTTTTGAGGTACCCTCGAAGTAAAACAAAATTTTTTAAAAGTATGTTGCACTTCAGTGTTTTTGTTGTTTCTTTTTCTTCCCTTATTGTTGATGCGTTTCCATCGGTTTTAATTTGTAAACCGTATTTGTTTCATTCAATCGATTTCTGACTTTTATGCTTCTGTTGTCTTTATTTGCAAGATATTCAAAAATCTTAAACTTAAATTAAGTGTATCATGTGTAAAATAACAGTGATGAGGACATATGTTTTACAACTATTAATCCTTATTGCCACAAGTGTTGTGTTTTAATGTTTTTAATGGAGAAGGATAGAACATGATATTGCAAAATATTTGAAACTTAGAAAATCTTTCTTAATGTTGTTAGAAGACATTTAACACTAAAGTTGATGATTTCCTTACTGGAAGTGGTGTGGTGATTATATTGATGACATAGACATGCGTCTTTATTTCAACAAAATCTATCAATATTACTAAAGACAATCTCTTGAGAAATAACGTTTCGTTGCATATACTTCAACTTCGCTTACAACTTTAGGATGTTTTGTCAGTTCTTAATACATTCTGTAAAAAACGACTAGTTTTGAGTGCATTTCAAGTTTATGGTTGCGCTGGTACATTTTGAACTACGTATTGAATTAACACAATAATAATGTGTATATACTGTTCTTTACTGAAAAAAAATGTTTTATTTACAAAAGTCTTTGTAATTCTTGTGAGAAAATTATCTAAAGAAAAAAAACAACAGTTTTTACTAGGGATGTCAAAAGATCTAAAATTTAATACTCGAATACTCGGGCGTGAAACTCGCGAGTACTCGATTACTCGGATAAATCTTTAACGTCTAGTAAAAAGTTTTGATTTGTGTTGGGATGTGGTATTTTGGTTATTACCTTTATTGAACCTTTTTATAATATGATGACATCGCTTGATATTTTAACAAAAGACATACGTATTGTTGCAGATCTCAAACTGTATGACTACAAAAAATAACTTAATCCTTGGCTATGTGGATCGCTAGTCCTTTTTTGTGTCAATAGAACAAAGAATAACGGACCACCGTTTCTAAAAAATAATCATTCATAATAGCAATTATTGTTTGTGTGTCCATGAGCCAAATCAGAAACATGCCAATAAAATCATAAATTTGTTCATAAAGTCCGATTTGATAGACAATCTGTATCATCTATTAAAATGTCCTGTGACAAGTCAGGAATGTGGTAGTTGTTATCAAATAGTTCGTTTCTATGTTTGCAGCATTGGCGTTTGGTTTTTTTTTTTTTTGTTGCGCTTCACTCTTTCTGTTCTTCCGTTGTTTTCCTCTTATTGTTGATGTGTTTCCCTCGGTGTTAGTTTGTCACACGGATTTGATTTCTTTTAATTGATTGATGACTTTTGAACATCAGTATACTACTGTTGCCTTTATTTATATGAATAAAGATCATGTGGAGTATATATATCACCAAAACAGCCAGTGCATAAAACAAGCCAAAAGACATCTAGAGGTCCTTTTTGTTTCAGCGAAAGATCATGTGTAAACAAAAATTCGATCTCTCAATGTAATCAATGAGTCTAAGCAAGTTCTGTAAAATATCAACAGAAACCATCACATATTTCTTCCATAAATACTTTAATGAGAAAATGTGGTATGATCACAAATGAGAAAGGTATCCATAAAGACTAAAGGACAAAGATACATGTATGAAGAATTACACGTCACCAAAAAAAAATTAACAATGCACAAAAAAACGTATCATGTAGATATCTGTAAAACGCCGTCAGGGTGCACTAAGTAAATACAGTAGTTTCACAAACCACAGCTCTTTTGTAGAGATATATAATATTCATGGATATTTTGTCATATTTACCTACTGGTTTTCAAATATGATCTTTATGTTTCATTTCGTAGAAACGTTACTTGAGAATGTTACCAGTATAAATTCGCATGCATAGTAGTGAAATTGGATTCTAAGGAAGACCCAAAGTGAAGGTAGGGGTAGAACAGAATTTTAGTATAAGTTTAAAGCATAAAAAGTTCGGGGAATAAACATGTTGAAAAGACCCCGTTCTATTTTGACCTCTGAAAAAGAAATAGTAGTGCATCAGAGCTTTCTATTCTGCGATATATTTTTTAACGAAACTTCATAGTAAAAGTTGTACAGTTTCAGCCGCAAAAGGAGTTCATATGAGAAATTGCATTGTCTTCAATTACGGAAGTGCAACCTATGAATGAATGAATAAAACCTAGAGTGGAGAAAGACTAGCAATTTCAAATTGAAACGGCATGACTTATCAAATCGAAAATTTTCAAACAACACAAAAATACAAGAGACAGATTTTGCCAATTGTGTTTTTTAATTCTTAATTCTTAATAAAGTTTTGGGTTTTCATATATTTTGGCCTCGCGCATCACTAAAGATTCATGTATTGTCGAAATAAGCATCTAATGCAGAATAATTAGTACCATTATCTTATCATATGTACCAACATATGGATAATAGCAGTGTCAACATTGTCATAAAGCGGAAGGTTTGGCTTGCCATCAAACCAGGTTCAACCCACCATTTTTCTTATAATGTCCTGTACTAAATCAGGATTATGGCAATTGTTATCAAATAGTTCGTTTCTATGTATGTTGTTTTTTTTTTTTTGTTGCACTTCCGTGTACCTGTTGTTCCTTTTCCCCCTCTTATAGTTGATGTGTTTCCCTCGGTTTCAGTTTGTAACCCGGATTTGTTTTCTCTCAATCGATTAATGACTTTTTAACATCGGTATACTACTGTTGTCTTTATTAAGTACCTTGTTCAAAGCAAAATACAAATTCAAGATAGACAATCATCCTTTACACAAAAACATAACTTACTACACCAACTTTAACCGTAGATAACAATGGGAACATAAAAGAAAATTCAATAAATCGTTACAAAATGTACAGAAATACAAATTCCTAGGACCCAGACATGCATCAATATTATATCTGCTCATTTTTTTTTCTAAATCAGATCTTTAAATTTCTTTATGTCTTTTTATTTCAGGAAATATACCAAATTTCACAATCGTTATCTTATCTAATGGGACATCTACCAAGATTTATATATAAAAAAAGTCATGATTACTGGCATGCCACTACAAGCTAAGTGCTGACTGCCTCATTGAAATCTTCTGCTTGAAATAATCCTATTTGAGCAAGGAATAGAATAGAAAACTATGGCTTCTATTTCTTTAGAGGAAGAAAACTATGTTCGAATGAGTTTTTACTAACAGGATTTTCTCCACGTGCAGTAATAACCTGTTTTGATTTTGAATTTGCACCAACATGTTTAGATGCCTTACTGAAGAAAGAGTATAACAGACTTTTGGACTTGAAAAAGAAACACATAGTCAACCAACAACAGTGGAACCTTGTTTTCCCAAGGTTTCCTGATAAGTACAGACAGACAACACGTTCCCTGTTTTCTCCTCCTAAATCGCTAGTTGGATATTAACGGACCTTTACAAAGTTGTAGATGGATATAAGAAGATGTGGTATGAGTGCTAATGAGACGACTCTCCATCCAAGTCACAATTTGTAAAGGTAAACCTTTATAGGTCAGAGTATGGTCTTCAAAACGGAGCCTTGGCTCAGAATGGACAGCAAGCTATAGAGGGCCCAAAAAAGACTAATGTCAAACCATTATAAGAGGAAAACCAACGGTAAAATCTAAATAATAAAAAACGAGAAACGAGAGACACTTATAAACCACATAAAAAAGACAAACACTGAACATCAGATTCCTGACTTAGGACAGGTGCAAACAAATGCAGCGGGTTTAAACGTTTTGATAGATATCAAACTTCACCCTTACCTGAAACAATAGTGTAACATCACAACTTAGTAAGTTACACTATAAAATATCAATTGAAATGGCTTAACCATATCAAAAGACATATAGACAAAACAAGTGAACATACACTGAACTAATAAATTTGATCTATGACACTATGTAAATACAAAATCTGTAAAATAAGGGGTGAGATGTTAAACAATATCAGAAAGACAACCATAACATTGGACAAAAAAAAAAGCCAAATAAAATAACGTTAAGGTAAATAAAAATTATTTGTTGTAAGGTATACAGTCATGGAGTACGCAAACTTTTTTTTACAAAAGAAATAATTTTGTTATTCATAGTATAAGAACATAATTGAAAATTTATAGTCATATCAAACACTCATCAAAGCTGGTATATATTAAAAAAAAGAGACGAAATATAACATTAAATAAGAAAATATTTGATTACAAAACTGAGTTACAAATTGTATCCACAGGTCAAATTGACACAAAATTACGATCTGAGAGTACTGGCAATTACTGAAAGCTAGTTAAAAGCCACAAAACCAATTAATAATAAAAATATCATGCATCAGAGTCTAATGATTGTAGTTGAACAGGATACAATCTTAAACCAACATGTTAAACGGCCGTTATTTTTCTCGTTTGAATAGTTTTACATTTTTCATGTCGGAACCTTTCATAGCTGATTATGTGGTATGGGCTTTGTTCATTGTTGAAGGCCGTACGGTGACCTATAGTTGTTCATTTCTGTGTCATTTGGTCTCTTGTGAAAGTTGTCTCATTGGCAATCACACCACATCTTCTTTTTATATGATTGAATGGTGTTACCTTGTGAACTAGCACCTTAAATTCAACAGTTGTATGCTTTGGTTTAGTTTAGAGAAAAGATTATATTCATATATCACATTAGCATGCTCCAGTCATGATTATCATGCAATACTTGCACTGAATGATACACACGATTACTCCGTCCATTCATCCATCAACTAACTGTACATGCATGCTTAGTGAATTTTCGTTATCTAATGGTGGGGGGCTGTAGCCAATTATCCATTATCATGAAACGATATTGCGACATAAACATAGGTATTTTGTTAGGTTTTAATGTTTTCTAAAGGTGGAAACGATGTGCATTTCATTTATGGCAATGGAGATTTGGGATTTCTTCAATATTATAAAATCCAATTCTAATTTTCACTTTGAAACCTTGTTTTTTACCAAATTTAGTTACATTCGAAAGGATACACAAGCTTTTAAAGTTCATAATGATAAATTTTGACGCTGGAACAGGACATATGACGTCAAACTGGTATTTGCAAAAGATCAGATCAATAAGTGACGGACTTATCTATTCAAAACAAATATCATGTTTACCATGAGAGTTAGATAATGCTTGATATAAACTCTTGTTGTTTATTCTAAATAGTAATATAAACTAGTCGAAGGTTTATTTTAGTTGAAATATTTCCTTGTAATTCTCTAAGCATGCATGTACAGTAATATGTAGATTCTTTCGTAGTAATCAGGGTAATTAGAAGTAATATCAGTATTTTTTTTTTCCTTTGAGTAAATTAAAATCTTTTTAGAAAATTGAAGTCATTTGTTATTTAACTTAAACGTAAAGTTTCTATTTGAGTTTAGAAATAGTTTTAGTCATTTTGGAATTTGCCCAAGAGATGTAAGAGAAAACTTATTTTCTACATAAGTATACAAATAAGAGGATGTGATATGATTGTTAATGAGACAACTCTCCACAAAAGACCAAAATGACACAGAACTAAACAACTATAGTTCACTGTACGCCCTTTAAAAATTTGTTAAACCCATAACGCAGTCAGCTATAAAAGGCCCCTAAATGACAAATGTAAAACAATTCACACGAGACAACAAACGGCCCGATTTATGTACAAAATAATGAAAGAAAAACAAATATGATATACAGCAACAAACGACAACCACTAAATTACAGGCTCTTGACTTGGGACAGGCACATACATAATGTGGCGGGGTTTAACTATTTTGAAGGCACCAACTCTCCCCCTAACCTAGAAGAGTTATGTAACGACACAACACAAGAACAAACTATGCAAAACAAAAAACAAATATGAACAATACGATAACCACTCAATTGTAGGCTCCTGGTTTAGGACAGGCACATATAGAATGTGGCGGGGTCAAGCTAGTTTGAAAGCACCAACCCTCCCCTTATCTGGTTAGTGGTGTAAAGGTACACTATAAGAACAAACCATAAAAATCAGTTGAAAAGGGCGTAAATAATTAGATGGATACACAGCAGAAATACATTATAATGAGGAATGTCTGGCCTGTACCAAATCAGAAATATAACAGTTGTTTTCCATTCCTTTGAGTTGTTTCAGCTTTTGATTTTGCCATTTGATGAGGGACTTTTCGATTTGAATGTTCCTTGGTGTTCAGTATTTTTGTAATTTTACTTTTTACTAATAGAAAGTAATAAAATTGAAAATGGAAATTGGGAATGTGTCAAAGCGACAACAACCCGACCAAAGAGCTAAAACAACCGAAGGCCACCAAAGGCTCTTCAACACAGCGAGAAAATCTCGCACCCGAAGGCGTGCTTCAGCTGTCCCCTCAACAAAAACGTGTACTAGTTCAGTGATAATGGAGGCCATACTCAACTCCAAAACATATAAATGAACTAAAATTAAAAATCTTACAAAACTAACATTAGCCAGAGGCTCCTGACTTGGGACAGGCGCAAAAATGCGGAGAGGTTAAACATGTTTTGTGGATCTCGACCCTCCTCCTTTACCTCTAGCCAATGCAGAAAAAACAAACACACAGTAATGCATACAGTAAAACTCAGTTTAAAAGAAGTCCGAGTTTGATGTCAGAATAGGTTACAGAAGAAACTAAGCAAAATGACAATAATACATAAATTAACAAAGGACTACTAGCAGTTACTGACATGCCATCTCCAGACATCAATTAAACTGATTGAAAGATTATGTCTTCATCATATGAAAATCAAGCACAATCCCTCCCATTAGGGGTTAAGTATCAAACCATTATAAAACAAATGAGAAGAAAATAACCCGTATCATGCCAACTGGTTTTAGAATAAATTTGTTTATTTCCGATGCAAAAACCCAATGAGTGAATCAATATTAATACCAAAATATGCCATCTTCAATGACCTGACAACAGTAACGTAACTATATCCCTTTTAATAAGTCTGTTTAAAGGTTTGGTTAGCTTTTTAGGTGAATGCCGATATTTTTGTGCTTTGTAAACAATATCAACATAAAATATTGGACGTGAAATACCTGAACGTATAAGATGTCTGCATGTTGATTTATATTTACGAATGATGCCCTTGTACCGATGATAAAATGTAGTAAATGTTTTAAATAGTTTGTGATATCGAAAACCCTGGTGTAATAATTTTTCAGTAATAGATAAATGTCTTTCGTTAAAATCAAATACGTTGTTACATACACGTGCGAATCGAACAAGCTGATATATATAAACACCTTAAGATGGTGACAAGGGAACGTCACCGTCTAAAAATGAATAATTAACAATAGGAAATGAAAAATCATCTCTTTTATCATAAATTTTGGTATTAAGCTTCCTGTTAAAGATATAGATATCAAGATCCAGGAAAGGGCAGTGTTCATTGTTAGTATTAGCTTTATTTAAAGTCAGTTCAGCAGGATGAATCTCTTTAGTGTACATACTGAAGTCGTCATTATTGAGAGCCAATATATCATCCAAATATCTAAAATTGTTATTAAATGTTTTGTATCAAATGATGTTTCGATGGGTCTTTGATGATTTTAATCATAAATTATAACTTATAACAATACAGAAACAGGTCCGCAATAAGTGATGCACAGTTAGTCCCCGTTAAAATTCCAATAACTTGACGATATACGGAATCGCCATAGCGAGCAAAAGTCTTATCTAGTAAAAATTTAAGAGCAGTTATAGTATCAAAGCAGGTCCAATTGACATAGTTCTTTTGTTTGTTGTTACTAAAAAATGACTTTGAACATATATATATTCGCATTCTGACTTTTTAAATGCTTATTTAATTAGATTTGAATTTTTTCTTAATAAGAATATGAGGCAAAGTGGTATATAGGCTAGAAAAATCAAAACTCTGATCAGATTCAAAATTACCAATAAAAGCATGCAATTTATCAAGTACTTCCAACGAATTTTTGACACTCCAAAAGTAATTCATTCCATTATTTTCAAAGGCTTTATTTGAACAATTTACTATCAGGTTTTTGATTGTACCAAGTGTACTAGTAAGTAGAATAGACAGTTTAGTAGTGGAAGCATGGCTTGTAGACGAAATAAATCTATGTTTGTAAGATGTTTTGTTTAGCTTCGGAAGCCAGAACATAGTTGGAACTTTCATTGTATTTGGTTCTGCTCGTAAAGAAGAGGCCAAAAGTTCATGTTTGTTACAGATGTCATTATCCGAAAATTGTGTCAGTTGGAATGTTGGTGAATTCGTGATTTCCTTTTGCAGAACCTCAATGTAAAATTTACGTCAAACAATAATATTTTATTAGCAGCCTTATCGGCCGGGACAAAAACAAATTCCTTGGCGAGTTCTTTTAGCTTATGTTTGATACGAGAAATTTGGCTATTATGGTTGTTGTAAGGAGTAACATGTTCTTTGAAATGTTGTATACCTATATCAACTATGTTCATTACTGAATTAAAAAAAGAGTCCAAAGATTTCTTGTCAGCTTTTTCTCGTTTTATATATCCATTTCAAGCAGTAAGTTCGGAGTGAGTCGTGGATGATATATCGACACTCATTCCAATTAATAATTGACGGGGGACGATATTTAGGTCCTTTACTGAGGAATGATTTAACTCTCGGTCACGAACGATGTTAAGGTATCCTGTTATAACATGGGAACTGGGTCCATAAATGTATTCGGATTTACTGCAATTACATGACGTAGGTGTATTGTCACTGATATTTACATTTTTACACACTGGGCTATAATTAAACACATATTTCCAGGTAGATTTTTTGTAAACATAACAAATAAGAGGGAGTCCAGTATTATCAAAATATCCAGGAATTTGTTCTTTAACAGAATGATAAATAAAAATACCCGCAATATTTACAAAATCAAAACCTTGATTGACATATTTGGTTTGAATAAAATGTTTTTTTATGATTTTCAGGGCGATCAATTTTGGGAAACAGTTTAGAATACTAGTAACAATATTCTAAAAACTGGATCAGAAAACAGAAAAAATCCTCATCGATATCACTAGCTTTCTATGTTTCAAAATATTTTCATTGTCGACATAAACTTTCAATTTCTGATTCCACCATTGATATGAAAACAATATAAAAAGACTTGTTTAAATAAGCTAAATGATTCAATTTGATAACGGGTTTTATAAAATAAGGGTCCTAGAAAGTCTAGACTTCTACAATATCCTAGACCCCTTTCTGGATCCCCACTGCTCTTAAAACCAGTTGTTGGCATGATACGGGTTATGTTCTCCTCATATATTTTATGATGGTATGATACTAAACCCCTAACGGGAGGGATTGTGCTTGATTTTCATATGACGAAGACATAATCTTTCATTCAGTTTAATTAAGGTCTGGAGCTGGCATGTCAGTAACTGCTAGTAGTCCTTCGTTAATTTATGTATCATTGTCATTTTGCTTAGTTTCTTTGTTACCTATTCTGACATTGGACACGGACTTCTTTTCAACTGAGTTTTACTGTGCGTATTGCTATGTGTTTCTATATTCTACATTGGCTAGAGGTATAGGGGGAGGGTTGAGATCTCACAAAACATGTTTAACCCCGCCGCATTTTTGCGCATGTCCTAAGTCAGGAGCCTCTGTCCTTTGTTAGTCTTGTATGTTTTTTTTAATTTTAGTTCCTTTATATGTTTTAGAGTTTTGTGTGACGTCCATTTTCACTGAACCAGTACACAATTTTATTTAGGGGCAGGCAGCTGAGGACCACTTCCGGGTGCGGGATTTTCTCGCTGCGTTGAAGACCCATTGGTGGCCTTCTGCTGTTATCTGCTCTTTGGTCGGGTTGTTGTCTCTTTGACATATTCCCCATTACCATTCTCAATTTTATAGGTTATATAATGACTAAAAATAAGTAAAAGAAAATTATCAAATATTTTTGGAGTGTTCTTGTTTTCTAATAATAGCCAAGACTAGTACAGAAAGCCAAAACATAAACACTGGCGTATGTTAAAGATGATGGAACCTCATTTTTCAAGAACCGTTGCAATTTGTGAAGTTCTGCTATAGTCAGTCAGGATAAAAACTTGAGTTTAATGGGACAGTACGTGCACTTTTAAATGGCCAGATATAGACCAACTGATTCTAGGGATAGGTTTTATTTCCTTCGCAATAATAATCAGTGACAATTAACAATGAACCATCCTGAAAACCTGTATATTTTTAAGAACATTAAGATCAATTTCCAAAAGGTTCTGGTAAGGGTAGAGCATTTGCTGTTTAAGTAAGGTAAATTCGTAAGCTATAAATAAATGAAAACAACACGTTAAAAATTTCATACGTCCGGCGCACTTTTCTGGATTTACCTTCTTAATGGAAAGCTTAAAGCCGAATATTTGAAAACATAGGATGTATAAGAACCTGAACAGTTGAAGACTTATATAACCAAAAAGTTAAAATTAGTTAAATCTATCTAAGGTCAATTTTGCCTGAGAGAGTTGAACTCTTAGTTTCTAATAATTTCAAAATTGACCAACGGACACTTTTAGAAAGGTTTGTTATAAATCAATGTCAGTACCGGAGTACTGACTACTGAGCTGATGATACACTCGGTATGAGTTTTATCCGTTATCCTTCCGTTCATGTCCGTTTCACAACCGTTTATCATTCGTTTTATCCGTTGTCAGTCCAGTAGAAGTCCGATGGTGAATTAGTCTACCGGACCTCCAACGGATGTATAACTGACAAGTAAAGATACAAAACGGAAACTGAACGGACGAGTACCGTAAAAAACGGACACCTACCGGATGTTCAACGGACACTTCATCCGTTGTACGTCCGTTCAAAGTTTTGAACATGCTCAAAGTTTTCCACCGGACAGAACGGACGTTGACGAATAAATCGGACGTTGAACGGACATGAAACGTATATGGACGGACGTCTAAAGGATAAGAACGGACGTCTAACGGACATGTACGGATTAAAAAAAAGTTATCCGTTCGGCGTCTGTTCGCGCTATATAAGGTATGACCGGGGCATAAGTTTATCATTCCAACTCCCTTGTGTTTTAAAAAATTTTACAATTATGAATCTGCAAATTAGATGGAATAGTTTTTTCACTCCCGAATCAATGGAAAACTTGTACGGTATACACTAGTCCGGCCGTGCTTCTGTCCGTCCGTCAACACTCTATAGTCTAAAATAATAATAAGATGTAGTATGATTGCCAATGAGACAACTATCCACTAGAGACCAAATGCCGTAGAAGTTTATCGTAGTCAGAGTCAGTGTCAGTGTCATCTTTCATTTTCTATTTTTTATTTTCAATAATTCTGTCAAAGAGAGGGCAGGGAAAAACAAACTTTCTTTTTTAAAGCAGAGTAGAAGGAGACTTCGAACAATATAACATTTAACGGGCGGTGTTTCTGACAGCTTATTTAAAAGCTGAGATTCCTGGTCTAGTGAGGCAACAGAATGAGATCTGACAAATACCGATGCATAAATGTGATCTCTTGTATAATAGATAATAAACGCAGGTGTATGACATTGCTATTATTAGAAATTTGAATGTGTGTTTCACACGTCTAATTTGTAATATTTGTGAAAATTACTGGAAACTTGTACTATGACGTCAAATTCAGTGTTTTATAGAAAGACAACTCTTTTCTAAAAAACAAATAAAAAAACATGAAAATTGCTCATAACTTTTTTTAAAGGTCGGTGACATATAGGTTTTGGTGCCTTATTCGAAAGATAACATAAAGCACTTTCTTTTTTTTGAAATGTTTAAGAAGAAATCACTGGTAGTTATTTTTTAATACTGGAAACTTTTTTCATTATTGTGCATTATTTTTGGCGGGATTGAAATAAATCATACTTTTTAAAATCAAAACACGAAGAATCTTTAACTCTTGAATCTAAAATTGGTAGATGCAAATGTGAAAAAGGAATTATGCTCATAGGTTCGGTATAATTGGATTATTTGAAATTTAAAATAGTAACCGAATAATATTCATATTTCAAAAACACACGGAAATTAGGTTGCTAAAGTGACAAAACAAGGTGACCCCCAATTTTTTTTTTTGTCATCATATCTTATTCCTTAAATCATGAATTATCATCACTCAATATTTTAGGAAAAAAATCATTGGTAGAAATTAATATGCTGTTTGGTCTTTAATGTATCAGGTAAGGTAGAATGTTTGAGCCATCAATTTCCTTGTTATACATGTACATACGCACGATGAAGAGGGTAATAGAGATTACCAGACGAACAAATGAACTGACCAGAAAATATAACGGCCCTTACTTTGGCTAAGGTGTGACTACTTAAAAATTCCAAAGATCTTTTAGAGAACATACAGTCTCAGACTCTGTCATCCTACAATAGTATTATAAAAATGACTTTTAATACTATACACAAGTATTCCCTTTCCTAACTAAAAGATTAGTTGAACGAGTTGGTCCTTCTTTGTTTCATAAAAAAAGAATGACCAACGTAGATACAAGTATCTTGTCTTAGGGAGGGATAGATCGTAATTTGTAAAAATATCACTCTGATTCAAACAAAAAAATATCTGGAACTGACTTCCTGATTGACAACATATTTGTTAAGATTGTAGGGTTTTTTCAATAAACAGACGGCATTCCCATGGGAACCAACTGTGCTTCTCTTCTTATCGACTTGTTCTTTTATTTAAATGAAGCTGAACTCATACAGGAACTTCTTAGGAAGTAAGAAAAGAAGTAATCAGTATCTTTCAACTTTACTTTCCACTGTATAGATGATGTTCTCTCAATAATTAACTAAAATATTGGTGACTATGCTAAACGCATTTATCCCATCGAACTTGAGATAAAGGACAACAGATACAGTTACGTCTGCCTCATATTTGTCTTACTTCTAAAAACTGGCAAAAACTGGCAAAGGTGGTCGTTTGAAAACAAAACTTTACGACAAAAGATTATTTCAGCTTCCCAATTATGAACTTTTCATTTATATGTAGCAACATTCCAGTAGCGCCTGCATATATATCTCCCAGTTTATAAGATATTCCGGGCTTGTATTTACTAACTGGATTTCCTTGATAGAGGGTTGCTGCTCACAAGTAAGCTATAAAGCAAATAGTTTCAAGTGGTGAGGTTGAAATCATCCCTTCGTAAAGTTTACGGACGCCATATCGATCGAGTTGGTTGACCGTTATGAAAACGGATGTGTTCCAATTGTCGTAACTACAATCCCGTTCCCTTTTCCCGAGTGTGGCCTACCTCATTAGACTTGTCGTGGGTTCGTACATACATGAAACCACGACCGATGCCATATGTGGAACAGGATCTGCTTATTCTTCCAGAATACTGAGATCATCCCAGTTTTTGTTGTGGTTCGTGTTGCTCAGTCCTTAGTTTTCAATGTTGTGTTTTGTGTACTATTGTTTGTCTATTTGTCTTTTTCTTTTTTAGCCATGGCGTTGGCAGTTTGTTTTCGATTTTCTTTTGCACAGTTTTAATATTGATATTCTAATCTAAATAATTGCATTTTACTATCAAAATTACAAAAAAAGCTCTATTTCTTATAATACTGTTAATTCATTTATTTTTGTGAGTACTCATTTTCGTGGATTAAGAAAAAAAGTAAGTATAGAGTTGGTGGTTTTGAAAAAAAGTTTGCATACAAGCCTATATAAAATTTGTGTTTTGATGAAGATTTAGATTCGTGGTTCACCAGTAAAAACGAAGTCCGTCAAAATGTGTATCTCATGAATTATAATTAATCCACAATAGTATAAATAACATTTTAGATGCACAATCCGTAATCATTTGATGTTGTCACTACCTTTATCTGATGTATTTTCCAGATGTTCCAGATTCAAAAACATTTGATGTGAGTTTGATGGTTACATTACTTAGAAATCTGACAAAGCTAGCCCATCCTATGGGTGGATTTGACTGTTTACCTTCAGCCACGGAGACCTCAAAAAGTGCTGATTTAGCCAGATTCAAATACTACAGGAACTACTTAGCTCATGGTAATTTAGACACAACCTCTTTTGGTACGATGTGGACTGATATAACTGGGGTATGTTTGGTTATGCGTTTGTCTTTTACTTGATTTAGGATGATGCATTGTTTATTAGAGACCCTTACTCTGTCAACGCACCTGCTTTTACTGTTTTTGAAGTGCATTAGTTTTATGTCTGTTGCCTTCATTTGTAGTTTTTTTAATGGAATTGATCATCGCGTGACTCTTAGTTAGGTCTGTCCCTTTATTAAACGGCATTTGACCTAATTATAAAGTATCATACGTAAATTTATGCACCCTACGAACATTTTAAGTTTCTTCCTGACAGCTATTGATAGCTTACACCTTTTGTCCCTTTTTTTATCATATTCTTACTTTTTAAAACAAATATTGAGGCCACATAAGAGACCCTTTACAACAAATGCCATGAGTGTGTATGTAAAGGTAATATCTTTGGTTAGCTTGCTTGTCTTGCTGTCTGTAGGGGTACACTACTCCTTTCGGAGAAGTGTACCCCTACAGACAGATAGATTGGTTATCTGTCGGACTAGTCCACTATTAAAGGAGGGTAGTATACCTACCTTAATAATAACTTCACGGTTCAGCTAACAAGCAAGCTAACCAAAGATATTAACTTTACCTACACACTCAAGGCATTTGCTGTAAATCTGGTAAAGAGTAATTTGCTTAGTTTTAAACTGATATCTCTTAAAATTAGTATTCAATTTGTCTATGGCATGTACAAAATTATAACAGCAACAAACCGGGCTACACTATTTTGACACTAGACTAGGATTTGTTTTTTTAAAAATCAGCAACTAGTCAACTAAGTAAAATTAAAAAGCGTGTGATCTTTTTGAATTATGTTATGTAACCCAATGAAATGATGGTCGCTTACAAACCAACTAAAATTACAAGTATAGTCCAATATTTTCCAGGCAATTGGTAGATTAGATGGGCAGCAAATAAAACAGGAGTGTGATCATCTTAAAAACAAACCTCTAGATCAAAGTAACCAAGAAATAATGCTTGACATCAAAAGGTCTAATGATGAAATCAGGGAGCTTAAAGAATCATTTGATAGCCTGAATATGTCGCATACTGAAATGACACAATCTCATAAATTACTACAAGAATCCCATGAATTGCTACAGAAAGACCATGCACATGTTACAAAAGAAATTGAAGAAATAAAAAGTGCTCAGAAGGTTACTGTGCCTTGGAATATTAGAGGTAAGTTGTTAGTTAGTACCTCGGTACTCTGTCAATTTAGCTGATTTCTTGGAGTGTGGTAAAAAGTATCTTTGTTGTCAGGTTGGTAACTGGAATGCTTAACAGGGGAAGGGCAGTCACGTTGATAACTGCTAACGTAAACAAGGTTAACTAGGGAAGGGGAGTAAGGTGGATAACTGGTAACGTTAACAAGGTTAACTAGGGAAAGGGAGTCAGTTTGATAACTGGTAACGTAAACAAGGTTAACTAGGTAAGGGGGGTCAGGTTGATAATTGCAAACGTTGACAAGGTTAACTATGGAAGGGGAAACAGGTTGATAACTGCTGACGTTGACAAGGTTTACTAGGGAAGGGGAGTAAAGTTGATAACTGGTAACGTAAACAAGGTCAACTAGGGAAGGGGAGTAAGGTTGGTAACTGGTAACGTTAACAATGTTAACTAGGAAAGGAGAGTAAGGTTGATAACTGGTAACGTTAACCAGGTTAACTAGGATAGGAGAGTCAGGTTAATAACTGGTAACGTTAACAAGGTTAACTAGGATAGGAGAGTCAGGTTGACAACTAGTAACGTTAACAAGGTTAACTAGGATAGGAGAGTAAGGTTGATAACTGGTAACGTTAACAAGGTTAACTAGGATAGGTGATTTAGGTTGATAACTAGTAACGTAAACAAGGTTAACTAGGATAGAAGAGTCAGGTTGATAACTGGTAACGTTAACAAAGTTAACTAGGATAGGAGAGTCAGGTTGATAACTGGTAACGTTAACAAGTTTAACTAGGATAGGCGAATCAGGGTGCCACATGTGGAGCAGGATCTGCTTACCCTTCCGGAGCACCTGATATCACCCCCCAGTTTTTGGTGGAGTTCGTGTTGCTTAGTTTTTAGTTTTTAGTTTTCTATGTTGTGTCATCTGTACTATTATTTGTCTGTTTGTCTTTTTATTTTTGGCCATGGCGTTATCAGTTTGTTTTCGATCTATAAGTTTGACTGTCCCTCTGGTATATTTCGTCCCTCTTGTGTAACTGGTTAACAAGAGTGACAGGTTGATACTTTTCTTTGCTTTTGTTCTGTATCTTTCATTATGGTTTCTGCTTTGATACAATAATAAATAGAGATAACTAGAGATGTAGTTTGTGAAAAGAAATACTAGCAAGTAGGATACTTTCAGAAGTGAAATAAAATGTGAAAAAAAAAGGATTAACCGCTAATAGACATATGATCATTCATTATAAGTAATCTGTATCATAGTAATCAAATAAATACATTTTTTCTTATTGCTTAATTTCTATTTCAGAGAAAACCAGAGACACACTTAAGGATTGGAAAGATAATGATACGATGTTTATAGAAACAAGAGCTGCCTAGCTTGTACTCAAATCGATAAAGGAAAACAGTTGTGTAACTATTACAGCTAGTTCTGGTGTAGGGAAGACAGCAACACTCCGGCACGTGGCTTTAGAGATGAAAGATGAGGGCTATGATGTCCTTATAGTGACAAAACCAGGTCACATTGTGAAGTATTACAACCCAAAAGAGAAGACATTGTTTGTTTTTGATGATTTATGTGGAAACTTTTCTGTTGACCAAAGTGACATTAAAAGTTGGGACCCAGTCATGGAAAATATAAAAACAATTCTTGACAAAAATAAAACAAAAATTCTTGCAGCATGTCGGTTACAAGTGTATCTAGATGAAAAGTTTGAATCTTTATCAGTGTTTAAGTCATGCGTATGCAACCTGTTGTTAGAAAACATGCGTCTGTCAAAAAATGAAAAACAGTCAATAGCAGAGTTATATCTTAAAACAAAAGCATCAAAGATTACAGGTTTTTATAATTTATACGATTGTTTCCCTTTATTATGTAAACTGTACCATGATAATCCTGAACTTAATATTACAGATTTCTTTCAGAACCCATTTTCAGTTTATGAAGCAGAGATGGACAAGCTTCTTAAGAAAGGGCATCACACTAAATACTGTGCTTTGGCTTTATGCATAATGTTTAACAACAAGTTGAAGGAAGAAATGCTTACAGAAGAGTTGAACGAAGAAACCAGGACTATTATCGAGAACACATGTGAGGCATGTAGATTAGACAGGGGAACATCAAGACTTGTGTTACAAGATGGTCTTGAATCACTTAAAGATACATTCATAAAACAAGAACAAAACATGTACAAGATTTTACATGATAAAATGTTTGACTTTTTAGCATACTTCTTTGGGCAAAATATAATTCATTGCTTGATAAAGAACGCAGACAGGGGTTTGATCAAGGAAAGATTTGTATTAGAAAAACAGCATGACATGGACCAGTTTATTACTATTATACCTCCAAAGTACCATAAACTGTATATACAAAGAATGATTGATGACTGGTCAAAGGAAAAAGTTCAAGATGTATTTAGTAACATCAATATGAAGATACCTAAATTCAGACAGACATTTTTGTGGCATTTAAAAAGTCTGGATTTATCGTACCAGAGACACCTGGCACATATCTGTGGTAAACATACACCATGTATTTCTCTTGCGTGTTACGATGACCCAGACTTCTATTATTTGAAGACATTTGATGATCATCATCATGATAAGGACGATGATGCTTATGATACTGCTTTATTACAGTGTAGTTACATAGGATATATTTCCTTGGTCCAGTGGTGTTGTAATCAAGGTGTTGATGTAAACATGTGCACATATAGTAGACTGTCACCTGTAATGATTGCTTGTAAACATGGCCATACAGAAATAGTAAAGATATTGTTAGACAATGGAGCAGACTTTAGTAAACGTGATAAGGATTATCAAACACCTATATTTACGGCTTGTAAACATGGTCATACAGAAATAGTAAAGATAATGTTAGACAGAGGAATAGATTGTAATACAATTAATAAATATGGTCAGACACCTGTAACAAAGGCTTGTGAACGTGGTCATACAGAAATAATAAAGATATTGTTAGACAGAGGGGTAGACTGTAATGCAGGTGACATGTTTGGTCAGACTGCTGTTTTGAAGGCTTGTGGACATGGTAATACAGAAACAGTAAAGATGTTGTTAGACAGAGGTGGAGACTCTAATAAATGTGATAATATTGGTCAGTCACCTGTACTGATGGCTTGTGGTCATCCAGAAATAGTAAAGATCTTGTTAGATAGAGGAGCAAACTATAATAACTGGTGCCTTATGGGTAGTTCGCCTATAAGTACGGCTTGTAATAATGGTTATATTGAAACAGTAAAGATATTGTTAGACAGAAAACCAGACTATGATCGATGTGATATTCATGGTCAGTCATCTGTTTCGAAAGCGTGTAAACATGGTCATACAGAAATAGTAAAGATGTTGTTAGACAGAGGAGCAGACTGTAATAAATGTGATGACCATGACAGATCACCCTTAATGGAGGCTTGTGAACAAGGTCATACAGAAATAGTGAAGATGTTGTTAAACAGAGGAGTTGATTGCAATACATGTGATATTCATGGTCAGTCATCTGTATTGAAGGCCTGTGAACATGGTCATCCAGATATAGTTAAGATGTTGTTAGACAGAGAAGTAGACTGTAATAAATGTGATAATGCTGGCCATTCACCTTTAATAAAGGCGTGTTGTGAACACGGTCATACAGAAATAGTAGAGATGTTGTTAGACAGAGGAATAGACTGTAATAATTGTAATGGAGATGATCAGTCGCCTTTAATGAAGGCTTGTGAACATGGTCATACAAAAATAGTACAAATGTTGTTAGACAGAGGATCAGACTATAATGGATATGACAGGTTTGGTATGTCAACTGTAATGTATGCGTCTAAACAGGGACATACAAAAATAGTAAAGATGTTGGTCGACAGAGGAGCTGACTGTATATCTGATAGATGGGGTCAATCAGCTGTAATGTATGCTTGTGAACATGGTCATACAGATATATTTAAGATGTTGTTAGACAGAGGAGCAGTCTATGATAAATGTAACATCAGGGTTAGGTCCCCTGTAATGTTTGCTTGTGAACATGGTCATACAGGAATAGTGAAGATATTGTTAGACAGAGGATCAGACTATGATGAGTGTGACTGTTTGGGTAAGTCACTTGTAAAGAAGGCTTGTACGTTTGGTCATACAGAAATAGTAAAGATGTTATTAGACAGACGAGCAGATTGTAATAAATGTGACCAGTTTGGTCGGTCACCTTTAATGGAAGCTTGTTAACGTGGTCATACAGAAATAGTACAAATGCTGCTAGGCAGAGGAGTAGACTTTAACAAATATGACTGGAGTGGTCAATCACCTGTATTGATTGCTTCCAGAAATTATCACAATTCAATAGTTACCATGATAAATCAACATTCCAGTTATGTTGAAATGCTGTACACCAGACGCGTTTTTTTACATTAGACCCTTAAATGACACTAGAAGCTATAAATTGAAAGGTCAAACAATGAATCTATAGTAAAGATGTATTTTGACATTATAAAGGAGGATATAATTGTTGTAAAAATGCATTTTGACGCTATAATTTTGCTGGTGTTATTGTAATATATTATGGTAAGGAAAAACGTCCGTACAATTGTTGAGATACTTTTTGTATAAAGATTGTCTGTTGTTGTTGAGGGTTGTGTTTTTGAAAGATGTCACTATGTTGTTGAAAGCTGTGCGGTTGTTGATTACAATATTACATTTGTTGTTTAAATGCATGTAGAAATATGTTGTTTTATATGTGTAACAAACTGTGCTATTGTTTCTAACAGATACGTTTTCGTTATTGAAATATTTGCTATTGTTGTTGAAAATATGCTGTTTTTATTAGAAATGTACCATAATGTTGTTTTTAAGATATGCCCCTCTTTAAAAATATAGGCAATTGTTGTTGAAAATGTGCTGTTTTTATTAGAAATGTACCATAATGTTGTTTTTAAGATATGCCCCTTTTTTAAAATATATGCAAATGTTGTTGTTAGATATGCTGTTATCTGCTCTTTGGTCGGGTTGTTGTCTCTTTGACATATTCCCCATTTCCATTCTCAATTTTATTGTTTCTAACAGACCTGATGTTGTTAAGTCATGTGCTGTTGTTGTTTAAAGATGTTTTATTTGTTTTTTCAAGAGATGTACCATTGTAAATACATGCTTTTTTGTAACATGATATACTATTGTTTCTATTTTGGTTACATAATTTGACACTTTTCTACAAATTTTAAACTCATGAAGAGTGTTGTGAAAGGTCTGAGAATTGGCAAAATGGTCATTGCAAAATGATTATAACTAACATGATGTTTTGAAAACATTATGTTTTTTGCGTAAAGCTATTTAGTGCCAAATTTGCAGTAGGTTCTGAAAAAAACTTTAATTGTATATAATGGTATTGTAAATAATTTTATCAAGATTTTGACAAATATACAACACTTTATTTAGTTATAACTGAAAAAGATTGTTTGCATTGCTGTATTATTTAGACTGTTCAACTGTTTTCATTTGCAATTGATAAAATTATCTCTTCTTATATCAAATTATATTGAGTCTTTTTCTATTTGAATTATCAGTAGTCATCTTTACATGTTTATCTTCATACCTGTAATATTCACTTAAAGTTTATGGTACCAACAATAAACACATTAGATGTAGAATTTAGTTAATTTCATTTTATTTGCTGTTTTTACAATTTACTTCTTCACAGCAATTTTCTATTTAGTTTTATATCATTGATATAGCTAAAGGATTTCAACAAAAATCTATTTATTTTTGTAGTGCTAACTTAAGAACCTTTAAACTTATTAGAATCAATGTTATTGAGATTTTTCGTTGTTTATGACATTGATAAGAATATTGTATACAAACCGTACCTTTCTTGAAATGCCTATATAAAGTAGGAAAAACTCCTACAAAAGGACATCTAGGAAATTGTTGACAGATTATGTTGTTGTTTTGTTTGTTCTTCAAGTTATTTTTGTGTCTTTTACAAGAACTCAATAAATCATTGTATTATTTTATTATTGTTGTTTGTTTAATGCCTAGAAATCAAATACTTCTCTACTATATCATGGACCAGCAAATTAAACACTTATTACAGAATGTCTGTTCTTCAAGTTGAAAAGAAGGTGGATTTTTTGACTGCTTATTTAATGCAAGGGTATATTAGTATGTATGGAATATTGCAACAGCTCACAAACCTAACTCCTAAAAATTAAATTTAGCATAGTTAAACCCAGCCAGATGTGCCTGTCACAAGTGTAGAACCTTGTCAGTGGTTGTCATAATTCATATCAATGTATTTGGTGATTTGAATTTAATTTTAATGACAGGTCATTGACAGTCTCTTCAGTTCACAACTTTTTTAGACTCTCATCTGTTGTTGACTACTGTATGCTAGCCTCCGATATTTTGATTATTTGTGTTGTTAATATAAGGTCACAGTATGATGTACATTCGCATACCAACATGTACAACAGACTACACACCAAAGATAGTTGTTAATAGTTCAATGTAGCTTAAACAGTTTATGATGCTATTAAACCACCAAGGTTATTCATGTTATGCCATAGGAGACTCCTTGCCTTTATTAAAAGGATTTAAATACAAGAAATTGATCGTCGAAGTTTACTCTGCTGCTCCCAGATAGGTAACAATATGTCTCTCTTCATGAACATTGGAGGCTTACAAACAACAAAATCAAAGTGCTTGTAAGCACTGAAGGGTAAAGATTGCTTTACTTTATAAGTGGTGAATAAAATTAAAATTTCATTGTATTAAGCGTTGGTTGTAGTCAAATCAACTCCAATTTTAAAAATTACTTTAAACAATGACATCATTGATATTTTTACAACAGGTATTAGGTTTCTGCACTTTGCACAAGTTATGTAATTTTCAAACCAAGTATAACATCATTTTCTAACATGAATAACTGATCATATATATTTAATTAATAAATTTTCAGCAAATGTTCATGGATAGGATGTATAGAATGTTATGATCAATGCACTATATTTTTAGTAAATCAAAAGTAGTGATAAACCATGGAAGATATAGATATCAAGTCAGTACCATAGGGCTTTGATTGCATTTTATGCAATCTTTACCCAAAAACAAAACAGAAAATTCATACTTTTACAAAATATATATTCATAACAAAAGAGATATAAGTACAATCATTATATACAAATGCTAAATGACACATATATTAATGTTAACAGTGCATGAAATTGGGAACCATTTCTTTAAAATACAATGTTTTTACTGCAAAGAAAACAATATCATTCCTATCAATTTTTATCCTTAAAAACACAAAGACTTTTTTTTCTCATCAATTGCCTTGAAAACTATTTCATCAGGAAAGACTGAAATCTATTCAATCCACCTGATTAGTTCGTGTGTTAACCTCCATGCAACTGAGGGACATTCTTTTCAAGAAAAAAAAGATATCCATAGAGACAAATATCTCATAATTTAATGAAAAATTACATTAAGATGTGAACATTCCTGTTTGAATGCTTTTAAACTAGTCATTTTGGGTGCCCTTTATAGCTTGCTGTTCGGTGTGAGCCAAGGCTCCGTGCTGAAGGCCGTACTTTGATCTATAATCGTTTACTTTTACAAATTGTGACTTGGATGGAGAGTTGTCTCATTGGCACTCATGCCACATCTTCTTCTATCTATAAAATGCAGAACTGAACATGACTCAATGATTATATTTTTAAAATTTAATGTAACTCAGTAAAATGAATATTCCAGCAATGCCTGAGCTGGTACAAATGTCATGAAATAGAAATTCCTACATAATAAAATTTCCAATTGGAATAAAAATTCTTGAATATGATTTCCACCGGAACAAATATTACAGTATTTGTCCATAAGGGAATTAAGCCTTAAAGGGATAAAGATTACTTGTTCCAACAGGTACAGATATTATGGCATTGTTTATAACAAAGTTACCAGGGGAACTTCTGTTAGGCAAAACAAATATAAGTTGACAAAAAATCAATAAGTAATAGAATGATAGGCAATACAAAAAATTCCATAGGATAAGCTGAGATCACAATAATATCTTTATTTTTATCTACATGATCAGAACACGTCAGAACAGATTGAAGTACCAATTATCACATGATTATTATTCAATAGCCATGATGTAAGACCAGCAAGACATCTGTTTTACTTGTTGTATTTATAACACCCACATCCTATGTTTGTTTCCATTTAAACAATGGTTGCTATGATATAGAACATGCCAGACCTGGTTCATTGACCCCAAGTTCACCTTCACTGTCACTGTCCATGTCATAAGTGGTACATATCTGTTCAAGTTTATTTTTATCCTTTAACCATTGACACAATGGTTGAGGCAGCTCCTCCCACAATTCTTGAGTATGAGATTTTCTTTGGTATACATCATCTAAACATAATCTGGAAATAAAAATCACTTCTACATTTACAATTCTTAAGAAATGATAATATGTTTTATGATATCACTAGTCAACCAATTTGGATCTGAAATGGTCATCTTGATCTGATCAGCTCTTTTTAAAAAAAGACTGAACAATAAATCATTAAGTCATTGTCAGTTTTTCAGTCAATTTTCAGACTTATCCACTGCAGTAAATTCAATACTGTTCAGACAGTTGGCTTGCAGTTAAATAAGATTTTTTCAGTCTGTGTAATTTACCTGAACAAATCAACATCATACTGAATAGTCTGAAAAGTTACTGAACAGTACTTTATTGACTACAAGCGATTTGTCTGAACAGTACTTAATTGACTACAAGCGATTTGTCTGAACAGTACTTAATTGACTACAAGCGAATTGTCTGAACAGTACTTAATTGACTACAAGCGAATTGTCTGCACAGTTCTTAATTGACTACAAGCGATTTGTCTGAACAGTACTTAATTGACTACAAGCGAATTGTCTGAACAGTACTTAATTGACTACAAGCGAATTGTCTGAACAGTACTTAATTGACTACAAGCGAATTGTCTGAACAGTTCTTAATTGACTATAAGCGATTTGTCTGAACAGTACTGAATTGACTACAAGCGATTTGTCTGAACAGTACTTTATTGACTACAAGCGAATTGTATGAACAGTACTTTATTGACTACAAGCGAATTGTCTGAACAGTACTGAATTGACTGAACAGTACTTTATTGACTACAAGCGATTTGTCTGAACAGTACTTTATTGACTACAAGCGAATTGTCTGAACAGTACTTTATTGACTACAAGCGAATTGTCTGAACAGTACTTTATTGACTACAAGCGAATTGTCTGAACAGTACTTTATTGACTACAAGCGAATTGTCTGAACAGTACTTTATTGACTACAAGCGAATTGTCTGACCAGTACTTTATTGACTACAAGCGAATTGTCTGAACAGTACTGAATTTACTGCAGTGGATAAGTCTTAAAATTGATTGAAAGACTGAACATGACTTGATAATTCATTATTCAGACTTATCTTATATTCAAAAAGGTTAAAATGACCGCCTAAGTACTCTTTTCATGTTTAACTTGTAGAAAGATTAACAATTCTTATGGTTAATAAAACAGCTTTTCATAATGGTCAACTTTCCATTTCTTTTTTAATTTTAATCTAAAAATCTTACTTGACTTTGTGCTAACAAAGAGAAATTCTCATTTTCATTGAGACTTTGAGCTATAATCTTCTTTTATATGAACTCTGTGATTATGTTTTCTTCTTTGATTTCTGAATATGTTATTTTACAAAATGATATAATTACCTGAGTAGAGAATATGGCTGTAGCTGTATTGTCAATACTTCTCCACTTATTTTCTGAAAATATAAAATTTCATTTTTTTAAAATCTCAAAAACAATATTTTTCTTCATTTTCTCAGATGTAGGCTTTCTCACAATAGTAATAAATCAAAGCAGCCATCCCTCTTACATTTATACCGGTGTTTGGCAAAAACAACAGGCCCCAAAGTCTCATTTGTTTTTCATTCTATAGCATAATGCAAGTTTTATCATAAAGAACCGGACATCATTATGGTCAATAAAAACTCAAACAGGGTTTCAGAGGTGATGCTAATTACTTCATCAATGCCATTGGAAAGAAGCAGTAAATACTAATTTTCAAATCATTGGTTATCCATAATCAAAGCTTTAAGTTTCTTCAACACTATTCACAGATCAGTCAAGAATATGCTTTACTTTTTTATGAATCACATAATTTCTGATTAAAGGGAGATAATACTTACATTTTCCAGAGAATAATCTAAAATGTTATTGCAGCAGCCACCAAAGATAATAATTTCCCCAGCAGTGGATAAAGTGGATGTGTGCCACAGACGTGGCTGGTTTGAAGGCAGATAATCTAAGTGGCACCATGACAGTGTAATAGTATCTAGTATCCACCCATCACCTAAGAAGAGATCACACACCATCATTTTTGCAGCAAAAACTGTTTCTTTGCAGATATGTTTAAAATATTTAAAATTTCTTTCTGGTCAATCATTTCTCATCATTATCAAATATAGGTCTCTTTTAGCATTAAGAATACTAGTGTAACATGAGATACTTGTTTGCTAGATATAAAAATATAAATTATGTGTTAACTTATCTACCGGTATTTGGGATATTTACTTTAACTTTACCAGTTAGTGTTTAATACAGAAAAAATCAAGAATTAAAACCAAAAAAAATCATCAGTTTGCTTCAGAATTCGATCTTTTTTATTTTGCAATCTAAAAAAAACCAAGATGCAAATCAATTATGTATCTAGATAAATTGTGCAAAGATAGTATTCTGTTGAATGAAAATAATACTTAATGAATTTTGTGCCTCTGAAGCAGGACAGAAAGAAATGACTTTTATCATCATCAATTTCATTTATATATATATGAAACTTCTCTCTAAAGATCACTTACTAAGAGGTGTATCATTTTGATCAAAGCCTCCGTATAAAAATAACCTATTATTTGGTAGTGTAGTCAATGTATGCCATGACCTTCCACAAGGAAGACAACCCACTGTTCTCAACCTACAAATAAAAAACATATTTCATTGATAAATATTTCTGGTTCTTAGATTAAATACAAAGTAGATATTTTCAGGTCTATAAACTATAAATTCAAAATTAAGATTCATAATGAACAAGAATGTGTCCATAGTACACAGATATCCCACTCGCACTTTCATTTTCTATGTTCAGTGGACCGTAAAATTGGGGTCAAAACTCTAATTTCGCATTAAAATTAGAAAGATCATATCATAGGGAACATGTGTACTAAGTTTCAAGTTGATTGGACTTCAACTTCATCAAAAACTACCTTGACCAAAAACTTTAACCTGAAGCAGGACAGATCGACGGACTGACAAACGAAAGAACGAACGAAAGAACGGACGCACAGACCGAAAAAACATAATGCCCCTCTACTATCGTAGGTGGGGCATAAAAATAAATAAACAGGGTGAATACATGAACTGATTGTTTTGAATGATGTTAATTAAGAGACATTGCTTTATTCAAATAAAAAAAGGGCTCGTTGAAGGTGTTTCATGATGATGGATTTTTACAATCTGTGAAAAAGATATATATTTTTATAATTGGAGGCACTTCTATCTTTTTGTGGTAGCAGTAAACAGCTGTGACATCCAGTACCCAATTATTTTCATATATTTTGATTTGTAATATTACATATCCTATCATAGATGTTTTGGCAAATATATTCCTACAGCTATCACGGTTTCGTGGAGAGATAAATAGTTATGACAAATATCTAACACACTTACGACAGTGGGTTTAATTGCATCTGTGAAATTAAGTTGAATTTAATTTCAATCATAATTTCCCTCCCTTATCATATATCATTAAGCTGGAAACAGAGACCTATTCAAGCAGCTCATACCTTCCACATATTACATGGTAAGTGGCCCCCAAGATTTAGGACTTGGCAAAATTGTACTTTTGTCTATCAATTATAGGCTTAAGATGACCTTTACCATTTAGCTTTTGTTACTCTTGTGTCATGGGATTGCTGTCCTATTAATGTTTATCTGTTGCCACTGTTGTGTGTTTCATTTCTAAATGATTTTTTGATTGCTAAATGATCTGTCCATTCAAATCTTATATAAAAACAGTGTAATTCATTTTACATGTTCTATCCTGATAATTTCCTCACCAAACTAATGTCATAGTGTATTCTAGGACTTAACTCCAATAACAATGTCCAATCACAACTTATGTTACAAACAGCTTAATTAATTTCCTCTTACTCATGTGATGATGTCCAATCAAAACTAATATAACAGACAGTTTTATAAAATAATTTTTTACTCTTGTGACCATGTCCAATCAGAACTAATATTACAAACATTATAGTTTACTACCACTTACTCTCCTGACAGTGTCCAATCAAATCTAATGTTACAAACCCTTTAATTTATAACCACTTACTCTCCCGACCATGTCAAGGTTTCTAAGTCTAGAAAATGTAGATCATTCATCCGTGTGGTTTTATGTCGACCTCCAAATAAGAACACAACAGAAACTATTTTAGCTGCTGCTGAGGCTGCTCTTGGTAAAGGGACATCACCCTGGTAATAAAGTGCTCAGAATTAATGCTACAAACACACATCTTATTTTTTTCAGTGTTTCTACATTTGAAGTTTATTGCATATATGCAATACTTCTAACGCTTTAAACCTTAACTTTGCTGTGTAAAACATGCTTTTACTTTTAGGGAATTTATATATGTTGTTTGCTTGTGCTACTGTTTAAATGTTATTCATTTACTTGGCACATTCAGATAAAAAATAAATAGAGCTTGTGTTTCATTATTTTTTACTAAATGTAGAAAATATTTCAGACTTAGTCAAATCTATGTAACTATGTTTTATAAATGTATTTATCTACAGCTGAGTATTCCAATAAAATGGTATAAAACGACTAATTCATTGCAAAATTGCTTTCTATGTTATATTCGGCAATTTCAAGCATTCACAGCCATTTTGTCTTAAGCCATTCATTTTTTAAGATTGTCTCAGATTAGATTAACTCCTCTCCCATCTATTGACAGAAAGTACCAAGAAGTTATTGTTATTACCTTGCACTTAGGATTTGTCCATTCTCTATTTACTGTGTCATATATACACAGCTGATTATTCCATCCTCTCCTTGGAAACTACAATGGAAACACATTGTTGACTTTATTAATTGAGAACAAGAGTCTCTAAGAGCCTGAATGTCTCACCTGGTAAAAAAATATGCCATTTTGATATTTTGATTTTTACCTGTATTGCAATAAGTTATGTTTGCTTATTTGTTAATCTTACTCAGTTACATTTTTGTATATCTTATATTGATGGTAATGTTTCATGCTTACAGTTTCTATCTATCTGTTATACTTTTCAAGATAATAAACAAAACTAAAAAAATTGTCAAAAATAGTTATCTAAGGACAATAACTTCTTTAAGGAGTTGTCAAATAATTTTGGTTTTATTAGCATTAAAAGGGAAAGGTCCTCAACATTTCTTATTTTTTGCAATTTTGGAAGTAAGAGTTGATAAGTAAAACTAAAGTTATCACAAATTTTTTTAAAGCTCCATTCAACAAACAAACTCGTGAATAAAAACAATCAGAATTTGTAAATTGAAAGAGCAGTAAAATTATTTCAGAATGCTGTTTACCTTTGTAGGTGTATCTCTTAACACAAACTGGACAATTAAATTGAAAAAATATCTAGATACTGTACACAATCTGTTACAAAGTAAATAAAACATGACACCAAAATTTCCCATTTACAGCATTTGATATGTTCATAATTCTTATATGATTAGCATATTAGGGAGTACATTTATATGATTGGTTGAGAGGGATTTCGGTAGTGGCTTGAAGTTATTTATTTTTGGATAGAAGACGTTGACTGAATTACTTTTTGTAACCAATGTAAACAAGATGGCGGCAATAATAACACAAACCGGCTCAAGTTTAAAAATATTTATTTTCACTTTGCATTCATCGTTTAATTAAATAATAAACACAAAACATTCATTAGAATGATAATAAGATATTTTTGTAGTTTATTTTTTATCAGATAGCAAATTTCATGGAGTACATTTTTTTGCGTTAACCAAAAAATATATTCATGCGGCAGGCCAATTCAATGACACAAATATACAATTTACATGAGATAGAGGTTACAAGTGGGGAAATTGAATTCCTTATCTCCAATTTTAAAGAATTATAACGATTAAAGACATTTTTAAAGGAATTTATTGGTGTATAAACTGAACCAATTCACTCATGTTTAATCCTATAAATCACCTTCACCTTCATCAGAAATCAACCTGTTTCACAGTGATTCAGTCGACAAGACAAGACTGATTTCTAGCTTGATCACTTGTGTGTTCTCTAGAAACTGAAACAGCCACCTAATTGCAAAAACTTCATATCCATAAAAAGGTAGAATAACCACTACCAGACTGGTACCCATGCACCAACTGTGGGGACAAACATGAAGTCAGATTATCACACTAAGACTGGAACCAACAGTGTCTCCTGATACTTACTACCCACTACTTAGTGTCTCCTGGTACTTACTACCCACTACTTAGTGTCTCCTGGTACTTACTACCCACTACTTAGTGTCTCCTGGTACTTACTACCCACTACTTAGTGTCTCCTGGTACTTACTACCCACTACTTAGTGTCTCCTGGTACTTACTACCCACTACTTAGTGTCTTCTGGTACTTACTACCCACTACTTAGTGTCTCCTGGTACTTACTACCCACTACTTAGTGTCTCCTGGTACTTACTACCCACTACTTAGTGTCTCCTGGTACTTACTACCCACTACTTAGTGTCTCCTGGTACTTACTACCCACTACTCAGTGTCTCCTGGTACTTACTACCCACTACTTAGTGTCTCCTGGTACTTACTACCCACTACTCAGTGTCTCCTGGTACTTACTAAAGTACTATCTGTATCCTCAACATATACACCATTAACTTTCATGTGACCACTTATAGATGGACCAAATCCACTGAAGCAATAAAACCTAAAAAGTAACATTGATATGAGGTAAAGAGATGCATTATATTTTTAAGGAAACATCTGTCAACAATACAACACAGAACATTATTTGAAAAAAAAAACTGTTTAAAACTGAACTGATAAATATTAACTGATTGTTGTTTGCTTGACATTCAGTGGCAAATATTTCATACATGTTCAGGAAAAAAAATTATTATAGTGACTACCATTTCTTATATTATAAAATGAAGTGCCTTTTCTGAACAGACTTTATGTTCCTCTCTCTTTCTATTGATTTTTCTTCTTACCATGATAAATCAGAGAGTGTTGAGTACTCATAAAATAGGTTAAATTATCTCATCCTACTATTATTTGTCTTTTAGAGGAATTTGAAGTTAACAACAGATCTCTAATAGCCTCTGTTTATTCTATTTTTATTCTATTAATTATATGGTACAGAAACTTTTCTATTGTTGATAATTGAATGTTGACCTGGTGTTTAACACCACTTTCAGCACTATTTGCTATATCATGACAATTAGTTTTTATTGGAAGCCGGAGTGCCCGGAGGAAACCACGACCTTCAGCAGGCAAACTGACAATCCTAGTCAATTAAGATCAGAGTCGAAATTCATCTGCCACATGCGGGGTTCAAAGTCATAACGTCAGTATTGACAGGCTACCCACTTACTGGATCCTTTTTATTTAAATGTTATGTAAATTTTATGTAAATGTTATGTTAAGGTTTTGTGAAAGTAGTCACCAATTTCTCATTCATTTTCACTAAAATTTCTTCTTGAAAATTGTTTCAGCCTTAGCACTTTGCTCTTCAGATTTTACTGTAAAACACGCATTACAAAATTTAAAGGCAGCAATCTAATTGGCTGATGTAAAAATTACCTGAACATAATATAGAACCAAGTGTTTTCAGAACCTTATTATAGGGCTTATAAGCGAAGCGTGGACAAAGGATCTGTATTTCAATAATATTGATAATATTGCATCTTAGTCATTGACTCATGTGATCTACATTGTACACAGAAAAATTTGACTCGTGATCTACATTGTACACAGAAAAATTTCACTCATGTGAATTGAGATTCACATAAATCTCACGTGAAATTCTGTGAAATTCACAAAAAACAAGCTTATACGTGAAACTCACATGAACAGAATTCACCTGAATCTCATGTGACACTCACATGAATGTCATGTTAAAATAACGTGAATTTTTTTCTCATGAAATTCATGTGAAATTTCAAAATAAAGTTATTCAAATAACATATAAATTTTTCAAATTTGATTAAAATCATGAAAAACACTAATGTTTTTTTTTGTAAAGTTCACATGAAATTCATGTGAAAAATTTCACATGAGATTCCTGTGAAATTAACGTGAAATTTTTCGCGCAAGTTCCACATATAAGCTTGTTTGAGGTGAATCTCATTTGAAATTCATGCAAGCAAAATTTGCCTGTGCATTCAGTGATTTCATCTTCTGAAACTGTGGCATAATAATGGAGGTTGATATAACAATCATTACAATGCATCAATGGAAACTGATGAAATGAGGTATTCTTACTTTTGATTATAGAACCAGGCTACAGCTTTATCTCTCGGACTTGGTGATTGGTCAGATTCCAGAAGGTGCCATGTATATGTCTTTAAATCTAGTCGATATAGTTCATTGCTGTTTCCAAAGCTGTTGTGTCCTCCAAATACATACATAGAATCTCCAAAGCAACAAGCACAAGCCCCTGAGAGTTCAAAAGGGCATAGTTGAGGGTCAGTTTTCATACAATGCCTAAAATGATAGAATGGATAAAAGGTAATAGGGATGTTACTCTTAATAATCATACATGTATTATCAAATGTTTAACTCATAGGTCAAAATACAATTTTTAATTATTATATCATTAATGATAGATATATGGAAATAAAGACATCATAGATACCAGGCTTAAAATTTTGTATGCCAGAGGCCCATTTCGTCTTCTAAAGACTCATCAGTGACGCTCAAATCCAAAAAGTTAAAAAGGCCAAAAGAAATATGAAGTGGAAGTCTGGAAGAGTATTTAGGACACAAAATTCAGAAGGGTTTTGCCAAATACACCTAAGGTAATCTATTCCTAGTGTAGAAAATCCTTAGCATTTCGAAAAGTTCAAAGTTAATACATACTGTAGTACAGGTAAATGTTTTGTCAGCATATATCTCATTTTTTTGCTTTGTCCTTTCACTTTGAACAATAGTTAATGTGACTGCGTTTTGTAATACTGTTACACTGCATTTTGAGAATAATTTTTTGCATATGACCCTGTTGACCCACATATATTTGCAATATGTGCCTCTTCATTTAATCTATGGCATGCAAACATTGCTCATGCTTACAAACTTGTATAAATTAGCTCTCACAAATACAAGTACTGTGAGAAAATTCTGCAAGATCATAACATATTAGAAATCATACATATGTTTGTTTGTGCTACAGGCGATTAGAACATGAATAAAAGGTACTTATTCATGGAGTAAAATAAATAGGCAATCAAATGATAAAATTGAGAATGGAAATGGGGACTACGTCAAAGAGACAACAACCCGACCAAAGAGCAGACAACAGCCGAATGCCAGACAGAAACTCGTCTCCAAAAGTAAATTTCCATGTATTCTATATGAGCTAGGTTCTGACGTCCCAAGGTCACTGAAACTTCTAAAAATATTTTGATTTTCAGACAACATATCTTTTCAATAAAAAAATATGCTCTTTGGAAAAATTCAGATATATTTATTTTGTATTAAAAAAATCCTTCACAACTTTTTTTTTCATTATGATGACTACATGTATAGAATTATTATTATACGTAAAAGTCATTGATTGCATTGTTGCTAAACAAAGGAAGCTCATACGTAGAATAGAAGCTGATCTTTTTACTTTCTTTTATCCATGTGAATTTGTGCATGTTTTGATGAGATTAAAATTGAACCTTAAATGACATAATATATTTTGGGAAGTCTACCTTCATCATCTGACTTTGTATTATAAAGACAAAAAATAGATGCTCAAAGTTCTAACTGATTTTTTTTTTAGCAAATGGCAATTTTAAGAACTACCTAGGCTTTGGTGTTTGTAGTCAATTAAGTTTAATTTATTGAACATGCTGTCCTTAAATGTCAAAATCAGCAGACAAAAGGTGAGATCTCAAAAATCTTGTCAGACAAAAGGTGAGATCTCAAAAAATCTGGTTAGACAAAAGGTGAGATCTCAAAAATCTGGTCAGATAAAAGGTGAGATCTCAAAAAATTCTGGTCAGACAAAAGGTGAGATCTCAAAAAATTCTGGTCAGACAAAAGGTGAGATCTCAAAAATCTGGTCAGACAAAAGGTGAGATCTCAAAAATCTGGTAGGACAAAAGAAAAGCATGATGTCACAGAAAGCAGATCTAATTTTTTTAATGAAAATTTGATAACACATTAAAAAACAGGAACTACAAAAAAAGTTGTTTAGAACATATACCAACCACCACAATCAAGCAACATTGAAAAACACATGGTCCATCTTTGTAAAATAGAAAATTACCAAAAGGGTTATTGTATTATGTTTAGGTTTTTTAAATTGTTTCTTCACTAACCACATATTTTTTATGATTTTATTTTCAATTTTGTTTCACCTTAATGTTATTGGCTGTGGTGGCTACTGATTACAAATCCTGGATATTTTTTAATTAAGAAATAATCATTTTTATTATCATCCATGGATCAGATCATTTTTCTAACAACAATTTTTGATTGGAAATAATATTTCTGTCAATTACGATTCGCAGGTTCTTAAGAACTTCAAACCTTAAATGATTGACAGATGACAGAGTTATGGCAATAGGATGAGCTAAAACAAGACAAATCAAATAATTTAAATTATCGGCTTTTCACTTCCAAATTTTACCACGATATTCAAAACATAGTTTTTTAACAGAATATAAAAATCTGTTTCTGCATGATCTATAATGATGATTATCCTTCAATTTATTTTAACTGAATGTCAATTTTATCTATCTAGTTTTAAAATTTCCAATATCAAAATTCTTTGTATGTTGCATACGTCCCCACATGTGACAAGGTAGATAATGAAATCAGTGGTCAAGGTATATCTCAGGAGGCACTGCTGACACCATTTAACATTAATTAGATTTCTTAATTACCACTGACGTGATAATTGGGTTAGGGATATCCAGTATTTTACTAAAATCTATTTACTTTAATTTTGAAATGCAGTACTTGGAAAATCAAAGGTGGCACAGGGAAATTCAAGCCTGGCGCTACAAAGGTCATGGTGGTCCCAGATAGGTATTTTTTTTTTCTTTATCCTTAACTTGCTTTTAAGAACCTACCAGATGTTATTTTCTGTACTGTATACCCACAATTCATTAGCTGGCAGATAAAACTCAAAATTATTTTCTGACTGAAAATAAAAACGAAAATTGTTTGTTTAAAATAATACAAGCTAACCTACCAAACTTTATTTTCTGTGTTGTAAATCCACAATTCTTTGGCTGCTAAGTAATACTGAAAATTATTTTCTATCTGAAAAATATATTGTTAAATATGATGTGCATGTAGATTTTAGAGAACAAGAAATGTCAAGCTCCCTTAAAAAACTAGATAATTCTACATATGTCATTGTATGGCTTGACACTACATGTAACACGTTAAATTATTACATGACACTGTAACACTTGTTTTTTATTTCATTGTCAATCATATACAAGATTTTTTAAATAGAGTTATCCCCCTTTACCCACAAAGCCATAACTGTAAAGACTACATATATTGATACACTATTTGCAATATATACCTTTTTTCCTATTGCTTATTGCAAACAAAACATAATGGATGCTAAAATATGTTTTGTGTTTTTTCCTCAGAACATGAACAGAATGATACCATATCTTCTTATTTTTATATGTACATTGTTTTCTGAAACTTAATGTCCTTATTTGTTTTGTTTAATGTCCAATATTTATCATTTATAAATTTTTTCAGTAGAAACTTGTATACATACAGAATATCCACCCCATACAATCATATACTGGCCATAACTAGCAGCAACATGTCCACATCTGGGTGTGGCTTCTTTACACACCGTCCGAGATACCTGACTCATGTCACATTCAAATCATCTTCTTTTTTTATCTGCAAAAGTGAAAAAAAATACTCTAAATAATAGGAAAAGATAACTAAAACATCATTGTATGTGGCAGCGAAATCATATTGACTAATACTGCAATTTTCTATAAATTTACTCTTTAAAAAGTTTTAAATAGTTAAAACCTCTGTCAGTTTTTCTACCCCAGGCAAAGATGGCGTTAGTGAGATATGGAACAACTTTTGGTAGTTTTGATTTTCAATGCTCCTCAACTTCACAATTGATTTGGTCTACCGAGCAATACTGATGAGTCTTACATTGTATGTAGACAAAACACTAATTAATCCTGGAATATTTTATTAGTTTTTCACAATCCTGTTTACTGTGAAAAGCTGGGAAAATCTAGGAAGTAAACAATATTGAAGCTTGAATTAACTTACTCACATAAGTATTGCAGGAAAAAGAGAGTGGCTGAACCCTAGACCTGAAAATGGGTATCCATGTGCAGTTTTATCGTTGAGATAATATAAATATCAGCATGATTCTGATGTACATAGTTTTCTTATTACTCAACTTGTCAGAACTTCTATGTTATTAGAACCAAGACATGGTTTTGGACCTTGTGATGTTCATTGTTGTTTGTCTTTGACTGTTTTGGGTTTGTTTTTTGTTTTTTTTTTGTTTTTTTTGGGAGTGGGGGCTAGGTGTTGATGGTTGATTTTTTAATGTCAAATTCTTCTATCTCACAAAATTTTGTCAGGCACTATATTTTGATTATCTATGGACATCAGATTTGTTTTAATATTGAATTATGTATTGCTCAGTTCTCAATCCTTTTGGGATTATGTGTCTAAATGATGATAAATCGATTTTCTAAACAGTACAGGAAATTTATAGGGATGCATGTTCGCTGTATGGCACAGGTACTTGTTTCTATCCATGGGAGTGTTGACTATATAGTTATACATGTATATGCATACATATATGGAAAATTATTCGACCTTCCTATGGATAGAAACAAGCGCCTGTGTTGTTTGGTTCAAGTTCTGATATACAGAGATTGGATAAAAGATTTTACCATGAATAATGATTGTCGAAATTAGACCCATTACAGAAATAACAATCTTATGTTGGTTTACATGTTTAAATACACCTATTATCACTGATTATCTGACACAGTGCTTTTTGTTGACAGATTTTTGATAACAGGAAGTACTACTTTCAATATAAAACATAAAGTATAAACGGAGAATGGAAAATTCCGGAAAGTATTTTTATAGCAACGTTCCAGAGCTCTGGCAACGTTCTTTGCTTTTTCTCCGTTTCTAAAAGGGGTTACAAGGTCTTACAATGCTATAGCAGGGGCGGGTCCAGGTAAGGGCGTAATGGGCGTACGCCCCCCCTTTTCAAAAAAAAAAAAAAAAAAAAAAACTATCGTTATCTGCTTATATTGTATTGAATATGGCAATTTATCATATTCATTAATTAAACGCATACTCTGATTTCTTTTTATACTGATTCCCCTATCCGATAGGTGACTTGGACACCTTTTTTAAACAACCAAAGCGGTAAGTAAATCCATACATGAAATTGTTGTTTTGTGTGACACTTCCCCAATGGCCATTCTACATCTACCCGGGGGATAATCGCTATATATATGATACCGGGTATGTTCCGACAAACGGGGTTGCATTTTCAGCTAAATTGTCTGAAATGGGGTTAGGTTTTTTTCGCCTTGCATTGGAAGGGGTCAGATTTGACTATCTAGAACGGGGTATAATAAATACAATGTTACACTATTGTTTCAGATAAGGGTGAATGTTTGGTACCATTAAAACGTTTAAAACCGCTGCAACTGTTTGCACCTGTCCTAAGTCAGGAATCTGTTGTTCTAAATACAGCACAAACAACATTTTCCAAAAGACAAAAAACAGTGAAAAGGTATATTTTAACAAAACGGGTATGTCAAAAGTTCAGAAAAAGCTATCGTTAAAGATTTATTTTTCATTTTTCATGCCCATTTCATATAACCTTTTAACGGAATTTACAACTTCTTCCAAAGATTTGATATCCACATGTTAATCAATACATAATTCGAATGATCCGAAGGCAGACTATTTTCACCAATTTGTCTATCATGGAGTCTGTTATAATACTTCATAATTTGATGCTAAATTGTTGAAATCCAGGAGCTTCTGACCTTCCCCATGGACCCTATTCCAGGGCAACCGGAATTACGCCTCCCGTTCATAAAATCCTGGCCTAGGACTATTGAAATGTAAAGTAACGCCCTATACCCTAGAATTTGGAATTTCTCGTTATTGGTCTACTGCTGTTAAGATCCATCCAATCATTTTAATATACCATAGACAATAAATGGAGAGAATTCCAGGCGCGTAGCAACCCGTACGCAAACACGCAGCTGCGTACACATCGAAAATTTTACAAAAATAAAAATAGAGTAAATCTAGTAAGAATAAAACTAAAGTAATAAATTAAATTAGAAACTATTATACAAACATGTTAATAATCCCTTTGTAACTATATTCCGTTCCTGAAATTATTTTTCATTTACGGAACCAGCATTATGATTATGTTGCTGATGCAAACAATTAAAATGGTCCTCGAGGTGTCAGAAAACAATTCTATGCCTCCTTACCCAGTCCTGACATCTTTTCTGAAGATTTTAAAATAACTAACGAAATATAATACGACGTTCTAGAGAGACCATGGACAACGATTCATTCTCATGATTTTCCTGTGAGGTATGGATAGTCTTAATTACTTACGTCGTCATAACAGATTTTTTAAACTGTCCAGTCAGACTTAAGTTTAACGGGGGTGGTAAAGAGTAATTTTCGTGCATCGTGTTAGCCGTTTTTATGCCTCGCAACTTAAAGTTGGGGGTGCATATTGTTTTACCCCTGTCCGTATGTCCGTCCGTCCCATTATGGGTATATAGTTATTTCAGATAGCTCCTCCTACAGTTTGAATCCTAGGAAGTTTTCACTTTGCTGGCTGTTTGTACATATATTGAATGTGTGCATGTGGTCAGGGTTTTGATTTTTATTGATATTTGCTCTTTTGGGAGATAGTTGAACTTTGTCATTTTTGGAGTATATACTTGCATAAGAGGTGCATAGCGTTTCCGGATAACTCCTCCTACGGTGAACCATAGACCTATGTGCTCCCATGCTCAACCTTGTTTATTTTAAAATAAAACTTTGCATCTGCGGGTTCATCATTTGTGTCTCCCAGACACAATAATATCTCAAAGAAAGTCCTACATTGACTTTGTTATAATACAGTAACTTCAGAGTGGAGTGCCGGGCATCACTTCGTCTAGTTTTTTTTTTTTTTTATTGACGATCAGCGTGTTTTTACGTTCGGTTGTGCAAGACGGGTGCCTCGTTCAAAGTGTTCCCCCAACTTAATTATACGTGCTTCGAGATAAAAAGTGCTTATTTTCCATGCTTCGAGATTTAAAGTGCTTGTTGTCCGTGCTTGGTAAAATTAAAAGATTTATGACAAACGAATGAACGTTTTGGAAGTTAATAAAAAGAAATCGGAAATAATTTGATGATTTTCTTTAAAGATTTCGGGACTTCAAACGAATATATTATATATTTGCCAGTTTAAGGTTTCCAACCTATAATATGCGTTCGTTATAGTACGTTTTTTTATCATGCAAGATTTCCGTGAGGTCATTTTAAGTCCAAGGAAATCTCGAGAATTCAGGATTTTGCACAATTTACCCCGGCGCTTCTGGGGTCCTTCGGCGGCCCCAATACCCCCTGCCGTTTGACTTCCTCCTCCGGCAATGAGTACACATCATATTGGCCTAGCTACGCCACTGAATTCGGCATAAAAAATATCAAACCCTGACACTTTAACTATAAAATATACATGCTCCAAGTCAGGAACCGTTACATAAGTGCATTTCACAATAATTTCATGTTTTTTAGCCAAAAATAGGTCCAAAAAAATTTTCGTCTCGCTCCGCTCGGCGAAAGATTGTATTCTACGCCCCCTCTTTCAAATATCCTGGAAACGCCCCTGTATAGGGTAAATTGATCATTTCAAGATAAATTTTCACTACTGTGAAGAGAAACATATATTTATTCTTCTGTTGTCTTTGAAATAAAATTAAAAAAAAGGATCTTACACTAAACTTATACGACTAAAGAGCCCAGTATATATATATATATAGTAAATGTAATAATCAGAACTGATCCTGATCCTGATCCTAAGGTCAAAATTGGCAACAACTTGTCTCACTGTACTTTTTTTCCTCTGCTGGTACACCGTTGCTCATGATAGGTCATGATAATTTCTCGCGGTACTTTAGAATATTTGTTGAGGCGCAGGATGAAACAATCATATGGCTGAAATTGAAATTTTCAACAAAACGTCTTACTGCAAATCATTAAAACTGAAATATGAAAGATAATGTACTGAAATGATCTTAAATAAGAAGGGTTGATACGTTCAAGGATTTGTATAGTGAGCCTATATAAATCCTTGATGTGTTTAATCATTATTTATTTGATTATGAAATTTTGATTTTTTTTCTTTTATTTTGGAACCATTTTTCCTTAAAGTTATTATATATAGACTAATCCAGAAACACATACTATATTATATTGTAATTAATCGCGTCCACGTTTCTTACGCGGAAATACCGACGTGTAATGTATAACTTTAGACCATTCATATTCAGGCATGTTGCCGCATGATATTGTTGGTTGGGCATAGCTTTCGTTGTCGTCATTGTCCTCCTCCTCCTCCTCCTCCTCCTCCTCCTCCTCCTCCTTCTCCTCCTCTTTCTCATCATCAGGTCACATCGTCATGGTCAAGACATCATCATCACCATAATCGTCGACGACATCGTTATGCAGCATCACCGTCATCGTCATTATCATCATCCATCACATCATCATTTGGTTGTAATAATCCACCATCTACATTTTTTTCTATTATATGATTACTACTTCTTTTTACAGCAAAATATGGCCTTCAAAAGTATTATGATCAGGTATATCCAACAAACGGTGTCATTCAGATGTAGATTCTTACAAATTATAAAGCTCTATTGCAAAATCTTCAATCTCAGTCGTTGCCATTTTGCAGAAGTATCAAACTTTTGAATTTTCTACGCTTTACACTACTATTCCCCACGCTAAATTGAAAGATCGAATACATCTTTTCATTCAACATAGCTTTTGCTACAAAATTTGAAATCGTAGATACGTGTTTCTTGATTAAAGTTATGAAAATTCTTATGTTTAACGAAGAACTGCACTGACATCATATTAGGTCTGTTTGTTTTTGGAATTTGTGGCCCTAAAATCTGACTTTCACATTTAAAGTAAGTTTTTCTATAAAAAAGTTAGACTTCTAGATATACAATATAGAATAGAATAGAATAGAATATTTTTATTTCCCAAATTACAGGGCCCATAAAGGGCATAAAATCAGTTACAATTGATTGACATAATTGATAATTACAACAATAAACATCACAGTGTACATGTAAATGTATATTTAGTATACTAGCATTGGTCAGAATCAGAGCCAACAACAGTATATATTGTGAATGCACAATAAAATAATAATATTACATTATATGCATTCATTCTCAAATTATCTACTAGACTTAGTATCAATATTCATACCTGAACTCCTTAATTCAAAACACTCCCCAATATAACAGCCCATTTTTTCCATAAGAAATACATTTTCTTGAGTCAAAAGCCATCAAAATTTGGAAGATTTATATATCAATATATTTGTTGATGAGTTTGGTGGATTGATATTTCAACAGATAGAATGACAGTCAGTATTCAAATGGGTACTTATTGTGCAGCCTTACATATTTTTGTACTCTTGTGAAGGAGAATTTATACAAACTCTGTTAAAAGATAAAAGAAAGAAAAACGTTGTGCAAAGTTCTTTAACTTCACTTTTATCTATATTAATGATGACTTGTCTCTCAATAACCAACATTTTAGTGAGTGCTTGTATCTTATATATCCTAGTGAATTTGCTTACATCAACTTCATTTGAACTCTGGTGGATAGTTATCTCATTGGCAATCATACCACATCTCGTTCCAAAGCAACTCGAATAACACACACGCATGAAATACCAAATTGAAGATCTTTAGTTTGACCAGACCTGTGTGGGACTTCTGAACCTTATAAAGTAAGCGAGCAGTTATAAAATATATATAAGATGATATGTTGTGTAAGATCGTGCTCTCTTTTTTTTTATAAAAACAAAAGGGATATGGTGGATTAGTGACAAAAATTCCCTTTCGCGCACTTGACAAAACTCAAAGCAAATGAACGACGCTTTAATCGCTGTTCTGCATCACAAAGTAAGAATAGTGCCTTTAACACGGAGTTGTAGCTTTCACCATACTACAAGTTAAGAGGGCCTCTAACACTGGTTTAAACGGAATAATTTCTAATGTCAAAAACGTTACATGCATATGTGCTTTAATATAATAAAGATACTTTCTACATTTTACCTATTTAAATACTTACTTTAATTCCAATCCATGGCTTTTTTTATAAATCTAGCGACATTTCTGCAGAAAAGAAGTAAATGTACGGTTGAGATTTCAAAGGGAAATATTTCATTATTTGTTCTGGTTTTTTTATATCTTAATCAATCTGTATGACAGGAAAAGAAGGCTTCCGTTTTCCTAAAGTTAACTTTACATTTTTATGTTGCAATGTTCTAGAAGTCAACAATGCTATATATCTTATAAATATATAGTATATATGTCGCAGCTGAAAATGTATTCCGCAGCTATATTTTACTATCAGTGTTGTCTTAAATAGAGGTTGCTGCTATCAATGAGGCTACTCTTGTAAGTTCAATTATCTGGTGTGTCTTTTTGGTATATTTCGTTATGATTTGTTGTTTTGTTTAAATGATGTTTTAAATGGTTTGACTAATAAAATGAGATAACATCAATGATTTAGATGAATCCAGAACGCAATCAAGAAATGATCATCTAGAGAAACTAATCTTAATCATTCTGCATTTCTTAGTATGTTTTTCACTTTCTTTTTAAATAGGGAGGGTTTAGCAAGTTAGTCATCATATGCACACTCACTCTGAATCCCGACAGGATATGACGAGAATATGAAAAGTTACAATTTCAATAATTGGCAACGATTAGCTAGGAATTCCGTTCACATATCATATTAAATTGATCTTTGATTAAGCACTGAATCAGATTGGGCGTGAACGATAATTTCTACGTGTGCAGTTTGTGCATTAAAGTGGTGCATAATTACATATTTCACTGATAATAAATTGCAAAAATATACCCCTTTTTTATCTTAAGAAGTGACTGGCATTGAATGTTTGAATGTGACACTGGGGGAGCGTTTACTTTAGATCGTCTTGGTTTCATCAGCGTTCTATGCGATTCTTCATTGAACTGATTCACCAGTAAGAAGTATATATGGTACATTCACATGTGTTTATTCAACAAGGGTTTAGTTAAAATAACTTTTTTTCTGATAAGGTTTTTTACCATTTTGTGTCCGTTTATTGACCTCCTTTTTTTTATACTTTTTCTGTTTTTATTGTGATTTTTTTTTGAACAATTTTGTTGTTGGCACATTCCTTAATCAGAGATGCTGAAAACGTATCCACTCAAACGATTCTGTAATATTAATGATAAATCCTGCTACCCTTTTATGTATCATTATTTATTTAGCTCACCTGGACAAAAGGATCAATTTGAGCTTTTCCCATCACTTGGCATCCGTCCGTTGTTCGTCAGTATGACTAAAGCCAGCCCCCACTACCCACTTGCGTTGATATTTACTTCAAAACTGTGAGACGACTGTTATAGGAATTATTACTATTAAATAACGAGTTTTACCAATTTTTTGTGTTTTTGCATATTATCTTGAGAACTATAATAGATAGATAGAAACTATGGAAAAGCAAAACTGCAAAATAGGAGCAGTAAGACAAAATCTACCAATAAGTCAAATTGTTGAAATCATCATGTTACTCCTTATTAGAGTTATTGGCCTTGAATGACAATTTTTACCAATTTTTTGAGGGGTATTTATATGTATCTATCATCTTGAAAACTTTAATGGATATATAACAACTTTCAAAAATAAGAATGATCAGCAGGACAAGATCTTCCAGTAAGGCAATATAGCTGAAATCGCGAGTTGACTTCTAATAAGAGTTATTGCATTAAATGACAATTTTTACTTTTGTTTTGCGTTTTTCCCTTTTACCCAGAACGATAGAATCTTTAAAAAGCAAATAAGATCAGCAAGACAAGATCTGCAAAAAGGTCAGCATAGACGAAAATGTCAGTATAGACAATAGAGAGAAACTAATAACAGAAAAAATAGAGAATGTGTCCATGGGACACAGATGATGCCCCCGCTCGCATATAACGTTATAAAGAGGCATTAATCTAGAACATCAAAAGTGACGCCACCCAAAATCGAACTTGATCTGTGTTTTGTGGTAATAAGCATTGTGTATAAGTTTCATATCATTTGGTTGAGACAAACTAAAGTTAGAGAACAAAATCCAATTTAGGGACATATGTACAAGGGTAACATTTAATGCCCCCTTCGGTGACGGCAGGGTCATAAAAATTATCAGCAATACAAGATCAACAAAAAAGAGATTTTAGTCAGGACTCAAATTATAATCTACAATGTTGGAGAGTGTCCATTGTATGTATTGCACATAAACCTAGGTGAGTGACACAGCCGGGCTCTCTGGAGCCTCTCGTATTATAAAACTCGTACAAGTAAAATGATACACTGTACAATCTATTATGTGAGTTGAAATAAGATTTGTAAATTTTGCTATGTTTATAACTTCGACGAGAAAGTAAGGCCAGATAAATCTGAATGTTAACCTAGATGGAATGCATATGACTAATATGAAAGTTGAGGTAAAAATCATTGGAATAAGTCCGCTTGATCTTTGTTGCAGTTTAATATTTAAACTTTTCTGACAAAAAAATGGAAAACAATAAACATATCGACTAAAATATTTATTGTCTTGAATAGCAATATTATATTGGTATCAAAGTGTGTTCTGCAATACAGTTTTTCAGTCCATTCTATGAAATTATACGTATATATAATTGCAGCTTTTTATAACCATTGGCTGTTCGCTCGTTTCGATAAGCCTGGCGATCATAAAAGACATTTTCTTAAAATAAAATACATTAAAAGAGTTTTTTTAATTTATCTAATATATTTAATGACTCTACCGTTCATAACTTTATCAATACCTATTTTGATAATATAGAGTTAATTCCTGTTATTTCGTATACGTGTAAACAAAATACCAGTATAAGTTTAATTTTAATTACACGTTAGTAACATCAGATGTCAATGTAGAAAATAAAAGCTCCTTCAACACGAGACTGTGCAACATTTAAAAGAGAGGCGAAAGATACCAAAGGGACATTCAAACTCATAAGTCGAAAATAAACTGACACCACCATGGCTAAAAAAGAAAAAGACCAACAAACAATAGTACACAAAACACAACATAGAAAACTAAACTCTTGGTTTAATAGCTTCCTTGTGAGCAGCAGCTAGCCCTCTATCAAGGAAATCATGATAGGTTATACAAGCCCTGGAATATCGTATCAACTGAGAGATATATACTCCGTATGCAGGCGCTGTTGGAATATTGCTGCATAGAAATGGAAAGTGCACAATTGGGAAGCTGAAATCATCTCTTTTTTGTCGTAAAGTTTTGTTTTCAACCGACCCTCATTGTCTATTTCTAGATGTAAGTCAAGATATGGGGCAGACTTAACTGTATCTGTTGTATCCTTTATCTCAAGTTCGATGGGATAGATGCGTTCAACATAGTCACCAAATTTTGAATTATTTACTGAGAGATCATCATCTATATAGCGGAAAGTAAAGTTAAAGGATACTGCTAACTTCTTTTCTTTCTTCCTAAGAAGTTTCTGTATGAATTCAGCCTCATATGAATATAGGAACAAGTCGGCAAGAAGAGGGACATAGTTGGTTCCCATGGGAATGCCGATTGTTTTTTTGAAAAACACGTCCTCCAAGCGTAACAAATATGTTGTCAATCAAGAAATCAAGCATCTTGATAAAGTCAGTATCAGAGAATTTTTTTATTGAATCAGAGTGATTTATTTTTTACAAAGTAGGATTTATCCCTCCCTAAGAAAAGATACTTGTATCTACGTTGGCCGTTCTTTTTTATGAAACAAAGCAGGACCAACTCTTTCGATTTGTGTTTTAATTTGGAATGGAGAATACTTGTGTAAAGTGTAGAAAAGTCAAATGTTTTAATACTAAATGCAAGATGAAAGAGTCTTAGATTGTATGTACTCTAAAAAATCTTTGGAATTTTTCAGTATCCACATCTGATCCACGCCACCTCTAGAATAGGCAGTTTCACAATAGCTTTGAAGCCCGGCTTTGATTGCTGATAAAATTGATGTTAATAATTTAGAAAGAGGTTTCGTGGATATTTAAGTTTAGATATGACCCTTTTGACCATGTTATTACAGCACACCTCAACATCGTTCAAAGCTCGTTCATCCTATAGTGGTGTAAACGGAGAAAATCCGATAAAAAAACTGTTGACACAGAGATATACCTCGCCTGTCGGCAGACAATAAAAAAAAAAGACAATGGATAGCAAAACTGCTAATCAGTTCAAAGTAGCTGGACCATGACCTGGGGACAAGGTCGGCCTCAAAATAGTCGTAAAACTGACGTGTACTGATAGCAATACGACTTTATAGAAAATATCATTGATCTATCACAAGTAGTTCCTATCAAACTGGCTTAATGAGAAAACTTAACATTGAAATTTCTAATCAATTCAAACTGACCTAGGGGACAGGGCCTAAAAATACTAGTAATCGCTAAACTGATATGTACTGATCGTAATGCAACTTTATAGAACATATCATTGATCTATCACAAGCACTTCCTATCAAACATACTTAAGCAAAAATCTTAACATTGAAAATTGTTAATTAATTGAAAGCCGCTGCACCATGACCTAGGGGACAGGGACTCGAAATAGTCGTCAAACTGATATATATTAATAGTAATGCAACTTTTTACAAAATATCATTGATCTATCACAAATAGTTCCTATAAAACTGACTTAAGCAGAAAACTTAACAATTGTTGACGCCTCCGCCTCCGCCGTCGCCGACAACGCCAACGCCGCCGGACAAGCAACATCTATGTCTCGCTTTCCACGACTTTCGTCTTTTTTTAATTCAATGTATGAATATTTGGAATTTCACTTATATTTCATTCCGACAGCAAATTTAGAATCTGTGAGTATTGCCTGGCAATACATAGTCCCCTACCGGCTAAAATTCTTGTACTGGAAAAAAATGCTAACTTGATCTATAACTTGTCATGGTGTAAACTATATAACAAATATCAAGTCAATATCTTCAAGCATGACGAAAAAAAATGTGGAAAATTGATTATTTGAGTGAATTTTCTACGTCCAAGGACCATGACTCTGCACAAAATATACAGACTGGAACAAAATTTAAACTTGATCTGTAACTTGTCATGATAAAACTATATACCAATCATCAAATCAATATCTTCCAACATGACGAAAAGAAGTGAGGAAAACTGATTATTTGAGTGAATTTTCTATGTCCAAGGACCATAACTCTGCACAAGATCATTAGACCGGACCGAAATTCGAACTTGATTTGTAACTTGTCATGGTAAAACTATATACCAATCATCAAATCAATATCTTCAAGCATGACGAAAAAAAAGTGTGGAAAACTGATTATTTGAGTGAATTTTATAAGTACAAGGACCATAACTCTGCACAAAATCGTCAGACCGGAACAAAATTTGAACTTGATCTGTAACATGTCGTGATAAAACAATACACCAAATATCAAATTAATATCTTCAAGCACGAAGAAAAATGTGTGGAAAACTGATTTGCCGGACTGACGGACAGACAGACAGACAGACAGACTCTGGGACCAGAAACAAATTTCAAGTACTCTCAAAGCGTTTTGTGTTCATACTGATCGACAACGCAGTCAATAATGTGGTATGACAGAAGTTTTTCATAATGAAATTATACATTCCTCTACATTTAAGGTCGTGCGATGTACTTAGAATCAAATAGTATGCAATCCCATCATTACCATCATTTCAACTTTAAAGGGCCCCCTTTGAACATTTGAAGGTCAATGCTATTTGTATTGGCTACCTAAACTATACAACAACAAAAATCCGTCAAGTATCGTTTCATATCGGATTTTAGAAAGTGTCCTGTCTTTTTTAACATGTCCCCTTACTACAATTGAAAAACTTATCGCTAACTTTTGTAATAAAGCATATGGGAGTAGTGGAATAAACTTCTTTGTAGTGTAAAAATCTCTGGAAATTTTAATAATGGTCATTTCAAGATTGGCAGTTATGACTTTTCGACTTTATACACTACCCTTCCACACAATCTGATCAAACGGAAGATTTATTATTAAAAAAATGATCCTTTGAAAAATCATTTGCTGTACCTCATATAAACCCTTCTAATGTAATGAAAAGAGTTAAATACATGCATGCCAGATATATATTTACTTAAACTGCGATGAAATCATTAAAATTGCTCCTTGGTGATATCTATGTACAATTTGACATTCAAGTTTATCGTGTATTCTTATGGACACTTATTGCGCTACTTTATTAGAAGATGAGTTCCAGCATTTTATAGCCAAACTCACCCCTTTGGTGCCACATGTGGAAAAATAAATAAAATCTTCACCTGCGATCTTTAAATGCATAACAATATTATTGTATGTCAAAGAAAACACACATAATAGAATATTGAAATAGACTGCTAAGTGGTGTTTTTCATGGTACAAAAGTAAAATTAATGATTGTCATATATAAAGTGACAATGTGACAATTAACCTGTCATTTCATCCGTCAAGTCATAATTAGGAGACGTAAACGTCACCCGGTCTGTTGCTCACGTCACACGCTTATAACACGACACTTAATGACAATAATAACAAAGTCATTATTTACTAACTAGACCCTGTTATACTTATTTTGAACCTTTAAACAAACAAGACGCCACAAAATCTATTTAACGTCAAAAGTTGGTGCGATATGACGTGTATTATCTCAATAAAGTGTCCATTGTTAGTATGGTATTTAATCAGAAAAATAATGTTCTCATAAAATATATATATAGTGAATACAACATTAAATTAAGTCTGCATTACAAAAAGAGTGTTCGAAGACAAAAACTAGTTCTGAAAATATAAAATAGTGTAACATGACCTTAGCAAATTACATTCAGCGGCAAAATGATTCTACAACACTCTCCAAAAATTAAGAAAACAAAGGAGGGGGTGCGGGTAGTTATATGTTAAATAGAGATCAATACTGGAAATATAGATTCCACCACTGCATCAAGTGTGTTACGGTATTTTTCCACTCGAGACAGTTCAAAACTTTTAAAGCTCGAGGCTTGCCGAGCTTTTTAAATAATTAAAATGCAGCTGTTGAGAGCGGAGAAATATCGTAATACACGACTTATAGAACACGTGTTGTGCACAATTTGGAAACAAATCAAACGATTCTATCAAATCGTGCTTTTTCAGTTATATAAAGGTTAATTCCAGTAGGTTCGGTTGTTCATCGTTGATGCCATATTGTCACATAGGAAAGTCATTTTGCTGAATTTGTGTGTCAATAGATATAAGAAGATGTGGTATGAGTGCCAATGAGACAACTCTCCATCTAAGTCACAATTTGTAAAAGTAAACCATTATAGGTCAAAGTACGGCCTTCAACACGGAGCCTTGGCTCACACCGAACAGGAAGCTATAAAGGGCACCCAAAATGACTAGTGTAAAACCATTCAAACAGGAAAACCAACGGTCTAATCTTTATAAAAAACGAGAAACGAGTAACACTTATGAACCACATCAACAAACGACAACCACTGAACATCAGGTTACTGGCTTAGGACAGGTGCAAACAAATGAAGCGGGTTTAAACGTTTTAATAGGCGCAAACTTTCACCCTACAAGTTTGGATTGCGGTCTCATTAACGCAGCCTGTCAGTAAATCCACTGAAAAAAATGGCTGCTGCAGCTTCCTAACGAGAGCTCAGACAATGACCAGAAAACGGCGATGAAATGGTGGATGGTATGTTTAGACTCCTACACTTTATATAACAAATGAAATGTTAAGCATGGACAAATATGTTCAAATTAAGACCGTAAATCTACCCTCCTTATACACGACCTTCATATGAACCGCAGTGCAAAAGAAAATGCTGAAATCATGGTAGAAATGATTTATCGTTATATAAACGGAAACTATACATCACAATCACTCATATAGCTAATTAATACAATAACTAAGATAATTTGTAGTATGTTTACCAAGATTTTTGTAAGATTTTGACACATTTTATGAGAATCACTTATCTGTATTGGACTACATCGTGTTCTATAATTCTGCTGTTTCTGCATTAGTATGATAAAGAGATATAAAACCTGCGCAAAATAAAAAGTTTGGAAACATGATAGCAAGTTCATTCCACACGACACATATGTGTGTATGTTTCTTTTCTTTTAGGTATTAATCATAATTGTTGTTATTGAAAAAAATTCTTATGTTAATGATGCATGTAAACAGTGATTTTTATAACAAAGTAGACAGCTTATAATTCTACATTTATCTATTTAATTTTGATGTCAATTGATCGGTGGAGAAATCAAATTGAGACAATATCTATATCAATTGCTTAATTTTTCCCCTTTTCTACTTTTCATTTTTATGTAGCAACATTCGAGTAACATCTATATTTTAGAATTATATCTAGGTGAGCTTGTATTTCCAAGTAGGGCTTCCTTGATATAGGAGAAAGCTAATGGAAGAACTAAGGGTTGTTACTAGCAAGAATAAATCCATCCCATTGAACGGTTTATGAACACTATAATGACTTAACGATGGTCTGCATTGGTGGGGTTTACAGAAAAAAGAAATGGAAAAAAACAAGAGAAATGTTGGCACTGCCTACAGATACTCCTCAAACTGTTAGCTTTTTTTTAAATCAGTTTTTTTTATAGAAAGCATCCTTGAAACAACCTTCTGACACAAAAATCAATAGGCGTCTTCCTTTTTGCTATGTCTTTCATTTGCATAAGTTTCTATTCAAATGAGAAATGAGAAACTTAAGTTACCATCCAAAAACTATTTTCCACAAAAATTATATTGTACGGAAAAGCAACCTTGAATTTGGTCCTGTTTACCCCAAAATTATTAATTAACCCCTTCCCTGTACTATAAGTTTCTGTCCAAACAAACAAGAACATTTTGATTATAAGTTCAGCGTTTTAATGTATCGGAAAAAAATCGTCAAAAGACACGAACCATTGAGCCCAAGCACTTTACCGTTAGTCTTCAAAATCGGTTAAAGTTAACATCTGTTCCTCAGTGGTCGTGAATCAACAACAATCTGTCAATCTTGCTGGTTTATAACATCGGTTAGACCGTCCTGTCATTCAGCTATTATAAACTATATTTCAAAAAAATTACAAAAAGACAGAAATAAGATTTATGCAAAAATCCACATGATCGTTAATACATCGGTTTTAGGTAGCGCTGCACGGATGTCGTTCCTGCCACCGAAATTGTATTTTATTTTTTTAACAGATACTTTATAAGTCACACAGGTGACAAAATTAGCCTTCACCCAAACATTTTCAATGGTCGGTGTATTTTAATTCACTCCCCAAGAAAAAAACATTCATTTCGTTGACGTACATGAAGCAAAACGTTTCCTAAAAGTTCCCATCTATAGGAACACTGTTGTTTACGAGAGCTTAGACTTTTCAGTCAAACTTTGACCTTAACAGCCAGTATCGTCTTACATTTGATTGGTCATTCTGTCAGATAGCAGACGATCTCTTACTATTTTAATCACACCTGTCGACAGATAGTCATTACAAGTGATTACTGACAAGAATAAAATATTTAAGGATAATTTACTCTGCAATTAGTAAATTATCCACCAAAAGAAGTATTCTAATTGATTGTAGACTGCATGTCGGCTAATTGTCAGTTGTACGTTCTTTGACATCGCTATAGTGCAAGTATTTCCATACCTTCAACTGATTATTAATTCTGTGATAAATAGATATACAAACTAACCTTGTGTACAACGAAAGGTCATCAGTTTAACTCAAAAATCCAAAAAAAAATTGAATAAAAGTACAACATATGGCAAACAATTTTGCCAGGAGTGATGTATGACCAGTTAGCGAACTCAGAAGTGCAAAATCGAAGAGTTGTTGTTACTTAGTGCAATAAAAGTCCAAATGTTATACATGTTAGAACTACAATAGAATTTTCATATTTAACATATATTCATAAGATGAAAAAGCTTGATCATTTGGCTGTTGAAGACAATTTGGATAAAATAGTGTAATCCTTACATGTTTTTATTTTGTAAAACACCCGATACCAAAAAGATATTTTTGTGTATCTGAATGTTTTTAATATGCAAATATTGGTTTTAGTGTTAAAATTGTCCTCTTTTTTTAAATCAAATAAAATTGCAGTTTTAAACCATCTTTAGTGCTTTATAATTTTGTCATGTATTCCGAATATACAAGATTGTCGATCGCAACGTACCTACAAGAAGCTGTTATGCTGTAATTTTAATAAAGTTTAAAAAAAAAGACTTTCGCAAGAGGGTCTGGAGTTGGAAAGTGGGGAGGGTTGACTCTCGGGCCCATTTTTTCGTCGGAACCCCTCCGGGCCGTGGATCAGCCATTGACTTTTTGAAGATTGCCCTGGGAATCAAGCTTTTTTCGTTTGAAGGATGAACACAAATCGATTCTTTCACCGTTTGTTTAACCGATAAAGGAATTAAGAATGGTTGATCATGATTGATAGATTTTTGGTGTTTTGGTAGAGGAAGCCGGAGTGTTCGGAGAGAACTACCGACCTTTGGCAGGAACACTGACAATCCTAGTCAATTAAGATTGGAGTTGAACGCACCGGCAACATGCGGGGCTCGAACGCGCAGCCTCAGTGTGGACAGGCTATTGGTACAGTAGTAGAACTACTTAGACCAGTCGGCCACCGAGGCCCCGACAAAGGATGAAAAATAAGTCACTTAAAACTAACGTCTATATTAGAACAACAGAAAATCGGACTGTATGTTACACATCATTCCGCTATCGTAAAATTGAAGGCGTGCATTGACATAAAGTCTCAATGGAGGAAAGGGATGCCCAAGAGGTTTTCTGAAAGCAGCCAATAACTGTCGTTGATACGCTTAAAACAGAATCGTCACAATGAAAATTTGCGTCTAGATCATGGATGTCATGATTTTTTTACATGGTTGAGGTTTTTTTTTAAGTCAGGGAGCGTTTTACCTGATAGAAAATACTTGGCGATTGAGGATGTAACATCGTTTAAGTGGTCATCCAAAAGTTTGTTTGGATTTCATGCCATTCTGAAAAAAAAAAACCGTAAAAAACCAAAAGGGTTTTCATTGTTCCATCGTGTGTATTTCCGCTTTAAGGGGGTTTAAAAATCAGAATATATATTTTTTTTTCATTTTTCGTCATGTAGCCTTGAAACTGGCATACAAGGAGGGACAATTGCATTGCGAGAAGAAGGTGTTATGTTGAGGGCTTGTGTAAGCATGAATATTTTTGGTCGCAATAAGTATATAAACTGTTACACAGAGATACGTCTCGCCTGTATGTAAGTTTGCTAGTATAATGCTAAAAGCTTACTTTTATATCATTTGATGTATGGTGTAGAGTCAGATGCTAACCCAGGATTTTGAAAAAGAAGGGGAGGGGCAAAACTAGACACAGTTTGGAGTGGAACAGGTAAGAATTCTGAATTAACCATAAATGTAGCTCCAGAAGGGTGTGGGTACCCTGTCCCCCTGAATCCGCCTCATTGGCAATCATATACTCCATCTTATTTTTATAATGTTGAAAAAATGGTAATACTTTAACATGTATATAGTGAAAAACATACAAAGTCAGTGAATCACGATGGAAGGTGCAGGGCCAAATAATCTCCATGGAAATAAGAACTGGCAGTGCTAATACAGCTGCATACCAAATACCATTGACTCACCATGATTAGTTTTTTATCGTAAACTGACCTTATCACAAACATTAACGTGTAAACTATGCAAAAACGATTCACCTGAGTCAATAGACAGAGGGAGCGGGCCGAAATATCTCTAAGGAAATGGGTCGTACAAAATAAACCGACCGTGCGAGGGCTTTATAGCCATTCAAGGTCGTTAAAAAAACCATAAGTACAAAAAAATGCTAATAAAACTGCACACCAAATACCATTTTCTTACCGTTTAAGTTTCACTTGAATTGACCATATCATAAACTTTAACATGTAAACTAAGAAAAAGTTTCAAAGTCAATAGACCATCACTGAGGAGGGGACAAATGTAGTTCATGAAAATGATGAGATGTGCCAATGGTAATACAACTACATACTAAATATCACTGACCAACTGGTTCCCCTTTAACTGACATTATCACTACTTGACCTAATACATTGTTTCTGTCGCTGATGGAAACAGTACGCCTTAGTCTCGCCTCCGAGCGCCGACTACGTTAAGGCGAGATAAAATGTGTTGCAAACATGTATTGTTCAACCAAGTTCAGCATACTAAGTACACTAGGTTCTTTGTTGTTTATATCAGGGCGTGTAATAAAGTTTGTTGCTTCCTCCTCTTTTTATTTCCCAAACAAAATATATTGGTCTTACATTTTTTTTACATCTCGTACAAAATTTTTTTTTAAAATTTTTATCAAATGTACAAGAGCGTTCGATCCAATGAGAGAGGTCGTTAGTTCGATCTTGGGATGATCTCTGGTCAAATCAATGACTTAAATTTGGCTAACTAAACTCAAAGAATAGACTCATACTCATGCGTTTTGGTTGAGTTACAACTGCCAAATGAGCTAGCTAGCCTCATGGTAAGCTACAACTAAGCGCGTCAAAACTAGCACATAACAGGGTTCATAAGTCGAAATACATCACACTGGATTCAAATTACCCATCCATTTTGAATCTTCTGAGAATATATTAAACCAATTTAAATGTGATTGATTCAAGATAAATTTTAGCAATGTGATTAGTTTGTCATTTCCAATTTATATTTCAGACAAACTCTGTTTCCGAAGCAAAATCGTTGAAGAAATATTTTTGGTTTGAAAAAAATCTTTTATTAATTAACGTAATCACTCAACGCTCTTTCTCTCTTTCTGAAGAATTCATCACTAATCTATTCAATATGTGCAAAATTGTTTGGTATATGTATAAAATGTATCCAATTAAGAAAGCTGCATAGTTTCTACTTGAAAAAAGTATCTATTAAAAGATTTTTTGACCTAAGATCTTACTGTGTTAATGCTTTTCGATTATAAACATTCAAAAGTGATGTGTAATGCTTTCATTATTATCTGTTTTCAATACAATGTTGATTCACATGTTTTTGTCAATGGTCCAAAAAGCTCCGCCCCTTACAATAGAAAGCCAATGAAATCCTGTGAAGATAAATGTTACAACCCATCTTACATATATGGAAGAAATAATGAATGAAAGTTAGAGTGGGTTGTCCCGGAAAGTTATAAACATTTTGTCTGTTTATTGCGTGACCTCCGCATTCTTAGCGAAGTAAAAAAATATGTGCGTAATGTTAGGACGTATATAAATAACTGCACCGAAAAAATCTGCCAATGTTGACGAAAAATGTTCACAAGAATGGATGTTATTCAGTCTGTATTGGGAATTTATTCTTTAACAGTGAGTACATTATTTTACACATAACAAAATTATAGTAAACAAATAAATTTCTAAAATAACTAAGCATAAAAATTTATTGAAATCTGTATTGATTTAAAATTTTCGCACAACTGGCTTATATGTATTAAATATTTTTCCTGTAGAATTATTCAATTAAAAGGAATTCATGTATTACGTAATAGTACATTAGTTAAAATAATAAAATTCTTTGATTGTTTTTCGCTACAACACCCAGGGTGGACACTTAATGTTGGACTGTTATTCTCGTTTTGTAAATAAAAACAAGATTAAACTGTGTGGGGAACATTGACACTTCTGACACCTTTTAAGTTTTATCAAAACTTTCTCCCAAATAAATGAATGTTTTCTTTGTACAGTTACTGATAAGAGGTTGTGCGAGTTCTCTGGTGATTGATATTAGACCTAAAAATGGAATCTGGGACACTGCAGAAAGACCTTGTGCAAAGAAATGTAAATACGGTTACGAAGCTGATGTAGAGGGAAACACTATGTGTCAATGTTTAGACCCGTGCGCGGTAAGTCCTTGACCTCATGTTAACAGGCTTTAGAATCAACAGTTTCATCAATTCTTATAAACCCTTGTCACCAAACAGATGGAGAGAAAGTAGATATGTCATTTAAACCATATGAAATGGACATAATGGACATTCTGGATGAAAATAAACAAAAAAATGTCAGTTTGCACTGTATCAACCAATGGCCTTGATTTTTTTTAAAGGCCTTGACCTTACTTTGTTTGAATCACATGTTTTCGCTGGATACTTTCCAATCACTACACCCACACTTTATTACTCTGTCAAATTTAGCTATTATGTCAAGGAAAATTAAAATTGTTTACAAAATATTGGTCTGGGTTAATGATGGGATTAGCATCTTACCTGTAAAATACGTCGAATACTTTTATCAATTCGCCCAGGAATGTTTATATTAATTGATAATTACAGCTATTCTATTTCACATAAAATAGCTTTAATAGGATAATTATGACACTGGCGGCATTTGGCAGTGATTTTTATGTAGAATTGTAATTATCTGGCAGGTGTGTAGGAAAACGATATCAAGTTTTAACTCACTTAACACGTAAATTGTCGATCAATTTTCAAATCAGAAATGATGACGAGTTAATCTTTAGGAACTTTATGTCAAGTCATATCTGTCTATGTCTTACTATCTTCTTTATTTCTCTTCAGCATATTTATTGCCCGTTTGAAGGAACAAAATGTGTCGTACGTAGGACAGACCAATTTTGTGTCCATGGTCAATGTAAATACGAGGCAACGTGCAGAACAGGTAACTTTAGTCTCAGGAGAGGATATTTCTGTTTTTTTATATTTTCAAATTTAAAAATGTTTTTCATATATTATTGAAGCCTATAACATTAACAAGCTCGTCGAGCTTTCCATTATTTCGTAATAACTTTCATTATGTGTAAAACTGTGACATTGCTTAACGTCCAGTGGTAAATATTTGGGATATACGTCAGTTCACGTTAATACGGGCCATGAGAGAAAACGTTAGGAATGTCAAAAATAGAAAATCAGAAAAATTTAGAATGATTATCTACAAAGTTCTGATATCAATTTTATTGTTGTAATATCTATTGATTAGCGTAAAAAAGGCGTTGGTCTCGTTTCTTCTAAGTAAAGAAATGGACTGCTTGAAAATCTATTTTATTTCACATTGATTAATAGTATTACGTACTAGGTCCATGGTACATTAAGGCGTCAGTTCTACTATGGTTGCTAAGACACCAAAGGAAAATGTTTATCGATCATCAATTGGTAACTACTACATTTAATGTGAAAAACTAATTTATTTGGATTGATGCTTATAAAGAAAACTTTCCCATAAACTCCGTAGGAATCAGTACATCAGTACATTGACCCATAGATGGGTTTATACATCTATGATTGACCTTAGTTTATTTTTAAAGTCCATATTGACACTAGTTTCCAGCGCACAGATACCGATTACTATTAACGAAGCATCTACTAAAATCTCACGACAACAACAGAGAGTTATAGTCTCCGTTAGGGTACAACATTTTGACAATAATCTGTCGTATAATAATATAAAGTCACAAGACAACAACAGAGAGTTATAGTCTCCGTTAGGGTACAACATTTCGACTTTAATCTGTCGTATAATAATACAAAGTCACAATTTTGTCACTTTCAGTGATGTATCAAATAATCTTAAAACTCATTTGAAATGAAATACATAACGTATAAAATTACAATTGAAACGAGTGGTTTTCTCGCTCTCGTTTATATTGTTTCACGTTTTGTCATCTCAGAGCATTTTATAACTTACTATACGGTATGGGTTTTGCTCATTGTTGAAGGGCATTTCACAAATACATGAGCTAGCTCCATAAGACAACTGTCGGTCAATATGGACTATTCTATGGACCAAAAAACTGTTAAATCTCATCCAGCAGAGAGTACATTGTTATGATATTTTATTACATTCAGATCGTCAATCGGCAACGGTATCTTTAAATTAAGTGTAACAATAATAAAGTGTTCCAAACATACTTTATTTACTTACGTCACTAATATTATTACATAATTTATTTCAGTTTCCAATCAAAGACGGAAGAAGCTACAAAAACTGAACAGATATAGATTAAACAAATACAAAAATGAAGTGTATTACGAACTACAGAGGGATAGCAGTGACACAAGTGTGACAAATTTATGTTCCCGACAGCCTTCCATAAACAGTAGATATAGCTGTGATCGTAAACAAAAGGGATATTATTATGATGGTTTAAAAGACGCTTGTGTTCGTTTTAAAGGGTGTCACCAAACAGGTGACTTCTTCGGCAGAAGAAAAGATTGTAAAAGATCATGTATGAAAAAAGACAATTCCATAGGTATGCATAATATTACTGTACATTGGATTTTACACAATTCCTTTATTTATAGTCATGGTTGCCTCAGTATTGCCTTCAAGACATTTGGAAGCTCCTTTTCAGAGTCATCTCTATAGACACAAAGTTTTGGGTTTTGGAGAAAAAGTTGAGTCTAAGGTTCAATTCCGCCCCATAAACCAGATAATGCTTTTTTTTACTAGTATGCCGATTGCAAATTCAATAGGTGGTCATTTAAAACCCTTTTAGACCGTAAGTGACATAATTTACACATTCTGGCTCCTTAGGAACGCCGGGTTGTGGAGGGCAGCCGTAGCCACAGGCTTTTCCGATTTTGACAAGTTTCAGTATTCCATACAATGAGCCGTACCTTCTGCGTCATATCAATTACAATATTCAAATTCGTATGCTAATAGGAAGTTATTTAGTCTTGTAAATGTTGTTTAACACTAATGTTTGGGGAAGCTCTTTGTCATTTTTTATCAAAAGTACAAAGAAACTTGCGTGGGAAGTGTGTCATGTCAGGAATATAATAGTATGAATGAGTAGTCTATGATATCATGTACATGATGTAGTGAACATCGAGCATGACATGTATGCAGATCTTCACTTCTAAAATGCAAGATAGTGGGTTGAAATTACTTGTGCGATTGACACAAAGAAAAATACATAGGGCAAAAAAGAAGAAGAATTTCCGTTACTCATACGAGATAACATTTTGTTTAGACCTTTGATGGGTTAACGTTTGCATTGTCGCATTGCAATCTCGTCAGTCTATTCTGTGTGCCCAGTGTTGCGGATCCAGGACTTTCAAAATGGGGGAAGGGATCCTTGAGGAGCCCACTGTAAAAGATATGTTCCGGCCTCGTCCCCAGTCCACTTTTGGGTCCGCTTATGAATTGCTATATAAATCCAGTCGTGAGAAAATACGCCATTTGGAACTTTATATCGCTATTTCTTTAAAAGTAATTAGAAATTTCCATACAAAATGTTATAAGAAAAAAGGTTCGTCCTGAATATGCATGAAATATTTGCGTCTAGACGCAAATCAAACAAAATTAGATCAACTAACTTGTCTGTGTTAAAAATATGTAAAGGTATGTAGATATATTTTTACCAGAGACAAGTGACACCGTACCAACTGCCTTAAAAGGGAACCAGAAACAGGAATCCAGGGGACATGTACATATATGATTAGTGATGGGGAGGGGATGGTAATCTATCACTTGAAAGCTGATCGGTGTATTGACAAACGAGGAAAGAATGCAAATTACACCCCCTTTTAATCATTTGATAAACATATACGATAGAATGACAAATCAATTCTGACCCAGTGCTTCGTCATTTATGTTTATACAACTGTTGAGATGGAGTTATCATCCGTAAACATGATAAACATTGCCCTTGTATAGAAATAAACACCCTAGGCCAAACTAGGAACGTAACAATTTAATGAAATATTTGTTTTCAACAACTCTTGACAGATGTTTCTATTTACTTATAAGATAGTTCACACCTTTTTAGACCAGTGGTCAACAAAAACAACCATTTAATGCACTCTCATATATAATATGACTGTTTTTATCTCTCGAATGATCACACAAATACTATATTGGATACCAATCATTATATGAGTAGATTTAGATAGCAATAAACACTATCACCATCACCTTTTTCGCTCATATAAGGATCGAGAGACAGAAAAATAAAGACATTTTATTACACATGCTTTAAAAACTAAATAAATGTTTAATATTGTAATTACCAGTATGCATATGAAAAGCACGATATATTTATTATCCTCAGAATTACACAGTCTAAAAATACGGAATAAAATATGTACACTTACGCCACCTGACAGTACACAGTGCACGAGACAAAGACGAGTGTGGCATTTTGATAGTCGAAAAGGACGCTGTGTTAAGTCAAGAGGTTGTCATTACACAGGAAACAGTTTTAAGAGGAGAAGTCAATGTAAAAATACTTGTAATAGAAGAAAATCAAAGAAGCAGCAAAGAAAACAGAGAATAAGATTTGTAAGTTAGGTGAGTTTAGTTTTTAGATCATGTAAAAAAAAAGTACATAAATAAATAAAAAAAAAACACACACACACACACAACCCGCCCCCCCTCCCCCCCCCCCCAAAAAAAAAAAACAAGGCAAGGGGACATCGCACACAGTTCGAGTCGTCAATTACTTGATAAAGTTAAATATCCCATATACCATATTAGGAATATGTATTTTACAGAAGTTATAAATGGCACATAGCTGAGAGGGTGATAGTTCTAATGAGTAAATGGGTGATGGCTCGAGAAAAAAACATTGTTAACCGAGACAGAGATATTAATCTGATCTATCATCGTTTCAGTTATGTGTTACTTCACGGTCTTTGCATTTCTTTTACCGCAGCTGAGACCGTCAAATTCCTAATTGACGAAGGAATCTATTAACACAGTACTATTATTATTAATTATTAATTTTCTCAATTTCAAGACGTCCTTCTGCAACTCGTTATATCAATGTTTTTATATTTTCGTTTTTTTTTTTGCAGAATACACAAACTAGATGAACAGGTTAAATTTCATGACATTGACCATTGTCCGACTTGATGTCACACAAACCAAAATGTACATTTGAAATGTACGACGACGAACGTCATCATGGCGGAATATAAAACGGACACGGAGTCCATTTGATTCTATGAATCGGAGACAGGAGCAGGGATCCTGCATTTACGAGAGCAGCTACTGTGAAATTCCACATAAACAATGAAGGGCGTACTTCAGTGATAGTTTTTTTACTCCATTGTTATTTTTGACTTATTTATTTACTGTATTTTTGTAATAAAATGTGATAATTATTGTTTGATATATATGTTAAACACTGCAAAATACTTAATCAATTTAAACATAGATTTCTGACAACTATCCAAGCTATTTTTAATTTCTTGGCACTCCCCCTTTATCTATTATAGTTATTCATTCTGTGTGTACACTTAGGAACTTGCTTTACATGATAGAAATGTATGAACACACAAATGACATTTCGTACTAGAAAAAAAAATGATATATCAGCTTCGAGAATATAACAAATGAACATAATATGTTGCGATAATAGATTTTCCAATTATACATTGCGTCTAAAAATACCACTGGAAATTTATTTTAGGAATAACAGTACCGTATTTGAAAAGTTCCAATTAGTTGACGATTACAAATGATGTTTTACTAGGACCACATGTAAAACGAATATGTACGACCATCAAATCCAAAAATTGATAGTGACATTTTTTTAAATACAGTAATGTTATTCCAACTAACAAATGTTCATTATTTTACATTTGAAATATTTCGAAAACGTCCCTGATTACGCAGCGTTGTTGACAAGGACTCCGTCGGTCAATGATATGATTGACGACAGACGTCATCCAATAAGATATGACATTACATGTCGCATTGCATTGCGATTTAAATCGTCAATTATATTGTTTATTTTGCCACTCATCTCAAGGTAACATTGAACGAGGTTCTAATTTTTACTGTTCATAAATGATTAGAAGATATTTCACTCAGTGAAACCGATCTCGGAAGATGAATAAATGATGGGTAATAGGACACAAATAACGAAAGGTTCAACAACGCGCAATGATCTGTAATTATTTACCTTCGATATTTTGTAAACATAGGGTCATTTGACAAAGGGTTATTATATAAATATAAGATGTGGTATAATTGCCAATAAGACAACTATCCACCCAAAGAGCAAACGTTAAAGATGTGAAAAACTTCTGGACACCATACGACCTTCAACAATGAGCAAAACCAATACCGTTTATTACAGCTATAAAAATGTCCAGGATGACAAAATGTAAACTGTTCAAACGAGTAAACCAACAACTTGATGTATGCTGAAATCAATTATATGGCAGATAGTATGCAGCAAAGGACAGCCAGTGTATCACAGGCTTTTGATTTATACATATAAAAGCATGAGAACATGGAGTAGATAATAGTTTGGTGGTGCTTATCGCCACTTTTATATTTTTGTTACTGGGTGAAGAATATGAAAGTACCCGGATTTAATCGCCTACCTGCGGCGTACAATTATCAAACCAACAAAACCAAGCTTCTTGTTTATGCAAATGACCTTTACAAACTAAACAAAATGGTAGACTGAGCGTACGACTCTATCTGTTTGTGCAAATGACTGTACAAACTAAACAAAATGGTAGACTGAGCGTACGACTCTATCTGTTTATGCAAATGACTGTACAAACTAAACAAAATGGTAGACTGAGCGTACGACTCTATCTGTTTATGCAAATGACTGTACAAACTAAACAAAATGGTAGACTGAGCGTACGACTCTATCTTTTTATGAAATGAATTCAGCTAGCATGTTCGTCTTTAGGGAATGAACTTAATTGTTCCAAAACAACCTCTTGTTGGTGAAAAAAATATCGTTAACCTATATATAAACCATTACAAAGTTCTTTAAAAATTAAAACAGCCTGTTTGTGTCAAATAAAACAAACGGTATACCAGTCAAATAACGCCTGAACAGTGTATATATATATATACATATGTTTACAACAATTTCTAATAAGAAGACTCCAGTTTGATTGATTAAAACGTTTCCAGTGACGACTTTTTTGAAAGGTTCTTTCTTGAATAGTCCATTTCCGTAACCGATGGTGTTAGGCACGGGTAGTCCATTTCCGTAACCGATGGTGTTGTGTCAATTCTAGGCACGGAATAGTCCATTTCCGTAACCGATGGTGTTGTGTCAATTCTAGGCACGGAATAGTCCATTTCCGTAACCGATGGTGTTGTGTCAATTCTAGGCACGGAATAGTCCATTTCCGTAACCGATGGTGTTGTGTCAATTCTATGCACGATACAAATCAATGGAATGTACAACACTCGGTTGTTGTTCGATATTAAGCGTAAAAAAAAAGAAATACTATCTGATGCTTGGTATCTCAAAAACCGAAATGTCTCAAATTGACCAACACACCTAACTCCTTGCAGCAGAGTAAATGTAGATTCTATAACTTAAAATTGAACAGAGCGATCAGTGCATGAATCGCTCGTTGTCATCATTTCGAGAAAAAAAGATTGAAGTCCTATTTGAGGTTTCGTTCTCTCGCATAATCATTCACAAATGTCATGGTATTTTGGGAAATTGTTCTGGATTTTGCATGAATTTCATATCAAAATAGTCCCTTTTTTAATATAATAAGTCTTGCAATTTACAGGATCGTCGAGCCTTCTTTCTTCGGTATATAACTGTGTATAACTTTCATTTACAATCAATTTACGAACGGTATACCGCTCTCGGTTTTATACATTGACACTAGGGCATTGACAAAATAATCCATATCAACTTTGTTTTTCATGATTTTTTTTGTACATAAATCAGGCCTTTGTTTTCACGTTTCATTGTTCATTTGGTCATGTCGGGACCTTTTATAGCTTGCTCTGCGGTATGGGATTTGCTCATTGTCGAAGGCCGTACGGTGATGTATGGTTGCCCAAATCTACGTCATTTGGTCTTTGGTGGATAATTGTCTCTGGTGAATAGTTGTCTCAACGGCATTCATACCACATCTTTTTTTAATTTTTATATAAGAAGGTACAATAAAAAAATAAAAGTATAATCCTCTCCGATAGATATTAAATATTGCTTACACGGTACAACTCAAAGCATAAAGTTCCAGACCAAATACCAAGTTTTTCCTAATACAGGCACTGAAGAATATTTAACAATACGGTTACGGACGGACGAACAAGGTGATTGTAGTTTACCACTCACTCCCAGTGGATAAAAAAAACCTAAAAAGTAACGTTATCATATCAACAAACTATAATGAATGAAAGGATGCCATCAAGTCAAGTATACCTAAAAGATTGCTTAAATGTGTTGTAATTTTATAGTAGATTAAGCATGAAATTTCTATCCTTCAAACATTTCTGTACACATTTTACGCTGTAATTACTTGAAATAGCGGGAGATTTTGTATGAGGGTCATATATCCAACCTTCGTTTGTTTTAAGCACCCAGAAACTAAAATTTTTTTTTGGTATATTTACTTTCTGCTGGTGTTTTGTTGTAAAGACTGTACACTTTGTCAAAAGCGCATTCGAAATTGAGCAAAGCTGTGACATCTGCATAAAACATACACTATATTTGACGAATTGTGGCATGAACAATTTCACGTAACGTCAACATCATTAAGATAATAAACTAAATGCATTTTTAAATTAAGATCGTAGGGGAAATACTTGCACTTGACTCTATCAAGTTAAATGAAGTTCTTATCATTCATCAGTACCTACGCCTCCACAAAGATCACTTGTACCGACTTGAAATATTTGAAGGGTGTAGGGGTCAGTATACCCTGGTATCCTGTTCCGCTCGCACCTGTTCACAGTTATCTGAACTTAAAAGTACGTTTATTTTTTTAATCTGATTTACCGTGATGGGTTGTGGAGTCAAAACAATTAGCGATACTGAAGTCCATGACATCGGGGTGAACTAAAATAACATGTTTTTTTCTTGTTGACCAAGACCTTCACACTTGAACGCCAAATTCGTAAACAAAATAATTTCATAGAACTTCGCGTTACGATTTTGAATAATCTTGGCATGTATATCCTAGAGTTTAATTTGATGTAATTCTCATTAAAACCTCCCCTTCATTGCACTTAAAATTGTTTAATATATAAACATCCGCTCTTGATACTATCATAATCCGGCATATGAAAAATACTACAAAATTCTTTTTGTATAAAAGCCTATTATAATTACCATGTCGGCAAATTTATAGATCAAAAGAGAGACAAAGTAAGCATTAAATAAGACAATTCGGAGTTCAGCGCTGCTTGAATCTTCAGACGAATTCTGTCCGCCTACAGAACTATGTTTGACATTAGATTTTGGATTACGGTTAAATGGAAAATATGACAAATTTGCCAGTGCAATTAAGAGGCAGAGCCAATTTCCGAATTTCTTTCATTTGTTGAACAACACCCGACATTTGTTAAGAACTAATGGAATTTGAACAAGAATGCACGCGTTGTCGTAATAAGCATACATCCACTCATAATCTAAAGTATCGGAAAACTGGAACTATGTGTCTAGCAGATCCGAAAATCGAAAGCACACTACAACTGATCTCTGTTGAACTTCAGATCAAATATTAAATCATTTTGTTCAATGGTATTGGGGAAATATGTGATATCAATTTTTAAGTTCATTCTACATATTGAAGATTTTAAAGTCAGACAAACACGGAGTAGGTATCTAAAGTGATCACACGTTGCAACTCATCACTGTCAAGCTGCAGACTAAGTCATTCTGTGGAGATTTTTCTGAGAAAAATACGGACGAAAAAAATTGTTGGACAAACGTACGGACAAGATGATTGCAAGTTAGCCCCAACTATAGAGCCCCATAATATAATATTTAGGAGTCTAAATAATGAACATTTAATATTTTGCAATAATTTTACAGATATCTATATATACTCAAAAACTCATTCAGTGCTAAACTTTATTGTCAAAGACAGTTTTGTACGTATACTTACTATATAACGGTTTTGTAAAAAAATATTAAAGGGCATATTTAACAAAAAAGAATTGATTTGTATCTGAAAAAGTTTTGGTTAGGGTAAAGTATATCCTTCTAATGGATTTTGCGATAATAAGTAAAACTCAAAGTTGGCAAACATTTACCAAAATTGAAGCTTTTTAAGCCATCTTTATGCGTTTGAAATTTGTTGACATGATATTCTGAATATTTCAGGACTTCCTCAATTCATTTCAGGGTATCACTTAATCGAATTATGGAGGTCCTGAAATATTGAAGAGGCCCTCAATGATTTTTGGGTATCCTGAACTTGAATAAAGGAGGTGTTCGGATATTCGAGGAGCTCCATAAGTTCAATATTTTTTTTTACTAAATCGGCGCCTCATAATATGTACATGTACGTTCTGTCATTTTAAAATAATTCGCTATAGACAGTTACAAAAAAATTATCTGTCCAATCAACATTTCTATCAGATGGTATCACATCCCAAGATATCAATGCTACATGATCAGATAGAACTTCACAAAGTTGAGGTTTTTGTTTAGATTTTGTGGTTAATAAAGAATTCTATCAATTTTTACATTAACTTTATAGAGGATAGGATCTCCAATAAATTACGGATTAAGAATAACCTTTGATTGAATATCTTAAATTTTCTAAATTCCACGAAGTTAATATTCAATTAAATTTCCCAAAGCAGTTAATAAAACTGCCATATTTTTATGGCAATTAATTACATGGAAAAAGATAGAGTATCGCACGCGTAATAACTCTTTGATTTATAGCCATTAAAGTACTATACATGACTATGGTTTATTATGTATACACACTAAACAACAACGTGTAGTTCAACAACAAGATAAGGAATGTACGATTATGTTTTCATCAAAATTTAATTCAAAAATATCATTAAATTTTTCTTAAAGTTATATCGGGAAATGAATATTAGAATTGGTACGTTTCTTTTGTTCCTAGACATACTAAACCAGTGATCAAGATTATTGTGCAGAATTGGAGGCCTGGGAACAAATTGTATACAGTTGAAAGAATCAGAGTGTATATACTTAGAAACTCTTTTTTTATAAATTACAATAAAAATGAAGTCAAATAACCTACTGTTGCCAATGAATTTGAAAAGCATTTTTATGGTCTAACTTACATAAAGCGACTGATTAATTGATTGTTGTTTGCGAAAAATCCAGTGGCAAATATTTCAAGCATCTTCAGGACAAGAACAGATTAACAATAACTATAATAAATAATATAGTGGGCGATCCGGATGAAAGGATTCCATTTTTACTGAAACTGGAAAATGAGGGTATGTTGTATAATCCATATGTGGCAGAAAATGTCGCAAGGGTTCTTTAATGTGCAGAAAGCGTGTATAGCAACTTACAAACTTTCAAACGTGTGACAATATAATTATATACCTATAAAGGTTTAAACTACACGATGTGTTAAAATGGTAGGTTTTTGCCTCATCGCTATTTACACATAGTAGCTTCCATCACATATATACAACACAATTTATACTAACCTTGATATCTAACTATTAATATGTTAATATCTTTATTAATTGAAAGTAAAAATGTTATGTTTCAACCTCGTATTAATCATAACTGACTTTCCTACATATACAAGTCTGAAGGCCATGTTGTAACCCTAGTAACACTGACATGGATGGATCTATGGGATACATTAGTGTTTTATGTCCAGTGGCATGTATAAAATGCATACGCAGGACAAAAACATGTTGATGTGATATAATTTTAAATCCCGAATTGTACTTGACCATTAAACTGAGCCAGATTTTAATGTGCTAATGATAGTTCAGAGCAATACATGTTATCCTACTTGAAAATTTTATTCTGGTTCAGACCAAACCAGTCTTTGCTTTTTTTAATGATGCATGCTTAGTGGAGTAGCAACAATTATTAAATTTTAAATATAAAAATAAGGAGATGTGGTATGATTGCCAATGAGACAACTATCCACCAAAGTTCAAATGAAGTGGATGTAAGCATTTCAAGTCTTATTTTACCTAGCCAGGGATAAAATTCACAACCGCCCACGTGAACTTATACGATGTTGTTCACAATGACATGGAAAAGATATACTACATTTTTGTTCAGTCATATTGTGAACATTTAACAGCCAACGATAAACAAATCTTAAAACTTTTGGACAAATTCAGTGGACATGTTCGTATTACCATTGCCACAACTCCTTCTTGTTCTGGAGTATGATCAAAGAACACTCATCACTAAATTTTTACTTGTAATGAGTAACATGAGAGATGATACTTGTGGAGCAGAAACTACTTACCCTTCCAGAATACCTGATCTCACTCCGGATTTTTGATGGGTTTTATGTCACTTTTCTAGCAATAATCATAAGAAAATCAGTTGTGGAAAAGCAGTCGACGATAAAACGTGTTACAAAAAAACACTAATAAAAGTAAAATAATACTTGACAATATAGTATCAAAGAATGCATGCAATTACTGTCACTATCCTTAAAGTCTGTCAATAAAGATTTTGCACCTTTCTTTGCTCTAATATTGGCTGCTGTACTTCCAAAAAGAGTTTATGTAGTAATGTCATGTACAGTTTTAGCAAAATCCAACTAGAGGCTCTCAAGAGCCTGTGTCGCTCACCTGACTCTACTTTGATTTTAGAAATCATGTAAAGATAGATAAAAATCATAACAGATACCCAAATAATGATTGAGGCCAAATTTTGATTAATATTGGTCCCGTTATTTAATAAGATATCCTGGTGGCCATCTTGAACAGTAAATCGGCAACAAAGTAGCAACACTTGGTCAGCACTTCATAAGGAACATTCATGCCATGTTTGGTTTCATTCCATTCAGTGGTACTCTAAAAGAAGACATTTGTATGTATTTCCCATAGGGTCCTATGTTAAACTAAGCCCCCCCCCCCCCCCCCCCCCCCCCCTAGCAGCCATCTTGGATGATGGATCGACTGCAAAGTAACAACACTTGGTCAGCAACTCATAAGGAACATTCATGCCATGTTTGGTTCAATTCCATTCAGTGGTTCTCTAAAAGAAGACAATTGTATGTATTTCCCATAGGGTCCTATGTTAAAATAAGTCCCCCGCTGTCGGCCATCTTGGATGATGGATCGGCTACAAAGTAACAACACTTGGTCAGCATCTCATAAGGAAGATTCATGCCATGTTTGGTTTCATTCCATTCAGTGGTTCTCTAAAAGATGACATTTGTATGTATTTCCCATAGGTCCTTTGTTAAACTAAGTCCCCTGCTGTCGGCTATCTTGGATGATGGACCGACTGCAAAGTAACAACACTTGGTCAGTACCTCATGAGGAACATTCATGCCATGTTTGGTTCCATTCCATTCAGTGGTTCGCTAAAAGAAGACATTTGTATGTATTTCCCATAGGTCCTTTGTTAAACTAAGTCCCCTGCTGTCGGCCATCTTGGATGATGGACCGACTGCAAAGTAACAACACTTGGTCAGCACCTCATAAGGAACATTCATGCCATGTTTGGTTTCATTCCATTCAGTGGTTCTCTAAAAGAAGACATTTGTATGTATTTCCCATAGGGTCCTATGTTAAACTAAGTCCCCCGCTGGCGGCCATCTTGGATGATGGATCGGCTACAAAGTAACAACACTTGGTCAGCACCTCATAAGGAACATTCATGCCATGTTTGGTTTCATTCCATTCAGTGGTTCTCTAAAAGAAGACATTTGTATGTATTTCCCATAGGGTCCTATGTTAAACTAAGTTCCCCGATGGCGGCCATCTTGGATGATGGATCGGCTACAAAGTAACAACACATGGTCAGCACCTCATAAGGAACATTCATGCCATGTTTGGTTTTATTCCATTCAGTGGTTCTCTAAAAGAAGTCATTTGTATGCATTTCCCATAGGGTCCTATGTTAAACTAAGTCCCCCGCTGGCGGCCATCTTGGATGATGGATTGGCTACAAAGTAACAACACTTGGTCAGCACCTCATAAGGAACATTCATGCAATGTTTGGTTTCATTCCATTCAGTGGTTCTCTAGAAGAAGTTCAAAATGTAAAAAGTTAACGCCGACGACGGACGACACCGGACGCCAAGTGATGAGAAAAGCTCACTTGGCCCTTCGGGCCAGGTGAGCTAAAAAGGAAAGTGAACAGTCTTAATTATCTATTCAAATAAAAGGGGATGACAGGCTTTAAATCAATGAACACAGTAACACAACAACAAGAAAACAAACCAAAAGTCCAATAGGAATAAAAGGGGATGATGGGCTTTAAAACGATGAACACAACAACAAGAAAACAAACCAAAAGTCCAATAGGAATAAAAGGGGATGATGGGCTTTAAATCGATGAACACAACAACAAGAAAACAAACCAAAAGTCCAATAGGAATAAAAGGGGATGATGGGATTTAAATCGATGAACACAACAACAAGAAAACAAACCAAAAGTCCAATAGGAATAAAAGGGGATGATGGGCTTTAAATCGATGAACACAACAACAAGAAAACAAACCAAAAGTCCAATAGGAATAAAAGGGGATGATGGGATTTAAATCGATGAACACAACAACAAGAAAACAAACCAAAAGTCCAATAGGAATAAAAGGGGATGATGGGCTTTAAATCGATGAACACAACAACAAGAAAACAAACCAAAAGTCCAATAGGAATAAAAGGGGATGATGGGCTTTAAATCGATGAACACAACAACAAGAAAACAAACCAAAAGTCCAATAGGAATAAAAGGGGATGATGGGCTTTAAATCGATGAACACAACAACAAGAAAACAAACCAAAAGTCCAATAGGAATAAAAGGGGATGATGGGATTTAAATCGATGAACACAACAACAAGAAAACAAACCAAAAGTCCAATAGGAATAAAAGGGGATGATGGGATTTAAATCGATGAACACAACAACAAGAAAACAAACCAAAAGTCCAATAGGAATAAAAGGGGATGATGGGCTTTAAATCGATGAACACAACAACAAGAAAACAAACCAAAAGTCCAATAGGAATAAAAGGGGATGATGGGATTTAAATCGATGAACACAACAACAAGAAAACAAACCAAAAGTCCAATAGGAATAAAAGGGGATGATGGGATTTAAATCGATGAACACAACAACAAGAAAACAAACCAAAAGTCCAATAGGAATAAAAGGGGATGATGGGATTTAAATCGATGAACACAACAACAAGAAAACAAACCAAAAGTCCAATAGGAATAAAAGGGGATGATGGGATTCAAATCAATAAACACTGTAACCCAATAACAAAAATAATAAAAAGAAGCATCAGGATTTCTAGAATAGTTTAATCATCATAAATGACTGTTTCATAATCCCTGTATTCTGTTCCATTTTTAAGTAATTATCTTGGATAATTTGACAATTGGTTCGACTGTTTTTGACTTTTTTTGCTGGAATGTCTATATTTGGTCTACACAACACTCAGTCACATTTTAAGTGGTGAAAAATTGCTGATCTTTTTCCATTAATTCCTTAAGAATGTCATCCACTTCTGATGTAGGAAATCTGTCAATAAACGACTGTACCAGTCCATCTGCAGAAGATTCGTAACTTTGTAACTTCACTGTAGGTCCTGGAATATAAAATCATAACATAACAAAATTAGTCATAATCACTATATGCACATATTAAAAAAAACTGAAAAATATAAATTAGGTGTATAAATAAATAAGAGGCCTCCATATGGGAATAAAGCAGTATTTCAGAAATACACTGATAAAGCAATGGCACATCTTAATAACCTGTTAAATTTATTTAACACTCCTAGAATCAGTTGATATAGAGATTGACAAATTGAATAGGTACTTGTCTATTGTTGTATACTGTATGTTGATCTTTATAATTGTTTTGTCAATTTGTTGCTGTTTTATTAATGCAGGTATATCCCACATCTCCTTTTCTTCATTAACGCAGGTATATCCCACATCTCCTTTTCTTCATTAATGCAGGTATATATCCCACACCTTCTTTTCTTCATTAATACAGGTATATCCCACACCTCCTTTTCTTCATTAATGCAGGTATATCCCACATCTCCTTTTCTTCATATCAACAAGGGTAAACATTTTGTGGAATATGCAAAATTTGTAGTCAGTTTATAGGTGAATAATATAGGGAGGGCTCAAGTGACTTTACCTTATATTTACACCTGAAATTCACCTAAGAAAAATTTTGTTCTCTACACTTAAATGTTGTATAAATCAGGTCTTCAGTAAATTAAATAGAATTGACCTTTTGACATTAAATTTGGTTAACACTTTTATGATGTCAGTTGTAATTGTTAAAGAACAACTATTATAATTTTTTACTGTACAACAGAATTAACTTCAACTAGTCTGATTGTAGGATTCTGGCAAGTCGAACTAATTACTTTCACCTCTGATTAGATGATTTGTGAATAACATGATAATGAGATCATTTTTATCTTTGGAAATTGCAGACATTTGGAGAATGTCTATGAATAAAAAGCAGATTCTATTTTAAAACTTATGAATAATATGATCTATATTTACAGGAAAGACCAACCCTTTAGTAATGTAAATACTTTGTACTTATGTAATACTTTGTAAACCTACTGTGTACATCAGAACTTGATTAATAAAAAATGTGGCTATCTAATCTATAGTGACAAGACATAATAAGGAAATCCATGTTTGTTTGAGTGGCACTTATGACAACTTGTACTGCTAAATATACCAGCTACTTATACCGCTGAATCACGGAAAAACTTCCTCAATTTCTCACACCTAAATATCTTTGAAGTAAAGAGTAGGAAAAAAAACTGCAGTTACACCTAAATATATTTGCAGTATAAAAGGATAAAAAAAAATCTGAAAAACTATAGCAATCATGTTTTCCTGTTATGCAGGAATTTGTCAATACTACTGCTGCTTTTTTTTTAATTACCGTATATCAAAATTTATATCTGATGATTAAGTTACTGTGAGTTCAGAAATTTTATATTGCGAGGTTTTTATTAATGCGAATAATGTGACTCTTTGAGTATCATATAATAAGAACTTGCAAACTGATATCTTGTATATATATCCATAGGTAGCTTTTCCTAAAATCGCCATGATAAAATTGGCATTTTAGTTCATTCTTCAAAAATCGCAATAATAAATGCATGCAATAATTTCTGCTTTTACAGTATACCATATATCAAAACTGAAAATTGCTTAGAGTTTCAAAGTTGTGGATAAATTTAACAGAGAGTATTTAAGATCTGCATTTGAAAAGATGAAGACTAGGGAACGGAATTAAAAAAAAACTCTAACAAAATCCAGCTTGGTCAGCATATCTTACTAGGGAACAAAAATGCGCTCCTGGAGCAGCTGGATACAACCGCAGAGGTCGAACTCTGAACAGTTGGGGCAAGTATGGACACAACATTCAAGCTTGATACAGCTCTGAATTTGGATAGTGATTTAATATTTGACACATTATAGATTTCTGACACAGAATAAATGTGGTCAGATAACTTAAAAATTTGAAATGGGACATTTAATCTACTTAATGGTCCAATATCCAAAATCTAATTCCATGATTAGATTCAGCATATGAAAAAAAACCATGAATTCAAACAAAGTTTAATTTTGGACCCTTTGGACCTTAATATGAACTAATTTGAAAACAAGGCCCAAAATTAAAAATCTGAATGCACAGTTAGATTCAGCATATCATAGAACCACAAGAATTCAGTTTTTGATGAAATCAAACAAAGTCTAATTTTGGACCCTTTGGACCTCAATGTAGATCTATTTAAAAATGTCCAAGTATCCAATATAGTAATACATGGTAAAAACCTCAAACAATTCAAGACTTTAAATTAATCCTCATTGAAATTGGTTAAAAGATTTGTATTTATTTTCAATTGAAGGTTTCTTGCTGTTGTGCAATACTTTGCTGTTGCGCAATACTTAGTAAATCTGTTTACAAACTAAATATAATAATTTACACACCCTATTTGGTGTATCTCCTGCCATATCAGTATTTGTTGTTTCTTTAAATAGATCAGAAATAATTTATGTTAGAACCAGCTTAGTCAGTATTAGAAAAGTCTTGTTTTTGGCCCCTATTTGGCCTCTAGTTTCTTAACGATTAAAGCCATAACCCACAAAATCGACCCAAACCTTCTGTGTGTGGTATGGAACCTTGTGGTACAATTTCATAGAGATCCATTGACTAATACTTAAGTATTATTCCGGAAACCAGAAAAACCTTTTTGATGTTAAAATTGCTTAGACTAAACTCAACATTATCAAGCTGTAGACCAAATATAAATGCACTCCCCCACAGAAGCCAGGAAAAGTCTGATGGAAGTTTTCTTCCTTTGGTCTTTCCCATGGATGGATGGATGGATGGACAGACGGATGGAGTGGAGCGATTACCAGACCTGCATTCGCCTTTGTTGATACAGGTAAAAACATAAAAACTTTGGAGAAAGCATTTAAACAAACAAAATAAAAATTTCCAGTAATGGACATATCAATGTTTGAACAGGTAAAAAAAATTTTATAAAGTACATAAAAATTAGAGTCAGATCTGCTAAATAGAGAGATACAAAAAAGTTGAATTAAAGGGCAAGTAAATAACAGAAAAATTTTCATGCATAAAAAAAGAATAATACCTAAAAGTTTGGTAAAAGGTCTAGTATAAAACAGGAAAATCTCTACTGATAAGCTTTGCTTATTGTTGAAGGCCTTACGGTGACCTATTGTTGTTAATTTCTGTGTCATTTGGTCTCTTGTGGAGAGTTGTCTCTTTGGCAATCATACCACATCTTAATTCATTTTTTGTAATTCCATATTTTAAAATACTGCCCTTGTTTCAGAGGGCGCACCACGGATATAAACAAGAAAAACTTGTGATATATCATTTTTTAGTTTATAACAATATCAACTTTCCCTCAAGGTCAGATAAAAATAAACCATATATATAAAGAAATGTTGTTTATATTTTCTACTTTTCTAATTTATTAACATGTTGTTATAACTTGCTAAATAAAAATATGGTAAAACATGAGAGGCTTAAATTATAAACACATGTTTTTGAAAGGATGTTGTTGTAGTAAAGTTAACCTTGACCAAGATATGGAAAAGCAAGCCAAAACTATACATACATATCACCTTTGATATCGTAATCAAACAAATTGCCCAATTGGGGTCATTTATTTCATTGATATCAGAGAATTAAATGTAAAAATAATCACTGTTAAAAGTGCACATCACCTTTTGGAAACGTAAGGATATGTAACCAGTTGAAACAGAGAAAAGTGAAAGTGCTGGTTTATATTAGTTTTATTATTTTATGGTCTTATATAAAGTATAAATATAGCTCTGTATCAGTCTGAATTCAAGAATCTAGTGAGTGGTTGTTTTTATTTATCTATAAATTTTATATATCACTCAGTGAGATATCTGACAGTCCTTTCTCATTTCTTTTTTCACAGTGATGAATTCGTTCCTATTTTAGAGTATTTTTTTTTTAACAGAATCTGAGTTGGTGAATCGATTGCTCAAATGAAACAATTTGATGAGGATTAATACAAAAAAAGTTTACCCAAGAACCACATAAACAAATATGGAGGATTTATTTCTATTCATAAAAGGGAGACTAAATTTCATGGACAAGAACCATCAACAAAATGCAAATTTCTCTGTAGTCTTTATACTAAGAATTTATCATAATCATGAACTCAAGTTATCATGAGAATACATTTTTCATGAAGCCAAGAAAATTGGTTTCCATGAAAATACAATATAATTTGTATAACTTAAAGTTTGTTGTATAGCTTCTGTGATCATCTAAACAAGAACTCACAGTTACTAGTAAATTGACTAATAGAATAGAATAGAATAGAAAAGAATAGAATAGAATAGAATATTTTTATTTCCCAAATTACAGGGCCCATAAAGGGCATAAAATCAGTTACAATTGATTGACATAATTCATATAATATATTTGATGGTTATCTCAAATATGGCCTGTTGTCACTTTCAAAGTTTTCTTTGACCAATAAAAGTTGGTCAATCTTTTTAAAGGATTTTTAATAGTGACAACCATCAAAGAAAGCTTTGATCAAAAACAATGACAGACCTTGATAGAATAGAACCTCATCCTATTTTTTTGAAACTTGGATGGGCTATGATGAGAGAACTAGCCAATCATAGAGCAGTTTAGGAATGATGCAATTTTTGTTTGCAAAACAAGAGCACATGGCAAAATTGGCGGATGAGTTCAAGCATGAGTAAAGTTTTATTGAATTTATTATGATCAGTGGTTCAAATTTACAAAGAAGCAGATTGAATGTTGCTTTGAACATTCCAAAATAATTCCTAAATTTGACCTCACTGTAAAGTTGTTAAAGGAGAGTGTTGAAAGTACTTCTTTGTCATCTTCTTAGCAAACAGTTTCTTGTCCCCTTTCTCCTCATTTTTGAACGATTTCTAATTCGCCTGCTCAAAATGGTAATACACGGAATACACAGTGAAAGTGCAATGCAGTTCATTGGAGCCATTTTTCTCTGTGAAAACATGGAACTCCTGCCTTTTCTATGACCAAGTTTTTGATGGAAAACTGATAGTGACAACAAGGTTTTAATAAAGAGCTGCCCCACAAGTGCATGATAGGCCCGTCGGCCTTTTAGCTCGTGTTTATGCTTTAAAAGAATTCATATGACCAACTAGAAATACTGTGAGCACTGCTCAAATAGACTCCCGAAAAAAATAAATGGGGAATGTGTCCATGGGACACAGATGATGCCCCCGCTTGCATATAACGTTATAAAGGGCCATAACTCAAGAACTGTAAAAGTAACACTACCCAAATTTGAACTTGATCTGAGTTTTGTGGTAATAAGCATTGTTTAGAAGTTTCATAACATTTAGTTGACGTAAACTTAAATTATTGAACAGAAACAAAAAATTCAGCAATTTTTCCATTTTTAAAGGGGCATAACTCTAGAACAGTAAAAGTGACGCCAACAAAATTCCATCTTTATCTGTGTTTTGTGGTAGTAATCATTGTGCATAAGTTTCATAACATTTGGTTGAGGCAAACTAAAGTTGGAGAACAGAAACAAATTTTCAGCAATTTTGAAATTTGTAAAGGGGCATAACTCTAGAACGGTAAAAGTGACGCCAACAAAATTCAAACATGATCTGTGTATTGTGGTAATTAGCATTGTGCATAAATTTCATAACATTTGGTTGAGGCAAACTAAAGTTAGAGAACAAAAACTAATATTTCAGCAATTTTTCCATTTGTAAAGGTGCATAACTGTAGAAAGGTGAAAGTGACACCACCAAAATTTAAACTTGATCTGTGTTTTGTGGTAATAAACATTGCGGATAAGTTTCATAACATTTGGTTGAGGCAAACTCAAGTTAGAGAACAGAAACCAATTTTGGGACGTACAGACGTACAGACGGACAAGGGTAAAACTTAATGCCCCCTCCGCTACGGCGGGGGCATAAAAAACCAACATGTATACACATTAGTACCCATTGACACAAAACATGAATAAGTTGGCACTAATAAGGCTACCTCAAGTTTAACTAAGTTTGTGGTCTTGATTTTTGAAGACTTTAGATTTGGCATTTGCTGCTCCTCCACCAATCAAGGGACATTTAACAAGTCTAATTAGTGACATGTCTTCTTGCAAACTGATACCTTTTCAGCTATCATTTTTAAAGTGTTCCAGACTTTACACACTGTACAAGGCAGGTAAACTTGATGCTGGATGTTAACCATCCATCAGTCAATATATCTATTCCCTCTCCCCCCCTCCCATCAACTAATATGTATAGCACATTCAAAATTTTTGGTCAATGCATTTGCTATTTATAACAATGTTTCCATATTCCTTTGTGTAAATTACTTTATAGTTTAGTCAATTTCTTATATCCCATTCTTACCATCCAGTAAAGGGGTGATTATCTAAATTTAGATTGGAAAAAAATGAGGACAGAGCACTTTAAGGACAAGGAGAACTTATAGGAGTGAATATAGACATAATTAATATAGTCATTATGAAACACAAATTTTTTTTTTTTTATTCCTAATAGTTCGTTGAAAAAATGAAATCAACTCTAAAACAGCTTATTATATCACCACTATCGGTACTGCAATAAATTACCCTAATGATTTCATTAATATCTGAACATATTGTGTAAATTGTAATTCATCAACAGATATTTTAAGTACTTGAGATGTTTAATATAGTTTTTCCACATGTAGTTAATCTATTTCATAATTCTTATATCAAATTGTCAGAAAAAAACATTTCTAGAAATAAGGTTAGGCCATTGAAGTTGATTTTTTCAGAAATGATTTCTTTTGACATGTGTTTCAATAGGAAGTAGGTTTTTATTTCTTTTCATCTTTTGATGATTGATAATTTAGAATTCTTATATTAAACATGCTAGAACAAAACAAAATATTTCAGGAAACAGGGTTAGGCCATTGGACATTAATTTTAGATAATTAAGAATTCTTTATTTAACATGCTAGAATAAAACAAAGTATTTCAGGAAACAGGGTTAGGCCATTGGACATTAATTTTTCTGAATTTAAAAATTCAACAAGTTTATGAGATATAAGAGATTTTTTTTTACTAGTTTATGGGATATTAGACATATAGATTCCACCACTGCATCAAGTGTGTTACAATATTTCTCCACTCAAGACAGTTAAATTTTAATATTTAAAGCTTAGGCTTGCCAAGTTTTTTAAATAATTAAAATTAAACTGTTGAGAGTGGAGCAATATCGTAATACACGAGTTATAGTGGTGGAATCTGTTTCTATAATGATTTTTAGACGATATCTAAACAAAGTTTATCCTTCCTTTTCAAAGATTTGCTTATGTTCTTTTTATGTGACGTCATCAAGCATGGTCGCCTTTTTTCATGACGTCAAAATAGAAAATTCAGAAGAAACCAAGACAATTTGATGTCATAATTGAATTTCGACCAATCATTTGCCGAGAACAAAGTTTTCCCTAGAGATGAGAAATATTTTTCTCACACCGATCAAGAAATGTGAAAAAAGCATGAAAATTAGTAACCTGAATAATTCAGTCCCTCCCCGTGATCGACTCTCCAACTCGCGAGGGCCTGAATTCTTTATACAATAAAAACGCGTCACGAATCCAGGATTTTGATTGGTACTCTCTGTGAGAAAGAGCCAATCAGCTAATAGCTTAATGTTATCGAGATAGGTAAATCCCGAGCTAATTCCGAATGATTATTTGACGATTTTGTATTGACAAGGCCTTCAGGCGTTAATGTAGCCATCGTAGAGCAGTGGAATATAAAGACTGAATTATTAGGGTTAGAAAATTAGAGAAATAAGATTTTTATCTTCAATTCACTTCTAATGACGACTGTTGAATTTTCAAAGGCATAATTTAATCAGTCTAAAATATTTCACACCTTCTGTACTAATAAGCTGATGACCGATTATATTGATATATTTTCTAATCCTTGAAATTAAATGCATTATAAAAATTATGCATATTTATATGATTTGATTCAACGTCATAGTAAGTTACATGTTTATGTGGGTTTTACATTTCCTATTTTACAATTTCAAAATAAGTCTTAAAGGAACCTTACTCAGTGAATTTTAGAATAAATAATTCAAGAATTCAACATTAAAAAGTCCATTTATAATGGAATAAAAGGAATAACTAATCCAAGATTTCAAATATTCAATGAGTGACCATATTTATTCACGAATGCATGTATCATATGAGTTAATTATTAGTGTTGTTCAGTCGTAAGTTGAAAATTATTCAATATTTAAATTCTTGGATTAGTTCTTCCATTTATATCATTAAAAATTAACTTTTAATGGAAATAAAGTTGAAAATTTTGGAACTATATCTTTTTCTTAACATTCTCAATTTAACTTGTTTTGATGCAAGGCCTTCAACAATGTCTTGACAACACCCAAAGTGAGGAGTGAAATTATCTGACTGATTTCACAGGTGTTAGTCTAAAGGCCTGTTTTGTTATTTCAAAGGACCAAAAAGTTGAAATATCAATATTTAGATGAAAAAGATGCTATAAAAATTTTGCTACCACTGTTTTAAGCTTTACTATTATTTTAACTAAGGGCAAGAGTATTTGTAATATTCAATTTCCTATAATTTAATCGGCCATCTGTCCATCAACTAACTTGTTCAGTCTCATCATGGATGTGTGACCAAAAGTAAATCAAATAATTCCCTTGCAATGGTATTTTTTTACTAAGTGTAGGCATCAATGCATGAACTTAGAACAACTTTGCTTCTAAAGGAGCAGGTTAACAAAGGGCTAAAATTGACCCTAAGATTTTGATGCTTTTTTCTAAATCAGGCCAAAATATGTCAAATTTAACATCGATGCAGTGGTGATCCTACTATTAGTACAAAATAAGTTATTTTTGGCACCTGACATTGTAAAATATGAAGTTACGACCCTTTAATTATGCATTATTTGTAAAGTTACATCAATTTTGGCCCATAATTTATGACAGTATTTAGCATAGCCCCCATCCCTAATCCAGAATTCTTTTGTTTCTAGGAATTCAATATTAACATAGGCACCTTTTATTGCAGAACATTTTGGATTGTGGGTAGCGGGTAGTGTTTTTCTAAAGCTTTTATGTCCTTAACATGCAAAAAAACATCGTATATTAACAACTTCTCCAAAATGTGCTGACTTTGGAGCCTATTTTATCGGCATTAAGGCTATTGAAATGGTCCCATTTAAGAACCAAATTGTGATCTTTGTGATAGGTTATGATGAAGTTGAAATTCAATGGCATATTTTGCCAAAAGCGAACCTTTTAACTTTCAGTACTCTTAGGATGCCAAGTGATTAAAAACATAAAAAAAAATTAGCAAAGGGTTCCACAAAACGTAACAAGTGAGAAATCTGAAGGGTAGAAAATGGTTCATGACTTTACTTTGTTACACATGTTACATTATAATTGAAACTATTCAATCATTGAAGATGGGAGATAACTCTGATTGAATCTTGTGCTAGTTCATAAAATTAGGAATTCTGGTCATTTATTTTCATTTGAATTAAGAAATTGCAATGTCAATAGTTAAAACAGAAAGATGGCCATATATTTCCTATTGAATTTGAAGAGTGTAATGAATAGAAAAAATTATAAATGTTGGACAATAACGGTTATATATCAAAATGTGAGAACCAACCAAAAGAAAATATTTGAAAACATTGAAACATATTGTAAATCAATTTTACTGTAGAGGTATCCTAATTTCTCATCCAAAATTGATTGGTTAGTTTTCTATCCATTAACAATCATGTCAAAAACTTTCTGTTAATATTTTGGCTGATTCTAGCTTAATCGAGTAAATGTTTACTTACCCTCTACTGTGGTATTATGCTGAACCATCATTTTTCTGGGAGTTTTACGAGCCAGAACTACACTTCTCAAACTGAGGAAATGTGGTTCTTCATCATCATGTACTTCAGAGTAATGACCGTACATAGCTGTAGCTGCCTCTACATCACCTGTAGACTTGTATACCTGTAAACAAAGGAAGCTAGAATTAGTGATCTAGTGATCACAGATACACCTCCACATCACCTGTAGACTTGTTTCTCCGAAAAGGGCATAACTCTAAAAGTAGATAGGTTTCGATTGACACAATTTGAGCAAGTGTTTCTTCCCTTTTGTTTCCATTATGAAGGTCTAAGAGTGCAAATTTCTTCATAAATCAGTGGAATACAACTTATTATACAGACTTAAGAAAAAGGGTTTCCCTGAACAATTTTTTATTTCTTTTAGCCTTGCTTAATTCATCACTACAATCTAGTAAGGACCTGTCATCAGACTTGTATGTATAGCATGTTTCAATTTGGTTAGTCCATTAAGAAAATCAACCCATTATCCATCTAAAATGGCGGACAAGGAAAAAATAACATAAACTCAAATTACGTCATTCAAAACCTATCTATAGTATATGTACATAAGACCTAAAGCCCTATCCACTGCTAACACATTGCTTAATTTTTCAAGGAAATTCCCATTTATGATCATCCAAAAACATAAATAAAGGGGTGCCACACAAAATTTTAGTTCTGAGATAGTCAATTTTTTCCATGTCTGCTTTAATTTTCACCTACAAAAGTCATGTATTAACATCAGGAATATACCGGTATGCAGTATTGGGATCAGTACAACATTGCCTGCATGCAAACATCAACTTATGGATGATATCATCTCACAGTAGGTTTAAATCAGAGTGAGTAAAAATAGAAAAGTGACATCAAATTTTTAAGTAAGAATTTATATCAATCATTCTTTTTCTCTATTCATCTGTGTAAAAAAATAAGTGGATACATTGAAAAAAAATTATGCGATAAATCTTTTTTACAACCTCTGCATTGAAAAAACAACTTTTTATGAACTCCATTAATTGTAAATTTAAATCTATAAAAACTGAACTTTACAAATATTCTAAAGTCATTGGCATACAATTTTCAAAGATTTGGCCAAGTATTACTTTAACTCCATTGAAACAACCCACAAAATAGTCTTATTTGTCAGACGATAAAGGAACCTTGTTCTTTAACAGTAAATGTCAAAATCAATGTTCAAAATAATCTGCATTTGAATTTTTTAAAAATTGGTTATCTTTTAATATGTTCTAGAAGTGTGACAGATATAAGAATCATATCCTAGTTCTGCTGAATAATGGGAAGAGTATACATAGCAGTTTTTGTAAAAAGTAATTGATACCATAATATCATGATACTTCCTTTTAAAACATTTTACCTGGAGTTTTCGTAGGAAATTTCCAATGGCTGGTTTTCCGACAGGTAAAATCTTAGTACGATCCAGTTTTAAATGTATATCTTCTTTTCCATCATCTCCTGTTGTCTTGGTGATTGTTATCAGACCTTGTCCAGCTTCTATCATTACTCGTAATATAACATATCTGCCATTCATATGAGCCTACAACAGAGAGGTTAAAGGTCATTTGTATCCATCATTATCAATTGTCTTTGAGACTGTGCCGATCAAATGATACGTTGATTTTATCATCATTATAAAAATAAAAAGGTGTGGTATGATTGCCAAAGACCAAAGGACAAGAATATAAATAAACTGCTTTGCTAAGCGCAGCTGGATACGCCTGCAGAGGTCCAACCCTGAACAGTTAGTGCAAAAATGGACACAATATTCAAGCTTGATACAGGTCTGAATTTGGATTGTAATTAAATATTTGACATATCAAAGGTTTCTGAATAAATGTAGTCAAAGAACTTGAAATTGGTTATATGAATTGAATTTATATTCAATTAAAGATTTCTTGCTGTTGTGAATACACTGTGCTGTTGCGCAATACTAAGTAAATCTGTTGTCAAATAAAGTTCAATTTCTTCTAAATGACATATTTGAAATTTATGAAAATCAATAGGGAGATTACATCAATAGCTATAAATAATTCACCAAAGTTTCATGAGAACTGATGAAAGCATTTTTGAGTTATTGTCGAAAAACTGGAAAATCCCCCCTTTTTTAATGAATAAAACCCTATAACTCAGAAATGTAAAATGTAAAATTTATAAAATTCTAAAGGGAGCTTACATCAACAGATATAAACAATTCATCAAAGTTTCATGAGAATTGCTGAAAGCATTTTTTAGTTATTGTCAGAAAACTGGAAAATCCCCCTTTTTTTATGAATAAAACCCTGTAACTCGGAAACGTAAAATCTAAAATTCATGAAGATCGAAAGGGAGCTCATGTAAATAGATATAAACAATTCACCAAAATTTCTTACAAGTTGGTGAAAGCATTCTTGAGTTATTGTCGGAAAACTGGAAAATCCCCCCTTTTTTAATGAATAAAACCCCAAAACTCGAAAACGGTAAATCTGAAATTTATAAAAAACGAAAGGGAACTCACGTCAATATATATAAACAATTCATTAAAGTTTCATGCATATTAGTTAAAAGTTTTTTTGAGTTAATGTCCGGCATGTTGACGACAGATGGACAGACGGACGGACAGACGGACGAAAAGACAGTCAACGGTATACCGTAATACGTCCCGTAAACGGGTGTATAAAAACTAAAGATAATCCATGAAACAATACCCCTCTTGTAGATGTACCTCATAACTGGTGATTTCCACTCTTTAATTTAGCCATAGAAATGGTCTTACATTTACAACCTTTTTCCGTTTAGACATATAAATTGCAGCGATATACTAAGCTTTCATTGGTTTTCAATATAGTGATATCAAATAAGCATACCTGTCTCCAAGATCCAGTATCTGGGGAATAGAAATATAATACCAGTAAACCAGCTCTAGCCATGATTAACTAGTTAACATACCTGTCTCCTAGATCCAGTATTTGGGGAGTAGAAATCTAATACCAGTAAACCAGCTCTAGCCATGATTAACTAGTAAACATACCTGTCTCCAAGATCCAGTATCTGGGGAGTAGAAATCTAATACCAGTAAACCAGCTCTAGCCATGATTAACTAGTTAACATACCTGTCTCCAAAATCCAGTATCTGGGGAGTAGAAATCTAATACCATTAAACCAGCTCTAGACATGATTAACTAGTTAACATACCTGTCTCCAAGATCCAGTATCTGGGGAGTAGAAATCTAATACCAGTAAACCAGCTCTAGCCATGATTAACTAGTTAACATACCTGTCTCCAAGATCCAGTATCTGGGGAGTAGAAATCTAATACCAGTAAACCAGCTCTAGCCATGATTAACTAGTTAACATACCTGTCTCCAAGATCCAGTATCTGGGGAGTAGAAATCTAATACCAGTAAACCAGCTCTAGCCATGATTAACTAGTTAACATACCTGTCTCCAAGATCCAGTATCTGGGGAGTAGAAATCTAATACCAGTAAACCAGCTCTAGCCATGATTAACTAGTTAACATACCTGTCTCCAATATCCAGTATCTGGGGAGTAGAAATCTAATACCAGTAAACCAGCTCTAGCCATGATAAACTAGTTAACATACCTGTCTCCAAGATCCAGTATCTGGGGAGTAGAAATCTAATACCAGTAAACCAGCTCTAGCCATGATTAACTAGTTAACATACCTGTCTCCAAGATCCAGAATCTGGGGAGTCGAAATCTAATACCCGTAAACCAGCTCTAGCCATGATTAACTAGTTAACATACCTGTCTCCAAGATCCAGTATCTGGGGTGTCGAAATCTAATACCAGTAAACCAGCTCTAGCCATGATTAACTAGTTAACATACCTGTCTCCAAGATCCAGTATCTGGGGTGTCGAAATCTAATACCCGTAAACCAGCTCTAGCCATGATTAACTAGTTAACATACCTGTCTCTAAGATCCAGTATCTGGGGAGTAGAAATCTAATACCATTAAACCAGCTCTAGCCATGATTAACTAGTTAACATACCTGTCTCAAAGATCCAGTATCTGGGGAGTCGAAATCTAATACCAGTAAACCAGCTCTAGCCATGATTAACTAGTTAACATACCTGTCTCCAAGATCCAGTATCTGGGGAGTCGAAATCTAATACCAGTAAACCAGCTCTAGACATGATTAACTAGTTAACATACCTGTCTCCAAGATCCAGTATCTGGGGAGTAGAAATCTAATACCAGTAAACCAGCTCTAGACATGATTAACTAGTTAACATACCTGTCTCCAAGATCCAGTATCTGGGGAGTAGAAATCTAATGCCAGTAAACTAGCTCTAGACATGATTAACTAGTTAACATACCTGTCTCCAAGATCCAGTATCTGGGGAGTAGAATTCAAATGCCAGTAAACCAGCTCTAGCCATGATTAACTAGTTAACATACCTGTCTCCAAGATCCAGTATCTGGGGAGCAGAATTCTAATGCCAGTAAACCAGCTCTAGCCATGATTAACTAGTTAACATACCTTTCTCCAAGATCCAGTATCTGGGGAGTAGAAATCTTATACCAGTAAACCAGCTCTAGACATGATTAACTAGTTAACATACCTGTCTCCAAGATCCAGTATCTGGGGAGTAGAAATCTAATACCAGTAAACCAGCTCTAGACATAATTAACTGGTTAACACACTGTCTCCAAGATCCAGTATCTGGGGAGTAGAAATCTAATACCAGTAAACCAGCTCTAGCCATGATTAACTAGTTAACATACCTGTCTCCAAGATCCAGTATCTGGGGAGTAGAAATCTAATACCAGTAAACCAGCTCTAGCCATGATTAACTAGTTAACATACCTGTCTCCAAGATCCAGTATCTGGGGAGTAGAAATCTAATACCCGTAAACCAGCTCTAGCCATGATTAACTAGTTAACATACCTGTCTCCAAGATCCAGTATCTGGGGAGTAGAAATCTAATACCAGTAAACCAACTCTAGCCATGATTAATTAGTTTACATACCTGTCTCCAAGATCCAGTATCTGGGGAGTAGAAATCTAATACCAGTAAACCAGCTCTAGCCATGATTAATTAGTTAACATACCTGTCTCCAAGATCCAGTATCTGGGGAGTAGAAATCTAATACCAGTAAACCAGCTCTAGCCATGATTAATTAGTTAACATACCTGTCTCCAAGATCCAGTATCTGGGGAGTAGAATTCTAATGCTAGTAAACCAGCTCTAGCCATGTTTAACCAGTTAATATAGATTAAATCATCAGCAGTGTCTTCTTTGTGCCCAAATATTCTGAAATGGTCAGATAAATGTATATTAATTTAATTTTGCTAACTTAGTTGTATAGTATCATTGCCTTGAAATACTAAAATAAGCAATAAACATCTTTAAAATAACAATAATTTCAAAAGGTCAATAGCAAATAATGGCAAATAATATCATCTACTTTTAAACCAAGAAACCTTGAGGTAAATTTTTATAGAGTTTGGTTTCCTAAAAAAAGTAATCACGTGGTTTCTTAAAAATGCCTGCATAAATTAGTAGTTTCAACCAAGTTTAAATTTCCTTGACATACAAGTATTTGCCCACATTCAATTGTACTAAAACATTATAGTTGTCAAAATAAACTGTTATCACAGAGATCTGTCTTTTCTGTGTGACCTAATCACAAACTAAACAAGAATGACATCGCCGCTGATTATGATGCATGAAACAGCACAACTTAGTTTGGATTCAATGATTTTTTGTCACAGACAAGACAAAATAAGAAACGTCTAACAGTTAATAATATTTACTTTCAAAAAACAAAATTCCCTCTCTAATATCTCACATAAAATACAATGGGCCTCACTTCCTGTATGATTTGTTTTCTTCAGGTAAAAACTGCTTTTTGTGGATTCAATATTCATGATATTATTAGTAGGATACCAACTTTCAAGGATTTCGTGGGTAAAGGTGATCCACGAATTTAAATGTTCAACAAAGTACACATTTTCTATAGGCTTGTATGCAGATGTTGGCTAAATAAAAAATCCACGAAAACTCAATTTTGCTTCCATCAACGAAAACTGGTACCAACGATTATAAATGAATCTACAGTACTTCATAGGTTGAGGCTAAGGTTGTAAACTTACAGGTAAAACAATGGCCTTACCTGAGGGCATCAGCAAAATTTACAGGTAAAAACAATGGTCTTACCTGAGGGCATCAGCAAAATTTACAGGTAAAAACAATGGCCTTACCTGAGGGCATCAGCAAAATTTACTGGTAAAAACAATGGTCTTACCTGAGGGCATCAGCAGACAAACACAGATAGATGCCAACACATTCAGCTCTACATTCTTCGTAGGTCGAGGCTAAAGTTGTAAACTTGCTGTCCCACGTCTCATTTTGATTGTACCATTTGGTAATCTAAATATAATTAAACATTGTTACTAAAAACAATATACCAATTTCATGCTTCAAGATTTTATCTTATTTAATCATTTAAAGTTTGGTCTTATATTCTATATTTAGATCAGTTTCCTTTTTAAATCATCAATTTTAAGTCAATCTGTTGATACCATCACACTAGAAAATAACTCATTTTCATCCTCTTTGAGATTTGGTCTCATTGGTTGAGGGACTATATTACTGATATGAAAGAGACTTTAGATATGCTAACATATAGACCAAATTTATCAAGATAAATGTTTAGAGAAAAAAAGTATAAATAAGGAGTGTAAAAAATACTGTACTACTTTATATTAGACAATATTTAAAAAAGCAATCATCATAATAACTAAATATATACTGACTTTATCTTTAGTTTCTGTATGTTCTACGGTGTCTATATCAAAGTTAAACTTTCCATCTTCTCCCTAAAATATTTTTTTTTAAAAAACATGTTTTTTGTTATTAGTTTAGTGGCAAATTGAATGAATATTCAGGACGAGAAATACCACTGCAAATTGGGGCGGAAATATAGAATATGTAAAAGGCAACCTATAAACCCCTAAAAAAAGTTGTTGAATGTGTTATTTGGAGTAAATTGTTTTTTATTGAATATGTTTTTCTTTGTCCCTTTTGTTTTTCCACTGATCGAGATTACTTAGGGGAATGTTCAGTGTTCAAAAACTAGTTCAACCCTGTCTATGTTAATGTGCCTGTCCAAAGAATCTCATCAGTAGTTGTCTTAAATTATATCTTAATATAGTGTTTTTGTTGTCCTTTAAAAAATTTAGAGTTAATGGCAGATCTTTGTTAACCTTCTGTGAAATTGATTTTTTTTTCTAGACCTGAGGAGATTTAGAGCTAGCCATATGTCACCAAACATTTGTCTATTGTTGGATACTGAATGATTTTCAGTGGAATTCAGTCAAGATTTGTGCAGAGCATAGTATCTAGAGTGAACTCTTATCTAGCACTGATGATCATATAGTGACCATTGGATGTTATTTTTTGAAAAATTGTGTTGTTAGGTTGCTGTCATATTTCCATGAATTCATATTTAGAGGAAATACAAGTTCAATCAATGATATTTACAGGAAACCTGCAAACTCTTTGAAAATTTATAAAAAAAGCAGTTACAATTATTGTGTAACTTATACTCATCACATTTTTCGACACAATTCGAACTGTGGGCTAATGCTCACAAATGCCTGCTACAAGTATTTGGTAAACAGGAAATGGAAGAGCAATGAATGTGAAAACTCATGACACAGTAAAGCAATCTCAAATTAATGTTGAAGCCAAATTTTAGGGTGCTCTGATATAGTTCCTCAAAATTGTGATGACATTTCATGAGATGGACAAACACAATTTTGGAAGGATAGACAGACAGGGGTAACAAAAATTCACACCCTCCTCAATTGTAGTAGGGATTCTAAAAGTATCAAAAAATTACTACAAATAAAGTATTTTATGTTTATCAATATTTACCTTTATGAATAACTTCCCACTGCCATGGCCAAGAAGTTCATGTAGACCAACTTGAACTTCAAAAGATGGTATCTTTAACTTAATAAACAGTTCCTAAAATGGAAGGAAACATTTCTTTACATTCATACTTTAAACTGACCAAAAGTATGCTCAACATCAACATATTTTCATAAAGTATGATCTCTGTGTTGATAGAGCTGTGTTGTTGGGTTGCTGTTGGTATAAGTTAATAGATAATATTATTGCAATGTGTAAATTAATATCAAATTTTGATGCTTCTTAAATAAGAAATCTAATAACATTGTTCTGTGACTGATCCTATATAAAGAAATTCAACTGGTATTTCTTTATCACATATTTCTAATGAGAATTTTTAATCATTTTTATTGAAATTTTTGAAAATATATCATAGTTTCAGACTTCATAATTAAATAAATCTCCTATTTAGCCAAGGTAGATAACATAACATTATTTTTCAAATTGGGGAGAAATATTTCCAGATGAACGAAAAACCCAGAAAAGTACTTTGAAGAAATGACATTTCTTTTATTTTGCCATGAAAGTGTTTTATCAAAATAATCCACAAAAATATATTATTGTCTATCACTTCTATAAATTTCATAAAACCTGTTTTGTAGTATTAAATGTCTTTCTATCTTAGGTTTACTTACAGTATCTTCATCATCAAGGAAACTGACTTTAGTATCTTGATATGCAGCAATTAATACATTCCCTAATGACACATTCTTAAAACCTTCTGACTGTCTGATGTCATCATCTGTATAATACAAGTTTGGCAATGTAATAAAATCTCATGGTTGTCAAATAATCAAATTTTAATATCATGAGAAAGTGAGAGGGGTTTTCCAAAAAATGAATAAATTATTTCTCAATTATGATAAAAAATAAGACTTGCTATATGTCATTGAAACACACAAGAAACAAGAATCTATTGTAAAAATCACATCTTGACATCTAGATGTATATTAATTTTTTGTGTCATTAAGTAGCTTTCTCAATCATGTAAACAAACATCACTTTTTATTGTTCATTCAATTTTCTTAATTCAATGTTCTTATACATGTATTATATATATATGTACTTCATATTTTTTATTTGGTCCTTTTTAGATTGATTGATTTTTGATTTTTGGTGTTTTAACGCCACTTTTAAGCACCGCTTTTGGGCTATTTCGTGGCGGCCAGTTTTTATTGGTGGAGGAAGCCGGAGTGCCCGGAGAAAACCATGACCTTCGATAGGAAAACTGACAATCCTAGTCAATTAAGACTGGAGTCGAGTGCACCCGCACGAGCGGGGTTCGAACTCACAACCTCAGTGTTGACTGGCTAGTGATTACAGTAGTAACTACTTAGACCACTCGGCCACCGAGGCCCCGTCCTTTTTAGAAAGGATGAACATAGAATATATATAACTCTCAGGGGTAAATATTTCAGTCATACCCAGGAGAACATGTTTTATTATAAGAATATAAACCCTGCTTAGTTGTAGACAGACACTCAGAAGTGTTTTGCAAAACTATATTTGTTTCCATTTGTTTATGCTTACAGTTAGGAATATTAATTCCAGCGGGAATTCCTGATCCTCCGAATGCTAAAACATCCAATGATGTGAAATCGGGTTTCAAAAATTTATCTTTCTCATATGCTGCCGGCCATGGAAGTAATGCCAACAAGTGTTCAGCATTGTTCACTAACTCAGCAAACTGTTTACTCATTTCCTTGTTAACAACTGCTGCAAAACCTGTCAAAAGAAAACAAGAGTGGACACACTAAAATGTCTTGCCTGCTAAAAAAAAAGCATTAAGTCCTTTATAGTATTAGATACTTACCGTAGGCATTGCAACCCCCAGTCTTCCAATTATTTTTTTATGTAATTCATTCATTGGTTCACCATGAATATTACCAAACTTGAACATACATTATTGATAATAGAGTTGTTTTGATTTCACTCATAATTAAATGATTATTTCTTTTTACATTTCTATTTCTTTGAAGGAAATATTGGGTATATATGTCTAAAATAGTGAAAACATAATTTTGAACTAGTGCTGTCATTAAAATTTGTGCTGATGTCAAAACAACAAACTCTATTTTGAGAAAGACAAGTTGTAATAAAAAACAATAAAAGTTTCCTTGAAACCCTGTATCTTGCCTGTCATCGACACAATGTAGAATTGCTATGTCTAGCTTCCATGACAAAACGTTGCAGGCTCGACAAAATGGTTTACATATTTTCCTATGATATGAAATTGGATTAGAACTTGATGTAAATTAAAGATACAGTACTATATATGCATGTTTGGTGCAAGTGCAGAAAATTAAAAAAAGAACCACTTTGCAGGATGTAGGACAAACAGTAGTTTGTTTACTGAGGGCAAACAATATAGAAAAACACAACCAAACTTAATGCAAATGTACTACAGAATTCAGTCTTGTATTGTCTGCTGTTTTTTACTTTATGATTAAGATTGCCAGGCAGGGATGCAGATTATAGAGTACTATAAGCAAGAAATAGGAGAAAAACTTGATTCCGCGATGTTTGTTATTCAAATTGTAGAGGGAGCCCTTATTTCTTTTCAAAGCTATTAATTTACCTTATCCATATTAATATGCAATTTATATTTCAAATCCAATATTAACTGATATGTATCAAAATCAAATGCTTCTTTACAAATTTCTCATTTCATAGCATTGCATAATTTTAACTGGAATCCACTAATTAACCATGCTACGAAGAAAGTAAAGAAGTCAGCCGGGAACCAGCTAAACATAACGATGTATAAACTACAAAACGTAATTTGTTATTCGTTCAGTTTTGGTGTTTCATACTGCTGCATGTGTTTAATTTTTAGTTATAAAAGGTCCTTTAAACATTAATGTGATAAATATATCTGACAGTAATTCACTAAAGTACGGAACTGTTTTAGTTTCAAAGTTGTATTCTTTAGTGATATCTATTAAGTACAGATTTTCTACACACTCTCACTGTATTTGTTTGCCATTTACAGGTCCAATCCCACGATATCCGGTTTGGCTTATTTTAAGACTCGTGAAGTGATCTAGAATCATTTTCAAGCATCGTCTAATTGATATGGAAACAGTGTTTTCCGTGAAAATACAGCAAACGATCACACACGCTTTGAAATTACTGGAGTTACCATAGACGTTTTCAACAAGTAAAAAAAGTTTTTTTCCTGAATTCCCGGTGGCGAAAAGGGGGTTGCAGACAATGTAACAGTGCGGACTTTACAAGGCCGATTACGGTATGTTTTATTCTTTGCCTTTACTTAACAATTGGAAAGAGATTATAATATACCTTCAAATTCTCCTCTAACACCAAAAGGATCTCTGTAGGATTCTATAAAACCTATATATCTGTAATATAAAACAAAATCTATGTGTAGATTAGACGTAAGTAAATTAAATAAGTGGAAGATCAACTTATTTTTTTTTTTTAAAGATTTATTATAATGTCATATTTTAATGAGTAGGTCTTCAAATAATATGAAAAACATTGAAAATGATTTTCTTTCTTTGAATCAACATTTGCACTCAACTGTAGAGCTGATATGACCCAGTTATTTAACTTACGTTTCTACAATTGGACCGATATTTTTAATCCAGTGCCTAGACCCATCTTTATGAGCTGGGATAGACCCTGTAGTAAAACTTTTGATATATTCTGTCAACATCTGTTTTTCCAAGTCATTTGCCACATGTTCCTAAAAATTACAAGTAAAATATAGGTAAAATAAAGGTAAAATATAGGTAAAATATAGGTAACATATAGGTAAAATATAGGTAAAATATAGGTAAAAAATAGATAAAATAAAGGTAAAATATCAATATAGGTAAAATATAGGTAAAATATAGATAAAATAAAGGTAAAATATAGGTAGAATATAGATAAAATAAAGGTAAAATATAGGTAGAATATAGATAAAATAAAGGTAAAATATAGGTAGAATATAGGTAAAATATAGGTAAAATATAGGTAAAAAATAGATAAAATAAAGGTAAAATATCAATATAGGTAAAATATAGGTAAAATATAGATAAAATATAGGTAGAATATAGATAAAATAAAGGTAAAATATAGGTAGAATATAGGTAAAATATAGATAAAATAAAGGTAAAATATAGGTAAAATATAGGTAAAATATAGATAAAATATAGATAAAATAAAGGTAAAATATCAATATAGGTAAAATATAGGTAAAATATAGGTAAAATAAAGGTAAAATATAGGTAAAATATAGGTAAAATATAGGTAAAATAAAGGTAAAATATAGGTAAAATATAGGTAAAATATAGATAAAATAAAGGTATAATATAGGTAAAATATAGGTAAAATATAGATAAAATATAGGTAAATTATAGGTAAAATATAGGTAGAGATATCATTTTTTCTGTTTACTTATAAGAGAGAAATGAAATGATATCAAAATTATCAGTACACTAGAGCTCGCTTAGATTTTGTCATTTCCACTTACTCACCATGGACTGTCCACTCTTGCCCATTCAAATTAAATCTCAGATTTTGTAAAAAAAATTGAATAGAAATTTTTCTACAGTTTTGTATTTTTAATTCTTATGATGAAATAAAAAAATAGTATGTGTACTCCAGGGGACTTTCTAGAAGTTTGGTCACTCTATGCCCACTCCCACCCTGGACAGATGGACAGGACAAAATCATTCTGTGCTATATATATATCTTTACAATAAATTAATCCTATGAATTCAATCATTTTGGAATTTACTTGCCATTCTAAATTAAACTTTCTAGGATACATTTGATGCCAATTTTTAAATTTTCATGATTGAGTGTTGACACATCAGACTTCACAACTAAGTTAAATGTAGCTTTTATATCAATTGATGACAAGTATTAACACTACCACAAGCCAGCAAGATTTTAAGACAAGACTAGACAATAGAAACAAGGATTCTGAATAAGTGTTCAACATCCAGTGACCTGCATATAAGGACAAGAATGTATGAACTTTGCTTTGTTCTATACCAACATACTGAGCTGGATTTTAACGTATAGTTCACGGGGTAAAATTCCACTGGAAGACAAGTTTGGAACTATGTAACAATAATGAAACTACAAGTGATTTCAAGTACAGAAAAAACATACCTTGGCCTTTCCGAGATTCTCTGCAACCTTAGCCATTAGTTTAGAGTAATCTCCCCTGGTTACTGTAAATGAGCAGGACTTTGATGTTGATGATGTGAACTGGTGTGTACCTAATATTCCTTCAGGGCAACCCTCAATGGAACCTCCTATCAAAAATAATGTTAATTGTACAAAATTACATGTTGAAACTTACAATTGAACCTCTTTAATTAATGAAACTAATCCATATCTACTTTTCTAATCTTTTGACAACTTTAGTCAATAAAAACTCATTTACATGTCTATTGCAATTTGTTCTGTTGTGCTGTTTATCCTTAGGTTTACCCTACATTTTTAAATAATAAATCATAATTAAAACTTCTTGGAATTAAGGATTCTTTTGACAACCTTTGATAGATCTTCATGTCAAAATTAAATCTACTTCAATTACTTAATTCAATCTCAATTTAACCTTCAGAAGAAAAAAAAATAAAATCAGTGGAAATTTCCTATGCATTAAATTGATTTATTCAACGAGAAATACTGTTTGTATACAGAAAAAATTTGTAAGGGTTCCACGGAACCCAGTGTCTCGCCTACTTTTGCTGTTAATCGCAGGCTCAACAAAAATGAGGAAAAAAATTAATAAAAATATTCCTCTCTATACTATCTTTTGATTGTAAGTAGCTTCTGTCCAAGTTTGGTAAAAATCCAGGATGGTTTATGAATCTAATAAATGTTTTAAAAACTTAAACTGCAGACTAGTATGTAATGCTGGCTGGAAGAAAAACTAAGTCCATTTATAAGTAAACTACGGAAAAAATGGAACAAAATTTTATCAAAATTTCCTTCTAGATACTAGCTTTTGATCATAAACAAGCTTCTGTCCAAGTGTGGTACAAATCCAGGATAGTTTAAGAAAGTTGTTAAAATTTTAAAAACTTTTAACCACAGAGTGAATGTAATGTTAACTGGCAGAAAAACTAAGTCCATTTGTAAGTAAAATACGGAAAAAATGGAATTTATTTTTTACAAAATTTACTTCTGGATACTATCTTACGATCATAAACAAGCTTCTTTCCAAGTTTGGTAGAAATCCAGGATAGTTTAAGAAAGTTATTAAAATTTCAAAAACTTTGTAATGTTTTCTGGCAGAAAAACTAAGTCCATTTATAAGTAAAATACGGAAAAAATGGATTTTTTTTTTTACAAAATTTACTTTTGAATATAATCTTATGATCATAACCAAGCTTCTGTCCAAGTTTGGTAGAAATCCAGGATAGTTTTAGAAAGTTATAAAAATTTCAAAAACTTTAACCACAGAGTGAATATTTGTGGACGCCGCCGCCGCCGACGGAATGTAGGATCGCTATGTCTCGCTTTTTCGACAAAAGTCGAAGGCTCGACAAAAATGAGATGAAGGTATAAATTCATGACATATCAACCCAACAACTACTGGTAATATTTATTATTCTATGGAAACAATTTTATATGTAAAATTCATGAGTAAAGATTTACCACTTATTCAAGTGTTCAACAAAGTAAAAATTTCCTGCAGGATTGTTTGCATAATTTGTTATAACATCAAAAACAAGTATTCATGAAAAAAAATTTTTCCTCAATCCACAAAATTAAATGAATCAAACAATTACCAAAACTAAAATAGCGTTACCTTCAGTTAATGCACTGGCTAGACGAACTTCATAACAGGTTTGTCCATTCTTTTCTGTCTTAAATAATCTGGTATTATATGCACTTAGATCCTGTAAAAATATGAACTTAGCATTTGCACTTGAATATCAAATTAAAATCATGCAACTTAATGTCTACAATGAAATGTTAAGATTTTATAATTTTATTTTACACAATGTAAGCAGGAGATGAGGAGGAGATATTTGTAAAGTATCAGTTTATTTATACACCTTTGATTTGCATGAATGAGTCATAACGATGAAAAATAATCCAATATAGCAAATATTTTTTAGTTTAAATTAATCAAATAGTAAAATAATACCAATTTTATTAAAAATGTGCATTTGAGTATAAACTGAATTCATTTTTTTTTCTCCAGTTAACAATTCTAGAGTTGCTTATTAATATTTATCTTAACTTTATAGGATCAGGCAAATTTTCAAATATCATTTCTTCTCAAATGTAAATAAGATGTGATGTTTCACCAACCTGTGTGCAGGATATGGTGAAATTACTTTTTCTTTAAAACCTTTTTGTGAAAGGTAGACCAAACAACTAAAATAAAGGTAGTGTGGTTTAAAGGAACGACCGCAAGTCCAGTTATCCAGAAGTTAAACGAAAGCCTGTTGATGGAAAGTATAGTGTAATTCAAATACAAAGTATAAAGTACTTACTTTGCTATCAATAAATTCTTGAGCAAGCTTCGCATCATCTAGATTGCAGTTACTTGAATAATAGGTTGTGGTTCCCTACAATAAAAAACAGGTGTGTCAGAAGGTAATACTTAAAAAGCTATAGCTAGAAAATATCTCATTAAAATTATGATTTTAAAAATGATCTTTGAATGTTGTTTGGTAACCTGACATTAAAAAAATCAATTGTTTCATCAAATCTTTCATTTATTTCTGCACTGTACATCTCATTTATTCACACTGAAATACTTTTCCAAAGGCAATTATAACACAAGACTTTCAGAAAAGCATAAATACCTTAAAGCCGATCATACTGACCTTTTCTCCCAAACCTAATTCTTTTTGTCTAGTAACCAATGAAAACATTCTGTCTGACACGCTATCCCATAATGCCTTTATGCCTTTTGGATCATCAACTGCTGCTTTACAGCATAATACCAAGGATTCAAATTTGTCCTGTAAAGAGATAATTACAAATAAAATATTGATCTCACACATTATCCCATAATGCTTAGGGCTGTTGCCATGGCTGCAGATTTAAATGTACGGATGGGAAAGAGAGAGAGATGGGAGGCACTCAAATCAATTAAGTGTGGGTGTTGCATTTTCTTAAGAATTTTGTAAGAATTATAAGTAAAATGAAAATTTTATATTATAGGTGATTAGGGTCTGAAAAAGTGCCTCTCATCTCCTATGTGTTAAAATCGGGAACAGCATTTAGATATGAGAAGTATCATTAACTGCTGTCTTGATACTAAGGATTAAATTACCATTTTTTGTGAATTGAGGGAAAACATTTTTTGGGAGGATATTTGATTTTGTGTTTTGACAAATTCTGCATACAATATTAAAATGAGGAGATGTGATATGATTTCCAATGAGGCAACTATCTACATATAAATCCAAATGATGTGGATGTTAGCAAATATAGATCACCTTACAGTCTTCAACAATGAGCAAAACTAATACAGAAGTTGTGGTTTATCTGAAAAATATGTATTCACTAAATCCATGAAAAAAGTGATGATATTTAACCTTCTACATAATAAACAAAATTTACACGGCTTTTTATACTTTTAGAAGGTATCAAATTTTGACTCATCCAAATTGGATTCAAACAGAGTAAGTTTATATAACTTGCTGTATTACAACTTTGTGATAGCACTTTCAAGTCAACCTAGCTTTGAAACAAAGAAAGACAACTGAATTTAGAATACTAACCTTAGGCACATTGGGAATAAATTTAGTATCTCCAAATGCTTTGTAGTTTCCTGAATTGGCATAGAAAGCAGCACAGTAGATCATTATGGCCTGAAATAAAACAGCATTGCTATCCTTAATTGTTTTAATGGGTTATAAACAGTATGGATATCTAATCAAAGCTTTCAGTATTCAAAAAGTATTATTTATTATTTCATATCGGTTAAGAATTAGCTTCTCTAATTGGATAACAAGGGGCCACATGACATTCTTCATTCTTTAGTAAAAAAATTCCATCGGTCTTTAACAGAATAAAACGGACCAGAAAACCGGTCGTTAAGAGACTTTTACATGTTAATGACCATTGTGGCGTGGTTTCTCTGTTTAGAGTGATGTCAATTTTATATTGAAGTTGTTGAATTGTTTACCATATGTTTTTCGTTAATTATAAAATTATAGAAAACTTTATTTTGTATTCATAAACTGAAAAATTGCACTTAAATGAATGGCAGTGACTTATAGTTAGATACGAAGATGTGGTATGATTGCCAATGAGACAACTCTCCACAGAAATTAAAAACTATAGGTCACTGTACAGCCTTCAACAATGAGCAAAGCCCATACCGCATAGTCAGCATTTAGATGTGTAATTAGTTTTGTAATTTGAATTTCCCAAATAATCTGAAATGGAGTTTTCAATTTCAAAATTCTTGTATTACATACATGACATATATTATTATTCTACAATTCAATACTGGTAACGCGATCATTTCAACTAGACCAATATGGCAACTAGATGTAAATATACAAATGTCTTCTCTTGGATGTAGAAAATTATATAAGACCTTCAGAATTGCTACTAGTCTGGTTGTTCAAAACTTCAAAATCTCAATTTTTACTTGAATAAAAACCCAAATAATATGGAAAAGTCATTAAATCGAACTAATAGATCCATGAATCAATTAATCCCTGATAGGTTTATACCTGCCATTCCTCCTCTGTTATCCCTTGTTTAATTGCAAGAGATTTCACTTCACTGATTGGCTGTGTTCTAAATATCTTCTGCAGTAAAATAAAGATGCCAGGAGATTCTGGAGATGTCTGTTAAATAAAAAGATAAAGATGGTAGGCTGAAGACAGATGAATTAATTGGCAATTATGAATAGCAAGCAATGTTCTATATCATATTTGAATTGCATTTTTTTATGCATGTTATATGAGGATATTTGTAATATATCGTGGTTCTTTGTTTCTGTCGTCTTCTAAATAAGAAGTCAGCATTTTAGCAGTATGAAAACTGACAAAACATATTCCTGGCTTTTACTTGAGTCATCACATAACAATATCTAATGCATAACACCTTTTTATTTTGGACTTGTGTTATCAGTTCATCTGGTGCCAAAGTTTCACAATGAGGAAAGTCCCCTTTCTGGCAGACCCGTGTTGACAGATTATTATATATGGACCAGGAAATTTAAATATCAGTTCATCCAACAACGGAGCGGAAGTTATACAATGAACTAAGTAACTTTTAATGTAAAACCATGGTAACAGTTTACTATACCTGGACCAGAACTATGAGTCCACCATACCATGATGCCTGTGCTATGTAATGAGCATACAGTCTTTCTTTTGGTGTCAGACCCTCAAAGGCTGTGATACAATCCAAAAGACAGACCCCTGTGTCATTTGGGATAATATACTGAGATATGTCTGTACTCATTCTACTGCTGAAAAAAGAAAAAAAGTCATCTTGTATCTAAAACAGTTAAAATGTGTTTACACTTCACAAAAAATTTAATGCGGTAAAACATGTATAAACTGTATCATTATGAAAGACAAGCCTTTAAAATGTTTACCAATTAATTACCAAGGTTGATATAACAGCTATAAATGTATCATCTTAGATCAGTATATTTGGGAAATATCTGCAATATACAAAACCTTTATATATTTAGTTAACTTCTATGTCATTTGGTCTCTGGTGGAGAGTTGTCTCATTGGCAATCACACCACATCTTCTTATTTTTAGATGTATTCTTTCAGACTGCCTGACTGAAAAGAAAATGGCAACAGTCATATTCCATGGTCTTCTATCAGTCTATTTTGTCATTTTGTGGGAGTTGGCACAGTGCCAACCGTATGGAGTAGAAAAGAGGCAGAAGATATACCAAAGGGATATTATAACTCATTAGTTGTTCCAAACTGACAATGCCATGGCGAAAAATAAAAATCGACCAAAATACAAACCCCACCAGTATACATGTATTTCATGCACAGATAAAAATTGGATATCATCATTATGTTAAATGTAGGTAAATGTTGTAGGGTTTCCCTTGACCTGGATTTGGCTGGAAGATTTATAAGGTCCTTCCATTTTTCTTTGGTGCAATAGTAAATATAACTCCAGATCAGTTGGTAAAGTGGTGGCATATTTTTCTAAAAGTATATATATCAGAGGGATACATTGGGATACATGACTTCTTTTCATTAGTGGGGCGAGTTGGTGGGTATTGATACAGCAGGATTAAAACCCATGTTAATTAATGGGATGAAATGCCTTTATCCAGTAGGGTTTAACTTCTTTTCATTAGTGGGGCGAGTGTAAAGGCCTTATTCAGAGGGATTAAACTCGTCTAATAAGTGGAGCCAGTTGGTAGAAAGAAGAGACAATTTGGACTTGGGCGATTTGACATGGATTCAGACAAACTCAATAGTACAGAGAGAAATTAACATTCAAGATGTACATTTGTGTTGAATATTTCAAACATAGAGATGTTCTCTTATAACAATTCAGCTACAAAGTAGAAAGCATTGAAAACAAGCATTCTGAGAGTATTGCATGGCAATACATAGACCCCTACCAGTTAAAAATTCAATGTACTGGAACAAAATGCTCAATCTATAACTTTTCATGGTAAAACTATATATACAAAATATCAATTCAATATCTTCAAGCATAAAAAGAAAGTGCGGAAAACTGATTATTTGCATGAATTTTCTAAGTCCGAAGACCATAACTCTACACAAAATTATCGAACCAGAATAAAAATTCAAACTTGATTTGAAACTGGTCATGATAAAACTATATACTAAATATGAAACCAATATCTTAAAGCAAGAAGAAAAAAGTGTGGAAAATTGATTTGCGGCATTGACAGACAGACAGAAGGACGGATGCAAACCTAAAGTCCCCTTCGACTTCATCAGTAGGGGGGACTAAAAATAAAATTAAATATATATTCAGGACAAGAACATGTTAATGTAGGATGAATATTATTAAACACTGCTTTGGACAAAATGTTGGACTAGACCAACATGCTGAGCCAAATTTTTTAAGCACTAGTCCACAAGGTAACAGTCTGCAGAAAGACCCTACATGGACACATAACTCCGACTCCCACTCAGAACCAGTCTTTGCTTTTACCCTTTTAAATGCTGATTGATTAGTGCCAATATAATAATAATAGTGGGACTTGACAGATATATAGCCCGTTAATAGTCTATGTGCAATTAAAAAAAAAAAATTTATACCCCTACTATCCAAAAACATTCGTAGACGATTAACACCTGGCTATATATCTGACCTGTAGTCAAGCCCCTATGGAAGAAGCAGCAAATACCAATATTTAAAGTCTGTGGTTTGACCTGGTGTGGGTTCAAACCCACAACCTCCCTTAGTTGAGGCCAACTAGCTGCCGAAACAAGCACATATGGTCCACAAATTTTCAAAAATATCACAAGAACCTATGACCCATACAGATAAAATGATAGGATGGCCAACTGCATGCATTGCTCAACTGGCCGCCAGTTGAGCAAACAGTTAAGGGCCAGTTGAGGGCTAGCTGGCCGTCAGTTGAGCATATAGTTGAGGGCTACCTGGATTTTTGCCATGCAAATTAGGTAGCCCTCAACTACCAATTGCTCAACTTTATTCAAATTAGTTGAGAAAGGTTGAGCTCAACTACAAAAAAATCAAAGTTTGAATGCTCAACTTTTGCTCAACTACATGAAAACCAAAGATCAATTGCTCAACTTTTCCTCAACTTAATGGCCAGCTTCAGTTGAGGGTCAGTTGAGCGACATCTATCCAACATACAGTGCTTGGCCAGGTTTGAGTTGAGCTAAATTGCTCAACACCTAGCCCTCAACTATTTTGCTTAAAACAGCTAGCCCTCAACTGTCCGCCACATGGCCCTCAACTTTTTTTCTGTAGGGGAGCTACAGTTCCGCAGCTAGAGGCGAACACACTACCAATGTACCATGATCGAGATCACTGATTTGGTCCACCTAAGATTGAAGATAACTCAAATGACCTCCATGACAATGCCAATGGTCCATGACCATGTAGTAATGTTTTTTTGCATATCTTATTTGACTTAATGTAAATTGGTTTCACTTGGAAATTATGTAGGTATTGAAAAACGGGATTTACAGAGAGAAAAAACGGGATGCTGGTCGACTGACAGACTGACATAAAAAAAAGTCACTTCTTCTTCTTTCGTTAATCAGCAACGGAAAAATACCATCACGCTGATGCTGTGTCATCAAGTGCAGGTGCTGACATATTCGGACCCCTCTACAGATCTTTAGAGGATTTGTAACAGCATACATTTAACTTCTAGTATAGCTATTACAATGAAATATAAGCTAACCACGAGAAAACTTTGTAGACTTTCACTTTAGGTAGGCACTTGCAACAAAGTCCCGGAAGTAAAATAAGTTGAAGAGGGGAAACAACTCTGTACAAACTGTTGGATGACAACAGGATGAATGTCAACTGAAAAAAATACTTATAATAAGCATGTAACATCAAGTTTTATTATAAAAAGTGAGAAGATACACCATGATCTAACAAGTAACAAAAGGTGATAATCGAAGCTTATGGTTTTGTGACCATAATTTATGTATTGAACCCCTCCCCCTTTTATAAATATTTTGCTAATATTATTATTATAAAATGTTATTTTTCGCGTGTCAACTATGACATATTGGAAAAGGATGCATTTTTCAACTCATTTTTATCATTAGCTTGAAAACGAGAGCAATCTACCCCAATTTTATTACAATTTGGCTTGATTATGGATCATTAAGACATTATGACGTATGAAGATTAAATTTACTATTAGTACCAATACACCTTATCGCTATTTATTCCTATCTGGATAAGTTCTAAAATTACACAACTTTTCAAACCAGTTGAAGCTATCTGGGGCCTAAAAATTTTCAAAGAGACATGTTTAAACCATCTTAAGCACATCAAACAAAGCATTTTCATTGACATGATTTCAATTTTTCTTTTAAAATTTGCTTCTTAAACTATCAAAATTTTGAAATGTCCGCTTTCCAAACATTTTTTCCCTCAGCTCATTGTTGATAAGTTTTGTTTTGTTTCGCTTGACCTCAACAGGAAGTTGTCTAAATAACTGTTTTCCCGGATGGAATTTCTTTACATTGATAAATATACCACAAAAGTGCTGTTTTTTATCTAAAATTATAAAAAGTTAATAAAAATTAAATTATTTTCAAAGAATTGTTGCACTTATTTAGAGCATAATTATAGAAATAAGATACTCCGAATGTTTTTTCATAAGTCCTTTTGTATTTATCTATTAGAACAAAAAAGTTAGCTTGTCTATCAAATGAAAAGAAATATCTGAGAAAACGAAATTTTTAGTTAATGTCTAAAATTTCCACCCCATTTATCTCTATAAGAAGCACATACAGGTATATTTTTTATTGCATATTTGAATTGACTACATTGTAGGTGATAAATAGCTTGTATGCAACTTTTCGTGAAAAAATCACAATGGGATCTAAACTGTATTGTATGCCCTGAAAGAGGGTAACCCAATTAGTTTTCACTAATCTTACTTGTGGGCCCTCATGAAGTAAGTACAAAATGATTTAGAACATACAAATAAACTGAAGCAGGAGCAATTCTGCTGGAGATTCGGGGATGCAGACCACAGCTTATACTAGCTTATTGACTGATTGAAACGGAGACGATGAATAGCGACCAAGAATAAAAAAATGAGCCAATGTGGAGATTTAATTTTGATTAGATTGATGAGGGGCCTGATGGGTTATTTTTGTTCTTCGTGATCGGCGCATTTTCGCTATCGTGATCCGTTTTTTCTACAGATTTATTTTTTTTTATATATTTTCGTGATCCGTGATCATGGAAATTTATTTTCTGTGAATCGTGATTGACAAAAAAATCAACTTGTGAATCATGATGAGATCCCCCCCCCCATCAGGCCCCTCATTGATTCCAAATCGGTTATATGAAATGTTTAAGTTTTTCGAAGAAGTTTATAAATGATTTGCAACGATGAAAATTCTAAACTTAAGAATATAAATTAATATCTTTAACTAATGAATTCAAAATACCAATATCTATTCAATTTAACAAATATGTACTGAATAAGCATCATGTAAATTATAAAATAAAGAAATATGAAATTTGGAGTTTATACAAGGGAGATAACAATTACATTATAATGCTGTCTGCCACATTTTCATTTTCATTAGAAATCATGTAAACTGTAAAAAATGCCAATATCTGCATCATATGCCCAGATATGGTCAATATGTCTTATTTTGATAAATTTTTTGTAATTTCTGTTTTTCTTTCTTGAAAAGTAATCTGACAAATATCGTTTTGTACCTGTAAGACCTTTTATTCACAATAATTGTGTTTTGTCCAAACTCATCTCCTAGGCCTCAGACCACAATTATTCTTTCCATTGGTTATAAAAAAGAAGATGTGGTATGATTGCCAATGAGACAACTCCCCACAAGAGACCAAATGACACAGAAATTAACAACTATAGGTCACTGTACGGCCTTCAACAATGAGCAAAGCCCATACCGCACAGTCAGCTATAAAAGGCCCCTAAATGACAATGTAAAACAATTCAAACGAGAAAACTAACGGCCTAATTTATGTACAAAAAATGAACGAAAAACAATGCATTTCTTTGTAAAAGTCAAATTGAATTAAAAAATTTGCACCGCATCAAACATGAAATAAATTTAACTGCTGATTATGGCAAGCCGTTTTACAATTTATTCGAATTTCAAGATATCTCATATAATATATAAGATATCTTATATAATATATAAGACATCTCATTTAATATATAAGATATCTTATATAATTTCATTTAATAAGATATCTTAAAAACTATATAAGATATCTTATAAACTATATCAGATATCTTATGAACTTTATAAGATATCATAAACTATATAAGATATCTCATATAATATATACGATATCTCATATAATATATAAGATATCTTATATAATCTGTTTTTTATAAGATATCTTATATAATATGGAAGATATCTTATATAGTATAAGATATCTTATATACTTTATAAGATATCTTATATACTTTATAAGATATCTTATATATTTTATAAGATATCTTCTAAAGTTTATAAGATATCTTATATAGTTTATAAGATATCTTATATAGTTTATAAGATATCTCATATAGTTTATAAGATATCTTATATAGTTTATAAGATATCTTATATAATTTATAAGATATCTTTAAAAAAAATTATATGAGATATCTTATAAACTATATAAGATATTTCATAAAGTTTATAAGATATCTCATAAACTGTAAAAGATATCTTATAAACTATATGAGATATCTTATAAAGTTTATGAGATATCTTGAAGTTAGAATAAATAGCAAAACGGCTTGCCATAGCTTATAGACGATTATTATTCTAATAAAATATGCTTATCCCAGGACAATCCATCAGTGCTTTTTCTTTTGAGAGCCCTATTAACATGCCAATGGTAGGATTTGAATCTTGAATAAATGACGAAGGCTAATTTCTTCCCTACTTCCATTTTGGCCAAATCACTACTTTCACTTTCAACAATAAATTTTTTCCACATGTTTTACTTATTTCAATATATATGCAACTGATAGGACCACTTAAATAGTAAACATTTCAAAGAAAACAGTAGTCAGAATATTCAGGAAGAAATACCCCATATAATAATTTGGAACTATATTCCTAGACCACGAACATTTAGGGAATTAATTGTGGTCTGAAGCCTTAAGACAAATGATAAATTTCATAAATAAAGTCTGAAACTTAAATGTCTATCAAATTTATGTACATGTATCTGCAACAATAAGCACACAAAATGCAAATGTCATAATAAATAAAAATGAATAATTTGTAATGACTAAACATTAAATCAAATATATATCTGTAAAAGTTAAATAATGAGACTGTTCAAGGGAGACCACAATGTTCATCAATCTGCTACAAAACAATTAAAAACAAACAAGCAGTTTATATACATAAGATTAATATGATTCATAGTCCTCAAAAGCTTATTATAAATTGCAGAAAGATTTTTTATCACTAAATCCTAACATCAAAACAAGTATTCTTCATGTTTTTGATCACACAATGAAACATATTTTATTACATGGTAATGAAGTATGGAGAATGTTTAATTCTCTTTCCTCCAAATGTAAGAAGGAATATGCATCTTTTGAAAAATTATATTCAGGTTTACCCTGTGAGAAACTTCACATTAAATTTAGCAAATTTATACTTGGTGTGCACAAAAAAACAACAAATGTGCAGTGTTATCTGAACTTGGTAGATTTCCAATTTATTTTAATATTATTAAAGGGATGCTATTGTATTGGTATCCATTAGAGAATTTAGGAGTAATTTTCCTCTATTGAATAAAAAATCATGGTATGGTTCAATAAATGTTTGTATTGAAGTTAGTTGGAATTAATTGTACAAATGCTTGAAATATTCCAATTTATGAATCTAATTACAAATTTAAGAAGTATATACAAACCAAGCTATCAACTGTGTTCATTAGCTACTTGAAAAAAACAGTTAGATAAATGTTATGACGGTAAACTGAAAATATAATATCATATACATGTTTAAATCAAATTTTGGTTTTGAGAAATATCTCACACTGATTAAGAATTTTTACAAGGTTACATATTTCTTCACATAGGTTACAAATAAAACTGGGTAGATATCAAGGTATTCCCTGCCACAGCAGAAAATATAATAAATGTACTTCCAGCACTGTGGAAGATGAGGCTCATTTTCTTTTTGATTGTACAAATTTTAAGGATAAAAGAGATGATTTGTTGACATTTCCACATATATATATATTTAGCATGCCAGTTAGTCTTTAAGGTATCATCCCCTGGTGTCAACTGCATTCAAGTTACCTATGTTGCTACCTTTTATGCTTTTGATATAGGTAGGATAAAGACATTTTCCACATATATATTTAGTATGCCAGTTAGTCTTTAAGGAATCATCCCCTGGTGTCAACTGCATTCAAGTTACCTAAGTTGCTACCTTTTATGCTTTTGATACAGGTAGGATAATTAGATATAGGAAGATGTGGTATGAGTGCCAATGAGACAACTCTCCATCCAAGTTACAATTTATAAAAGTAAACCATTATAGGTCAAGGTACGGCCTTCAACACGGAGCATTGGCTCACACCGAACAGCAAGATATTTTCCACATATATATTTAGCATGCCAGTTAGCCTTTAAGGTATCATCCCCTGGTGTCAGCTGTATTTACAATGTAGGATCCCACACTGCTATCTTACTTGTTGCTGACACGGGAAGTGCTGTAAACATGCTGAATCTTTTGGGCTTGACAACTTTATGTATATCTTTTATTTAACTATGTATTTTTTTTTTCTCAATATATATTATCAAAAACCTAATAGCAACCACATTTGCATTGTGTATTATAAAAGCTTAAGCTGCTTAAATATTTACTTAAGAAAATATATTGATCACTTGATTTTACTGAATGTTATTTGTGTTATTCTCAAATTATAAAGTTATTGTCATGTCAAATGAGGGTGGTAAAGGGTTATTTTCGTGCAACATGTTTTGCCATTTTTATTTCACGTGCAGCCGTGAAAAAGGTTCGTTATTAACCGTGTTTCGTGAAATCAGTAAAAAGATCAATGTGCAAGAAATTTTTAATTGTTCGTTCATCGTGAAATGGCAATTTTATTTCACGTTCTTCCGTGCGGATACCACCCTTTACGCCCCTCTCAAATGTGTATGCCCTTTGGGGTCCTTTATAATTATTGGAATTAAATATTCTTCTTCTTCTTCATAGTGTACATTTTAATTAATAATCTACATTTGTATATATCTCTGTGTGACTTGATGAAGATGTTTGAAGCATTTAGATTTAAATAAACATTAAGATTTTGATTTTTTTATGTTCTTTAGTAAGCTATTCAATAGAATTGCAGAACTGTATGCAAAAGATTTTTTCATTTTATTCCTGTTTGGCTGAATAACTACCAAATTGTTTTTTCAGACGGATCTTAAATTTCTTTCATAAATTTCAGATTTCTGAGCACACAACTTTTTCATAAAATCGGGAGTTTTATCGTGCAAGATATTATATAATGATATGAAATTCTGTCTCAGAAACTTAACCAATTTAATCTGTCAAAAAGTTCTCTCGATGGTGTAAAGAAAGGGGCATCTAAAATTATTCTTGCTGCTCTTTTTTGAAGTTTTATTAATGTCTGGAGGTATTCTTCATTACAATTACCCCATACTGTGCAATAGTGGTCAAATATTGGTAGAATATAAGAATTCTATAATAAAATTTTACTTTTGTGGTCTAAGTATTTCTTGATTTTTGCAAAAATGAATAACCTTGAGCTAATGGTTTTAGAAATTTAATTGATTTGCTCTTTCCAAGTAAGGTGGTGATCTATTTTAATTCCTAATACCTTTTATAAAATTGAGAATGGAAATGGGGAATATGTCAAAGAGACAACAACCCGACCAAAGAGTATTCTCCCGGACGTTTTAATAATTTTATTATCTATACAATTATAATGAATTATATTTATTTGCTTGTCCAATATATTTTTCCTCTGGGGAGAGAAGTAATTGTAATATCTGCCTCAGATTGTTTAATAATAGTAGTACATGTAGATACTTAGCCAGCCGTAATCGGTTGAGCTAGGGAAGTATTTATATAACTCAGTCTGTTAAAGCGCTGACTTTGAACACAGAGGTCACAGGTTTGAGTCCTGGAGGAGACCATGTGATTTTCTAGTTAAAGTTATACTCCCCAGTTTACTAGTTATAAAATAGGTGCGGATCCAGCCATTTTGTAAAGGGAGTGTTCCGACCCCAGTAACACCATGAAACGTTCACTAAATTAAGAAAAAAATCAAATGAAAGGGGGTTCTAACCCCTGGAACACCCACTGTATCTGCTAATGATATGATAAATATACTAAAAAATTGGCTAAGTGAAAAAAGTATAAAAAGGGACAATATACACAAAATATGCTTGAGAGATTTGATATGACTTCAAAAAATAACCTAGAAAAGCTTATTAGTGGGAACACGCAGATAACAGTGAATAGCAGTGATGATAGTGATAGCAGTGATGAGCATTGTGAAATAGTGTCTCGGGGGACAATAAACTTGCTTTTGTCCTAATAGCCAGTAAATAAGTGTATAATATTTGTGGGATATGACATAATAATATCTGCCTCAGGTTGTTTAATAATGACACAAAAACAGGTTTATATAATGAAGCATCATAAGCATATCAACTGGTTAAAAATGTGACATCTTTAAATCAACCAATTAAAACTTGTTTACATGTTTTCCATCATATTCTAAAACCCATTATATTAAACGGAAACACCCTTAAATACTATTCAAATAGCTTAAATAATTTTTGGTTGGTAAGGGTTCCTCCCCTTGGCCCTCAGCTAAGGATTTGCATTGGGCCTAGACCACATGCTAATTGTTCTGGAAAATTTCCATAATATATATGTTGGCAAGTATGAAATATATTTTCAAAATGTATTTGTTTATCTATGGATGAAAAGTTTTTTAACACGTAATATCTTTAATTTGAAAGAATTTGAAAGGTTGTAAATAAATTAGTTTCTTTTATATTTCAGAATAAGAAGATGAATATCTATAGAAATTAGGATCAAACAGGCATGAGATAGTTGAACATCATGGATACCAGTATCAGTGGTCACTCTTCCACCTCTGAAAGGGATGACATTGAATGTCAGCTACAATATGAAAATGTAGGATCTGTAATGTTCCAAAATGAAATGCATGCTGGGAATTTTCTGAAGGAAATGAACTTACTGTATGAAGATGATTTGCTGAAGGATATCACTCTTTGTGTTCAAGGTCAATCATTGTCTTGTCACAAGGTCGTCTTGGCTGCTGCAAGTCCTTATTTCAAGGCCATGTTTACATTAGATTTAAACGAAAGTAAACAATCACTTATTGAGCTACATGAAATAGATTTTGAATCTGTTAGTTTTATTGTTGACTATTCTTATACTGGTTCCATAAATATTCACCAGGAAAATGTACAGAATCTATTAGGAGCTGCTTCCCTGTTTCAGATTTTACCAGTGCAAAAAGCTTGTGCCAAATTTTTAGAAACACAAGTTGATAATTCTAACTGTATAGGTATATTCAATTTTGCACATATTCATAATTGTGATAGTCTAAGACTAAAGGCTAGAGAACATATTGAGAAAAATTTTACAGAAGTTTGTCGAGGAGAAGAATTTTTATGTCTGTCATTAGATAAAGTAGAAGATTTGATATCAAGTGATGAATTGAATGTTGATCGTGAAGAGATTGTTTTTGAAGCAGTTATGACATGGATTTCAGAGAAAGAAGAAGATAGACGATCTTTTATTGGTGGTTTGCTGCCCCATATTAGACTTGGACTTCTATCTGTCAAATATCTGAAAGACAATGTCATGAACAATAAATATATTCAGGATTCTGATACTTGTATTAATCTTCTAGAGAGTTTGATTAAATTAGAAAGTAATCCTGAACTTTATTGTGGCAAACACAATTTCAGTCTGGCCTTGAGGTCTGGAATGATTAAACCAGAACATTGTATTCTTTTTGTAGGAGGGACTGATCATGGTCGACGGAACACTTCTATCAATTGTTACAATCCATTAACTAGAGAAACATTTTATATGGAAGATTATCCAACTGCCAAACGCTTAGGAGATTATGAAGTAGAAGATTTATCGTGTGTTGTTACCGAACAAGGAATGTTATACTCAGGGGGTGGTAACTACATTTATCATGACTTTCCTTCGGAACATTTCGATTCTGACGATTCTTTTGATGATTTAGAGGAGAGAATTGTTAGAAAAGACTTCTACTGCTATGACAATGATCACAACAAGTGGCTATCCATGGCACCAATGCTGTTCCCAAAGTCAAACTTTACTTTGGCAAGCTTGGGCAAGAAAATTTACTGTTTTGGTGGAGTTACCGAGAACCAACATCCAACAGAAATTATTGAAGTTTACGACATCGAGAAGAACCGATGGAGTTATCAGGGTATGTTACCTACAACACTTGTAGACTTATGTTCAGTTGTATATGATGAATATATATTTCTGTTAGGTGGTAGAACAGGTGTTGGTGCTCATAATCTTGTCGTAATGTACCACCCAACAAAAGGAAACTGGATTTCCAGAGCAGGGATGCCAACTCCACGATTTAAATTTGGTGCATGTTTGGTGCATGGTGAGATTTACGTAGCTGGAGGCCAGATTTACTCGCATGCCTCCCAGACAATAAGTAGAGAAGCTCTGAAATCAGTAGAAATATTTAATATATCAGACAATCAGTGGCGACAGGGTCCAGATTTACCAGACGAAATGTACAATGTAGGACTAAGCATGGTGAATGGTGCTCTATATTGTTGTGGGACGGTAGAATATAGAAGATTAACCAGAATATGTCGTTATAACATTGTGTGTAAACTTGACTTTGCGACAAATCGTTGGACCATTATAGAACAATTGCTGAGTACTTGTCAGAACTTCCATTGTATATCAGCAAGACTCCACACACGGAAACTATCACAAGTCTTCCGACCTGATGTTGATACATAGCCTCAAATATACATTAGGAAGAATTTTTTATTTTTCAATATGTACAACAAACTCTGTTCTTAAATAGTTTTCATTTAAGCTGTTTCTGTATAAACAATGATAAAAAATCTATGTATTCCTTGCACATTTTTACATCTACATCAAGAAAAGGTATAAAAAGTTAAATACATTTCTTGCATTTTTAACAGTCATAACAAAGTTATGCAGCTCTTGATTATTTTTACCCGTTTAAGACGATTACTTTTACTCGTTTAAGACAAATTAAGGTTAAAATGTAATCCTAATAGAAGATTTAACATACATGAGATATATATTGAAGTCAAAAAAATTTTAAAACATGACTCATAGAACTTACAAAATGTACATGTACCTGTTTTATTTTTCAAATTTCATTTGAAATTGATTGTAAATCGGTAGAATTTGATGGTAAGAATTTTTATTTTTCTGCACTTATTTCAACATAACCATGATAACTAGAACTTTTTCTTTTTGCAATTGCTGGAATTTTTTCCCAGTTGCTTATTTGGAAAGAAATAATTCAAATTGTGACTTGAAAATGTTTTTTTTTCTTTCTTAAAGTCGGATGATTTATCTTGTATGACTAGATACATTTGAATTTGATCTAGTCATGGTAGTCTTTTTTCATGTTTATTGGAGAATTTGAAACTATAACAAAACTAAGGTGCCAAATGTGTAATTAATCTTGTGAATGACTTTAATTTGAAAAGAATTGGATAATGACCATTAGGAATGTACTGGTACAAGGTATTCAGTGGTATTGATTATCTATTTAACATGTTTAAATTATAGGCCAAGTAAAAAGATATGTCTGTTTAGGGTAAGTTAAGTTGGTACATGTAGGTAAATAAATACTTATATATATAATATAGGTTGATTGATTGATTTATTATAGTTCAACACCAGGTCAGCTCACATATAGACTGTAAACGGGATCAATTTGGAATTAAAGCAAGCACAAACATACCACATCTCCTTATTTTATATTAAATGACCTCCTGATGGAACAGCCTGTTGAATAAATTGTTAATTTCCTATTGTTTTGAATATGCATGAAATATTTGCCACTGAACAAACGATCAATGAATGAATCAATTTATATTTGACTTAACCTGTACTTGTTTTTTAGAATCTTTGTAAGTTGTACATGTCTGTTTTACTTGGTCTAGCTGATATTGGCCTCACTTTCATGGTTTATCAATCAAAATTTGTTCAGTTTCTTAATTTAATTAAGTTTTGAATAAGACTTAGAAAAACTGTAATATTTCATTTATTGTCTGTTAAATGTATCTGTGGTAGTTTTTTGTCTTCTGTAATTCTTAAAGGATTGATACTTTCTCGGACTGATTGATAATTATATTTTAATCAACATGTGGCTTGTTTGATCTCAGTTGTTGATTGGTCAAAATTCAATTATGACGTCAAATTTCTTGATTTACTCTGAATTAACTATTGTGATATATCATGAAAAAAGCCACCATGCCTGATGACGTCAATTAAATAGAACACATCTTTTTGAAGATCATTGAAAAAGAAAGAAAAAGTGTGCATACATATTTTCTAAAAATCATTTAAGAAACAGACACCACCATGGAATCTTATGCAATATGATAATGACATGTATGATATTTCTACACTCTTGACAGTTAAATTCCAAAGACATTATATTAGAAATAATCAGCAAGCCTCTCATTTCAAATTTGAAAATTGAACTCTCTTGAGTTGAGAAATATAGTATCAATCTCAATGCAGTGGTAGAATCTATATTTCATTTAAATTGGATTCATGTTAATCTGACTTTTATCCTATAGATTTTTATGATATTCAGTCGTGATGATTAATTATGCGGGCAAGACATTACTATGCATCCACTGTTGTTTATTTTGACATATTATTTCCTTTACTGTCACTGCCTAAGACTTAATTGTCTTTTTGGGAGATGCATTTTTTTTATTGCATTTAAGAATAAATATCAGAGTGTATTTTAGAATAATTAGGCTATAATAATACTGTAAATTAGATGTGGCTTGTTGATATAAATGTAAATTGTGTGGCCTAAATACAATTTTTTTTATCAGACTTTCCATTTATATAACTAGATTCATATGATTTTATTGTATTGCAGTACATTTTTCACAAAACTATTCTGATTGATTCAAAATTTATAAAACGTTGCTTTATAATGGGAGATAACTCAGTTGATTGAGTTTTTATAAAAGACTGTATTGAAAAATTATCTAATTTATAATGTTGTGGGAAAACACGTTTTCATTCTACTAACATGAGTGCTGTCTTGTGTATAATAATTACATAATATGAGAAATTTTGTATAGCTTTTACTAGCCCGAAAACAAGCATGGTGACCTATACTTTTTTTTTATTGTACCTGTATCTAAAAAAAAAATATATAACTACATTTTGTAAAGCATACACAAATTTGAATCCAATAAAACTTAAATTAAGTCATTAGGTAAAATTCAGTAATTTTTTTGTTTACCTAGAATGCAATAGAGAATTTTTACCTACAGAATTTGATTCTCAAAGAAGCTGCCTTTCACAGATGGAAATATTAGGACCTTACGATCTTCCTCACTGTTTATACAGGGTGCATATGTCTCATGAAAAGATTTGTAGTATCATCAATACTTAAGCAGATTCAGACTGGCTCTAGTCAAGGTGCACTTTATAATAAGTGTTGTAATTGCCACAAGATTTTGTAGTTAGCCCCTGACATTCTGGCTTATAACACCTATAAAACTGACCACTATGAAATTGTACAAATTATTATATAAATGGTATTTACCTCTAACAACAAACAAACAATTATCTCTCTAGGGATAAGCTTTGGGTGTTTCTAAACAATTCAATGGTTTATAGTGTGCTATTTTTTTCATTTTCCCTAGTGCTTCCATAATCATATTGTTGTTATAAAAAATTTTTGCCAAATTTTTATGTCTGATATTTTATGCGTTATAAAAAAAAGTTTGCATCCTCTACTTTTAACTGGATAAAATGATTGCACATGTATGGTAATTAGGTGGAGATTCCCTTAACATTGATTTCCTTTATAATCCTTACAAACAATGATAATTTTGCACAGCTAGTTATAGCTAGAAAACAAGCATGGTGACCTATACTTTAAATGACACCTTTATTTTTGAAAATAAATATGTAGACCTTACTGAGAAGTCAGAATGATATGGTTTGATTTACATTTGTATTTGTTGTTGTTTGTCAACCTGTTAGTGTATCTGCTTTATCTCCATGTGTACACACTGTTTACTTCTAAGAATAATGTCAACTTAGTAAATAATATTTCTGTGGATTTGATATTATTCCAGAGGAACTAATTTTGAGAATTTCTTTAGTAAAGGTGAACCAGATGTTAGCAATTTCAACATTCTACAAAATTCAAATTGGATTGCATGCATGAAAATACATTTTCTCCTTAATCCATGAAAGTTGCCCAGACCCATATTGAACCTCTAAGGCAACACTCATCATAAAAAAAAAAAATTATATAAAGTGTTCAGCCTTTTGATATTATGGAAGCCTTACTAAGAACTTAATTCTAAAATGATTAAAAATACAAGTATAAATTGAAGTTCTTTTGGTGATTTTTTAGCTGAAATGTCATTTTGCTGTGAGAAGAATTAAGATCTATGAGGGTCTGAATGGGGTTTACAGAATAGAGATTAATTGTCCAATCGAATAAAAATAAAAATAGAGAATACTGGGTAAACAAATAAAGAGTATTGAAAAATAGCTTAAAATATCAAGAATACAGAAATCAAGACCCCATCCAGACCCTCCTCTATTATTCAAAATAACATTACAATAGCATTCCAAAATATAACAGATGTCTGTCCTCTTAGTCTTTCATTAAAAAGAAGCAAAATCTTGCTGACACATTTTCAAAATGATTTTAGTGAAGAATGTTGCAAGTCTTCAGGTTGTCAGCTTATCAATTGTAAACCTACTTTGGTAATGTATTTTATTTTTTTCATGCTGTCAAACATTTTAGACATATGTTATATTTGTAATACATGTACCATCAAACAAAACATTAAATGAGAAAAATTAAAGAACTGTGTTTATATTTTGTAATAACTTTTATATGATTCGCATGACTGATTGATTGAAATATCAATCAGTAGACATCAAACGGATTTAGTATAAAGACTTCATAAATCATCTGAGAAATGCTCTACTTTGTGCAATGCCAAAGTATAAGTAATACAAGTTTGGTTATCTCCTGTTTAACATGTAAGACCAGGACTGTATTCCTTAAAACAAAATCTTCAGGTAGTACTCCATAACTGTAAAGCTTCATCAATATATCCATCTAGTCATTTATGATCAGTGCTTACATGAGCCTATTAAATAAATGAAAACATATCACTTTTTAAATTTCATACATCCCAAGACGCACTTTTCTGGATTTACCTTCATCAGCAACACTCAAACCTGAATATTTGAAAGCAAAGGATGTATAAGAACCCAAAAAAGTGAAGAGCTAACGTAAACCAAGAAGAACCAGCTAAGGTCAACTTTGCGAGAGGGAGGTAAAACATTATTTCTTTATAATTTTTAAATGACCAAATTTAGAAAGCTTAAAATGAATTTCTATTATAATTGAAGTTAGTAAGCTTGTTTCTATCCCCTTTAACATGTAGAATCAAACAATATTCCTATATCCACATCCTCAGGTTGTGTTCTACAACTGTTTAAGTTTCATCAATACCTGTTCAGCCTTACAAGAGGTGAATTGCTTATAAGATGCAAGGACAGACAGACATACTTCATCTGCTCCACCTGCAGCTTAATTGTTAGTTGTACATTTCTGCATGGGACTTGAAAGGTGAGGTGTACCATAAACATACACTGGCAACACTGTGTTCATTATAAATAATGCAATACCAGTCTCACAAAATGATTCTTTTAAAAATAAAAAGCCAGTAGTATCCTCAGGCAAACCTATTTAACCTGCCACATTCTCTATGTGCCTGTCCCAAGTCAAGAGACTGCAATTCAGTGGTTGTTGTTTGTTGATGTATATCATATTTGTTTTTTTCCTTGTTTTGTACATAAATGTGGCCGTTAGTTTTTTCGTTTCAATTGTTTTACATTTGTTATTTCGGGCCTTTCATAGCTTGCTATGGGGTATGGGTTTTGCTCATTTGTTGAATGTCGTACAGAGAGCTAGTTGCTAACTTCTACATCATTAGGTCTCAGGTAGAGAGTTGTCTTATTGGCAATCATACAAAATCATCTTGATTTTATAAGAATGTCATACTTTATGATTTCCACAAAAATTTCTGAAAGCAAAAGTTAGATGTCCGACAAGTGTACAACACCAGAAATAAATTCAAATAAAGTAACTGAAAAAATACAAAATACATCTGCAAATCATCATTATACATATTACACTTACTTATGCAACTCTAATTGTTAACGTAATGTATTGTAACGTCATATCATTATTACACTTATTGTAGGCATAATGTTTCTAGTCAGTATAGTAAACAGGGTTTGAAATATACACACGTCTTTCTATAATTCACACAAGCGAAGTACTACCACTAAACCCAGACAATACACAAATGTACCAAAACTCAACTCTTTCCTACAGACATGATTTCCACCAAAAATGAGGAAGAGCCATATCATTTAGCTGACAAATCAAATGTTGACCACAAGATATGAATACAAACTTAAATTCTGTGTAATAGTGAGGCGCAAGATACCAAGGGATAGTAAAATTAATAAGTGGAAAACTAAATTGACAATGCTGTGGCAAGAAAACTAAAAACAACTTTAAGTCTCAGCCTACAAAACACAACATAGATAACTAATTTAACTGACTTACTCTTATCACATGCTGACAGAATCTTTAACACCAACGTAGTTGTGTTGAGATTGCATGCACATTACCATTTGTGCAAATAAACATTTAAATCTTGAACCATGTCCTAGTTGTGTTAGATTAAAGTCATCTGTTTAGTCTAGGACAACACTTGTTTATCAAATCAAAATTACAAATAGACTGATCCCATTGATCTAGGTCCAATGAAATCAAAAGACTCTTTGCTCTTATTCCAATTAAATCAAAAGACTATTAGATCAATGATTTTTAGTGTACTTTTACTTCTTTGTCTTATTTTTCGAAACTAACTTTACTTTATAACTATATATTTAACTATATAACTATACTATATAAAAGGTGGTGTGGTTTAGATGCCATTGACAGCAACTCAATCAAACAAATGTCCAAATGTTTCTTTCTAAAGGTCTGCGGATCTCTTTTGGGACTCCGGTTCCTACAACTAAAATGATTGGCCATTAGGATATAGCCATGAGTGCTGAAAGTGGCGTTAACACACCAACAATAACTCAACCAATCAAACAACCAAAGATATTTTTTTTGTTTAACCTTTTTATTTCAATTTTTGTTTATCACAGTTCTTCGATATAAATACAAATAATGATTATACACCAATCTGTATTAATCCATATTAGCTACGTGGTAACAGAATTATACATGTTTGTGTAGCAACAATGCACAGATGTTAATGAAATACTATATTCACAGTTCCCATATAAAAAAATCCCACAAGTTTATCAAATATTCCACATGAGATTATCAATTCTTCACATTATCTAACATCTGTTTATCAATTCTTCACATTATCTAACATCTGTTTATCAAATCTTCACATTATCTAACATAAGTTTATCAAATATTCACATTATCTAACACTTGTTTATCTAATCTTCACATTATCTAACATTTGTCTGTCAAATCTTCACAGATTCCACATGATTTTTTCATATCATAGTTATGTTTTTCACAATATAAACCCACATGAGTTCATAAAATTTTATTCTAAATGAGTGTATAAGGTTGGACGAGGTTTTCAATATAGGTACACATGAAATAAATCCTTATAAAAAAGGTATAAGCTCATTTAATATAGACAAACTCAAAAATAACGTTCAAAGCTTGAGATTTTCATCTCAGCATAATTTATATTTTCTAACTATTGTATCTAACTTCAGTATAAACTCAAACGATAGTAAAGAACCTATTATAGAACTCTGCTGTAGGTTGTTCTCTTGGTGTTTGTCTTTTATGTTCTATTGTATCTTGTAAATATTCAGGATCAAAGTTCAGATCTATCATAAAAAATATGGAGAGATGTGTCCATAGAAATAATCAACTAATTAGAAATATTGAATAGTAAATATTCTTACAATATTCATTGATATCTGAATAACGTTGGTAGAATATAGGTTTTTAAAATGATATAAAACCTAACAATTTAATAACATTTGGAATCAAATAAACTACTTAAAAGAATATACCCAGTACAAGTACGTGTATTAATGTCAGATGTGATATGGCACAACAAACTGTCAAGTTTATAAACAATAATTTTACTGTTGTGAGATCCAGGGTGCATATCAGTGAACAAGTACTACAGGTAATTTCACACATAGATTGCAATAGCATTTTTCCTTACTGTGCTATCAGCACATAGCAGGATATTGAGGGAGAATTTAGGGATTGGAACCATTTTATCCAATATAATCAGTCAGGGGACTTACTTAAATGAGTGATTTTCTAAATCACTGATTCAAGTAACATTATGTCCATAAAGGTTGGAAGTAAGAGTTGTCTTTCTTTAGTAATCACCTATTTAAGTAGTACAAATTAATCACTAGACTAAGTGATTTAATTTTATTGTAGCTTTTAATATAGAATACTAATGATCCAGGGACTAATTATGTTGCTAAAATTATCAGAACCAACATTTGTGTTGATAGGATGACCGGGTCATGTCAGGTGATGACCTTGTACTAAATCTAGGATAATGACATAAAAATCACTTGTTTAAGTATCATACCTCAATTTCCTTCCAAAAAATCACTTCTTTAAGTATCATTATTTTAATAACCCCCACTAATTTCAACACCCCCGAACAGTGAAATTTTGATCGCGAACAGTAGAATTTTATTACATAATCTATAAGATGAAACCTTGAATTTTACAGGAAAAATACTCCCACTGCTGGGAAAAATCTGTCAAGAAAGTATCAGTTCATTATGTAAAGCCATTTTTATAGCATTTTTTCAAATAAAATAGAATTTGCAGCTAAATGATTGCATCAAAGGTATAAACCTTGCTGCTTAAAAGAAGCAAATTTTTTTTTTTTTTTCAATTTTACTAATGAAAAAATATTATCTAAACCTATGTGTTTAAAATTTTGGTAAAACTACAAAATCACAATTTGTGACAAAACTTCGAATTTGCTACTTAAATTAGTGATTTAAAAATCACTTATTTCAATAAGTCCCCTGACTGATAATTAAAATTAGTTCTCCCAACTTGCTCCTCATTTTCGTTCAGTTGTTTATATAAACAAATGAAAGAAAATGAGGAGAAATGCAACCAACTGAATAAAAATAAGGAGCAAGTGAGGAGAACTAGATTGCATTTTATCCCCTATTCTTTGAAATTATATTTAAAAGCATAAAATTAACCAAAATTATGCTGGAACAACTCTTTTCTTCAAATTCCCAACCTTTAAAAAACAGTTCTTGATCCAGATCTGCAGCATTAACACAGTTGGAAATCTAATGATCCATACTGTTTGTAATACTATGCCCCTGTGTACAATGACAAAAAATAAATATATAACAGAAATACAGGATACAATAACAAAGGTCTTTTATGTTGAAGTTCTTGAACACATAATAATGATCCTGCACTGTATGCTGCCCACATTACACCAAGAAGCTGAAATTATAAAATATACACATCACAAGCGGAAGATTCAGAGAGGGCAGGGTTGCAAAATTATTTATTTTGAGGCTTATCTAAAGTAGAACCTATTGAATTCTATTTTTTTATGTGTTCTAGCTATTACGTTTACCTCAGTCAGCTATGAAATGTAAAACATCATAGTTCTTTAACAGTCAGTAAATAACACTGCTGTATATATACTACACAAAATTAATATTTGTATTACTTATAGAAGATTATTGGCAAACTATATAGACTGGATCAAGGGTAAATATGGTACTATGGTGATCAGAGGCAAAGCAGATATTTTGAGGCATGGTGACTTATACCTACTTTTATAAGAATTCCAACATAGTACATAGAACGGAACAAAGGTAAAGCTGATGCTGTGATGACCAAAGGTAATACTGAGTAACCAATCACACCAAGGCACTGGGAATATGATACCTGAAATAAACCATCATCTGTTATAATAAAGTGTGGATACACACAAATATCTTGCCAGTATATTAGATGTGAATACTACTGGCAATGATGAAAAGGTTAAAAAGTGTACATCTTATAGCCTACACTAGTTACATGCACTATGGATTTTGTCATTTTCACCAATCTATGGTGGGAGTCGGCAGATTAGTGGACAAAACTTGTAGGTGTGAACTACTGTAAACCAACTTATTTTCGCGGATACTTTATTTTGCGTTTCACCCTTTCTAACACACTTAGCGGCAATTAAAGTTCGCGATTCTCAAATATTCTTGATGTAGTTGAATAAGGAAAGATCCAAAGTTTTACATATTCGCGACGATTTATATTCACGTTATTTTTCTACTCGCGAAAGTAGCAAAAATAATTCGCTCGCGAAAATTAGTTGGTTTACAGTATGTAGTGAACTTGTCATTTCATTTTAAGACTGGCACATACAATATCTTTGAGTTAGGTTTTTTTATTTACATGTATTCAATTTTAACAAAATCTGAAATCTAATTTGAGTGAATAGGAATGGCTATCCACATTTGAAGGTTCAAACTCTTTACAAATTGGGATTTTCAGTCATAACCAACTTTGTTTACGTTTTAACAGTGTTCCTATAGAATTTTATTTATGATCTAAGAAGAAGAGTTTGTCAACAAGACGAAAGATCTCGTAGTTTTGGTGACTGCATACGGGACAATATCAGTGAATTAGTGTACAGGAAGACAATAATTCAATAGCAGTACATTTATGAAGATTTTGATAATATAAAGGATTTTCTTTTACAATACTTGTTTTATCATTAAACTTAGCCATTCAGGTATGTAAAACATATTCAACTTCTTTTTTAAATTTGAAGTTTCATACGACTTTAACATTTCTGCAAATAGATTTTTTCCGTCAATGGATATATAAAAAAGAAGATGTGGTATGATTGCCAACGAGACAACTTTCCACAAGAGACCAAATGACACAGAAATTATCAACTATAGGTCACCGTACGGCCTTCAACAATGAGCAAAGCCCATACCGCACAGTCAGCTATAAAAGGCCCTGAAATGACAATGTAAAACAATTCAAACGAGAAAACTAAATAGTTCATTTTTCCTTAGTAAAACCAATTAACATTTGTAAAAAAATGATTTGTTTGGTATTCAGAAAACCTGAAAAAAAGTGTCAAAACTGTTACGTTCTTTCTATCTATTGAGGCATATCTGTCTATCCTTAATCTTACCTCTCCACCAAGAGCTCTTGCTAACAGGAAGATAATTAATGATCCAAATATCCATATAGTTATAATCCATGATATAACCTGAAAAATAAATAAACATTCTAATGGCAGATCTTTAATAGATTTAAGAAATAATTCATGGGGGCTTGAATTTATCGTGATTTTACCACCGGTTAGCCCTTTATGCTTAATATTTTACCACGAGCAACGAGTGACATGAATTATTCTATTCTAATAGGACAAAGACAGCAATTCTTTTGGATCGAAGCAATCTATGTAAAGGAAATTTTTGCTGTTCCTGTAATTGAACACACTTTTAATATTGACGTAAACGACGAAGAAAATTGAATAAGTGAAATTCTTAAAAGATATACAATAACATACAAAGACAGATTTGAATGAATTTAATTGATCATCTTACTTTCATTTATTAAGAAGATATGGACATATACAAATTCATACCATTGTTTGTTTATGTTTTGACAACTTTCAGTTTCCCATTTGTGCATTTCCCTTTAAATCCTTACATTCTTACGACATCGTACAATGACATCATTTACACCATATGACGTGAGATAAATCATTCATAAAAAGCATACAATGTGGTAGTAGGATTGGAACATCCAGAGGCATAGAGTCCCATTATTTTTAATGATAAAATATAGAAGATATAAGTACAGGAATATTACAATATTCTCTGACATGTTTTTACCATATAATACCAAATAGATGTATAGTCCTTTGGGAAAAGTTTCTGCAAATGAAATAAATATGTGCTCATTTGTATCTCTTGAAAAGTACCCTTCATAAAAGGGATAGTCATTACATTGAGAGGTTACCCCCTCATTTGAGGGGTTGTTCCCAAGCTGAGAAATATGAACAGGACTTTAAATGGCTAATCATCACAGAAGAAGGATATTACTGTTCTGTGTGCCAAAAATACAGCACTAAAGCTAAGAACAGGACAGAAACTTGGATCAATAATTCATGCATTTGCAGACTTCGCAGGAGGAGGGAGTCCTGCATAAGCCATCTGCTATCCGAGATGTGCAAAACTAATTTGTCAAATGAAAGGTTTAGGCAGTGATAGCAGAAGAACGATTCAATTCCATTAAATGTGAATATAATACTAATCATTCTTTTTGTGACCCCCACCCACAGTGAAAAAAAAGCGGTTGAAAATGTAAAAAAAAAAAAAAAACCAACACCCGGTTGAAAGATATTTTTTCAAAACACCCACCTTATCTTAGTGGAAAATGGTTAACACTGGCAAACTTAAGTTAGAGAACGGAAACTAAAAATTCAAACTTGATCTGTGTTTTGTGGTAATAAGCATTGTGTATAAGTTTCATTACTTTTGGTTGAGGCAAACTCAAGTTAGAGAATGGAAACCAATTTTGGGACGTACGTTCGTATGTACGTAGGTATGTACAGACGGACGAGGGTAAAACTTAATGCCCCCACCGCTACGGCGGGGGCATAAAAACACACTGGAGTTTTCCTCGTCATGTTACATATGACAGGTGCCATTTGTGGAGCTGGAACTGCCTACTCATTATTCAATTAGTTCACTTACCAGTTTTGTTCTATTTCATCGTTATATTGTTTGTGTGTAGGGTTTTGTGGATCGTTGTTTGTTTTCCTTTTTGGCCATTTTGTTTTTTGTGACAAGTTTTTTCTTCTTTGACTTATAACTAAGACTGATTGCCAGCTTGGTATCTGTTTTTTTTTCACTAAAGTTATCTAATTCTAAGTTTCATGATGGTCATGCAGTTTAAATAAACTCATCATAGATACCAGGACTAAATTTTGTATATACGCCAGACGCGCGTTTCGTCTACAAGACTCATCAGTGATGCTCGAATCCAAAAAAGTTAAAAAGGCTAAATAAAGTACGATGTTGAAGAGCATCAAGGACCAAAATTTCTAAAAGTTTTGCCAAATACAGCTAAGGTTATCTATTCCTGAGGTAGAAAAGCCTTTGTATTTCAAACATTCAAAAGTTTTGTAAACAGTTAATTTATAAATATGACCATATCAATGATAATTCATGTCAGCACAAAAGTGCTGACTACTGGGCTGGTGATACCCTCGGGGAATTAAAACTCCACCAGCAGTGGCATCGACCCAGTGTTTGTAAATAAACTCATCATAGATACCAGGACTAAATTTTGTATATACGCCAGATGCACGTTTTGTCTTCAAAAGACTCGTCAGTGACGCTCGAAAGAAGAATTACAGCATTTGTTGAAAGGCCTCAACAGTTTTTTTTTTTTTTTATAAAATTCATTGATGATTCCCACATGTTCCTTGAAAATTTGTAGTGGTTTTTGAGCATAGTCCTTGAAGGATCTCCAGTAACTCTCAAGATGATGAACCACAATAAAAAAAAAAACGTTCACTTAATGTATCAATATTTTCCAGAATGGTGCTCATAACATTCAACCCATAACATTTTTTTTCTGACACACATTCATGTTACAAGAAAGAATTACAAATCTGAATAAAGAGCTGCGCCATGAGCGCATAATATGTCTGTCAACCTTTTTAGTGGGTTTTTGAGTTATTGCCTGAAAACTGGAAAATCCAAACTTTTTTATGAATAAAGTCCCAATACTCCAAAACGTAAAGTTAGAAATTTTTAAAAATCGAAAAGGGATCTCATGTCAATATATTTAAACAATTCACCAAAGTTTCATGAATATTGCTTATAGTCAGAAAACAGGAAAATCTCCCTTTTTTTATGAATAAATTCCCATAACTCCAAACTAAAAATCTAAAATTTATAAAAATCGAAAGGGAGCTTTGAGTTTTGAGTTATTGCCCAAAGTGTTGATGACAGACGGACAGACAATGGTTTTTCCATAATAAGTGCTGTAAACGGGTGTATAAAAAGTATTTGTTCAGTTAAAACAGACAATTTGATTTAATCTTTCCAAATTCAATGTTGTATATTGAAATTAACCCAAAACAATTTATAACATGTACACATTTTAGTGATGATATAAAGCAACAATGAAGTACCAGTAGTCGAAGTCAAACCATGTTTTTATTAACATTGTAGATGTGAACCCAATAATAAAATCACTTTGCATTATTTCATAATTTAATAGCTGATAAGCTTTTTAAAGAACCTCTTCAGTGTTCTGAGTTCATTATTGTTTATAGGATGCACTTTATGAGACTTTTGGTTCTTTTTTTCTAAATTATAAACTTACTCTGAACTGTCCATATAATGATACAAGAGAATATAACAATATAACCACAAGAGGTCCCCAGAAATCTGGACTCTCTCTGACCACATGTCTGTTGAATCCTAGTTGTGGTAATGGAAACAAAACACACCTCAGTTTGTAGTAAATGTCCTTCAAGTCAATGTCAAGTTCTTCTCTGTAAAACGAATCAAACAGTTAATGACTCCCTAAAGCTTGGAAGCTATGTGTTTTTGTGTGTCTATCCTTATTCAAGATTATCATTTTAAGTTTTCATGGTGTAGTCTACATAAAAAGAAATGTAGGGTAAATGAAGACAGCAAGCGAACAGGAAAACTAAAGAAAAACATGCAATTTTACCCAGCTACATATTTATGACAAGTTTATGACCCAAAGCTAATCAACGGGCACAACCGATGTAATAATTTGTTGTTACAGGTAATCAACGGGCACAACCGGTGTAATAATTTGTTGTTACAAAAAATCTGCTTATATGTCAGGTCATAATGATCCTCAAAATTAATCAATTTGTAGAATCTGTTTGTTGGCATTTTAATTTTAATAAATTTATCATACTGTCACAATTTCCAAAGTTTACCATAGTTTCACTGAAAGGCAAATTGTAATGAAGTCATTATGAAACATTGCTTATCTTGAAATCAGTTAAAACAAAGGCCTTGTAATATAATCCTTCCAAAAAGTGGTATTTTTTTCGCAACCTGTAACTTGAAAACGAAGCTAGGTGTCTTAGAATGACTATTGTATTGTAAAAATTGCATGATGCAAAATATATTTTGGCAAATTATGACTAAATGCTGTCTGTTTGGTTTATTACTCAAATACTACCTTATAGAATCACAACTCTGGATTAACTATTTTGAAAATACTCAAAAATGCAGGTAATTGTAAAAATTTTACAGGAATTAGTGAATTGCCTAGATTTTTATGATAAAAGTCACAAGAACCTTCTAAGATACCTTATCTAAAATCATCAAAATATATTTGATAATTTGATTTTTTATAGTGCCAATTTTTTAGAAGAACTTATTTGATGAACCTGTCTAAGTAGGAGCAGGTATACATGTACACATTTTTATTCATTTATATAATTAGAACATACAAAAGTGGTTTCAGATCATCTTCATCCACATCATCATCTTCTTCTAAAAGCCAACCAAATCCTCTGTTTTCTAGAAATGCTGATGCTGGGCCTCTTTTTCTGACACCATAAATATCTTGTGATGGAGTAGTTTCTGTAGGTTCTATAGAACCCTCTATTTCTGCTGTGCCTGCAATAGTAAATGTGTAAAATAAGCTATACTGTACGAGTACATATATAGGATACAGGTAAACAGTCTTACACTTAAATTGCAAATCTGTCTCAAAATTTGAAGATTTAGGCAAAGAACTAGACCGATTGTGTACTGTTATTGTACAATCCAAGATGGCAGTATACAGTGAATCTACCTTAATATTTTTATTCTGTACATTCATTGACATATATAACATGCATAAAACAATATAGATGTCAAATACAATTTGCATCAAAAACAGGACGTATTCTTCTCTATACTATTGCCGATTAAAAGTGCTTGTATGTCATTGCTTTTATTCAAGAAAATTTTTATTTAACAGATACTTTTCTTTAACATAAAAAAAACCTCAAAACTTTCTTCTCTAATAAAAACATAAATTTGAATACATGTCAAAACAAGCATTCTGAGAGTATTGCATTGCAATACATAGTCCCCTACCGGGTAAAAATTCATTATACTGGAACAAAATGCTAACTTGTTCTATAACTTGTCATGGTGTAAACAAAAAGAAAATATCATGTCAATATCTTCAAGGATGACTAAAAACAGTGTGGAAAACTGAATATATGAGTGAATTTTTTCAAGTCCAAGGACCATAACTCTGCATAAAATTATCAGACCGAAACAAAAATTTGAACTTAATCTGTAACTTGTCATGATAAAACAATATACCAATTGTCAACCAATATCTTCAAGCATGATGAAAAAAAGTGTGGAAAACCTATAACATTCTAACATTAGTTATGATTAATAGTTCGCTAAAATTAGATATGATGTAATATAATGTATATCTATTTTCAAATTACAATCAAATATAATTAATAGTTCCAAATATTTTTTCTTTCATTTGTCACAAACTAATATAGATTTGTAATTTATCTATAAAATGTCAACAACTTTTATCTACACAATGTTATTTAATGAAATATATACCTTAATAAAAATAGATTATTATCTAATTAAAGGATTTCCATGACTTAATAAAAAAAATATATATATATATACATGTAGCATTCAGAAAATTAGTTCATACAAAATAACATATAAACCTGCCACAAAATTCCTCAAACAATTTACCAAAGAATGTCTTTTAAAAAATGAGTTATCTCCCTTTGTACAGATATATGTTTAACATAGTACTCTAAAATTAGTTATGGAGTTTTTTTATGGACCATTACTCTGGACTAAATCATCAGACCGGAACAAAATTCGAACTTGATCTATAACTTGTCATGATAAAACTATATACCAAATATCAAATCAATATCTTCAAGAACGAAGAAAAAAGTGTGGAAAACTGAGTTGCCGGACTGACGGATGGACAGACAGACAGACAGACAGAGTGCAAACCTAAAGTCCCCTTTGACTTTGTCGGTAGGGGACTAAAAAGCATACTACTTTGTGACATGTTTTTTTGCCAGCTTGCATTGTGTGTTTAATACACAAGAATCCCTTGTCAACACCACAGAATAGCAATAGGGAAAACTTCATCTTGCCCCCTTTGTCGTGTTTGAGGAGTTTTTTCATAATTAATCCTTTTGGTCTCATTTACAGCAGCTTAGACATCTATAGCCAACATAAAATTGAGAATGGAAAGGGGAATGTGTCAAAGTGACAACAACCCGACCAAAGAGCAGAAAACAGCCCAAGGCCACCAATGGCTCTTCAACACAGCGAAAGGCATGCTTTAGCTGGTCCCTAGATAAAAATGTATACTAGTTCAACGTCACACTAAATTCCCAAACATATAAATGTACCAAAATTAAAAAAACATACAAGACCAACATTATTTATCTCTGTTCCACCGCCAAAATTGTGAAGAAATAATTTTGAGTCGCAGTGTCTTCGCTTATTAACATTTAATATTTCGTTTAGCAGATTTTGTTGTTGTTGATGAAATGCTTGACACTTATCAAAACAACCCCACTTGCAAGGGCATGCTGATCCGGCAGTAGAAATGTATTCTAAAATCGGCTAACAGGATCAGCCTCAAAACATTTTTTTACAGTTGCCAGGTTAAAAAAATTTATGTTTGACAATTGGCCACCAACAGTGAAATTTAGGTCTCCTGTGGACTTTTTAGGTTGCCCAGGCAACTGTTTCAGAAGTCTTAATTAAGGGCTGTAATATCACAGATCTCGTATTATAGATGTTTTTGGGGCGGAAATATGAAACTAGAAGAATTCTAGTCAAATCGGCACCTGGTTAAATCGGCACCTGGTCAAATCGGTACCCGGTATAGTCAAATTGGCGCCTAGTAAATTTGGCAACTGGTTAAATCGGCACCCGATGAAGTCATTTCGGCACCCATGTTAGATATGTTTAATATACGTTTTTTTTCAGTATTTTAAGCAAAAAGATTAAAATAAAGAAGGGGTTAAACAAGTATTGACTTATTTACATTTTTAGGGGATTTCTGTATGTATTTTTTTTTTGTCAACTTAATGTGTATTCAAGGTTTGGATATTTTTTATGCATGTTTTAACTAGTTGAGCATTTTGCATGATTGTTGGTTTAATGCTGTTTAAAGTTTCCTGAAAAACCACCTTAATTGCTAATTATTTTGATGCAAGTTTGATTAGTGATAGTAATGAAAGGAACTCATAGTTTTCCCTTTTATTGCATCTAATTTTCTCATAACTAAACAACAGCTTGGGTAATGGCTTCATTGTTTATTAAGTTTTTGAAGAAAAAACAGCAATAACTACCTGTATATAGTTAAAACAACAAACATGTTAATTATGTAATTGATAAAGGTTATTAATTAATTAATTGAAAAGAAAACTAATCAAAACATCAGTCATAGAATGTTGAGAAAACTTTAAACAATAAATTTTTTTATTTATTTTTAAAGATGTAATGAATGATAAAATCCAACCCCAAAAATAATCATAAATAGAAAGATCATTTATACATTTTTAGAATTATTTATATATATATATTATATCAAATATTATTGGATGCCGAATTGACTTTAAATAGGTGCCGATTTGACTAAATGCCGATTTCACCAGGTGCCAATTTGACTTTTTCTATGGGTGCCGATTTAACCAGGTGCCGATTTGACTTGTACCCCGGAAATATATGCCAGTCGACTGGTATGCATTCTACATTGTGTTTATGAAGAATGCATATCAGTCGACTGTCGACTGGCATATATTCCCCCCCTCCCCAACAAAAACCCAAAACATCTATGATACGAGCCCCTGTGTTTAGATCGACAAACATTTCCATGATTCATTAAATTTGTGAAACTTTATATATTATATGTGAACAAATATTTCACTATGTATTGCTTGTACAATGATTATTTCTGATAGTATCAGAATCTCCAGAGACAAGATTAACTGAAAAATTATGTGACAATGTGTTCTAAACCACTTTTCTCAATATTTGAATCATTTATAAATAGGTAAAAAAAAAAAAAAAAAAAATCTTGTATATAAACATTTTGATGGGGGACATTAAACAATTACCGCCAGTTTTGGATGAATGTACAAATTGAAATTCTTCAGATGAACTTTGACTCCCTTGATTTGGTGTGTAAGTGTAAGAATTTTCCATATCGACGGAATAATTTTCGGCACTCGAAAAATTTCCCCCACTGGCGGCCATGTTAGATTTAAATATTCAGTTTCGTACTTGACACGTCAAAATAAAGAATTTTGTTTCAAATATTGTAAACAGCTAGTAAATTTATTAAAATAATCTTATTTTTCGATTTCTTTCGGGTGAAAACATGTTGTTCCTGACTAATTAACACCTCATTTTATACGAAAATAAGATTATAAATACAGCGGGAATCATGAAATTGAAATGAAAATCCAAATAAGATTTTTCTAAAAATAACTCACTTGTCAACAGTTATTCTACTTTAATTTTAAGCAGGTTAATCAGGGTATTATATTATAATCTTTACACTTTGTTTGCGGCATTCAAACTAGCAGGTCATGCTTCTTTTTTGTACAAAAAGGGGGAGATCTAAGTCATTGGCCATTCCCTTGTTACCTTGTCAAAGACACCCCATAGAAAAATTTTCAGGCAAATTTCAATCCCTCAGATGCTCAGGTTAAACCCCTCAGATGCCAAATTGTATAATGCATAATTTGTGACGTTACAATTTCCATTGAAAAAGCATGCATAGTACAAATATTCATATGACGTACGAAAACATATCACTACAAACCAGTAAAGTCTGAAATGGCCTATATCTGTACTCGACTGTACTGATTTTTACTCTACCAGTCTGAATTGGTCTGAATTTTACTCGACATTACTCGACCCCAGTCTTAACCATACTCGACCGTACTGATTTGTACTTGACCCTTATCTTTGCCATTGAAAATAGTCTGAACTATTACTCGACCAGTCTGAAACAGTCTTAACCCATTCTCGACCTGTACTCCACCAATTTTTTCAGTCTAAACCATACTCGACCAAAGGTCTGAACAATACTCGACCAGTCTGAACCATACTTGACCAAAAAACCTATATTTTTTTTAAATGTTAGCTGTTAAAATTAATTTCTTTTTTTCTGACAATGAAAACAGCCACAATAAAATAAAGATATATATAAAAATATATTTTTACATCCTTACATGATTCTCAGATTTATCAAATAGAGATAGTTAAATTAAATTATCTTATATAATAATTTAATTATATTAATTTTAAAGTTTTAGAGTTTTGTTAAACAAAAAATTTTCTTTTAACTAAAAACCACACCTTTACTGAGAGTAATAAAACCTTAATAAGGTGCTTCTTGTTTGGCATGTGTGTTTTTTTTTTTAAACTTAATTTTCCTAAATTCCTAAAGAAAAACTATATAGTGGTTTCATGGTTATATACAATAGTTATATAATTATCTTTTTAATGAGGTAACAACAGCCAAAAAATCACTGAAATTGTTTAACCTTATATTAGAAATATATCCATTTTTGTTATAATTTGGGATATATTATATATAATATATATCAAAAGGGGATAAAAAAATTAAAGAAATAGATAAATTTTTTCTTCTGATTTATAAAGTAATACCTCCTGCTTGGGGCAAACTCATTAAAAGATCACACCTGGTCAGAGAGTATTAATTTCTAATTAACATTCATTAAAAATTGCAACATCCTGTAAAACTTAAATCGCAAGGCCTTTTGAATTCACTAGATAAGTAATACACGAGTTTAAGAAAAAAAGGGCTTTCTTTTTACCTGTAAAACACACATGTACTGAGATAAATAAACCTTATTAAAGTGCTTCTTGTATGCCATGTCTTTAATTTTGACAAAAGTTATTTAAATTTAATTGAAATAAATTTTTTCTGCAGCTTTGGAACACATTTCCTTTTTTAAATGGTTATCAAGGATTGCTATGGAAGTTCTATTATCATGATTATCTTAAATTCTTGGTTTTACAAAACAAAGGTGTTATTTTTAAAATTTATTAAGTTGCTTTATATACTATTTTAAATATATTTTAATAAAAAAAATGTTCACTGCATTATTAACTAAACTCAACTGACACCATAAATCTATACAAGGCTTAAGCAGTCAGGGGTACTACTTAAACAAGTGATTTCAGAATCACTTCCTCGAGGGATTTTGGCTGTGAAATATTAAAAATTTTCACACAGACTTTTTAAAATCACTGAAACAAGTAATTTTAGAAGTTAAATTGTAATCACTTTAATAAGTGTTTATAACATTTTCTTGATATTTTTCCCACAAGCTTGATTTTTTTATTGGTAAAAAGACAACAATTCCATTGAAAAAACAACTATGTACATGCAGAAATTTTCTTTTGCTTGATAAGCCTGACACTTTTACAGTTTTTTTAAAATATGCAAAAACTGGAATAGTTTGTAGATCAGGTCATAACCTTGAAGTAGATCATTCTAACTTTAAAGAAAACCAATCAGGTTACCTAATATTGTTGATCTTTGTCTTATAGTAAAAGTAGTTAATGAATATTTGATTACAGAAAAATTCCCAAGGGTACTTTTAAAAGCTTTAGCGCACTAACTTACTGCCCAAGCGCACTGGTGAAATTAATATACAAAGAAAAAGGGATAATTGATTTATGTAGGAAAATTATAGAAAAGATTGTGAAAATATGGAAAATCAATGAAATTAGCATTTGAAGATCAAAGAAAACACTAAAATCACTTAAATAGGTGATAACTGAATTTATCAAATCACTGAAATAAGTGATGATGAAATCACTTGTTTAAGTAGCACCCCTGACTGTTAAGTAAATGGTGAAAATTGTCCAGTAACCATAAAATATATCTGAAACATTCAAAAAAATTTGAATAACATTGAAAATGTTAGTCCCAATTCGGTTTGAGATTATTTGATCAGTTTGTTTTATTTTTATTTTAAAGGTGATATATATATGTAAGTGTTGATAAATATGGTGTTGAATTTATATTATGTTTATTGTGAAATTTTGGTTTCAATATGCCATATTGAATACATTTTGAATTTCAAATTGTTGTTCAAATTTCTAGCCAGGGGAAATAGCTGTTAAAAACAGTTCCTAAATTGATGAAATACAATAGATAGATACAAAAATTAGGTCTAGGTTGGTTAAGACTTAGTCGAGTATGGTTCAGACTAGGTCGAGTATGGTTCAGACTAGGTCGAGTATGGTTCAGACTAGGTCGAGTATGGTTCACTCATATAAAATGGTTAAGTACTGGTCGAGTACAAGTTCAGACTGTTAAGTATGGTTCAGACTACAGTCGAGTATTATCAAGTAAATTTCAGACCAATTCAGACTGGTCGAGTAAAAATCAGTACAGTCGAGTACAAATATAGGCCATTTCAGACTTTTACTGGTTTGTAGTGTATGATCTGAAGATATGAACCAATTTTGTGCCATATAGTTATATGAATCGGTACCCCTTAGAAATGACTTGATACCCCTCAGAAGAAACCATCAACCCCCCTTTTAAGATATGGAATTAAATGGTCCATTGCTATATATTAAGTTTTATATTTCCAGTTGGTCTTTTCACCACCAAACACCACCGCACACTGCCGAACACCACCGAACACCCCAAAAATTTATATTTTTTGAACTCTTATTGTTATAAATGTGACCTAAATATAATATTTAAGTTATTAATATTCAACAAATAATAAGGTTAAGAGAACAAATATCTACATCGAACAGAAAAGGAGAGTCTATAACACTACAACTCAGCAAACCACCACTGGACACCTCAAATAATTTTTTTTCTTCATTTTTTTTCTTCTTTTATAAAATAGTTGTACAAATAACAAGAAAAGAGACATGAACAAATGTTAAATATTTCAGGTAACTAATATCCTTCATCAGTAATTGATGTCAAATGATTCTTATACACACACAATGTAATCCGGAAAAATAGTGATGAATCAGGAGACGTTTTTCTTTATATGGATTATATTAATAATCTACTTTAACAGAAAAATGATGCATATAAACATCTAAAAAATTGTTAAATTAGACGTAATTTAATTGATTTTACCGTTTTATTGTATAAAATCACTGATTTTCTCAGTGGTTGATGGGTTTTTTGGGTGTTCGGCGTTTTCGGTGGTGTTCGGTGGTGAAAAGACTCTCCCTTATATTTCAGCGGGTAGAAGACCTGGGGCTTTATAGAAGTTGTATACAGAATCCTTATGTTATGAAGTTAACTTGCTTTCATATGTCTATGTCCTTGACCTCATTTTCACGGTTTAGGGACTGCTTAAAAAATTATAGTTTTATCGTGTGATTTTCTTACTTATTATTATAAGTAATAGGATAACTATATTTGGTTTATGGTTTACTTGCAAGGTCTTCATTATAAATATAAGGAGATGTGGCATGACAGTCATCATTGCCAATGAGACAACCATCCATCAAAGTTCAAATAAAGTGGATGACATTGTCTGTCGGACAGGTTTTACTTGACCTTGACCTCATTTCATGGTTCATTGATGAAGTTACAGTAACATTATTAGGGCTGTTTCTCAGATTCTTATAATATTAAGTTTTTGGGTTTTTTGGTCTGTCAAATACTATATTCAAAAGGTCAAGAATATTTGGTAGCAAGTCATTTTGTACCTTGACCATTTCTTACTTCTGCCATTTCGTACCCAAAATTACCATTTCGTATTCACTATTTCGTGTCATATATTTGTAAAAGTTCTCATTTTTTTAAAATATATCGATATAAAACATTTTGAGATGATTTTAATTTTTTTATATTATATTACATGAATAAAGTGCATACTTATACATCCCGTCATTGTGGTATTGTGCTATGGTAAATTTTTGTATTCTTGTCTTTCGCTTTTGCTTATGTGCTTTGTCTATATGCCTTTTTGGGTTTTTTTTATTGACATACATGTATTTGTTTGTTTTAATAGTGATTAAGATTATAACACAATGTTGACTGCTGTACCCCTATTTTTGAATTTTTTACCTATTAAGTCTGTTTGTTTTGTTCACACATTGTTGTCAATATAATGGAATTTTATGCGACTGTCATACAAGTGAGAGGTTTAGCGAGCTATAAAACCAGGTTTAATCCACCATTTTCTTCATAAGAAAATGCCTGTACCAAGTCAGGAATATTCATGACAGTTGTTATCCATTCGTTTGATGTGTTTGAGCTTTTGATTTTGCCATTTGATTAGTGACTTTCCGTTTTGAATTTTCCTCAGAGTTTAAAAAACATATAAACTTCCATGAGGTACGAAATGGTATGCATTTAAATTTTCCATGAGGTACGAAATGGTATACATATAAGTTATCCATGAGGTATGAAATGGTCAAGGTACGAAATGGTCAGGGTATGAAATGGTTTTTGCCAGGGTATGAAATGGGGGGTACAAAATGGTTAGGGTACGAAATGACTATAATTCGTATATTTAGTGTATTGAATGAATGTGCAAAGTAAAGTCTGTCTGGCGAGTATCATTGACCTCATTTTAATGGTTCATTGGTCAGTGTTTAGTTCAGAAGCTTGGTCCTCTTTTAAGATACTATAAGCAATAGGTCAACTGTATTTGGTGTATGAAAGGATTGTAAGGTGTACATGTCTGTCTGGCAGGGTTCATCTGACCTTGACCTCATTTTCATGGTACATTGGTCATTGCAAGTTTTCTGTTTCTTAGGTACTATAAGCAATAGGTCAACAATATTTGGTGCATTGAAGATTGTAAGATTTACATGTCTGTCTGGCAAATATTGTCTGACCTTGTCTTCATTTTCATGGTTCATTGGTATATTTACGCTTTCATGGTTTGGTCTGTTTCTTGTATACTTTAAGCAATAGATCAACTATATTTGGTGTATGGAATGATTGCAATATGTACATAAATTTGAGAATGGAAACGGAATGTGTCAAAGAGACAACAACCCGACCAAAGAGCAGAAAAAGCCCAAGGCCACCAATGGGTCTTCAACACAGCGAGAAAATCCCGCACCAGGCAGGGTTTGACACTAACTAAATATATGTACTAGCCTGCAGGGCTAGTGAATTTATTATTCTACTAGTCCTCTTGTCAATTCACTAGCCCTCCAAGTGACGAAGGCACTTGGATGGTCGTGCCACCGGCACGACCCTATCTAGGAGGGTATGGGGGCATGCCCCCCAGAAAATTTTGATACAAATGAAGCTAAATCCTGTGTTCTGGAGCATTTCCAGAGGGTTTTGAACATGTTTTGTTTCATGAAATTTCACTGGTTTGCTAATAAGAAATACAAAAAAAAAAAAAAAAAAAAATCATATTTTAATCATCTATATTAAGAATGTGTTCGACTTATTTTGAAGACCCCTTTAGATCATTACTTCATCATCATCCTCATTTTACTTATCATTATTACTAGTGTTTTTAATGAAGATGGATAAGTTAAGGATTTAAAATGCACCCACAAAAGAGGAAAGGTTTGCCCTTGCTGTTTTTGTCATAATTCTTCATGTACTCCTTCTTTTCCCTTGTTGTTTCAGTTATTTTTTTTTTGCAGGACAAGATTTTATTCCTAAAAATCTGTATATTTTTTACCAGAGACCAAGGAATTGTATAGTATACAAATCCTTGCAGAGACCTATAATTTTGTTTTTATGACAATAATTCAATGATATTGTTTGCCTCAAATTACATTCGAAATACAGTTTTTTCCCCTAGAGAAAATTCCCAATTACTAAAAAAAATGGCTTAAAATTCCTCCCAATAAGTTGTACATTTTCCCCAAACAGTGATGTTATCGGTAGTAATGTATGTAAATTTCGTATTCATGTTATTATTTTGATATTATGAAAGCACTTTTGAGATCCAGGTTTCTGATTAGAATCATCACGGCGTTTGTAACACACGTGGTTTTCAATGTATTAAGTACCATCATTGTTTCCCTTTCTTTCCCCTCCCCAAAAAGTACCTTTCATGTTAAAAATGTCTGACAATCATATTAACGTGAATAAACTGTACAATAAAGACAGCAAAGGTCAGCAACAAATCCCAGAGCAACAAATTGAAAATTAGAATTTTGTGAAATTCCTAGTTTTAAACAAAATTTTGACTAGCCCGTCGGACTACTGTGATGGAAACTTTACTAGCCCTCCCTAATTTTTACTAGCCTCGGGCTAGCGGACTAGCGTTAGTGTCGAACCCTGCCAGGAGGCAGGCTTCAGCTAGCCCCTAAACAATAATGTGTACTAGTTCAGCGAAAATGGACGTCACACTAAACTCTGAAACATATTAACAAACTAAAATTAAAAAACATACAATACTACCAAAGGCCAGAGGTTCCTGACTTGTGACAGGCGCAAAAATGGGGCAGGGTTAAACATGTTTTGTGAGATCTCAACCCTCCCCCTATACCTCTAGCCAATGTAGGATAAACAAACACACAGCAATACGCACAGTAAAATTCAGTTTTAAAAGAAGTCTGAGTCTGATGTTAGAATAGGTAACAGAAGAAACAAAGCAAAATGACAATAATCAACATAAATTAACAAAGGACTACTAGCAGTTACTGACATGCCAGTTCCAGACCTCAAATAAACTGATTGAAAGATTATGTCTTCATCATATGAAAATCAAGTAAAAATGTCTGTCTGTCTGTCTTAGTTTATTTGAACTTGACCTCATTGTCATGGATCATTGATAATGTTGAATTTATTTGATACTTGTAGACAATTTTTGTCTTCAAGACTATCAATACAAAATCAATCCTGCTCAGTAAAGCAGGTAAGACCTTTCAACGTGTGCACTCTTGTTATATACATAAATAATTATATTTTTTGCACCTTTTGACAAGGAATTTTATTAGTAACAATGACTGAAATCTCTGGGTATCCCACCTATCATTAGATCTTTATTTATGATTCAACAACTTTTGTATACATCTAATTGTCACAGAATAGAAGTTCCTTCATAATATAAGTTCCAAATTGAAACAATATTCTGGAATATTATTTCCACTGGAATAAATATTACAGTAAATGTTCCTAACAGAATAAATATATCAGTAAATGTTCCTAAGGGCTATTCCAGAAAAAAATGTATGGGGGGGTTGGAAGGCACTTTTTTTTAATGCCCATGACCCATACAATTTGATTTTTTTGGCGACCCATAACCCAAACAATTAAATAGAGGTTTGATACCACCACCCATCTAATTCAAACAAAAAATAAAGAAAGTCAATACAGCAGTGTAAGAAATTGATATGGTCTACTTAAAAACTAGTATATTTTTTAAGTATGTATGTCTTAATGACTTTCAACACAACCATTGTAGAATTAGGATACTAAGGCTGAAAAATTTCAATCTTCAGATCTCCTTTTGTTCTTTTATATAATCTATATCAAAATATAAAGGGTAGATTCCAACTGTGGTATGGCTTTTTCAACTGTAAAAAGGGTTAGGAGTTTCTAAGTCAAAAATCCAGAAATCACCACTTTTGTGTAAAAATTCCCCTCCACCAAATTAACAAAAATTCCATGAAATAATTTACAAAGGCATTGCGGGAATAGTATGTCAAATATTTTCAGCAAGTTGGTATATTTCTTATAATTACAATATTCAAATCTAAAATAGTGGTCTATTATGAAATTTTTTTTCTTCAATAAAATGAACTTTTTTTAAAACAAAAAATTCAAAGCTGGAATCCTTTTCATTAAAACATCATTCTCTTGCAGTTGAAAAGTAAAATAAATTTTTTGTGTATTTCAATAATCAGTAAAACGGATTTTAAAGAAAATCCATTTTAAGGGGAAATAACTCCACATAAAAAATAAAAAAACATAAAAATTTTCCGAGATTCATTACTGTTTCATCACCTTTTATAAAGCTATATTTTATTTTATTTATATACAAAAGCTTCCAAATCTTAATAAGTTAATGTACAACCACCCATCTAATTAAATTGTGGAGAAGAACAACTACCCACAGAATTACATTTGCTCCAACCACCACAACCCATGCAAAAAAAGATAAACTGCCGTCCAACCCTCCCATACATTTTTTTCTGGAATAGCCCTAACGGAATAAATGGTATAGAAAATTTGTTCCAACAGGAACAGATATTATGACATTGTTTATAACAAAGTTTCTAGTTGAACTTCTGTTAGGCGGAACAAATATACGTTGACAAGACAAACCCAGCACATATAGGGAAGCTGGTTTTAGGTTCAAATGCTGTGCATTATTATTATGTGAACTGTTATTTTGAATTAAAGCTTTGTAAATCTTACACATAAAAGTATCGTGTCATGTTTATAATATGTTTCATTTGACACACAAAATGCAGACTTAAATTTGGAAGTGAGAACATTTTCGTCATTAAATATAGGCAAGCCAAACAATGGATGAATTCATTACAGAAGTGATTCATAAAGATCTCTCTACCACACAACATATTTCAGCACAGTGTAATGTATGCAAAATGTCCAGGAGATTCTAGAATCCTTCTTAAACATCTAACGACTTGACAGATCAGCATTTAATTTGAAAAAGTCAATAAAACTGACATGACTGATAGCATCACATTTTATCTTTATTTTTTAGGAAGTAATTGGATTTGTTGTCATGGGAATTCAAGGACTTTTACCGTTTCTAAAGAAGATACATGACCATGTGAACATTGCCAAGTTTTCTGGTTGTACAGTGGCTATAGATGCTTATTGTTGGCTACACAAGGGAGCTTTTTCATGTGCTGAGAAATTGGCCCTTGGAGAAAAAACAGACCAGTATGTATATGATTCAATTACCATTGTTTTTTATAAATTTTATATGATTTATCAGTCATACATTTTTGTCGAGCCTGCAAAATTTATTTCTTTGAAGCGAGACATAGCGATCCTAGATTCTGTTGTCGGCGGCGTCAATATTTAGGTTCAGTCTGTGGTTCAAGTCGTTTTAGACATCAATAACTTTGTCAAACCTACATGGAATTTTATGTAATTTGGACAGAAGCTTGTTTATGACCAAAAGACAGTATTCAGGGCAAAATTTTGAAATTATTTATTTTCATTTTTCTCTTTTTTACAGTTAACAAGTAGATACAGTCTGAGGTTAAAAATTTTCAGTCATCAATAACTTTGTCAAACCTTCATGGAATTTTAGGAAATTTGGATAGAAGCTTAATTATGACAAAAATACAGTATTCAGAGCAAAATTTTGAAAATAATTATTTTCATTTTTCCATATTTAATTGATAAATGGACTTAATTTTTTTTTTACAGTTAACAAATAGATATAGTCTATAGTTAAAGTTTGTTACACATCAATTACTTTATCAAACCTTCATAGAATTTTATGAAACTTTTGCACAAGCTTTTTTTATGATTAAGAGATAATGTCCAAGGCAAACTTAAATGTTTTTTTTTCATTTTCAATATTTTTCTGATAGATGGACTTAGTTTTTTACACATTTACAGATAGTCTGGGATTAAATTTTTTTTACATGATAAATTTTAAAACCTTCATGGATTGCTATGAAATTTGAATAGAAGCTAATCTTCAAGACCATGAAATAGCATCTAAAGGAAAAGTTTGATTTTTTTGGATTCTGTATTTTACTGATAAATCAATGTAAATGGACTCACTTTTTAAGTCAACATTACACTTTTACACTGATAGCAGCAATCGCAGGCGAGACACAGGGTTCCACGGAACCCCATACAAATTTTTCTCAATAATTAACATAATTAAGCACATTTGGGTTTTTTCCATGGCTTTAATTGTTTGCAAAAGTATTTCTATCAAAGTTATGCTGCTGATTTTGCATTGACTACAATGTCAGTGTTTCAAATCTTCAGAAAATAAGCTGTTAAAATGATTAAAGATATTTAAGAAATTATTCTTTCATGCATTCTTCTATGCTCATTTTAACATGGGTAGGCATTATATATGTCAATGTCTTATCAATACCTAGTGCAAGCGAGATGTAAAATGTTGACATGTTATAATGAGCACAGAGCTTGTTATGATAGAATTATTTCAATTCTAATATGAAAAGTAAGAACTTTTTGGATATGAAGCAGACCTACAAGGCAGCCAATTTGATTTTGTAAGGCAAACATTCTAGTAGAAAAACCAACAATTTCCCGATAACAAAACTGATCAGATATTTGTAAACTTACTTTTAGAATGTTTTGTTTAATTTACTAACCAGCAACACCAACAATAATGTCCATTTGGATATCTGGCTTTTTATGTGCACTTCATGTTCTATTGGAATTAGAACATGGCTTTGTTTACAAAGCGAAAAGAGCCATGGCATTAATTGCATATGGAAGTTTTACTATGAGTTTGAAAACAACAGCATTAGTTTTGAAAAAAAATAATTGTTACCATGACCATGTTTACCATGTTTTGTTATTACAGTATTTATCCCGAATATTATGTTACATACTGTAGATACATTAATTTTCAAGGGGTTAAAATTTCGTGGTTTTGTCTCTATATAAAATTTCATGGGGATTTAATTTCGTGGTTTCCATTAAATGGAAGTGATATTATATGTAGGTTAAATTTTCGTTGGGGTTTTAATTTCGTGGATATATTCTTTCCACGAAATAAACGAAATTAAATCCTCCACGAAAATTTCTGCTTTTACAGTAGTTCAAAAACTTTGATTACAGATATGTGTACTATTGTATGAAATACTTGGAGTATATGTTAAAGAACAATCTGAAGCCTATCATGGTGTTTGATGGATGTCATCTGCCCTCAAAGAAAGACGTAGAAAAGACAAGAAGAGAGTAAGTCTAATATCATATATCATTCTGGTAGACAGGGAATTTTGAAATACCATCTTGTTTTTAGAAATTATTGCATCATATCCATAAACACAATCTATAAGAAAACCATTTTAGATGGTATCAACTTAAAGCAATATTGCATCACATTATCATGATTATAAAAGGCCCTGGAGAGAACACTAACGAAAGTACAGTACATACTTTTGATTGAAAAAGAAAAGATGCAAAAAATGTCGGGGAAATTAGACTAGCTTTTGGGCATTTCTTGCTTGCTCAAATTGTGGAAATTGCATACCTGTTTAAAATGGTATTTATCATTGACTTGTTATTTGCCTTGTTAGAAAACACAAACTCATTTACCAATATATCCAGACTGTTAACTAAAGCCATGAAATCATACATGAGAAATTAGACAAAATAAGAATTAAATAGATTTGGTCAAGATATATACCAACTGCAAAACACAGTGTAGTCAGAGATTATAACATGTCCAGTAGATATGAATACTTGTAAAAGAAGATAAGAGTTTGGTGTGGAAATATTAAAATTCTTCACTTGTCCAAGGCAAATGCTTAACAAAAATCTACTTGCCTGAAAATTTTTGTTCTTATCCCTACTGGTTGTGCTATTAATGAAATAACTTGTCTGGGACTACAGTGTTCTCCCCAGGATTTTTTGATAGCGCTGGGGTAAGCGCGCGACATTAGATTAATATACCATTTTTACATGATGTTACATTTATTTATAACTACCATGCTGGTTATATTATATTAAATAGACAAAGACCTGCATTATTTTTATACATATGCTTTCACAGAAATAATTAGCAACATTTTAATTATTAAATTTTAAAAAATAAAATGCCCAGGTAATTTATATAATTTTATTTCAATACCACCCCTCCCCCATTTTTTTTGTAAGAGTAAGTATGCACTTTTAGTTGTTTGACTTATAAACTAGTTATAATATATTCTTTACAATTTCATAATTTACTGACACACATTTACAGAAAGTTTTCAATGACAAGATTGGAATTTTTTCATTAACTTTTTTTTACATCTATAATCAAATTACAATTTGGCAATAAAAAATCAGTATATTAATTATTATTGAATATCAAAGGAAGAAATGGAATTACCCTGTCCATAATATTTAAATATTATTAAAGAAATATTTATAAAAGGTTAACATAATAATAATAATAATAATAAATTCTTTATTTAAAGAGGGTAAACTCAGTTAGTTACAATAAACTAATCTTCCCTGAGGCCCTCACATACAAATTACAATACAATCAAAAACAGATATTTACACATAGTTAATTTACAGTCAATTAGTTCAATGTAATATTACTAACATGATAAGATATAAGGCTGTTCAAGATGCACATGTAGTCAAAAAATCAAATAAAAATAAAAATAAAAGAATATACAAATACATTGTAGAAAACATAATCTTATCAGGACTGTGTTAAGTACTTCTTGATACTTTGTTTAAAAGTATAAGTGTTTTGAGCTTTACGCATTTTGTGTGGTAGTCCATTCCATAACACTGATCCAGAGAAAACAAAAGATTTCTTAAATAGCTCAGCTTTTGGCTTAGGAACTATCAGATTACCTTGAGTGACACCTCTAAAGGAGTAAGGATTATTATCTGATTTCAGTTTAAACTTTTGAACTAGGTACATTGGTGCTTCCATATGCATACATTTATATAGAAGTAAATATTTGTGGTATTTGATTCTACTGTCAACTGTCATCCACCCAAGTTCTTTAAATAAGGGGGCTGAGGGGGATAAAGGATCTGCATCTAGAATTAATCTTGCTGCCCTTTTTTTATCTCACCTTGACGGAGTCAAAAAGCGAGACATAGGTATGCTGTTTCCGGCGACGGCGTCAACAATGTATTAGTTTGTGATTAGGTCTAGTTCATGGTGAACCACTAGTGGTAGGTCAATGATATTTGGTATGCAGTTGTATTAGCATTGGCACATCTCATTACCATGGAGATTATTTGGCCCCGCCCCCTCAGTCAAGGTCTATTGACTTTGAAACTTTTCATAGTTTACATGTATTAGTTTGTGATTAGGTCAATTTATGGGGAACCACTAGTGGTAGGTCAATAATATTTGGTATGCAGTTGTATAAGCATTGGCATATCTCATTTCCATGGAGATTATTTGGCTCCGCCCCCTTAGTCATGGTCTATAGACTTTGAAAATTTTGCTTAGTTAACATGTATTAGTTTGTGATTAGATCAGTTTAAGATGAACTGCTAATGTAAAGACAATGATATTTGGTATGCAAATTTATTGGCATTTGCAAGTATTGTTTCCATGGAGATTATATAGCCCCACCCCTGATCATGGTTCCTTGACTTTTAAACTTTTACATAGTTTACAAGTTAATGTTTGTGTTGAGGTTCGTTTAAAGGGAACGACTTATAATAAGTCAATGGTATTTGGTATGCAGTTGTATTAGCATTGGCACATCTCATTCCATGGAGATTGATTAGCCATGTACCTTCAGTCATGGTTCATCGACTTTGAATATTTGCATAACTTACATGTTAAAGTATTGCAATTTTAATTTCAACATTTGCATTATCAAAATTACAAAAAAAGCGAGACATATCTCTGTGATAACAGTTTATGGAGTTTTAAAATTCCAAGATGAATATGTAGATAGAAATCCTAGATATATTTTTTTAAAGATTTTTTTTTATTAAAGGTGGATTATCAATAAAATTAAATTATATTTGCCAATTGAAACATTACTACCACCTCCAAAGGTTGTGTTTGATAATTTTATAAACATTTGAATTCTTGCCACCAGAAATATTTGACAAGATATGACAATACTTGTTTTAGAACTTTCCCTACAAAATTGTCTCCCTTACACAGAACTTCCTGTTAACACTTATGGCTTATAGGTTACAAGAGCGCAATTATTCGTAATGCATTTTCCATAGGGTACCAGTGGTGTTCCATATTTTTTTTCTCGAAGACTACACAAATTAGGGAAAAACGGGTAGCAGTTCCTGTTACTAGAAATGCCAGTGTTGCATTACAACTAAAAAAATATATATGGTCATGTGTCAAAAATTGACTTAAAATGCAGTTGAAAAAGATCGTCTATTTTTTCTTGCTTAATGAAAAAGGCATATTTTTAATGGCCCCCACGTGCAGAAATGGAAGATATTTTCTATACTTTGCAAAATGTGAATTTGATTTTCTGGATTTTTAAAAACTAATTGGATAAGCTTTCTATTAAAAGTAATTCCAATTCTGTATCATCCAATCAGAAGCCGTACAGGATTCTATTCTGAATACCATCTTGGGGTAAAATACTTGCCGGTAAAATGTAAACAAATAATTGCGCTCTTGTAACCTTATGGCTTCAGACCACAATTAATTCCCTTTGTTCGTGGTCTAGGAATATAGTTCCCAATTATTATATGGGGTATTTCTTCCTAAGTATTCTGACTACTGTTTTCTTTGAAATGTTTACTATATTAGTGGTCCTATCAGTTGCATATATATTGAAATAAGTAAAACATGTGGACAAAATTTATTGTTGAAAGTGAAAGTAGTGATTCAGCCAAAATGAAAGTAGGGTAGAAATTAGCCTTCGTCATTTATTCAAGATTCAAATCCTACCATTGGCATGTTAATATGGCTCTCAAAAGAAAAAGCACTGATGGATTGTCCTGGGACAAGCATATTTTATTCAAATAATAATGGTCTATAAGCAGGTAAATTTATTTCATGTTTGAAGCGGTGCAATTTTTTTAATTCAATTTGACTTTTACCAAAAAATGCATTGTAACCAATGGGAAGAATAATTGTGGTCTGAGGCCTTATGGATCATTAAATACCATTCCTTATCCAAGCCATCCTCTGTTTACATTAATTTTAAAACAATATTTAGTTAATATATATTGACAAGTGGATGACAAATATCGATATTTTATATATATTTACACGATTTTTTCATTTTGTTTAATTCTCTATTCGATTTTGAAACGAGCGATGAAAGGACAAGTAATCGTAAAATACGGGCTTGTTAAGAATCGCAGGACAACAGGAATGCTTTCCTTAAAGCCATACAGATTCAACAGTGCAGTTGTAAACGCAAAAAAATAATGAAATAATCCTGGGAACAGTATATATGTTCCTGAATAATCTTAGATGGTTCAAAAGATGGTCAAGACCACTTTGTCAGAGAAGGGTGTAAAACTTCCCATAAATAATTTAGGAATGATTTTTAGTACTATCCACCCCTTTCATGAAGCTTCTGCTTCTTTTTAAAGCGAAAAACTCCAGAGAGAAAAGTTTTTTTGACAGTAAAAGTATTGCAAATGGCGCCATTTTGTTCTTTTATTGAACTGGCCCCTCCGATATTTGACTTCGTTAGGTGAATAAACGATCTTTCAGACAAATGAACCAGTCGACCACGTGATCGGATTTGTACAGAATAATACCGGAAGTTTGAAAATTCAAAAACAATAGCGCTGACATTTGATTGGATAGCGCTGCGGTCTGCCCAATAGCACAGTGCTGAATACCGCAGCGCTAAAATGGCCTGGGGAGAACACTGGACTAGTGGTTAAAACATATTTGATTGTCCAGGAGATTTTGGGACAAGTCAGGCAAGGTGTTATCATAACCCTGCCAGGTATATATATATGCTAATGAAACAGCAATCAAACACACAAAAACAGGTATCTGGATATCTGCAGTTTACTCACATAAAGACAAAGATAAAAATTTCCTGAAAAGGATAAGTACAAAATAGTAGTTGAGATAAGATTAGAAATTATTGTTTGCTATGAAACTTGTGTATTTCAGAAAGAGAAATATGTATAAGAAAAAAGCAGCTCAGTTGTTAAGAGAAGGAAATCGAGCGGAAGCTAGAGAATGTTTACAGAGATGTATAGATATAAGTCCAGAAATGGCTCTCAGATTAATGGAGGTATACATATTGCCATTAAACCAGACTAGATTTTCACCTTTTGTTACCACAAACCATCTTTCTCAAAATCTTTTTTTCCTGGGTGGCCCTTGAAGAAAATCTGCTGGTCCTCACTATTATTTTTAATGCAAAATACCAAAATTATCTGGGTCTAGGAGTAGACAAGACCCTGCATTACACTTTGTAAGCAAGCCTAATATGTGCAAAATGTATTTCAGTCTTTAAGTTTGATTGGTAGAAAACATTATATTGTAAAATCTTGCTTATTGATGCTTGTATTATAGGTCTGCAGAGAAAGGGGAATAGATTGTATAGTGGCACCGTATGAGGCTGATGCTCAATTGGCATTCTTGAGTAAATCTGGTATTGCTCAAATTATTGTAACAGAGGACTCAGATTTATTACTATTTGGTTGTGAAAGAGTAAGTATATGTAGAGTTCTTTAGTATCTGATATTTGACAGTTGGTTCAGGGTCTGGCTGGATCTGCCATATGCTAGATAGTACTCTATATTAAACACATGGAAATACCTAACCATTTTCTTTGGGAAGTACATTTCTGATTTGTAAGAAATAACCATATATCATTTGCCTGTCGACCAATTTTTTGAATGACCACAAAGATTGAATTCAGTATAAAGTTATAGTGGCATAAGGGGCAGGATGCGTAAATACACAACCACTTCCAGTCAGAATTGGGACATTAAATCCCATGCCAAGCCAAGAGAGAGAGAGAGAGAGTTCTAGGCCCTCTACATGTTTAAGAACACTTTAATATTAATGTAATACATGACACAGGATATTAATTAAACAACACTGCTAATCAATATTCATATTTGAAGTTTTTTGAATTTTCAGTATTCGTAGTAACTGAGAAACTGAAGGAAGTCTAGCTGTTCTGTGTTTTGAAATTCTTTACTTGGTAAAAAAAAAAGTTTTGTTGTTGCCACTGTTACTTTTGTTGTAGGCAAAACAGTTATGAATGTTTTGTCCCAGGGAAAATAATTTATCAGATTCTTTTTTTGTCATAGGGATAGTGATCCAGCAGCGGCATTAGCTTACTTCTTAAAAGCTTTATATTTTAGAAGCTAGAAGACCTGGATGCTTCATACTTTGTATATAGATGCCTTATTATATGAAGTTTCCGTCTGTCATATGTCCATTGTCCTTGACCTCATTTTCATGGTTCAGTGACTACTTGAAAAAAAGTCAACATTTTTTGTAATGTTTATTTCTTTCTTATTATGAGTAATAGGATAACTATATTTAGTATGTGCGTACCTTGCAAGGTCCTCATGCCCATCAGACAATTTTCATTCGACCTCAACCTCATTTCATGGATCAGTGAACAAGGTTGAAGTTTTCGTGGTCAAGTCCATATATCAGATACTATAAGCAGTAGGTCTACTATATTTAGTATATGGAATGATTGTAAGGTGTACATGTCCAACTGGTAGGTGTCATCTGACCTTGACCTCATTTTCATGGTTCAGTGGTCAAAGTTAAGTTTTTGAGTTTTGGTCTGTTTTTCTAATACTATATGCAATAGGTCAACTATATTTGGTGTATGGAAATATTTTATGATGTACATGTCAGTCTCACAGGTTTTATTTGACCTTGACCTCATTTTCACTGTTCATTTCTCAGTGTTAAGTTTTTGTGTTTTGGTCTGTTTTTCTTCAACTATAAGCAATAGATCAACTATATTTGTTGTATGGAAGGATTGTAAGGTGTATATTTCTGTCTGGCAGGTATCATCTGACCTTGACCTCATTTTAATGGTTCATTGGTCAATGTTAAGTTTTCATGGTTAAGTTTGTTTCTTAGATACTATAAGCAATAGGTCAACTATATTTAATGCATACATTGATTGTAAGGTGTACATGTCTGTCTGGCATGGTGCATCTGACCTTGACCTCATTTTCATGGTTCATTGGTCAATGTTAAGTTTTCTTGGTTAAGACTGTTTCTTAGAAACTATAAGCAATAGGTCAACTATGTTTGGTTTATTGAATGATTGTAAGATGTACATGTATTTCTCGTTTGGTTTATCTGACCTTGACCTCATTTTTTTGGATCATGTTAAGTTTATGTGTTACTTGTAGTAAAGCTTTATATTTAGGACTATCAACATAAAATCAATAGTTAGTAAGGCGAGACATTTCAGCGTGTGCACTCTTGTTTTAAAATGAGCAGGGTTAATACATTTAGATTTTTTAATAATTACTATTAGAAGGACAACACTTTTATTTATTCTTGGCCTTAATCAAACCACTATTTGATAAGGGACTTACAAATCACTATATTTCTTTTTTTAGGTAATATTTAAAATGGACCATTTTGGTAATGGAGTAATGATAGAAAAAAGTAAACTGAACGAAGTGATGGAAATACAGAATGGTTTCTACACATTTGATAAGTTCCAGTACATGTGTATTTTATCTGGATGTGATTATCTCCCATCTTTGTCAGGCATTGGATTAGCTAAAGCTTGCAAAGTGTTCAAATTAGCCAGACAAGCAGACCTAAAAACAGTAAGTAGAGAATTACCTCCCTTGAAACAATCACTCAAAATGGTAAGTGGAGAATTTTCTCCCTTGTAACAATCAATTATCCTCTTTGTCATAATCAATTAAATTGCCATGAATGTAAGTGGAGAATTATCTCCCTTGTCACAATCAATTAGAATGCTTAGAATGGTTAGTGGAAAATTGTCTCCCTTGTCATAATCAGATAACATGCTTGGAATGGTAAGTGGAGAATTGTCTCCCTTGTCCTAATCGGATAACATGTTTGGATTGGTAAGTGGATAATTGTCTCCCTTGTCCTAATCAGATAACATGCTTTGAATGGTAAGTGGAGAATTGTCTCCCTTGTCCTAATCAGATAACATGCTTGGAATGGTAAGTGCAGAATTATTCAAGGGTAAAAATATTTGTTCATGTCTTTTCACTTATATTTCTTTCTATTTTTAGCTTTTGAAGAAGTTTCCCACCACTTATTTAAAGATGTCGTTGACAGTTACTGATGAATATATAGATGGTTTCATTAAGGCTTACAATACATTTCTGTACCAACTTGTTTTTGACCCTTTAAAGAAAAGACTGGTTCCCCTTCATGATTATGAGGATGGTATAGAGTCCAGTGATGTCCCCTATGCCGGACCGTATCCTTTATATGACAGGGGCTGAAACTGCTTTTTCATGTATAATAATGATATTGACATTTTTTTGGAAAACAGCATTCATTTTCAAGCTTTGATGACTTGGAGTCCTTAACATTTATCAGATATATACCACATGAGAAAGCTTTGCAGATTGCCTTGGGTAATATCAACATTTATACCATGGAGAAATTTGCTAATTTTAATCCTGATAACTTTGTGGTAGGGTTTGTTGTCTGCTACATTTTAAGGTTTATGTAACTTAACAGCTACATGTTTCGCTAAAAAAAATTACAATAAAAAATACTTGTGTGTCATAAACATATCAGAATTTTTGGTGAAAGAGTCACAGTATATCATTATAAGATGTACACATATATGAATAGATTATATAGTAATACATATAAAAAATAAGAAGATGTGGTATGATTGCCGATGGGACAACTCAACAAGAGACCAAATGACACAGAAATAAATAATTATAGGTCACCATACAGCCTTAGTCTGCTATAAAATGCCCCGAAATGACAAATGAATTTATTTACAAAATAATGAATGAAAAACAAATATGTTACACAGCAACAAACGACAACCACTGAATTACAGGCTCCTGACTTGGGACAGACACACACAGAATGTGGCGAGGTTAAACTTGTTTGAAGGCGCCAACCCTCCCCTAACCTAGGACAGTGGTATAACAGTACAGCATAAGTACAAACTATTAAAATCAGTTGAAAAAGGCTTAATTTGTCAGATGGATACAAATAAGAATACATCTAACAAAAAAACAGAGTGAACATGGATGGGTACTTAAACATCTACACAACAGAAAGGCATTAAGTACAGATCTGAGAGTACTCGCAGTTACTGACAGCTAGTTAAAAGCCAAAAACAACTAATGAAAAAAATCATGCATCTAAGACTAAAATATCAATCAGTACACATCCAACATCCAATGGATTTAGTGTAAAAACGCCATAAATGGTCAGAGAAAAACATGACCTTGTGCAATGCCAAGATACAGGTATCGACATTGTAGATCCATGAATGTGCATATGTATATAATAATAATATTTAGTTTGCTTTTAATTTACTGATGATGTAGTTCATAAGTGTTTCTCGTTTCTCATTTTTTATATAGATTAGATCGTCGGTTTTCCAGTTTGAATGGTTTAACACTAGTAATTTTTGGGGCCCTTTATAGCTTGCTGTTCGGTGTGAGCCAAGGCTCCATCTGAAGACCGTATTTTGACTATATTGGTTTACTTTTATAAATTTTGACTTGGATGGAGAGTTGTCTCATTGGCACTCATACCACATCTTCTTATATCTATTGAATTGGTAACCTTTTAGAATAAGTTTATTTAAAGAATCAATAAGTTTACAAGGATTGTGTTTAAATTTCTGGGCACGGTAAACAACATCTCCGTAAAAATGAGGATGTGCTATCCCGTTTGAAATAAGTTTTCTACAGGTACAACCAAACTTCATAACCAAATCTTTATATCTATGGAAGATTTAAGTAAAGGTTTTAAGTAATATTGCATTAATTTAACAATTAACAAATATCAAGAATTTCAAAACATTTTACCAGAATCATATTTGACTATATCAAAGAATACTTGTTATATACGGATTGCAGGGGCAAAAAGTATGAAGCAAAAACTGAAAGCATAAGAACCAAACAAATGTTATGTTGATTTTTTTTAAGGGTTTAATGTTTACTGTGATAGAATAGTTAGAAAATAGTCTTTCTACTGTTTTCTACAGTCACAAATACATCAAATATTTAGTTTAATATCAGTGTATAAGATTTTTTTTCTTACTATTTTGCAGCCAAGTAAAGCCAGTAAGAAGAAATCAAAAAGTTTACACATGCTGAGTATGTGGAACAAAAATTACAGGATCAGACCTAAAACTCACTTAACCGAGACACAGAATAGACCAAATCTGAAAGGAAAGGAAGTAGTCATCAAAACTAAGATACAGACGAGACAAGAAATTGTCAAACCTGGTAAATATGAATAGATATAAGAGGATGAGTTTCATTTTATTCTGCAATAAATGACTGTGACAGCAATCCAACTACACAACCAAACTATATATATATATACATCTAGAGGTCAATATTTGACTTTAAATGATAAAAAAGCATCTTCACAGGTTGTTCTGAGACACTACCTAAAATATTTGTAAGAGCTAGTAGCCTACAAATGTATATGTACAAACATAAATACCAGTCTAAAAACTATAAAACCATGTATTGCATAGCCTATTAAGTTAAGAGTTGTTATCATAAAAAAGCAGAAATTGGTGATGTAACTTTGAACTAGATATTGAACCAAGTTTGGTTGCTTAGATTATTTTTCTGAGCTTGCAGAATGCCAGTGTCTTATTGAGGCAACTCATTATTTGTGATGTCAAAGATTTCAAGTGCATTGTTTATAAATGACAAAGCAATAAACCAAAAAAGAAATATGACCAACAGCAATCAGCAATAAGTTAACTTTGGACAGACAGACACATATAGAATGTTGTGGTTAAACTTATTAGTGAGTGCTCATCTCTCCTTCTAATCTGGGACAGTTTTGTAAAATCACAACATAAAAACAAACTGTAAAAATTAGTTGGAAATGCCTTGGCTATTTTAAAAGAAGGCCAATAAGCACAAAATACAACATATATAAAAACAACAGACACAAAGTACCAAACTAAGAGTACTTGCTTATACGAGAAGCTAGTTCAAAGCTAATAACAACTTGTACCGTAAATTGGGAAAATTTGGCGTCAGGATATTTTGGCGGTTTTCTCTCGAAAGGCATGTGTTTTATTTTGGTGTGTGTAATTTTGGTGCTTCGTCCAATTGATATGTTTAATTTTGGAATAACAGTAGGGAGCAAGCTCATTCATATTTGCCTTTATTTACCGGTTTGTTGACAAAATATCATTGAACTTCTCAAACTTAATCCGCGACAAAGTTTACTTAATGAAAGAATCGGATACGGATGCGATTGCAAATAATTCAGGATATCGTGGTTCAAAGCTGAAAGAAATATGAAATAAAATCTTAAACATTAAAATAATTTTTTGAAAAGATTATTTATTTTTAACAATATCATATGAAATAAATTTCAATCATCTCTATTGCAGTACATGTTAATTTATTGACGATCAAGGATTTAAATTTTAATCCTTATGCCTCTGGCAGTACATGTTAATTAATTAAAGATAAAGGATTGAAAGAAGTTTTGATATTCTTATTAACAATAACGGCGTCTACTCAGCAATAGCCTGGCATATTTATGACATGTCTGAATAAAAATTCTTGTTGTGTTTTCTTAACAATTTCCCAAAAATAACAATTAAGTAAAAATTATATAGTGTTGTCAAATTATACCAGGTATTTATTTGCAAATTTGGCTACGCGATATTAGCATTTCAATTTTTACTGTTTGCTTTATTTTCGTGTGTTTATATTGGCACTTTCATTGGAGGCACCAAATAAACCAAAATAAAACTACAACCAAAATAACCCAATTTACGGTACATAAATCTTGTTCTCACTGATTATGCTTAATTTGGAGACTGTGTTTATTCATTTATTCAGCTGATGATAGCTTGGAAGTTAAAACAGACGGAGAGCTGACTGGTATGTACCAGAACTCACCAAAGAGGAAACTAAGGGAGATAAGTAGCAGTGATGATGAACCAAGCCCTTGTAAAAGACGACGACAAAACAGCAGTAGTGGAGAAGAACTTTCCCCTAAAAAGTGCCAAAAGTTTATGAAATCTCCACGTAAACCAGAATTTTTCAGTTCTTTAGTTGAAGCAGATGTTGATTCATCTATTTGTGACAATTCTATTGCTGAAGAGAAAAATGATAAAGAAAATGATATTACATCTCCACGAAGAAATAGATTTGCTTTAGTGAGTCCTTCAAAGAAAGCTAAATTCAACTTAAATGCGCCAAAGGAAGTTGTGAAAAGCAGGTATTATCATGATTAAAACATTTGTAATGTTTCTTACCAAATTGCCAAATATGGGTGTTTACCCCTGTCACACTTGTTCCTCAACAAGTAAAAGCAAAAAATGTAAAAAAAATCATCAACTTAAAACTAGATACATAAGTTACATCAAATGAATTTTGGATAACAGTGATTCATAACTATTAATGTGGATTCATTATTATTCAAGGGATACTAAATTTTTGTGGATTTCGTGGGTATAGGTGAACTGCAAATGCAAATGTTCATTGAATTACAATTTTTTATAGGCTTGTATGCAGACTTTGACAAAACCATGAATTCAAATATCCTAGAAAATGCAAGTTTTTCCTCAATCCACGAAAATTGGTAACCAGGAAAATAAAAGAATCCACAGTATTGCTTGATTTATTATAGGGATGATTGATTGATAGAGGTGTATGGCATGTATTTACAGACACAGGTTTTTTTCGGTCAAATATTGTAAAGTGGTAGTTTTTGTTGAGTTTAAATGTCACAATTATTAGGGCAAAATCTTGATATTGATGCCATGTTTTAGTTTGTCGTTTTTCTTGCAGCAGGATTTGCTTATACTTCTGGAGCCTGAGAATATTTTATTCTGGACTTTAAATTATGGCCTTATTTACTGATTTAGTGATTTATATTTTTTTGGGGTTATTTTTCAGGTTTTTTGCTTCATCTTCTTCACCATGCATCAAAACTGAACCAGTTGCTGGAGACATAAAAGTGGACCAGAAACTTGAAAAATCTGCCTCTGTTCAATCTGACAATGAAACAAAACAAGAAATTAAGAACATTGTACCTCAACATAAAAAAGACAATTCGAAACCTTCAAATAAATCGGCATTTAGTTGGAATAGGTTTAAGTCATCTTCTCAAAATAGTATAGAATCTAGTCCTCATTCTAGAAATCCATTTAAACGGGTTGTTTCGGAAAAACAAATAAGCTCTACACAAAAAAAGTCATGTCCGATACGCAAGTCATCATCACAGCCATCAATGTCACGATCTGATTCACAGAAAAGTTTAGATAATCTGAGTCAAGTCAGTTCCTATAGCAACTTATACAGCATTGATTCTGACTGTTTTTCAAAACCTGAGGATATGGATGACTTAAGTGATTGTGAGTCTAGCGTTCGGGATAGTGAGACAAATAACTCTAGTCAGAATATAAGTAGTCCAAATAGTATCCAGTCTTCAGGAAGACAGATAAATGAAGTAAATTCTAGTGAGAGTTTAATTAGTCAAGTCATTACAGAATGTCCTGAGGAAGAGGATGAGGATATTATTGTAGTGAAAACAGAACCAGGAACCAGTTCTCAGGTAAGTTATCAGTATATTTACAGATTTTATTTACTTGAATTTTGATGCAAAAAATCATTTGTTTTCAGACATAACATCCATCTTTTCATATAAACTTGTAAATTACCTGTTCAGTGCACGCGACCACTTACATTAAATGTTCACACAGCTGATTTTTGTATCTTGAAGGTTATTTCTGGCCATAGTCCCATTTTCACACTTTTTAGGCCTTCAGCAGCATGAGCAGAACATTTGATAAACATTATTTTTGGTTTACTGAAGCTTTGCCTTTACTTACATGTACAGTCGACTCCACTTAATTGCATACCACTTAATTGCATCATTCGGTTAATTGCATAATTTTCTCCTGCACAAAACCATTTCCCATGAGAGAATGCAAAAGAAGTGCTGTTACAAATTTATTAGATTTCATTCATTCAGTGTTTTATATGTTTACAGGAATCCAAAGTGAAAGTAAAGAATGTACAAAAAGGTTAGTACTTATTTTTAGGAACTGTTTCCATGGTGTTGTTGAGGAGAGTTGTTTCTCTGCCACCATGGTGGAGAGCAAGATGCACAGATTCCTTCATAACTGAATTATTAGACTTGCTTGTCCTTCATGATAGTCAAATAAGAAAATCAACTTGTTTTCCCTTCTAATATGGCTAAGGAAAATAACTCCAACCCAAATTGGAAACTATAAATACTTCAATGAGACAGCATCTCAAAAACACAAAAAAAAAATCCAAACTAAAGGTCATGAGATAAAATTTTAACCAAAAGTAAAGAAAAGTATGGCATTCAGTTACACAGCTGTTTGTGACATTTTTGCCACAGGACTTATTTAAAGAAAAAACCATCAGTCATTAATATATATAAGTCAGGATTATACTGTACTTGCCAAACAGTTTAGACTACAAATTTTAACAGAGTGTTTTCTGAGTCAATTCCAGTTTTTTCTGGGTTTTAGGGATATAAATTTCCTGCCCAGCTTCAGCAAGGTATAATAAAAATTTACACATGGGAATATTTTGGAACTGCAATACATTTACATTATTTACTTACTTTTTTCAAATATCTTTATGAATATAATTTATAGTTGCATGCAGTGTTAAAATTATCATTCTCATGACATAAACATAAAAATTCATCTTTGAAAAATCACAACTTCACTTTGCTCTTCATTGAACCATATCATTTTAACTCCTTGAAGAAATAGTAGAAAATCCTAAATATTGTAATTGCTAGAATCAAATTTGGTCTAGCAAACAATCTTATAGAAAAAAGAAAACAACTTTTTATGTAAGAACGTGAAAATCTACCTGAGATTTGACATAAATTTGTTTATGATCAAACTGATTTATATTTTGAGTTATCACAAGAGAAAATAATCTGTCCTATAATATGTATGATATAATTTTAGCTCCAACTATGTCTGGTTGTCATGTTTCTGGCTTATCAAGGGGAAAGAAGAAGACACCAGCTGTTGATATAAAACAACAAAGTTTAAAGGATATGTTCAGTAAATTCTCAAATAACAGAACGTAAGTAGAGATAACATAGGCAATAAATATATTTCATTTTGCATTGTTTTACTTTCATGTTTCTACCAACTGTTACAAAATTAAAGATTTGAAAGTGAATTACAATTGCAATTTTACATAATTTGCAAACATAGCAAATACTTCAAAATGCATAGTTTTATTTACAATGTATATAAAACTTTTAGAGACATTGCGCAAACAACATTGACAAACAGTAGTGATTTGATAAGATTAAGAAGTTACCAAGCAGCAATAAAAGAAAGTATTAGTTGTTGAAAAACTAGATAACAGTATGGCCAAATGAAAAAGACGTCCACAAAGCAGAAAACTAAAGATTGAGCAACGTGATTCCAACGAAAAACTTGGGCTAAACTCAGGTACTCTGGGAGGATCAGCAGTACTAGTGACACCTTTGTTAAAATACATTGAAGAGTCTGTCTTCAACATTCGACAAGTATATCCAATATTAATTCAAGCTCTTGATTGCCCCGTGTATAGAAAAGTTGTAGAAATTAAACAAACTATGAAAGTTCTGCAAGAGGGACGAAAGATACCAGAGGGACAGTCAAACTCATAGATCGAAAACAAACTGACAACGCCATGGCCAAAAATAAAAAGACAAACAGACAAATAATAGTACAGATGACACAACATAGAAAACTAAAGACTAAGCAACACGAACCCCACCAAAAACTGGGTGATCACCTTCCCCCCAAAAGATATGAAAAAAAAACAAAAAAACATAAGATATGCAATAACTAACCAGGTTCCTGACTTGGGACAGGCACAAGAACGTAGTCTGGATTTGTCATACTTGTTTTTTGTTGCTGTTTTAGCTGTTCTTTAAGATTTTTGACTCGCAAAAGTTAATCTGAAGACATCATTTGTCAAAATATGCATGTTCACATTCTGGTTTCAAAATTAGAACAATTTAATATTATTATGTTACACCTGTATGATGTCAGATAGTTTTATAAGAACAAGTTTTCATGCAGCTATTTTTTTGTCATTCCAGTGAAAAGCCAAAGTTGAAGCATGAAAAGAGTGAAGACCTGAATGCTACTCCTACCACAGACAATAGTGTTTTATCTTTGAAAGGTGGCATACAACGTTGTTTACTGCCATGAACACACATGGACAGTTATAAATATATCTCTTAGAGAACTTAGCTGCAATGAGTTTGATCTCTGAATAGAGCAGTACACCACCTATACATCCAGTTTTGCATCTGAATGTTGTAGTACAACACTTCATCTAAGAGAAAAACACTACAACTGAGAGTACATTGCTTCAAGTTAAAAGGAAAACACTTGAAATAAGAGTAATGTTTTAGCATTGAAAGGTTTTCTATAGTGCTGTCAACCAATATTATATTTTAAACAGCACCGAAAGTGATGTATCTTTCAAATATGATGTACATTTTATGTCAACAATGATAAGCTAAATCTTGGACTAGAACAACACTCTATACTGCCATGAATGATGTTAACATATTATCTTGAGGGTAGTGAAACAACTAAAACTTAAGAGCAAAATTTCATGGTTCATAATATATGGAAATATGAAAGTCTGATTGGGGCATGGTGTCATATGAACACATATTCTTGAGCACATAATTTTTTGTTAACGTCAAACAAGTGAGGGTATATTTCACAACTTCTAGATTGTGACTTGACACAAAACCTATATCAGAACTATTTTGAAATGTCAGCAAATGGCCAGTTTTCTCTTGATGCAATGTTTTTATGAAAATTAGATCCTTTGTGATCTGATATTGAACATTTATCAATAAATTGAAGATTATAGTGCTTATAATTATTTGAAAGTAATGAAATCTGTTTTATAACCACATTATACAGTGTTCTATATTTTACTGTTTTACATGATTTCGTTTTCTTTTATTTGTATGGTTGTTAAACATTTTATATAAAAATAAATCAAGATTTTATTATTGAAACATTTTTTATTTCTGCCACAATCAAAACTTTGTAAAACTTGATTCATGAATACACATAGATATAAAAATAAGGAGATGTCGTATGATTGTTAATGAGAAAACTACTCACCAAAGACCAATTGATGTGGATGTTAGCAACTATAATTTAACATTTATTATACCCCACGCAACGAGTTGCAGAGGGTATAATGTTTTTGACCTGTCCGTCTGTCCGTCCGTCTGTCTGTCCATCCATCAGTCAGTCAGTCAGTCAGTCTCTCAGTCCTGTTTCTTGTCATCGCAACTCCTCTCAAACCACACAACAGAATTTCGCGAAACCTTTTTAGATAATAAGGACATACTATGTAGTTGTGCATTTCGACAGGAAATTACGATTCAATTCTTTTTCTAGGAGTTACGCCCCTTTGAACTTATTTACTTTAATGTACTACTGCAACAGTTTGTCATCGCAACTCCTCTCAAACCACACAACAGAATTTCATGAAACCTTTTCAGATAATAAGGACATACTACGTAGATGTGCAAATCGACAGGAAATTACGATTCAATTCTTTTTCCAGGAGTTACGCCCCTTTGAACTTATTTGCCCAATATACTACTGCAACCTTTTGTCATCGCAACTCCTCTCAAACCACACAACAGAATTTCATGAAACCTTTTCAGATAATAAGGACATACTACGTAGATGTGCATATCGACAGGAAATTACGATTCAATTTTTTTTCCAGGAGTTACGCCCCTTTGAACTTATTTGCCCAATATACTACTGCAAACTTTTGTCATCGCAACTACTCTCAAACCACACAACAGAATTTCATGAAACCTTTTAAGATAATAAGGACATACTACGTAGATGTGCATATCGACAGGAAATTACGATTCAATTTTTTTTCCAGGAGTTACGCCCCTTTGAACTTATTTGCCAAATATACTACTGCAACCTTTTGTATCGCAACTCCTCTCAAACCACACAACATAATTTCATGAAACCTTTTCAGATAATAAGGACATACTACGTAGATGTGCATATCTACAGGAAATTACGATTCAATTTTTTTTTCCAGGAGTTACGCCCCTTTGAACTTATTTGCCCAATATACTACTGCAACCTTTTGTCATCGCAACTCCTCTCAAACCACACAACAGAATTTCATTAAACCTTTTCAGATAATAAGGACATACTACGTAGATGTGCATATCGACAGGAAATTACGATTCAATTTTTTTTCCAGGAGTTACGCCCCTTTGAACTTATTTGCCCAATATACTACTGCAACCTTTTGGCATCGCAACTCCTCTCAAACCACACAACAGAATTTCATGAAACCTTTTCAGATAATAAGGACATACTATGTAGATGTGCATATTGACAGGAAATTATGATTCAATTTTTTATTCTGATACAATTTTTTTTTCTTACACTTATTTTATTTCTCCAATAACAATGTGGGGACGTGGGGTATGTGAGGGCGCTCACTAAGGTTCTTTAATTGCCTGACTTGTTACATGAACTTAAACCTATCGTTGAGTCAAGCTAGTTTTGTGAGTACTTAACCCTCAATAATTTATATTATCTGTGAAAGTTCTTTTTATAGAAACAGTTTCGATGTATATTCAATATCTTCTAAGGTGTGTTAAGGACATATAAATGTTACAATTTAGAAAAGCATATAACCTTTAATAATTCAACATGGACTGGTACTTCATCTTAGGTTTGAATAATACTAGTTTAGATTTTGAAATGGTATAGAAAGAAGTTGTTGTTTTATATAATGCTCTAGAAATACAGAGGGCAGGCTGGAGTTGCTAGAGGTCACAGATCATATAATCTTGTGTACATAAATTTTAATGAATTAGATTTTGCATTTCTTTATTCTGATATAAAAAAAAAACATTGCCAATCAAATTTGACTGCAAGTGTCATTTCTTACCTAGATAAGTCCTTTCATTCATTCATTCATATCATTAATTCCTCATAAATGAGACTAGATGAACATACAATTAGTATATATAAGTAAATGTCAAAAAACGAACAAAATATCAGTATGAGAACAAAAAGAATTAATTAAAAACACAATAGATATTAAAATGACTGTTTATATAACAGCAATATTTAAAGTATTGATGCAGTGACATATCATGTATTGGCACATCTAATATCACTGTCTCAAGGATCTACTTTATCCTGCTACACATAGAAAAACGTGTGTGAGACAGCTTGAGAAACTAAACAGATCTGTATTTGAAAAATTTGTGTTGTTTTCTACCGAGTAACTTTTGAAACAGGATTTCGTCGTCATACATGCTTAATTCACAGTAAAGCTGTACTGGATAATTGTCACTTATAATGTCCCACCAGACTTCACGTTGTGCATTGGTACTGGGGCAATTGCAGCAAGCGTGTACATAAACATCTTTAAAATTCCTTCTATATTTATCACATGTATTAACTGTTGTATTTGGTATTTCAGTTACTAATTTAGTGATAAACTAGGAAATTTTAAATCTCCTTATAGGAACTTGAGTGTTTCCAAAATTCCACAATAGTCACTGACTTGTGTATATTCTTGAAACATGTGAAACTGTCCTCAGAATTAACCCAGTTTAACCAATTGTTTAACTGTGTCCCATCAACTGCACTATAAACGATTGACTTCCAAATTTGTTTTGAAGGAAATGTTCTATCTTCAATATAATCAAGAAGGTAACTAACAAGTCAATACTGTTTTAGAATATCAATGATATCAGGAGTAAATCCAGTGATTCCTTTGAGTGTCTATAAAACAATCTGGAGAGAAGTAATCTTTTAAAAAGAAATGAAATGTCAAAGGTACACAGTTTTTGTAAGAATATTTGTTTTTTTTGTCAATATATCTTGTAATTGGATGAATATCAAGAATACTAACACACATATCAAAGTCGAAGTTTGCAAGTCAAGAATATGTTTCACTATAAAATGTTGAAACTGGTTCAAAGTAGCGATGTCATAAGTTAACATGTTATTCCACATTTCACACCCATACAAAACGCTGGGCAGTACCACAGTTTTATATAGTTTTATGATGGTATGATACTAAACCCCTAACGAGAGGGATTGTACTTGATTTTCATATGATGAAGACATAATCTTTCAATCAGTTTAATTGAGGTCTGGAGCTGGCATGTCAGTAACTGCTAGTAGTCCTTTGTTCATTTATGTATCATTGTCATTTTGCTTAGTTTCTTTTGTTACCTATTCTGACATCGGACTCAGACTTCTTTTAAACTGATTTTTACTGTGCGTTTTGCTATGTGTTTCTTTATTCTACATTGGCTAGAGGTATAGGGGGAGGGTTGAGATCTCACAAAACATGTTTAACCCCGCCGCATTTTTGTGCCTGTCCCAAGTCAGGTGCCTCTGGCATTTGTTAGTCTAGTATGTTTTTTTAATTTTAGTTCATTTATATGTTTTGGAGTTTAGTGTGACGTCCATTTTCACTGAACTAGCACACAATTTTAGTTAGGGGCCAGCTGAGGACCACCTCGGGGGTGGGATTTTCTCGCTGCATTGAAGACCCATTGGTGGCCTTCGGCTGTTGTCTGCTCTTTGGTCGTGTTGTTGTCTCTTTGACATATTCCCCATTTCCATTCTCAATTTTATTAGTAATACACAAGGATTAGTTGTTTGTTTGGATACCATTTCTTGCAAAATACTACTGCCTTTTCTGCATGAACTTTCAGTCCTTTGATTTGCTTTTTATCGAGAGTTTAGCTCAATACCTAAGTGCAGATAATATTTTGTAATCAGAATACGTTCAGTACCATTAACCATGGAACAAAAAGCATTGATCTCTTTTACATTTTAATACAAAAAATTGAATAATACATGACTTATTAGCATTGAAACAAAAATATCATTTCTTGGAATATTGGTAACAAACATTAAGCATATGTTGCAAAGATACTAGTGATGTGGCAATACATGATATGTCATCAGCAAGAGCTGGTGCACAACAGTAAATATTAAAAATACCTGTATTTGGATTAAATTTTTCAAGATCACAATTTAAATCATTTATAAAATTGAGAATGGAAATGGGGAATATGTGAAAGAGACAACTTACATACTATATACAATAAACCCGAGCACACACCACCTTGACCTTGTAATACATGAAAGAAATCTATTTGAAATTGATTTACAGTTACTACACTTTTCGTATTACAATGGCAGTCATTAATTATTAACCATAGTTTACCATTTACACCTAGTTTAAACAGCTTGTACATTAAACCTGGTCTCCATACCTATCTATGCTTTCCTCCTATCCAGGAATGCTACAAAAATTTTACTAAACAATTCAATATTATGAAATATTGTTTCATGTAAATTAAAGGATGCAGAAAGACATCAGAGATATTTTTGAAAACCTTGTTGCTGAAGGTTCGGAAAGATGCTTTCATCATAGACATATAACAACAATCTTGATTTAATCACATGCTAAAACACTTTGAGTACACATGGCAGAAAGGTGATTTGTAGGGAACTGTCAGGTGAAGTCTTAGGCTTATTGTTGCTTTTAAATAATGGAACAAGAAGACCAATTTTCCAGCCATTAGGAATACAACTTTTGCACACAACTAGGTTGAATAACGATGGTTAACATCGAACAACAGTATGACCACCATACAACAGATGTTCTTGTTGGATTTTGTCATGGCCACTTGCTTTTCTAGGCTCTAAGAGTTTAATTATACCGGTACCATCTTTATTGGATAATACCACCTGACAAATAATGGTCCTTGTCATAACAAGATTTTTTTATGTTTTATTGTAATCAAGTTCTATCTGCTGTTTCATGTCATAACAAACTTCATCACCGTCATGCTGGTAAAGTAGTCCATTTGAAAATCTAATATTAATGTAAAATGAATTTTTATGCCCCACCTAGGGGCATTATGTTTTTAGGTCTGTGCGTTCGTTCGTCTGTCCCGCTTCAGGTTAAAGTTTTTGGTCAAGGTAGTTTTTTTATGAAGTTGAAGTCCAATCAACTTGAAACTTAGAACACATGTTCCCTATGATATGATCTTTCTAATTTTAATGCAAAATAAAGAGTTTTGACCCCAATTTCATGGTCCACTGAACAAAGAAAATGATAGTGCAAGTGGGCAGGTTAAAGTTTTTGGTCAAGGTAGTTTTTGATGAAGTACACATGTTCCCTATGGTATGATCTTTCTAATTTTCAAATTAAAGTTTTGACCCAAATTTCACGGTCCACTGAACATAGAAAATGATAGTGCGAGTGGGGCATCCTTGTACTATGGACACATTCTTGTTTTACTTTGTCCTGTTGTTTCCTTAGTTTTCTATTTCTTCAGAAAATATGTATGAATTATAACAGATTAAAAGTAGCAATTTTGATTGACTGCCATATTATTCCATGAATATTTTGATATAGTAAATCCCAATGCTACCTGATCTGAAAACTGAACACTGAACAATATATCTATTTCAAAAAAGTGAAACATAACCTAAGAATTAGACCACAAACTTCTTGAAATGAGATATTCATACGCTTACTTAATGGCATTCCATTTATAAACAAGAGGCTATGGTAACAGCAAATGGGATATACCTGCATGAAAATGATATTTGCAAATCTGGACCCTCAATCAAGTAAAAAAAATAAATTAATTTTTGTAGAGTTCAGAAATGGAAAGGCCAAAATCAATCTTGACCTATTAATCATAAGTGACATTATATTGGCATTTAAGAGAGTATATAAGTACACACACATTTGTTCAGCAGGGGTAGGTAGGCAGAAATCATGAAGTCAATAATGAAAGAAAAATGTTTATGAGATTATAACCTTATTTAATACAAGAGTGCACATGCTGAAATGTCTCGCCTGCTTTACTAACCATTGATTTTATGCTGATAGTCCTAAATATAAAGTTTTACTACAAGTATCACATAAACTTAACATGATCATAGAAAATGAGGTCATGGTCAGATAAACCAAGCCAGAAATACATGTACACCTTAAAATCATTCCATACAACAAATATAGTTGACCTATTGCTTATAGTATACAAGAAACAGACAAAACCATGGAAACTTTATATTGAGCAAAGAACCATGAAAATGAGGTCAAGGTCGGATGAACTCTGCCAGACAGACATGTACCCCTTACAATCATTCTGTGCTTTAAATATAGTTGACCTATTGCACATAGTATCTAAGAAACAAACTTAACCAGGAAAACTTAACATTGACCAATGAACCATGAAAATGAGGTCAAGGTGAGATGATAACTGCCAGACAGACATATACACCTAACAATCATTCCATATTACACCAAATATAGTTGAGCTATTGGTCATAGTTTGAGAAAAACAGACCAAAACACAAAAACTTAACATTGAGCAATGAACCGTAAAAATGAGGTCAATGTCAAATAAAACCTGCCAGAATGTACATTGTAAAATATTTCCATACACCAAATATAGTTGACCTATTGCATACAGTATTAGAAAAAAAGACCAAAACACAAAAACTTAACTTTAACCACTGAACCATGAAAATGAGGTCAAGGTTAGATGACACCTGCCAGTTGGGACCTGTACACCTAACAAACATTCCATACACCAAATATAGTAGAACTATTGGTTATAGTATCTGAGATATGGACTTGACCACGAAAACTTAACCTTGTTCACTGATCCATGAAATGAGGTCGAGGTCAAGCGAAAACTGTCTGACAGGCATGAGGACCTTGCAAGGTACGCACATACCAAATATAGTTATCCTATTACTCATAATAAGAGAGAAATTAAGAATACTAAAAATCTTAACTTTTTTTCAAGTAGTCACTGAACCATAAAAATGAGGTCAAGGACAATGGACATATGACAGACTTACTCTACTTAAAGGTCTATAACTCATCAATGATAAAAGCTAAAATCTTAAAATATGAACTTGACCTTCTATTGGTAACAGGAAACAATATATCAAAATTTGAAAAGATTTCGTTAAGGTGTTTTCAAGTTGTTGCACAGACAATACTCTAAGTATCACTTTTCGCTCTTAAAGGTCTACAACTCAACAACGATAAAGGTTAATATCCTGAAAATCTAACTTTGCCTTCATTTAGTTACAGAAAACACAATATCTAAATTTGAAAAGATTTTGTCAAAGTGTTTTCAAGTTAATGCACAGACACTGTTTGGCAGTTGGACGCCTGCCTGTCCACCTGCCTACCCGCAGTACATCACAAAATTGATTGATATTTATCTTTGGAAATCCAGTTAAAAATCATAAAAATTCTTAAGTCATTGAAACAATTATGAGAAGAAAAGCCTTATTCACTGCTTGCAACTAGTTTACACGAACACTTCAGTATAATTTGTCACCAAAAAACCAGGTTTTCACTAATCATAAGTACATATAAAATTGAGAATGGAAACAGGGAATGTGTCAAATAGACAACAACCTGACCAAAGAGCAGAAAACAGCCCAAGGCTACCAATGGGTCTTCAACATAGCGAGAAATTCCCGCACTGGGAGGCAGGCTTCAGCTGGTCCCTAAACGAAAATGTATACTAGTTCAGCGAAAATGGACGTCACACTAAACTTCGAAACATATAAATGAACCAAAATTTAAAAAACATACAAGACTAACAAAGGCCAGAGGTTCCTGACTTGGGACAGGCACAAAAATTCGGCGGGTATAAATATGTTTTGTGGGATCTCAACACTCCCCCGATACCTCTAGCCAATGTGGAATAAACAAACACACAGCAAAGTACTTGTTCTCGAATGGATCTCCTCAGAGGCCAACAAAAGTTGGATGTTTCTTGGGATATTTGTCACTGGTGAGAAGAAATCATTGATTTAAAGCTATTTGATTAAAGTTAATTGTAAAAAAAAAGAACGACTAGATTTAATTAATTTTTATTATCAATAACAATTGTGAGACTTCAGATAGAAATAACAACAATGGTTATAAAATTGTATAGATTAAGTAATACTTGAAAGTAAAAGCAAATAGGAAAATGGTACAACAGCACCATTGTTTATAACCGACTTCGCCAGCTGAAAAGTTTGTTAATAATGCATGCTCTTCACTTAATAGATTGAAGGTTTTTAGACGATTGGTTTCATGAACAACCAGAAAAACTGAGCATACATTACAAATTAGTGCAATATCATAGAGTTGATGTTTTTCTGTTGGAAAATATACAAATAAAAAAATAAGAAATAGAGGTTGTACAATGCATTAGGCACTGAAAATGTTTATGAACCTTAAGGTGTAATACCACCAAATCATAGTACGTCACATCCAGTTTCACACAAAAAAGGGTTAAAAAAAAATTCCCTTGAATTTGACAGTTGTGACAGTTGTAGGAAGTTAACCCTGCATTTCGTTGCAGAAAAAAAATTCTGAGTTACAAACATATATCTTGGGTGTTTCAAAGCACAATTCTCCTTATATTTGGTGTTTCTATAAAATATTTTGGAAACTTGAGGTTACATGGTTACTAGAGCTTGTAAACAGGATTAAGGGGGTGACAATTTGATAGTTAACTTCAAGTGATGGTTATTATCTTATATGTAATGAAATGTTATGTGAAATTTTGTCTGTAGTACTGGACAGGATAAACTTCTCATGCCAAGTATTTCTTTATTTGAACCAAAGATAAATTCTGCACAATTTTTTGAAAAGTGCCAATTTAACAAAGACTAATAGGGGGAAAACAATGGTGGTATTACTCCTTAAATTGTGGTCAGGTCACTGGTTTATGAGGATGCAAAATGTCTAACACTTTCTAAAGATATGGCAATGTCTATGTTAAGTTATGGGCAGGTTACAGAATCCCAAATATTATTTTCATCCAAAATAAAATAGAAAGTTCACCATGTAATAAGTTATTAGTAATCAAATATCTGTGGAATGCAAACTTAAGTTGGAATTAGAAAATCATAAATCTTGGGTGTATCCTTACAAAAGATTTCTGATTATAGTATCTTAGAATTGATCTTTAATGTTTGACATATTTACCTACTCAAGCCAGTGAACCTTGAAATGTAGGTCATGGGTCATTGAATTTTCAATTTGTAACATCAGCAGATTCTTTAGAATGGTTGTACATGTATATCAAAAGTTTATAAGAACTGTATATGGATCTGTAAAAATATATGCATGCACATCAAATAGTTCAACAAAACTTCCTTAAGGTGTCAGGACAAAAAATTATTTCAAGCAATGATAAATATATGTACTTGTTTAAATATTTTGGCAAACATTTATTTGGAGAAAATTGTTAAAGCAGACATCCTGGATTTCGTAACAAGAAAGATAGAAAGATGGGCATGACATAAAATTAAAATGAAATGAAAAAATGTGTAGAATATATTTTCTGTTAACATAAAAAAGCAAGAAAATATATACATGTATATTGAAGATTACTGTAAAAAATACTTTCATACATGAGCATCAGTTTTCATGGATCTTATGGTTGATTAAAAATCCAATGAAAATTCATATCTGTTTTTATAAATTGTCTAGCCTAAAATCACAAATTAAAAAGTTACATAAAACAATGATTTTTCATCAAGTCATTAAAATCTAAATCCCTTATACCCTGTAAAGGTATTTTGACAGTATCTCCTAATACAAACTCCTGGTTATACAAATATACTCTCATCTGCTTTAAACTATACACTCTATGATAGTATGACCAATGTTATTTGTTTTTTACAACAAAAATCGTAGAAGTGTTTTCTTGTGAATTAAATGAATAAGGTTTTATAAAAAGATTAAAAAAATATCAGGAGTTGAAAAAAAATTGCTCAGGTGGAACTCAGGTAAATCTAAGGTAAAGTTTTACCTATTAAAGCAATACTAAAAAATATTGGAGCAACCTGCTGGACAGTTAAACTACCCCAAATTATTAACAAGACTTGTACATTGGGAAATTTGGTTAAGTATTTAGAATATCCTAGTTTAAGCACCTGATTATAAGTGTAACAAATTTTCATTAATTTTTGCACATGCACATTCCATAATCAATTTTGAAATCACCAACTTTGATCCCAATCTTTCTTACATGTAGATAATTACAAAATGAAGATACATGTATAAAATGACAAACATTTCTTTAATCACATAATTTTGCTGTTTTCAAATATTATACAAATGGTAATGGTTTCATTAACAGAATAAAAATGGGACAGAGGTTTTTTATGTCAGGTTAGTTAACTGAGTGAATAAAGCTACCTAAACGTATAATAAAAAGATGTGGTATGATTGTCAATGAGACAACTCTCCACCAAAGACCAAATGACATAGAAGTTAACAGCTTTAGATGACCATACGGCCTTCAACAATGAGCAACATAAATAATTAATGCAGTAAAAGAGGAATATCTTTGAGATGGAGAACAGTGCTTCTAAATTTAAAGAGCAATGTCTACCCGTAATTGAAATGAACTCTTCAACTACATCTGACTAGATTTAATCTTATTTGGATTTCTTTTAATGCTTTCATTTGTAATGGCAAGAATATGATAGCATTCATAAGATATACAATTACACAACAATGTTACTTAAGAACTGATTCATATGCAGGTTTTTTTAAACTACAATGAAAGAAGATGAATTTTAGGGCTGTTCCAGATTTAAATACATGGAAAGGGAGGGTAGGAACTTATTTTAGACCCCCATCCACCAATAATATAAAATTTTCATTTTACTTATAATTCTTACAAATTTCTAAAGAAAATGCAACCACCCACAATTATCAATTTAAGAGCCTCCCATCCCATATGTGTTTATAAATCTGGAACAGCCCAATAATAAAAATTTCTTGTTCATAGTTTCAAAATTAATTTCCCATTAACATGTATATAATCTCATTGCAAAGATTTGAATGACCATTAATTATAGCTTAACATGCATAAAGCATGCATTAATTTCCATAGCATAGTGAAATCTTTGAAACTTAACACTGCATAATCCATTGACCTGTCTAAACTGAAATCTTGAATCAGGACATAATATAAATATTCTTTAATAATTTAACCTGTGTAAAGCAAATACCTTTCTATTTTGAAGAACATCTTCAGTCTCTTTAAGTTCAGTTTAGATATAATTCACTGTATGTAGGAAATATCTTATAACAGATATTTTCATATGCTTAAAATTACAATTTTTAAATGCATTTTCGATTGAAAATATTAAGTCATTGAATAGAACACTGTCAACACAATTGATAAAGCCCTATTTTTTTTAATAAATGCATTTTGGATTGAAAGTATTAAACCATACAAAAGAACACAATTCATAAAAATATCATTTTTAACAATGCATTTTGGATAAAATATCATTACACATCCAACTGAACACATTTATAAAGCTATCTTTTTGAGGGAAAAAAACTTCTCATATAAGATCTATTGTAAGGTTTGGCTGTATTATTAAAATATACATGGCTTACAGGAAAGGCTCAGTATCCAATAATTCTGATTATTCATGAGAAATATTACTAGAAATGTATTAGGCACTTGCCATTTATGTTGGAAAGGCATGAGTTTTCTTCTCAGACAATTTTTTTTCAAAAGCTTACAAAGGAACAAGATTTTTTTTTTAGAGTAAGCATTTTATCTTTTTTTATTGGAAACAATCTTTTTTTCACTTCCCTTCTGAAAAAGTTTTCATGCAAATGTGAAATAAAAAAAAAATTGATACCATAGTAATGTACTGTAAATTGGAGAAAACTTCTATTTTCATGGATATTTGATGTTGTGGTTTTGTCAAAAAGTCTGCATACAAATCTATTGAAAATGTGTACTTCATTGAACATATAAGTATGTGGTTTACCTACACCCACGAAATCCACGAAAATTGGTATCCACGAATAATAATATCCGCAGTAACAGTTTTCAGCAGGCACTCTCCTTTTTTTTTCAAAATGCCTTCCCTTATAATTTTTTAAATGTTTAAAAAAAACTATGGATTAATACCTTAGCTGTGCATCAAATCGAAAAAAAAAACGGCTTTTCAATTCTTAATTTCAAATTTTAATTCTTAAAATAAAAATAACACCCAAGTAAAAAAAAAAGGGTCATGTAACTCTTACAAATTGTCCTTGCTACAGACAAAATATAGGGAAACAAATATCCGTCCTCAAGTTTTGGAAATATAAGAAAATGATTTTAAATATTTCTCTTATATTACAACCTCCTCCCCCCCCCCCCCCCAAAAAAAAATAAAAAATTACCCATTGTTTTCAGGGGTGACTGGGTCACCCTTATTGCCAAAAAATTTGGTTCTTAGTACTTTCCTGATTTTTGACTTTTATGGCAATATTTTTCAGTGGACCCCTTCCTTCATCTTCAACAAAATATAGCATGTTTAGAGTTGGGATTTTTAAAATAAAAAGTTAACAAATATAAAAGCAAGAATAAGGTAAAAAATAAATCACTAAGTACTTGGCAAGTACAGTTTTGAACAAATAATTCAAATGAAAACATTTATACATACATAATTAAATCTACATTGTTCAATAAAATGGTTTAATTTGTTATAGCTATAAAACAAAAGTAACATAAAAAACAAATTTTCTTTAAGCACCTGAAAAGTACTCAAAACAAATCAAATTTAACAAAAACTACATAAATCTCTAAAAACTCAACACAGATATTAATAACAATAAAATAAAGCACCAACCAATCAAATGACTGCATTTCAAAATATTAAACTAAAACAAAAACCAATGACTGTGAAGAGATGTAAATATATAGCATGCCAGAATACATAAGAAGATATGAAGTAAAATATATGTATGAAGACGATTCCATAATAATCTACTTTTATTTCTTGTTCTGACAATTTTGGGAGATGTCGTGTCTGTCTGTCTGTATGGTTCATAGATGTCTTTTTGTTGTAGTACAGTTCCAGTAATTCTTCTTTTTCAATATATCTGTCATATAACCATGTCTGTAAATGGTTTGAATCGTGTGGTACTTCTGTAACTGGATAGGCACGGTAGTGAACGTTTATATGACGTGGAGAAAATATTCCCACCATCATTCCCGGGAAACTTAATGAATCTCGATCAGGGTAACCAATGGTTATGTCTATTACCCATTTCAGCTTTCTCTTGGCAGGAACTGAACTTTCTACATTTAAAAAAAATTTATTATAAGCATATTTTCAATGCACTACCTATACATGTATGAATTTGTAATTTAATCTCTATACAACAATTTATAAATTAATTTTTGAAAGTTTCAACTCTTTTGCACTAAATCAAAAGTTAAAATGTTTTAGAGATGCTTTATGGTGTTTTGTTAACATTCTTATGCTTTAGTCTGTCATGTTAAAACCCCTTTGTAGTTTTTTTAAATTTATCTTTTAAACTTGTTGATTGTACCTTTGACTAGGTATTCTTGTGTTCAATATATTTGACTCCCCCAGTGCAATGAAATAAGTATCATACATCCATATTATATATTATTCTTGTGCTTAATGGCATCACCAAGATTCTAAAAAGCAATTTGAATTTTGGGCTAAATTTTTTAAGTTGATACCATTTTTGTGATAAATTCAACCAAAGTGTGTCAATATTACCAATAATTATATTACAACAGTCGGTTTTACCTAATTTTAAACATACAGGTTTAGATTATAAATAATGATAGTAAAATTGAAAAAAAAATTGACCTTTTGCTTCTTTTTAAGTAGGGATGTTTATACCTTTGGTGCAATCATTCATCTGTAAATTCTAAATTTGTTGAAAAAAATGCTATAATGAAGTCTTTACATAATGATCTAATACTTTCTTAACAGATTTTTCCCAGCAGTGGGAGTATTTTTCCTGTAAAATTCAAGATTTCAGCTTACAGATTATGTAATTAAATTTTACTGGTTGCGAGCAAAATTTTACATTAATTTTAATTAAATAAATATTTAAAAGAAGCGATTTTTGAAAGAAAATAGAGGTATGATACTTAAACAAGTGATTTTCATGTCATTATCCCAGATTCAGTACAGGGTCATCCTATAAACACAGATGTTGGATACATCATTATTAGTCCCAGAATCAATTATATGATATATTTAAAGCTACAATAAAATTAAATCACTTAGTCCAGTGATTTATTTGTACTACTTAAATAGGTGATTATTAAAGAAAGACAACTCTTACTTGTAACATTTGTCCAGTAACATTTCTGGACAAAATATTACTTGAATCAGTGATTTAAGAAATCACTCATTTAAGTAATTCCCCTGACTGTACAATGTTGACTGCTGTACCCCAACTTTTGACATTTTGACCTATTATGTCTGTATGTTTTGCTCACACATTGTTGTTAATATAATGGAAGAGGTTTAGCTAGCTATAAAACCAGGCTCCGTGTTGAAGGCCATACTTTGACCTATAATTGTTTACTTTTAACACATTGTGACTTGGATGGAGAGTTGTCTCATTGGCATTCATACCACATCTTCTTATTTATAATTAATCCACCATTTTCTACATAAGGAAATGCCTGTACCAAGTCAGGAATATGACAGTTGTTTTCTACGGAAGCCTTTTAGGACCATGTTAATTCACTTTTTACAATTTGATATAACAAATTATGAATTTGATATAACAAATTATGAATTTGATATAACAAATTATCAATTTGATATAACAGATTTTCAATTTTGATAAAAAAGATTATCAATTTGATATAACAAATTATTAATTTGATATAACAAACTATTAACTTGATATAACAAATTATTTATTTGATATAACAAATTATTAATTTGATATAACAAATTGTGAATTTCTCTACAAATAGTATGATTTTATCATAATAACGATTAATAAAAAGTTGCATAACCCGAACTGGCGCATTTCGTGTATTAATTGATTGTTTATCTGACGTCCAGTGACAAATATCTAATGCATTTTCAAAACTTAATTTACAGGTTTAATGTTTCTATAACCAACCCTCCTCTCCTTTCCCCTTTATTTGAGACAGTTTTCGGGACTAGTTTCTCAATTTCGCACATGGGATCTGGTGCTTTAGAACATTAAATATAAAAGAGAAAAGGGGGAACTTTTTGATCAATTTATATTGCATATTTTCAAGTCAAAGCGAAACGAAGAGTTCTATTGAGATGTTGGTATATATAAAAAAAGAAGATGTGGTATGATTGTTAATGAGACAACTCTCCACAAGAGACCAAATGACACAGAAATTAACAACTATAGGTCACCGTACGGCCTTCAACAATGAGCAAAGCCCATACCGCACAGTCAGCTATAAAAGGCCCCGAAATGACAATGTAAAACAATTCAAACGAGAAAACTAACGGCCTAATTTATGTACAAAAAATGAACGAAAAACAAATATGTAACCACTGAATTACAGGCTCCTGACTGGGGACAGGCACATACATACAAAATGTGGCGGGGTTAAACATGTTAGCGGGATCCCAACCCTCCCCCTAACCTGGGACAGTGGTGTAACAGTACAATATAAGAACGAACTATAAAAATCAGTTGAAAGAGGCTTAACTCATCAGATGGATAAAATACAAATACTACAAACACAAGTGGACGTGGCCGGGTAGTTGTACACCCAAACAACAAAAAGACACTAAGTACAGATCTGAGAGTAGTTACTGACAGCTAGTTCAAAGCCACTAACAACTTATATTATCAATCCGTACATATCCAACATCCAATGGATTTAGTGTAAAGACGTCATAAACAGTCAGAGAAAAACATGACCTTGTGCAATGCCAAGATACAGGTATTGACAGATTGTAGATCTATGAATGTGTATATGTATATAACAATAATATTTAGTTTGCTTTTAATTTACTGATAACAAAATCAATATTAGTACCAATAAAAACAATATTTAATGATCTAATTACAGTGTTGAATTGGTAACCTTTAAGAATAAGTTTATTTAAAGGATCGATAAGTTTACCAGGATCGTTTCTAAATTTCCGGGCACGGTAAACAATATTGCCGTAAAAATGAGGATGTGCAATCCGGTTTGAAATAAGTTTTCTACAGGTACAACCAAACATCAAAACCAAATCTTTATATCTGTGGAAGAATTTAGTAAATGTTTTAAGTAATTTGCGGTAACGAAATCCCTGGCTTAATAATTTACCAGTAATACATAGATTACGTTGGTGTTTTTAGGAACATAGGAACATGCAAGGATAAAAAAATGCTTTTCCTTCTTAAAAAAACCAGGCATGTTGCTTTGATAATTTCAATAGGAACATGACTGGATTTATTAAACATCCTTCAATTCATCACTGCATTTGTCTTAAATAAATTTGTTTCAACATATATTTTTGATTTGGATTTTTTTATTAAAAATAAAGAAACATGCGTGAGATTTTGAATGATTGTGGACTTTCAAAATTCTGTTAAAAAAGACCACACGAGTATAATCTGAGCACATTAATAACGTTGTATATATAGAATAAGGATTTCAGATCATGAGCAATGCAAAAAACATTTAGGTCTATATCTCTATACAGTTTAAGCGTTTCACTTATATATCCTTTATGTCAAATAAAGAAAGGGGATAACCCCAATCCATGCATAAGAAATTTGACATATCAAATTTTCTTTCTTATATCAAATTCATAAATTGTTATATCAAATAATTATAAACTCTTATATCAAATTGATAATCTGTTATATCAAATAGATAATTTGTTATATCAAATTAATAATTTGTTAAATCAAATTGATAATTTGTTATATCAAGTTGTAAAAAGTAAATTAGCATGGCCCTAAAAGGCTTCCGTAGTTTTCCATTTGTTTGATGTGTTTGAACTTTTGATTTTGCCATTTTATAAAGGACTTTCCATTTTGAATTTCCCTTGGAGTTTATTTTACTTTTTACAACCTGCTGACAAATTTAAGTGTCAAGACCCTATACAAACAAATTAATTTCTTGTTGATCTTATTTTAAGTGAACTATTGAAGGAATTGTTATTACCTTTTTTCACTCCATTCTGTAGAGTATCATGATATAATGAATCTGTTATGACCTTGACTGCTCCAATTCTAGGCAGTGTCACATGTTCTAACACGGGAAAATTATGTTTCTTGGCATACCTGTAATTATATATTAAAGCATTCAGTATTAAATTAAACATATGAATTATTATTACAAATATAAATTTCTATATATGTATTCCAAATTATAGGGCCAACATAACATGCATAAGGCATATTAATCAATATTAATTATACAGAAAAGAAAATACATGCACATAATCATTGATGGATTAATTCATTTAACACGAAATTAAACAAACTTCTGAGAAACTCCTTCAAAACTGATTTCAATCAGTTTAATTGAAGTCTGGAGCTGGCATGTCAGTTAACTGCTAGTAGTCTGTTGTTATTTATGTATTATTGTCATTTTGTTTATTTTCTTTGGTTACATCTTCTGACATCAGACTCGGACTTCTCTTGAACTGAATTTTAATGTGCGTATTGTTATGCGTTTACTTTTCTACATTGGCTAGAGGTATAGGGGGAGGGTTGAGATCTCATAAACATGTTTAACCCCGCCGTATTTTTGCGCCTGTCCCAAATCAGGAGCCTCTAGCCTTTGTTAGTCTTGTATTATTTTTAATTTTAGTTTCTTGTGTACAATTTGGAGTTTAGTATGGCGTTCATTATCACTGAACTAGTATATATATTTGTTTAGGGGCCAGCTGAAGGACGCCTCCGGGTGCGGGAATTTCTCGCTGCATTGAAGACCTGTTGGTGGCCTTCTGCTGTTGTCTGTTCTGTGGTCGGGTTGTTGTCTCTTTGACACATTCCCCATTTCCATTCTCAATTTTATTCTAATTTCTATGCCCCTGTCGTAGCAGAGGGGGCATTAAGTGTTACCCTTGTCCATCTGTCCTGTCTGTCCGTCCGTCTCGTCAGTGGTGTACGTCCCCAAAATTGGTTTCAGTTCTCCAACTTTATTTTGCCTCAACCAAATGTTATAAAACTTATACACAATGCACAATACACAGATCAAGTTCACTATTATCGTTCATGCCCCTTTATAAATGAAAAAATTGCTGAATTTTTAGTTTCCGTGCTCTAATGTTAGTTTGCCTCAACCAGATGTTATGAAACTTATACACAATGCTAATTACCACAAAACACAGATCAAGTTTGAAATTGGGTGGTGTCACTTTTACCGTTCTTGAGTTATGCCCCTTTATAAATGGAAAAATTGCTAAATCTGTTATTTCCGTTTTCTAACTTTAGTTTGCCTCAACCAAATGTTATGACACTTATACACAATGCTTCTTATCACAAAATGGTCTTAACTACGTGAATCCTGCATCGGTAAGTGGAAGTTGACTCATGCATATTTACAAGCAGGGGCATCTGTGGCCCATAGACTTTTTTTCATGTTGTGCTGTTGCACTACTTTCCCAGGTTAGTTGGAGGTTGAGTGATCACAGACAAGTTAAACCCATCACTTTCTCTATGTGTCTGTCTCCAGTCACAATAGATATAAGAAGATGTGGTATGAGTGCCAATGAGACAACTCTCCATCCAAGTCACAATTTATAATAGTAAACCATTATGGGTCACAGTACGGCCTTCAACACGGAGCCTTGGCTCACACCGCACAGTAAGCTATCCAAAGCTCATAAAATTACTAGTGTAAAACCATTCAAACACGAAAACCAACGGTCTAATCTATATAAAAAAGAGAAACAATTATGAACCACATCAACAAACGACAACTACTGAACATCAGATTCCTGACTTAGGACAGGTGCAAACAATTGCAGCAGGTTTAAACTTTTAAATGGTACCAAACCTTCACCCTTATCTGAAACAATAGTTTAACATCACAACATAGAAAGACACACAATAAAATATCAATTGAAATGGCTTAACTCAATCAAAAGACATATTAACACAAGTGAACATACACTGAACAAATAAATTTGATCTATGATACAATGTAAATACAAAATCAATAAAATAAGGGATGAATAATTAAAGTAACAGTATCATACCGCTGTGAAATGTTAAACAATTTTAGAAAACCAACAATATCCTGAAACAAAAATTCGCCAAACAAGCCTGTAATCCAATGCCATATTTGTTTTTCTTTTATATTGTTTTTAGCATAAATCAAGCCATTAGTTTTCTCTTTTGACATGTTTGAATTGTTTTAAATTTTCTTATGTTGTGTGCATTTTATAGCTTACTATACTTATACTGTATGGGTTTTGTTCATTGTTGAAGGCTGTACAGTGACCTACAATGTATATACATGATATAGTTGTTTACCATCTTCATCCTATAATCTTTAGTGGAAAGTTGTCTCATTGGCAATCACATGACAGCTTTTAATTTATATTCCATTTGTTGTCATATGTCATACTTACTGTTGACTTGATTTTTTGCGTTTGTACAGAAATCCTCCTTCAGGAAACACAACTATCCATTTTTTACCTGTCGGCAGGTAAGAATTTAACATGTGCTTCTTTAATTTAACTAGTTCTTTATCTCTACCATCTTTGCCCTGGAAAACATGAAATATGGGAATAAAGTTTAATTCAGTTAGAGTTAAATCTTTCTCGGGTATATATATTAATTCTTTAAAACTTTGATCCAAATTATCCAAAATAATTTTGAACAGTAGCAATGGTAGCAGGTGTATTAATAATTCCTCTAAATGATGATATTTAGTTGTAACAAGGCAACACACAAAGCATTTTAAATAGCCTCTTGGTCTTACCTGATGTGTATGATACAATACAATCATGACAATCAAGGTTATTCAGTTTAAAATCATTATATTGGGGATCGTTGTGATACACACTGAAAATATCTATATTCATGTTGAATATATATGACATCTTTGATTTTTCTTGTTTAATTTGTTTAAAATTTTGTCTGGACCAGAAAGTTTACTATCATATATATGGGTTTTGCTCATTGTTGAAGGCCTTACTGTGACCTATAGTTGCCTACATATATGTCATTTGGTCTCTTGTGGACAGTTGTCTCATTGGCATCATAACACATCCTCTTATTTTTTACATTATCCATCCCAGCAAGCTCCTTTATAGTAACATTAATCAAATCATGCCAACATTACTGATTTTTTTACTTATTCATCGTCTGTGTACTGCATACACATCAGGGGATGAAAAATTCAAAAATTTTCTACAGAAATTTCAGATAGATACAATAGGATTTTCCTACTAAAATTTCAAAAACATCAGAAAGAAATTCTAACAGGATGAAATTATTTGCTAAGATATTATAAACATTCAATCTATCATTATTATATTACATTTGAAAAATTTGTGGTCACACAAAAATAAGATCCCAATATTCCAAAATAAAATCCATTGTACTTGTTAACCTCAGACCCCTGGATCAAGTATGAATTCAACTTACCTGACATATAAAAAAATCTTCATGGAAGTAGGATATCCATCCAAAGTTCGTAAATTTAAAAATATAGTCCATGACCCAAGTCATTGATCCACATGCCAGACCTTTTGGGTACATACTACTCATTAAAATCGGTACATCAGACGTGGATTGGTGATTTACTAAAACCAACGCTTCTTTGTCTAGTATGCTGGTTAAATCATCCCCTGATTCTATCACTGAAAACAGCATTAAAAACATATAAACATCATAAATAGTATTGTTAAATTCCCAAAAATACAACATAGCATAAAAAATTTACATACAAAAAACAAAGCATAAAAAATTTACAAAAAAAAACCAGCCAGTCTGCACTAAAAACTGTTTTAACAAACTAGCCTGAAACCCCAGCTTAAGAGTTTTTCAATTAGTCTAAACAAATTGCTATTTCATTTTTACTAGAAAGAACCAATGTTACTAGTCTCGGCATAGGGGTAGTGGTTAAAGGTAAAGACTTCATTTAAAAGTTATCATAATTGCCATATTAAACATGGTAAATTAATGTGGACAGGTAATTCACTATTACTTAGGCTTCTTAATTAAGTACCAGTATATTGATAAATCACCTCTAAATTCCACAAGAGACTGAGAACATTAAGTGTTTGGAAATTATTACAATTGCAAGTCATGAAATGAGTTTTCAATTGACCAAAATGATAATGGTGAGGTTCTGCATTGGGAAGAACAGCCATTTTGTTATTGTGTCACCTGCATGTCATGCATTTAATACATCTAAATCCTTGTTACCTACCAAATTAATAATTTACTAGTATTTCATAGGTCTCTGGTCTCATGTAAGTCAATCCAATTTGACTTCTTTCAATTTCAATTCAAAACTTCAGCTTCAATCCTTGATGTTGTATTACTTCCAGTCTCTAAACAATGACATCCCAATAATGAATTCTTAATTGACCCTTTACTTTGCCAATTATGGAATACTTTGGATTCAATTATTTTCGTAGCAACAATTTTTGTGGATAGAGGAAGAATTGTATTTTCATATTTACTTGATTTCGTGGTTTTGCCATCATGTATATAAGTCCTAAGTCAGGAACCTGATGTTCAGTGGTTATCGTTTGTTGATGTGGTTCATAAGTGTTTCTCGTTTCTCGTTTTTAATATAGATTAGACCGTTGGTTTTCCTGTTTGAATGGTTTTACACTAGTCATTTTTGGGGCCCTTTGTAGCTTGCTGTTTGGTGTGAGCCAAGGCTCCATGTTGAAGACCATACTTTGACCTATAATGGTTTACTTTTATAAATTGTGACTTGGATGGAGAGTTGTCTCATTGGCACTCATACCACATCTTCTTATATCTCTTTAGGAAATTTGTACTTTGAACATTTAAATTTGTCCTTCACCTTTACCAACGAAATCCACGAAAATTGGTATCCCACAAATAATAAAGAATCCACCGGCTCATGAATTCAATATTTTCCTTGTTTTGTCACAACTGATGGAAGAAAAAACCCATTGAGCAATTGTAAAAAATTACAATCAATTAACATGGAATGTAATCACATCAATTTATTACAAAAATTATCATTATAAAATATACCTTTATATCCTCCTGAGTACAACCAGCTCGCTACCATTCCCAACAGTGCTTGAAACAGACGTGGCTCTACATGTGTCCAGTAGAATTCTGGGTAATATTTTTTTATAGGATACAAAAGCAAGGCATACACAATGTATGCTGGGATAGCTATCAGGTTAGCAATAGTGATAAACAAGATACGAAAAAAATATCGCATATACTCAAGAACTTTCTTAGAAACCTGAAAAAAGAAGGACAAAATGAATTAACTATCAAATGATTCAAATATCATGATCAATATTTATTATGAAAACATAAAATTGAGAATAGAAACGGGGAATGCGTCAAAAAGACAAGAACCTGACCAAAGAGCAGAAAACAGCCCAAGGCCATCAATGGGTCTTCAACACGGCGAGAAAATCCTGCAACCTGAGGCGGGCTTCAGCTGTTTATTTAGAAATGTGGTTATAAGATCAAACAGTTTGTTATTAAACAATTATAGTTTATAATATTTAATGTTATAATAATAATGTTTTCCAATAATGAAAAGTACTTGTGTTAGATTTAAGTACAAACTTGAGCATGTGTTGAGTATATCCTACATGTCCTATTTCAAAGTGTACATATATAGTTAAAGTTGTGCAGCAATAAATGACTGCAAATTTAGAAATTATTGTGAGGTTTATAATAATGCAAATAATGTGACTGGGTGAGTATCGCAATAATGAGAACTTGCATTCTGATATCTGATACATATATAGCTGTATGCAGATTTTCCTGAAATTGCAATAACTAATCTCACATTTTTGTCCATTCTTCAAAAATCGCAATAATACATGCATTCCATGATTTTTGAATTTACAGAAGATACATTTGTAAATTTGTTGTTGGGTCTTTAAAATGTATATCTATTCCACATTTTCTTTTGAATCCTATTCAAAAACTCAAAAACATTACTACTAAAGAAATAATTCTTTCATGACATATTCTATGCTTATTATAACCATGATAACATGAGAAGGCAATTTTCCATGGACTTCAAAATACCCTAACTTGGGCTGGATCAACACAAAACAAATGATCCATCCATATACAATGTATATTGCTGTGAAAAGAATAATATGGAAATTGAAAATTGAATTGAAGTACATGGTGAGCATCTGACTAATAACTTGATAATAGATATCTGATTCGGTGATTGTAGAAAGTATGAGGACATTGACAAGTAAAACAAACATGATTATAACCAATAAACATCAGAGAGCGCTTCAGGGAGCACCTTCCTATAAGTATAAGTTATGTGATACGGTGTTTTGTGTAATTCTATGGAACGCTGGATCACAGTAGCTATTCTAATGCTTGAAGAGAACGAATATATGATGATGGAAACTATAACTATTATTGATAGTCAATACAACTGTATGATTTAAGTCTGAGATGTAATAAAAAAATATCAACATCCTCAGTCAGCTGATAATGACTGATGTTATCAATTATTGTGCAAAATTTCAATCAAACATGTCTTTTATCCATTTTGACACCAAATATCATAAAAAGCTAAATATTGTTATTTACCATGTTGAATTATTGTTTAAAGACTCATAATCTCATCAAGGATATTTTTTCAAGTACTCGAAATTGATCTCATGGCATATAGTTTGAGTACTCTCCCCTTTATTTAGTGCATCGTAAATTTCGACCGGAAACGAAATTCCACCTACTTTTCAAAATTAAAAATTATTGAGGTTATTTAAATTATTATGATTGATGATTTAATGTTTCTCTCTATCATTTTTATTTATTTAGAAACTCATTTACTGTGTAAGAAACTTATTACTAAGTGGTTAATTTTAGCAAGAAAAAAAGTCATTAGACACCGGTCGATAAGGGGAAGTAACTGTTGCTAAACGTGTCAAAATTGAGACTGAGAGAAACGAAAACTGGACAAAATGACACAAATGAAACATTCATTGGTTTTCAGATGAAAATATAGATGCACAAATATAAAGATTATTATACAACTTAAAGTTACAAGAAAGCTTTCTTTCAAATATTTCGGAAGTGCATTTATTTTTTGCAGAAATATCTGGAAACTTTCCATATTGTGCAATAAAGTCTTACATCAGAGAAAAATACCAGTTTGAAATTTCTAAACAGTTAAAGAAACAGTCATGGTTCTTGCAGATTTAGGGAGGAAAATTACCTCAGCACTGAAATCTCTCAGCAATGCTACAATCATAAATGAAGAGGTAAGATTTTAACATGATTAACTTTCTGGAAGTAAGTCCCGTCACAGCCGGTAACATGACATTTCGGCACCCAGACAAATCGGCACCCAAGTCCGAAGACATTTCGGCATCCATTTTGGACATTTCGGGATCCGGACATTTCGGGACCAAGACAATTCGGCACCTCATTTTTATTTTATATATATATTAGGAAAAATAAAAGGATTGTTACAGTAATATTATAATCCGTAGATAAAATATGCATTACAAAAAAATAATCATCATTTAATTAAACCCTAAATGATTGTGTATGAATGAACATTATTTAATTAAATCATAATTGATTGTTAGATATGTTGGTGTTTGAATAAACATCATTTAATTAAATCATAACTAATTGTAGTTATGCATTAACCAGTATTGTATGTATAAATCTGATAATTTCTCAATAGAGATCAAAAGTGTTTAGCTTGCGTTTGCAGCTTGTGTTCTCGTTTGATCCTTACATCTGTAAAAACAACACTATATATAGTAGAACTAAAAAATAAACCTTATGTATCGAAAAATATCTCACTTATAACAATAACGTTTGTCTGTTAACAATATAATGTAGTGAACCATAAAAGTTAAATGTTGAAGTTGAAGTTGGTCGTTACATTAATATGTGTCTTATTGGAGATGAATATTATATTGTTCTTGTTTGTCCAGCTTATAAATCTGTGCATTACAATTTTTACCATAATTATAATAAATAAATATTATTAATATGCTACATGTGTTTTATTGATTAAGAATACTATCGGAATAGAACTCTGCATTTAATTTACATTAAAACTAGTACATGAATGGTGAAATCTATAAAATAGATGTTCAGGTACAAGGAAAAAGAATACACACAAATAAGACAGCTATCCAAATGACTATGCAGCAGTACAGTCTTCACAAATAAATTACAAAAAGAATAAACCACTTCATCAGATACATGTACTTCTTCGAAGATACCATATACAATATTGACAATAATGTCATAAATAGTGCAGGAATCAAATTGGTAATTAGTAAAAACAGTCGAACATAATTGCTATATTAACACTAAACTTGTAAATTGAGTTCATGCCCACATACATATATCAGTGCCAGGTAATTTTAATTTTTGGTTCACTATATTATGATCAAGGATAAAATAATTGATTTTATCTTTATAAGGTGCCGATTTGTCTATGTTGGGTGCCGATTTGTCTAGGTGCCGATTTGTTTGGGTGCTGAAATGTCTTTCTCGGGTGCCGATTTGTCCGGATGCCGATTTGTCTGGGTACCGAACTGTCTAGAATTCGTCACAGCCATGCTGGGAAATTAGGAAGTAAGTCCCATCACAGCCATGCTGGGGAACTGGTAAGTAAGGGTTTCTGAAGTAAGTCCCGTCACAGCCATGCTGGGGAACTGGGAAGTTAGTCCCGTCACAGCCATGCTGGGGAACTGTGAAGGCAAATGCTACATTAAATCTGTGCCGATAGAGTGTGCTAAATGTCATCCTTTATACCATAACTTATGGTGGTGCTCCTAATGAAAAGAGGCTTATACTTAGCATACAGGTACATTTGTAATTGGTAGAAGTCTAAAACAACGATATCCTCAATGCAAGACGTTTTATCCATGGTCAGCCACATTGTCAGTTGTGCCATACTTCGTAAAGTCGTTTCAGCCATAGTTTTTCTTATAATAAAGGGAGGAAAATACAATTGTTTTTAGAAAGAGACGTTAAGTAACAAGTAAAATAATTACAAGGGGGGTGGGGGGTCTCTTCCTGTAAAAAAGTTATACACAGACGTGCCGCTGGTATAGTTCACTTTTTTGGAATGTCAATTATATCAATGGGGTGCAATTTCACGGAGGTAATATATCAATGGGCAATGGGTAGGAATTTGTACATGTCAATGGCCGTAATAAATGTTCATCTTCTTTTAAGATACTTTTGATCTGATCTTTTCACATAATAATATGAATGATCCCATGAGGTTGAAGATGTCATGTTAGCTAGGAAATATATGTAAATGCAGAGGCGGATTTAGGGGGAGGGCCCAGGGTGCCCGCCCCCCCCCCCCCCCCTTATTTTGGGGAAAAAATTGGTTAATTATTTAGGGACCACTGAAGCATGACTGGAGCGGGGCCCTTCTTATGGCAGTCAGTAGGCCCCCTTATGAAAATTTCTGGATCCGCCACTGAAATGGATTGTGATTTTCCTATGAAATATATGATAATGATCATGAATGATATCCATATGAATGGGGGTGTTTTCTAAACCCCAGCTGGACATCTGTACCACTCTTCATGCAATCAAGTACTTATACATCATTGACATTTAAACTGTTAAAGGTATACTATAAACATGATAAAACCAGAAAAGAGCTTTGGGCACATCAAATTTATTAATTGTTATATCAGAATGATTGAGATGAGTACAGGTACATGTATATGATGTAGGTAAAAATGTAGGTTATATAGAAAATGGATGGTTGATGGGTGCTTAATGTCCAGTGGCAAGTTAAATGTACATTCAGGACTAGAACATTTCAATATGATATTAAATTTGAACCCAAGGCCTGCTTTGTACTAGACTAAAAGGCTGAGCCAAATTTTTTATGTGCTATAGATATAGTTCACAAGGTAACAGTCTGCATTAAGACATATCACCCTACCCAGACACATTATTTTGACTCTGGAATGACCAGTCTTTGCTCTTACTCCCTAATGGTGTGTGCTTCTAAAGCATAGAAGCAGCAAATATCAATTTTCAAGTCTTTGGTTTGACGTGGTCATGATGGTCAGGGATTCAACCCTTGACATCCAGCACTTGAGGCTATCACACTACCATGTATATATAGATAAACATGATAAATAAGAAACCTAGTTTGAACTGGGTCATGGTGCAGACAAAGTAAAAGTTATTTGATAAATAAAGGTTATAAATTCATATAATTGTTGATAATTTTTAAATTCCATAAAAATAAGAAACAATTTTTTTTTGTTCATTCATCATGTTCATGTGTTTTCAGGTATTAAATGGCATGCTTAAGGAGATATGTGCAGCTCTGTTGGAGGCTGATGTCAACATATTCCTAGTCAAACGGTTGAGAGAAAATGTCAGGTAATGTAACTTTCAATTGACCATTGCAGCGGTCTGTTGACTACATTTACATCTTTAACATGTTTAAGGATACATGTTGACATTTTTTAGACCAAAATTTAAGTCTGTAAATAACATCACATGACATACATGTACAAGCATGGATTAATCTCTACACATATTAATGCAATAACACTAAAAAGTTATCATGGTAATAACAATTGATTTCAATAGATTTTATAACAGTTGATGAGTATTTAGAATATACAGATACATGTACAAAGTTATTCATATATGTTGGATAGGCATATACTGTGGATTCATTTATTTTCGTGGGTACCAATTTTCATGGATTACGGAAAACTTGCATTTTCCTTGATATTTGATTTCGTGGTTTTGCCAAAGTCTTCATACATTCTTATAGAAAATTAGTAATTCGTTGTACATTTGAATTCTTGGTTCCCGGGTTACCACGAAATCCGCGAAAATTGGTATCCAACAAATAATAATGAATCTACAGTAGTTGTATAACAACCCAGCAACCAGCTTTCTGTTCAACACACTGCTATTTCACCTTTACTTGTATATGATTTTTCAAATTGTTGGAATCATCGGTCATGTCGGTATGCACACAATTTATTACAGAGACTGATTTTGATATCTTTTCTCTGGCAGAAGTTTGTCAAAAACACCCTTTTTACCAGTTTACTCAACATTGCTCCGTGTTAGTAAATGAGTAAATGATTTGATGGAATATTATGTTTCAGATCTGTTATTGATTTTGATGAAATGGCAGGAGGGTTAAACAAAAGAAGAATGATCCAGTCTGCTGTGTATAAGGAACTTGTCAAGGTAAGATTTGTATGGGATACTTGTATGTTATCAAGGTCAGTTTTTAAGGGACATGTTTTTTGTCTTTTGTCCAGCCTGCGACATAAGTTGTGGACAGTCAGGGAAATTACTGAAATAAGTGATTTATAAAATCACTTATTTAAGTAGCAAATTCGAAAGTACCAAAATTTTAAACATATATAGGCTTAGATTATATCTTATTATTAATAAAATAGAAAAAAA